>NC_134710.1:454894375-456208541 GCF_043290135.1 Rhipicephalus microplus | reverse complement strand
CCTTCAAGTTGGAAATATAAAAGCTTGATAAAAGTCATTACATTTGAATTCAAATTTGCAACACGCAGAGCCACGTACTTGGAAGCAGTGCACCAACCAACTGAGCTATCGCAGCAATGTGAGGAGGAAACTGCAATATTATCACATGTGCTATCGTACGACGAAATACTGCTAATTCACTGATATAGCACGGTGTGTGTGGGCGCGTATATGTAGTTATACGTGCGTGCGCAGGTGTTATTTCTTGTTGTGTCAGTACCCTGCACTTGTTGAAATGATGGGCCGTTTGAGGTACTGACAGTGTTGGCCAGTGACAATCGTCGGAGTGTAGCGACTCACCCAAATTCCTCTGCGGAATGTGTGGAGCCAAAAAAATATTGTTTGCTCCCCTAGATGCCGCTTAGGTAGTTCTATTTAGAAGTAACTATTCTCATCTGGCAATGTCGATTCTCATGTTGGGCCATTACTTTAGCGCTCATGGGAGGCAACCGCTTTTTTTGCCGTAACTAACAGCTTTGCTTCGCGGGACGATGCAGTCAGCTGTTTCACATCTATGCATCAGCTGGGCGCGCATCGCGAGGAGTAGGGGATGGGGAGAATTGTAAAAGTAAAATAATAAAAACTCTAGTTTATTAATAGGAATTCTGCCGCCCATATTTGGAGCTTTTAATGAAATTTATTTAACGAAATGAATGAAGTATTTAATAGGCAGTGAATGCTGAGATAGGAAGAATTTCTGGTGTAGAATGTTTCTATTTAGGCCACTGTGGACTTTTACATGTAAAAAAACCTAACCTATTAAGAAATCAATTTGAAGAAAATTATAAGTGAGCTGGGCTGTGATATCATCTTTTCCATTCAGTGTTGCTACTTATTAAAAATGCTTAGCATCTGAAAAGACAGTGATAGACTAAATTGTGTGAATAAGACTAATACACTTTTTTTACCAGAACCAAAAATGGTATGTACTCATGATTTTTCTCGTATTACAGCTTATGTGATCTCTTCAAGATCGCATCAATTTGCATTCCTTACTTTCAGTTTCACATCTGCTAGCTGTCAAGCTGTGAGTGCAATCGAAGCCCAAATAGCATGAAAACTATTTTGAATGCAAAAGTGACATGCAATGAAATGGACTAATACATGACCTGATTCCTAACTTACTCACCTTGGTAGATTGCTCAAATGCAGAAATCAAGGATATATTGCTTCTTTTCCAGAATTGCTATACGAGACCAGTCAGTTGCACGAAGTTTTAATAGTATGTACTTTATATTAACATGCTATTAAGGAGAAAAAAAAACAAGTATGGGTAACTTGTTAGAGCTTCTGTCCTCCCAGATTCATCGTGTACTGCTGCTTCATGCCGACAACGTGTGTTTCAGCTTCTATAGGTGACGGCTAACTTTGTCATGTCGCTCTCATTTCGTTTGTTGCTTTGTCTACAAGTTCGCTTTCGTGCCTACACTTCATGATCGAACATTTCAATTGATAATTCCTAATATTTTCTTACAGCTGTATTGCTTTTTTTCAATGCAGGCAAGTTCAATTGAGCTCACTGAGGACATGTTGGGCTAGAAGATGAAACGAGTCTATGGGATCATTTTTTTCTTTTTAACAGCCAGCGAAGTTCACGGTTCTTCGGAAAGTAGTCAAAAAGCTCCTGAAGATGCTCAAGTCATCGATATGGATACTGATCTTGGCTTTTATATTAGAAATTCAGCAGTAATGCCTTCTGGGATCTCTGTAAGCAGAATGGAAGCTTTGTGCTCGTTGTTGACTTTGTTTTAACAACTAGACTGCAATGGACACAAGTGGATGGCTTGCAAAAGCTGCATATTGCAGTAGTTTGGAAAAAATTTGCATCTATTGAAAGTGGTACAAACAGCAATTTTAAAAGCTGACTTGGCTCTGGCAGGCAAATATCCTTTATATGGACAAGACTCTGAGCTATTGTGAAAGATGGAAAAGGCGGAAAATATTATTGTATCTTGGTGCACGATATGATGATGACTTGATAGTGTGCTTCTGGTGGCCCCGTGCGCAAGTATGGGCAGTGTTGATGATCTACGGGACAAAACAAACAAAACAGCTGCTTGTACTTCACCAACAGAGCCAACTGTAAAAATGTGTCAATATCTTCAGCTTGGGTGAAGATGTGACGAAAAGATTGTAACATGTCGTGGTTTCAGGGCACAGTAAGAACTTATACTAATGTATACCTAATTTTTCAAGATGCACTGATACTTACTAATGCACTATCTAGGGCCCTTGAAGGCTTTGCCTTGCATTTCAAGGTAAAAAAAGCAACTGGAAATTTTGCATCAATACATTTGAATACAAATTTCACAAAATCAAAGACATTTTATTTGTGCTACTTTTAAAGTGTTGGCAAGCTTTGAAGTCCCGTATAAGTGGATGAATTGTTTCAAGTCATTTGTAATCAGCATCACCTGTTCACATTGCAGTCAGTAGGATCTTGAGCTCATGGAAGTCAAATCTTCCCGTAAAAAAAGAAACTAATACATTTTTACATTTATTGCGCGCCTCTTTGCATTGTTAAATGTGCTGCACCTGTGAATACCAAAAAATTGCTGTCAATTGACCTAGGATGCCATGTCAAATTGTTCATCATGCATATATGCTGATATGTGCTTGCCGTGCACCAGGCATACACAAGAGCTTCGTATTGGTTACGGCTTTGAATGTAGTTTTGTATTTATTGCTATGAGAAGGCTATAAAACAATACAATGTATATTATAGGTGCTCCTTTATTGACACACTTATTAACACAGTGTTCTTTTGAATTTTGATTTATTTTATTACTACTAATATCTGTTGGGCAAGTATACTAGGACAATATGTAGTACATTTACATATTAACGGCCGTAGAAAAGCTTTGTGTAGTGTAATTGACTACGTATTTTAAAATAAACTAGGCACACCACTGCATGGTTTCGGTTTCTGTGCCTTTTGTCAGTCGTCAGTTCCATATTGTGTACAGACTTCGTGTTTTAAGTAAACAACAGGACTGTCTCGTGTCCGTTGATGATTTGAAAATTACCTGGCCCAGGCTTGCGGTGTTGCGCCACATGAAGATGTGGTTTGTGCAAAAGAATATGACATACCAGAGGATACACATGTCAGTAAACTCACCCATGAATCAACTTACTCATATTCAGATCAAGCAGGAAGTCTGAGTCAGAGTAAGTTTGGGTAAGTAACACTTTGGGAAGTTTTAGTCCAAAATTCGGGTTCAGAAATATTTGGGGGCTGAGTTCAAGTCAGCCATAAGCAAAAAGTTTATTTCTTGAGTGAGCAAGCATGAACTCCAATTTTTGTCGACCTATGGTCCTACCAACTCAACTTCATTACTATCATACTTATGTCGGCCTATGTTCATTCTTGTGCCCACCCACATGCTTCAGTGCATGACAATTTACAGTCCCCCTAAATACTTGTTCATAACAGGCGTAAGTTACGGTAGTGCATCTTTGGCCTTAGACTACAATCTCTTTCACAGGACAATATTTTGATAAAAATATCGCATGTGAGTGTTGTAGCCTCGAGTGATGAGCAGAGCCAGAGTGGCCGTGAACGAAAAACAGTAAGACGGTTTATTACTATAAGAATACAGAGTACAAAAGAACACTGAGCACCCGGATCACAGCACTTATATAGCCATGAAGCACCGGAGCTATCAGCGTGACGTCACAGAGGCTTCGCATGACACCACGCTCCTTCCCACAATGTTTATGGCCTATTGGGAGGTTTTCAATTGGGAGGTTTTCTTGTACGAGCACTGCGTCCAAGATTCTGAGCACCTAGAGGAGACACAGGTATTCGGAGAGGAGACGTTGCCGGAGCAGAGCCTTGATGTGGAGTTGCATTTGGTTGTTCCGAGAGAGCTGAGTTTCCGGGTTGCTCCGGCGGTGCGGTAGCAGACCTGGGAGACGCGCGAACCGGAAGGGGACGGGGGCTCCTAGGAGGGGCTTCGGACCCAGGGTCTGGAGTTGAGATGGGCACGAAACAGGGACGCTCACTGGGGCCTTCTTCGCCACTCTCAAAGTAGCGCGGACGTAAATTGCCTACATGCACGAACCTGTTTTCGGATACTACGTGCAAAAGGTACGTCAAGGCACTGCACCTTCTTTCGATGACACCTTTCAGCCACTTGGGATCACCTGGACTTAGGCCTTGAAGCAGAACGCTTTCCCCCTCTTTGTGGGCTCGTTCCGACCTTCATCTTTCAAAAACTAGGGCCTTTACTTCGGAGAACCGTTCTTCCATCAGTCTCTCCCGGTCTGGATGTAGCATAGTCAGGCGAGTGCGGGGCGACCCCGACAAAAACAGTTCTGCTGGTGTCTGCCCCGTGGTTGTGGTCGGTGTGTTCCGGTACCTGAACAGAAAGAGATCTATGCGGTGCTGTAGGGTCTTACTCTGGCCCGATGACCTTTCGTCGAGAAGCTGTCGCGTAAGGTCCCGTTTCACCGTCTGGACGCTTCTCTCGGCGCTTTCATTGGACGCAGGGTGGTTGGAGGTGTTCTGGTGTGCCGCACTCCATTCTTAAGCAGAAACTCCGTGAAACTCTTTGCCGTGAACTGAGGCCCGTTGTCCGTAACAACCTTCTCTGGAAGTCCATACGATGCGAACAACCCACGCAGCCTCTCGACGTTCTTTTCGGTTGTTGTCAAACTCATCACAAACACCTCCACCCACTTGAAGTGTCATCCACCAGCACGAGTGGCCACTTGTTGTCTGCGAATGCCAAATCCAGTTGGATTCGCTGCCATCTGTGGCTCGGCCAACCCCAATAATGTAATGGGGTCTTACTTGAAGCGTTCTGCGTCAACTGACAAGTACAGCAACTTTTAACAACATTTTCAATATCTTGAGTTAACTGAGGCCACCAGACATAGCTGCGCGCGAGCATTTTCATACGCGTAACTCCGGGATGACCTTCATAAAGAAGTGCCAATACTTGTTGTCACAAAACGAGCGCTCAAAAAAGGGCGCGCCGCCAAACTCTCGCGACGAAGCGCCAGAGAGACGCCTCGAGGTCAACAATAAAGAAAAAAACAAGTATGCAAAGACTCCTTGGGCGCGCGTCGCTTTCCCTCAGAAGCGTAGGTTCGCCGACGAACCTCCTCACATCGGCGGCTGAGCAAGCCCTGGAAGGCTCTCGATGGAAAGGGGCGTCGTGTTGCAGCGTCGCGTCATCTGTCGCGGACGGCCCTCGAACCGTCTCGCGCATTCCCCAGCCTTCACTGCGTATCTCGCTGACGAAACCATCAGACTTTTCAGGAATCTAACGCTAAGGGTATTTGAGCAAGCAGCAGAGACGGGAGATGGAGGAGAAGAAGAAAGTATGCGCCAGAGTGCGTAGGGTGTTCCGCCGTGTACTTGGCGAAGGTTTTGCCCACAGTGACAAAGTAGGAGAAGAAAGAATGTCACGCCAGAGTGCGCAGGGTGCTCCGCCTTGTCGGCAAAGCCTTTTGTCCTCATGACAAAGGAGGAGAAGAAGAGAATTTCTACCTGAGGGGTGAAGACTCGTGCTACAGGCAAGAGTGTGTGTCTACCGCCAGCAAGGGAAGACGCGTGGCAACAGCTGCGTGTGGGAAGCCGACGTGTTACCGGCGAAGAAGTTTGGTGCTTGGAGAGCGGCCAATTGAAGACGCGAGGTTTCCTGGAAGAGAAACTTCGGGGGCAGTGAAACGACAATAGCGCTGAACTTTGAGTGAGTGATTCTCGGAAGAGTATCATTCATAATTTTGTTCTGAGGACTTGGACTGAATAAGTTTTTGAATGCTTTAGTCTTTAAGTGTCTTGGTTGTTCGATGCATGCGACTGCATTGTAGTGCGTATTGTTGTTTGTGTCCGTTGTTTTGAGTGTGGCTGATTGTACTGTGTAGTACGTTGTTGTATCGGTGACATATCGTATTCAACTAGTGTCGAGTGTGCATATTTTTGTATCGATTGATCTGCCATAGTTGAGAATATAATTTTGTTTTGTTCATCAACTCTCGGCTCTGATTTTTTCTTTGGGCCACAGCTAGGGTCCGCTGGCGCACCAAATATGACCACTTCTAAATTGTCCACGCTTTCGTGGTGCAGTTCGGGGGCCGATACTTCGGCCCTTGGATTTAGCCCGGCGATCCCCTCTCTAATTAACGGGACCTGTGACACTTGTTTACGCAAACAGTGCGGAACAATTACCCGATTTCTCCACGTAACGCACTGCTGATCTACCAATAGTTCATACCAGCGAACAAAGTACGGTTCGAATTCACTATCAGTGACATGCGTAGGCCAGTCATTCGTCGTGTATCACAACAATTTCGATAGCACTCTATCAGTACTCGTTTTTTTGCTGATTATGTCAGCAGAAGGCGGAAGTTCATTGACAACAGAGAAAAATAGTACGTAATCTGAGACATCTCGCTTATTCGCCAATGGCAATCGCGAAAACGCGTCAGCGTTTCCTATGTTGCTGCCTTTTTGGTACACCCATCTGCAATTGTATCCCGCCAGTAGCAAAGCCCATCGTTGCATGCGCGCTGCAGACATTACTGGAACTGGTCTGACGTGCCCCAGAAGGCTGGTTAATGGCTGGTGGTCCGAAATAAATATGAAAACTACGCCCAAATAGGTATTTGTGGAACTTCTTTAGCACAAATACCACGGCGAGAGTCTCTTTTTCACTGTGAGCATAACCTTTCTCTGCTTTGCTCAGTGCCCTAGACGCATAAGCAATAGGTTCTTCCACCTTATCAATCTTATGAAACAGAATGGCGCCCACGCCATTCAAGATGCGTCACACACCGGCTATATCTCTTTCTTGATTCGTAGTATTTCAAAACGTTTCCTTTCCGTCAACCACGTTTTACCTTGCTTGAACACTGGCTCTGCCTCACGGGACCACTTGAAGCCTTTTTCTTGGTTCAACATGTCATACAGTGGTCTGAGTCTCGTGGCCACGTGGGGAAAGAACTTAGCATAATAGTTTATCAACCCTAAGTAAGCTCTTAACTGTGCTTCATTCGCAGGTGCAGGGGCCTCCGTTATAGCTTTTACTTTTTCCTCTGACGGGCGTAGGCCCTTTTCGTCCAGAACGTGCCCCAAATACAGAACGGAAGTTTGGAAGAACTTACATTTCTCTTTTTTCAGTCGAATGCCTGTTTCCAGAAACCGAGGCTGCACAATTTTCACTTTATGGAAACATTCTTCAAAGGTAGCTCCTGCTATCAGCACGTCGTCTAGATAGCACGCTACCCGACCAAGTCCTTTCAACTCGTCATCCTTAACTGCCTAAAAAATCGAATGTGCACTCGTTATGCCATAGGGTAAGCGCGTACACTTGAATAACCCCAAATGCGTGTTGATTACGACTAGCAACTGTGCTCGGGGATGCAATTCCAGCTGCTGGTATGCAGTGGACTAACCCAACACCGTGAAATATTTGCAAACGGCCAGCTTTACAAACATATCCTCAATCACGGGAAGGGGGTAATGACCAGTTTTTAAGCATGGGTTTAGTGTCACATTGAAATCCCCACACACCCTGACCTGGTTGTTTGGTTTCAGCACCACTACTAGTGGCGTCGTTCATTCACTCTGCTGAACAGGTACTAGCACTCCGGTTTTCACGAAGTTCTGCAGTTCCGAAGACACTGCTTCTTTAACTGAAAATGGGACCAACCGCGTTTTACAAAAAAAACGGGTGTGCTATTATTATCTTTAAGCGCTAACTTAATGGCCCTGTTCTTAATTAGACCCAAGGTAGGCTAAAAAACCTTAGGATATTTTTCAAGCAGCAACGCCATTTTGTCCAAGCAAACCCCATACACACTAGCTCAGTCCAACTTCAGTGCTGACAGCCAGTCCCGCCCCAACAGCTATAGTGTTAGTACTCTAGTCTGTTTTCACGACAATTAGTGAAGTTGCTTATGCTGACCATTGTGCTCTACGGAAACGTTTAGCTTCCCTTTTACCGTCAGCGGAGTGCCACCGTAGGTTTTTACCTTAAGTCTGCATGGCTTTAAGGGTAGGCTGGGCCAGTAGTTCTTGCACAGTGACTTTGGTACGATTGACACAGACGCCCCTGTGTCAATCTGCATGCGCACACTTTTTTGATCTAGCTTCAGGCAAATTTCGTCCAGTCTGGTGCGCCCCTCACAGGAATAGATATTGTACAGTTCACCCGCGTCAGTTTTCCTCGTCTATCACGTTCGCAGCGTCTTTATCTCTGTACCTACACATCTTCGCTAAGTGTCCAACCCGTTTACACACCCGACAACGGTACTTGCGAAATTTGCAGATAGATGCTTCATGCTCTGAGCCGCATCGGAAACAGTGCGGTGGTTCCGCTCCACTGGTGCCAGCAGGCATCCCCGAAGTTTATGCTCTCCAGCGTGGTGGGCGTTTCCCGCTATCTGTTTGGAGGTTAAGGGCGCTGATCAATCCTTTCGCCGACTTGAGCTGAAAGTCCTGGCTTTCTTTCCGGGCCAACTCGATACTCCTAGCAATATCGCAGGCATCTTTAAAAGCCAACTTGCTTGTCTTTAGCAGCTCTGCTTGTTTTTCTTTGTCACAAAGTCCTGCCCCAAACTGGTCGCGCAGTGCGTCGTCCAAAAACGTTCCGAAATCACAGCATGTCGCCAACCGCTTAAGCTCTACAGCAAAAGCTGTCACCGCTTGCCCATCTTGTTGAAAACAACAATTGAATTTGAAATGCTCAGCAATCAAAGAAGCTTTGGGAATGTACTGCTTTTTCTGTGTCTGTACTAACTGAGTGTACGTCTTGTTTTCTGGCTTTTCTGGCTCCAGCAACGTTTTCAGAGTTTCGTAGGCCTTTTTTCATATTGCCGTTGTGAACACTGACACCTTCAGGTCGTCGCTCACCTGGGAGGTCTTCAGGAAGTGGTCGAACCACTCCACGTAGGACTAAAAATCTGTCACCGTCCTCCATGAACTGATCGAGCCTTCCCAACGTCGCCATCCTGCCTGTATCTTCGCAGCGCTTCGGAATCGCCGGTAATGGTGTCTTCTAGTCCAGTGGAATTTGAATCCCATCTTCGTCGCCAGTCTGTTATAGCCTCGAGAGACAAGCAGAGCCAGAGTGGCCGTGAGCGAAAAACAGTGAGACGGTTTATTACTACATAAATACGGAGTACAAAAGAACACTGAGTGCCCGGATCACAGCGCCTATATAGCCACGAAGCATCGGAGCTATCAGCGTGGTCCAACAGGCTTCGTATGACACCACACCTTTCAATAAAAATGTCCTTACTGAATTGCTACAGATAACTCATAATAAACGCTACGTGGTCAAAATGGGCTAAGGAGGGAACCAAGTATGGGAAATTTCAACATTGAAGGAGTAACACGAATGTGAACAGTTTTAGTAATGTTGCTTCTAAAAAAAGTTGAGGTGCGAAAAATGTATATTTGTTTGGAGTGCAGTTAGTGTATTTTTATTACCACTTCTTAAAGGAATAATTTGGTATTGATATCCAGGTCATGGTAATATAATGATACGTAAACAGCGTGGCATATGACTAAGTCAAAAGGCGATAGTAACAAGCACTGAGTAGATCGCTATAGGTCGTTCGTGTTGCATGCAAACAGTGACGGGTAAATGGACATGCAGGTGCTCCAAGAGAAATTTCGGTTGCACGCAGACACATGTTTTGCAAATAAAAAGAGCTGTTCTCTCTCGATGTGATAAGCTCTATTGCGGGGGTTGTCTTACGGATGCGGGCAAGTTAACAAAGTTTGCGAAACAATGCAAGTATGCCACAATACATTGAAATAGTACTGAAAGAAGCATGACAATATACTTTCCATAATGCGGCGGTGCTTCAATAAGCAGCATGGGCCAAGATGACTCTGGTATTTGTCTAGAGTCTAACGTACTTTCCAAAGCAGCAAAAACTTACAAATAAAACCAAATTTTGTCATACGTCTTTCCCATGGTTTCATATATATTTGTGAGTTTTAACAATAAAAGCCAAGAAAAATACAGAATACTAATATCATGGTTAAAAAGGTAATTATAAGTTGACGTACTCACAAGTCAACTCATGATCCACGAGTCTGAGAGCTACCGGCAGAGTAATATTCTGGTGAGCTTTAGTACAACTGAGTTTGGTTAAGGAAAATAATAAGGAATGGGAGTTCGAGTGCACTTGCTTGAACACATTTCTTTGTCGCCCCACCGCGGTGATCTAGTGACTAAGGTACAAGGCTGCTGACCCGAAGGTCGCGGGATCAAATCCCGGCTGCGGCGGCAGCATTTACGATGGAGGCGGAAATGTTGTAGGCTCGTGTGCTCAGATTTGGGTGCATCTTAAAGAACCCCAGGTGGTCGAAATTTCCGGAGCCTTCCACTAAGGCGTCTCTCATAATCATATGGTGGTTTTGGGGCAATAAACCTCGCATATCAATCAATCAAGAAAATTCTTTGTCCAAGCCCCAAGACAAAAATAAATTTCTTGAGTCCATGAAAACACATCCAAGCAGAACACACCACACTGCTGTGTTCTTCACACCAGAACACATCCCACTTGACATGTCCCACCAGAACACACTAGTCCGTGTCGACGTCCCCACAAGGAAACACCACACTGGGTCAACTTTCACACCATCCCGGGTGGTCAAAATTTCCAGAGTCCTCCACTACGGCGTCTCTCATAATCAAATGGTGGTTTTGGGACGTTAAACCTTATAAATCACTCAATCAACTTTCACACCAGAACACATCCCACTAGAACACATCCCACCAGGACGTACCACAGTAGGTCACTTCCCACCAAAACTCAACACGCCAGGCTTATGTATACACTAGAGCACACCAGACGCACTCTGGTGGGATTTTCATTTAAGATATGATAGAATTTAAGGAAAAACGAACAATTGTTATAACCTGCTGAATGCTATCAGCAGAGGTCTGTTATTTTTACTGGTAGTGATTTCTGTGCGTGTTGTTAGTTCATATTTTGTTAGTTTACCTTATGACTTAGTACTCACACAATTTGGGTAACATACATGCCAAGTTCAAGGAATCTGAATCTCAGAGATTTTCAATACAGAAAATAGGAGGCGCGTCAATTTACCTCGCCCTTTTCCTGCTCCCACTAGAAACAAATATCCAAGAAACAGGAGAAGGGAAGTACCGAACTGCCCCACAAGCGCAAACATCACTGTTGTGGTCTTACAATGGCTATAGCAATGCATGCAGGTTTTTTGACTACAGATAGACATCGGTTATACAAATGTAACGCATAAGCAAAAATATTCGTATAGCTCTATATTCGCAGAAAAAATATTCGCAGAGCTCTATATTAGTTCGTAATTTTGTTTAGAGCTTTGAAGTTTCCTAAAATGTACTTTTGATTAACAACTAATAACTACGGAGCATTGTAATTTTTCACAAAGGTAGTTAACCTTTTACAATTTGGAATTAAAGTTGTAAGTGCATAACAAAAACCACAATTGTTACACTGCTTTACTTTTGTCCATGTACAAAGTTTGCCATTTCGGAATGAATATTCAAAAGTTAAAGAAAACAAAAGCACTTTATGAGCTGATTCTATAGCTACAGTTGTTGAAATGCCACTTGTTGACACACTTCAGAAACTTGGTTTGTTTTTGTTTGATAGCTCGTGTAAAAAAGCTATTTCACTCACAGCTTCTGAGCAATTCAATCTTGGGGTATTTTGTTTGCAACGGCATGATCACGAGGTACACTACATTCATGCACTCTGAATTGATTTGGCCACCCAGGGTGCTTCACTCCTCGAAAGGTTCAGGCTCCGCACGTCGAAAAGCCGCGCGTGGCGTTGGACGTGCAAGGTGTAACCTGCGCCTCGATGCATTAACTGAATGAAGGCGTAAGCGGACACCGAGCGGTACGCAAGGCCTGCCAAACATTGCGGCCGTAGATCGTGGCCGTAACGTGAGCAGCCTTTGGGCCGCAATAGATAGTGCTGCTTCCGTCCAGGCAACTCGCGTCGGAAACCCTTCCATATTGTTGGAGGCCGCCTAAGTGAGCGGTAACATTCGGCACGGCAGCAGTGTTTGCACACTACGTCGGAAATTTCATTTCTCGCATAGAATCGCCACAAATTTGATGCGAACGATAGAAGCTATATATTTTGATTGAGGAATATGTGAAATTTAACGTCTCGAAACCACCATATGATTACGAGAGACGCCGTAGCGGATGGCTACGGGAATTTAGACTTAGGGTTCCTTAACGTGAACCCAAATCTGAGCACAGGAGGTGGCAACATGATACTATGCGATCAATAGGCACCTTAAACAACAGACAGATGGTCGAAATTTCTTGACTAAGGCGTCTGTCGTGATAATATCATGGGTTCGGGACTCAAAACAATGGCTATTCACAGGCCTTGCAATGCATATTTTAGAAATTATGACAAGAAACCTCGTTTTGTTATATAGTAACAGCACTAGCGCCGGTGGTCATTGACACACATACAAGCATGTATTATGCAAAGATTGAAAAGAACTTCAGCTGGGTATAGTTGATACTGTTAAGTTTGGCCCGGCAGTTTGTCATAGCAGGCACCATTGTGCGTAAGCCAGTCTGAAAGAATGGGTTCACTGCCATATTGGCGCTCGGATGGATGCAACACACACGACGCTGTCTTGCAGACGAACCTGAAGTCAGTTCGCTGTGATCAGGTGTCAGTGACTCTACGAACATTTTGCGTCTTGAACAGTGTCGAGTAGCATGGGATGGCATCAGTGTTGCAGTTCTCATGAAATCAACTTCTTCATAAAGCCATTGTCGCCTACGCAAGGTCGTGACAAGAACCAATAGGTCGGAAGCGTGCGAAGGCATCGCAGTACCAGGGGTTAGGGATTGAGCACCTCAACTGCTGTGTTCGAGAAACTTTTGTAACAGTGTAGCTGAATCTCTGTATAGTTTCATTTTCATCTTTCATCATGTGAATAAACGTTCGTTCTGTCTCTAAGAACGCGTCTGTTCACTGCCGAGCATCGGCTATGCAGACTGCGTGGGGTGTCAGCTACCGTAAAGAAGCCTACCATCAACCTCATACCACTTTACTGGTGGCAGCGGTGTGGTTCGAAACAACACCCCTGAAGCGACTGGTAACCAAGTTGTAAGGGGTACACACGCCCAGTAATGGTGGTCTAGTGGCTAAGATACTTTGCTGCTGATCCGCAAGTCGCGGCACGAATCCCGGCCGCGGCGGCTGCATTTTTGATGGAGGCGATAGTGCTGTAGGCTCGTGTGCTCACGTTTTTTTTTCACGTTGAAGAACCCCACGTAGTATAAATTTCTGGAGCTCTCCACTACGGCGCCTCACATATTATATTGTGATTTCGGAACGGTAAGTCTCTCATACTAATCATTCAACAAATGCACGCCCAGAGGCCGCGCTTGCGTAGTGTGCCTGTGTGTATGTTTGTGCGCATGTATTGCATATCTGTGCATTCGAGGCTTGCGTAGTGTGCCTGCATATATCTGCTTTGAAGATAGAATACTGCCAACACGGTCAAGCGAGTGTTCGGAAGTGCACGACCCTATACAATAGAAATTTAATAAAAGGAATCAGTGAACGGAATGAAAGGAACACTGCCATTATAATCTAAACTACAATTTGCCTTGTCTCAAGATGCACTGGCCTGCAGGCATAGCTCCGTTCTGTAACCAAGTGAACGGCATGCGTATTCACGTTTTGAAGGGACAATGGAATACTATGAAATACATGTAACTGGCAGCACGAATTGCAGCGTAGGTACACTGTAAAAAATGTACTCCGAGGTGGGAGAAAATGCTTGTCCTCTGGTGTCCCCCCTACACTTAGGAATTTTCGCTCCAGACCTCCGGAACAAAGTGTTTACTCCGGCAGGTAGGAGCAATTGCATATTACCCTACCGACAACAGACACCACTTCATTATGCAACGGTTAGCTGGTCGGGAACCACTTTTCACACTTAGATAGTTGTTGGCTTTTCTAAGAGAACAACGTACCTTTCATATGATATACCTGAACATTCCGTAGCACGACCTCTTCAGAGAGGCCTCCGCTGCGGTGGCTACACTGAGCAAAGCACTTCCCTACGACCCTTAGACGCAAGGGTGTGAACGATCAAGGCACTTGGGCTAATGCCATACATGCCCACCATAATTTTTATTATCACAAAATTTTGTTCACCATTAACACCACACATTTTCAAAGCATGATCATGATTTTATTACTTCTATCTTTTTACCCGCCTTAGCACGAAGAGTTTTAAGGCCTTTATACAGCCGCTAATTCCTACTATTGTCCATATTTTTTTGTTCCCACTCTTTAGCGATCAAATGACACTTGTGCCACAAAGCACCAAACATCATCAGGAGCAATAGCGTGGCTCATCCGGAGCAGTTTTCACTGATATTTCACTTCGACCGGCAGAAGAAACTGCGTGTCGCCACTGGAGCATTTTTACTGGCCTTTTTCTCCAGCTTGCTGGAGTGATTACGTAGCACCTATGAAGCAATTTTCGTGGATCTTTCAATCCGGCTATCCGGAGCTTCTGCATGGTATCTCGGAGTAATATATAAACATCTTTACTTCATCCGGACCGAATTTTAATGAGGTACCTTTATTCAAAAAACGTCCATCTTAGGAATAGTGAATTCCATCATCCGCAATTTTTGTGGATTATAGTGCTTGAAATATTGGTGGCACGTGGTGTATGGTGGCTTATGGTGGAGCGGATAGAGGATGGCACGTTCCTGCCTGCAATACTGGAGCGCGAAGCAGCGTTAGAACCACCACGGCGAGCTGCTACTAAAGAAATAATAAATATAATTGAATACAAAACGGCGTAGAAAGCACTCGTAAAAAAAAGAAAAGATGCGATAGCATGGAATAGAGCCAGCCACCTTCGGATACCCAACTTAGCACACTAACCACTGCGCCACGCCGAAAGATTGTGATTTTGGTGTTAAAGAAGTAGTCAACTCAAAAACTCACTTCATAACTTCCGTTCTGTTTGTCGCTTATTTGAGAGGGACGGGATCAGCACCTGCTACTAAAACTTTCATATTAGATAAACACGAACAAATGCTGCCTGTAACAATTGCCAGTGCGATAACGGCAACAGCACCGTTTTTTGTTACAAGTTAACCGCAACAATAAAAACGGGACTGAAGAGCAGGTAGAGTTTATAGGTGGTTACTGCCAAGATTAAAATCTGCTTCTCGCTCCTTCCAAAGGTCGATATCTGTTCAGGCTTTATGCTTTTCTATGGTCATTCGATATATACGCCCACACAACTGAATTGACAGTAATGTTTTTCGCGCAATGCACAGCGCACTCGTGCCAGTGCACCACTGTGTCTCTGTCGAGCAGGTAGAGTTTATAGGTGGTTACTGCGAAGTTTAATATCTGCTTCTCGCTCCTTCCAAAGGTCGATATCTGTTCAGACTTTATGCTCTTCTATGGTCATTCGATATGTACGCCCACACAACTAAATTGACTGTGATGTTTTTCATTCGATATGTACGCCCACACTACAGAATTGACTGTGATGTTTTTCGCGCAATGCACAGTGCACTTGTGCTAGCGCACCACTGTGTCTCTGTCGTTAGGAACAACTATAACGGCTTGGCCAAAACGAATGCAATGAACCAGAAGCATTATGCTATCATGTTGGCTCGGTAAGCATACAGATTCAGGAGTTTATTATCTCGCACAAGAGTGCGTAGAGTGCCGGCGAATGTGACCGGCGGCTGCCAGTGAGGGGAGGCGTACATTTGGTGGAAGTGCTGCAAGGGCGTCACAACGATGTTTGTCGCTTCTTGCGTGGACACTGTACACAATAAAATGCTTTACTTAGGGTAAATGATGCAACAGCTGTGCTGTATTGTCATTTTCCTCATAAAAAGTGCGTGTTCTGAAACCCAGAAGGGCCGATAACACATGTATGGGCTCGCTAGGTAGGTCCAAACTTTGGTGGAAATCATGGTGGTAGAACAGAAGGGTGAAAGTCTGATTCGCTGGTGCTCATTTCGACGTGAGCTGAGAGTTGAAGTTTATGCATATGCGCACGCACTTTGTTATTTTAACAGTACAGCTCAAGCAAGAGAGTGTGCAAGAATTGCCAGAGCTGCATTTCTAGCGTGGTGACATCAAGCGACCACTGTGTTCTGCTCTAACATTGAAGTGGAGCTCATTTATTTCTCGACAACTGCGCGCCGATGTAAAACATTTATTGTACTTTTCATAGTGACACCTCTAGTCTTCTGATCATCAACACAAAGAATCACATCGCGGATGTCAAACTGATGTAAGTACGTGCACGAAATGTAAAGATATTCGCGGTCGCATATTGTACGCTCCAAAAAATATGAAGGGTTGTTGACACCACAGGATTGAAAAAATAAACTCGGTAGAAAGCGTAATGAGCAGCGTTTATTTCTTTTGACCGTAAACATATATATCTTCGCACTCAAGAATGAAACACCACAAATGAGTGATTTCATATACTGGCATGTGCTTTTGCATCATGCCACCATCATCCATCAAGCTTCCATTTCGCCGCCGTCATCCACCTAGCTCACCAAGCCTTCCACCAAAACGTTTTGCCTCACCACCATATACTGGCATTTTCCACCATCACCACCATTGGCTCGCCACCACCACTACCATCTGCCATCATTTTTTCCGCTCTCACCGTCATCGGCCATCATTTAGGCCTCAAAATTTTTTTGGCTGCGGCCTGCTTTCAAGAAAAGCATACCTTCATTTTTCTTTGAAAAAGAGTCTTCGAGCAAAGTTTGCGTTCTTCTCGTTTATTTAATTTGAATGCCCACTGTTTCGATGCCTATCGTTTTGCCCATTTTTTTCAAAGTACTTATTGCATGAATTGCTCTAACTTTAAGCACAAATTAAAAAAAGTTCAATACAGCATAACAAAATAAATTAGCAGTAAAAGGTAGAAACATCGCGCCACCTATGCCAACGGTTTTTTCATTATATACTGACAGAAATAAGGGGAGGTCAACCAGTTTACTCAACTTACAGGTTCGTGTAAACGTACAAGAATCACAGAAAGCTATTTATGTAGAGCTGTCGCGAGGAGTTCTTCAGGATTCGAGAAGTTCTCTTTTCCGCTGTCATGTTGACAGGCCAGCATTTTTGCTTTTGGTATTCGACGCTTTTCGTAAAGGAGAGATTTAAAGAAGCATTTTCTTTTCATAGAGAAGATGAGTAGGACCTCGAACATTTTGAGTTTTACCTGTTTGGTCGGAAGACCTTGACCCCCGTCTCCCCCCCCCCCTTCAAAAAATTGCATTCAAGGCCATGCCAGCGCGATTGAAAAAAAACGCTGCAGCTCTGTAGGTACGCTGCCATGTCTTTTCTCACTTACTTTCCTAACCGTGCCTCTGCGTCTTACGTTGAGCTGTGTGGTCTAATTGGTTGCAGAAATAAGCCTTTGACTCCCACCCCCGCCCTTTTCACAGAAACATCAGCCGTCTAAACTCTTGTGGACGGCGTTTGGGCAGAAATATGGACACAAAAGAATAGCTCGAACTGCACCCGTCTGTCGTCTTTTTTTCTTGTCCATTTTTTTTTGCGAAGAACGCTGTCCTCCATGGGACACAAACTCGCCCAACGCTCAGTTCTTATAAGCTATACAACCCGTTTTGCCAAGCATTCCAGCCCTCCCTTCTCTACTCATTGCTCGCCCCTTGTCTTGTAAGCTCCTTTCCTTTCTCTTTTTCTTTTCTTGAAAGCAGGATGACCCCCCGAGAACCCGATATTTTAGACACGACTTATACAATAAAACCATTTCACCATAATGGGTGCTAGTATTCGTTCTAAACTCTGCACCAAACAAATTGTGCTAGCTCAATTGACTACATTTAAAAAGAATTGCCGCCGAGTCTTGTTATTCATGTTTTGATAGTACAACTTAGATAATATATTTAATTACCATTTACGCAGTGGTACACATCGACCATAAGTTTGTTAATATGGAAAGTGGACCAATATTACCGCTTTGATATGAGGGCAATAACAAAAAAAGTTTGAAGCAGTTACATTATTTATAATAATTATTAGGTTTTTTGAATCAATACAAAGCCAAGATATTTTTCAGTATTTCATATTTATTCAGCGCTGCAAATATTACAGTGTTGTAACTAAAATTATCTAAGATATGTTAAGAAAGAGAGTCGTAGGCTAAATAACGAATAATCAGAACTTCCACTGTCGCGCACTGATGTCCAGTAAAATTCGCCTACTATTAATAACCTGTTTGCTTATAAACCAAACATTATCTATCTTAGAACTACGTGACAAGAATAACACAGATTGTTCAAGAAGAGTTCACTCACCTGTTTCACACAGCAACAGCAACCGCGGAGTCGTTCACGAATCGCGAGATCAGAATGTGTCGTTCACTGCTCGGAACCATCACATGATCAAGGTTCCCACAACTTCCTGCTGTCAATGAGAATCTTCGTTGCTGCTTGCAGTGGCTTCTGATACTTAAAGGTGCACAGAACAACTTCTTTTTCTCAAACGCGGCCGAACACTTCGCACAATCCTCACTGAACCGGCTTGGTCTACGCCATGTTGGTTTGTGGGGAACGGCTTCCTGGTGACCAGGCTGCCTACGCCCCTCCTTTAACAGCCACTGAATGTCGCTAAGCAATGAGGTGGAGCAATTGCGGGGCGGGACATCCACCGGGGCAAAAGCGATGTGCCGGAGCATTTTCGTGGCAACCAAGGAAGCATAATCAGAGGATTTTCCCGTTTTCCTCCGGTTTCCGTCGTCCGTTTCTCACTAGAAGGAAACGGAAGAGAACGAGAGTATTTGCTACGGTACAATCCAATGTAAATGAGACCACCGGAGCAGAGTGGGCAAATCATTCCCCGATCTCTCCCAGCTGGACATATTCTTGCTTACAGTGTATCCCGTAAACTGACTAACCTTTGTTTGCACCAGTATATCAACGCAGCGCAAAAGTGCTTGCTTTTTCAGAGATGCCCGGTACACATTTGCTTTGTACAACCTCGGGCTTGCTAGACAGGTTCTTTATTATGAAGTAAATCTGATGAGGTTCGCCGAAGAGGCTCAATGCTCAATGTTTGCGTGCACGGCGCAACTACTTCCGCTGTTTCGCCAGAGAAATTCTTTCTGCCGGTGAGAATGCATAGGCGGGTCTACGGCCAGCACTTTTTCGCTATCAAAGAAGCAACGAAGTCTGAAACCATAATAAATAAAGTTCCGCGCAGAGCCAAAAGAAAGTGCAGCCTTGTTCCCTTTTAGGGCAGATATCTTTATTTTTCGCCTAAAGTTGTCAACCAGCGGAGCCTTTATTGTAGTTGCGTATATACGCATGCTTACATTTGTCAATGGGTGCAAGTACAGCGTCGCCGTCATAGAACGTATATTTTGTTTAGGTGGTTCCAGTTGTTTCTCTTCTTCTCCCTGTACCTATTTTATGGGTTTTTGTTACTTTTATCATTATGTGGAATAAAATGTGCTTTTTTACGCCACACCTTCAAGTCTAACTCCGTCCCGCTTGTTCAAACATGCCGGGTGTTATGATGATTGTGAAACCAACCAACGAACAAAGATGCACTTGCAAGTACCAAATGATTCATTGCCAGGTAATACTCATGCGTAAACGTCAAGGACACACCATACAAATAACAAGAAGGAATTCTTTCATAGCAAGAGGAAGAGTATCGCAAACATAAAGTAGTGTGCTACCAGTCACAAGTAGCAGTGGGAACAATAAAGGTTACGTGAGAAATTAGCAGGAAATATATTATATTGCCGCGAACCATTCATTGGGTTTGTTTATTTGTGTTTTGTTTTTCGGCCTGGCTGCGCCGGCCTGTGCTATTGCCGTTTTCACAGCGTTTCGAACAAACGCTACAACAGCGTTTCGAACAAACTCTATCGAACAACGCTTCAGGCGTTGTTCGATAGTAATTCCATCTTACTAGGAGATTGAAATATAACAACGCATTACTGATAACGCCATTACTGTTTACGCGTTTCCGCCCATATCGTAGCAACAAGTGCAAGCACCCGTTACAGTTCCGAAATAGTAATAAGTACGCTAGTAGGTTATTAAAAAACAAATCAATGCATCACTGGTAATGCCGTTCCTGTTAACGCGTTACCGCCAACACTGGTCGCAAGCAAGATGACTGCACTCCTCATAGACGAACACGTTATCTTTGACTTAGACGCAAAAAGGTTTATCAAGAAGTACTGGTATGATCTAAACACCTTACCAAAATTCTTTTTAATTATGCCTAAAAGGGTACGAAGAGCTGAAGTGATAGTGCGGTTTTAAAAGAAAAGAATTATTTTAATAAACGAATTCAGTAAGAACATCATAAAACAAGATACTTTGCAGCTCGAAACTTTCGGAATAAAGTAGTTCACCCACAGTTCAGGCTATATGATCAAGGCTGAGAAACAGGTTATCTGATATATGATTACGCAAACATGATCAAGGCTGAATAACACAACCAGCAATATTACTACCTCTACGGGAAATCCGCGAATATAGATTGCTGAAGCGTGGAAGGAGGGTTCTCCGACAAAGGATTCAGGTGATGATCCAATGGCAGACGTCCGCCGACTCACTCATTTTTCTGCATTGTGTGCTCTGTCTTGGTGACGCTTGCAGCTCAGATGTCCGCCTCCTCCCGCGAGCTCTCCTGCTGGCCACCCGCACTCCTGGCTAGTCTATACTCCTGCACTGCACTAAGCTGTACCAAAATTTTTCGCATCGAATTCCGTGTTTGCCATAGAGCGAAAGCACAGCAATCGGAAGTGCACCATGAAAACGCACCAACACAAGGCAGTAATCAAAAGGCCAGCTAGAGTGACCACGCTGATCTCTCCCATGATGCGGCCTTTCAGCGCTTGCTCGAACGTGTCGAAGACACAAAAGAAACTGCCGAGGGTGGCCAATAGCGTCATAAGTGCGAAGCAGAAGCGGTCTCCTTGCACATCTTATGGCGAGTCACTGGGCAAAGCCCAGTAGTCGAACTGACGAACGCAGGTGGCTTGGGCGACGGTGGGAAAGTGGTGATGGCAACGGTCGCAGTGGTCCACGTTCTGGGCGTTCCGCCATTGTTCCAGGCACAAGATGTGCGCCAGGCCCGTAGCACCTGAGCGCTTGCAAAGCGGCATGAGACATTCTGTCTGGTCCTCCTCGTAGCTAATGCAGCATATTGGTGCGCTACTGGCCGTAACATTGAGATAAGCGGCAGGAGAACCAATAGGGCTGCCAATAGATTTCAGGTTGCTTTTAAAGAGGCTCATCGCATCTGCTCCGCGAGGACCGGCAAGCAGTAAACCGACTGGTGGAACGATTAGTCTTTCGGTGGTTTTCTTCGTGTACGGGGCTCCACTAAACCAACACGAGGCAACCGTGGGGAGTATTCGTCGAAGACTGGATGTAAAGAAAGAGCTCCGGGCAGATGGCACCGTGACGCTTGTGAGGTGGCAAGTCAGAGTATAATGACGCACAGCATTTTTCCTCTCCGGGTGTGGGAGCCTTCCGCTCGTTATTGTGAGCGGTCTCACGTTCCGGGATGCGGCACCGCATGGATACTGCAATACGAGGAAGCCGCAAAATGCTGCCGCTGCCGAGAATAGAGCCCTAAGAAAGATCCACTGTGTGCGTGCATCTTCAGGGGGAGTTCTGTGACTGTTGCTAGGCAATACTGTGCTTTTGTTTGTAATATTTGGTTACCGACATCCTAAACAAGAGCCAAGAAAAGAAGTTATCACCCGATCCTCTATGTGAAGGTTTACACAGCTCCGTCTAGGGTACGTTCGGGTGAAGCAGAGGTAAATGATGACCACAGTTGTAGTTACCTCAACTGCGTTTGCTTGCAGATTATGTCATCGTGTTTGGGATTAAAAATTGTTTGTTTGCAACCTATGGAAGAGCACAGGTGCCACCGTTCACGAATTATCGCTTTATACTGTAGTGCCTAAATGCCGTTACTTGCTTTCAAATTTCGTTTCACTCTGAAGGATATGCAGCGATGTGATTCTTTCCACATTACTCCCGGATTGCACGAATAGGGAAGATCTGGCTTGTTTGTGAGGTTGTATTTACACAAGAGAGTGCGAAAACTAGGAAAACTTCTACAAAATGATGTATTGTGATGTCAGGTGAATAGACACAAGGATGGGCACGGACAGCAAGTGCAGAAGATGGGCAGGAGAAAAGTGAAGAAAGCATTGTCGTCGCTTTCGCTTACCGACTTCACTTCCAGCACCCCATCAAACTGCCACTAAACAATGATCTATGCAAAGTATAGGCCGTACATAATAGCTGGGATTGTGAGACCCTAGGTTTCTAGATACATACAAACGATTGAGCCGAGCATGAGATATCCCTTGAAAGTTCGTAAACCTAAGTGAGGCAGGCGCATGCTCTCCCATATCGTTCAGATTAGGGTCATTAACTATTTGTTGCAGTAAAGTGGCACTCGCATTGTAACGAACATATAAATATAAGGGATCACTGAGGTCACAAACACAAATAAACACCCCTTACCACAATGCATTATCTGTCAGTGTTTAGCAACGGAGCTAAAGACAAGAAGAAAGCATTCCTTTCATTCTCTTTTGAGGGAACATAAACACAAACTTCAAATTTTTGAATAAAACGAGATGTCACAGCAATTAAGACGACTTTCCCTATCAATATGCAGCGACACCAAAGAGTAACCCCGCTGATTTCTAACTAATAAGAAGCATCCAGTGGAAGCACAACGTACGTGGCTACTGTACAAATTGTAATATGTAAAAGTTGGTCAGTGCAGAGCTTACATCTCGAGCTGACAAAATCTTTGTTTCTTGCACCACTACAACATCAACGTCTTGTTGGGTAAGCACGTGGTTTACCTGCCACTGACGCCTTACATCTCTTAAGCCACGTACGTTGAATGCCGCTACACACAGGAGGAAGGTATGTAGAGCAGCCATTTTGTTTAATTGAAGTTTTTGTTGATTCCCTTTTGCCACAGGCAAACTTGTGGCTTTTCCTCTCTTGCACTTTTTTGGGGCACTTTCTTGAGTACGCTGATGCAGGCAGCGCATTCCACCACAACTTCCAAGAGGCACAACCCACTGTCCAAATGATGAGTCGTGTTCCGCTTCATCTGACTCGACCACTTTTGCTTCGGCACTCACTGGCGCAGGGCGTATCCTTGGCTGGCAGCTATTCACAGCCTCTTCTACAACTTCTTAATAAGGAGGCTTTCCCTGTGGTTTTTCCGAGCCACGTTCTCTGACAGCATATTGTTCGTGGGTGTCATTGATTGACACATGCGCGTTTAGCAGCGCCATTGTGACTGTCTGGCATGGGCTCGATGGCGAACTTGTCATTTTCTCTGCTTCCACCCACTGCCTCTCTCGATGAATCAATGGCTTTTGTGGCATCAATTAGGTGGTGGAGACGAGGCTCTTCTGTGCTAGACTGGACAGAGCGCCGCTTGCTTGGGTAGGTCGCCGTGCAAGCATCCGAAAGATGACCGAAGTGATGGCGCTGGAAGCACCAAGTTGTTTGGCAATGTCGACGAACGTGTCCCACTCGCTTGCAACTAAGACAGAGTGCAGCCCTGCCAGAACTGATCACTAGCCACTGGTGACCAAAGATGGTCTTAATGTGTCATATTGAGCTGACAGTGACGCCATCCTCGAGTTCTAAGGCCACAGCCTGGTTTGTTGTCATCCGTTGCTCCATACCAGCACATCTCCATGTCTCTCATTCTATGGACTTCACGAGCGCATAAGCTTGCAACGCCTCTTACACACGTCTAGTTTCCCTGTGAGGCAAAAACCATAGCAGATTTAGCTTAATATTCTTAGTCTCCGGATATATCACCCTGTATTAACGCCATTTTTCATGTAGTTCGCCATGAGGCGAAAACCATAGCAGCTTTAGCCTAATATTCTTAGTCTCCGGATATATCACCCTGTATTTACGCCCTTTTCCACGTAGTCCGCCATGAGCGACAAGTTCCTGCTTTCAATTCTACTTGCACTGGTAACCATTCATACGCGGCTCATTTGACAATGGCCTACAACTACAATACCGGCAGTAGTCAGTACTTCCAGAAGAGCGTCACGGAAATCGGGGGCTGGGTATCGTCTACCACACCAGTACTCATGGAGGAAAAGTGAATTCGAAACGTCATTACCGGTTGGTAGACGTCGTAGGACGACTTTGTAGCTTGAGTCTTCATCAGAAAACAGAGTCGATGATCCCCGACTTGAGGCCGATAGGCTTTTCCTAGCAGAGAGAATTTGGAACTTTTTGTCAATCTTACCTTAGACAGGGTTGATGTTGGGAAAAACAGCGCGTTAATAGGACTTATAAAATGTTTTAATACAGCGAAAGAACAACCAGTCCACGAACAATGCGAATAGCGAAACGAGTGGGTCGTACAGAGCTCGATTTAACTACAAAATCTTCTTCAAACTGTGGCACACACTCATTCAGGCATAAGTCGTTATCGTCGTCAGCCACTGCATGAACAATTCGCACAAAATTCCTCGCAATAATTTAGCCGATACCACGCTTCTCAGAAGATTGCCAGAAATAGCATAGCAAATGCCGGCCTTCTACCTTCAAAAGTGTTTAAAATTAATGCCGTAGTGGGCATCAGGCATGTGGGCTTGCAGCAGTTACTCAATGAGTTTTTTGAAAAAGACTCTAAAAGGCTGCTCTTCTAGATTTTGCTGTGGCTGTGCTGCGCCTTCCGCACAGGTCTGGGGTTTTGTTGCGTGTTTACGCTCTCTGGATATCCATTTGCAGCTCAACTAATCGCATAGAGAATGCAGCACCGAATATGAAAATCAAACCCGCTAAGATAGTAATTGAGGTAAATACCAGTGATGTTTCGCACATCGCGTATATGGGTCTGTATAGATGTATATATAGAAACTGCACCTCTACCTACACCACGTGGAGAACTTAACGTAGATCGACAAATTCTGCTTCGAATCTTTCTGCTCTCATTGCTTAGAAATCACTGCAAGGTTTTACACTTTAAGTGACATGATTTCTATTGCAAGAAGAAACAGAAAAGCAATAAAGCATGGTGGACCGTGTATTTTAGGGAACCCTGTAACGTTTTTTGGAAGTATTGTGACCGTTAAGTCAGGATTATCTACAAAACTTTGGCACAAGAAATTTAGTTACATGCCTTGTACAAAGGCCGCTACGGGCAATTATATTATACCCTCCTGCTCCCTTCTGCCGGGCCTCCTCAACTGATGAGGCAAGCTATTGTCGCTGTCCATCGCAGAGCCCTCTTGAATGCGCTCGAGTATTAGAGCTTTAACCAATCTATAGCTCCAAAATGACACACCAAGAGCTTGCGCACAGTTTCTGAAGCTATCCTAGAGTGCGCAAGGCAGCACCAAGGCTTCTAGCAACAGAGACGAACGTTGTGGTGTGGTTCATATCTCCTACGACAGATGCGCCACCCTATTGGGTAATCTTAATTCTGCACATTGGACAGCCCATGTGAGCCGATCAGAAAGCAGCCATGGTGACATGAATGCTTGGGTGCTTCGACCTCGTCAACCAGCTAGATCATGTCGCTCTGTAAATGGGAGGCTGAAAACGCGTTTGGCTGAGTCAAAACGATTTCCACTGATCTGCAGCGATCGGCGGCATTAAAGCGTTGTAATAAGTTACTGAGTTTACGTAGAGAGCTAAATCGGTCCCTAAATAACCACTGAAAATTGATTACCTTACAAATGTGTTTGTAGAAAATTGCCAAAACCATCTCAGCGTCCGTTGATTCCTTGGAGTGGGTGTCATAGCTTACTAAGGCGTCGAATTTACAAATTGAAAACTTAAAGGTTTTCTTTTATTGCGATAAGAATTATTTGAGTCTTCAGGTTGTGCTTTTGCCGTCACGTTGAGGTTCTGTATGAATATGTGTATTTCTGTTATGTATGCAGGGCATCTCATGAAATGGTTCCGAAATTCTCGATTAATCAGGGAAATGTGATTTTTGTGTGATGCCTTCACAGTTACTTACATTGTGACCTAAGTAATTGTAGGATGGCTACAGACATCGTTTCAATTAGTAATTAGGAAGTTAGAATTTTTTTAAATATGAAGGTATGTGGTTTGGTTAAAAAGGCAAAATCAAGTCCTTCCAGTGAAGAACCCATTGTAACTTTGAGATACAAAAAGCGGCCTAATTGCAAAATAATAAACCCCCCCCCCCTCCCAAATTCAGTGACGGTGCCGAAAGGTGAAATAGCGCAACGAGGATTGCGATTAGTGGCTGGTTTGCGCCAAATTGGCTACTTTCTGAACTTGTCAGGAGACCAAAATTTCTGGTGCACAACTTTATATTTTTTTAAAATGCTATATTTGAGAACTATATATATTTGAGAACTTCTGTATTTGAGAATTATATTGGAGAAGACGGAGAGATGCGCGCACGTCAGGAAACGCTAGTATTTGTAGCACAATGCTCAACGCCAGAGTCTTGTTGCCGGGAAACGCGGCGCGGTAAAGAGATGACAGCCTCTTTACCTCTCACAGAACTGACGCTGAACAAATCATTTCTGAACAAAGGTCGGTACGTTAAGCAGGACTGAAATTATTATGCCTTTGTACAAATCTCGACGATAGCTTTAACAAAATTAAAAAAAGCAGCTTCAACATTCTATGTTCCTATAGTGTTTTTGGCCATTACATTAGCAAAAACAGTCCGTACTGTGGAAAATGTTATCTCCGTGCACAAAAGTGAAATAATTTATTATTTTTATCAAATAACCTGCGAATCGGAGAGCAAGCAAGAAAAAACGTAATATGCTAGGTGTACTCAATTTCGTGCCTATATAGGGTTATATCAATTATTTTGTGTGAAGGACAAAAAATTTCGCTTGAAAGTAAAATGACGTGCCCACTTTTGCTCCTTTTAGCTTAAGTATTGGCCTTTTTTTTCAAATCTACCCCAATGCTAACCTAAGTGCAACTGCCATATTCTTCCAAGACGTTCAGAAGGAATCAGCGTCGTTAGGTCAATCTTCAACCAACGTTGTGTGTTTGCGCGGCTTGTGGTTGGAATTATACTTTCGCAATAATACACCCACCACACTGGCATCAACGAAGTCGAGAAAACTAATCCCCTTTGACTGTTGTCTGTAGAATTGACGTCATTCTGCTCGTCTGATGTTGCGGCTATTGGTACTAAGTTTTGTGCCTTGCTGCTTTTTTTAGTGAAGCTTTATCCAATCTTAAAAACTGCTAGATGCTACCGTTTCATAATCTCAAACTGCAGTGGGTTTTTAGCATGTAGTATGACTAATTTTTTTTACCATACCCGCATAACTCCGCAAATTTTAAATTCATTTGGCAACTTTTGGAATTCCTTTCCTATTTTTGTTCTAAGGTATTTTAGGATGCTTGACAGAACCTGTACTTACCGCGTACTTATTTTGCATCTTCACTAAATAAACGCAGTAATTTTTCACACCATGCGAATATGCTCTAATTAAAACCGTGGTTCCAGACACCTGTGAATCAACCGAAAACATGCTCTTTCCTTCCGCCTCATCATGTGCCACCACTAGAGATCGCAAGTGCGAAAAGAAACAGGAAACTCTGAAAAACTATTTTCGTTGTTTCTGCTCAGTTGGAGAATTTTGCCAGAATTTTCGTGGGCTGAACGCATGGAAATAAAGCTCGGCCACATCCAGCGTTGAACGTGAAAGTAAAACATCCCAAATGATACCAAAACACCGAACTACGTCTGAACACTCGCTATCGACATCACACAAAGTCAGCTGCAGCATCACCTAGCATGATTCGTTGCGTAGCTTCGTCTTTCGGGTGTGGTGTGGTTGCGGACGATTTCTGATGTTTTGGTACGTGTTAATGTTCAGTTTGGACTTTCCCTCATACAGTTCTGGGAACCGTGGCAAAAGTCTACCTAAAAAGATGTGTTCAAGCAGATTCTGTAATGGTTGGGCGGATTTCTGGTTTGTGGATGCAATTCATGATTGACGAGACCACTAGTGGAAAATGGAGATTCGGTGACTGTAAGAATTGCAACAGCAGCTACGCTTTTCCTTATGTGACATCTTAACATGACGAAGCCAGTGATTCTGACTATGAATAAAAGTTTGAACTACATCTCTATACCATCTACACCATTGTATTTAAGTCGAAGCTACGTCAAAACAGGCATGTCTGGAGTTTTTTCTATCTGCCCGAACATTTCTAGAAACCACAGTCATTCAAAGAGAACTAACTGAGTTGGCCATGATGCTTCTAACTTGTCTTGGATCTGGTAAATGCCACATTTGTTCGTGAAAATAAAAAAGCATTTCATTTGTGCTATTCACGTAATAAAATTGTTGCTTTTGACACTTGACAATATTCTATTACTATAGGGCAATGAAATATTGGTCTATGGCATTTTTATATTTTCTACTAAATTTGGAAAAAAGTCCTAAAAAGGCAATTTTTTTCCAATCGCTCAAATATAGGGAATTATCACACCTCCACAATGTGCAATTGGTGATTGTTTTTTTCGCTCTAAGAATGTGCGGCAACTGACAATTTCTACTACCATGTAGTGAACCAACTTAACGCCAGCGTGGTGAACATGACTGAAAACGGTTCACATCACATTCAGCATTCAGGGACATCGGCGTTTAGTTCTTTTGTCTTCTACGACATGCCTCTCGGCTTTCCCCTTCGTGAAAGAAAAAAGTTGAAGACTTCGCTTGATCTTTCAGCCATCGTCATCAACGGCGATAACACCGGTGAGTTGTAGCTTTAAAGTGGCTTGTCATTCGTGAATTATATGGCAATGACACATTTATTGCATCAGAAAAAAAACACTGCCCAACGCATCGGACAATTTTCAAAAGGCCACCACGTATTCAATTTTTTCTTTACAGCCACGCTGTTATCCCGCTGTTCCACCAGTCCTTGACGTAGAGAAGAAACTATGAACATGCTCATGTGACTGTAGCGTCAAGAAAAATTAGGAACAAGTGTGCTTAGCTAAACCATTGTACCTTATACGAGGCTTTCAAAGCCCTGTTAAGCTCCTTAAAATCTAATTACCTGCGCATATATGGGCGAATGAAATCCCAACATAACAAACCCTAATTACGGCGAGTGGAGATTCTCGTATGCCTATTCATGCCCAGCAATATAAGGTACGTGAGCTTAGACAAATGATAATTAAGACACAGCTAACTTGTGCTAACCCCATTGATTAGCAAAATACGCATAGGTTACCATGATACGCAAGCTAATCGAGACCATTGACGAAAATGCAAATTACGTCAATTGTTTATTTTGTGAAAGAAATTACTTTGTACTTTGATTGCGAAGCGATGGCTAAGGGAACCCGATCGATACCTAGCCGATAATATTGAATCGCAATGTGATCACGTGAAGATTTTGTGCATAAGCATGAGAATGAACGTGTGCCTAGTAAAGCACAGACTAGCCAGTGCCAACTAGCTTTGGTTTGTGCCCCGACCTCGGGCGACTAAGCGAGATCTGAAAATTTTTTATTGTGTCGAAAGACTCGGCCGATGGCAAATGTTGAAGGCGTTGGCAAACATTTCATGACTGAAGAGTCAACTGATAGAATGTCTAATTCTTTTGTTATAAGTTACTTAGCTTGTAGTGAATGTTAATTTGTTGTGCTCATGTTTTCCCAGCTTTTATCTACTACTTAGCCTTGTGTAGTTGCACATAAAGCGGCTATACTTCTTATAATATTCATTACTGTTTCTGCGTCTAAAAACGCACTATCAAAGCGAGAGATGCCGTAGCGGAGAGCCCAATAGTTTGACCACGTGGGATTAACGGGCTACTAAACCTGGGCCCAAAGAGTTGTAGCTTATTGAGTGTAAGGAAATGTGGCTGCCACGTCCTAGAATTGGTCTCGCGAACTAACTCGGTGTTTCTAACATATGACTCAAAATAGGAATTACGGGCACGGTGGCCGCTTTTCCTATGAAGGCGAAAATTCTTGAGGTCTACTGCTTAAATAGGGCACCCTTTAAAGAACCCCAGTTGGTAAATACTTTTGGACGCCTACACTACGGCATGTCTTTTAATAATATGGCCATTTTGAGAAATAATACCACAATAAATACCATGGTTCTTACTGTGCAAGATCCTTGGCCTAAAAAATCGGCCCCGTATATGCATACTATTTGGCAAATGTCGTCGAAAGGCGATAGTCTTGCGTGTGCACGGAGTGAACAAAACAATTTTTGATATTCTGCGCAAACAAATCGGTTAATGGTATTCTGAAGGCGCTGCGTTAGAGTGCGTCAAGTGTGCAGCGGTGGCAAACGAACGCATAAAATCACGTCACACGTGAGACATGAGCGCCATCTAGCAGTTTTTTTGAAAAACGAAGAGAGTTCAAGTATTGAAGAGTTCAATGGCTATTCCTTCTTTATCAGTCCCTCCGTTTTATCTTGTCCTGTGCTATCTGTTGATCGAACTACGAACACCAAAGTCATGTTGTTGCCCTCCTTGCGTTGTGCCTCATTCTGCAGTTGTACTACATTCCCCGTATGTTCGACAACTAGTTTCCTTTCACTCTCAAGTTTTTTAAACAAATCGGCTTGAAGTAAATCCTCAACGTCTTGCGCTACCTCATCAGTAGCGGCACACAATATCATCAGTTTTGACGTTGTCTTTCGATTCATCGCAGGTAAACTGAGAGGCACCTGCATGAGGTCTGCTACGACCGTGTGTCCAAACAGTCCTTGCAAGCACACTTATTTACCGCGTCTGCCTTTCCACCCCTCAGGTAGTACGCTCTTTCTTGGTATAATTATGTCGGCTCTCAAGTACAGACATGTCTTCAACTACCGCCCACCGCAGACAACATCTACCGAAGCTAGTCTCAATTTCGGTGTGGAGAATCTGCCTCTCGTTTTCCTTCTATTGAAGTCAAAATACCCAACCAGCAAACTTCGTTTGCTGTGGTTCCCAACCACTGTGCCATTCGGTCGCTGACTCGGTTCAGCCTGGGGACATATTCATTGCACGTGACCAAACTTCCCACATCCATAGCATTTCGGCAGTGGGCGCAGCTCGCTCTGCCGCAATTCTTTCTCGCCTTCGCCTGATCCCGTTGTTGCTCTGCGCTCGTCCGTAACTGTAGTTCCAGCGGCCTTTGTCTGGCGGCACCAAGCTCCACTCTCTTCAAACTTTTTCGGAAAGTATTGCTACCTTCATTGGTTTATACCAGTCGACTGTTTCACGCTGGGGCTCATAGGCACATAGCTTGTGCGACATATTCTCTTTCGCACGGTCAGCGACCAAGAGTGCGGGAAGCTCTTCCAAGGTCTCTACTTTATGGCTCCGTAAATACTAGTTCGGGGTTATATTTAAATGTGTGACGCATTATTTCCATATTTCTTTGCCCTTTCGGCAGGCGTGAAATCGGCGCTTGTCCTCCCCCGGCGTCAATTTTAACTTTGAGAGCACTAGCTCGCGGATTTATCTTATGACAAGCTCCGATCCTCGGATTTGTTCGCAACAAGGGTCCTGCATTTCTCATTAGGAACGGGTACGATGATAGCGCCTGCTGCTTCCAGTGGAATTTCACAGCTCATAAGCATGCGTTCCGCCCTTTTAAACCATGCTTGTGCTAGGTCATCCAATTCGGACATTGTGGGGAGTACTGCCTTCAATTCCTTGGCATAGCTACTCAATTTAGCCATCCAGCCGCCTTCAATTACCCTGCTCCTGCAGCCTTAACGTCTGCAGCTGAATCCACATCTTATACATTTCGAGATCCAGCTCCTTTTACCTAGGCCGTACGGCGGCCTCGCGATCACTCGAGTCTTAATTACTCCTGTGCCGACCCGAAGCCTCGGCAGCCCCAGATTCTGTCTCGGTCAACGCTGATTCGGCGGTTGCCGCTGCGCGATGCATGTGTGCCCTAGTGGTAACCGACATGGTGCTCCCGGAGAAAACAGGGCAGGGCCTACCTGAACATGCCCACCACTGCCACTTCTCTGGCCATCTGCTGGCTACCTTTGTCGAAAACCTGTTGCGTCAGGAGCCCCGAAGTTGCTCAGTCAATCCGCCGGGCCTTTCACCGCAACAGCTGGTCCTTCACCATCGTAGTAGTGACGCTGCTTCCAGGTGATACAGCAGAAACCGCCTCTTTCATTCCTCGACACTTTGCCTGACGACTGCGCTTAGATGTCGTCGCAGAAATGCGTCAGAATCTCTTCTTTCAAAGTCGCCTGCCCTGATGCATTAGGTCGGTCTGACGGATCCTGGTCACGGGAACCAATCAAACAACAATCAATGTCAGGCTGGCAGGAAGCTCAGCGTTTCCCGCTACGTGGGATGCCTCTTCCTGTACGTCTGCAGACACCTTGCAACAAGGGAGGCGAACTTACAGAACAAAACTCTTTTATTAAGGCAAAAGTCAAAGGCAAGATCAGATCAGGTTATTGTCCAGCAGCGGCCGATTTCCGGCTCGCACTCCCCCATTCACACGTACACCTCGTTTATAAACAGTGGTCGTATGGAATGGAAGAATTGTTCGAATATCTCGCCCTATTTCGACCAATGAGTGCATGAGATGGTAATACCGAAAAAAGAGGCGGTGCTAATCTGGATCATCGTAGCCATCCCTCTAAGAGCCCGCCCTCTACAGTACATCTTTGGAGCAATACTGTGAGACAACTACAGCAGTGTTCCAGAGCCCTTTTGTTTACAACTTCCATCTGTTTCTGTGTGGTCGGCCTGGCGCGGCGACATCAATCGTGAGCCCCTCAGCTGCCTAGGTGTCGTCATTTCCAAGCAAGTTATATTGCCCTTCGCCCCACGCAAATTCAAAGCTAGATCTGTCGCCACTGTTGTTCTTTTTGAAGCCATAATTGCATGCAGCCGAGTGGTTCCCCGGTCTTGTCGGCATTCAAACTTTCCATGATTAAAATATGCCATCTGCCACTTCAATGCCTGTTCAACCCCGGCAAAACGAGCATCCCCCCTCTCGTTCACCACGTTGCATGAAACTTGGCCGGCGAAGCCACATACCTCGCAAAACCACAATTTGCTTCCGAAGGTCGCTCAGAATACAAAGCAAGCTTCTTTGATGAGCCACCTGTGGCTCCCGTCTCTTTTATCTCTCCGAAGCCGAGACCGACGCGCGCCTCCGAGGAGGCTCTTTGTTAAAACACGGGCGTTTCCCGACGTACACAGATAGCGACTTGACCGAATTTCCTTCAAAGGAATGGTTCTTCTGCCGCAACGCAGCAGAACCAGTGTTGCGGTGCCAAAATGGGGGCGACAAAAGCATCTAAAAATTCAAACACGTGTTCCGCGGCCATGTTAACTACGTGCTTCTAAATCTGGGCAAAAAGAGTTCTAGCATATTGAGTTCACAGAAATGTGGCCGCCACGTCCTAGCATTGGTGTCGCGAACTAACGCGGTGTTTTCTAACACATGACTTAAAGTAGGAAGGATGGGCACTTTTCCTATGAAAGGAAGGTGGCTGGTTTTCTTATGAAAGGAAAAATTCTTTTGGCCCAGTGCTTAAATAGGGCACCCGCTAAGGAACCCCAGCTGGTAAACTTTTTGGACATCTACACTACGGCATGTCTCATAATGATATGACCGTTTTGAGAAGTTATACCATAATAGATACTATGGTTATTATGTGCAAGAGGATCGGTCTGAAAGGTGTTAACTCTAGGAACATTGCCATCTTCGTAAATGCTCGCGACCACGGTCACCGGTGCGTGTCGAAAGCCGGCGCGATTCCAGGAGCTAACAGAAACAAGCTGGACAGTAACGAAACGGTGCCGGCGCTCCCAAAGTTTTGAAACGCACACCGTCTTGTCGCGGCAGCGACTTCTAGGCACGCGAACCGCAATCGGTCAGGCGGTAGGCCGAACGAATGTGTGGGGTTGAACTACCGTGCTGATTCCCGGAAGAAGACCATACATGCGCAGGCTGAAAGTGCCGTGATGCAATCAGCGGGCCTTCACAATCACGTTTCCTTCTTTACCTCTTTGTCACTCACTCGGGGATGGGTTCCTTTGACTTGGGTTACAGAAAACCATAGGAAAGCTGCAATCTGAGGCGCACCAGCCCTTCGCGGGGCGCCAATGCCGATACACGGCGTCTAGGATCAGCGCCACACCAGTCGGACACTGACTAAACGCCACCGAAGCAATGCTGCCTGCTTCAGGAAATGCAGCGCGACGGCTGGCATGCATCCCTAAGTTTACTGCACAAAATACGTAAAAGTAAACCAAAAACTGTAACGCAGCCGCGTCTTACCGCGGTACCACACGCACCATCGAAGAATTCGCACCAACCTATTTACAGTGTTGCCGGAGTAAATACAAGGAAAAGTAAACCCCGCTCAACCAGTGGGTGTAACAGCCATACCTAAACTGCCCTGCTGGAGGGCACCCTCCCCACTAGGCGGTAATCACGCAGCTGCCGGCCTGTAACAGCAGGCGCGAATGCTACCCCGAAACAGGAGAGCGTAAAGTGTCCCAGTACTCCCCCTTTTTTGCGGTGCTCAAAAAGGAAAAAAATAACCAAAACAACAACTTAAACCAGCCTACAGCGCGAACTAAAATGATAAAGTTTAATTAGTGAGCTGCTCAGCTGTCTAAATGCAGCAAAACGATGCAAAACATCATGCACTTGCAACGGAATATTTAATGCACCTTATTAAACCTAAGAAATTAGCTCACTAAGAACGCCTGCTCACCAAAAGTTTACAAATGTTTACTTTTTGAAGAAAGCACAAGCCTTTTCAGGAACATGATACACATTGTCCAACATGTGCTACAGTACAATTGGGTGCTTTCGTCCCTTTTAACATAAAAAAAGAACGAGATAAAAACATTGGCGCGTAAAAGCAAACTATTGCTACTCTCAGTGCTTGCAAATAATTTTGATAAGTGCCACGTAATACAGTATTATGCCCAATAGTTTCATCACCATTAGCGAGTGTTGTTACAGACTTTCCACAGCATATGCGTCAAAGTCAGTCACATGGCACATACCAATCGTTCTTACATTAGTGTCCGACGGAGTCGTTTTAGCCACAGCACGCACTGCTCGTAACACTTACACAAGGTGACTGCTTCGGGCCCCTTTACCTGATTCTGCTCGCGCTTGAGCCCCAGCATGTAACACTGCTTCTTAACACTATAGGAGAAAAACCGCGTGAAATTTTAAGCTGTAGTTTTTTTTTTCGTCACCCACTTTTCGCGTTTAATATGACCCCCAGTGCTTAATAATTCCATTGACCGTAAGACATAATGGGCGTATGCAATGTTCAACAGAAAATAATGTGACCATGGGTCACCAGCTGCTGCGCGCATGTCAAAGGTATGAGAATGTCTTACGGAGCGTAGATAGCTGCAAATGATTGCCTATCTACAGTAGTGTGACCGCTGTCATCAGTCATAGAACGCTGTTTTCAACCTACAGCTTTCTGGAACAGCTAGAAGTGCTATGGCGGTGATACGCAGCGAGCCTTCGTTGTGTTTGGCGGACGTGCGCTGTAGAGGATTTGAAACCAGCTGGTCACCTCAAAGTGTCTCACTTTCGCTGTGGAGTTTATCCTGCCGGCAATGCACCGACAGTACCTGATGTGAAGACACCATGGAAGTATTCTTGCTACTAACTGTCGCCACAGCGAAAAATACTTTGGGTGCACCGCCCGGGGGCCATTCCTCGCCACGCAGTAATCGCTGCTCCACTGAATCAAACCAATACCATGCGACGGGTTCAAGTACCGCAATCTCCACGCTGAGTGACTCAAGCAGTTGAGTCGCGGCATTATGGCCAAACACGTGCGTAGTTTTCTCTCCGGCGTCTTGTGACTGCGCCACGGAGCATAATCAAACTACCTCGGAGCTCGGTGATGAAGCGACTGTCATCAGCCCGCCGCCGCAAGAGGCTGTTGTGTAGCTCATCGACGAGTGGCCCTACGCCCTGCAATTCGGTTCCCAATCAGCATCCTGAGGTTGCCTGTCAGAGTATTACACTGATAATCCTCATCTGATCGGAGACCGTTTTCGGCACCTCATTAAACACCACAACTTGTGATGCCGCTACCGTACCCTGCGTCTCCATCTCGAGTTTCAGCTCGGTGGTACCCTCCAACTCTGTTCGCAGTGCACTGTAAAAACTGTCCGTCAGAGGCATGGCAAAGATCGACGTAAAGGTCATGGGTGCCTCTCAGTTTCTGGGAAGAAGGAGAAATTGGCCGTGCATGCCAGCGGACGTAGTGCTGTTACTGTAGGATTTTGCGTCAATTTTTCATAATTTTTATTCATTATCTCTTCGAATGGTAGATAGTGAAATTTCTAGAGGCCACTACCACACGGAGTCCCTCATAAATATAGAGGGGGGTCAGGACGCAAACATATTTCGTTTTCTTGTTTCTTTTCGAGGATTACACGCCACGCGCATACACACCCCCATTTTTTTTGGCTCGAACACACAACAACCAGACTTGTTTGATGTAACTGATAATGCGGCACAGCGGAATTGTTGTGAGCAAGTTGTTTTGCCAAAAAGAGCATATAAAAAGTTGTGCTTCCATCCCATTATCATCACTGATATGTCGAAACCCGTATCTATGTAATGGTGGGTTCCACAGGTTGTTATGAGCTGGCGGAAATATTTTAATCAAGGTGATCTCTCTGATGTGAAAATTCATAAGTCCTGTCATCAAGCATTTTAGGGTTGGCAGAATGTGCGTATAACAAAAAAAAACCAAGTGCGTACAAATTAACAGAGCTGGTGCACAATCTTTTTTTTTAATCTTGGTAAGGAAGTATTTTTCTGTTTTATTCGCTTTACAATGAAAAAGTGGTCGGAATTGCAGGTAAATAATAGCATGTACGTGCTTTGCACAACTGAATGCGTCAGTTCATCCCGTCAGTCAAACAGCTCGTACGTAAAATTTCATGGCGTACTTATAAGGTTTTTCCATGCGAAGGAAACTGCGACAGCCTGACCATTTCTGCAAACTGTCTTATTCTCAAGTACACAGGTTACTGTACTGCGTTGGGGCGTGCAGCGAATACCACGAGCCTATACCGCAACCGCAAAGCATGGTTTCAATATTGTTTAAGCAAGAAACTGCTCAGAGCGTGGATCCCTTCGTGACACCAGAACACCGCGGCGCACCCCGATCCAGGCGGCCGTGCGTCGACGAGCTGGCTCGCGATCACATCTCTCCGAGGTGGTCACGTGGTGTATATACGCGCCGCATGCAAGGTCGCGCATGCGCAGTGCTCGCAGGCCAATATAGACGCTTTTCACGGCGGAACGTCGTGGTCGATGAGTTGGTTAAAACGACCATGTTTAACGGTTATTTGCGACACCAAGACGTGTGAATCGTTCTCCTATTCTAATCGACTGACCTGTGGTTGCGTGAAGTCAGACAATATGCCACCAGAAGTTTGCGCAACATGTCGTTAACTTCACTGCTTCGAGTCTCCATTGTGTCGGAACTTTCCCGCCAAGCTGACCAGCAAAGAAGTTCTGTGGATTTCGCTATCAGGTAAGTCCTATGTTACGGCTCTCGTGAATTTTCCCCACCTTCCGCTTGTTCGACTGCCGACAAAATGCTCATGCCTTGAATGTTTACGCTGCTTTGAAGTCGCACACAGGCTTACTCAAAGTCGGCCTTTTTTGCGCGCACGTGGTTTCGGCGTATTTGCGAATTCTGCGCAACGGTATCACGTGCCCCTGACCGTGAAGTTGGTTACCAGGGCTTTAGTGGTGTGGGCTTGATAGCTGCTGTCAAGTGTCTTGTTACAGTACGTATTAGTTATATTTGACAAAAATTCCTCTACGTTCCGGGTGAGTGGCCGACGAAACTGCGCATCCCATCCTTTTCGTTGCAGTAGCGTTATCATGCGACACGACCAAAGTTCTGTTGGCGTGATCCGTGTAGATAAACAAGCCACAATGATTAGCAGGGGTGTGCCAGCTGGGCTGTATCTTATTGCAATAATGCACTTATGGTATTAGCGTGGCATATTCTGCCTGGACAGTTTATTTTATCGTTTGCAGGTCTTGTGCCGGCAGTATTTGCTTAAAGTAAGTCCAACTTATTGTCCTTTTGGCTCTCCTTATTTTTGCAGTGTTCGTTAGTGAGTTCCTCGTGTCTTTTGGGTGGCAGTGACCTATGTTGTAGCGCATCGTGGCTCTTGCAATTTCACTAGCAGAAAAAATATAATAAAAAGAACAAAACGGAAACACCATACGGAAGAGATCACCTTATTCTAGCAACCGCGAGGGATGCACAGCGCGTTAGCACAGGCGTTTTCTGAGCTCATAGGGCGAAAACGGACAAAGAAGCTGCCTTCGCTCTTAAGGTGTGGCAAGAGAGCCGGCACATCAACTCTTAGCGGTATAGTCCAAGTTGCCGGGGCTATATCTATTTCCGTCAATGTCTGCGCCTTGCACCTGCAAGTTTTTTGAAAAATAGCAGCTAAATCGGTTTCTGAAAGAAGGGGTTGAAAGTTTATTTAGCTGCCACCTTGAACTGCAGCTCAGTGAAACACTGTGAAGGTCTCGGAGATATGCTGTTGTCGTTTCTATCAATGTTTGCAGCGATATCGCTAGCACTGCTTGGTATAATGTAGTATTACTGTGTCTGGTAAACATATTGTATTACTATATTTTAAAAATATTTTGCCTTTATCTTAATACCCAGCATCAGAGAAAAGGTGACACGCGGAAGAATTAACAATACATTTCGAACATGAAACTGAAATACACTTGCATTTTTATTCAAACGCTTAGGTATTTAGCATTAGTTACATGCCACTATTAAATGACTTGATTTGGTACTGTCACTTGGAGTTGAAGCCAGCGGTGGTTGTTGGAATTGGTATACTTAAATTTGGTAAGACCACTTTGCTGTCTGTGCAACTTCAGAAAATTTCGGAAGCACCACCTGGACAGCGAAGCGAGTCCAATACGTTGTCCTTTTACATCGGCTTAATAGTGCACAAGTGTTGATGAAATTCAGCACTTTGCATACTTTTTTAGATGGCACAGAACATAAACTGAAAAATCCCAAGTGAGTATTTCGGCCTTCCTTGGAGCATTTCAAATATGCGGCCGCTGGTCTCCTCTAACCATTTTCACTCATTATACTGTTTATATGCCAAACTAAAACAGCTAATGCATGTGTGTGTAGGTTATGATGAACAATGCTGCACTAGCCTCTCCTCTCTATCTACAAAGGACGAAATGCTGCTGCCATACTTGCTTTGTTTTTGTTTGAATGCCCAAGTGTTTTGCTGCGTACTGGAGGTAGCAAACAGAAGTGCCCTGAGGAACTGTGCAGTGCTGACCACACAGTGAGCCAAGCATCCCAGAAGAGGTGCTTATTCAGCATCTGTGGCTAACTCAATAGTAACGTACAAAGTTCCGTTTGATGAAGAGTGTTGTTTTGAGCTAGTTGTGTTGAAGTGAAAATATTGCAATTAGGCGAGGGTACACAGAGTAACGTCAGAATGTATGCTACCTACCAACTTAACTTGCCAAAGTGTTTATTATGTTAAACTTTTATTTTAGGGAGAGGTGCAATAATTTCCATGAATGAGCATAGGGGAAATCGCTGCACAACCAGTCACTGTCTTTTTGTGCTCAATAATATGTGGCCCTTATTCTTGTGACCTGCCGTTCATATAAAAGTGCTTCACATACACACCAGTAGAAAAGCTCTTGCTAGATATAACAATAAATATATGTTAGTAGAGTTTTAGTTCCAATAAATCCTGCTGTAGAAGAGTACTCCACCTATTTGTCACCGTGATGAGTTCATTTCGTCTGGAAACGTGACTTGGTTTATCCAGAGTGTTGCCTTTCTGTAGAATGGAATACTGACAAGTGGAATTTCGCAAAAACTCTAAAACGTTATTGTTTCTTGCAGCAATCATTGTTATCTTTCTTGTGAATGCATGCATACGGTGAAGAATAGTGACCCACTTTAAAATTTACAACCTGCTCATTATAGTGTCTTGGACTGTCTTTACTGTATGCGATTTGACATAAACCTAGTTTTCGCAATTTTCAAGGGCAATTGCTAATTTCTCTGTGTACACTTGCAAGCCCATTTTGACATCTTATGCTAAACAACAGGCTTGAGTGATGTGCCTGATTCTTGTCTATGAAATATACAGAATGCCTAAAGTGGACTCTTCTACTTGGCGCGATCATTGGCTACTGTGTGCATGTTCTATGCATCTAAATATGAAAATATAAAATACAGCTGGTAGCATTAAATACTGCGTTCAGAAGCTTGTATGCACTGCAATATCATGCTGGTGCCAAAATTCGTTGTGGGGGTATGATGAAGCTTTTGGTAGCTAACAATACAGCATTGTTGCAGCTAATTTCACAATGACGCATTTCGTAGCTGCTCACGTAGTTCGAGCAGATGTCGATCACGTTCACTGTGATACGACATAGCCACAAAGTTCAGGTATCTGCCTCCTGCATACCAGGAACTCCTACATGAGGCAACATGATGCTGTGATGGGGGCAGCTGAGTGAGTACTGGATTTTCTCTGTCTGTCAATATGATTACTCAGGTTCGCTAAGTGCACTCGAGTAGATTAAGCAGGCGCTTGCAGCTACATGGTCAGTAGTAACAGCACATTTCAATAGCAGAATTACCTGTATATAGCATCTTTAAGAAACCCCATTATTTTGTGACACCCTAACGTCATAGCTTGCTCACTCATTTCTTGGTGGTGGGACTTTACAAGAATTATAATTCCTTATATCATTCAAAATTATTTGAATACTTTTAATATTGTAAATTGAATTCATGTTATTACTGCTTCTTTCTCAAATAAAGCGAAACTTCTGCTGGATTGTCTCATGGGTGACAAGAAACCAGGCCAGGAAAAGCAATAAGGCGCTCCATTATAACAGAAGACAATATTGCTGTGGTTCAGCCTATAGATGAAAATTTTTTTGAAAAGGCACCAATGTGGACTTCATGGGAGTGTTTACAGAGCATAATTGTGTGGTGCTACTTTAGTTATCGCACGAAGCATCTCATAAAAGAAGTGCTACAAGGATGTGAGCCACAGGTTGTATTCAACGAACCGATCAGATGGCTGAGAGCCACGGGCCGGCTGCTTCTGGCCTACACAGACAGTGCAACCACCAAAGTAAAGTTCTTGCAAAGGTGTGAGACATCCCGATGTTGCATAGAGTGAGCTTGTAGGAATATGTCTGCAAAAGTAATTCCCTGCACAGAATGTTTTGCATTCTCTCAAAGTGCCATTAGGCAGCTTTGGCTCTGTTTTTAATTACATTCCAGACCACCTTGTTAATTCATACAGAGTGCTGCAGCAATCGCCTTGTGTATCACAGAAACTTCATTTCGAAAAACAATTATGGTGACCCTTTCTTTGCCTCACCAGCGCATACTCTTCGCTTTCCAAGTGATTTGATTTAGCACTGACTGTTGTTGGGTTCTCTCTGCAATATGAAATAGTGTTTTGGCCCAAAAATTATGCCGTATAGATTGTGTCATTGTGAGGCGTGCTGCATATTTGTTTAACTCTTCTATGCCTTGCGCAGTACTTCCTCACCATGCCAATCTAGCGCAGCGTCACATCAACGAGGCCTTGCTCAGCTGATCGCTGCATGTTGATTGCACAATCACTGACGTCACTCTTTGTTGCCATGTGACTGTAGTAAGGATGGTAACGTATGCGTACTGCTCTTCACGATGAGAACGATGGAGAAGCCGGTGTGAAACCGAAAATAGCTACAATATGTGTTTTATTGGCTGTGACTTTATCATTTGATCATGTCAACACATATTTTGTGGTAACGTGCTGATATTTTAAAATTTTGCAGCTATAAGAACTATCAGATGGTGGGGTTGTTACATAGCTTATTAAATTTCAATTATGAATGGTTAAATTATGCACTGCATGACTTTGTTGATTTATATTTTACAATGCTCATCCGTGAAATAGTCTGCAGCTTTTGTCAATATTGATGTGTTTATTATTTCGAAACATTCGGTATGTTCAATATGTACCATCAAAAGCAAAAGTTTGTGGGACACAAAATGTTCGATGAAGCTTATTTCTCACTTTGTCTGAGAATGTAATTTTGAAAGAAATATTCCATACCGCACTTCGTATTCCGACCTATGCAGTCCACAGCCTAATTACGTTATGTACCACCGTAGTGGAAATTCGCATTTGTTGTGGATTCAATATCTACCAAGCTTTTCCTGTTTATAGTACTTTCTTAGATTTTTCATGGCACTACAGCCACCTCCTTTATCCCTTTTTGCAGCTACATAGCTGGCAGTTCTTTGCTTTGCTGCTTCGTTTACCTTATACCTATTCAAGCAGCGCGTCTAAAACGGCGTTTTGGGTGTGCCAGCATCATTAGGTGTTTAATATTTTATTAGTCGTGAAGCTTTTTTTGGTCTTTTGCTTTTATTTTTGGACACTTAACTGCTGTTTTCAGAGCAATCTGTAGATATCAATATTGACTCTACGAAGCTTTGGTTCAGAATGAAAGGCTCAACAGTTGCCGTGGTGCATGGCCTGCTCCACAGCATTCTTGGATACCAGAAATAGATTCTAGGCCGGATAATGTGTGCCTCCTTGCTAGTTGCGTGTCTTGCTTTCACCTAGAGCTCTCTTCACAGTCCTAAAATTTATCTTATGTTGCTTGCAGCTATTCTACCATCTGAAAAACTCCCGAACTGAGTGGATTTGATGTTTAGGGCAGCAGTTGCACTTTAGAAGGAGGCGAAAGTGCTAGAGGCCTACGTACTTTTGAATTGACATTCACATTCAGAACCCCATTATTATTGTTACATCAAGTGAACAAAGTCGTAATTCAAGAATGTATACATATTTCAAATAGGAGAGTTCCGCTTCTTAGTAGGTTGGTATCATGTTAAAAAGGCAGGGCATGCAAACTTGAACTCGAGAGAGTAGTCAAGACACCGCAAACATCAACAGCGAAAGTTGACATTAAGCTAGAAACAAAACAAGGCAAGTGGAGATTTCAATTAGGGCGGCATGCCTGTTGGTCTATGTGAGAGATAACTGCTCAGCACTTGATTTCTTCATCGACTTATTCGATGGTTGGCTCACACATGCACTACCACGTGTGGCTATGCGAAGCCTAACCTTTAGATTTATATCCTCATTTCTGTGCTTCTACGAAACTGCATGATTAGAATTTTGGCATGCATTTACATCGTGATACAAAGATTGGTTTAATGATGGGTCTTTGGTTAGCTGTCTTATATGTTCCGTTAGTCTGCCTTCTCATTGTGAGGTGGCATTTGAAGTGTCCTGACTCTCCTTTGGCATGTCTTCAAGCCCAGCATTTTCAATATGTATTCATTTAATGCGTAAGGAAAATAGGATATTGAGTGAGTATTAAGAACTTAACTTTATGTCTAATGCAAAATTTTGTTTTTGTTTTCTTCTGTTAGACATCTTGCTTAACAATGACTGGGCACTATTTTGGAGCCTGCTAATGGGGTGTGAGATATGCATACATAAAGCAGCATCTGTTAGCATGCTTTCGAGACTGCTACCTCATGAGGCCGAGAAAGTCAAGTTGTATTACATGGAGCATGCTAGAAAAAGTGAATTGTTTCTAATGTTTTTTTGTTTTCTTGGCAGACATTCCACAAAAAGTAGCCCAAAGGCGGACAGAACGCAGTACAGATGGACGCACAGAAGCTAACGGGCTGCCTTTGAAACTGTGATTGAGCATTAACCTGTAAGTATTATTGAGTTCATGGTCTTGTCATGTTAGTCTTTGAAGTGGTTTCTTGGCCATTTGCAATATTTTCCAAAACTGGTGATTTGATGCCTCAATGTAGGAAGAAGTTATTCCAGCACTATTTTTGGAGAACAACTTTTATAATACAGCAGAGGCTTTTCAAATCATGTGCTCAGCATTTGAGTTATAGGAGAAAAATAACTGACACGTGAGTGTTGCTTCATGCCTTCACCAGTCTTTTTTGTCAGCAAAATTTCATGACTATGGTATCGAAATAATTTTTGTTACAATTTATGCCAATTTTGGTACCAAGGAAGCATAACAAAAAGATACTAGGCTGCTACCCGCACGTCATGAGATTGAGTCCCCAGGCGGTGGCTGCATTTCCGATGGATGCGAAAATGTTGTAGGCCTGTGTTCTTAGATTTGGGTGCACGTTTTTCCGGGGCCCTCCACTAGAATGTCTTTCATACTCATACGGTGATTTTGGGACGTTAAACCCTACATACATGTCAAATCAAACATGGCAGAATGCAGTGTTTTTCGTAGAGTTTTACAAGAGGGATTCTTTCTTGTATAAAATTACATTGTTTGCTTTAAGGGCATTTAGCGAGAGTTAAAAATCCTTCTCACCCTGGAAATTCAAGACGCCATCACACATTTTACCCCGCGTTCTTTGGCTGATAAGACAGTCATTAAAGCATAAACGTAAAGGGTGGGCATGAAATTGAGAAGAAAGGCTTGCTGTCTATATCTTAAAATTCTATCAAAAGCTACATGATAGTTGTCTTAGTATGACAGAAGTTAAGATGATGATAGGTGGGGGGGGGGTTGAATGAGGGTCAAATCATTGAAGAAAGTTTGTTTTTCGAGCCAATCAAGATTTTTCAAGATTACGTTGTTTAGAATGTTTGAACAAAAATTGTTTGTTTAAGTTGTTACAGTTACTTTCATGCGGTTTGCTGCTCTAGTAAAAGGGATGTCCTCTTGTCGAATCACTCATATTTAGCATCATGGGCATAATATTACAAAACTGTCGAGCAGCCATACCCCTGCTGAATGCCTTGTCCTCTGCAGCTTAACTTTCGCACCAAGTATTATTACAATGGAAGCATTTGTTAAAGTTGAGGGTTTGTAATGAATGTGTTGAGATGTATACCTGATGAAAAAAAATCAATGCAAGAGCGTTGGAGATTCTTATTCGTCAACAGATTGTTTCTTTACCAAGGCAGCAAACTGCATCAAGGTAGCGGCCAACCTTTGATAAATTCTCTTTTCAAACATTGGTTCAAACCACACACCAAGTTTAGCGATAAGACACTCATTAAGCCCCCATCTTCATGTTAGTTCCTGCCATAATAAGATGTACAACAGCCATGTAGTGTTTATTGTATTTTAAAAACTATGTATGCAAGTCTTGCTTCTTAATTTAATGCTCGCCATTTGTGTTGATGCATTATTTATTGTCTTCATCAGGATAATACCTCCACCATGATTTTATGCTTAAGGCGACGTGTACTCATCCAGCACTCTGTCAAGCGCAGTGACAAAGTGCTGGCTACAAAAAAGACAACGAAGTCCTGATCCTCTTATCAGAGCGCTCCTGTTTCTCGCTCAGAAGGTGCCATTACAATGTGTTCCCTGCCGCACGTAGGTCTTTGCAGTGGTCCACAATATGCTTTGTCTTGTGTGAGATTTCATATTATAAAGCAAAATTTTTTTGTTCACCTCAACTAAATCTCCATGGTGTTACTAGTTACAGAAATTGTAACTGCCACACCAAGGCACTAAATAAATGGAATTGGTTATGCTATAGTCTATGAATTTTTTGTCGTTAGAAGATAGTGTGCTTAACGTTGAGTTCTTGTCTACTATAGCAATAGGTCTTCGTAGCATCCTGCTGCTTGTTGTGCATGCGATCAGCCCTTGTGCAGAAATACCTTCTGCTTTTGTGATTCATGAAATAGTGGTGTGAACAGAGGTGATGTACGTAGTAGACACCATAGTAGTTTAAACTATGAACATTCCTGCTGCTACAATAGTTATTTTTTGTACTTCCTTTTCTGACATACAGAAAGGAGTCATGTGGAGCTCTTCATGGGCCATGGACACAGTTTCATAAGTTGGCTTTCAGCAGTTTAGACAATCATGTTTCTGAATACATCGGCCATTGTTGTGTTCAAAGAAGTGTGTAGTAGAGAATTTCATTGTTCATTTGGCATGCTGCAACACTTATGAAACACATCTGCAAGATAACGCAGCTCAGTACATACACAGAAACTACCGCCACATACACCTTCGACTTGTGTCTTAACTGTGAATTGTTTACTATAATCTTGCACAACAATTAATAACAAAATGACATGAAAGCTTTGTCATCTATGCAGGTAGCGTTCCCAATATATGCTGGCAATAAGTGTGCAAAGTTCAACCAGTTCACTGGTCGCATATTTTCTTGTAAACATTTATAGATAGAAGGCTTGGGTTGTTGGAAGCTGATACATGGTAACGAATGAACCGCGACTCCAAAATTTTTCTGTTTTCTCACCTTTGTACACGAGGTGGCATAGTCAAATTGTTCAGGCAGCCGCTCTGTCTTGTCGCTAAGTAGCATTCAACAAGTTCTGTGCCAGAACATGTTGCATGGAAAACTCAAGCAACGTCGTTTTTACGTTCTTTAAAATTTGGCGACCATTTTTTTTTGCCCATGGAAGCTGCGTCCCAATCTTTGCATTATACTTTACTGTTGACCTCACTGAAATCTTCAGTGCTCTTCGGTATACCTTGAGATATACGTTCACGGACCGCACACCTGCGCATGATCGCAGAAAGGTCTTCTACAAAGTACAATAGGGTGTTCCAACGCCACTCCTAATGGCAAAATGGGTAGAAAGAGTTCAGAGGTTTAAAGACTGCAAATGAAGTGTGCTGCTATTGTCACCAGTCCAGCTTGTTTTAAGACGGAGTTTAACTGGTAAACAACAAGGCATAGCTTCTATATAAAGAATGCTTGAGAGTGGCTTGGAGAAAGATTGGGGGGGGGTCTTGGAATATTGGTTTATTTGTTGTCAGCCATTACCTTCAGAGAACAACATGTTCACGAGGATGTATATTGCTAGAAAACTGGTCAACCTTCACTGACTTATTGCCAACATATGCTGCAACTGCCACCTGCATGCGAGAGAACACTTCTATGCAACTTTAATAATTGCAAGTTGAAGTAAACTTTTTACATTCATTAATTTGCACGTAATTTGGAACACCTTTGCATTTACAGATTGGTTCCACAAATAAATTTGCAAAATGGGGAAAGGAAAGATGTCATGTGAACTTAGCACGGGTAAATTTTTGGCCTTGTTGTAACAATTTCATAAAGGTCAGCGTAGCACTTCATATCACAATGATGGGACAGGCTTGTGTATGTTCGTCCTGTCACTTCTTCATCATTTCAGTGCCATGATTTTAATTATAGACATGTCATGTGCTCTTTGTGCCTTTGTTTGCTACACACTCCACTCTTGTGTTCTTTGTATAGAGTTCAGTTCAACTTTACCCCTGTTCAGTTTGGTGTTGTGTACATAACAAACAGGTACTTCAGGGAGCTAGCCATGAATGAATGCATTATATCCACAATATCATGCTACCTGTGCAAAAGATATAGTAGGTTGTAATCATTTTATGAGCCCTGGGTTCACTTGCAGTTGAAGGTGTGCCCAGAAGCTGAATTAACAGTGTGTCAAGCCAACAAAACTCTCCGTCAAACAATACAAATAACTCACATTCACAGGCACGCAGAACAATAATGAAATCCTCCATTGATATATTTTGCAAGCAGGTTGCATGGCACAGCTTTGGTGCGGCTTACTGTTGTGTGGAACAATACAAAAGACTGTTGTGCAAAACAATACAGCAGACTGTTGTGGGGAACGATACAAACATTTTTGTATTAGTTGGAATAACGTATAGAATATGTGAAGGATATTGTCAAATTTTGGTCCAGAAATAATATCTGTGGTCTTAATAGAGTAACAGATTTGTGGTAACTTTGCTGAAGCATGACTTTCGTGAAGAGGCTACGTCTAAAGGAGATAGTTGTATTCTTGCTCACGGAATCGCTCGGCACCGCTACACCTTCAGTATTCTCCGAGAAAGGAGGGTCCTCATTTTTTACAGTGTATGCCAAATGACCCGGGATGTTCTACCGAAAGCACATATATGTTACTAGTGACATCCATGTGCGGTTCACTTTCAGCTATCACTTTGATACTGCTTACTCGTGGCGTATTTTGCAAAGATCCCACTCCTAGCGCCTCTTTTTCGGCCTTCCAACTCTGGTGCAAAAGTCTGGTGCCATTCGCTTTTGCCCACTTTAGCTACGCTTTGATCACCTTGTAGAGATGTTCTGCGAACTCGAGACTAAACTCGCTTCCCCTTGTGGACCAATGAAGCAATAACAATACATCGAAGCCCACAGGGGTAAAAAGCGGACAAGTGGGGAAAAGCAGGATGCTACCATGCTAATCGATGCCAACTCTCCCTCTACTTCTTTCTGCGTCGCTATCCTGCCAACTGAGATTCAGCTTCTTCATCCATGTCAGCTAATCACGCATTAACTCGGCGTCATCGAAACCTTCCAATATTTATGGTCAAGTGAAATAGCGACCTATTCATGTCATATTAAATGACGCATTAACGCTACATCGAGGACCACAGGCATGGAAATGGGATGTGTGGCAAAAAGTAGGATGCGAAGTGATGCCAAGTCTTGCTCTACTTCATTTAGCGTCGCTCTTTTGCCAACTTGCGACTCAGCTTCTTTATCCATGTGGGCCAATCACGCATTATCTCTGCGTCATCGAACACTCCCATTAAATACGGCCAAGTGGCATAGCGATCTATTCGTGCCTTAACAATTGACGTTTTCCTTGGAACGAACATGAACACTGGAGTGAAAAAAAATGACGCCGAAGTAACTCACTGTCTTCTATTGCTGTCTTCCGTTTTCGACGAACGTGGTTCGACCATGCTCGATGACGGGTGGGGAAGTGGGCTGCTGGTGGTGATTTGTAGAGGGCTACCTTGAAGCAGTCACTCCTCGCTGTCTTCCGGAAAGCCAAGGCTATCGAAAGCATCAAGCTGCCGCAACTACATTTTTTTCCCATTGATTAGGTTTGAAGTTTATCCAGTATTCTAAACATATAGAGAATCAGACATATATTACAGGAAAAGGATCCATAGTTTAAACAATGCAGGGGGACCTTATTATTGTTTTAAAAAAGAAACTACTTCATAGCAAAACGGATGCAGCCTAATATTCATAGTAAAGCGTATATCAATCTAAACAAAGCTGACTCTAAGAGGAATGTAATTTAAAACACAAATATAAGGGGAGAAGGCACTGTAGTAGAATAAATGGAGACACTAATCACAATGACCTGAATATACATTGAATACAGAATGCTAATATTTAAACATTAAGTTTCTAAGCTGTTACGTGAATGACAAAACAGAAAATGGACACCTAATATTATATGGCGATTAATTCCAGAGTTTGATTAAAAAAAGCAAGTCTTTGAAAACCGTAGATCACACCTTCGGAAGTAAAAAGCTGTTATTTGAGTGGCATCAAGAAAGGCACTTTTGCATTAGCAGCTCCGCGGCGAACACTATTCTCAGAAGCCGAAAAGCCCGTGGGAATTGCGTTTTAATTCACTATAATCTATATTTCCAAATTTTTCTCGTCAGGCATGGCATACGGTAGGTACTTATCCCATAATGTATTTCAAGATGCGCAACAGTCTCTTGAATTTTAGGCACGAAAACAGATTCAATACCTAGGAGAGAGTTTGAAAACAAAACCAACTCAAACGTATATGAGGTAATATTATTTAAAAAGCCACAGGCTACTGTCACTTGCGCATGTGGTCAATTATTATGCTTTAGGGTAAAAAAAGATTGCTACAATTCAGACAGGACTTCTGGTTCATTGCAGCCAGCCCTGGCTGTCAGGAAGTTCAGACGGCCTTTTCTTAATAGTAGAGGACATGTGTCTTCTCGAGATTAACTGCCCTTACGCCAGAAGGAGAGAAGAGATAATCAACCATCAGGAGGAGAAATGTTTTGTGCCTTAACTTTAGTACATAAGTGGGAGGCTAATATTGTCAAGAACACACAGATACTACACAAAAGCACAACTACTAATGTTCATAAGCAATCTCGAAGAGTGCTTTTTTATATATACTGAGTAGCATAGCATTATCTCGAAGAGTGCTTTTTTATATATACAGAGAAGCACAGCATTATTGTGTTTGTGTGCAGAGAGATGACTGCTTTCTCTCTGAAGCAGTTCGCGCACTTGAAGCTTTCTTTTTTGCCCACTTGCTGCCAGGAGTGTCCAAATGACAAGCGCATTGACATTGCTAAATTATATATGAAAGTAGGGAGTGCTACTACCTTCCAATTTTTTGTATTTTTTATAATATGCCATAAAATCTTGTTTCTTTCAAGAGGTTTAATACAATACATGCGGTGCGTTTCCAGTCGCAAAAGCTTACTGCATGACCTCATCATCGTTCTTAACATAGCTTCTGGAAGTGCAGCATACCATGTTTAAAAGTCTGCTTATTGTGTCAATTGTGTTCAGATTCCCATCTTTTTAACCTTATGTGTGACCATCGACCACAGTCTGGAAGCGCCTCTACCAGGCTTCCGATGATATGCTATTCGGAAAATAGTCATGCACAGGAGTGTTCATCGCAAACGTGCACGTATTCTTGTTCTTTTTGCTCCTGTGCTCCATTAAAGGTCGTTTAGACCGGGCAGTCAGCGCTCGCGAATTTAGGTGAAAGAATTAGAGGGCTGTGCATCTGCAAGACGAAATTTTTCCTCTTCTTGAGTTAAGGTACTAATCAATTGCACTGTGTCAGACACTGTTGTAAACACTATGGTAAGTGAGGGCTAGTCGTGCTTTTTCCTGCAAGTTTTTATTTTGACTTCTCGAAAGGTTGTGTGAATAAGCGTATCAGAAATAAGGAAAACAGTCAAACAAAATTAGTCTCGAAGAGTGTGTCATTGCACTAAGTGAACAAAGAATGGGAGAAGTACTACGGGTCCCACATATCGTTCACTTATGTGATCTGACTATTGTCAAGTCTATCAGTCAACATTGTTACTCTCTTGCTCTTTGTTTTCTTTCTGGCAGACTGAAAGCTCAGCACAGTACTCATAGGCATGCCACAAATTGCTTGCTCCACGCCTAATGATCAGTTCCTTAAATGGCAGCTATTTGTGCCTAGAGAACACTTTCAAACATGACAAAACAAGGTACACAGAATATCACGGACTTGCACATTTGCAATACAAACACATCACGAGCTAATTTCATAATTTTAAGCATATGTATACCAAACAGCCATACACATCATAGGAACAGGAGAAATGCTTGTCAAGCTTACTGCCACTCAGCTAAAAACTATAGTCAAATCATAGTCAAGCACGCATGATATGGCTAATTCGTACAACACCACTGCGAAAAAACCCAGAAAAGTATTTCTGGGCCACACCATTTCTACACCTTCATTTTTACTTGCTTACAAGCTTGAGCTAGCAAAATAATTTCATCTACAAATAAAATACTTTATAGAGGTTCCACAGTCCACGCATGTGTAGCTGCTAAAGTAGGTGGTGCATGAAAGACAGAACAAACTTTTAGACTAGGAAACGTAAAACATTGCAGAATTCGACCGATTTTTATCAATACGGAAACATGCGATACAGCCCCATAGGTTATGAATGAATGACAGGGCTGTCAATTTATATTTAACGCTTGAAAGAAGATTGAAATATTCCATTTCAGCTTACTTGTTATGAACGAAATTGTTCGCTGTCTTATTATTAGTTGCTACATGTTAGCCAGTACACAAACATCAAAAACTTAACACAAAACAGGAATCAAATCATTGGACACACGTGTACACCAAACATTGTACATCTCGACCTGTGATGTCATATGTTCCACAAAACTTGTAGTCTTGCTTGATTAGTTTGTGGTTAACACCTAATGCTAGTAAAAAAATGTGGCCAACTTTTTGAAAGCCTCTGTTGAGGTTGCGCAGTGCAAGCATTTATAGAAGCTACAATAGGTGGTGCATCAAAAACAGAACATACTTTCAAAATATCAAATGACAAGCATTTTGTTTTAATTTCCTACCATCTTTTTCTTGTAAAGGATATATTTTAGCAATACAGATGCATGCTATGGTGTCCCAAGTGTGGCAATAAATGACATATTTAAGTTCATATATAACACGTCAAATGAAGTCAACCTAAACGCTAAAATTCAGCTGACTCAAGCTTCTGCAGCAGTTGGCTCCTTTTTTATTGGAGGCTGCATATTTTCCAGCACAGCGCACATATAGAAAACATCGAACATGGCAGGAATTAGTTCAGTCCGCGCGTGTATTTAATACAATTTACATATTGACCCGCTGGATCATGCGCTCCACATGAATTCGTACCCTCGAAATATTATAAGTCTGTTGAAGTTCAGCCTCAGTGAACTGGCCTTGGCTTCTGGAGGAAGGAGGCATAACAAGTACAGCCACTGCCTTTCCGAGATCGGCAGTAATGTCACAAAATTCCTTATCAGGCATGATCAAGTCGCCTCGTTTTATTTTATTTAGGAAGTGAGAATTTGCGGATACAAAAGTATTGCAAGACCTTCAATCATATACCTTCAAATGAAAACCCACAGCTCCCTTTGGTTAGATTGCCACAAAAAATTCCAGCGTGTAGCCACCCTTGTAGTTTGAATAAAGTGCCCTCTGCTCTGTTACAGAAGCTAGCTGTGCTGTCGGAACCTCTTTGCAATCGATAATCATGGTGCAGTTGGTTTAGTGTACTTTGAAGCAATCGGGCGACAGAGATATTATGATGTGTCTGGCTGGAATTATCATCTATTTTTCAGTTGCAATAGCCAGTGTGCGAAAAACGCTATTGAATTGACGCGCAGTGGTCTTTTGCCTCTGGAAGTGATGAGTAGGAAATTCCTAACTTTAGCCTCATTAAAAAACAATAGTCTATCTTGCATTAATACATCGCACGAGCGATCAGCAGCCACTGGCAGAAGCGCAAATAAAACAGAATACATTTCTAATTTAACACCATAGAGATCGCTCATGGCATTAGAACATGACTTAACGCTTTCGTAGCCATTGAAAGACAAAGTTCGATAGCTTGGCCCGCTGTTGCGTAAGGTTGTTTAACGGCTGCACTGAACTCCTGTATCGCAAAGAGTTTTGTGCTAGAGCTGCGTTATTTTATCATACCCGTCCATGCAGCAAAGAAACCCAAACAAACGCCCACCGCTGTCAGCATCTTCAGTCTGGCAGGCCTGCATAACCAAGCGAAAACATATCTTGAAATCAGTAATATTTATTCATTTAAAAACTATATAAAGCGGGATTGTTCAGTATATACAGAAAATCCCAAATTCTAGTCCTTTTTATGATTTTTTTGCTGACCTATTCACACAGCGAAAATTTACTTACCGCAGTGAAGATCATTTACAACAAAAAGGTCAACACACCGTATATTGCATTATGGGTATAAATGTTTAGGCAAGTCATGATTGGTAATTATGAAAGAACAACTTGCAGCCTCGATATAAAGTCTCAAAATCCAGCTACTATTCGCGTTACCTTGAAATTTGAGAGAACTAATCATGGTGAACTTTAAAAGTAGCAAAATTTTTAGTATTTTTTCTTCACCTAACTGGTGGCTTTCTTGAATGTCTGCAGTGTTTTAGTACAACCTTTTTCACTTTGAATGAATGAAACTTTGTATGTGCTATAAACTGCTTTATCAACTGCCAGATGCTCAACTGGAAAACTTGTAGGAACACGTGCGATTTTTTTTTCTTTTCCGTCAGAAGCGTCAGCATCATGCTCGTCCTTTTACGTGACTGTGAGACCTAAAAGTATCATTTATGACAGATTCAATGTTATGCCTTCCACCTAAGAGCATCTTTTGATTCTGTTATTCTCAGTGATGTGAGATGGAACAGCAGTTCAAGAAACACCGTTATTGCGCGTTACAAAATAACAGTACAAGGTTAACATATTGGATAAACCTCATAGCATTTTAGACCGCATGCAAAGATGCGATCAACCATGGTGTTGTGGCTGAAGTCAGTTTTTCTGAGATGTCGTAATATGGGTGTTTATTAACACCTTCATTAGTGCACACGTGACAGGCAGTCCTGCTGCTACCACTGAACAAGAAAATCTTGTTTGTGGGTAGAAATACTTGCTGTATAGCTTACACCTCATTTTCAATGCAGTTAAAAATCAATTTTTAGGTATTTCTTATCATACATACACTTGAACAACAATAAGTACATTTTTTGGCATTCATTATTACGTTTCAACAAAAATGAATAATATTTTGAGCATTCATTCATACCTTCAACAACCATAAATGTCACTTTCAGCATCTGATGCAGCTACAGCCCTGGGCACAATGAAGGCTACTACCATAATGAAATACTGTCAAGTTGTCCCCTGCTGCTGTATATTTCAGCACTGTTATTAACAAGTATGGTGAATGCAATTAGCACATATAGTGCAAAGCTATCAATTAGTGTAAATATAAAAAGGAACTTTATAACGCTATACCTGGTATGCAGTTTGCTCTTGCACCAATGCAGTGGCAACGCAGAACAGGTCTAAGCTAGTTATACAAGCATTGGACGTAGCGCTGGAAGTACTGGAGGTCGTACTGAGGGCAGTGGCCTCGCTGTCACAAAAATCAATGTCAGTCGTTGGGTCCTTAGGCTTTGCCGGTCTTGCAGCAGATGCCCTTATGTTCCATCTAAAAATGAATTGCATTTATAGTGAATTTAGGCACACGTATGTCGTGCAATATTACAAAGCCTTTGGCAGGCCTTCCTCTCTCTCATACCATGCCTGTTGGTAAATAAAATTGCACATCAGCACCACTTTGTCGGAAATGACTGTTAGTATCTTCACAAAGTTTGTTAAGCATCGACAAAACAAGACTTGTAGACATCAGGAAAAATGGTAGGGTAGTAGCCTAGGTGCATGGTAATGTTGCTCTTCTCACCATTGACGAAGTGCTTTAATCATACCCTTGCTGCATCACTGGGATCCAACCAGAACTGTCAGCCTCACTGAAAACAGGCATTAAGACAGGAGGCGCTAGTAAGGAAAAAAAACGAAAACATGAAGCACAGAACAAAAAAAATTAACATTAAGTGAAAAAGAGAAAAAAAAAGAGGCTAGTCGGCGTACAATGATTGTTGTGCGCGCTTTTACAGAAAGAAAGAGCAGCAAGCAGATAAACAACAAGGTATTTACGTAGCTTTAATAGGATAGTAATAGCTAGATGATTTGCAAACATATTGGCTTGTTTTAAAAACCAAAGCTATACTTTTTCAGAATGCAGTTTCTTGTAATTACTACAGAGTGGCGAAATTCCTGAGACTTCGCCGGAAAACTGACTGATGCGAGGAGCACAACTGGCATCAAGTATAAAACGACTTCGATATTTCCTAGACTTAAGCCATGCGTAAAAATAGCACTTGTGCAAAACGCACACTTACAAAGTCAAGTAAATACGTGGTTCATACAACGATGCTCGCTCATGTTGCTAGACTCTGGAAGCATGACGGCCGCACTGCCTTAAAGTTCGTTTCGCTGCCGCAACTGCTTAGATTTCATGACTTGGTAAAATGTACCTTCTATAACTATTCAGATATGCCAAAGCGGCAACAATATTTTTTGCTGAAAATGGCTGTTTTCCTATTTGTTTTGATTGCAAATCTAGATTGGCTAAAAAGTTGCCTAATTTGATTTATTTGGCTATCACCGTCGCCCCGCCGCGGTGGTCTAGTGGCTAAGGTACTCAGCTGCTGACCCGCAGGGCGCGGGTTCGAATCCCGGCTGCGGCGGCTGCATTTTCGATGTAGGCGGAAATGTTGTAGGCCCTTGTGCTCACATTTGGGTGCACGTTAGAGAACCCCAGGTGGTCTAAATTTCCGGAGCCCTCCACTACGGCGTCTCTCATAATCATATAGTGGTTTTGGGACGTTAAACCCCACATATCTATCTTGGCTATCACCGTCATTGACCGCTATTAATAAAAATATGTCCGTCGATAGAAAAACGTTTATATCAAGGCAACAAGCGAATGTCGCAATTCCTTTATTTTTTGAAATTCTTATATACATTTCTGGAACCAGTCCACATGATTAGGAGGACGCGCGTTCGTAGTGTCCAGTGTGCTCTTGTGTTGATAACCAACGTCAGCAAAGGTAACCGACGCATAACGTGGCACTAGGTACACAGATGCAGATGCTACAGGTAATTACTTCACTCGCCGAATGGCAGCAATTCATTTTCTCCGTCGTTCTTTCTCCCAAGGCTGGCCGGGCAAACGGTACGATCGAATGCCAGGCTGCCCTTCACGGCTGTGGCAGTCTTTGACGCAGCAATAGCAGCGCTTGTTGGCTTCTGTTCTTCTCAAAGTACCGGTCGTACAAGTACAACAATCACTAGCCATAGGACCAACAAATTGAGGCACTACCACAAGGCCACGGGCACTGTTTTCACCGATTGAAGACGATGGAACCGCCGCTGGCGTTTCCGCTGCTGCACGCCATGCCGCCCCGTCGTTTACGCAGCGTGGCGAAAGGCGGCGCCAGCGCACTCGTAAACTCACTGAACGCAGCCTATACAGCCGTGATTTTTCTTCAACTTGCGGACACCCTGACTTGCGAGAAACTTGACTGAATGCTTATGAATCCAAGCGTCTATCTCAGGGCAGCGCCGCGCGCACGTGGAATAAGTACCTGTCTCAACATTGCCCATTTCACCGCGTGCGTCAGCACACGACTGTGTCCCACTGTCTGTACAGGTGTCCTCGCCTGCCGGGCCGAAGATATTGTGAGCTTAACAATTAGCTGTCATGGTGACGCACATGCAGGATAACTATGCCAAATCAATTACAGATGGCATTTCTGCATACAAAACACTTTCCGGACACAGCACCTTGCCGCCGTCACTGAAGCCTTCAGAAGCCTTTGTGGCCACAACTGGACTTCCAGCAGCTAACTCGTTAGATTCACTGGCGAACCTGATGTTCGCCACAACAGTACTGTTATTTTGGCCGGCTCTCAGTGGTTTGGCACATACAGGCTCTTACCCCTTTCGGGCCTTGCATCCCAGGTCTAAAGCATGCGCCGTATACTTTGAAATTTCTGGCGCAATAAGTGAACATGATCCTGGTACGACTGCTTGTTCGGGCCAAGGTCAGTCACGCTACTGGGCGTTCTAGCGGCTAAGCTGAGACCCGACCGCGTCGCACACAGTCCCAAGCGCTCTTTCTCCTTTTGAATTCTGAGCCTGGAATCCTTACTCTTCTCTTCCCTAACAAATTCCACATGTTGCCTGCGTATATGGCGTTCGGCACAGCACTCCTCTTTAAGTCTTTGTCTTGCTTTTTCGATAAATAGTATAACTCCTTGCGTACAAAATTAAACTCTTTGCCCTGTTCAATAAGCCTGTCAAGCTCCATGTCGTCAATTGCTACCAACAGTTGCTGACCAACAAATAAATAGCAGGACGGCTAATAAACCACCCTCAGAGTTACGTCCGTCTCCCAGACATTACCACCCGGTCATCCAATTTTTTCGTGGACGCCAGATGTCAAACACTTTGGGTGAGATCCCGCCGATCCAACATCGACGTGCGGCCGACTCGCAGGTTTCCACTTTAAGTTTCGAATTGCAACGACTGAAAGGCCTCTAAATGGGACTTTTTGCTTTTATTTGCAGGTTGGTTGACCCGTGTGGGGTTGCATTTGTGGTGATGCATAAGCCTGACCGGCGTACACATTGAGCAGACACAGACATTTCCTTAAACATTAACAAGCATTTAATTAAAACAAAAGCAATGGCGAGGAAATCATGGAAATCACTGAGGAAAAAAACAATATTACGCTTATGAAAATAAACGGACACAAACCATGTTCCAAAGGAACGCTACAGAAGGTACAAGTAACCACAACACGGAACGCTATTAAATTACAACATGATGAAAATAAAAAAGATACAAGGAAATGAATACAAAACAATGATCAAGCACGGGCTTCTGAACATCTACGTGCGTCGCAGCGCACACAACTACACTAATTTAAAAGCTGGGTGTATATATTAAAACGACAGATGAGAAAATTCACAACAAAAAGTTTCATACAAATCAGGACAGCTCTTCGTACACGTTGGAGAGTTTACGGCATGCCGCTGAAGATATCACCAGCTCAGTAGACGACGCGGGTGCGCGGTAATGCAGCCATCTCAACACGGCGCGCGGGCCACTCCATGCACGTCGCCTACGCGAGACTCGCGACACCGACGACCGCCCTTCATGCTGGTTGCATGTCAACTACCGATTTCGAAGGAGTCAAACCTCTTTCGGGATGTCTTGTCCACACTCGAGGTTATTTCTTTTTCCTCAAACTAATGCCTCTCCTTTCGGTAGAGGTGTAGGGAAGACACGATGGTGCCACTGCTGCGTCGTTAGTCGTCGGATGTCCTCTTCCCAACACAAAAGCGCCCTTCTTTGGATGATGAGGCGCGTGGGCGAAACGAAAATTGCAGTTGTTTGTGAGAGTCATGCACACTGGGCAGAACAGAGATTGGGGAGAAGAGGTAGTCACTAAAGGTACTACTAATGTCTAGAGCGTTTGACGTTATTGAACTATCATGAATAATGAAGGCTATAGGTGGACTAATGGTTTTACTAATAAAAGAATAATTCAGCCACCATTGCTCTTTTGCGTCTTATCCAGCACAATTGATAATATTCTGATAATAGCGATGTTTTGTTTCTTGTATTACAATATGCAATTTCCTACAATATTGCTTGTAGCAATCTAGCAGGCGCAAATAAATGGTTCTCTTTTCGTTTGCTACAGTGTCCGACGGTACGGTACTGATTTTAAATCGGCAGTTTCATCTGTACTTTCTTCATCAGCAGTGTCACCCAGATTTTGCTTCCAACTCGATACCACAAGTCAAATCTGTCCGACTGCTCCACTGAAATTCAGGTTCTGTCGATGTTGTGAAACCAACTCTCCTCAATTGGCGCCCGAGACACACCAGCCGAGGTGCAGTAGAAATGTGGGAGGAAGTAACATAGTGCCACTATGAAATATAGGCCACGATTCACTTGCAGGTCACTTGAAGAAGAAGTGAACAGTGTAGAAATTTTAGTAAAGCTGAAAAAACCTTACATTTACAGACTGTACAGATTATATCACATAGTTACAGACACACAAATCATAAGCAAAAAAAAACATCGAAACGAACTGCCTTTATGGCAAACCGTCAAAATTTGGCAGAGGTGATCGTGCTCAACATATTAGGCCCAGTTCAAAACGCTTGACAGAATACTGGGGCTTCTTCTTATTTCTTTGATGCTCCGCCTTTACAAAACTGTCGGCGAATCATCGCCTGATTGTCTTGTAATAGGGGGAGTGCAATTCCTACTTCAAGAAAATCAAGTGTGTATTTAAGGATTCTAATTTTGTGCACGTGTGAGGGCTCATGCCCTTCGCTTCGAAAACCAGAACAACAAATTACAACTCAAATAAAACTAAACAACTGCCATAGAGGCTGTGGGCGCACATGTAACTGAAATTAATGATTCGCGTGCTACAATTTGTGGCGATAATGTAGACATTGCTGCAAACACGTTCACCTATTGCCGACGGGACAGTAATCTGCGTGTCTCCTGTGTCCTTCAAGTGGAACCGCTCGCTCCACCCGTGGCACCACAAACGAGCTCGTTTAAAACATTACTGCGGAAAGAGCCCAAGGAATGCCGGTAACCAGTTACCACGATGAAGGACAGGCTTTCGCGTGTCGCAAGCCGCCTCATTTTGAGAGCTATCAGATGCAATCGAGACAGGGATGAAAGGTTGCTGGTGATCGCATGGTTTCCCAATCCACGCCGCCTTGTCTCTGTGGTGACTCTTAGGCGCGCGAACAGCAATCGGTCTGGCCGTCAGCTAAACCGGTGGAAGAGCTTTTACTACCGCGCTCGGTCCTGGAAGAGACGCAGACATGCGCACGCCGAAAGTGCCGCGAGGCAATGAAGGGTTTATCACAACAATGTTTTTTTTTTGTCTGCCAGTTTGTCGCCAACGTTGGGGTTGGTTCCTTTCACCTGGGTTAACAAGAAATTAAGTCCGCACATTATTCTCAGTTGCCCTGGCCCTTCGCAAGTCACCGTGCGGGCACATGGCTTCCACAATCTGCGCTGAGATGGTCGGACACTGACTGAACGCCGTCAAAGCAATGCTGCTTGGCGGAGCAAACGCAGTGCAATGGCTCGCATACCTCTCTAAATACAAGGTAAACCAATAACTCCAGCTCAACCACTTAGTTATAAGTGGTTGAGCGGCAGTTTATATTTATATAGAGTAACCATCCCTTCACTCGGATTGTTGAAAAAAACGATCTGTTCTATCCTCAGGAGTATACTTGCAGAGAGTAACTGTTACTTCTGTGACAGTAATAAAAACTATCCTTTACTGCTTCTACCATTATTGAGAAAGAGTAACCATGCTCCCGTGGGAGTATCGGCAGAACACCGAATGCTCCTGTCAGTTACTTCCTAAGGCAGCAACTGCAAATGGACAGTAATGGTTCCTCCCGTCGCAGTTACTTTCGAAATAGTGCAACGTGTGTCGCAATTCGACCCAGGCAGCACGCCGCCGTTGGACCGATCTTGGACCAACATCGGCTAACATCGGCACCGACGTCGGGCCGACGTCGGAAGCGCCACTTCTTCCAATGTCGGGCCGACGTTCAAGCCAATGATGGGCCGACGTTTTGCCGATGTTTTAGCCAGTATGCAACCAACATTGGGCCGACGAAGGCCCATCGTATTGTCGACAAAGGTGCCAATGTTCCGCCTACATTGGGCCATATTTCAGCCAATCTATTGCCATTTTTACGCCAATGTTTGCTGCACGACGAATATTGGCTACCGATGTACGACCGACATTGGACCAATCCAGGGCCACATTGCAGCCAATCAAATGCCGTTATTACACCGATGTTTCCTGCACGACGAATATTGGCTACTGATTGGCTTGCCATTATGTAACCATTATTAGTAGGAAATTTTTCTTACCGGAAGATTTAAACAATATGCCTCGATGACCCGCTCTTGTAGCTTTGCAGCCCTGTATACTTGGGGCAACAGAAAATTGAATGCTGAGAACTGAAAGCAGTTGCTCGATCTATTTCATCTTTTATACCTCATTCCCTTTGCTAACACTAGAAGTGTAGTTTATTTTTTTACCAATCCATCTTTAGAAATAGCGAGTGCTTTATTTGGTACTGGTGTTTGGTACAGCAGATCGAAAAAAGTCGTTAGGAAGTAAATGCTGAAAGCGTATGTCCCCCACATGCAATCTCCACATATGTCCCCCACATGATATTCGAGAATATTCATTCAGTTTAGAGCATTTTTTTTGTAACTAAAACATGGTGATGGTGCTTCCGAATCAGCATAAGCTAGCCGAAGAGTGCACCACCGACAGTCTGCAGACCATTTATTTTTTGTTTTTTTATTTATTAGGTACCACAAAAAATGTATACATTGAAAAATATATATACACAACTAAAAACGGCCCGCTCTTCTGCAGGTCAGGTTGCGTTGGGGGCACAGTGGCAGTGGTGCTGTCAAGGCCCTAGCTGCTGTGTCTGGGCAGGAAGCCAGCTGCCGCGAGAAGCCGATAATCTGCACTCTGAGAGTGGGGATTATCCGGCTGCTCCACAACAAATGCTTCTCTGAAGCGCCGCTTCCTGCCCCCAAAGCGATCACCAGACCCTGGCGGCCACCTCTTAATAAAGTTGAGAGCCTCCGCCTGGTCGCACCCTGCTTTTTGGCAGATGACATCTGCATACAAGAACAAAAATACCGTAGTACACATGAAGCACTGCAGTACAGAGAATACACAAGGGTACACACACATAAAACAATGAACAAGTCTAACCTGTCACTAATCTACAAAGGCCCTTTTCCTTTTTCTGACACGAAGGCTGTACAGCAATTGCACGTCATGTGCCAATACAGCCTTCATGGCATTCACACCAATTTCTCGGAGGCCACGTCCCCCAATCTGCAGGAGGTTCTTGCGCTGTAAAAAAATGCAAGAAGCATAGATGGGATAAACGCAACAGCACATCGAAACGTTTTCATGATAAAAGTCTGCAAGAAGAGGAAACTGAAAATAACAACTTAAATTTTTGGGCATCACAACATTTCATTGTTTTTTTACGCTAACTTCAACTCACTTGACCTAAAATGGTTTCCACATCAGCCCTCTTACACTCAGTGTGAGAACATTTCAGAGTCCTTCTCTGATATGCAGTTTCGCTGTTATGAAATCAAATACAACACTGTTATAACCCTTAATAAATATTGATTCTAGCTATGAAATAGTATAATACTTTGTACAGTGCTCAAATTCCAATATACGTTTCTTCGAGGTTACAATGTCTTTGCCTGAATGTTGACCAGGAGTAGCTTCTACAGGTGAAAAACGATAAAATATGTGGAATTCAAAAAGAAGCTTTGACATGTTTTTAATCAATGCATTGTAAGCAGAGCGCAACAATGTAAATGAACATGATCATGGCGTACTCAGAGGCAACCTTAGAGCGACCAAATCTTGGTCATAGATGAAACTGATAGAAAAATAAAGGTCGCACTACATGGTCGCATCATTTGCTGTTTATATTTTTCTGTGATAGCCAACAAAGAGGCATGTCGCTATAGAAATCTCATCACAATAAACAAAGGTGCATTTTTCTTCACCCTGCAAAATTGGGTGGATGTTAGATTTTTAAAAAAGTAAGAAATCGGCTAACACAAGACAGGGTGAACTGTAGCTCAAAGTAGAGAGAGCCGCAGCGGACACGAAATAGGGTGATAAATGAACAAAAAACTGAATGTCAGTTTTAAGCAGGCTATTGTTATTCACTGCCCATCAAACACACGATGCCGCCTACATCGTCTGCTAGCTTAGGACAGTTCACTCGGACTTCACAGACTACAGTAAATACAGTCGAATCTCATTAATTCCAACACACTTAATTTGAACTGACACTGTGTTCCTATCAAAGCTATACCGCACTCCGAAAATGCTCTCAGCACCCCGCCCAATCCTGCGGTGGCACTTCAGACACCTCATCGCTGTGCTTGAAAAAGAAAATGAAGAAAAGGAAAGAAAAGACTGCGGTGGAATGTTTGCCAAATGCTAATCTGCGACATTCCTGTGCCACGCTTCGGCTTCTTCCGTCCCTGCCCAGTAGAGACCTTTCTCCTCTTAACACCGCGCACGAAGAGAAAGAGGGAAAAAAAGCTGTCGCAGAGAGTTGGCTCTCTCTCATGCCGATCTGCAACGCGCCGGTGTCACACTTCCCTGTTTTTCGTTCCTGCTATGTAGAGACCCTTCTCCTTTCAACACCACGCATGAAGAGAGCAAAAAAAAGCTGCAGCGGAGTGTTTCTCTTTCGAATGTTGATCTGTTTTTCTCCAGGTGGAGCAACACCGACTAAATTACAAGGCCGTATGTCACGTGTTCACAAAGGCACCTACGTCACGGGGTGGAGGCCCACTCCATAGGAGCAGAGGCCAGTCTCTGAAAGAAGGGATCAGTGGGGCTGGAGGCGGTGTTGACGGGAGCAACCTTCAGTGGCCGCGCAACCCGCTATTGTGCCGCGGGCGGCCGGGCGACCAGTTTCTGAGAAGCGATTTCAACCAGCACCTTTCGCGCAGTAACTTGTGTCCCGAACTACTTTTTGAATTAAAAAAAAACGAGTTATGTATAGTTACGTAACCTGCCGAGTCATGTAAATAAACTTCATTAAAGTTTACAAGTGGTTCACAACCTCGCTCGTAGAAAAAGGATGGTTAAAATAAAGATTTTTTAAAACTATGAAGCGTGCTACTTCTATACGCAGAGGCGTCACCCAGCGCAAGTGCATTCGTGGAAGAGTGGCAAGTTTTTCGGCCGCCGGGTTCTGGTTGGTGCAGCGATAGTTGTACGTTCCGATTTTCACAGTTCGTTCCCTTTGGCCACTGTTCATTTATGAAGTCAGCATACTGAGCGTGGATATGTACATCAGCGGGTGTACGACACTGTGACTCTTGCATATTTGTTCACGGAGAGTTTCTTCCTCGGCTATGCGTGTTTGTGTGTGAACACGTGAGTGCGTAATGCCGAACAAGTGTTGTGTACCTCGATGTCGCGGGAACTAAAAGAACGGATCCAAAGTGCGGATATTCCGATTCGCGAAAGATGAAGAGTGTCGGCAAAAATGAATTCGCGCTATACCGCGAGAAAACTTTTTACCAACAGAGAACACGAGGGTGAGTAGTTCATCAATTTTTTGCATATTCCATTTATCGCAAGATGAGCTGAAGTTATTAGAAATAGGCATTGACAATGTTTAATATATATTTGCTAGGCACAAGCTCAGCAGTACTGCTAACGATTAAAACGTAAAGGAGATGTCTAAAGCACTAGCCACAAAACGTGTTTATTTACTTATGCGAAGGCCTATGTTTTTCTTCAGGTCTGTGAGCTTCACTTCCACCCGGAAGACATCACGCTCGAAACATCGTATACAGACGACTCAACGGGACGAACAGTCACTGCCCCCTTGCCACATGCGCGCCTACTCCCAGGGGCAATTCCGTCGATATTCCCGACTGCCCCAAGTATCTGACCTCACAGCGCAGCGCGCGAGATGCTCCGGAGGCAACACGGTTGCGCCTAGAGTCAAGCGCACTGCAAAAAGCTCTTCAGCAGTCGGCTGAGATATTCCAACATAAAGTTGAAGAGGACAGAATTCAGTCGCTGAAAGACCTGGCCGACTACGTGAGATGCAATTCATCGGCTTTCTGGCACGCAATAGAAGCGAACGAACGCCTCATTCTGCTGCATATCGTAGACGAGGATGCCCCGAGCATTAAATATTCTGTCACGATCAAGCCGGATTTGAGCGTACTCTTTCATTGTTTGAAGGTCCCGACTCCGAAGCTCAGACGTAACATCTCGATTCCCGATGTAGCTTCAGAGAAGAGAGAAATTGTGGAGGTCCTTGAGGCTATTGAGAAATGGGACCACGACCTGATTTCGACAGCAAACACCTCGAAGGGAGATACTGTAGAAACTGTGCGTGCACTGCTTGCCAAGCTGTGTGAAAAGGCAGAAGAGGATGATGTTCCCACAATCACGTTTTTGATCGAGCAGCTCAACCTTTTGTCCGAAAAAAAGGTGCAAAGACGTTACTCGCCCGACGTCATGGTGTTCACATGCCTACTTTTTACCATTTCGCCTCACGCTTACAGATACATCTGCAGCTCCGGAAACATCATTCTTCCGCATCCTGTAACCATCCGATCAGTATGCTCGTCATACAAAATGAATCCCCAGCTTGAGCACCAGCCGTCAGCCTTTCTGAGATACATGGCAAAGAGGATATCGGACCTGGACGATCGCCAGCGCATTGTTACGCTAATGGTGGACGAAATCCACATGCAGCCTTTTTTTGAGTACAAAGGCGGAAACATCACTGGCATATCGCACAACTCACCAGAGGCGGCCAACAGCGCTCTTGTTTTTATGGTTCAGAGCTTCACGTCAAAATTCAAAGAGGTAGCCCATATAGTGCCCGTCCGCTCTGCAGACGGAAAGTTTCTGCATGAGGTGCTGAAAGAAGTAATTTTTGGCTTGGAGAAGATTGGCTGCAAAGTTGTTTGCGTTGTAACCAACAAGAACAAAATCAACAGGAAAGCTATGGAGCATTTTGATCGGTCTTCTCCAACTTGCTCGTCTTCGGAGACTTGCTTTGTCAATGAGCATCCTTGTGATCCTGCAAGACCATTGTTTTTTGTGATAGACCCAGTTCATATTTTGAAGTGCATCCGCAAAAACTGGCTGAAGCAAAAGAATCACATGCGGTGCTTTTTTTCCCGATATGGATTCAGAACACACAACCGGACGGCGCATGTTGACGGCATCATTTCAAACCATCAGAGATGTGTACAATGCTGAGGTTTGCCAGCTACTGAGGCATGCTCACACGCTGACTCGGAAAGGGCTCTTTTCGACGGACATTCAAAAAGAAAATGTAAAACTTGCCATGCAGATATTTCACAACTCCCTCCCTCCCACCCTGAAAGCCCTTGAATCGAAGCAAAACCTTCAGTTTGTTGAGGGGACCGCGGCTTTCATTGATATTGTGCTGACGTGGTGGAAGATTGTGAATGTCCAGACACCATGCAAGGTTAAAAGGCTGAGGGATGAACTCCAACGCCCGGTGTCTTCTCTAGATGACCCCCAAGTGGACTTTCTGTACAACCTTTTGGACTGGCTGGACGAGTGAAAAAATCGCACTGCGGAGAACGACAGCGGCAAGTTGACCAAGGAAACACGCTGCTCTCCACCAAACAACTCATGGACTCGTGGAAATTGCTAGATACTGCCTCACCGAGCTCAACATGTTCTACGTCCTGTTTGGCAAGATCCAAACCAACGGCCTGGAAGACCATTTTGGAAAATACAGGCAACTCGCACGGTCGCAGTATCACGTGTACATTCGACAAATGAACGAGGGCGAAAACAAGATGCGTTTGCAAAGCACGCTGCCGACTGTCAGTAAACTTTCACGTCACGACAGTCCCAGAGACTAACAGTGGGAAGACCTGGACCGAGATGAGGGTGCAGCACGCACTAACTGCAATGTGGTTGTCACGCAAGACACCTTGTCTAAGATGACGGATGTCATTCCGGTATTGGTGTACGTGGCAAGATACTGCGTTTACTCCTCTTTGAGAAGGCTGAAATGCGAGAAGTGCAGAAACGTCTTAACCATTGACAAGGAAGTCACTGTCTTCGTGGAAGATCCCAAGTACGAGCTTGTGAAGGAGCTTAACCGAGGAGAACTCGTACATCCTTCAATATTTGCTGTCAACGCCGTTGCACACAGCTACGCAGTCGTTGACGAATTGTCAGGAAGAGATGACTTCTTGACCATTCCCAATCAGCGTCAAGTGGCAACAGATCTCACCATAGATCTGCTCACTGAAGACAAGTCATCTGATTTCGATGGCTGTGATGCTGGACACACGAAGGAGATTGTTCCTAAGTACGTTTTATGGTGCAGTTCAAACATTTTGCTGAAAAACTTCTGCTCCAGAATGAATGATGACATTCGTGACGCCAGTGTAAAATAAAAAAAGGAAGCTTCAAACGCTGAGTAACAAGTAGAATAGATGTGGTTTTCTCGCCGAAATAAATTGTACTTGAAATCAAGATGTTGAAATTATTCGTGAGATTCTCTAGTGCGCCGCGGCGGTAGAGCTAGAACATCAAAACTTTCGTAAGCCAGATGCACTACTTGGTTACTCCGTGTAGCAATGCTAGGATGCTTAGTAAGATTTTTTTACCACATCTGTTATTCGGCCCAATGTAGCCGCAGCAGCTGTGACAGCGGGAGCGTTGGTTCTCCCAAACGTGGACGAAACACTGGCTTTTCGCTGCAATCGCTGCGTGACACGGCCCCCACCCTCTGACGTCAATGCGGCAGCCCTGCGGCCTTGAAATTTAGTCGGTGTTGGGTGGAGACGCTCCTCCTTTCTCATGATGTGCTGGCCACGCTCCGGCTGCAGCGCAGATAGTAACAGTGGAAACACAGTTGTCGTCTTCGAAGAGTGTCAGCGCTGGACATTGCCGCGCGGCGCAACTTCTTTTGCTAGGAGAATACTGAAGCCGAAGTACAATTGCTTTGCAAACTGCACGCAAAACTGGTTGACTCGTTGCAAGGCCAACGTGTACAGACATGTATTGATTACTTTAATTATTAACGTATGTCCTATAATTTGTGAATAAAACTTCCCTACGCACATGCACCACTACACGGGGAGCCCCCCGCTCATTTACCGTATTTACTCGATTCTACCACGCCCTCGATTGTAACGCGCGCCCGCTTTCCACGACAAAAAAAACTAAGACATCGATTGCAACGCACACCCATTTTTCTCGTTGGCCCGCTTGATCACACCACTCGGGAAAACGACTTCTTTTGAGAGCGTCTTCCGTTTAAATATGAGGTACGGGGGAAGCTTGTGCCTATCTGACGTGCAACGGAGCATTGCTGTCACTCTAGTTTTACCGTGGCCCGATGTCAGCACACGAACTTGCTCGCCCCCTTCTTCTCGACGAATGTGGTTCCAGGCATGTCGAAGTAAAGAGGCGTCTGATCGGCATTCCCGATTTGCCCAAGCAGGTAGCCGTTGTTGTGCCGCAAGTTAAGGAGGAACCTCTAAAGACTCTGAAGCTTTACTTCGTACTCCTCCAGCAACTTCCGGCATATGCCCGTTCACCTTCGGAGGGAAAAGCCTTTCCTCCTCATAAAGTTAGTTAGCCAGCACCTGCCCGCTTCAAACTGGCTCTGCATTAGCCTTTTTTTAAAGGCTAACTGCATAGCCTGCACTTGGAGCAGTGCTGCCGTCACGAGCCGCTGTGCCGCTCACTGCTTAATCACATACTCGCCGAGCAGCTCTTCAATTCGTGGAAACCGACATTGCTGTGGTCCACTGAAGCCTTTGCGTGAATCTTTGCTGTCGACAATATTCTGCTTTTGTTTCTGCCAGTCCCGCACGCACGTTTCTGGAACTCCGAACGACCGCGATGCGGCCCGATTTCTCTCCGTTTCGGCACACGCGATGACTTTTCTTTTAAAAGCAGCATTGTGGTACACTCGTCTAGTTTTTGAAGTTGGCCCTACCATGCCGTCGATGCTAATGTAATACAAGATGACGAACTCCTAAGCACACGTACGAAGTGCCGCACATGGGAAACACATAGGCAGAAATGGCCGACGCGCCATGCCGATGCACGTAGGGGGCGGCCATTTTGGAAGTGCCGATGGCAATAGAATGACCATATTCATTTTTTTCGTACTCGATTCTAATGCGCATGCTATTTATGAACTCTCTTAACCGGAAAAAAGGTGCGCGTTAGGCTCAAGTAATTACGGTAACTTTCATTATATTGAACTTCCTTTTTTTGAACAAATTTTCTGGCCTCTTTGAGTACGAATTAGTCATATTAGACTTTAGTACAGCGGCTCATGAGATTACCCGACTAGTTTGTTTCCCGAAACACAGTATCTTAAAGCAGTACTAAATTTCTGCATGTTACATAGGCTTATTAAAATTCAAGAAATACACACCAAAGCCGCAGCCACAGCTTCACTCTGCACAGCTGCCTCTGCTGTGTCCACTCCTCTAATTGTACCAGCAGGCAGCCGTAAAAGGTCAACAGGCGGCTGTGCTGGCTGGGCGTGCTGAGGCACGGACAAGAGCCGTACCTCGTGCTTCAGCTGTCGCACCTCCTGCAGAACCTCTCTTTGTTGCTGCCTGATGCCAAGTTGGACCCGCAGGATCCGTATTAACAGAGCTGAAACATACAAGAATACATACCATATTTACTCGCACACTTTGCATCCTCACATAATTTGCTCACCAGTATAATTAGCCAGCCTGCTTTACTACAAGAAACTTTTTGCTCGCATACTTTGCCCTCCCCAACCAGCCCAAGCCACTTCGCCAGCACACACACAGACAAATTTGGCTTCATAATGCTCTGGTCAGGCACATCTCTTGTCGAGCAGGCGAGTGCAGCCTTACACAAAATGGGCTGAGTCCAAGGTCCCTTCTTCTATGAACTTTTATGTTTTCCCTAGAATATCGAACTTCATAACCGAAACCTGTTTATGTGTAGTCCGAAATGCTTAAAGGTTTGCCTCCCATCTTCCCACCTCTTCCATGGCAAGAATGTATTCCCGAGACACAGCACAGATGTTGGACACGTGCAAGGACCTGTCACATCAACTAGATGAGGCAGGTTTTCGCACTAATTTCTTTTTCGGTTTCGCCATTTGTCTATTGCGTTTTTACCATTCCTTTGTGATAGGCTACAATAATTATATATGAGGCAGATTGCTGTTATAAAGCTTACCGAAGAAAACTGAAACCGTGCCACCGCCAAGCACATCAGCGTGGAGTTCTTCGACATGCAATATTCAGTATGGGAGCCAGCAGAAGAGTGCGTTGAATAAGACTTAGCATAGAAGCTTGGGTGTGTTGGTTAGATATCGGAGGGAATACAACGCAATAGAAGACTGGAACAAGGAATGGGGACGCACACACATGAAGGGCGACACACACAGCACTGTGTTGGCATCGCGCTTCCTTGTCTGCATCTTACTTTGCGTTGGGTTCCCTACAAATTGGAGAGTACTTATGTTCTCTGGTATAACCCTGTCGTTGGAACTGGTTTTTGTGAGCAATGTTCGGAAGAACTTTGAGAAAATGGGGGCATTTGAACAGGCTTAGCAAACAAATGACAATCCACTTTGAGACAGCTGTGACAGCGCCTGCAACATATATTCCCAGTTGGGCTTTTAGGCCAGTGATTCCTACTAGCTTTGCACATAACCGGATCGACAAAAAAGTACACATAATACGCGAGTATATACCACAATTGACTCTGTAGCTTTGATGAACCAGGCAGATACACAAATTTATCCAAAACTCCATTTACTCTGTTGCAAAATTATTTAACAAAAAATTGCGATTTTATCAATGTTACTATACGATTGTGGCACTTTACCATTGCGGCTTTCCAGGAGGCACACATAATGCAGCGTTAGTTCACCACTCACAGTTAATTGTATGCAGTAGGTTGCTCACAGCAACTGACTGCATGCAATGGTGAACATCTTGCATGCTTGCGCCGCTGTTTCAGCATGCTGGCTTCCCCATACGCCTATCGATTGATGTTGATAAAATTGGGAAGACCAAGAAAGACTACACAATGCCCTCTGGCATCCTATACTCCAAACCTCCAGCCAACAAACAAACAAATCAAACAGAAGTATGCAGATGATTATTATTCCTAATGTAGCTGTAATGAAGTGTAGTTTTCACCGATTCTGTGTGTTAAGTCAATATGGAGTGAGTTAACTCCATAAAGTAGCTTTTCTCATAACAGTGTTCACTCCATTGTAACACAAGGAGTGACTTCATAGCATCTAGAAGGAAAAATAGAATCTTCAGTATTTGATTGAAATGTGAGGCTCCACCTTCAAAGAACAATAATCTGGAAAAATAACTCAATACACTCGAAAAAAGGTGGCACAGTTGATTCCCTTTAGAAGAGACACTGATGTAACAGACAAACAGGGATAAGAGGCACCAGTGTGCCTACGGTAAAATACAGGCTGATAAGAAAATGCATATGTAGTACCCTGCTGTTAAGAGATGTCTCATCTAATAGAAAAGAATCGCTCCCCGGTGCATTTCTCGGTGCACCGCTCTCAAGTGTAATACCAACTTTACTGGCTGTCTTAACACTACAGCTGGAACAATAAGTTTTTATGCACAGCAGCAATATACACCTGGTGAGGCTTTGGTACAGTTATTTTTAACATGTCACCACCAATGAAAATACATTATTTTTAACTTGCCTGCAAAGATATCACCATGCAAATAATAAATGGCTCAAAATGAATTTTCCCAGCTCTTATTCTACTCAAATACGTAAGGGCGGCATTTCAAGAATAGGAACAGACATTAACATACTTCTCTAAAATACTAGAGCATTGCACTCGGAGCTGCATTGCCAATATATAAATAACGCCACATAGATTCTTTGTTTTTTGTCGTGGCTACATTTGTTTAGGCCATTAGAGGTGCTGCCGACGGAGTAGCGAAACCGCAAAAAAAGGAAATTAAAATACATGAAATCGCCTTGGCCCGCATCCTATGCAAACCTGCAAACTCTACAGACTGAAGATAACCTTTGCAGCATTTCTTGCACAGTGCACTAAGTCTAGTGACACCACAACTTTTCTTTAGATGCGAAGCAGCCTGTGTAACCTGTCCATCCGTGTCTCCATGCTAAAGCGCCCCACTGCGTTGCCCAGCCGCAGTTGTTGGAACGATGCCAAGTAGGTCAAGCCACAGCTGCACATTCACATCACTCTCTCCCTCACCCGCAGCAGCTCCCAACAAACCCAGGTGGTGTTGCTTCTCCACCCGCTCGCAACAGACTTTTCTATCGCTTCACCCTCTCCACCACCCGCAATGCTCAACCGCCCGTCGAGTGGAAACACTCTGTCGTCTCCTTTATCTGCGATGAAACTCCAACCCGCCTCTCGTGTCTTTGCGTTTCAAAGAAACGTTTACTCGAGTAAAGGTTACAGTTTCACTTCAAACTTTTCTTTCAGCGCCCGCCTTGACGCCTGTTTCAGCCAAGTCAACATCGGGTATACCACTGCTGATTCCCATCTCGTCATGATTCTCTTCGGGGAGATGGTCAATAATTTTTTTTTCTGTGGTGCTGCATCACCTACACCACTTCTGAATGCTATAACAGTGTTGAAGCCCGGACAATAAACAAAGAGAGAAAATTCTTAGCAGGTGCGCTAATACGGACTGTGCAGGCTGACATTTGGCCCATCATACATCAGGCACTCCGTAGATGCTCCTGTGCAGCCGGGAGCCCTGCAGTCAAGCATGCTGAGCAAGACTGTTGACCACTGTACAATGACACATTGCCACAAATTTTCGAAACTTCATTTCACAGACTTCTGCACAAGCTTCTTACACTCTTCCATGATTTTTGCACAAGCTTCTCTCATTCTTGCGTGATTTTCGTCAGAACATATAAGTGTTGGAAGTTGTATGTCCCCAAAAACTTGCACAATACAAATAGCATACATTAAAGTCCATCACTTAATACGTGCAAGTGTAACAATGAAAGGAAACTCACGCATGGTTTGCTCCAAGCCTTCCCCCTGCGGTGCCTCCTTGTGCCTTGGAGAGCACTGTACAGTTAGAGCAAAGTAGCATCAATCCGGTGTTAAGGGAAGGTTAACAAGACAGCAAAACGAACCCCCATATTCATAAACGCTCCTCGATTCGACTTTCACCCTTCACTTGGCAGAGTTGAGCACTGTACCGCTGCTCGTTTGAAAGCGACGCTGCGCTACTCGAGAATAACAGCAGATTATTGCTCACATGCAGCGACTTTCTCTGCCTAGAGATGGCGCTCCCATCAGCCATCTCAAGTGAAGGTTAAGCGTTGAGTGGAGGGACGTTCTAAAATGCGGGGGTAAGATTGGTTGCAAGAACACTACAATAGACACACTTAATTTTTTCACTTCATCTATAATGTACAGCCACTCACATTCTGCATCCCTATAATGCAACATATATACATACAGGCTTAAACAGTAAACACTGTAGGCTGCTCAAATTACACCTACACAAAAAGTTACCCAAACGTTGCCATGCGCAAAGTACTTTTATTTGAAACTCACAAAACTTTTGCGGTGATGGAGAATGAATAAGACAGGTTACGCTTGGGGGCACGTGAGACCTTGGCAGCTTTCATAAAGTACAAAAAACAATATGCTAAGTGTGTGTGTATGTACACATGAAGCTTCAGCCTTTACATGCGGTTTCTTGAAAAAATCGACTATGAATTTTTATGGCACATGTGTCCTTCAGCGCAATCGAAAGCCTGCTGATTAGTGTGTGTAATCGTGGAATAGTTACACGAAAAATGGCGTAAAACTTCTAAAATAAACTTTTTTTAGCTAGGAAATATACAGCTGTGTACACACAACACATGCTGCAAACAGTGGGAGGTGACCACAAGAGTGATTTGAGTGTAAGTGGCAGTAGTCCACAATAATGCATACGGCCATTTTCAAATGTTGCCCAAAAGCACCACCCATTCTCAGCGAGCTACTTTTTTTTACATCATAAACAGCACGGAATACAGCGAGGATGAAAACAACATCAGCATTCAAATTTTGAGCACTATTTATGGTGCGCATGAAAAAATTAGGCCTTCGTACAACGACGAATTCATAATTTGCCTTCAAGGATCTTCTGTTAGGCTGCACCACATACAGATCTTTCGTGGCTTTCAAAAGAGATTTGAAAAAATAATAACCGTGTTTATTCTCGTCATGAACGCACTCACTAAGTAACCCCCATTTCAGTTGCCCAAATTTTGATTTTTTTTCTTCCACATATTAAACACACACCCTACGTTCATCCGCTGCCGTCCCACGTGCTCCCCCTTCCCCCCTTCGCTCGCTGCCACGTGCCATTTTATTTTTGTTTCTATTTGTTCACAACACGTCCCCTGTCTTGTTTGATTATCTGTTGTAACATATGTGGCATTATCTTGTTCCCGAGGAACAAAGCAACACCCTAGATGCCATTTACACAGTTATGTCGCAACAATACATCAATTTATGGGAAACGAAAACTTCAAATGCATTTTTGTCAGTTTCATGTTTTTAGACGTAATACGTAGCCTTACGGGCATTTTGACATGCTTCATTGACTCACAATAACAAGTTTGATACTAAAGTGTTTTATTGAATAGATCTGGTCGATTATGCTATTGATATTCTTCTATACCTTTTTCACCAAATTGTAATTCATGACAATAGTAAACAATATGTGGCAGAAATTTTTCACTCATGTATGTATCCATTTATTTATTTTACATTCAAAATTTGTTCCAAACTATTAAATTAGCATCATAGGCTATGCCAGCCCCTTGGTAATCTGGATATATACTTTGTTCTTGTGTTTGACACCGTAAAATTGCCAAATCCTCATAAGAAATATTCTAATTGTGTATTACAAAACTTTAACATCTTCTGTTCTAACGCAGCCATCGAAAATCTACCTATACATTTGGAATCTGCAGAAGAAACTGAATAGTGTAATAAGTTTCATTCAATTCAGACAAATAACAAAAAAGTTTTTCAAGACCGACGTCTCACGTTAAACGATAGTGAGAATAGAAAGCGGCGAAACACTTTCATGGGGTGCACGGGTGGTGCGAGGATAGCTTGCAGAAGATAGCACCATCAAGCACTGAGGATGTGAAGTGTAACAGAGAATCTACTTTCTACTGTTTCCAAACAGTGTTTGCATATGTGAATTGTAAAAGGTTAAGCTTCATGACGTTTTTTTGCCTACCCACATTTCTCAAAAGTTTTCCTCAAAAGTTCCTCAAAAGCTCATTCCTCAAAAGTTTTCATTAAATTTACCCCACATAATAAGCTCGCTCCCACCTTTGATTCGCTTTTTCAGGAGATGTGCACTCATTACGAGAGTATATACAATACTCAAACTGGAAAAGGTATGTTTCAATCTGTAGCTATATTCAAGATCTTTTTATTATCACCAAGAACAAATCCATATGCTGGCTGGTTATCGGTTCTTTTACCTCAATCCTCAAAGCATGATACAGTCGAATCTCATTATTTCGAACAAGACAACAAAACTAACCTAAAAACTAAGAAAGGTGGCACATTAACATGTGCCACCTTCCTTGTCCCTTAGATTTCTTTGTTTTATTGTTGTGTTTTCTCTTCACACACCAAATTAGGCATGCGACTTTAACTCAGTGTCACTTCCCATTTTTTTAATGCAGAACACTTCAGGTGGTAAGGCTGTTGTATGCTGTCACTGTTGTTTGGCCTGACACCTGCAAATCTACATACAGCATATTGAGCGCATGCTCACACTTAAAAAAAGTCTTCTTCCTCTTCTCTGAGTGTTTCGACAGTGATATTAAGGTGGGACGTTACTACTATGGCTAGGTGCAGCGTTAATATTCTGTCTAACAAAAAAATGAGCCCTCAAGCATACACTTCTTTCTTATCGCTCCAAAAACACGACAATGCAAACCATATGTGAAAATTATGAGAGGAAGCCAGTAAAAATAAAAAGAAAAGGAAAGAAAGAATACAAAGTAAAAGAAATAGAAACACAAAGATAAATACAGAAAAAAGTGAGAAAAAGGGAGAGAAGGAAAAAAACCCAAAAAGAAACAAAAAAGGCTCCACACTTCCTTCAAGCTTAGCAGCAGCAGGGCTTAGCTGCCTTAATTCTTTTCTCACCTCATTTTTCTATTTGCTCTTTTCTTTGCCGCTCTTGTTTCGGGATGGCATAGAAAGCATAATATGAACCTGCTATGGTAGGCACTTATGAAAAGAGACTGCAAGTTCGGCACAGTGACAACCACTGTTCATGGATCTCTCACTAGGCTCATAGTCACCTAACACTTCTACTTTCTTTGAGGCTGTAGCCGACGCCAGCTGAAGAACTGGGACCAACACTGCCAAGTAATTAGTCGTACATATCCCCAGACACTGGCGTGCATCATGCGTCTGTGTAATGCACAGCCTTCTCATTCTGGCGCATGCAACTTACTCTATGAAAAGTTTCGTGATAATGAAACAACGCTTTGAAAAGTACTGGGCTTGAACTCTTCAGAATATTGCCGCGCGCTTGATCTGCCAGCGCAAAAGAGGCAGACGAAGTGGCAGTTCCCCTCGTGCCATTGTTCTGTTTTTGGCTGTGCTGAGCCGACCGCTCTTCGGACTTTTGTGAGGACGCCTTAAAAACGTCTCCTGTCTCTTTAACGTGACATTTTAATGGTGGAGGTGCTGGGTAACCTCACCTATGCAACAGACTTCTTCTAGCAGCCGGAACGTGACCCAAAACCCAGAGCTTACGCCGGTACACCGTTTCAGTCGGAGGATTCGAGGACTGTCCCCCGAGTTTGTGCCTCACAGTACAAGTACGTCGACTGGTATGGAGAATACTGTTGCTGTCACCGCTTCCCCTACCGCTGGAGCCGCCGCTGCTCCAACCGCTGCACCCGCAGCTGCACCCACTCATTACACGCTACAAAAACCACGTGTTCCGAGTCCCTTTCGTGGTGGCCTCTATGAAGATGTGGAAGATTGGCTGGCTGAGTACGAGTACGTAGCGGATTTCAACGGGTGGGACGAAGTAGCGAAGCTCAAGAATGTGTACTTTAGTCTTCTGGATGGTGCTCGCAAATGGTTCCAGAACCGCAAGGGCCTCCTAACGTCGTGGCATGAGTTCTGTCACAGGCTCCGCGAAACGTACTCGAGTCTCGATCGTCGAGAGCGCGCTGAAAGGGCCCTCCAGTCCCGCATGCAGATGCCTAATGAAGGTGTGGCTACATACGTGGAGGATATGGTTCATCTGTTCACTCGCGCCGATCCAACCATGCCGGAAGACAAGAAGCTGCGACACTTGATGCGAGGTGTGAAAGAGCAGCTCTTCGCTGGACTCATTCGTAGTCCGCCTAGAACGGTCGCGGAGTTCCTCACTGAAGCCGTCGCCATGGAAAAGGCGCTGCAGCAGCGGAACCAGTACGATCGGCAAGTGAATGCTACCTATACCACCGGGCTAGGCTCGTTCCCGACCGACGTGGGAGCGCTTCGCGAGCTGATACGTTCGGTTGTTCGCGACGAGCTACAACAGCTGCAACAGCTGAACCAGGCGCAGCAGCAGCCTTCCACGAATTGCATCGCCACCATCATACGTGACGAAGTTCAGCATGCGCTCGGCACACCTCGCCGCGAGACACCAACGCAGGTTGCTGCACCACTTCAGGCGTTCGCAACTTCAAGTGAACCTCTAGGGGTGACCTACGCAGACGTATTGAGACGCACCGTTCCGTCGTCCACGACACCATCCCCAGTGAGTGGTTTCCAGCGCACCACTTATACCGACACGTTCGAACACAACGCACCTGCACCAGTCCCACTACCAGCCGCAACCCCGTACGCCACACTGCAGTCCGCACAGGTGGTCCCTTATTTTGCAGACACTCGACCCGTCATGCGTAAATCCGACATATGGCGCATGCCCGACCGACGACCGCTTTGCTACCACTGCGGTGAAGCGGGTCACCTCTACCGAGACTGCCAGTACCGCCGACTTGGGCTGCAGGGTTTTCCTGCCAATTCACCCCGCCCCCGGTTTGGACAGAGACCACCAGAAATTGAAGATTTTATCGCTCGGCAGAACGTCCCACTCAGGCGTCAGTCGCGCTCACCGTCACCGCGGTCGTCATCTTATTCAGGCAACGGAAATCGAAGGCCGCAAGGACGGTCTCCGAGCCCTCGCCTGGAAAACTAACGCCAGCGACCTTTCGAGGCGAGGCCGCTGATTCTCGACGTGATGAAGACCTCGCCCTCCAATCGACGCGACATCGGACCAACGGAAATTCGACTACGCCGGCGCCTGTATCCCAGCTGAGCGACTTTTCAATGGACATACCTGTGCTGCTCGACGGTCGCAATTTAACTGCCTTAATAGACACTGGTGCTGACTACTCGATTATTAGCGGACAATTGGCACGTACCTTGAAGAAAGTGATAATGCCTTGGACAGGATCGCATGTACGTACAGCTGGCGGACATGTTGTAACGCCGGTTGGTTTGTGCACGTCCAGGCTACAAATACGAGGCTGCACGTTTTTGGTCAGCTCCATCGTGCTACGTGACTGCTCCCGCGAATTAATTCTCGGCCTCGATTTTCTTCGGGAATATGGCGCCGTAATCGACCTACGGCGACGCTGCATTTCCTTTTCGACAGTCAACGCTACGTCAAGGGACTCCAACCGCCGTACAACCGCCCTCCGTGTTTCCGACGACAGTGTCACAATACCACCTCGTGCAAGTATCCTAATTCAGGTGACTTCCGAAGGAACCAGTGACGGTGAAACAGTGGCAGAGTGCAACGTCTCCCTGCTGCTGGCGCTTGGAATTTCTGTGGCACGAGGCATCATTGACATTCGGAACGGTACAGCCGAGGTCATGATTACAAATTTCACCAATGAGCATCGTCACCTTTTCCGGGGCACTGCGGTCGCCTACGCTGAAGCCTTGGAGGACGTCATTGAGTGTTTTGCCTGTGAAGACAGTAGCCGCAATGGACAAACCGTAATAGATGTTGACATGAACAGTGCACTGCCAGAAGAGAACCAGAGGGCCTTGCGAGAGCTATTGTTTGAATTCAGGGCGTGCTTTGCTCAGTCGTCTAAAGTGAGTCAGACGCCAATTACACAGCACAGGATAATCACTTACGATGACGCAAGACCTATTCACCAACAGCCATACCGCGTCTCGCCGACAGAACGCGCAGCTATCAAGCAGCAAGTGAAAGAAATGATCGACGACGGCGTTATCCAGCCTTCGAACAGTCCCTGGTCCTCACCGGTCGTTCTGGTTAAGAAGAAGGACGGTACGCTTCGCTTCTGTGTAGATTACAGAAAGCTCAACAACGTCACAAAAAAAGATGTTTATCCGCTGCCGCGTATTGATGACTCGCTTGACCGACTACGACGAGCGAAGTATTTTTCTTCCCTGGATTTAAAGAGTGGCTACTGGCAAATTGAGGTTGATGAGCGCGACCGCGAAAAAACCGCCTTTGTCACGCCGGATGGCCTCTACGAATTTCGGGTGCTACCGTTCGGACTCTGCTCTGCGCCAGCTACCTTCCAACGCATGATGGACACTGTGTTGACTGACTTAAAATGGCAAAGCTGCCTTGTGTACTTGGATGATGTGGTCGTGTTTTCAACCAGCTTCTCCGAACATCTGAAGCGACTACGACAAGTACTTGAGGCGATTCGGACGGCTAACCTTACGTTAAAGCCGCAAAAATGCCATTTCGGTTACGAAGAACTAAAGTTCCTTGGACATGTCGTAAGCGCAGAAGGCGTCCGTCCTGACCCTGAGAAAACCGCCGCTGTCGCAGCCTTCCCGACTCCTGCCGATAAGAAAAGTGTGCGGCGGTTTCTTGGTCTATGCGCGTACTACCGGCGCTTTATAGGCAATTTTTCGAAAATTGCCGAACCATTAACTAGACTCACTAGAGACGATACGCCGTTCGTTTGGAGTGCTGAACAAGAATCAGCATTCACAGAGCTTCGGCTTCGCCTGGCATCACCACCTGTTCTTGGACATTTCGACGAGGAAGCCGAAACAGAAATTCATACCGACGCCAGTAACGTCGGTCTGGGCGCGGTACTCGTCCAACGGCAGGAGGGAATTGAAAAGGTTATCGCCTACGCAAGCCGAACCCTAACACGCCCGGAGTCAAACTACAGTACCACGGAGAAGGAGTGCCTTGCTGTCGTGTGGGCAATTGCTAAGTTTCGACCTTACCTTTACGGCCGTCCATTCAGAGTAGTGACGGATCATCACTCGCTGTGCTGGCTTGCGAACCTCAGAGACCCCTCCGGACGACTGGCAAGGTGGAGCCTACGTCTGCAGGAGTACGACGTCACTATCGTGTACAAGTCCGGTCGTGCACACGAAGATGCGGACACGTTGTCACGCGCGCCAGTTGAGCCTGCCGCTCAGAGCTTCGAAGAGGACTGCCCTTTCCTTGGCTCCGTAAGCGTAACAGACTTGGCTTTACGGCAGCGAGCAGATGCTCAATTGCGACCTATCATTGAACATCTAGAGGGCCGCAACGTATCACTGCCCCAGCATATAACTCGCGGATTGTCATCCTTCTGCTTACGACAGGGCGTGTTGTACAAGAAGAACGCAGCCGCCAGCAACAAAACTTACCTGTTGGTCGTCCCCGCAGAGCTGCGTGAGGAAATTCTATTTGCCTGCCACAACGAGCCTCCATCGGGCCATCTGGGCATCACCCGAACCATCGCTAGGGTACGAAAGTCTTACTACTGGCCGAAACTTGCCGCTTGCGTTAAACAGTACGTTCAAGCCTGCCGCGAATGCCAGCGCCGAAAATCCCCATCTGTTAAGCCTGCGGGATTACTTCACCCTATCGAGCCACCCAGAACACCCTTCGATCAAGTCGGCATGGACCTCCTGGGTCCGTTTCCCTTGTCATCTTCCGGCAACAAGTGGATAATCGTCGCTACAGATTATCTAACCCGCTATGCTGAAACTAAGGCGCTTCCTAAAAGCACGGCTTGTGAAGTTGCTCAGTTTTTCATCGAGAGAATTGTATTACGCCACGGTGCTCCATCCTGTGTCATCACAGACCGAGGAACAGCGTTTACAGCAAGGCTCCTTGAACAAGTTTTTCAGTTAAGTTACTCCACGCATCGCAAGACAACAGCGTATCACCCTCAGACAAATGGACTGACCGAGCGGCTTAACAAAACGATGACTGATATGCTGTCTATGTACATAGACGTACAGCACAAGACGTGGGATGAAATACTGCCTTACGTAACATTCGCGTATAATACCGCTACGCAAGAGACCACACGATTCACTCCGTTTCGTCTTCTATACGGTCGGGACGTTCAGACGATGTTGGACGCAATGCTCCCATGCGACATTGACAACATCGAGAATCTCGACGAAGATGCTGAGTGTTTCGTGCAACGAGCCGAGGAAGCACGTCAACTAGCCCGCGTAAACATCAAGAAACAACAAGGCGTCGATGCACAGCGCTACAACCGCTGCCACAGACAAGTCGATTATAAACCAGGTGACCAGGTGTTGGTTTGGACCCCTGTGCGCTGCAAAGGTCTCTCTGAGAAGCTTCTCAGTCGGTATTTTGGCCCGTACAAAGTGCTACGACAAGTGAGCGACGTCAATTACGAAGTCCTTCCGGACGGAAGCCAACCACCCCGACGCCGACAGCTACGACCCGAGATTGTGCACGTGGTGCGGTTAAAACCGTACCACACACTGTGACAATGTTTTTTTTTTTACGATACACGCTTCGTTTAGCATCGAGGCGATGCTCTTCAGGGAGGAGGGGCAGTGCCGCGCGCTTGATCTGCCAGCGCAAAAGAGGCAGACGAAGTGGCAGTTCCCCTCGTGCCATTGTTCTGTTTTTGGCTGTGCTGAGCCGACCGCTCTTCGGACTTTTGTGAGGACGCCTTAAAAACGTCTCCTGTCTCTTTAACGTGACAATATATATGAATTGGTTAAAAATAAATTTAGACACCTTGTGGCACCGACGTTCGGCATAGCAATTGCCATGTGGGAACAGAAAGCTCAAAACAAACAAATTATTTGGGTGACTGAACTGATGTCACGGTCATGAAGTCGGAGCTTCTGAGACTCTTGATCCTTTTCGTGGACACCATGCACATGGTCCACTATATGGCCACCTATTATAGCAAGGGAGATGTTGCCATCAAGCAGTCTATCTGCTTGACATGTCCACATGAGTAAGGTTCAAACAGTCTATAAGAATTGTCTAATTGTGTTCGTTAACTAAAAGTATAAAGTACTTCAAATCGCACTTGAGGACTTTAAAAGAGTCGTTGTAAGGTGCTTGTAATGGAGCATGAGTAACATCGTAGTGGATGAAGATGCGGCTGGTATAAGCTGTCTTGGAATCATGACAAAGTGGCCGTACTGCGGCAGTAGCCATAGTAGTTCGCAGGCAATCGCATAGCAGTGTACTTCAATTGTACTTTACTTCAATTCTGAAGTAAAGAATTCGCAAGGTACACAAAGTGTAGTGCCAAAAACTAGCTTTGCAGACGAGTGCTGCGTGTTTTCTTTCAACGCTGTGTGACGACCTAGTAAAACCAAAGGCAGGTGCTCGGTCCAAGGAGTTCTTGAGAATTGTGCCCGTGACGCTTTTAGTTGTGCTGATATTTTGGTGGTGAAGTTGGTGCTGAAAATGTGTTGCTCTGGGTGTTTATTGGAGAGTGAGAGCACATTGTGATAATCTGCTATGGCAACTTCCAAATAGTTGCCTTGCACGGACAAACTATGTCAAACTATGTCAAACTATGTGCACGGACAAACTATACCTTTGTGGCTCTTGTGGCCGCGTTTGTGCCACATACCGTCATACATAACGTCAATGTCATCCCCACCAATGTCTCTCACTGTGAGCCCTTTCGACCTCGCAAGACGGCCACAGACGACGTCTACTGCCAAATCACGGGCTCTCCAGCTGGTGGCTGTAAATGACTCATAATGCATTGGCCAAAGTTCAAGCCAAAAAATGCCGCAAATCGGACCAACTGCTCATGGCCCATTCCTACAGGGTGCGCTGCCACAACAGCTTTCCCACTGTCAGCACAGCTATCGCTTGAGCTACACTTTTCCGGATCCATAACAGAGATAAACAGACAAGAAAAGCTTTCAACTGTGCTGCTTGACGAGACATGAACCCCGCAAGTAGGCTCTACATTACACACAGTGGCTATCACCGATCCATAACACACAATATAAAAGCCCGTCGCGGCATTAAAGAAAACTGGGCAAAAGCATGCTTCTGTTTATTTCTTGCACTGAAGCAGTGAAGAAAACAGTAGTTATTTGGAGAGTGAGGCTTGCCTCTTTGCCTCATGCGATCGACAATGGCGAGCGGCGGCGCATTATCAGGGGTAAGGTGCTCAAAGACTGCACACTAACAACTTTTTAACAACCAACTTGTGCTCTTTAGACACAATTTTAAAGCATTTCTAGTTGAGTATCGACATATCTATCTTCTTTCGGTACAGTAAAGGTTCTATTCTTAACAGGTGAGAACAAAAATTGTAAATTTTTTAGAAAACTCTTCTTTTTCGACCCACATCTCTCCTTAACAGTTCTAAATGTTTCTACATGCTTTAAATGTTACCAGTCGTATATATTGTTAGCAGTCAGTTTCATGACCAATGGAAGTGTCATGTTGCAGTACATATCTTAATATGTGTTTCTACTATCAATGAAAAAGGGACCTGTGTAGAAACACCAACAATTTGTACAAGTTCACTAAGCTGGTACTCATTGTAGCGGTGTTCATTATAGCAGGGTTCAACTGTAGACGGCATGCTGGGCCAGTTGGTTGCAATCACTTTTTAACTTGAATTACAGCAAAGCTCAAGATGAGGACAACGGGAAGAAAAGCAACAACACAGTGCCGTGCTGTCAATTCATTCCCTGTGTCTTTCGTTTTGTGCTGCACTGCAACCAAGGTAAGGATAGATCACAGTATTGCAAAGCGGGCGGCAAACCTAGCAAGTGGTGACAAGTTAAAGGTAAGACAGAGTTTGTCCATGCAAGGCAACTATTCGGAAGTTGCCACAGAAGATTTTCACGATGTGCTCTCACTCTCCAATAAACACCCAGAGCAACACATTTTCAGCAGCAACTTCACCCCCAAAATATCAGCACAACTAAAAGCGTCACGGGCACAATTCTCAAGAACTCCATGAACCGAGCACCTGCTTTTGGTTTTACTAGGTCTTCACACAGCGTTGAAAGAAAACACGCAGCGCTCGTCTGCAGAGCTAGTTTTTGGCACTACACTTTGTGTACCTTGCGAATTCTTTACTTCAGAATTGAAGTAAAGTAGAATTGAAGTTCACTGCTATGCCGATTGCCTGCGAACTACTATGGCTACTGCCGCAGTACCGCCACTTCGTCATGATTCCAAGACAGCTTATACCAGCCGCGTCTTCATCCACTACGATGTTACTCATGCTCCATTACAAGCACCTTACAACAACCCTTTGAAAGTTCTCAAGTGCGATTTGAAGTACTTTATACTTTTAGTTAACGAACACAATAAGACAATTCTTATAGACTGTTTGAAGCTAGCTCATGTGGACATGTCAAGCAGATAGACTGCTAGATGGCAACATCTTGCTTGCTATATTAGGTGGCCATTTAGTGGACCATGTGCATGGTTTCCACGAAAAGAATCAAGATTTTCAGAAGCTCCGACTTCATGACAGTGACATCAGTTCAGTCACCCAAATAATTTGTTTGATTTGAGCCTTCTGTTCCCACATGGCAATTGCTATGCCGAACGTCGGAGCCACAAGGTGTCTAAATTGATTTTTAACTAATTAATATATATTCTGAAGAATTCAAGCCCAGTACTTTTTCAAAGCGTGGGTTCATCATCACGAAAATTTTCATAGAGTAAGTTGCATGCGCCAGAATGAGAAGGCTGTGCATTACACAGACGCATGATGCACGCCAGTGTCTGGGGATATGTACGACTAATTACTTGGCAGTTTTGTTCCCCGTTCTTCAGCTGGCGTCGGCTACAGCCTCAAAGAAAGTAAAAGTGTTAGGTGACTATGTACCTAGTGAAATATCCATGAACAGTGGTTGTCACTGTGCCGAACTTGCAGTCTCTTTTCATAAGTGCCTACCATAGCAGGTTCATAATATGCTTTCTATGCCCTCCCGAAACAAGAGGGGCAAAGGAAAGCGCAAATAGAAAAATGAGGTGAGAAAAGAATTAAGGCAGCTTAGCCCTGCTGCTGCTAAGCCTGAAGGAAGTGTGGAGCCTTTTTTGTTTCTCTTTGGGTTTTTTTGCTCCTCTCCCGTTTCCTCACTTTTTTCTGTATTTATCTTTGTGTTTCTATTTCTTTTACTTTGTATCCTTTCTTTCCTTTCCTTTTTATTTTTGTCGGCTTTCTCTCATAATTTTCGCACATGGTTTGCATTGTCGTGTTTGTGGAGCGATAAGAAAAAAGTGTATGCTTGAGGGCTCTTGAGGGCTCATTTTTTTTGTTAGACAGAACATTAACGCTGCACCTAGCCATAGCAGTAATGTCCCACCTTAATATCACTGTCGAAAAACTCAGAGAAGAGGAAGAAGACTTCTTTTAAGTGTGAGCATGCGCTCAATATGCTGTATGTAGATTTGCTGGTGTCAGGCCAAGCAACAGTGACAGCATACAACAGCCTAACCACCTGAAGTGCTCTGCATTAAAAAAATGGGAAGAGATACTGAGATAAAGTGGCATGCCTAATGTGGTGTGTGAAGAGAAAACACAACAATAAAACAAAGGAAACTAAGGGACAAGGAAGGTGGCACATGTTAATGTGCCAAAACTTCGAGTTTTTCCTAGGCGAAAAGTTTTTCTTTTTTGTTATAATTAGTCTGATGTGCCCAAGGTAAACACAAAAAACTCGGAAACTTCACTTACTGCACCGAGCCGCAAGACAAACTGGGTACTTTTGCCAGGCTGCAGTTGGGTCCACCCGGTCTCGAACCAATTCTTCGACCCGAACACCCCTCCTCTTTGGAGGCCAGTGGCACTGGGCCGGTCTTCCGTTAGCCACGAGAGTGGCACAACGGCCACTTTATCTTGTTCTTCCGGATACGTCACGACAGCAAAAAGCTTCGGCATGCTGTAATCATAGTGGTAAAGTTTGTAGCCAAGAAACCGCGTCAATTTTGTTTATTCACTGATAACGAACTACATGTCAAGTCCAGAGCAGCTCTAATAAAAAATACGCCTGAAATTTCAAGAAAAAATTCAATGTTTATGAATAATGAGAAGAGGTACCGAGTGCCTTACATGTTATGCTGTAAACCACAGATGGCAACATACACTGAAAAATGGTAGCTTATAATTTACATGTATGAAAAGGAGAACTTATAGTGTATAGAGTGCTAAAAATGAAAAAACTGACATCTTTCACATTATGCTACAAAGCTTTTAATTGTTCTCTGCAATATGCCTAATGTAAATAAAGATGTAGTGGTATATTTATTAATATTCGATAAAACTGCACACTGATGAAATGTGACAGCACTGTCTGTACAATATAGCATAGATTTTTCCTGAACACACTGCAGCTGACAGCTTGTTCGACCTTGTCTAGTGTGCCATACAAAGTACTGCCACATGCAACAATGATCTATCCTGTGCCTAATAGCCACATGGACAATGTGGAACAGCACAATAATTGGTAGTCTTAGATGTACAATGAATACGTGGAAGCTATGCAAAATGATCTAATTGGTGCCACAGGTGCTCTCCTATGTAGATGCACTATAAACTATTATTTTTATCAACTGTGCATTTCTGAAGTTTACCTTACAAGTACGTGAAACTGGCATGCTTTTTGATCTACGATACACATGTGGCTTGTCTCACTTTGAAGGAAAAGTTAGCATACAATGGTGTAAATGCTTAGAATTTGAAATATTGAGGCAGCAGCACACCGGAGATGATCACATGGTAAAGAAACGAGTGCTGCCTTATTACTGGCAAGTTGTCACTTATATGTACAAATAAAATTTGCGAGCTAAAAAAGTACAAAAGCACTGCGAGACAATGATGTGGTTCAACCTGTGGATTCGCTTCATTTATCACGCCATATGATGAAGCTTCCTTTGGTAAAAATGCCCAGATAAGAAAAAGTTTGCTGTCCAATACAGCAACTACACAAAGTGTGCGCGTGCATCTCGCAGCGCCTTTTCGTCACTTCCCAAATTCGCCACCGACATGCCCGGGCACCTATCGAATCTATCGCCTACAACTGCCATGTTGTCTCCTCGTGCTTGCGCCCGTATAGTTTTGCCTCACGATGCAAGTTTGAGGAATTATGAGCTGCTAGTGAGCCAAGTTGATTTAGTAGTCCACGCAGAGGGAGCAAAACTTAGGGTGTTAATTCGCTGAAAGTTATTACCTAAAATTGAGAATGCACATTGCGATTTTCCTAAAAGTACCAGCGTATTTGGCTGGTGCAGATTAACAAAAGCTACTTGAAGAAACTTTGCAATATTTGCATCTTCAGGTGCAACTTCATTACGGGTAAGTGCCATAGCCAAATATTTACCTGCAAACAGGTATAGCTTACGAAGATACTGTACATACAAACTTGTCCGCAGTTAAAATCATAATGGCGAGGGAGGCGGCTAAAGTCGTGATGGCGATCGCTGAGATTTTGGTATTGCATTGAAACAAACTGATAAAGAATGGGAAACAATATTAGTTTACTTTGAAGTATAGCCGATCGGTTCAAGTTGGGCGTCAGAATTTTTTTAAAATTAGTCAATTATTTCTATACACGGTCTCTATCATGTTCAGTGACTCCACTGTACGTTAGCGTACAACAAAAGCAAAATACGAAGTGAAACGTGTGTTAAAACATACGCGAAAAATAAAGTGATGACTGGCATTACCACGGCACACACCACGCAAAGTCGCTATCTGCCTTGTATAATATTTTACTCGACTGTTTCCACAAATTGCAATCAAAGAGGCTCAAGCTCAACATCAGCACTGTTTAAAACACTTAAGGAGGGGGGGGCATTGCTACTTTGGTGGCGTGGGCCACGACAATATATCCATAATATTATATCTCTTGTAAACTTGCCTAGCTCTGCACGACTAGTTTTCGATGGGAACGGATGCGCTTCGCACATCCACTCTTAAAATTGCGGTTCGAGAGATTTTGAGCATTCACTTGTTTTTGGGCCAGGCAATTCGTAGTGAAAGCAAGATAATAGGCCCTCATAGGTTGTGGCGGGCAGCCGGTGTACGCCGTGGCTGGTGTATGTGTCGCACATCTTGATTATCTGGTCTTGTATCGAGTGAACGAGCAAGGCCTTCCTGATCCAATGAGCTCGTTAAAGTCAGACAACAAAAAACCACAATGCTTCCCTTTCAACATCGTTCACAGCAACAGATGACGAGCCCTCCACAAACTGCACTGCAGCACGTGAACTGCCGTAGGTACCCAGGGAGTTACCCGGGCATGGCGGGAGAGGGCGACAACGGCAGAAGTGACATCACAAGAACACTATGTATAAAGGGGACATTTAAAGACTTTTTTCCCATTTTTTAACTTCATGCATAGTTCTGTCACAATATATTACTCAGAATAGTTGTATTTTGAAATGGGCACTGATTCATAAGCCCAATGGTTCAAGGATGGGTGCATTTAGGGGGCCCATTCTACGTTTTACTTATGAGCTTCAAAAACTTGCTTTCAGGGCCAGTGTCCTGTTTCAGAAGGAACACGCTAGTGCGTGGCCAGCAGTCCGTCAAGCACTAGTGCTGGTGAGATTTGGAAATGCAGCGCATGCGCATCCTCATCTGCTACTTCTCTGCTCATGCTCTCGGGGCTTACTTGCGAGGCACGGTCCTTCGCACTTTTCATTTTCACACTGTAAATCAACTGATACCAACTCTGCCTTCCATTATTTAATAAACCAATATTTCATGGTCACGAGGACGAGCTTAAAATGTTTGCTACATCAGACCAGAATAGCATTTTGAGTCATCGAAACTTGTCAGTTGCAGCAAGCATTATGCGAAAAATATGATGTGCTTTACGGTGACAACTTGCAAAACACTGCAGCAACGATTAAAATCATGCATTTTTTGTGCTCACAGGAAATTCCTGAAGCAGGAGGCACTGGGCTAGATAAATTGCACAGCCAAAATACAGATGCACTTTCTAATGCTGTCATGCGTACAGGCGGAGAAATGGCAGACAAAACTGGGCGCACCCCGATTCTATGCACATGCGTCCCATTCACAAGCCTCGCTGCCAGTTAGCACCACATGGCTCACTGTCCATGAGCTCGCTTGTTTCTTATAACAGTGGACCATACGGTACACCTATTTAAAAACGAGGATAGAATGTATATAATGCAGCATCTCATGAAGCCATGATGATGTGTTGCTGATCGGGAACTCTAGTTAGTACCCTTATTGTTAACCAGCCGACCGACTAGCAAAACGATTTGCTACTGAAGTGATGGCATCTACACCTGCCCTTAAAGGGACACTGAACAAAATTTTTGCCGCCGAGATTTTCAGCCAAAGTAAAAGATTCACTCTAAGCCGAAAAGGACTAAAGTGGGGTATGTCATTGCACCTTTAGGAGTCTAAATGCACTGCCACAAATTTTGAACCAATTTTGGACTAACTGCGGGAGTAACTGCAAAGGTTGAACTGTTACCTTAAGCACTTATTCCATCTGGTTTAAACGTTGGTCGCAGTAGAATGCTCCAGTGGGACTAACAGTTGAACCGTCTCGACCAATGGCAAAAAAATGGCGACACTGTGTTTGTGGAGTATATTTTATATTTATTCCAATTTAATCAGCATTGAGAAACATATCGTGCAATTCATTCAACACACACACATATATACATACGCAATATTATTTCAAAGTAAAACACCGCAAACACTGAGTGCCCGCGCCATATTACGAGAACAGACTTTCGGGTATATATAGCACAGTATTTTGACCTCGCAGCTAGTGCCAGTGGGCGACTTTCACTCGGCTTAAAAAAACAATAAACATTGATACCGTAACGCGAAAATTTGCATATACTAATTTGTAGCACCGATGCGCACCGATCTTTTAATATAGATCCATCTATTCTTCAACATGCCTCCAGCCCGAGACTACGAATTATCAGCTGGCATTTGATCATGTCGGCCGAACCAGCGTTCGCACTGCTGGCGCGCGAGTCCGCAAACACGAACATAGCAGCGGCGCTTTACAGGAAAGCCGGCGAAGCAGCCAGGCGCCCCAACGATGCATACCGTATCGGCTTGCCGACGGCGTCGCTAGGCTTACGACGAGTACGGCTAAACGACCACAGGCGATCGCAATATGCGGCTCACGTGGAATTTTCGTCGTCGTTATTTTATTGCCACAAATGAACAATAGGTAAGTGTCCCATGTTCGCGGTGGCTTACCGGGTGATGTATATATCTGTATACTTACAGCAACGAGACCGTTCGCAGGCACGGTTCTTTCATCATGCTGGTAAGTCGCAACCCTGTGTACCACTGGCCACACGATTAGTCGTATCCACGATCGCCTACACGCTGGATTTTTGATGACCATTGTCGCGTGGAGAAAAAGACATAAGTTTGTCTGGGCTACATTTTCTGTAAATTTGTACGCGACGTTTCCTTCGCTTGTGCCGGCAATGCACTCACACCGGCAGCCAGCTTGATACCGAGGACGTACGAAGCCTACTTTTTTTATATATCGCTTTGAAGTTGTGGTCACTGTGTGGGTACACGACCGCTGATGAACAGCTTACTTTTATTAGCGTTGTCAGTGTTGGTCGTAGTTCGAACTAATTCAGCACATTGAAGCGAGTTATCCGCATTGCCTGTGTTCGGCAATTTTCACTTGGTTTCGGCCCACCCGTGCCGGCATGGTGAAAACGCGAGGGCACTTGTTGTGTGCACTGACTGCGTGTTGTATTACTTGCCTCTCATAACATCTTCTATTCGTTTCATATTGCTTCGCTTTCACAGTGGCGTATAGCCTATATAACTTGTTTTCATGATCGCCGACCACGCCGACCATTGCAGTGCAGCATCGACAGGAGGCGATCGCGGCGCAGTTGCCCTCCCCGTTGGTCACTTCATTGCCGGGCGTTTGCGCAAGACACGCACTGCCACGCATTTAGTCCCTGTTGGATGAACCTTTCGTCTTTTGGTTTAACGACTGCAGTTAGTCCAACGTTGCCGAATTTTGGCTTAGGGTGTTGGGCCATGAAATTCCGAGACAATAATAATTTCAAGCAGAAACTACGAAACAATAGTGAATTTAATGAGCCTTTTACAAAATGCCGCGTGTAGCCATTAGACACGTCGTTTTCTAAAAGGTCGCGACATTTATTTTTCAAGTTTTCTTTTATTCAAGACATATCTACGGTGCATTGTTCATAGAAAACAAAATTGCCTCAGTGAGATTTCTTTGCGAGCAGCTTACTAATTTTAAAGCAGGCACGTTGATTCGTGAACTGAAGGATGTGAGTGATCGATCTTGCCAGCTAGTTGCTAGGCGACAAAGGCTTTACCTCACGTCCTGGTGTAGCTAAGTCACGCAAATGGAGCAGAAAATGTGCATTATCATTTATTTCACCTAAATATCACACGTATGTGACTTATTGCCGGCGACAGGTGATCAGGATGAAGTCGAAAAGTTGCAAATCCGAACAAGAATTCACTCGAATGAAACACCAACCTATACTCACGTGCACGGTGAAGTCGAACACGTCGTCCGTTACGTTGTCGCTGATGCCCGAAGGAAAAGAGAAGAGGACAAGCGACGGGGTCGCCTCTTTTTATACAGTCGGCGGAACTGCCAGAACGGCCAACACAAAAGGCATTTGACATTGCTGAGTCACTCCATCCGGGCCTGCAGCTGCTACTGGTTCTACTACTATCCTCTTCCCGACATTGGAGTGTTGCTGCCATACTCGCAAACCTTTTTAAATTAAAGCACGCAATCATGTATTATCGTGCGCCATACTAAACTTAAAAACAGTGCGCCGGTACATGAGATCACGAAGCGCGGTCCACGCCATCACAAGAGCAATTAGAGAAATGAAACTAAGAAAACAAAAATGTATAAAATTCTTTGTCTGAATCCGATCCGCAATCCAGTTTCCTGCAGCGGCTTTTGGCTCTGTATGAACGGCCAAGCCAGTGCCAAGACAAGCTTGCGTCCCTGGTCAGCTGTTTGTTTCCATCGAGAATTCAAACCCCAGTGAACTGGCAATTTGTTCAGATGATATTGCTGAAGGGCTTGCAATTGAATATTTATCTACGTACTACTGTTGTACATTTCTTCTCTGTTTCCTGATCACAGTGATGAGATTGACGAGGTTACAATTTCGAAAACAGCAAGTGCAGCTCAAGCATTGCTAGTATCGCTGTTTTGGTAACAAAATGTTACAAAGATTTTGCCCCGCGACCTGCTTGCCTTGTTCGAGCACTCATTAGAAATTTACGGTGCCGCGTTTGAGAGAGTTCAATAAAATTGCAATATTACGAAAGGAAGGCTCTGAAGCAACATCGTATTTTCTCAGGCCTACACCTCCCACACCTAGACGAGTAAAACTCGTCGATATTATCTTGCAAAGCTGTGTATAATATTTAAAACACATTCTTTAGCCAACGATGAATTGTTCTCTCGTGTGTTAACATGACTGTAACATTTGGTACTGTCATGTTAACTTACAAAGGCAAATTTCTGTATTTAGTCTCTTTAGATATTGCAAAAGCTTGACACGTGGTGTGTATGCCATAATTAATAATTCTCCTCGTAACCTGGGTCCGCCTCTTTAAAGAGTGCCGCATTTTACTGCTTGCAATTGTGTTTGTCTTATACTGTAAGCCAGCTGTGTGATTTCATCAATATTCACGAGTGTTCCCTGACTATACAAACACGTACGTCTTATTTGGTGCGGTTCACGTGTGTATGTAGCAAAAAATGTCATTTCGTCAGCGTATGTCTGCATATACTTGCATGCCCTGCAGTACGTGTACATAATTAATGCAGTAAGGACGGCAATGCATAGCCTTGCATGGGACATATATTCCATGCACCCTCAGAGAAATGTTGTTGGTTATGAGCCTACTGTTTATCATTACATTTTTTTGTTAAAGTTTCATCTCCATATAAAGCACATGTATACAGGCACGGACTTCAGCAGCTTCCTCGTTGTTCCATTTTAAATAAAAACACCAAGCCCACCCGAATCAATGATCTGTTTGCTATCATTACTGTTATGTGTTATACGATGTACACAAGGACAGTAGTATACAAAAAATAGGGAGGGGATTGAACGCCCTGCCTGCATGGCTGCGCCGTTTCACAAGATCAGGCGATGTGCTATGAAGCTTCCTACCGGCCTGCAGAAATTCAAGGGAGCGTACGATATCAAGGGAGCGCACGATAGCGTGGTTCAAGAGGACTTGTGGGGAATACTAGACACACTGGGTGTAAAAGATGGAGTCACTAATCTTTTAAAGGAAATATATAAAACTAACAAGGTAGTTATAAAGTGGGAAAAACAAGTATCCAAGCGCACAGTGGTGAAACGTGGACTTAGGCAGGCGTGCCCACTGTCACCCTTGTTATTCATGATGTACCTACAAGGATTAGAGGCCAAATTAGAGGGAAGTGGACTTGGCTTCAACCTCTCTTTAGTCAAACAAGTAAAACTCATTGATCAGGCACTACCAGCATTATTGTACGGTGATGATATAGTGCTGATGGCCGACAACAAGGAAGATTTGCAAAGGTTGATGGACATCTGCGGTAATGAGGGAGATAGGTTAGATTTTAGGTTCAGTTAGGAAAAATCACCAGTGATGATTTTTAATGATAACGAAGGTAGTGAGCTTAGAATACAGGAAGTCACGCTAGAGATAACAGCTAAATACAAATAACTGGGCATATGGATAAGCAATGGGACCGAATACCTAAGGGAACACGAAATATATGTGACGACTAAAGGTAACAGGAATGCAGCAGTGATGAAAAATAGGGCACTGTGGAATTACAATAGGTGTGATGTTGTGAGACGAATATGGAAAGGGGTCATGGTTCTTGGGCAGACGTTAGGCAATGCGGTCTTGTGCATGAGGTCAGAAGTTCAAGCAAGATGAGAAATTAAGCAACGTGGAATATGTAGGCTTGCTGTAGGAGCTCACGAGAATACACCAAATCAGGGAGTACAGGGTGATATGGGATGGACATCATTTGAGGGCAGGGAAGCAAGCAGCAAGATAAAATTTGAGAAGTGATTGAGAGAAATGGGGGAGGAGCGTTTGGCTAGGAAGGTTTTCAGCTACTTGTACATGAAGTATGTCGATACGAAATGAAGGAAGAGAACCAGGAAATTGACTGGTAAATACTTAGAAAACAGCAGGTGGCCAAACCAAAAAGAACTATCGGTTAAGATGAAAGTGCAGGAAACGGAGACTGACATGTGGAGAATTGGCATGATTAGGAAGTCCGCACTAGTGATCTACCGAACTTTTAAGCAAGAAATTACCAAAGAAAGGATCTATAATAATACTCAGGGTAGGTCTCTACTGTTTCAGGCCAGGACGGGAGTATTGCGAACCAAGACATATCGGGCCAAATACGAAGGGGTAAACACAGTACGCAGTGCGTGTGGAGAGGAAGAAGAAACTGCCGAACACATGATAATGTTCTGTAAAGGGCTTCACCCTATAATTCAGGATGATAGCGCAGACTTTTTCAAAGCATTGGGGTTTAGGGACACGGAGGGCAAAATAGACATTAAGCGGGTAGACTTAACTTGAAGTAGCTTATCTGATTGGTAGCTAAAGTCAAGGCACGAGTGAAAATTAAGCCCTTTACTTTAAAGTACCCGTCCAACTTTACTATTTAAAGAGAAAAAATAAATCTAGTGGTTAGTTCACTAAGCATTACGGCTGGGGGGCGTTAGCCACCGCCCGACCTAAAGGGTACAGCCACATCCATCCATCCATTTAGCCAAGAATATGCTATCTGGCCTCTGGCTCGTTGCTCCAGACCTAGTAGGTGTTCTGTGGCCTAGTAAGGTAGAGTTTCTGGCCCCACCGTTGAATTGTTTGCCCGGGTTGTGGCTTGCAAACGTTGCAGTTTTGGGCTTCCGTATTATCTAGTTCCGTCATCATGTCCTCCAAGTGGAGGACATGTCGCAGTGTGAGGAGGGAGTTACACAAGGCGCTGGTATAATTAGCTATCAGTCTTACCGGGCAGGCGGTTGAGAGTGCACCGAGGCAGCTGACGCACACCAGCACTATCCGCTTCCAGTGTAATACAGGCTAGGGAATCATAGAAACACACGGCAGAAATCAACTCTTGTGCCTCTCTCAGACACTCACAAGGCGGAACCTGCTTCGAACACTGTGGACCGAGCTAAGCAAAACCATGCGTAACGATAAATCATGGTCTCCTATTGCAGTAATGGCTACGGCATGCATGCAACTTAAAGCATTGTCACGCAACATGAATTCACAACACCATCGAAGAGAACCGAAGGCACGTGCTGATTATGTGCGGTACTAGCGCTAAATTCATGCAGACGTTTAGTTGACGCTGCAGTAGGCCTAGTTGAAGGAATAGCCACAGCTACTGCTGTGATGGAAAACGGGCTCATTAACATCTTCATGTAGATTAAAACGGCTTACCCTAAAATGGCTGGGAGTGTCACGCTATCCCTAGCAGTGGCACATGCAGTGGCGTATTTTACGATTACAGAAATGTTGTACCGATTTCCAAAGCACCTATCAATACTTCCGTCAAGGCGTAGCACCAAACACTTCATCGCACATTTTGGGAAACATTCCTTCACCTCCCGATCTGGTGGCTAGACATGACAACGCCCAAGAATAGGCATGTTAGTTTGTAAGTCGGAGGTATTTCCATCTGAACCCTGAAAAATTATTTCCCTAAACCCATGGAAAAAAAGAAAATCGAATTTACACCTGTCATCACATTGCACCCAATCAGAGGAATGGTATCAGATTGGCCTGGCGCTCAATACTCCCTTACGCTTAATCAGAGCTTGGTCTGGCACCAGCTCCAGACAAAACCATTTATAATCTCCTGTCTGGCACATCTGTTTTAGTCTGCTCTCTCTCAACCAGAGTGCACCACCTGTGGCTCACCCCTGGTGGATCTTTTTCACTGTTTGTGAATTGCACACAAAGCCCTTACTGGTAGATCCTATTCCCAATTCTTCACTATTCTCACGGGAGGCCACTCTTTGGGCAGCTTACATCACGACATGTGAGTGTCATGATGTCAGTACCGTCTTTTTTAGAGTCGGCGCCGTCTTTTCTTTCTCTTTTGCTCCTTCCCTGTCCTGTGTTTCTGGTGTTGCGCTGGAAAGAAGTGAAGATGGTAAAGAACACCAGATGTTTAAAACTTGCTTCTCATTATTATATCGTGGTTTTGGGAATTAAAACCCCAGATATATTAAAAGAAGATGCATGAAATGGGAAGGATGATATTGGAAACTGGCAAAAAAGGGATGACAGACTTCTGAAGCTATGCTGCCTTTGAGATTTTCAGCTGTTCACGCATTTCTCACATGTGGCTTCGATGCAGCTATGCACATATCACACAAGCGTACTGACTACACAGTTAGTACAACTACAACCGTCATGTACCCAGCCTTCATGTACCCTCTATGACATTTCAGAACATCTGAGTCAGTGTTAGCATCAGTTTATGTTCTTCATGCTGGTGAACCAGTGTGATGAGTTATTTCTACAGAATGAAGCCCTGTCTACCTGGAACAAGCTGCAAGATATATAACTAAAGGGCCCTTTTCAGGGCCAGTCAATCTCTGTCCGGCTTGGATGCACCAACTGATTCCCTTTATCATCAACCCTCAATAAAACTACCAAATGTTTGTACATGTACAAGCAGTCTCATTCAATATCCTAGGAAATGCTTGTCAAGCAATTTCAAGGAGAATTGTTTTTCTGATCTCATAGTAAGGCATTAGGACCACCTTAGTCACACCAAATGCCATTATTCAATGAGAGGAACAAGAGAAATATTTCACTGGGAACTATGAAGTAAACAAAAAAAACAAATGTTTTCAGATACTGCGAGATCATTTCATAAAAAAGCTCAGAAGTTACTATGTGTGGCCACATTTAATCTGTACAAGCATCGTGTGGTTACAAAATTCTGTACCAAACTTAGGTTCAGCTTTCTGGAATAGATCGCGCTGCACAAGCTAGCTCAGTGCATGCGCTTCTGTACCCTGCCAGAGAATATTTTTACCACCAGTATGTTGTAACGTGAAGCGAAATGGTGATTGTATACTCGGGCGCGTCCTGCAGGACCCCAATAAAGTTGTGTCACTTGATCGGTTGGTGTGCTGTAAGCAGAACATTTCTAAGAAAACTCGTATAGTTTGGAGGAGGAATTAAACAAGGAAATGTGTAGATAAAACACTGGATTCACTGGCATTATCCTCACCAAGTCTAACATTGTTTTTCTGGTGAAGCTTTGTGTCTGAACAGCGAGCAGGATAAGCTGGTGAAAACATGCAAAATGGGAAGTCTAGCACAGCAATCTGTGGAGTACTGCTCATTTCAATGAGCATTAATTTCTCAGGCTTTGCTCATTGTTAGCGCTAAGCCTATATTATGTCCACTGCAGGGTGGAAGCCCAACCAATGTTCCCTGTCCTGTATGAGTCAATTTCATATTATGGCTGATAATTTCTCGATCTCATCGGAACTAATCACCTGCCACCCTCTGCTACATTTCATGTGTCCTAATATAAATTAATTGATATTACTGACCTGTCATCCATCTTTTTTTTGTCACTGTCAACTAATGCATTCATTTTTTGATAAACTCTGCTTTCTTCCCATGTCTTAATATTATGCTAGTCTTTTTTCATTATTCTGAAACATTGTCTTTGCTCAGAAGCTAGAAGTTATCAGAAAGAACATAACGACATTCTACCTTCTGAGCATATGGCATCATCAATACGAAAATGTCATAAAAGTGAGAAAACATCCTATCAATATAATATGCCCTAAAATACTGCAGGAGGCAACAAATAAACTGGTATTTGTATAAAGGCAGTGACAAAAACTTTGACTACTGTCACTTATTCTGATTCTTGGGACATCTTTTTTAGCACATCATAACACATAATTACACATTTACACAATTTACACAGAGGAATTGCCACCACGTGCATTGAAGCCACCCTTCAGAATTCATGTGAGCACAAGGATGAGGTAAGCCTTAAAAACCAGATTAAAAGACTAAAGGATGCTGGATATCCCATTCATAACACCCGTGTGCTAAACCCTCCTGCAGAAAGTCAAGTTAAACAAAACAGGGCCAAAATAAAAACAGAATGACCAAAGATTTTTGCATGCTATACCGTACGTACATAAGGTGTTTCACAATATGAAGAAAATAGCGAGCCGATATGAATTTATCTTGTTATTTGCCATCCCTTGCAAGTTTTCAAAAGTGTGTGTACTAAACAGCAACAGGAATAGCCATTATTTCACCATTCGTCACGAGAATAGGTATACTGATTGCCAATATAATGTTGTGTGTGAGATACCGTTGACATGTGAAAACGTAAACATAAGACAAACTGGGCAATGCGCCGAAGATCGAGAAAGACAGCATGCTTAAGATGTTAAGAATGGCTATGGTAGTCGCATGGCTATACACTGTAAAGAATGTAAGTGCAGTTCTATGTTTCATAAAACACTGTTTTTGAAAAAAGCAAGAAGAAGAAATGAAAGAGTGACTGTGAAAGCATTTTCTTGTCAGGAAGGCTATGGATCAGTGCATCAGTATACCTTCACTCATCCATTCGGAGAGAGAGTATTCTTTTCTCAGTTAAGATTATATTATCATGGTCTCACATGTGTCGTTGTGCATGGGCACTGTTCTTGTACTCTGTATAAAAGTGGGCGTAGTATTTTCAATAAAATTCAGTTGGCAGTCAGCGCTCTTTCCTGTCCTTTTTGTCTCTTCCTGAAGTTCTCGCGCTGTTACTAGAGCATACACTGTAAAGAATGTAAGTGCAGTTCTATGTTTCATAAAACACTGTTTTTGAAAAAAGCAAGAAAAAGAAATGAAAGAGTGACTGTGAAAGCATTTTCTTCTCAGGAAGGTCATGCATCAGTGCATCAGTATACCTTCACTCATCCATTTGGAGAGAGAGTATTCTTTTCTCAGTTAAGATTATATTATCATGGTCTCACATGTGTCGTTGTGCATGGGCACTGTTCTTGTACTCTGTATAAAAGTGGGCGTAGTACCTTCAATAAAATTCAGTTGGCAGTCAGCGCTCTTTCCTAACCTTTTTGTCTCTTCCTGAAGTTCTCGCGCTGTTACTAGAGCACAAGCACGAGGAACAGACTTGCCCAGATTAAGCTATTGTTGACGAAAAGGCAGAGCATGAAAAAACTTCAGGGGCTCAGAACCTCCTCACTACCCGTCTAGTTACGGCCCTGGTCTATGTGTTCCGAGAGTGATGCACTAGTGGAGCTATCTAACTACCTAACGGTGAGGAGGGTTTGTGTATACTCGAGCTTGTTTCATGACATGGTGAGAGGTTGCAGGTTGTTGAAATAATATGCTGTGTGGGAGGTCAAGATTTTGATTGAGAGCGCTGAGTATGAGCCAGTGACATTGGGCGTTCAAGATTTTTTGCGATATTCACTCTAGCCTAGGACCTTGGTTGGTGGTTGACGTGTGCATTTTGTCACATTGTAGTCTGCCATCATAATTTTTTTGCCACTTGGCGTCGGCACTCTTGAGTTGTACCAAAGTAATTAAGCATCTAGGTACAAGTATCTTCTGTCAGTGTTTCAATGAAGAGCTGAATATGAGTAATAGCTTCCATCGATACTTCCGGCATTGGTGTACGCACATTTCTTTTGAAGTTCTCTTGAAAAAAGACATTAAAGGTATGTTTTTGTGACTTTTTAGTGTTGGCCAGAACTGCTGGTGTGTCCGAAGGGCTCTTCGATTGGTTGGGGTGTTGCCTTGTTCAGGGCCACAGAGCTTTCACACTTTTTTATATTTGCCTTCATAGGAACGCTCTTTGCATGCTTCTTCAGTACTTTGTATTATTCCTAAAGCATTGACTTCCAGATGTTCATTGTGGTGCTTTAATCTAGTGTTCAACTTCTCGCTAGCTTCATTTGCACGCAAAGCAAGAACTCAGGAGTATGGTAACTTTTGCTATGGGTTTTCCCTTCTTCAGTCTACTGTATTTTTTCCTGTGTTGTCTGAGCGCTGACAGCCTCATGCAACAAATTTTTTTGTGCACTCATTGTGTGCCAATGACTTATTTGCCTCCTCAGCTAAAGACTTCTTGTATTATAAGAGAAAGCTTTGTCTGTTCTGGTTTTGTCACTTGCTGATGGTGTATCTTCAGTATCTTTTCTCAGTGTACACTATACTTGAATGGAAGAGCAGCATGACTACCTTCAGCTGTTAGCAGGCTTTTACCTGCTGTAAAACTGATTGATGCTCCTTTCTCGGGCGTTCCATTTTGGATGGTTGGCATGTCATTGCTTCTTTTAAACTATAAATCTGCAGGTGCGCCTTTTCCTGGTTACACCTGGTATATTTCCCCAGTGGTGATGTGCTCCATATATATATATATATATATATATATATATATATATATATATATATATATATATATATATATATATATATATATATATATATATATATATATATATATATATATATATATATATATTGCTAACTTGAGAAACAAGGCCTCTTTACGTTAGGTGCACATCAGGTGGGAAGAGTACTTCCATTACTTGCCAAGATTGTAGCCCCTTCAGGTGGGAATCATATGCACTGTTGATGTGTCAAATTCACATAGCATAATTCCAAGGCACTCGATCAATATCCAAGGAAAAAAATTATGTTCTTTTGCGTGAGTTTCAGCAACTCATAGTAATTTGTATGTAAATGAATACTTCATCATTCTTGGCTGTCATGTTTTATGGAAGCACGTGTGCTTCGTTAATAACAAAAAACACGCACGCTCAAGCCACTGCAGTGGCGTGAGCGTGCGTGTTTTTTTTTGTTATTAACGATTTGCCCTATGCATTCACGCTCCTTCTTTTTTTGTGTGTCGTACTTCTCGTATCGCGCAGCCTACCGTTTTGGGCACACGTAAAAAAAGTACATAAAGAAGATGCGTTCCATGCCGAAATTCTCGTTCGCAACGAGCTGGGCACCGAAAGGGTGCCCTACGACGCCCACACACTCCGCAACACCTTACCAACCGTTCGCTGCAATGTTGTTGGGAATTCGTGTGGTCGTTGCATGAATATAGCGCGTGCGTGCGTGCGCACGCGCGTCTGTGTGTTAGATCACGCCAACTGCACATGTTGTATGATTCAGTCACCATAACGCAACTGACGACCCCCGCTCTTCCCACACGTCAAGCAGCAGCAAGTGCCGTTAACACGTACTTTGCTGTGAACGCAAAACAGATTCGAATAGGTCGCGTAGATAGCTAGCATGACACATTATACGATAAGATTTGCGTCAGATATTCGACGTCTACATGCACGCGTAAGACAGCGGTATCCGCAGCAGCTTCGTCATACGTACGGATGACACCGCATCGGACGTCACGTCTGACAGAGAAACTTGATCGGTAATTTTTTCTCACCTAAATAGTCTACCTTGCACAACTTCAACCAACGATTATGCATTTCAATGAGCTGTGCATGGTTTAATGACGAAAAGATAGTTCTAATATTGTGCCCGGCACATATATTACTCTCTCTCTAACTTGAAAAATCGGCACGTGAATTGGGGCCAGAACCGCGCCAAAAAGCAGCAGACGCAGAAATTGGCTCATATTCTAATATTATGACATCGTGATGTTGACTTTTCAGCTGACGCCGGCAATAACGGTCAAACGGCGGGCGAATAATGCCGGTCTTATTGGATGGCTCCGCCCATATTGGCTGCTACTTGTACAACCTGGCCCGATGTGTCCGTTCTAATTGGCCGGCACAGCCTATATGGGCGGAAAGTTCTGAAAGCTGGCCCAATATAAGCAATGTATTAGACTGGCACAGCCATCATTGGCGGAATGTTGTCAATGCTGGTCCAACATAGCCGTTCTATTCGGCTGGCACAACCAATATTGGGGGTACGTTGTCAGCGCTGGTCCAACGTCGCCGTTCAAGTTGGCTTGCACAGCCAATCTTGGCGGTACGTGGTAAAAACTGGGCCGTTCGTGGGCCAGGCAATGCCGATCTATTCCCAATATTGGGCCAACCTTCTGTGCTGCCTGGGTCACTTACTCTTCTGAAGGAGTAACCTTGAGCCCCCTTTACGTCCTTTACTTTTTACAATGCGTTAGGTTAAAGAGGCGATGGCCGCCATTGTAGCTTCAGTAGTAGAGCATGGGACGTGTTACTAGAAGGTCACAGGTTGTCTCGCAGAAGGTCAGCAAGTTGTCTATTTGTTTACAATTATGATAACTTCTTAAAACGTTCGCTATACTTTCGCCTGCAAGTTGTCTTTTAAGTTTCATCACAATTGTGTCTAATAAAAAAAACGAATCATTAAATATACATTTCTTAGTCGCACTCACACGCTCATGGTTGCTATGGCAGAGCAGCACTGATGCTATTACTTATCAGTGGAACAAAAGAATTTTACTGATGTAGGAAGTTGTTTGATCAGTACATACTGCGTTTTCTCGTACCAGCCGCAATGGAACGATCAATTATTTAAATTTCAGGTCAAGAACAGCTGGAAACAACACGAACAATAGATCTTATGATTTAGGGCCCCTGCTTATCAATAGCCTAATCCACAATGCTAAAACACACGGTGCGATTGCATCGCATAAATGGCCCTCATCACAAAGAGTATATGAAGAACATTTTAATGCAGATGTGTCAGAAATTTTTTTATATATTGAGGCTATAAAACAGTGAAGGAAAAGTTTGCTGCTGTTGTTTGTTTCCTGGCACGCAGCCAAAAGTAACCACAGTCGAAAGTGCGGGGGGGGGGGGTCTTACCGCCCTAGCTTCTCTTAGTGAAGGACTCGAGCCCCGCTTGCCTGGAGGGAGATACGTCTATGTTATGCTGATATCTAGTGTGCTTTCTGCTTGAGGTGCGCGCTGCAAGTTTCGAACTGCTTGCCGTTTTTCGAGTGACATTACACTTTGTTGCGGTAGCATTCATTACTTCGCCCCCCTGGAGAAATGAGGCACAGGAAACACTCGCCTACTTCTCTTAAGCAAATGTCAACGTCATGTTAGTTTACTGTATGGTTACCAGATGCAACATGAGGAAGCAACATGTATGTTTCCCAGCTGTTGTGGTTTGGCTGCCAGTTTCATGTCGCCTCAAAGTAACTGTCCTGATTGTGTCCCATCTGTGACCGTCCTGTATATATCCCACCTGTTCAGATTTCGCGGTCGCTTTTATGTTGTTTCAATATCTTCGTTCTGTGAGTGTCTTATAAGTGGTTACTTTTTATGGAAACCTCATGTTAGGCCCGCGTCCCCGTTCTCATGGTGTGGCATAATGCGGCTACTGTAAGTGAGATCTGCATAGACATACATACAAATTGCAAATTAATAATTTGTCATAAATTATACTACAGCCTAGAGCAGCTACACATCATATTTGAATATTTACAGATGATATTCGAAAAAACAACCGTGAGTGCCTGAAGAGAAATAAGATTGACAGATCAGTCTTTATCCCTCGAAGCTTGAACACAGCATTACCACTTCAAAAAATTTAATTTTTCAGCGTCTTTCAAGGTAAGAGAGACTACACTTTTTGCTCAAAATCGCACTGATCATGACAGTATTTTCTGATTAAGAGGCAATTTTCAAGGCATTTGAAACATTATAGGCTAATTAGAGAAGCTCTACATACCCACTTTAGCCTTGTGTTCTACGATATGCGAAGTTAATGACAGTGACAGGTTGCGCTTTATAGGCTAATAAAAATGAATGCAGCCTTACGGAGTTTGAAGAAGGAACAATCATAATTTCAAAACTCAGAAAACACGCACTATTGCATATTATTGCAAAAACCTTGAATGTCATTAACAACATCAACACACACTTCTCAGAGCTGCTAAAAAGTACCTCCATGCTAAAACAAAAAATTATTGCAGTAAACAAGAAATCTGACAAACACAACATCAATGCACTAGTAGAAACAGCTGGTTGGCTCTAAACTCCAATACATAGCCGGCCGCTTCGCCACAGTGGTCCAGTGGCTAAGATACTCGGCAGCTGACACGCAGGTCGTGAGATCGAATCCGTGCTTCGGCAGCTGCAATTTCGATGGAGGCGGAAGTGCTGTCGGCCCGCGAGCTCTGATTTGGGTGCATGGTAAATAATCCAAGGTGATCAAAACTTTCGGAGCCCTACACTACGGCTTTTCTCATAATCATATAGTGGTTTTGGGACGTTAAACCTTAGATATCAATCTAGCCGGCATCACTGGAAGCAATACTACAGCCCACAATCAGTAGACAGTTCACGTTACCCATGACTGCTGAACTAAAGACCATTGAATCAAACTCCAGCTGCGTTTTGCTGCAATTTTGATCGAGGAAGAAATGCTCGAGCCCTCTATGCTTAGACACGGGTGAAAATAAAGAATCCCAGATGGTCAGATTTTTTTAGTCCTTTACTATGGCACTCTAATAATCGTTTTGTCATCTTAACCCGCTAAACTCAGAAAAGATTATTCTCAATAACACAGTAAACTCAGCACATAATATTCTCATTGCACTTGACAAAAAATACAGCAAGAAGATATCACTCTCCAGTTAAAAAACATCATCATTCACCCCCGCAATCCTTGTATGGGCTCAAGTTACGGTACTTTATAATGCTTTTCACCAGTTATTAACAATGTTAAGCATAGGTATGTATAGCTGTGACATATAACGCTTGGTTAGGTATTGGCAAACTTAGTTATCACGAAGTCCCTACTGAAACGTTCCGTAAGATGCGGAGACCTCAAGTACGGAATTATTGGAATATGGAAGACGTATAATGCGGACTCCGCAACTTATGGAAAGACGTATCATGCGGAAAAACTGAAATGTGTGCATGTTATGTCTGAATCTAGTGCAAAGCAATATAATGTGTAAATTGAATAGACGTCCACATTTTGAGTACATGCAATACTGTGTACAAATCACAATATTTCTTAAATGTGCATGATGAGGGATTGAATCATCGGCATCTTTCTAATTGTCGTGATGCGGAAGCAAAATTACCTTTTAAATAAAATACATTACAAAACTACTAAATTAACATGCTAGCAATCATAAATGGTGGTTACATTGCAACACATTAATGCAGTGTTCTATGCAAGACTTAAAGAACTTATAAAGTTATTATTATCAATAGAGAAGCAATAATATACACATCAGCCCTGCTATAATTAATATATTTTTTTATTTGTCTGTATGCTCCAGCTGTGAATAGTGACATTGCAGTGTTGATCATACACAAATGAGGTGAGTGCACCGTAATTTCACGAGCTCCACCTAAGCCACAGGATGGTGGCACAAAACACAATATAACAGCAATTTTAGAACGAATTGTTTAAACATAAATAATAATCATAGCACTGTGAAAGTGTGGCGCTGTGTTTATCTCATGAATGCCTTGTGGAGATCGGCGAAATGCTGCTTGAGGCTCCGGCACCACTGTAAATTTCGAAGGTCACTGCCATAGAACCTATGTGTCCTTCATAGGCACCTGGAAATGAAAATAATTGGCACAAATAATGTAAGAGACACATGTTAGCACAATAGTTCACATGCACAAGAATTATAACACACAGAATGAACCTGAAAATGTAAGGCACACAATACTTCATGTTATGCATATGTGAATAATGGAAGAAATGAGTGTATAAATTAGTTCTGCCACATCAAAAAAAACAGCATGCTTATTACAGTGAAAATAACCAGGTTGTCACGATTTTCAATGGTAGAGAAAATTGATTAATATGTCCTTATAAAATTATGATTTAAATGCTTCCTGCACAGTAAAACTTTGGGAACTGCAAATGAAAGCTCTCAATGTACATTTATAGTGTGTGCAAGTACATCTGCTGCCTTTATACTATATAGTTTGTGCACAAAATTGGCATCTTGAACAATTTTGAGAGTTAAACCTATGCAACTTATGAATGTTAAAATCACCATGAAAGCAAGCAGGACCAGGCAGGTGCCACTAAAAATCTGTGCAAGCCAGATAACTATAACCGAACTGCACACATATAGGGGAACAAGAGTAACAGAAATTCTGCTGCTGACTCGCATGTCGCGGTATCAAACCCCGGCTCCATTTCCGATGGAGGCAGAAATGCTGTAGGCACGTGTGCTCAGATTTGGGTGTACGTTAAAGAACCCAAGTGGTCGAAGTTTCCAGTGCCCTCCACTACGGCGTCTGTCATAATCATATAGTGGTTTTCGGACGTGAAACCCCACATATAAATCAAGAATAACAGAAATAAACTGCCAGCAGAAAAGTTGGGTGCATGTGCTATTTGTAAGTGCTTACACCTTACTACTACAGCATGCTCATTCCATTTCAAATACCGATATCGAAAATAACTGCTCTATTAGGAATGTGAAAGGTAAGGTAGAACTGAACGACTCTACAAAAAGTGACCCTATTATGACATCACGTTTTATTGTAACAAAATTGACTAAGACTCTCAAATATCATTATGCAAGGAAAAATTCTTCAAACGAACAATCAAGTTTGAAGTCATAATTTTTAATATGGCTACTATGACTATAACCGAGAAATCGACCTCATAATGGTAATGTTAGTTTTTAAGGCCTATGTTCACTAGACAATGAACTATACCACAAAAAGCAAAGCGTTCAGGCAAAGCACCACACAAAAAAAGAAAGCAGTCCTTTTTGTTATTACCTACAATGCCTTTAAAATGGTATTTTTACCTCTACTTTCCACTTTTTATCTAAGTAACTGGTGTGAAACAAGTTAGCTGAAAATGCACTGTGCCTCCAAAACCTGTTGCTTGAATCTAAATTTTTAAAAAATGGTGAAGCTTGCACTAAATTAGGCTCCACAAGCCTTGGAACAGCGAGACTACATGACTCTTAAGACTACTTTGGTTACTTTTGTTTTGTTTCTGGGCCTAAGCATAAAGACAAGGGCTTAACTGAATTGCTGCTAACAAACAAATGCTTTTGAAATCGCCCGAGCGTCAAAGGATGCTCAGCCATTTGTTTTTTTTCGCACTGGGCTATTCTACACCAAACATACAAACCATACTGCCTGGCGACCATCACAGATGTACAGTTTAAAAAATGATGGTAATTTACTCTTCTGTAAATAGTTATTTGCAGAAAGGTTTTGAAGAGAAAAAAGTAGTGGCCACGTGGGTACCTTCAGAATTTCGCAGAAGGTCGTGCGGGTGTTATTTGTGAGAAAAATTTCAAAGTACTGCTTTTTCTTGCCATATCAAATTTAATCAACATATTAAGTAAAGGTGCTTCTTAAATTATTTGAAGCCGAGTAACATTAGTGCAATTTTTCCGCTACATAGGCTTTGAAGAATTCAGCCAAACTGTTTATCGTTTGCATTTCTTGTATGGCAATACAGCATTTTTTATGACTATTTGAGCCACAAATACTCACAGCACAGAAGTTATATTTCACGAAAAAATGTAATGTTAGGTCCACATTACAAATATCACTATATAATCGTTTTTGTCCACATTGAGATGCAATTTGAGCTGTGTGTTTGTCTAATTGAAAATTACTTTTATGTGTAAGTTGAAAGCAAATAAACAGTTCTTGTTACATGGCAAGTGGTATCATTACAATTTTCGTTTAATTGAGGAAAATGAATTTGGAAGTCTCCTATTGAGGGCCATGGGGAACTTCGGAACGGAAGCTGTCGTACATCAAATGCAGAAAACAGCCATGATAAGAAAACTTGAAAAATTCATTTCTACTTTAAGACAAAGTGTAATCATATAACTTGCTATATAAAGAGAACTGCTTCCTTGCTTTTGATGTGGCGAAAAAATTGCACTAATATTACTGCGCTTCATGCACTACACACAATCACCTTTACTTAATACCTAGACCGAATTTGGTGTAGAAGAGGCAGCATTTTTGAAACACTTTTTACTTTTTACAAACAACACCCAGACGACATCCTGGGAAGTCCAGAAGGCACCAACGTGGCCTAATATTTTGTTCTCAGCGATATACTTTAGCATTTTGCTGTTTTCAGAAAAAAACAGTAAATGAGCACAATATTTTTTTTTCAAAACACATTTAGGACGGTTGGCAAAATGGCTGGGATGTTTGATGCGTAATTGCCTCACTGCCAGCATTTATTCTTCCGAAGCTCAAGCTATCACCTCTCTGTTACTGCCTCCCTCACATACAATGCCTGCATAGGAAAGAAAAAGAAAGGCAGGTCCGACAAAGTTCACAAGGCAAGATATTTTCATGTTGAATAAATTCATTACCATAAACAGCAGCAAAATAACATTCATTTTAGTAGTCCAAGACACAATCTATATACCAGCATACTAAGAGCCAAGCACAAACTTTTCATTCGAACATGTGTGGTGATAGACAGGAAGCACTTATTGCAAGACTGATCAGTCTGTAATTAACTGAATGAAGTACAATGCACTTTTCAATCCAACACCACATAGGCATCTTTGCTATAGCAAAGCCATGTGTCATTGATTCATGCACTAGATGGGACAATGCAAATGTAACAAAAAAGGTGAAAAAAGAAAACAAAGAAAAAAAAAACAAAAGGGGGGATGCAAAGTAGGAGCAGTGTAGCACTACTTTTACTTTGCATTCCCCTTTTTCTTCTTCTTTTTTCTTCTTTTATATCATTAACTTTTTTTTGCTTCCCTTACCCCCAATCTCCGACAAGAGAACACTTTGTATCAGTGCAACCTAACTTGAAAAGAAGCAAGGGCTGCACTCTTCTGCGTTATAGGTTTTTTTTCAGACAAACATTTCCAAAAGGCACACACGCCTACACCAAAAGATGATGTCATTACGGACCCCTTTTTAACTAACACGCCAAGGATGACAAGGTGACTTCTAAAAAATAGGTCCTCCTATCACAACATCGGCCAGCCTGTCTGAAGCACTTCTACTGTTCACCCTGATTACCCCACTAGATGTTTCTATCTGTCGACTCACATCTTCATTTTGGATAACATAAGACGAGCTTACATTGATGAATACGCACGAAAGTTTAGTGATGTATCATGTATCAGATTGAGCAACTCTGTTAAAAAAATATTGATAGCTTGCTTCCAGGCTTTTTATACTGTAGCCTGAAACTTCGTAATGTCTTCTATGCACATGAACCAGATTGACCACGTAATGCACAACATGCTTAAGAATACTGCGAGGAACAAGATAACGACAAAACGACCAGCCACCCAAATTTTTCGCTGTACATGTTTATAAAATGTTCATGTACCCCAAACGAGGTGCTTATGATACAAGCCGAAAAAACCTACAAGTAGGGCCTTGGAGTCTTCTGGAACTAGACGGGTTGCATTTTTTCTGTAGAGGGCTTTACACCCATAAGTGAGGAACAAAACTCTTGTATAATGAAGAATGTTGGCAGCTACCAGTTATAGAAAAACCTAATGCAGCTAATCTTCCCCGACACATCTGTACATTTAGAGAGGTGACGTAGTTTCTGTGATTGTGGCAGTAACTCCAACAGGACCAGTGCGAAAATTGGCACTACTTGGCTAGACAAATGTCCAAACATGCCTGCCCGACTCCCTCTAGCCATCCTGGCTGAATCTGACACATGATTTTTTAACTGCTGGCTGGACAAAAACAAAACCACTGAAGCACTCACAATACACAGCGTGAAGTTCCTATGGAGTGGTCAACTTCGTCTTCTGCGATGAAAGAGCAGCACAGTGTACTGATAAGGCACTCCTTGCAATGGTTTTCAATGCCACACAGTGACCTTGCTGTTCCTGTCGAAGAGAGCTTCGGGAGCTTGGAGGGTGCTTGCTGTTTTGTGGGGGCTGCTGCCGCTCCTCGTTTTCTGCTCAAGGTCAACCTGCACAAAGTTGTAGACGAGGCTTTATGAGTTGTATATAATGATATACAACATTTCGCTGAACACACATTTCCTCGTGGCACACTGAGGATTTTCTTATAAAACTTTAGGCCTCGCATATGCAAACACCTACAATCGATCCGAAGATGCACTCGACTCTAAAGGAGAAAGTTTGTTATGCAGTGTATATAAAGAAAGGTCATTCAGCACAACCACAACTACAGTTGCACACGAAAACGACATTTTACACGATCCTGTTTATTTACACGGTCCATTTTATTTTATTTAGATCTAGACTGCATGAACTCTTGAACCGGGCACCATATAGGTTGATAGACACACACAGAGTTTGAGACAAACCTAGTTTCCCGTGGAGCATCCTCTTGCACTATAACAACACATCTCAATCTAGTTAGTTGGTCAGAACGAGGTGAAAACAGCTCGCACTTGAAAAGCACGGGCGGAAGGAATGACGCCTGCACCCTGTGCTCCCTGTACATTCTCGTTGAGGGTGCAGTTTTCACCTTATCCTTATGCAATTTCGCATTTATAACATTATTCGCTGCATATTCTCTGTGGCGTTAAAGTGTGTGATACCGTCAAGTGTATCCCATGTAATTTATAAACATAGAATACAAGATAGCTTGATTCAAAAATAACAAAGTGCATCCAGCGCCATGTCCTGTAGCCATTCTTAAGGCAAGTGGCAGAATGATTTATTCTTCAAAACATATCTTGCTTGTAACCACTACAAGAGCTAACTCGTACACTAGCACATTCTGTTTGCCTCTTCAGATTATAAGGTACCTTTTTTACACCAGAAAATCTTCAAGAAGAATAGAAGTGTTGTATTGTAAAGAAAGAAAAGTAGAAAAAAAAGATAACATGCCCTGTACAGGGACCAAGCCTGCGAACTTCGAATAACATGTCCGATGCTCTATCAACTGAGCTACCATGGCGGCTATCCCTCTTTTATTTTGTACGGTATATATGTGCATTTATACATGGAAGAGTCAGTCAGCGCTGCCTGTTACCATTATGGCGAGTGTGGGACACCTTTTTTTTGCCTACTGGCAATTACATTACGATTGCAATTACGTTATGATTACTTCCAATATCCCTATACTTCTTTGGCACCAATATGCATCTGTCAGTTCTCAGAAAATCTGCTAGTCACAGGAGGACGCAATAGTTCGCCCTCCCACCTAAATGCATGTACTTGAACACATGCACAACTGATCAAAAGAAAAAACAAGTCACACACCGCTAAGATTACTGAGATTCACTGTTTCAGATTCATGAGTAAAGGAAAGAACTATAAATTTAAGGGTTTGTTGTCTTTGTTGAACACATTATAATGAGAACTAGCAGAAAATGATGCCAAACAAACTATAGGGGAAGTTATCAAAAGTAACCTTAACAAAATTGTGAAAAGAAAAGTGAACAAAAACGTAACTTGGCAACGTTTTTTGACAATTGAATTGACATTACTTTATATAACATCCCTTTATTTTACTGGGTAATGTTGTCGAGTAATTCCCATTATTAGAGTGGTGAGTAGGCTGACAAAGAAAGTATATGGCATTGATACTTCTTTTGAACACCTAAAAGTTTGAGGACCTTAAAAGAGCGGAAGCTACTTTGAGTAGACCAGAATATTTAGTTGGAGCGAACAAAAAAGTACACACATTTTACCTGGCTTCTTAACCTATTTTGAGACATAAAATTGTATGCAGCCAGTAATGTTAAGTACCATTACTTTTGTCGCACTATGCACGGTAGCAGGTGTAGTTAGAGTGGTGATAGTGAAGGATTAATCAAGCACGCCACCAACTGCGTTCACATCAATGGTCGCGTATTTTAAAAATAAACCTGCTGTATAGTAAAAAAAATTTTAGAGCATTTATGATTTTATCCAAATCAAGTTAAACCGACTGGGTAAGCAAACCATTTGCATAAAATCAAAAGGCATAAAGTGATTCTTGTATTATAACTATGTGAACAATTTCAGCAATGCAGGGCAAAGTGACAACAGTTCTATTAAAAACCCCTCTCATTATAACATGCATGAAAAGCACCACACCAGAATATTTTATAGTGCATGTAATATCGAGACTACTAGACTGTCTATTGACCTTTTAGAAGAAGGGTATCTCTTTCACGTTCAAGGGGCAACCACTTAGCCTTTTCCTGAGCATTTCTGTGAATATTTCCTGAATTTCAGATATCATTAGGATTGATTTAGAGTGAACAGATTTTGCTTACGCATTGAAACCTAGTTCTGTATGTACCGTAACTGCAATTATGGGTGCCAAACCATCTCCAATTAATTTTTAACATTTAACTTAATTTTTAACTGCAGCAGCACAACTAGCTATGGGTGCCCAAAAAGTAGCTAGAAACAATACCTTTACCTCTTTGAGGCTTTTGGAAGTGTTCAGCTTCTCAGTGCTCACCTTACAACATTTTTTTTAAATACGTGTTTGTGTGCCCACTGCTCTTGCTCCTTGTACAGTGAGGAGGAACACATGGCAAGAAGAGACAAGAAAGAAGCATAGCGAAAAAAAGCGAAATAAGCGAGGACCTGTTTTATATCGTACAATGTGTGTAACATTACTATTGCGACAACATATAGACAAATTATCACGGCTACGCATCCATTGTAGAGTCATACACAGCTGCAACACCACGACTAAATTTCAACCTTGTATTGGTATAGTATCCTATATAGTGGCAAGCTAATGATATCTGCATTTGTTTGGCGCATACTAAGATGCAGTGAAATGTGATATGGTAATCTCATTTAGAATGCACGTCATGTGGCTTCATTGTATATGTGGCCACAAGTAACTCTGGTTGCAAAGACATATGGGAGAGCCTAAACAGACGTCACCGACCACTCCAATCTGAGTTTGCATTTGCTACTTGCCCATTATCATCCCAGCAACAAATGAATAATTGAATCTGCTACAGATATGTGCTAGCTTATGCTAAGGACCAAGTATGAAGGGTGTTTTGTCATTATTGAGATCAGTTATTTGTTCGAGAACACTTGCTGTCAAACACAAATACATTGCTGTCGAAGCATCAAGACTCAAATATAAAGCAAAAAGAAGTGTCTCTTTAAAAATTACAGGCCACAAGGCAAGATAAATATTTGATATACTTGGGATGTAAGGCACGCACAAGAGGTGCTGCCATATTATACTTTCCCTTGTGTTGAAACCTGCTTGCTTTACTCACCCAACACATCGGTAAAGATGCCGTGAAAACACTAAGGAGCTGATGCAGCAAGATTGAACACATGTCCAGGGATTCCACCATTCCTAGGCAGCCCTACAGCCTCCAAAGTCCTGCAACCATTTGTAAGATAAATATAGTTCTACCCAAAGTTCTTGGTTTACAGACACACATGCAAGACGCATAACCACTCTATAGGAAGTTTGCATGATAATGCGCTGGGTAGCAAAACGGATGCCAATATCAAGTATCCCGGCCTGCCGCTTCTTTCTTTCCGTTCATAATTAATCAATCCATGGTTAATAAATGTTCCCCCAATTTGAAGTGTACTGGCTGTCCGGTGAAGAATTGCAATGTACTTCGAACACAGCCCGATTCATGGCAAGTAAGCATGCAACAGGGTTTTGTCAGCTGTTCGAGAAAAGAGCATGAAGTTTAGCTAAAACCCATGTTTTTTATAAACACCATTCAATTTGATATAAAAGTTGTGAGCATAATGTAAAGGAACACGGATTCATGTTTATTCAATGATTTCTTATAATGTACTTATATGAATGCAACTAACTGAATATGAAACGATAATTTTTGCTCGAGAATTTAGAGTTATGAACACTATCGCACTTGCCAGCTGCAGCTTGTCCAAAACAGCGGCAAGATAGGCTAGTTTCTGTAGGTGAGCAGTAATGAGCAGTGCAAAGTAACAACAAGAAACACCAGTAACAACAGTATGGGGCAAGCACAGACTGCCAACTGTATACATTATTACACAAAAGTTTGCCTGAATATCAGTCAGACAACTTGTGCAAATGAAGGTCCAGTTGGGCATGAACAAGTTACGAAATCAACAATGCCTGCTTTCACTAACAGGACCCTCATTCACATAAAGTATGCACTGATAGGCCCCTACCGAGGTACGTCACAGCATGATGTCACTGGCACATGTAAAAGGTGTGGCTCGAAAAACACTCCCGCTGGTGGCTCAGCCCGGTACAGTCGTGCAGTATTCGGGGCAAGTTTTAATTTTTCAAAGCTTACACTTCACGTTACAATGTCGACATTAGCTGTAGTATGTGTCAGCAAACATCCAGCTGTGTGGTAAACTGTGTGGTAAAATATTTGCCACGCTGTCTGTTTATCTTGAAGTGAACACACGTGGTGGCCTGTGCGAGCAAAAGCGGCATAGTCTTCAAAAATGTGCACTGTTGATTGCGGCATGTAATGTGCATTGAAAAGCATTGAGAATATCAGTTCAACTGAGAATACTGTGTGTGGTGTGTGCAGTGTCAATAACAATGTGTCTTGTTTGCAAAGATGTTAGCACTCATGGCAGGGACCGGTAGATGAAAAAAACTTGATTCGACATTTTAGTCAAGGTAAATATGCACTTGATGCGACCATCTGCGAAGTGGGTACATCTCGGTGTTTGCGCTGTGTGCAGAAAAAAATTGCAAGGTCACCGGGCTGGAAGATACCAGTTGCTGAAGCTGCATGTATGAATCGCCCCGACGAGTACGCAAGCTCAATAGAGGTATAACTCGTTTTATCGAAGGCCTCATATGTCTTCATGTAATAAGCAGAGATTCTTGTTTCACATATACTCAGTACCTTTACCGCTCGAGATTCATGAAGTGACAATGCAAACAAGTTTGTTTGTTAGGTCCTAAGGGAGCAATGTAAATATGCAAATAAGTTGTAGGTGTCAGATGCAGCGATGTAACTGCACAAAAGATTACGTATATATTAGGCTACAGGTTTAGAATCGCATACATCTCAGTGGTCTATCAGGGACGTCACAAACAACTTCCTTGCCAACCAGCCCTTGCCCAGAGGTAGGGAATGGCTGGCACGGTGCTCGAAGTGACGTCACACTATTTGCAAACATAGAGAGGTTTCTTACTTAGGCAACATTTTGCACAATATAATTTTTAGATGCAAGACTGTACTCATCCACATTGATCACACTGATGTCTTTTGTTGTTACTTTGTGCTGTGAGTTACTAGGCATTTAGTCTCCATGATCTTTAAAAGCAAATTTCAGTGTTCTCTCTCATATTGCTGACAACTGTGTTGTTGCATAAATTGGGCAAAAAAGCAACACAGAAAGGCTGTCACAATAAATACACTAACATGGGTATTCTCCTGCAAACAAAATTCGGCACTGGTCCTGTCATTACCCGTCTTCCTTCTCTCTTTGCCTTGTTTGTGCTGAAACAGCCAAACACCTGATGAGTTAGATGAGAAATATTAACGCATTAAAACTATAAGTGCTTGTATCAGCAACCACACAACAGCGTGATAACCGCACCCCTGCCACACAGCAGCGAAACATAATTTGAACTTGCTGGCAGTGTATTATTTTATAAAAAGCAACTCTGGCAGATTACAAAATCGCACATTGTGCATGCAAGTTTTCTTCAAAGTCAGGCGTACAATGTAGGTGCTGGCCGGTACATTATTAGTTACAAGCAAAGGCGTCTTGCAGGTACACATGCAGATTGCACGAACACCTCACTCTCTCTACACTAGGCACGCACATTATAACTTTTAACAAGCACACGCCACTGTTTAGGGGCATAATAACGCTCTACCGTGAACGTATGCTAATCAACCCACTTAGGCGGTTGGCTAGGTGAATCGAGCCAAGTTACAAATTGTATCGCCCGCGAACGTAAACAAAATGCTGCTTTGCATCAAATGGCACTGCAGGCTTCGTTTAATCAACAACGTAGCAAGCGCCATGTGCGTCTTCCTCACTACATTTCACATATGAAAAAAATCGATCACCATACACATGCATGTTGCCGCAGTTGTCTCGAATTAGCTCCAGTGAGGTCGCGCCGATGCGCCATGGCCCTGCTGGCGTTAGCATTGTCAAAGCGAATCGGCAACCGCACTCCCAAAGGCGCGTAAGGTTGCCGTTTCACGACGCCTCGTTCGAGTGCAGCAACACACACTTGCACTGAGTGGCATACTTGGTCTACATAAAAAAGTGTCCCCCTTACATTTAGTTTCTTTCACACTGTCCTGAGGGAAGCGACCACAGGCGTCAGCCGTCACCTCGGAGTCCTTCGAGCGCCCGCCCAACCCGCCGATTCCTTGGACGACTCGCACTTGATCTGCACTCGAACAACCGCGGGAATAGGGCGCAATCTTAGCACATCACACGAACGAGGAACGGCGCTTCCTTGCGTAAATTTAACATTTCGTGCTCTCGTGTGTAGCAGCGCGAACACATAGACGCACCGAAATGGCATGCCCACGAAAACAAAGAAGACAAACAACATGTGGCTTTAGCTGTGAATGGATTTGACTTAGATATCTGTGTGAGGAAAATAAAAAAAAACATCTGTCGCTGCTATAAACTGAAAAAAATGTATGTTATCTGGCAAAATAACTTTAAAAGTGATAAACGGTTATTCAAACAACAAGTTACAACTTATGAATATTTTCCAGGTCTTTGTTTTGTTTTTGTTCTAGCAGACGACAGCTTCCTACTGCTTCTACGACAGACGTAGTGCGGTTTCACGTTCGGTGCGTGTCGCTGACGCAAAGCTCTACAGTAGTGATATCAGAGTTATCTATTCTCAATGAATCATAGGATGGCTACAAAGCAGTAACATTTTGACATAGTGCAGTGCGCAATCTTTCAAGGTATGACATTTCTTTGCTCTGAAGCAAATCGAAGCAAGCCGGCCGGCGCAATCAGCTGATGTCGCCACTACGCGAGGCATGGTCGTGCGCAATAGCGTCACGCCCCGCGCTCGATTTGTCTTCAAGCGATAGAGCTACTAAGTGGAATACAGCTAGATGCAGGGATTAATGGCGTATCACTCTAATTCCCTCTGGTGGCCGACTCAATTGCAAGAGAGCCCCGGGAAAAAACCTTCAACTGCTCAAGCTTGTGTGTGGGTGTAAAAATACTTGTTTTTATCCGCGGCGGGGCAGCACTCTATAGTTGAAAGACATGCGAAAAGCATGTGACGTATATACAATCCCAAAACATATGCACACAACACTAGATACGATCGCATATCGTACATAAATATGCCAACACATAGCGTGTAAAAAGCAAATTCATATACATTACTTAAACTCTCGTGCACTCCTTTGCGCGAATAGCTTAGCAAGCTAACGCACTCAGTTCACGTACGCGAGCACAACTGAATGGCGCAGGTTCGAGTCCCGCCAAGTCTAATTTTTTTTTGTTTTTTTTCAACGTTTTTATTGTACTGCTATCTTTTCTAATGCCTTAGGTTCTAAAACAAAATAAATGCAATATTGCGTTCAAGTACGTATGTGGGACTGTGTTTTTTGCGCAACAGTTATTAGTATTTTTATTTTCGGTATTATTTTTTTATTTATTTCATAATATAACAAAATTAAAGGTTAAGGGGAACATTGGGTCTGCTTGATTGTGAAGGGACTCGAGAAGTGAGAAAACTCAAACCAAAAAATTTATTTGAGAAAAAACTGAGCATTTCACAGCCGGACCAGTTTCTTCAAGGGTAGGCCCTAGGCATGCGCGAGACTTGCTATATGACTCATCTCAAGCTGTGGCAGTTGAGGGAAGGCAATATTCCGAGAAGCAGTTCCAAAATTTTGGTTGATGTTTTTTGATTCCTCCAAAATAAGGGCTGAACAATTGTGATCGAGCCAAACCAAGAATTGCGGGCACGAAGTCATGAGACAGAAAATGAATAATGTTGATTGTTTGAAAAATTGCCCTTAATTAAAGGAAGAGTTATGGAGTGCTACGTAGCTTAACTCGCAGTAGGAATTTTATATATACATATACATAGTTTAAAATGGACAATGTTGCACACACAGACATTGGTTAGATTTCTTTGCAGCACAGTTGAAGCATCTATGTAGAACTGAAGCATCAAGAGAAGCTCATGCGTCCTCACATTATTGCGCTTTACCTAGCTTGTATGCGTCCATGCCACCTTGATATGATATATTTTAAAGCATTTGTTTAACCTATAATCTTCTTATTCATTAAAGCTGGCCCATAAGTTGTGTCTTATGTAGCACTACAATGGAAGCGTAATCTGCATGGCGGTCTGAAACAATGCTTTTGAAAATCTCAAAACGACCCAGCTCTACACACGACCATCCGTGCATCAATGATAAGCACCATTATGTGTTTTTTACATATCAGTTGTGCTCTCATACCTAATTATTTTTCTGACCACTCCCTCTGCCCCTACCTCGTTTCTGTCGGGAAGCTGTGGGAAGTTGTGTATAGCTGTATTTATATTGTAGGAGCACATACTATCAATAAAAATTATTTTTAGGCTACAAGAAATTAGTTTTCATAGATTTTTATTTCTTTTGTCGGTGCTCAGGAGAGCTAAGCTCATGGTCGATATTTTAAAATGACACTTCTCTTTGCCAATGGTAATGAGAACAATTTCACTAATATTGACAAGTTCATTCACATTGAATTTAGTTCTCATTATTATTGTTTCTACCAAAAAACGAGCCCTTGAAGTTATGCTTTTTTGCGTGATTTGTTTTCGTGTGACAGCATGCAAGTAAAATGACTGTTATTGTCATTCCTTGTGAATGACACATTTTCTGTGTGACAGACTTTAGAACCTGATCAACTGCAGAAGTTGTATTCATTCTGGAAAAAGGCGAACAGCGGTGACTGACAACACAGACCAGCCTGCGTTATTTTTTTGTACTATATATGTCACTGTGCATTCATTTATAACTTTATAGAGCTCTGATTTCCTGCTGAAAATGTGACAACAACTGTAGAGTTTCCACATTTTTGCAACAATCCACATGCCTTTCATACACTATTGCACATTTTCGTAAGCACCTTACAAAATCTGTATATTTCCGTAAGACGTTACATTCTGCATTTTCCTTATGAAAGCTTCTGTACACTCCATACACTTTCCTTATCCTTCCATATCTTCTATCATGAACTATCCGTATGCTCCATAAGTTTCCTTATCTTTCCTTATCCTTCCATATACTCCATAAAAAGCCTTCCATATATGCCATACATTTTCCTTATCTTTCCGTATACTTCATAAAAAGCTTTCCGTATACGCCATACCATTTCCTTATCCTTCCTTATACTCCATAAGAAGCGTTCCGTAAATGCCATACAACTTCCGTTAATTTCCATAAAACTCCATATTTTTTCCGTATGTAGCATCAGGAAATGTTACGCAGTCCATATATTTTCCGTAAGATTTCATACGGAACGTTTCAGTAGGGGTATGACATTAGGAAATCACTTATTGATTGCACTTATGAAATGAACTTGCAGAAGACAATGAAATGCCTAAGGTTAGAAAAACCTTATTATTATAAAACATGCCGCAGTAAAAATAAAATGATTGTTGTGCTAGTTTTTTATCACAACAAAAAGATTTATCTTAGAAAGGCTATTTGCACATAAAAACAATACATGCGAGTCATGAAGGCAAATCAATCACTAGATCGTGAAAAAAAATAGGTATTAAAAACCTTAGTAAATAGCTCTCACATATTCAGAGATGTGCTTTGTAGATAAAATATTATTCAGCCCCAAAAACAGCGAATAACACGTTTGCGGATAAGCTGTGGCCAGGAGGACACAAAGAAAGTAATGCTGTCAGCTGCCCAATCAATTAGAATAATGCAATTTTCGTAACTGATGTAAGTGAGTATGTCTGCATTCAAAAGTTGGAGGCAGTCGTTTTCTACACAGTGCCACTTGAAACATTTTTTGAGCAAGATTATGGCCCTGGATTTCCCGTTCTAAAGTTTAATTTCGCTTTTGATGATTAGGCGGGCAAGGCAGTGAGAATGAGCAAATTATTACTTGCTCATATGACGAGCAGTCAGTTCTTGCTATCACCAGCCAATAGTTGAACGGTAACCAGTTTAATGTTTGATCATGCCATCGACCCATGGTCAGAAAATATGCATTACATCAAGGACTCTGTACTAGTGGTCATTGTTCTGCGAACAAAATCATGCAAGCCGCAACTAAACTCTGCTGCAGTATTCTGAGCACCGGGATGCTAGAACTCTTAAAAGTGAAATTATGTAAAATGTGACTGGCCTAAATATTTATGTATACATGGCCTTTTGCTGTGGTCACTAATGAGTTCAATATTGAATCTTACTCAACCGCACTGCTGACCGTGATAATTTTTGTCTGACATTGGTTCCCCCTGGATACATAACTATCTGCAAAGGTGACTTTTATCTACTTAACTTACAGCGCTCACTTTTTGAAAGGAAAAGAAAAAAGCTTACTTTTGAACACGCTGGCTCTGCGTGCTCCTTGGATTCAAGTACCGGGTGGCTGTGTGCAGTCCTCCCTCGACACTAAACAGAAGCCATGCACTGCTTCCGTACACCAGCAGCCAGCTTTTCTACGAGCCAGCATTCAGGACAGGCTTGTCCGGACGTCTTCCACAATGTCTTCGTACGACGAGCATATGTAGGCTGCGATGGAAGCGAGAAAAGAATTTAGTCACATGTGTCTCTTAGCAAATCTGAGTTTAGTGGCCTTTTGAAAATGGTGAAGAATAATGTGTCTTAAAATTAAGATGTATAAAACCCAGATATGTTACAATACAAAAAATTCGTAGGTCCCACGTACTGTGGGAATCAATAACATGCGAAGCTTGAAGGAGGAAGGTTGATATATCCCTTTAAAATGAGCACATTGTTGCGAGGCGGACGTAATTCACGCTGTGCATAACTTCTACGCCATGAATGAAAACCAGACATATCACGGGAAAAAGTTGCGCAATGTTCTTGGCGATTAGAGCTGCCACCTTTCTGCATTAGGCCGTCGCTCATGCAGATACTTGCCCGTAGCACACAAAAGTTTGCGTTTGCGAGTAGAAGAATGGTTGCATCATTTAAGCGTCTTTACACTGTGCAATTCAGCGCAGTTTGAATGGAAAGAAGACTTTTGTGATCTTTATGCTAAGTGACTTCTTTTACAAAAATCTTTCAAACTTGGGCGGAGCCAATTATTAAGCTAATGCCTTCTTCCTGAGTGATATGCCAAAAGCAAAGTGCTGCAGCTAATTAATGACGATAATTTCTTAACTCATTGATGAATTAGTTGTCTTCGGGTAATTCAGCCATAGTGCCTAGAGTATACGTACTAGTGTGCCGACCGCCGAGCACTACCAATGGGAGTCGCTTGCACTGCCAATGACGCATTCCTCCGGCGGCCACCAGACGGCGACGCACTTAGGGACCATGCTATCCGAGCGGCGGGGCACACCGAGAACGCGCGTCGCTTGCGCTTTGGATGCACTTCGGATGTGCGTTCGTTAACCCAGTCTCTTGCGGTGTAGTTGAGGGGCATTTCTGCTGTTACGCACATAGCGCATGCCTCCGCATGTTTTTGCCGTGTTTCTTTTCTGGGTGCATTGTTAACGCTGGCGTCTCTTCACGAAACCTGAATGTCGTCGCAAAAAAGGAGGCGCAAGGAGAGCTCCTTTTTTTTCATTATGTGTGTGTGTGGATATTCTCTAACAACGAGTGCGTCTTATTATTCAGTGCCCCTGCAGACCCAGAACTACAGTGAACTAGGATATTCTAGTTGAATATACTCAGATTGCTGAGCCGTGTAGGGTAAATACATAAAGTGAAAGGATCGAAGACTAACTGTGCCAGCTGTTGTTAGTGAAAAACATTTTAGTAATTGCTACTATTATAGCGCTCCTTCAGAATTCCAGTCGATGGTGTCATTAGTAAAAGTTTCCGTGAAAAGCTCACTCACACTTTGTACTATTGATTTTATTTGCAACTCTCGATTACTTTTCACGGCCAAAATTATTTCTCGCCTAAACCGGCGTCGGTAACACCCGTAATTCTACAAAATGAGCCTTTTATGTTAATTCGTTATTATTCATTGTTTTTCTTGCACCACTTGACAATGTCCGCATGGGTGCCATGTGTTTCAAAAAAATGTGTCCAAAATCCTCAACAATGAAAAAAATATAAGATCCTACGTACAGTGGGGATGGACGAAATGCGAAGCACGAATGGTAAATGATGATATATCACTTTAAATCAGAAAAACGTTATGAGGTGGAGGAAAATGATGGCGCACATGACTTCCGTCGCATGATTATCATGTTTGGATGTTTCGTTTAGCTTTGTCATCTATTCGGTCACGTGATACTAAATTTAGTATAAGTGGAGCTAGCGAAAACGGCCGCGAGCATGCTGTGAGCGTGGTATGTTGTCATGTTCTTAAATGACACGCATGTCAGGATTGTCACGTTTGCACCATTCATATATTTCGTAATTCATTGACATCACGTAACACCTAATTTGGTATATGTGGAGCTAGCAAAACAGCCGCGAGTGCATAATGAAGGGCCAAATAAAATTCAATGTAGCATTTACGCGCGCACACGCTGGGCACAGCGACACTACGTAAGCGAAACGCGAGCACTCTATAATCTGACGCCAGGTGCAACCAGCGTTCGTCGGCGCGGTTTGACGGCAACCGGCGCGAATTGTGACATGCTGCATTTCATGCCAATGCTTTACCCAGACAAAGCTGCGTCTCCCTCTTTTCCTGATGGAGGGACGCCGGACGTGCTGAAACGCACATGCGTCAAAGAAACACAGCGTGGCGCGCACCTGCAAGTATATGGAAGGACCGGCGCCTGGCGTGGCAACGCCGGTGTGACGCGGCGAAATGAACGCCGGTAAGCACGCACACCGCGTCACGTCGAAATGTATTGGCACCTTGACTGTGGCATGTAGTCGCGCTCTCACATGACACGCATCTCATGATTATCTTGTTTGTACTAACCACACACCTTCGTCATCTATTGGCGCCACGTAATATTAAATTTAGAATATGTGAAGCTAGTGAAACAGCCACGAGCGCATTAAAAGTGTGGCAAGTAGTCATGTTGTTGCATGACACGAATGTCGGGATTATCATGCTTGGATGTGTCATTTATGTATGTCGCTCATTTGTGTTGCGTAATACTGAGTTTGGTACATGTGAAGCTAGCGAAACGGCCGGGAGTGGATCAGGAGCGTAGCAAGTAGTGATGTTATTACATGACACGCATATAATGCTTATTACGTTTGCACTAGTCCAATATCTTTGTCATCTATTCATGTATTGTGCTATCAAATTCGGCATATGTAAACAGCCGCGAGCGCATCATGAGCTTGGCATGTAGTCATTTTGTTACATGACACGCATGTCATGATTTTCGTGTTAGGGTCTGGATTGATATGTGGGGTTGAACGTCTCAAAACCACCATATTATTATGAGAGATGCCGTAAGGGAGGGCTCCGGAAATTTCGACCACCTGGAGTTCTTTAACGTGCACCCAAATCTGTACACACAGGCCTACAACATTTCCGCCTCCATCGGAAATGCAGCCGCTGCAGCCGGGAATCGAACCCGCGAGATGCGGGTCAGCAGCCAAGTACCTTAGCCAATAGACCACCGCGGCGGGGCATGTTAGGGTCTGTCACTTGGGTTCACTGTGTAATAATGCTAAAACATGCCAGTTTTGCAAAATGCCATGTGAACGCAACCACCCCAAGATCTGCAGAACCATGGAATATAAATGATCACATTCATTACATACATGCCATGATTTTCATGTAACAACTAGTCAGGCATGTTCCTCATGCAGCCATGTCATGCCATACCAAGTTTGGTATGGACACCATTAGTGATACGGCCAGGAGAGCTAAGAGTCGTAGGTGGCTTCATAGATAGATATGCTCAAAGTCAACGACGTTCGCTAAGAAATGCTTCGCATTGAAACAAATCAATATGTGCTGTAGCACTCAGACCGTATTAATTATGAGTTTAAGCTATTTACATTTAATAAGTTCAGCTAGCGTCAACATCATTGGAGAATAAAGTTCATGCAAAGAACTCATCCTACCTTTCACCAATAGAAAATTCGCCTTATATTAAGTAAATAAAGTGCCATAATTAAGTCAACCAAATGCCGCGTGTTTCACTGTTGAGTTTTGTGGAACTTCAATAATGTTGACATTTTTCCTCAGAAACCACGGGCATTCATTTATTCATTGGTAACGTTGTTATCAAGCACTCGATATTATGTACCTTAATAATGATAACGGTGTGTACGTAGGTTTTTTAAAGTGCAACGAAAAACTATTGCTTTAATTACGCATCGCCTCCAAACCAGTGTTCTACAGTTCTAAGAGGGCTGGGAGAGCCCATTGGCCCCTGCCGGACGTGCGCGTTGGCAGAGAGACGGCCGCGGCCGTGGTAGAGACGCCGCCAACACCACTACTTTGGGGCTCTGGCTCTGGCTGCTCGGCCATTGGCTCGGCAGAGCACGGTCCCTGCGGCTATTGACATCTGGCGGCCTCCAGTGGAAGGCATTCTTCTCCGTGCCAACGCGATGGCTACACTTGGAACACTAGTAAGTATACTCTAGGCACTTTACTTAAGCAACCACTTCACAGATGTGCTTTATTTCAATTGCTTCATTGAAATGTTATATATCATCATACTGGCTTTGTAAGGTTTGTTCAACGAGTGCCCGACGCGCACTTCGAACATGTTTGCTTCCAAACACGTTGACGGTCATGCCGATTTCTCAAAACTCCTTCAGGTTCAATTTCCTAGAAAACGTCTTCTTCAATGCAGCTGGACTGGCTACCACTATACATAATGCCTCTTATACAGCAGATACCTTTTGAGCCTTTCATCGATCCTCTGAAGGTTTGCAATAGTATTGCGTCGAGGCTCGTATTGCTATCTGACTCATCGCACATGAAGGTACTGCTTGTTGCGTGTTGTGATGGGGTCTTTATTTGAGACGCTTTATTAGCCTTTCCAAAGCACATCGAAGAAGCGCGTCTTCCATGACAATGTGAGCAGCTCACCTTACGTCGTAAGTCTCTTGCTCGATGTCCACTTGTGATGCATCTGAACCAGCAGCCAGTCGTCGACAGAAGGCGAATTTTCTCCGAGTCAGGAAGCCATACGTCACCATTCAGCGCTGGGTGTGATTGCTGGCAAAAAAGGCGCGCCTTCTTTGTAACGGCGCTCTTGAGGACACCGCTGATGCTATTGGCTGATTCTTGCGGCTGCCAGAGGTATGTAGTTCATTCCTGTGCGACATCTTTCGTTGGTAGGTGGTCTTCTCTCTCCACTTGACCTCGATGCGTTGGTACTTGAGCAATTGTCGAAGTTCTGCCGAGCATGGCGGGTTGTCCGCACTGGACAATTCAAGCCACCGTCGTTTGTGATATTCTACCGTTATGTCGAGCGAATTCAATTTCACTAGCACCTTGCACAGCGTGGCAGAGTAGCCTAATTCCGAGACGCTGAGGCCTTTGAGCATTGTTATGATTACTTGAACAGTGTCGTGAAGGCTTTTCAGAGCTCTAGCACTCGCCGATGTAGTGAAGTGGACTGCAACGATTTTCGGGGTGCCTCCGCTTAATCATGCCCACGTCTCCGGAGCGCTTCTTTACAAATAAATGGCGTCCTCGTAACTGTTGTCTGTTGTGAGTATGCCGACCATCGCCTTGGACGCAAGGCCGTTGAGAAAAGATGAGGTCGTGAAATGGAAGCCATTTTGTGGGGACCCTTCGAATCTTAATAGGTCCAGCTTAGAAAGTCTTGAATCAGTTCGGCCAGAATTCGAACCTCATTAGGTCCAGCTTAGATTGCCTTGCACCGGTGCCACCGGAAATATGGGACGCGGCTGATTTACGTAGCAGAGAAAAGTCGGCTGGCAACTCATCGTTCGACATGGCTGGCCCGGGAGTTCGGACTTCTTGCTCCTCGATGTGATGTTTTAGAATACGGACGCTCCCCGCAATTTGGTCCTGGTACTCTTGCACAGAGTCTATGTCCGTCAGCATATCGTAATCTCTCACTTCGGCATGCAGTGCTTTGTTAGCCTCGGCGAGCTCGTTAACACTTTTATTAAGGTGTTGAAGGTTTCTGCGAAGCGCAGCCAAATCTAACTCAGTGGTGGACAGAAGCTGATCAACTGCATTAATTAACTTGCTCATGTGTCGATATCAACCTGCTCTCGCGTTTCGCAGACGTTCTGAGGTTATTTTAAAAACCGGGTAACGTTTTTGCACAAATGTCACATAGGAAGACTTCTATTGCAGATAACCGGGTTGAAGGGACAAATACGCCTGGACATCAAGACCAGACACTCATAAAAAATTGAGTGACGTTTTCGACGCTTAGGGAGAAAGGACGATGTCCCCAATGTTCGTGGCTAAATGGAAAAACGTTGCTCCTTTTTCCACGGATGAACGTGTTTCTTCCCATTAAATTAAAGATGGCTGATCCCGGGTTAGCAAAAAGTGTAGGCATAGCGAATACATCAATTCTCTACTGATAAAGAGCACACGGCACTGACAATGACAAAAACGGTCCCGCTAAGCTTGATATCGAACGAAATGGTTATAAAAACAAGCAGACGAACCTGTAGTGATGAAAACGTCGGGAAACAGAACGACGGATCTAGTAAACTTATTTCGGCAAGTGAGACGCCGTTTACTTTGAAAGACCCGTATACTACAAAAATCTCACTCGGTGAGTGCCCGCTAGGCTTGCTGAATTTATTTCTCGCACATTCTCCGAGTTTGCCGACGTTATCCACAAGGTAATGGGGCCAAAGGCCCCGAGATGTGCCTCCAAACCATAGCTGGATCGCAGCGAAACCATCTCGGCTCAGTAGCAGTGCAGTTTCGATCGATAGATGTTCAACGTTATATAAGTACCTGTAGGTGTAAGAGAGTCACAGCCGTGAAGTAGGCGGTAGCTGGCACTATCTATAGGGTCTAAACAATACTGAAAATAGGTTACTAGCGGCGATGCATTTTGAAATGCTCCCAGGCTCCCTGGCAGATATTTGGTGAGTCAGTCCATTCATTTATGATTATTGACACTGGACGCCTAAATTATGTTGACGCATTGCATGTAGCTCTACGTAGCCTAAGGACACACAGTACACATACATACATATAGAGTGAACCTAATGAACAAGAGTACGATCAACAATTCACCACAGCGGCACTAACTTGAACGTGTTCGCTCACACCTAACTACGAACGCGAACAAGTTTATATATTGTTACTGGGTTAGTGACTTCTGTGTAAACGCAATTACAGCGAAAGAACCTCAGGCGAGAATCAAAATGGCTGATTGGCACACTCGTGCGCCTGCCAGCTGATTCTGTCCTTCCTTTTCCTTTACTTCAAAACAGGACCCCCGGGCGTTGGAGCGCCGTCTCGGCGTGAGTCCGATGAAGTGCTACAGAAGTGGGGTTTCATGCGCGAAACATGAACAATGTCAACAAGTGACGAGCTTGGTGACGTATTGAAGTGCAATGGTTTTATCTCGTAGTGGACGTTGCTAGCTTGACGTAACACTAAGTAGCGTCCTGCGTATTGAGACAAAAGTTTTTCGGAGAGACCTATACGGAGACACGGTTTTCAGAGGAGGACCCGGTCACCTGGGGCAAACAGTATATTACGATGCCGGTGGTCGTAGTGAGCTTTTTGCATGTCCTGTGACCTGGTGAGACGAGACTGAACAACTTGACCAGCCATGTGAATCCGATCATCGGATTCGCGAGCGTACCCGCAAGCTGATGGCTTGAGAGGTAAGGTGGTTTCGAATAGCGATATGGGGTCGCGAACATACAAAAGATAAAAAGGTGAGAGTCCCGTGGTGTCATGTCGAGATGAATTATATGCGAAGGTCACACAGGCTAACCTGGTGTCCCAGTCATGATAATCCTCGGAGACGTACATCGAAAGCATCTTTGTGAGTGTGCGGTTGAGACGTTCAGTTAGGCCGGCCAATGATTTGTAGGTGGTAGGCAGTAGATAGCCTTGGCGCTGTGGCACACGATCGAAAGAGGTCGTCGACAACTTTGGACTAGAAAGAGCAGCCGCGGTTTGTAAGCAGCTGTCGGGGTGCACCGTGGTGTAAGATGACGTCATGAAGCAGAAAATCTGCGACGTCGTTGGCGGAACTGGTTGACATGGCGTTTGTTATCGCGTAACAGGTCACATAATCTGTGGCGACGGCGATCCAATTATTTCCCAGTGTAGTCGTCGGAAAAGGGCCAAGAAGGTCGAGTCACACGCGATGAAATGGTTCAGAGGGGACTTCGATTGGGTGAAGCTGTCCATCTGGCAGCAAAGAAGGTCTTTTCCGGCGCTGGCAAAGGTCGCAAGTGGTGACATATTGACGTACGGTGCGGTACAGTCCTGGCCAGATGAAACGACGTCGCACGCTGTCGAATGTGAGGGAAACACCGAGGTGTCCCGCTGTTGGTGCGTCATAAAGTTTTTTAAGTATGGCAGGCCGTAGATGATGGGAAATGACAAGCAGAAGCTCTGGGCCTTCAGTGCTGACGTTGCGGCGGTAGAGGATGCCGTCATTCAGCACGAACATACTGGATTCGGCGTCAAGGCTGTAAGACTGGATGGCATCGATGATGGTGCGCACTGACTCATCCCGTCGTTGTTTATTGCGCCTATCGCTGATATCAGTAAACGCCATCACGCTGCTCTCCAGGTCAGTCGCAACGGGATCCTCCTGATCCCGCTGCGAGAAAGACAGTCTGTCGGATGACGAGAAAGACAGTCTGCCTCCATGTGCAAACGGCCCGACTTATAGGCTGAGGCTAAACAATAATTCCTGAAGCCTCAAAGCCCAGCGACCAAGACGTCCAGTCGGGTCCTTTAGAGAAGTAGTCAGCCAGCAGAGGGCGTGATTGTGGTTAACGACGGAGAACAAGCGATCATATAAATATGGCCAGAACTTGGCGACGGCCCAAACTAAGGCTAAACACTATCTCTCTCTCGGTGATGAAATCATTCCTCTGAGGGGGAGAAAGCAGGCGACTGGCGTAAGCTATCACGCACTGTCTGCTGTGGTGCCGCTGAGCAAGAACAGTGCCAATACCATGGCCATTGGCGTCGGTGCGAGCTTCTGTGGCAGCAAAAAGATTAAAGTGGACAAGTATGGGGGGCGTAGTTAAGCAGCCGATGAGAGCGGTGAACGCTTGAGCCTGCTCAGGGCCCTATGAGAATGTGGCATCATTCTTCAGCAAATATGTGAGTGGCCTTGCAACGTAGGTGAAGTTTTTCACAAAACGACGAAAGTAGAAACATAAGCCGATGAAGCTCCGGGCGTCAAATGTAGAACAAGGCACCGGAAAGCTAAGGGCGGCGCGGACCTTTTCAGGATCTGGTTTTACGCCATCGGCATTTACAAGATGGCCCAGAATGATAATCTGACGGCAGCAAAATTTACAATTTTTGGAGTTTAAATGTAGCCCAGCTGTTCTGAAGACTGCGAGAATTGCAGCGAGAGAGGTAAGGTGGCTATCGAAAGTAGATTGAAAGACCATCACATTGTCTAGGTAACACAGACAAGTAGACCACTGATAACCATGCATGAGAGAGTCCATCATTCGTTCGAATGTGGCAGGGGCGTTACATAGTCCAAAAGGCATCACCTTAAACTGGTATAAACCATCCGCTGCAATGAAGGCCGTCTTCACGCGGTTCATTTCGTCGACAGAAATCTGCCAGTAGCCAGACCGAAGATCAACAGACGAGAAGTACGTAGCGCCGAGCAGGCAGTCCAACACGTCGTCGATGCGTGGTAGCGGGTATACGTCTTTTCGCGTGATCTTGTTCAGGTGGACATAGTCGACGCAGAAGTGCCAGGCACCGTCCTTTTTCTTTACAAGGACGACAGCGGAAGCCCAAGGACTACTTGATGGTTCTATGACACCTTTTTGAGCATTATGTCAACTTCCGCTTGGATAATTCTGCGCTCGGTGTGGGAGACACGGTAGGGACGTCGGCCAATGGGACTGGCGTCACCAGTGTTTATACGGTGCTGAAGGTCGATGTTTACCCTAGAGGTCTCTCGTCGAAATAAAAAATGTCGGTATTTGACAAGAGAAGGTGATAGAGGTCGTTGGCTTGCGCAGGATTGTGGTCGGATTCAATATTCTTCGAGAAACGACTCGGCATAGAACAGATGCTGTTAGCTACATGAGACTGAAGTAAATTAATCTCGGTGGTGAGAGCCGCTATTTCGCATTTGTCAGCATTGGATACGCTGGCTAAAAACACGCCACGAGGAAGCAATTGAGGCCAAAACCTGAAATTGAGAAGTGGGAGCGAGGTACAGTTGTCAGTGACAGTCACAAGCGTATGGGGAATGGCGATGTCGTGCTCCAAGAGGACGTCGTTGAGAGGAAGGAAAACATATTGACCACCGGGAACCTGTGACTGTGTGGTAAAAATGACGTCGCTCCTCAGGCAGCCACCCGAAGTGCGACTCAGGTCGCTGAATGAGAGCACAGGCACGGCGGGGCAGTGTGGTGTTCAGCGACTATCTGAGGCAGTTCTAGCTGAAGGACGCCGGTAGCACAATCAATAAGAGCAGAATGGTTCTACAAGAAGTCCAGGCCTAGAATAATGTTATAAGGGCAGTGGTCAATCACGGCTAAAATGACAGAAGCAGTGTGGTCCTTTACACTTAAGTGGCAGTGCACAGATCGAGAACCATCGGCATGCCGCCATCGGTCACACGGAGCATTTGTGCAGCTGCTGGTGTCAGAACTTTCTTTAAACGTGTGCTTAGGCTTGAACTCATGAGCGAATGCTTGCGCCGGTGTCTACAAGTGCTTGTTCAGGTCGCCATCTACTTCAACGTCTATTACACTTTGTCTAGTAAGAACGGAGAGAGGATTTGCTGCGGAAGTCCTCATTGCAGCACCACCTCCATGGGCTGCATTTCTCAGTTTTCCGAGACGATGCGGCCGGAAGCCACGGGGGACGAGAAGCGCCGTGGTTGCGGTGAACGGGACGATGGGCGACGTATTTGCGGCGAACAAGACTGGTGCCAACGTGGTGATCACGAGCGGCTGTACCAATTGTTCTTTGAATGGTCAAGAGCATGGGACTCTTCAGCAGGTGAAAATGTGCGGGTGGTACCACGGATACGGGTCATATTGGTCGTTGCACAAGGTGCCGAGGACCATGTGTTGCGGCAGTAACGAGCAATATGTCCAACGCGGTGGCAGTTGAAACATCAAGGACGGTCATCTGCAGTTGGCCACTCAGCCGGGTATCGAGTACGTCGAGAAAACCGTCGGCCGAAGGATGGCATCGCGTATGGGCGTTCGCTGACTCTGGGTGCGGTGACATGGCACACGGAATGCGCTCCGATGTTTTCAAGCTCCTGGCGCACGATGGCTTGAACAAGAGGAACAGTAACAGGAGTAATATCATTACTGCGCGAATCGAACGCCGAGGGCGCCATTGCTTCCATTTCGCGATGAACAATGCGTGTCAGGACTTCTGGCGGCGATGAACGTTGTGGTGGGGACTGGTCCTCGCAAGTCTATGTTGCAGCGGTGTTTGGAAGTCGGGCGAATGTTTGCAGATTGCTGCGACTTTTTACTTGCTCAAATTGACGACACTCTTTGATGATCGAGTCCACGAAGGAACAGTTTTTGCCCAGCAGGAGATTGAACGCGTCGTCGGCAATCCCTCTCAGGACATGCCCTACCTTGTTATCTTCTGTGATGTCGCTTTCAGCCTTTGAGCAGAGGGCCAGCACGTCTTGAACGTATCCGACGTATGATTCCGTTAGGGATTGGGCACGGCAGGTCAATTCCTTTTCGGTGGAGATCTTACGACTGGCGGTTTTGCCAAACACCTCTGGCATCTTTTCTTTGCAATGGTCCCAGCTTGTGAGTTCTTCTTCGTTGTTTTCGTACCACACCTTCGCCGTGCCTCTCAAGTAAAACGGCACATTAGCCAACTGAAGTGTGCGATCCCATCTGTTCGGCACACTCACTCACTTGAACATGGACAATTATTCGTTAAAGTCGACGCCATCGGTTCCGCAGAATGCGCCGGATCCTTGAGTGGCATGAAAACGTATGGTTGCGACGCCGTGTTCGTCGGAGACGCTGACGTTGACGCGGAAGGCTCAGCATTGGCCATGGCTGCAAAACAGATGCGGCGTCCGCTGCGGAGCTCCGTTGCCTGATGGTTACCCAGCATCTCCGCCAATATGTTACGGGGTCAGTGACTTCTGTATAGACGCAATTACAGAGGAACAACCTCAGAGTCACAACGGCTGATGGGCACACTCGCGCACCTGTCAGCTGATTCTGTCCTTCATCTTCCTCTACTTCCAAACTATATGGAGGAATTTCGACTGACCATAGTGGCACAAGTGACAGGTAAGCTTCGGTCAACTTTTTTTACGTTACGTGGCCGTACCACAACATTGGACGCACATAAATATATTGTCTCAGATTCTTAGACAATTGGAAGTTTATCAACGGTTGCACGTTGATGAACAAAATAATTACTAGAGCTTATCATGTTCGTGCGAGAACGATGACCACAAACCATGCTTAGAATGAAAATGGCATTCCGATAGCGGTGCCATCTCTCGACGACTGCGAGAAATATTTTTTTCTTGAAGCCTCTGAGAAGGCAAACACTTGCGGTGCGCTCTCCATTTCAGAGCTAACGTCTTTTTTTTTTTTGTTCTTCCACTTGTCACTTATAGAGGGCGCAACATGTAGGCTAGACTTCGTCTCCCTCGTCGCATCGACTTCGTTTAGCTGTTTCGTGTTAATGTTTGCTTATATTCTAGTTACGCGCTTACCTAAAGTGTGACCGTAGCCGTGGATACAGTACACCGCTAGCCCTTCAATCACAATGGTTGGGATGCGGTAATGGCCGTCTCAATAGTGTATACGTACATTACAAAGGGATTCGTGCAAAAGAAACAAGAGATGACCTCGCACTTGACGGCATTCTTTCGTGAGAAATGGCAGTGGCTGCTGGCGTCGCGGCAGCTCGATTACTTGAGTGAATTACCTAGCGCTACAGTGGGCAAATTTACAATAATAATATAGCATGCTGTCCGTACATGCTTCGCTGCTTCAGATCCGTCTCGCTATTTGCCTCGCGTGTCAACTTGCGGTGAATGTCCGTGTCACAATTATTTTGTTAGCGTGTGGCTGTAGTGCTCACCATTACACTGGATTTGGAATACTCTTTTCGCCGAGGTGAGTGAGAGTGTTAGTACTTACCTGCTGTGCACAGCTGTTCTAGAAGTGCACTTTGTGCAGAGGTTCACACGACAAAGGAGAATCATGTGGACGAGAGTGGCATACTGCTCGCCTGCAAAATTCTGTCGAAACTCTCAGGGCTGGCATGAGCAATTAAAATACATGCGATGGAAAAATTGGTTTAACGGCCCCGCCGCGGTGGTATAGTGGCCAAGGTACTCAGCTGCTGACCCGCAGGTTGCGGGTTCGATTCCTGGCTGCGGCGGCTGCATTTTCGATGGAGGCGGAAATGTTGTAGGCCCGTGTACTCAGATTTGGGTGCACGTTAAAGAACCCCAGGTGGCCAAAATTTCCGGAGCCCTCCACTACGGCGTCTCTCATAATCAAATGGTGGTTTTGGGACATTAAACCCCACAAATCAATCAAATTGGTTTAACGGACAGAACTTATTGGTTTACTTTTTATAAAAGTGTATTTATGGTAATGTTGAAAACGTTTCTGATGACTGTAACGCAGTCTGGCAAATAAACGCTCGATGGAACTTTGCAGCCCAATTCTCTTCGTGCTTTCACCTGCCGTGATAGCATAGCCTTATTGGGAGTCGGGTGACTATGCTGGCGGGTGCCGATTTTATTCCCAGCCACGCGGCCGTATTTCAATGGGGGGAAAATGCAAAGAACACCCATGGGTTTCTGTTCAAATCACGGCAAAAAACTTCCTCGTGTCGAAATTGATCTGCACAAGCAGCGGCCCATAAGGTGGTGGCCAGGCTAAGTCTTCACGTCCCCACGCGAGAGACCTAAGGCCCGGTCAGCGAAAGCTCTGCCGGACTTCCAATAAAATTTTCATCAACCAACCAAACCCACCACGGCGTGACTGATAAACATATGGCGGTAGCGGCACGTATAACTTCTGCAATTGTATAAAATCGTGCTTTCACGCATGGACTCGGCAGTGGTATCACGCTTCCTGGAATGTTGAAAAATTAACTGTGGGGCTTTTTCATGCGTATCTTTGAATTGATGAGCGCTATTGATGCCGTGCGAAAGTAAGAATGCGCAGGCTGACCAAGTAAGTCGACAGATAAAAAATTCATTATAATTGTACAGTCTACGTTATCGATATAGCAAGCATGTTAAGGGAAGCTGAGATCCTTGTATCCGTGACAAATTGGTAGTGTGCTACAACACGAGACACACACGGAAGTGTGGAGAGCATTGTGCGAGTTCCTGGCGATAAAAAAGAAGGCTTTTACTCTACACGAATAAAACAAAAGTATAAAGGTCACTGCTACATTGCTTGCATCAATTGTAAGGAAAAAAATCGCACGCAACTGGTCGCGGCTGGTTAGGTTCAGCGTGCGCATGCGTGCTGCATGACGCCATGGTTGAGTGGAAACTTTAACACTGAAGAAGAAACGTTGCTTCATTTGTCTTTTCCGCGAAAGGGCTCGACGGTTAAGGCACTCGAACGAGGAAAATTCGCTGCGCCGAAGGAGAAATGGAGCCCGCTTTTTTTAGAGTGAGCGTCTGGGTACCGGCACCGCTCTAAAAAAACCGCTCGTGCCATGCGCCATAGCTCGTTATTCTTTGCCCTTAGCGCATGCAGTTTTCACTGTTTTTACTGCTCCCATAAGACGAAGTGTAAAAACATTTGCACCATCCCCCACAAACGAAATTACGCGGGAATGCGGAGAAGCACTGGTGTTCGTTTGTGTTTCCATTCGTATGTTTCTCTACTATGTTTGGTGTGGAAATTGAAGACCCAGCGCTGCTAGGAGCTTGCAACCAAGCATGCGCGCACAGCGATATATGAGAGCGCATTGTAGTACACTGTTCTAGAATGGGGTAGTAGGATCAGGGAGCGCGCTCGGGAGTGGAACCTGACGTAGACGCCACGAACGGGGGGAACCAGTGCGTGGGTTTTTACAGAACGCAAAACTCATAGCCCGAGCAATACGTAGAAAGTTGTGTGCGCTTGGTGTTCACCAAAAAAAAAGGAAGCGTGGATTTATTAAGCATGCTTTTTAAAACTTCCTCTCATATAAAACAAGTGCAAAGAACATGAACAGGCCGACGTATTAAGCTAGCGTGAAAAGGAAGCTGACCCAAGAAGTGCAGATAACGGGCGCAGGAGGATGTGGCCGATTCGTAAAGTTTCGCGAACACTGTAGATGTTAAAAAATTGAATGCTTGAGTTGTTCAAATATTTGCCATTGACAATTGTCATTTGCATGCCGCAATCGCATTCACAAGTACAATTAAGCCAAGCGTCTACGGTTCCGCATGTAGTAAAACATTCGTGACATAAGCCCTGTATATATTCAATTACGAGTGGTTTCGTTCACATTTGTGCATATCCACTGAGAGCTTGAGAATTAATTATTCCCAAGACGATGCCGCGGCTGTAGATGTTGCCCGAGATAGCGAAGTTTCATAACATGGTAAAAAAGAAAGAAAGACAAGCAACAAAACATTATGGGCACAAAACACTACAGTGTTCTCAAAGTACATGGCTGCAACAAGAGAAGCATTATGAGCAACGACTGATGTTCGCATGCAATTTTTCACGCCGTTCCGGTCGCGATTTTAGCGCGCTTTTGCATAAAAATGCAGAATGGTCAGGACATAGAACTTGGCTAACTGTTGTGAGCGCTTTTGCATGTTGGATGCAACCTAGGACATTACGAAAGGTTTCCTTCACCAGCAACATCACATCTTTTATGCTGTCCCTGCAGAGTTTCTCTAGACTGAAAAAACAGTCAAGATGTCTTGCAGCCTCTATAGTGCCCTAAAAAGCTGCTGTGAGGGATACAAAAAAGCCTCCATTGTCACATATCGCAGTGACTGAAGTGTTTGTGCTTTCCGTATTATAGACTTACAAAAGAAAGGTATTGCAGGGCATGCACTTATAACGCGTCATAAACTTAATTTCGAGCAACATAACTTGCCGCATATTATATTAGACGGTCATCGCTCTTCTACTCTACCAACTCTCTGAGTTCTGCAGGAATACTCCGAAACATGCGTTCAGCTGATACTAGGGTCCCTTTTGCAATCAGAGGGTCCACTGAAGCAACCATGGCTGCCTCAGCAAGAGCATCTTGGGCACTGAGGAGACAACTATTTCTGCACTAGCGCCGTTAAGGTCAACTTTGACCGAACCTACTGTCTTAGCAAGGTTATAGAATAACAGGCAACTGTAATAAAAATTAGCAACTTCGTGAGTTTAGGTTTTTTTGCTAGGTGCGTTCATCCGTCCATGCGTGCGGCCGTCACAACAAGCGCGCGAAGCACCAGAGGGGCTTTTCAATCTTCAGGCCTCTGGTAGCTTTCTGGCAGCCAGAGCTTGCCAGAGGACAGTCAGCTACTTCTGGTCTAGACAGGAAATAACGTCGTGGTCACAATTGTCGGGATCCCGAGACAACCCGAAGCTGCCTAAATATAGCAAATCCGAAGGCTGGGACAGCCAGCGTAAACGTAAACACACTCTACCATCGTGGCAGCAAACGAAAATATGCGCCGCGTGCTATTATTTTTTTTCTGCATTGCCCGCTTAGAAATTCGCAGTTAGGCTCGCCAAAAAGCTGAAGTAATATCCTAGCTCGCACAATCGCACGATCCCTCGCCGCAGCTGTGAACGATACAGGCAGCTGGGGCACTCCTCCTCGAGGACGATGCAAGGTGTGCTGCCACGACGATGACGGCTTAACAAGCTCACGCCTTTTTAGTACGTGTATCAGTCAGTGCACAACACAACGCAAAAGCACGCAAAAGTGATCATGTCCCCAAAAGAGCTCGAGGATATATTCCTGCTCACCTATCACGTATTATGCGTCGCCAACACGCGTTGACCAGCAAACGTTTTTGTTTAAAGTTTAAACGTGCGTAGGTGTCGGTACCACGTGGGCACGTCGTATATAAAATAAACTTATCCATTGCACGTTTTCGACTAGTTTATAACTTGCCTGGTCCTGTTCTGCAGTCCTAAGTGGTACCTAACTAAGTCATTTATTTCAGCTTTTATTTGACCTACTACGTCATAGTACATACTGCACGGCATTATTAGGAAGAGTTGAGACAAGACAAAGCTAACTGCTAAATGGGTAATGAATGGAGGTATACTTTTCTGAATTTGTTCTCTCATCTTTTTCTCACGTCGTATAGTGTAATATCATACCACATATGCTGGCCCATAGATTGAAGGGTTCGCACGCCGCTCACTACCAGCGAGCGGCGTGCGACATCAACGAGCGGCGTGCGACAGCGGCGTGCGACGTGTACATCAACGGTCGCGATCTAGAGCCTTCTATCACCATCGAAGATCAATCGAGTAGTAAGGCTAGAGGTTCACCCACTCAAACATACCACATAGCGAGCTAGTACGACCATAATCTTCTTCGCTAAGTTCACAGAGAGCAGGCATGGCTCCACAAATGACTTCCGTGGTCTGTACTACTACGAAACAAGAACAATCACTCCAAAGTTGTATCTTTGTGTACGTACGAACGTGTAGTATAGAACTTTTCAGGCATTGCACGACGCAGTCAGCAGGATTCGCCGTGTTTTTCACAGGAGGAAGCTTCCCGGGAAATATAACAAAATCGATGAACAGTAGTTTCAAGGATTCGCCACCACTCGTAATGGCCTCATCTCGCAAGGCGGGACAGGCTTTAGAAGATTACGCTATGCGTGGTGACTAGCGAAGGCGAAGTCCTCAAGCTCCCACACTGCAATCCATCGAGTCTTCACAAAGATGGCGCCGAGAGCGTACCGTATCTTTCGGGCGTGTTCTAGCTCAAAACTTACCCAAAACCTTCCAGAGAGCTTCCACGAATAAATTGTCCTGGAAGTGGCTGGCGACACTCGGGCTCCCCGCCTGTCACCAGAACCATTGAACTCGAGATAAAACGAATGCCAACCGGAAGTGCGCCGCGGCAGAAAAATGAGCATGCTCTGGCTGGCTGTGGAAGCCCGCGGGTAGCCAGAAATGGAAAATCGAAGAGCCCAAGTGGCAGCCACGCCAGCCAGCCTACGCAAAAAAAGCGGCCCCACACACATCCGAGTTCCGTTGGCACTCGCCGCCTCACTTCAGTGCGTGGGGCAATCCAGCTGTTGATCCCATTACCCTCTTCTAGAACAGTGTAACAGTAGTGGCGCTGAAAGCAACGGGAGAGAACAAAGAATGCGGAGGCAGCGCTCTGCTACATCCTCCCAACGCCTGGCGCTCACGCGAGGGGAGGGCATTCACTATCGTCTGCTCTTCTACTGTGCGTGCGCGTATACTCCCGCCTCCCCTCACGTGAGCATGAGGAGAGGGCGGAAAAATGGCGCAGGTGCCTTAAGGGTGTTCACCACGCAAACCACCGCTTTGTACTCCACCATGTGCTGCTTCGCATCTAGAACTTTGTGTTCATTGAAATAAATATAACTACTCCTCACGTTACCGAAAAAGAGTAACACAAGTAAAGTACCCGTTACCGTTCCAAAACAGCAATGAGCAAGTTACTAAGTTACTGATATAAAACAACGCAAAACTGGTATTGCCATTACTGTTGACCACAAACTCAAGTACCCGTTACAGTTCCGAAATAGAGATGAGAACGTTATTGAGTTCCTGAAAAAAAAGAGCGCAGTCCCGTTAACGCTGGCACTGTTAACGCGTTAGCGCTCACACTGTTCGCAACAAATGCGGCTACACTGCTCAAACACGAAGCATTTTACCTCTAAGTAACACGTGAACAAGTTTGCGAAGAAGTACTGGTGTCAAATAAAACGCCTCACCAAAGTGCTTCCTCCACAATGCAAAAGCTATGGAAAGATGAGGTGATACTGAGATTTTAAAACACATATAAACATTTATTTGATTAGAGGAAGGGAATGAAAACATCATGAAATACGGCACGTAACAGCTGGAAATTTTCACAATAAAGTAGCTCACTTACAGTTATTTATCACCTAGAAGCTCAAACACACATATGGTCACGGCTCATTAAGACCCATTTGCTACCAATATGAGAAGCTTCGATTCGATTTGTGGGGTTTAACGTCCCAAAACCACCATATGATTATGAGAGACGCCGTAGTGGAGGGCTCCGGAAATTTCGACCACCTGGGGTTCTTTAACGTGCGCCCAAATCTGAGCACACGGGCCTGCAACATTTCCGCCTCCATCGGAAATGCAGCCGCCGCAGCCGGGAATCGAACCCGCGACCTGCGGGTCAGCAGCCGAGTACCTTAGCCACTAGACCACCGCGGCGGGGCAAATATATGAGAAGCTTGCGAATATCGAATGCTTAGGTGCAGAAGGTGGACTCCCAGGCAAATAGTTCGGGGGATGTTCCAATGGCAGACGCTAGCCGAGTCATACATTCATCTGCATTGTGCGCTTGGTCTCTGTTACCCTTAAAGCCACGTCCAGCATATTCAGTGACCTCGCCTGCTGTCCATCCAGCGTCCTGTGTTGTCCATAGTTCGGCACCGTGCTGCGCTGTACCCAGATTTTGTACATCGCATTGTGTGTCTGCCATAGAGCGAAAGCCCGGTAACGGCAGCGCACTATGAAAGAGAACGAGAACAATTAGGCGGTAGGAAAAAGGTTAGCTAGAGTGACCACGCTGATGACCCTCATGATGCGTCCTTCCAGCGTTTGTTTTGAGGTGATATGGCCAAAATAGAAGCAGAAGAGGGCGGTCAATGGTGTTATGACAGTGAAGCAGAGCAGGTCTCAAAGCACAACCCATAGAGAGCCAGCGTGCAGAGCCTAGTAAAAGAAATGATGTATGCCAATGGCTTGGGCCACGGTTGGAAAGCGGTGGTTACAGACCTCGCAGTCGTTCATGTTCTGGGTGTTCAGCCAATGTTCCAGACAGGAGACGTGCAGCAAGCCCATGTTGCCCGAGAAATTAGCAAAGCGACAAGACATTCCATGTAATCGCCCTCCTGGCAAACTCAGCATATTGATGCGCTGCTTGTCGTAAAGTTGAGACAGCCGGCAGAAGATCCGAGAGAATTGCGAGAGAGGTTCGGTTTGCTTTCGAAGGGGCGCATTGTATCTGGGCTGATGGAAGCAGGAAGCGGTAAACGCACGGGTGGAACGATTACAATCTTTCGGTGTGTTTCTTCACGTACTGGGCCCCAGTCCATGAACACGAGGTAACAGCGAGGTTGTGCGACGGAGAAGACTCAATGTCAGGAAAAAGTTCCCGGCAGGATGCACATTGACGCTTCGGAGGTCATACAGGTAGTGATATGCACGATACCGGAGGTACCGGTGCGTGATATCAACCTGCAAAGAGCGGTCGTCAACGCCAACCAAGAGATATTTCGGAATATTCGAGAGAAAGGCTTTGAGGTGGTGGAAATAAACAGAGAGGTGCATAGGTGGGGTGGTTTTCAACGAGACAGAATTCACTTCGATGAGTGGCTAGGTCATGAGGTGGGTTGGCGACTTGCAAGACACGCAGTAGCTTCTTTGGGGGGGCAAACGGGCCCTTCGCGGTGCAGGATAGCTAGTAACGAGGAAAACAGCCAGGGAGACTCATTGACAGGTGTTATGGACAGATACAGTTCCAAAGTGTCACCAGTATCTAAGATAGGTAGATTCTAGGGCAGAAATAGACGTAGCCACGAGCACCGAGCCAATTCATACATAGGGTATATTGACACGCAGGGCGGTAGAAACAGGCTGAAGTGGGAAGAGATAGGAGAACAGCTTAGGGAAGAGAGGCCGATGGTATACAGTTTTTTATATACACATCAGGGACACGGAACAACCTCCGAACAATCCGGACTACGCCTGGGAACATTTTAATAGAACAGAAGGCAGCAGAAAGGGGGGTGGTATTGGGGCATTCATTCGTAAAAGTAGAGACTGGCCAAGGGTCAAGCAGGAGTGCAAGGAAAATTTAAGGCTAAAAAGGAAAGTGGCTGGTCAAATGACACTCCTTGGTTTCGTGTACTTTTGGACGGGAGAAAAGGCCAGAGAGGAAAACCAGGCAATGGTAGACTGCATATCAAAGGACACTCAGGAGTTAGGAAGAGAGTGCGAAATAATTATACTAGGAGATATGAATGCGCACATGGAAGATATAGATGGGTATACCAACCCTACAGGCAAAATGATTATGGATATGTGTGAAAGACTTGATTTGATCATTTGCAACAGTACCGAGAAGTGTGATGGGCAAATTACATGGGAGGTAGGAAGGATGCAGTCGACGATAGATTATGCAATGATGTCCCATAGGATATATGATAAGCTCAGTGGAATGTACAGAGATGAAGGTGGCTCCAGAAGTCTTGGTAGTGATCACAAACGTATCAAGGTAAGTTTTGGAAGAGCAGTGAAAGTGGGAAGGAGACAAGATGAGCAACTACAGGAAAATGTTTATCCAGAAAGGCAGATTGAAATAGCCACTAAGAAATTGGGAAAGTAATCACGGAGTATATTGAAACAATGTGGACATGCACGAACTTAATTAGACTGTTTGAGCTAGAGCTTGCTAAGACGCGTGACAAGTCAACCCGGAAAAGAAGACAGAAACCTAAATGTTAGTGGGATGAGAAAGTCAAGAGAGCCATAGCAAAACGTGAGGTGAGCCTCTAGGGAACACAGACATGTTAAGCAGCGGGATGAACCAACAGATGATGTTGAAAGAAAATGGGAAACCTTTCTAAGCTGTAGAAGGGATGCATTTCTTATTCCTTCTGATCAATGAAAAGATTAGAAGAAAGGGAGCTAAGTGGCTGGCAGAAGTACATAAAAGAGATAGAAAGGCAGCTGCGAAATTTTGAAACCATCCAAACTCCCTAAAAAGTGAGACGAGCCTAGAGCAGAGGTTTATAACTTCAATTTGGTTAAACTTGGTGTTGTGTGCATAACACACAGGTACTTCAGGGAGCTAGCCATGAATTACTGCATTATTTCCACAAAATCACGCTACCTGTGCAAAACATATAGTAGGTTGTAATCATTCTACGACCTGTGGGTTCACTTGCAGTTGAAGGTGTGCCCAGAACCTAAATTAACAGTGTGTTCAGCCAACAAAACTCTCCGTCAAACAACACAAATAACTCACATTCACAGGCACGCCGAACATAAATGAAATCCTCCATTGCTATATTTTGCAAGGAGGCTGCATTGCCCAGCCTTGGTGCGGCGCACTGTTGTGTGGAACAATACAACAGACTGTTGTGCGGAACAATACAGCAGACTGTTGTGTGGAACGATACAAACATTTTTGTATTAGTTGCAATAACGTATACAATACCTAAAGGAAATAGTCATATGTTGGTCACGAAATAATATCTGTGGTCTTAATAGAGTAACAGGTTCTGTGGTAACTTTGCTGAAGGATGACTTCCGTAAAGAGGCTACGTCTTAAAGAGATAGTGGTATTCTTGCTCACGGAATTGCTCGGCGCCGCTACACCTTCAGCATTCTCCGAGAAAGGAGGGTCCTCATTTTTTATAGTGTACGCCAAATGGCCCGGAATGTTCTACCAAAAGCACATTAATTTTACTAGTGATATCCATGTGCGGTTCACTTTCAGCTATCACTTTGATACTGCTTACTCGCGGCATATTTGGCAAAGACCCCACTCCTAGCACCTCTTCTTCGGCCTTCCAACCCTGGTGCAAAAGTCTGGTGCCATTCGCTTTTGCCCACTTTAGCTACGCTTTGATCACCTTGTAGAGATGTTCTGTGAACTCGAGAATAAACTCGCTTCCCCATGTGGACCAATGAAGCATTAACGCTACATCGAAAACCACAGTGGTGAAAAGCGGACAAGTGGAAAAAAGTAGGATGCTACCATGATATGCGATGCCAACTCTTGCTCTACTTCGTTCTGCGTCGCTCTTCTGCCAACTGAGATTCAGCTTCTTCATCCATGTCAGCTAATCACGCATTAACTCTGCGTCATCGACCTTTTCTATTAATTACGGCCAAGTGGCATAGCGACATATTCATGCCATAGGAAATGACGCATTAACGCTACATCGAGGACCAAAGGCGTAAAAAACGGACATGTTGCAAAAAGTAGAATGCGAAGTGATGCCAAGTCTTGCTCTACTTCATTTTGCTTCGCTCTTCTGCCAACTTGAGATTCAGCTTCTTTATCTACGCGGGCCAATCGCGCATTATCTCTGCGTTATCGAACCTTCCCATTAATACGGCCAAGTGGCATAGCGACCTATTCATGCCTTAACAATTGACGTTTTCCTTGGAACAATCATGAACACTGGAGTGAAAAAAATGACGCCGAAGTAACTCACTGTCTTCTATTGCTGTCTTCCGTTTTCGACGAACGTGGTTCGACCATGTTCGATGACGGGTGGGGTAGTGGGCCGCTGGTGGTGATTCGTAGGGGGCTACCTTGAAGCAGTCACTCCTCGCTGTCTTCCGGAAAGACAAGGCTATCGAAAGCATCAAGCTGCCGCAACTGCAAATTTTTACCATTCATTAGGTTTGAAGTTTATCCAGTATTCCAAACATATACAGAATACAGACATATATTACAGGAAAAGGATCTATAGTGTAAACACTGTAGGGGGACCTTATTACTGTTTTGAAAAAAAAAAACTACTTCGTAGCAAAACGGATGCAGCATAATATTCATAGTAAAGCGTATATCAATCTAAACAAAGGTGACTCTTAGAGGTATGTAACTTAAAACACAAATATATGGGGAAAAGGCACTGTAGTAGATTAAATGGAGACACTAATCACAATGACCTGAATATACATTGAATACAGAATGCTATTTATTAAACTTTAAGTTTCTAAGCTGGTGCGTGAATGCAAAACAGAAAATGGACACCTAATATTATATGGCAATAAGTTACAGAGTTTGATTACAAAAAAGCTAGTCTTTGATAACCATAGATCACACCTTCGGAAGTAAAAAAACTGTTATGTGACGAGAAACAGGTAATTTTAGAATTGAAAAGGCCGGAAAGGAGAACAACTTTTAGAAGGCTGGAGGCCCTATCTACTTGATAAGCGAATGTGTTCTGGTTGTCAATATAGATCCCTGCAAAAATCTAAATATTTGTAGTGTCGGCAGCTACAGGTGATAATGCAAATGGCTTAATTTTTTACATGCTGGAGAGAAGAAAGATGACAACGATATGTTCGGCCCCACAAATCAAAGCAATAGTTATGATGAGTGTGAACGAATGCATAATATAGACTCATGAAAGATGTGAAATTAAATTATTATCTAGATTTTAATAGTACTTAAATACCATAAGAAGTTTTCCGCTGTAGTTCTTGACTATGTAAGTTAAATTTTAACCGTGAGTCCCGCTGAATAGACCCTTTTCGAAAAAGGGCACCCCTAGCGCCGCGGACTTGAACTTCAGTCTTCCGCCTTTGTTAGGGCACCACAGCAGACGACGCAGGCTGCGTGTTTCAGCGACGCTGATGTGCGTTTCTTGCAGCACACACTGATTCCTCTTGCGTTCTAGCAGGATGCGGACCACGCCGGGAGGGCTGCCGATGAGAGTCTGTTGCAGGCTGGATCTATGCATTTTCAGTCTTAATAGGCCAAACTTATTGTTCTACCTATTGAAGGGTACAAAATATTGCTCAATGTGCAGTGGAAGCAGCTCAGAAAGATTACAGATACTACACACAGGCACAGCTACTAATGTTCATATGCAATCTCGAAGAGTGCTTTTTTATATATACTGAGAAGCACAACATTATTGTGTGTGTGTGCAGAGGGATGACTGCTTTCTCTCTGAAGCAGTTCGCGCACTTGAAACTTTCTATTTTGCCCACTTGCTGCCAGGAGTGTCCAAATGGCAAGCTCATTGACATTGCTAAATTATATATGAAATTAGGGAGTGCTCCTACCTTCCTATTTTTGTATTTTTTATATAGTGCCATAATATCTTGTTTCTTTCAAGATGTTTATTACAATACATGCGATGCGCTTCCAGTCGCAAAAGCTTACTGCATGACCTCATCATCGTTCTTAACGTAGGTTCTGGAAGTACAGCATACCATTTTTAAAAGTCTACCTCTAGTGTCAATTGTGTACAGATTCCCATCTTTTTAACCTCATGCGCGACCATCGACCACAGTCTGGAAGCGCCTGTACCAGGCGTCCGATGTTATGCCATTCGGAAAATAGTCAACCACAGGAGTCTTCATCGCAGACGAGCACGTGTTCTTGTTCTTGTTGCCCCTGTGCTCCGTTAAAGGCCGTTTAGACAATGCAGTCAGCGCTCGCGAATTTAGGTGAAAGAATTAGAGGGCTATGCATCTGCAAGACGGAATTTTTCCTGTTCTTAAGTTAAGGTACTAATCAATTGCACTGTGTCTGACACTGTTTTAAACACTATGGTAAGTGAGGGCTAGTCATGCTTTTTCCTGCGAGTTTTTATTTTGACTTCTTGAAAGGCTGTATGAATAAGCGTATCAGAAATATAGAAAACAGTCAAGCAATATTAGTCTCGAACAGAATGTCATTGCACTAAGTGAGGAAGGAATGGGAGAAGTACTACGGGCCCCACATATCGTTCACTCATGTGTTTTGGCTATTGTCAAGTCTATCAGTCAACATTGTTACTTTCTTGCTCTTTGTTTTCTTTCTGGCAGACTGCAAGCTGAACATAGTACTCATAGGCATGCCACAAATTGCTTGCTGCACGCCTAATGATCATTTCCTTAAATGGCAGCTTTTTGTGGCTAGAGAACACTTTAAGAATTGACAAAACAATGTACACAGAATAACCCGGACTTGCACATTAGCAATACATACACTTCACGAGATAATTTCATAATTTTAAGCATATGTATACCAAACAGCCATACACAGCGTAGGAACAGGAGAAATGCTTGTCAAGCTTACAGCCACTCATCTAAAAACTATAGTTAAATCATAATCATGCACGCATGATATGGCTAATTCATACTACAGCACTGCGAAAAAAACTCAGAAAAGAATTTCTGAGCCACACCATTTCCACACCTTCATTTGTACTTGCTTAAAAGCTTGAGCCAGCAAAAGAATTTCATCTACAAATAAAAGTACTTTAATGAGGTTCCACAGTCCACGCATGAGTAGCTGCTAAAGTACGTGGTGCATGAAAGAAAGAACATACTTTTAGACTACGAATTGTAAAACATTACAGAATTCGACAGATTTTTATCAATACGGATTCATGCGATACGTCCCAATAAGTGATAAATGAATGACAGAGTTGTTAATTTATATTTAACGCTTGAAAAAATATTGAAATATTCAATTTCAGCTGACTTGTTTGAATGGCATTGTTGCTCTCTTATTATTAGATGCTACTTGTTAGCCAGTACACAAACATCAAAAACTTCACACAAAACAGGAATCAAATCATTGGGCACACGTGTATTCCAAACATTGTATATCTCGGCCTGTGATGTCATATGTTCCACAAAACTTGTAGTCTTGCTTGATTAGTTTGTGGTTAACACATAATGCTAGTACAAAAATGTGGCCAACTTTTTGAAAGGCTTTGTTGAGGTTCCGCAGTGCAAGCATTTATAGCAGCTACAATAGGTGTTGCATCAAAAAAAGAACATACTTTCAAATTATCAAATGACAAGCATTTTTTTTCATACCATCTTTTTCTTGTAAATTATATATTTTAGCAATACAGATGCTCGCAATAGTGTCCCAAGTGTGGCAATAAATGACATAGTTAAGTTCATATATAACACGTGAAATGAAGTCAACCTAAACGCTAAAATTCAGCTGACTCAAGCTTCTGCAGCAGTTGGCACCTTTATTATTGGAGGCTGCATATTTTCCAGTACAGCGCACATATAAAAACATCAAACATGGCAGGAATTAGTTCAGTCGGTGCTCGTGTATTTAATACATTGCACATGTTGACCCGCTGGATCATGCGCTCCGCATAAATTCGTACCCTCGAAATATTATAAGTCTGTTGAAGTTCAGCCTCAGTGAACTGGCCTTGGCCTCTGAGGAAAGGAGGCACAACAAGTATAGCCACTGCCTTCCCGAGATCAGCAGTAATGTCACAAAATTCCTTATCAGACATGATCATGTCGCCTGGTTTTATTTTATTCAGGAAGTGAGAATTTGCGGTTACGAAAGCATCGCAAGACCGTCAATCATATACCTTATAATGGAAACACACAGCTCCACTTGGTGTGATTGCTACAAGAAATTTCAGCGGGTAGCCACCCTTTTAGTTTGAATAAAGTGCCCTCTGCTCTGTTACAGAAGCTAGCTGCGCTGTCGGAGCCTATGTGCAATCGATAATCATGGCCCAGTTGGTGTAGTGTATGTTGAAGCAATCGGGTGACAGAGACCTTATGATGTGTCTGGCTGAAATTAATATCCACTTTTCAGTTGCTGTAGCCAGTGTCCAAAACACGCTATTAAAATGACTAGCAGCAGTCATTCTGTCCACGTAAATTACTGCGGCAAGTGATGAGTAGGAAATTCCTAAATTTGGCTTCTTTATAAAAACAATAGTCTGTCATGCATCAATACATCACACGAGCGATCAGCAGCCACAGGCAGAAGCGCAAATAAAACAGCATACATTTCTAAAGTACCACCACAGAGATCTCTCATGGCATTAGAACATGACTTAATGCTTTCGTAGCCATCGAAAGACGAAGATCGATTGCTTGGCTCGCTGTGGCGTAAGGTTGTTTAAGGGCTGCACTGAACTCCTGCATCGCAAACAGTGTGGTAGAGCTGCGTTATTTTATCATACCCGTCCATGCAGCACAGAAACCCCAACAAACGTCCACCGCTGTCAGCATCTTCAGTCTGGCAGGCCTGCACAACCAAGAAAAACATATCATGAATTCAGTAATAATAATCCATGTAAAAACTATAGAAAGCGGGATTGTTCAGTATATACAGAAAATCCCAAATTCTAGTCCTCTTTATGATTTTTTTCCTGACCTATTAAATCAGCGAAAATTTACTTACCGCAGTGGAAGATCATTTACAACAAAAAGGTCAACACACCGCATATTGCATTCTGGGTATAAATGTTTAAGCAAGTCATGATTGGTAATTATGAAAGAACAACTTGCAGCCTCAAAACAATGTCTCGAAATCCAGCTACTATTTGTGTTACCATAAAATTTGAGAGAACTGATCATGGTGAACTTTAAAAGTAGCAAACTTTTTAGTGTTTTTCTATCACCTAACTGGTGGCTTTTTTGAATGTCTGCAGTGTTTTAGTACAACCTTTTTCGCTTTGAATGAATGAAACTTTGAATGTGCTATAAAATGCTTTATCAACTGCCAGATTTTCAACAGGAAAACGTGTAGGAACACGTGCTATTTTTTTTTCTTTTCCATCAGAAGCATCAGCATCATGCTCGTGCTTTTACGTGACTGTGAGACTTAAAAGTATCATTTATGACAGATGCAATGTTATGCCTTCCACCTAAGAGCATCTTTTGATTCTGTTATTCTCAGTGATGTGAGATGGAACAGCAGTTCGAGAAACACCGTTATTGCGCGATGCAAAATAACAGTACAAGGTTAACATAATGGATAAATCTCGAAGCACTTTTAAACCAGATGCAAAGATGTGATCAACCTTGGTGTTGGGGCTGAAGTCAGTTTTTCTGAGATGTCGTAATATGGGTTTTTATTCACGCCTTCATTAGTGCACACATGACAAGCAGTCCTGCTGCTACCACTGAACAAAAAAATCTTGTTTATGGGTAGAAAGACTTGCTATATTGGTTACACCTCTAGTTGCATGCAATAAATAATCAATTTTCAGGTATTTCTTATCATACATACACTTCAATAACAATAAGTACATTTTTGGCAATCATCACTACGTTTCAACAACAATGAATATTATTTTCAGCATTCGATCATACATTCAACAACCATAAATGTCACTTTCAGCATCTGATACAGCTACAGCCCCGGGCACACTGAAGGCTACTATCATAATGAAATACTGTCATTGTCCCCCTGCTGCAGTATATTTCAACATTGTCATTAACAAGTATGGTGAATGCAATTACCACACACATTGCACAGCTATCAATTAGTGTAAATAAAAAAAGGAACATCATAATGCTATACCTGGTATGCAGTTTGCTCGTGCACCAATGCAGCGGCAACGCAGAGCAGGTCCAAGCTAGTTATACAAGCACTGGACGTAGCGCTGGAAGTACTGGAGGTCGTACTGAGGGCAGTGTCCTTGCTGTCACCGAAATCAATGTCAGTCGTTGGGTCCTTAGGCGTTGCCGGTCTTGCAGCAGATGCCCTTATGTTCCATCTAAAAATGAATTGCATTAAATGTGAATTTAAGCACACGTATTTCGTGCAATATTACAAAGCCTTTGGCAGGCCTTCCTCTCTCTCATACCATGCCTGTTGGTAAATAAAATTGCACAGCAGCACCAATTTGTCGGAAATGACATTTATTATCTTGACAATGTTTGTTATGCATCGACAAAACAAGACTTGTAGATATCTGGAAAAATGGTAGGGTAGTTGTAGCCTTGGTGCATGGCAAATGTTGCTCTTCTCACCATTCACGAAGTGCTTTAATCATACCCTTGCTGCATCACTGGGATCTAAGGAGAACTGTCAGCCTCACTGAAAACAGGCATTAAGACAGGAGGCGCTAGTAAAGAAAAAAAGAAAACTTGAAGCCCAGAACCAAAGAAAATTTACCTATGGGTGAAAAAGAGAAAAAAATGAGGCTAGTCAGCGTACAATGATTGTTGTGCGCACTTTTACAGAAAGAAAGAGCAGCAAGCAGTTAAACAACAAGGTATTTGCGTAGCTTTAATAGGATAGTAATAGCTAGATAATTTGCAAACATATTGGCTTGTTTCATAAACCAAACCTATACTTTTTTCAGACTGTAGTTTCTTGAAATTACTACAGAGTGGCGAAATTTCTGCTACTTCGCCGGAAAACCGACTGATGCGAGCAGCACAACTGGCAGCGACTATAAAACGACTTCGATATTTGCTAGACTTACGCTATGCGTGAAAATAGCACATGTGCAGTACGCACACTTACGAAGTCAAGTAAATGCATTGTTCATACAACAATGCTCGCTCATGTTGCTAGATTCTGGAAGCATGACGGCCGCACTGCCTCAAAGTTTGTTTCGCCGCCGCAACTGCTTAGATTTTATGACTTGGTAAATAGTACCTTCTGTAACTATTCAGATATGCCAAAGCGGCAACAATATTTTTGCAGAAAATGGCCGTTTTCCTATTTGACTTGATTGCAAATGGAATTTGACTTGATTGAAAAATGGAACCGCCATTGGCGTTTCCACCGCTGCACGCCATGCCGCCCCGTCGTTTAAGCAGCGTGGCGAAAGGCGGCGCACGCGCGCTCGTAAACTCACTGAACGCAGCCTATACAGCGTGATTTTTCTTCAACTTGCGGACAACGTGACTTGCCGGAAACTCGACTGAATGCTTATCAATGCAAGCGTCTTTCTCAGGGCTGCGCCGCGCGCACGTGGAAGACGTACGTGTTCCAACATTGCCCACCTCACGCGTGCGTCAGCACACGACTGTGTCCCGCTGCCTGTACAGGTGTCTTCGCCTGCTGGGCCGAAGATATTGCGAACTTAACAGTTAGCTGTCATGGCGACGCACATACAGGATAACTATGCCAAATCAATTACAGATGGCATTTCTGTATCAAAAACACTCTCCGGGCACAGCACCTTGCCGCCGTCACTGAAGCCTTCAGAGGCCTTTGTGGCCACAATGGGACTTCCAGCAGCTAACTCGTTAGATTCACTGGCGAATCTGATGTTCGCCACAACAGTACTGTTATTTTGGCCGGCTTTCAGTGGTTTGGCACATACAGGCTCTTACCCCTTTCGTGCCTTGCATAAAAGGTCTAAAGCATGCGCCGTCTACTTTGAAATTTCTGGCGCAATAGGTGAACATGATCCTGGTACGACTGCTTGTTCGGGCCAAGGTCAGTCACGCTACTGGGCGTTCTAGCGGCTAAGCTGAGACCCGACCACGTCGCGCACAGTCCCAAGCGCTCTTTCTCTTTTGAGCCTGGAATCCTTACTCTACGCTTCCCTAACAAATTCCACCAGTTGCCTGCGTCTATGGCGTTCGGCATAGCATTCCTCTTTAAGTCTTTGTTGTGCTTTTTCGACAAATAGTATAACTTCTTGCGTACAAAATTGAACGCTTTGCCCTGTTCAACAAGCATGTCGAACTCCATGTCGTCCATTGCTACCAGCAGTTGCTGACCAACAATTCAATAGCAGGACGGCTAAAACACCACCCTCAGAGTTACGTCCGTCTCCCAGACATCACCCCGCGGTCATAAAATTTTTCGGGAAAGCCAGATGTCAAACACTTCGAGTTAGACCCCGCCGATCTAACATCGGCGTGCGGCCGACTCGCAGGCTTCCACTTTACGCTTCGACTTGCGACGCCTGAAAGGCCTCTAAATGGCACATCTGGCTTTTATTTGCACGTCGGTCGACCCGTGTGGTGTTGCATTTGTGGTGATGTATAAGCCTGGCCGACGTACTCATTGAGCAGACACAGACATTTCCTCTGACACTAACAAGCATTTAAATAAAACAAAAGCAATGGCTAGGAAGTTATGAAAATAACTGAGGAAAAAGCACTATTACGCGAATGAAAAGACACTGACACAAACATGTTCCAAAGGAACGCTAGAGAAGGTACAAGTAACCACAACACGGAACGTTATTAAATTACAACAAGATGAAAATAAAAAATAGATACAAGGAATTGAATACAAAACAATGATCATGCACGGGCTTCTGAACGTCTACGTGCGTCGCTGCGCACACAACTACACCTACTTAAAAGCTGGGTGTATATAATAAAACGACAGTTGAAAAAATTCACAACAAAAAGTTTCATGCAAATAAGGCCAGCTCTTCGTACACGTTGGGGAGTTTACCGCGTTCCGCTGAAGATCTCACCAGCTCAGTAGACGACGCGGGTGCGCGGTAATGCAGCCATCTCAATACGGCGCGCGAACCACTCCATGCACGTCGCCTACGCGAGACTCGCGACACCGAGGACCGCACTTCATTCTTTTTGCATGTCAACTACCGATTTCGCAGGAGTCAAAACTCTTTTGGGACGTCCCGTCCACACTCGAGGGTATTTCTTTTTCCTCAAACTAATGTCTCTCCTTTCGGTAGCGGTGTAGGGAAGACACGGTGGCGCTGCTGCTATGTCGTTAGTCACCGGAAGTCGTCTTCCCAACACAAAAGCGCCCTTCCTTGGATGATGAGGCGCGCGGGCGAAACGAAAATTGCAGTTGTTTGAGACAGTCATGTACACTGGGCGGAACAGAGAAAGTAGTCATTAAAGGTACTACTAATGCCTAGAGCGTTTGACACCAACAAACCATCATGAATAATGAAGGCTAAAGGTGGACTAATGGTTTTATAAAGAAAAGAATTATTCAGACACCATTGTTCTTTTGCGTCTTACCCAGCACGATCGATAATATTCTGATAATAGTGCTTTTTCGTTTCTTGTATTACAATATGCAGTTTTCTACAATATTGCTTGTAGCAATCAAGCAGGTGCAAATAAATGGTTTTCTTTTCGTTCAGTGTCCGATGGTACGGTACTGATTTAAAATCGGCAGTTTCATCTGTACTTTCTTCATCAGTAGTGTCACCCAAATTTTGCTTCCAACTCAATACCACAAGTCAGATCTTTCCGACTGCTTCACTAAAATTCAGATTCTGTCGATGTTGGATACCAACTCTCCTCAATTGGCGCCCGAGACACACCAGCCGAGTTGGAGTAGACAAGCGGGAGGAAGTAACGTAGTGGCACTATGCAATATAGGCCGCGATTCACTTGCAGGTCACTTGAAGAGGAAGTGAACACTGTAGAAACTTTAGTAAAGCTGAAAAAAACCTTACATTTACAGACTGCAAAGATTGATTGATATGTGGGGTTAACGTCCCAAAACCACCGTATGAATATGAGAGACGCCATAGTGGGAAGTCCGGAAATTTCGACCACCTGGGGTTCTTCAACGTGCACCCGAATCTGAGCAAATGGGCCTACAACATTTCCGCCTCCATCAGAAATGCAGCCGCTGCAGCCGGGATCGGAACCCGACTGCAAAGATTATATCACATAGTTACAGACACATAAATTATAAGAAAAAACATCGGAAACGAACCGTCTGTAGGGCAAACCATCAGAATTTGCCAGAGGTGTTGGTGCGCACATATTAAGCCCAGTTCAAAACGCTTGGCAGAATACTGAGGCTTCTTCTTATTTCTTTGATGCTCCGTTTTTACAAAACTGTCGGCGAATCATCGCCTGATTGTCTTGTGATAGGGGGAGTGCAATTCCTATTTCAAGAAAATCAAGACTGTATTTAAGGATTCTAATTTTGTGCACGTGTGAGGGCTAAAGCCCTTCGCTTCAAAAACCAGAACGAAAATACAACTCAAATAAAACTAAACAACTGCCATATAATTAATGGCGGGCTCTGTGCACGCACATGTAACTGAAATTAATCAGTCGCGTGCTACGATTTGTGGCCATAATGTAGACATCGCTGCAAACACTTTCACCGATTGCCGACGGGACATTAAGCGGTCTCTCCCCTGTGTCCTTCAAGTGGAACCGCTCGCTCCTCCTGTGGCACCACATACGAGCTCCTTTGAAAATGTTACTGCGGAAAAAGCACAGGGCATGCCGGGAACCGTTTACAACGATTAAGGACAGGCTTTCGCGTGTCGCAAGCACCTCATTTTGAGAGCTACCAGATGCAATCCAGACAGTGATGAAAGGTTGCTGGTGATCGCATGGTTTCCCAATCCACGCCGCCTTGTCTCTGTGGTGACTCTTAGGCGCGCGAACAGCAATCGGTTTGGCCGTCAGCTAAACCGGTGGGAGAGCTTTTACTACCACGCTCGGTCCTGGAAGAGACGCAGACATGCGCACGCCGAAAGTGCCGTGAGGCAATGAAGGGGTCATCACAACAATGTTTTTTTTCTCTGCCAGTTTGTCGCCAACGTTGGGGTTGGTTCCTTTCGCCTGGGTTAACAAGAAATTAAGACCGCACATTATTCTCAGTCGCCCTGGCCCTTCGCAAGTCACCGTGCGGGCACATGGCTTCCACAATCTGCGCTGAGATGAATGAACACTGACTGAACGCCATCAAAGCAATGCTGCTTGCCGGAGCAAACGCAGTGCAATGGCTGGCATGCCTCCTCAAATAAAAGGTGAACCAATAACTGCAGCTCAACCACTCAGTTATGAGTGGTTGAGCGGCAGTTTATATTTATATAGAGTAACCATCCCTTCCCTCGGAGTGTTGAAAAAAAACGATCTGTTCTATCATCAAGAGTATACTTGCAGAGAGTAACTGTTACTTCCATGGCAGTAATAAAAACTATCCTTTACTGCTTCTACCATTATTGAGAAAGAGTAACCATTGCTCCCGTGGGGGTATGGGCAGAACACCGGATGCTCCTGTCAGTTACTTCCTAAGCCGACAACTGCAAATGGACAGTAATGGTTCCTCCCGTCGCAGTTACTTTCGAAATAGTGAAACGTGTGTAGCAATTCACTTACTCTTCTGAAGGAGTAACCTTGAGCCCCCTTTACGTCCATTACTTTTTACAATGCATTTGTTTAAAGAGGCGATGGCCGTCATAGTAGCTTCGGTAGTAGTGCATCGGAAGTGTTACTAGAAGGTCGCAGGTTGTCTCGCAAAAGGTCGGGTAGTTGTCTATTTGTCTACTTGTTTTTGTTCACTTTTAAATTATAATAACTGCTTAACACGTTCGCTATACTTTCGCCTGCAAGGTTGTCTGTTAATTTTCATCACTATTGCGTCTATTAAAAAAGGAATTTCTGATTATACATTTCTTAGTCGCACTCACACGCTCATGGTTGCTACGGCAGAGCAGCACCATTACTAATACTTATCAGTGGAACAAAATAATTTTTCTGATATAGGAGTTGTTCGATCAGTCTATACTGCGTTTTCTCGTACCAGCCGCAATTGAATGATCAAATATTTAAATTTGAGGTCAAGAACAGCTGGAAACAACACGAACGAGTGATCTAATGATTTAGGGCCCCTGCTTATCAATAGTCTTCTTCGCCATGCTAAAACACACAGCGTGAATGCGTCGCATAAATGGCCCTCATCACAAAGAGTATATGAAGAATATTTTAATGCAGATGTGTCAGAATTTTTTTATATATTGAGGCTATAATACAGTGAAGGAAAAGTTTGCTGCCGTTGTTTGTTTCCTGGCACGCAGCCAAAAGTAACCACAGTTGAAAGTGCGGGAGGGGGGTCTAAGCCCTCTAGCTTCACTTAGTGAAGGACTCGAGCCCCGCTTTCCCAGAGGGAGATACGTCTATAGTATGCTAATATGTAGTGTGCTTTCTGCTTGAGGTGCGCGCTGCAAGTTTCGAACTGCTTGCCGCTTTTCGAGTGACATTACACTTTGTTGCTGTAGCATTCATTCCTTCGTCCCCCTGGAGAAATGAGGCACAATAAACCTTCGCCTACTTCTCTTAAGCAAATGGCAACGTCCTGTTAGTTTACTGTATGGTTACCAGATGCAACATGAGGATGCAACATGTATGTTTCCCAACTGTTGTGATTTGGCTGCCAGTTTCATGTCACCTCAAAGTAACTGTCCTGATTGTGTCCCATCTGTGACCGTCCTGTATATATCCCACATGTTGAGATTCGGCCGTCGCTTTTATGTTGTTTTATTATCTGCGTTCTGTGAGTGTCTTATAATAACTCACTTTTTATGGAAACGTGATGTTAGGCCCGCGTCCCCGTTCTCATGGTGTGGCAAAAGGCGGCTGCTGTAAGTGAGATCTGCATAGACGTACATACAAAATTGCAAATTAGTGATTTGCTATATATTACACTACAGCTTAGAGCATTTACAGACCATATTCGATTATTTACAGAAGATATTCGAATTTAAAACAGTGAGTGGCTGAAGAAAATTAAGATTAACAGATCAGTATTTATCCCTCGAAGCTTGAACACAACATTACCACTTCAAAAAATTTAATTTTTTAGCGTCTTTCAAGGTAAGAGAGACTACATTCATTTCTCAAAATCACACTGATCACGACAGTATATTCTGATTAAGAGGCAATTTTCAAGGCAGTTAAAACACTATAGGCTAATTAGAGAAGCTCTGCATAGCCACTTTAGCCTCGTGCTCTACGATATGCGAAGTTAATGACAGTGACATGTAGTGCTTTATAGGCTAATAAAAATGTATGCAGCCTTACGGAGATTTGGGTGAATGTTAAATAATCCAAGGTGGTCAAATCTTCCGGAGTCCTCCACCATGGCATCTTTCATAATCATACAGTGGTTTTGGGACGTTAAACCTTAGATATCAAACTTGAAATACTTAGCCGGTATCATTGGAAGCAATACTAGAGCCCACAATCAGTAGACAGTTCACGTAACCCTTGACTGCTAAACTGAAGCCCATAGAATCAAACCACGGCTGTGTTTTGCTGGAATTTCTATCGAGGAAGAATCGCTCGAGCCCTCTACACTTAGGCACGGGTGCAAATAAAGAATTCCAGATGGTTAAACTTTCTTAGTCCTTTACTATGGCGCTCCAATAACCGTTTTGTCATCTTAACACGTTAACCTCAGAAAAGATTATTCTCAATAACACGGGAAACTCGGCAAATAATATTCTTATTGCACTTGACACAAAACAAAGCAAGAAGATATCACTCTCCAGTTCAAAAAACGTCATCATTCACCCCCGCAATCCTTGTATGGGCTCAAGTTACGGTACTTGATAATGCTTTTCTCCAGTTATTAACGATGTGAAGCATAGGTATACATAGCTGTGACTAATAACGCATGGTTAGGTATTGGCAAACTTAGTTATCATGAACTCCCTACTGAAACGTTCCGTAAGATGCGGAGACCTCAAGTACGGAATTATTGGAATATGGAAGACGTATGATGCGGACTCCGCATAAGACGTATGATGCGGACTCCGCAACTTATGGCAACACGTATCATGCGGAAAAACTGAAATGTGTGCATGTTATGTCGGAATCTAGTGCAAAGCAATATAATGTGTAAATTGAGTAGACGTCCACATTTTGAGTACATGCAATACTGTGTACAAATCACAATATTTCTTAAATGTGCATGATGAGGGATTGAATCATCGGCATCTTTCTAATTGTCGTGATACGGAAGCAAAATTACCTTTTAAATAAAATACATTACAAAACTAGTAAATTAACATGCTAGCAATCATAAATGGTGGTTACATTGCAACACATTAATGCAGTGTTCTATGCAAGGCTTAAAGAACTTATAAAGTTATTATTATCAATAGAGAAGCATTATATACACATCAGCCCTGCTATAATCAATATATTTTTTTATTTGTCTGTATGCTCCAGCTGTGAATAGTGACATTGCAGTGTTGATCATACACAAATGAGGTGAGTGCACCGTAATTTCACGAGCTCCACCTAAGCCACAGGATGGTGGCACAAAACACAATATAACAGCAATTTTAGAACGAATTGTTTAAACATAAATAATAATCATAGCACTGTGAAAGTGTGGCGCTGTGTTTATCTCATGAATGCCTTGTGGAGATCGGCGAAATGCTGCTTGAGGCTCCGGCACCACTGTAAATTTCGAAGGTCACTGCCATAGAACTTATGTGTCCCTCATAGGCACCTGGAAATGAAAATAATTGGCACAAATTATGTAAGAGACACATGTTAGCACAATAGTTCACATGCACAAGAAATATAACACACAGAATGAAACTGAAAATGTAAGGCACACAATACTTCATGTTATGCATTTGTGAATAATGGAAGGAATGAGTGTATAAATTAGTTCTGCCACATGAAAAAAAACAGCATGCTTATCACAGTGAAAATAACTAGGTTGTCACGATTTTCAATGGTAGAGATAATTGATTAATATGTCCTTATAAAATTATGATTTAAATGCTTCCAGCCCAGTAAAACTTTGGGAACTGCAAGTGAAAGCTCATAATGTACATTTAATAGTGTGTGCATGTACATCTGCTGCCTTTATACTACATAGTTTGTGCACAAAATTGGCATCTTGAACAATTTTGAGAGTTAAACCTATGCAACTTAAGAATGTTAAAATCACCATGAAAGCAAGCAGGACCAGGCAGGTGCCACTAAAAATCTGTGCAAGCCAGATAACTATAACCGAACTGCACACATATAGGGGAACAAGAGTAACAGAAATTCTGCTGCTGACCCGCATGTCGCGGTATCAAACCCCGGCTCCATTTCCGATTGAGGCAGAAATGCTGTAGGCACGTGTGCTCAGATTTGGGTGTACGTTAAAGAACCCAAGTGGTCGAAGTTTCCAGTGCCCTCCACTACGGCGTCTGTCATAATCATATAGTGGTTTTCGGACGTGAAACCCCACATATAAATCAAGAATAACAGAAATAAATCGCCAACAGAAAAGTTGGGTGCATGTGCTATTTGTAAGTGCTTACACTTTACTACATACAGCATGCTCATTCCATTTTATATACTGATATTGAAAATAACTGCTCTATTAGGAATGAAAAAGGTAAGGTAGAACTGAACGACTCTACAAAAAGTGACCCTATTATGACATCACGTTTTCTTATAACAAAATTGACTAAGACTCTCAAATATCATTATGCAAGAAAAAAATCTTCAAAAGAACAATGAAGTTTGAAGTCATAATTTTTAATATGGCTACTATGACTATAACCAAGAAATCAACCTCAACATGGCTAATGTTAGTTTTTAAGGCCTATGTTCACTAGACAATGAACTATACCACAAAAAGCACAGCGTTCAAGCAAAGCACAACACAAAGAAAGCAGTCCTTTTTGTTATTACCTACAATGCCTTTAAAATGGTATTTTTACCTCTACTTTCCGCTTTCTATCTAAGTAACTGGTGTGAAACAAGTTAGCTGAAAATGCACTGTGCCTCCAAAACCTGTTGGTTGAATCTAAATTTTTAAAAAATGGTGAAGCTTGCACTAAATTAGGCTCCACAAGCCTTGGAACAGCGAGACTACATGACTCTTAGGACTAGTTTGGTTACTTGTGTTTTGTTTCTGGGCCTAAGCATAAAGACAAGGGCTTAACTGAATTGCTGCTAACAAACAAATGCTTTTGAAATCGCCCGAGCGTCAAAGGATGCTCAGCCATTTGTTGTTTTTCGCACTGGGCTATTCTACACCAAACATACAAACCATACTGCCTGGCGACCATTACAGATGTACAGTTTAAAAAATGATGGTAATTTACTCTTCTGAAAATAGTTATTTGCAGAAAGGTTTTGAAGAGAAAAAAGTAGTGGCCACGTGGGTACCTTTAGAATTTCGCAGAAGGTCGTGCGGGTGTTATTTGTGAGAAAAATTTCAAAGTACCGCTTTTTCTTGCCATATCAAATTTAATCAACATATTAGGTAAAGGTGCTTCCTAAATTATTTGAAGCCGAGTAACATTAGTGCAATTTTTCCGCTACATAGGCTTTGAAGTATTCAGCCAAACTGTTTATCGTTTGCATTTCTTGTATGGCAATACTGCATTTTGTATGAATATTTGAGCCACAAATACTCACAGCACAGAAGTTATTTTTCACGAAAAAAAATAATGTTAGGTTCACATTACAAATATCACTATATAATCGTTTTTGTCCACATTGAGATGCAATTTGAGCTGTGTGTTTGTCTAATTGAAAATTACTTTTATGTGTAAGTTGAAAGCAAATAAACAGTTCTTGTTACATGGCAAGTGTTATCATTACAATCTTTGTTTAAATGAGGAAAATGATTTTTGAAGTCTACTATTGAGGGCCATGGGGAACTTCGGAACGGAAGCTGTCGTATATCAAATGCAGAAAACAGCCATGATAAGAAAACTTCAAAAATTCATTTCTACTTTAAGACAAAGTGTAATCATATAACTTGCTATATAAAGAGAACTGCTTCCTTGCTTTTGATGTGGCGAAAAAATTGCACTAATATTACTGCGCTTCATGCACTACACACAATCACCTTTCGTTATACCTAGACCGAATTTGGTGTAGAAGAGGCAGCATTTTTGAAACACTTTTTACTTTTTACAAACAACAACCAGACGACATCCTGGGAAGTCCAGAAGGCACCAATGTGGCCTAATATTTTGTTCTCAGCGATATACTTTGGCATTTTGCTGTTTTCAGAAAAAAACAGTAAATGAGCACAATATTTTTTTTTCAAAACACATTTAGGACGGTTGGCAAAATGGCTGGGATGTTTGATGCGTAATTGCCTCACTGCCAGCTTTTATTCTTCCGAAGCTCAAGCTATCACCTCTCTGTTACTGCCTCCCTCACATACAATGCCTGCATAGGAAAGAAAAAGAAAGGCAGGTCCGACAAAGTTCACAAGGCAAGATATTTTCATGTTGGATAAATTCATTACCATAAACAGCAGCAAAATAACATTCATTTTGAGTAGTCCAAGACACAAGCTATATACCAGCATACTAAGAGCCAAGCACAAACTTTTCATTCGAACATGTGTGGTGATAGACAGGAAACACTTATTACAAGACTGATCAGTCTGTAATTAACTGAATGAAGTACAATGCACTTTTCAATCCAACACCACATAGGCATCTTTGCTATAGCAAAGCCATGTTCATTGATTCATGCACTAGATGGGCAATGCAAATGTAACAAAAAAGGTGAAAAAAGAAAACAAGGAAAAAAAGAAGAAAAGGGGGGATGCAAAGTAGGAGCAGTGTAGCACTACTTTTACTCTGCATTCCCCTTTTTTTCTTCTTTTTTCTTCTTTTCTATCATTTATCTTTTTTTTTGCTTCCCTTACCCCCAATCTCCGACAGGAGAACACTTTGTATCAGTGCAACCTAACTTGAAAAGAAGCAAGGGCTGCACTCTTCTGCGTTATAGGTTTTTTTTTTCAGACAAACATTTCCAACAGGCACACACGCCTACACCAAAAGATGATGTCATTACTGACCCCATTTAAACTAACACGCCAAGGATGACAAGGTGACTTCTAAAAAATAGGTCCTCCTATCGCAACATCGGCCAGCCTGTCTGAAGCACTTCTACTGTTCACCCTGATTACCCCACTAGATGTTTCCATCTGTCGACTCACATCTTCATTTTGGATAACACTAAGACGAGCTTACATTGATGAATACGCACGAAAGTTTAGTGATGTATCATGTATCAGAATAAGCAACTCTGTTAAAAAAATATTGATAGCTTGCTTCCAGGCTTTTTATATGTAGCCTGAAACTTCGTAATGTACATAAACCAGATTGACAACGTAATGCACAACATGCTTAAGAATACTGCGAGGAACAAGATAACGACAAAACGACCAGCCACCCAAATTTTTCGCTGTACATGTTTATAAAATGTTCATGTACCCCAAACGAGGTGCTTATGATACAAGCCGAAAAAACCTACAAGTAGGGCCTTGGAGTCTTCTGGAAGTAGACGGGTTGCATTTTTTCTGAAGAGGGCTTTACACCCATAAGTGAGGAACAAAACTCTTGTATAATGAAGAATGTTGGCAGCTACCAGTTATAGAAAAACCTAATGCAGCTAATCTTCCCCGACACATCTCTACATTTAGAGAGGTGACGTAGCTTCTGTGATTGTGGCCGTAACTCCAACAGGACCAGTGCGAAAATTGGCACTACTTGGCTAGACAAATGTCCAAACATGCCTGCCCGACTCCCTCTAGCCATCCTGGCTGAATCTGACACATGATTTTTTAACTGCTGGCTGGACAAAAACAAAACCACTGAAGCACTCACAATACACAGCGTGAAGTTCCTATGGAGTGGTCAACTTCGTCTTCTGCGATGAAAGAGCAGCACAGTGTACTGATAAGGCACTCCTTGCAGTGCTTTTCAATGCCACACAGTGACCTTGCTGTTCCTGTCGAAGAGAGCTTCGGGAGCTTGGAGGGTGCTTGCTTTTTTGTGGGGGCTGCTGCCGCTCCTCGTTTTCTGCTCAAGGTCAACCTGCACAAAGTTGTAGACGAGGCTTTATGAGTTGTATATAATGATATACAAATTTTCGCTGAACACACATTTCCTCGTGGCACACTGAGGAATTTCTTATAAAACTTTAGGCCTCGCATATGCAAACATCTACAATCGATCCGAAGATGTACTCGACTCTAAAGGAGAAAGTTTGTTATGCAGTGTATATAAAGAAAGGTCATTCAGCACAACCACAACTACAGTTGCGCACTAAAACGACATTTTACACAATCCTGTTTATTTACACGGTTCATTTTATTTCATTTAGATCTGGACTGCATGAACTCTTGAACCGGGCACCATATAGGTTGAAAGACACACACAGAGTTTGAGACAAACCTAGTTTCCCGTGGAGCATCCTCTTGCACTATAACAACACATCTCAATCTAATTAGTTGGTCAGAACGAGGTGAAAACAGCTCGCACTTGAAAAGCACGGGCAGATGGAATGACGCCTGCACCCTGCGCTCCCTGTACATTCTCGTTGAGGGTGCAGTTTTCACCTTATCCTTATGCAATTTCGCATTTATAACATTGTTCGCTGCATAATCTTTGTGGCGTTAAAGTGTGTGATACCGTCATGTGTATCCCATGTAATTTATAAAAATAGAATACAAGATAGCTTGATTCAAAAATAACAAAGTGTATCCAGCGCCATGTCCTGTAGCCATTCTTTAGGCAAGTGGAAAAATGATTTATTCTTCAAAACATATCTTACTTGTAACCACTACAAGAGCTAACTCGTACACTGGCACATTCTGTTTGCCTCTTCAGATTATAAGGTACCTTTTTTACACCAGAAAATCTTCAAGAAGAATAGAAGTGTTGTAATTGTTAAGAAAGAAAAGTAGAAAAAAAAGATAACCTACCCTGTACAGGAACCAAGCCTGCGAACTTCGAATAACATGTCCGATGCTCTATCAACTGAGCTACCATGGCGGCTATCCCTCTTCCATTTTGTACGGTATATATGTGCATTTATACATGGAAGAGTCAGTCAGCGCTGCCTGTTACCATTATGGCGAGTGTGGCACACCTTTTTTTGCCTACTGGCAATTACATTACGCTTGCAATTACGTTACGATTACTTCCAATATCCCTATACTTCTTTGGCACCAATATGCATCTGTCAGTTCTCAGAAAAGCTGCTAGTCACAGGAGGACGCAATAGTTCGCCCTCCCACCTAAATGCATGTACTTGAACACATGCACAACTGATCAAAAGAAAAAACAAGTCACACACCGCTAAGATTACTGAGATTCACTGTTTCAGATTTACGAGTAAAGGAAAGAACTATACATTTAAGGGTTTGTTGCCTTTGTTGAACACATTATAATGAGAACTAGCAGAAAATGATGCCAAACAAACTATCGGGGAAGTTATCAAAAGTAACCTTAACAAAATTGTGAAAAGAAAAGTGAACAAAAACGTAACTTGGCAACGTTTTTTAACAATTGAATTGGCATTACTTTTTATAACATCCCTTTATTTTACTGGGTAATGTTGTCGGGTAATTCTCATTATTAGAGTGGTGAGTAGGCTGACAAAGAAAGTATATGGCATTGATACTTCTTTTGAACACCTAAAAGTTTGAGGACCTTAAAAGAGCGGAAGTTACTTTAAGTAGACCTGAATATTTAGTTGGAGCGAAAAAAAAAACGTACACACATTTTACCTGGCTTCTTAACCTATTTTGAGACATAAAAGTGTATGCTGCCAGTAATGTTAAGTACCATTACTTTTGTCGCACTATGCACGGTAGCAGGTGTAGTTAGAGTGGTGATAGTGAAGGATTAATCAAGCACGCCACCAACTGCGTTCACATCAATGGTCGCGTATTTTAAAAATAAACCTGCTGTATAGTAAAAAAATTTTTAGAGCATATTATGATTTTATCCAAATCAAGTTAAACCGACTGGGTAAGCCAACCATTTGCATAAAATCAAAAGGCATAAAGTCGTTCATGTATTATAACTATGTGAACAATTTCAGCAATGCAGGGCAAAGTGACAACAGTTCTATTAAAAACCCCTCTCATTATAACATGCATGAAAAGCACCACACCAGAATATTTTATAGTGCATGTAATATCGAGACTACTAGACTGTCTATTGACCTTTTAGAAGAAGGGTATCTCCTTCACGTTCAAGGGGCAACCACTTAGCCTTTTCCTGAGCTTTTCTGTGAATATTTCCTGAATTTCAAATATCATTAGGATTGATTTAGAGTGAACAGATTTTGCTTACGCATTGAAACCTAGTTCTGTATGTAACTGCAATTATGGGTGCCAAACCACCTCCAAATTATTTTTAACATTTAACTTTTTTTTAACTGCAGCAGCACAACTAGCTATGGGTGCCCAAAAAGTAGCTAGAAACAATACCTTTACCTCTTTGAGGCTTTTGGAAGTGTTCAGCTTCTCAGTTCTCACCTTACAACATTTTTTTATTACGTGTTTGTGTGCCCACTGCTCTTGCTCCTTGTACAGTGAGGAGGAACGCATGGCAAGAAGAGACAAGAAAGAAGCATAGCGAAAAAAAGCGAAATAAGCAAGGACCTCTTTTGTATCTTACAATGTGTGTAACATTACTATTGCGACAAAATATAGACAAATTATCACGGCTACGCATCCATTGTAGAGTCATACACAGCTGCAACACCACGACTAAATTTCAACCTTGTATTGGTTTAGGATCCTTTATAGTGGCAAGCTAATGATATCTGCATTTGTTTGGCGCATACTAAGATGCAGTGAAATGTGATATGGTAATCTCATTTAGAATGCACGTCATGTGGCTTCATTGTATATGTGGCCACAAGTAACTCTGGTTGCAAAGACATATGGCAGAGCCTAAACAGACGTCACCGACCACTCCAATCTGAATTTGCCTTTGCTACTTGCCCACTATCATGCCAGCAATAAAGGAATAATTGAATCATCTACAGATATGTTCTAGCTTATGCTAAGGACCAAGTATGAAGGGTGTTTTGTCATTATTCAGATCAGTTATTTGTTCGAGAACACTTGCTGTCAAACACAAATACATTGCTGTCGAAGCATCAAGACTCAAATATAAAGCAAAAAGAAGTGTCTCTTTAAAAATTACAGGTCACAAGGCAAGATAAATATTTGATATACTTGGGATGTAAGGCACGCACAAGAGGTGCTGCCATATTATACTTTTCCTTGTGTTGAAACCTGCTTGCTTTGCTCACCCAACACATCTGTAAAGATGCCGTGAAAACACTAAGGAGCTGATGCAGCATGATTGAACACATGTCCAGGGATTCCACCATTCCTAGGCAGCCCTACAGCCTCCAAAGTCCTGCAACCATTTGTAGGATAAATATAGTTCTACCCAAAGTTCTTTGTTTACAGACACACATGCAAGACGCATAACCACTCTATAGGAAGTTTGCATGATAATGCGCTGGGTAGCAAAACGGATGCCAATATCAAGTATCCCGGCCTGCCGCTTCTTTCTTTCCGTTCATTGTTATTCAATCCATGGTTAATAAATGTTCCCCCAATTTGAAGTGTACTGGCAGTCCGGTGAAGAATTGCAATGTATTTCGAACACAGCCCGATTCATGGCAAGTAAGCATGCAATAGGGTTTTGTCAGCTGTTCGAGAAAAGAGCATGAAGTTTAGCTAAAACCCAAGTTTTTTATAAACACCATTCAATTTGATATAAAAGTTGTGAGCATTATGTAAAGGAACACGGATTCATGTTTAATCAATGATTTCTTATAATGTACTTATATGAATGCAACTAACTGAATATGAAACGATAATTTTTGCTCGAGAATTTAGAGTTATGAACACTATCGCACTTGCCAGCTGCATCTTGTCCAAAACAGCGGCAAGATAGGCTAGTTTCTGTAGGTGAGCAGTAATGAGCAGTGCAAAGTAACAACAAGAAACACCTGTACCAACAGTATGGGGCAAGCACAGACTGCCAACTGTATACATTATTACACAAAAGTTTGCCTGAATATCAGTCAGACAACTTGTGCAAATGAAGGTCCAGTTGGGCATGAACAAGTTACGAAATCAACAATGCCTGCTTTCACTAACAGGACCCTCATTCACATAAAGTATGCACCGATAGGCCCCTACCGAGGTACGTCACAGCATGATGTCACTGGCACATGTAAAAGGTGTGGCTGGAAAAACACTCCCGCTGGTGGCTCAGCCCGGTACAGTCGTGCAGTATTCGGGGCAAGTTTTAATTTTTCAAAGCTTACACTTCACGTTACAATGTCGACATTAGCTGTAGTATGTGTCAGCAAACATCCAGCTGTGTGGTAAACTGTGTGGTAAAATATTTGCCACGCTGTCTGTTTATCTTGAAGTGAACACACGTGGTGGCCTGTGCGAGCAAAAGCGGCATAGTCTTCAAAAATGTGCACTGTTGATTGCGGCATGTAGTGTGCATTGAAAAGCATTGAGAATATCAGTTCAACTGAGAATACTGTGTGTGGTGTGTGCAGTGTCAATAACATTGTGTCTTGTTTGCAAAGACGTTAGCACTCATGGCAGGGACCGGTCGATGAAAAAACTTGATTCGACATTTTAGTCAAGGTAAATATGCACTTGACGTGACCATCTGCGAGTGGGTACATCTCGGTGTTTGCGCTGTGTGCCGAAAAAAATTGCAAGGTCACCGGGCTGGAAGATACCATTTGCTGAAGCTGCATGTATGAATCGCCCCGACTAGTACGCAAGCTCAATAAAGGTATAACTCGTTTTATCGAAGGCCTCATATGTCTTCATGTAATAAGCAGAGATTCTTGTTTCACATATACTCAGTAGCTTTACCGCTCGATATTCATGAAGTGACAATGCAAACAACAAGTTTGTTAGGTCCTAAGGGAACAATGTAAATATGCAAATAGGTTGTAGGTGTCAGATGCAGCGATGTAACTGCACAAAAGATTACGTATATATTAGGCTACAGGTTTAGAATCGCATACATCTCAGTGGTCTATCAGGAACGTCACAAACAACTTCCTTGCCAACCAGCCCTTGCCCAGAGGGAGGGAATGGCTGGCACGGTGCTCGAAGTGACGTCACACTATTTGCAAACATAGAGAGGTTTCTTACTTAGGCAACATTTTGCACAATATATTTTTTAGATGCAAGACTGTACTCATCCACATTGATCATACTGATGTCTTTTGTTGTTACTTTGTGCTGTGAGTTACTAGGCATTTAGTCTCCATGATCTTTAAAAGCAAATTTCAGTGTTCTCTCTCATATTGCTGACAACTGTGTTGTTGCATAAATTGGGCAAAAAAGCAACACAGAAAGGCTGTAACAATAAATACACCAACAAGGGTATTCTCCTGCAAACAAAAGTCGGCACTGGTCCTGTCATTACCCGTCTTCCTTCTCTCTTTGCCTTGTTTGTGCTGAAACAGCCAAACACCTGATGAGTTAGATGAGAAATATTAAAGCATTAAAACTTTAAGTGCTTGCATCAGCAACTACACAACAGCGTGATAACCGAGCCCCTGCCACACAGCAGCGAAACATAATTTGAACTTGCTGGCAGTGTATTATTTTATAAAAAGCAACTCTGGCAGATTACAAAATCGCACATTGTGCATGCAAGTTTTCTTCAAAGTCAGGCGTACAATGTAGGTGCTGGCCGGTACAATATTAGTTACAAGCAAAGGTGTCTTGCAGGTACACATGCAGATTGCACGAACACCTCTCTCTCTCTACACTAGGCACGCACATTATATCTTTTAACAAGCACACGCCACTGTTTAGGGGCATAATAACGCTCTACCGTGAACGTATGCTAATCAACCCACTTAGGCGGTTGGCTAGGTGAATCGAGCCAAGTTACAAATTGTATCGCCCGCGAACGTAAACAAAATGCTGCTTTGCATCAAATGGCACTGCAGGCTTCGTATAATCATCAACGTAGCAAGCGCCATGTGCGTCTTCCTCACTACATTTCCCATATGAGAAAAATCGATCATCATACACATGCATGTTGCCGCAGTTGTCTCGAATAAGCTCCAGTAAGGCCGCGCCGATGCGCCATGGCCCTGCTGGCGTTAGCATTGTCAAAGCGAATCGGCAACCGCACTCGCAAAGGCGCGTAAGGTTGCCGTTTCACGACGCCTCGTTCGAGTGCAGCAACACACACTTGCACTGAGTGGCATAATTGGTCTACATAAAAAAGTGTCCCCCTTACATTTAGTTTCTTTCACACTGTCCTGAGTGAAGCGACCACAGGCGTCAGCCGTCACCTCGGAGTCCTTCGAGCGCCCGCCCAACCCGCCGATTCCTTGGACGACTCGCACTTGATCTGCACTCGAACAACCGCGGGAATAGGGCGCAATCTTAGCACATCACACGAACGAGGAACGGCGCTTCCTTGCGTAAATTTAACATTTCGTGCTCTCGTGTGTAGCAGCGCGAACACATAGACGCACCGAAACGGCATGCCCACGAAAAGAAAGAAGACAAACAACATGTGGCTTTAGCTGTGAATGGATTTGACTGAGATATCTGTGTGAGGAAAATAAAAAAAAACATCTGTCGCTGCTATGAACTGAAAAAAAATGTATGTTATCTGGCAAAATAACTTTAAAAGTGATAAACGGTTATTCAAACAACAAGTTACAACTTATGAATATTTTCCAGGTCTTTGTTTTGTTTTTGTTCTAGCAGACGACAGCTTCCTACTGCTTCTACGACAGACGTAGTGCGGTTTCACGTTCGGTGCGTGTCGCTGACGCAAAGCTCTACAGTAGTGATATCAGAGTTATCAATTCTCAATGAATCATAGAATGGCTACAAAGCAGTAACATTTTGACATAGTGCAGTACGCAATCTTTCAAGGTATGACATTTCTTTGCTCTGAAGCAAATCGAAGCAAGCCGGCTGGCGCAATCAGCTGATGTCGCCACTATGCGAGGCATGGTCGTGCGCAATAGCGTCACGCCCCGCGCGCGATTTGTCATCAAGCGATAGAGCTACTAAGTGGAATACAGCTAGATGCAGGGATCAATGGCGTATCACTCTAATTCCCTGTGGTGGCCGACTCAATCGCAAGAGAGCCCCGGGAAACAAGCTTCAACTGCTCAAGCTTGTGTGTGGGTGTAAAAATACTTCTTTGCATCCGCGGCGGGGCAGCAATCTATAGTTGAAAGACATGCGAGAAGCATGTGACGTATATACAATCCCAAAACATATGCACACAACAATAGATACGATCGCATATCGTACATAAATATGCCAACACATAGCGTGTAAAAAGCAAATTCATATACATTACTTAAACTCTCGTGCACTCCTTAGCGCGAATAGCTTAGCAAGCTAACGCACTCAGTTCACGTACGCGAGCACAACTGAATGGCGCAGGTTCGAGTCCCGCCAAGTGTAATTTTTTTTGTTTTTATTTCTACGTTTTTATTGTACTGCTATCTTTTCTAATGCCTTAGGTTCTAAAACAAAATAAAAGCAATATTGCGTTTAAGTACGTATGTGGGACTGTGTTTTTTGCGCAACACAGTTATTAGTATTTTTATTTTCGTTATTATTTTTTTTATTTATTTCATAATATAACAAAATTAAGGGTTAAGGGGAACATTGGGTCTGCTTGATTGTGAAGGGACTCGAGAAGTGAAAAAACTCAAACCAAAAAATTTATTAGAGAAAAAACTGAGCATTTCACAGCCGGACCAGTTTCTTCAAGGGTAGGCCCTAGGCATTCGCGAGACTTGCTATATGACTCATCTCAAGCTGTGGCAGTTGAGGGAAGGCAATATACCGAGAAGCAGTTCCAAAATTTTGGTTGATGTTTTTTGATTCCTCCAAAATAAGGGCTGCACAATTGTGATCGAGCCAAACCAAGAATTGCGGGCACGAAGTCATGAGACAGAAAATGAATATTGTTGATTGTTTGAAAAATTGCCCTTAATTAAAGGAAGAGTTATGGAGTGCTACGTAGCTTAACTCGCAGTAGGAATTTTATATATACATATAGATAGTTTAAAATGGACAATGTTGCACACACAGACATTGGTTAAATTTCTTTGCAGGACAGTTGAAGCATCTATGTAGAACTGAAGCATCAAGAGAAGCTCATGCGTCCTCACATTATTGCGCTTTACCTAGCTTGTATGCGTCCATGCCACCTTGATATGATATATTTTAAAGCATTTGTTTAACCTATAATCTTCTTATTCATTAAAGCTGGCCCATAAGTTGTGTCTTATGTAGCACTACAATAGAAGCGTAATCTGCATGGCGGTCTGAAACAATGCTTTTGAAAATCTCAAAATGACCCAGCTCTACACACGACCATCCGTGCATCAATGATAAGCACCATTAGGTGTTTTTACATATCAGTTGTGCTCTCATACTTAATTATTTTTCTGACCACTCCCTCTGCCCCTACCTCGTTTCTGTCGGGAAGCTGTGGGAAGTTGTGTATAGCTGTATTTATATTGTAGGAGCACATACTATCAATAAAAATTATTTTTAGGCTACATGAAATTAGTTTTCATGGATTTTCATTTCTTTTGTCGGTGCTCAGGAGAGCTAAGCTCATGGTCGATATTTTAAAATGACATTTCTCTTTGGCAATGTTAATGAGAACAATTTCACTAATATTGACAAGATCATTCACATTGAATTTAGTTCTCATTATTATTGTTTCTACCAAAAAACGAGCCCTTGAGGTTATGCTTTTTTGCGTGATTTGTTTTCGTGTGACAGCATGCAAGTAAAATGACTGTTATTGTCATTCCTTGTGAATGACACATTTTCTGTGTGACAGACTTTAGCACCTGATCATCTGCAGAAGTTGTATTCATTCTGGAAAAAGGCGAACAGCGGTGACTGACAACACAGACCAGCCTGCGTTATTTTTTTGTACTATATATGTCACTGTGCATTCATTTATAACTTTATAGAGCTCGGATTTCCTGCTGAAAATGTGACAACAACTGTAGAGTTTCCACATTTTTGCAACAATCCACATGCCTTTCATTTACTATTGCACATTTTCGTAAGCACCTTACAAAATCTGTATATTTCCGTAAGACGTTACATTCTGCATTTTCCTTATGAAAGCTTCTGTACACTCCATACACTTTCCTTATCCTTCCATATCTTCTATCATGAACTCTCCGTATGCTCCATAAGTTTCCTTATCTTTCCTTATCCTTTCATATACTCTATAAAAAGCCTTCCATATATGCCATACATTTTCCTTATCCTTACGTATACTCCATAAAAAGCTTTCCGTATACGCCATACCATTTCCTTATCCTTCCTTATACTTCATAAGAAGCCTTCCGTAAATGCCATACAACTTCGGTATATTTCCATAAAACTCCATATTTTTTCCGTATGTAGCATCAGGAAATATTACGGAGTCCATATATTTTCCGTAAAATTTCATACTGAACGTTTCAGTAGGGGTATGACATTAGGAAATCACTTATTGATTGCACTTATGAAATGAACTTGCGGAAGACAATGAAATGCCTAAGGTTAGAAAAACCTTATTATCATAAAACATGCCGCAGTAAAAATAAAATGATTGTTGTGCTAGTTTTTTATCACAACAAAAAGATTTATCTTAGAAAGGCTATTGCACATAAAAACATTACATGCGAGTCATGAAGGCAAATCAATCATTAGATCGTGAAAAAACAAAATAGGTATTAAAAACCTTAGTAAGTAGCTCTCACATATTCAGAGATGTGCTTTGTACATAAAATATTATTCAGCCCCAAAAACAGCGAATAACACGTTTGCGGATAAACTGTGGCCAGAAGGAAACAAAGAAAGTAATGCTGTCAGCTGCCCAATCAATTAGAATAATGCAATTTTCGTAACTGATGTAAGTGGGTATGTCTGCATTCAAAAGTTGGAGGCAGTCGTTTTCTATACAGTGCCACTTGAAACATTTTTGAGCAAGTTTATGGCCGTGGATTTCCCGTTCTAAAGTTTAATTTCGCTTTTGATGATTATGCGTGCAAGGCAGTGAGAATGAGCAAATTATTACTTGCTCATATGACGAGCAGTCAGTTCTTGCTATCACCAGCCAATAATAAAACGGTAACCAGTTTAATGCTTGATCATGCCATCGACCCATGGTCAGAAAATATGCATTACATCAAGGACTCTGTACTAGTGGTCATTGTTCTGCGAACAAATTCATGCAAGCCGCAACTAAACTCTGCTGCAGTATTCTGAGCACCGGGATGCTAGAACTCTTAAAAGTGAAGTTATGTAAAATGTGACTGGCTTAAATATTTATGCATACATGGCCTTTTGCTGTGGTCACTAATGAGTTCAATATTGAATCTTACTCAACCGCACTGCTGACCGTGATAATTTTTGTCTGACATTGGTTCCCCCTGTATACATAACTATCTGCAAAGGTGACTTTTATTTACTTAACTTACAGCGCTCACTTTTTGAAAGGAAAAGAAAAAAGCTTACTTTTGAACATGCTGGCTCTGCGTGCTCCTTGGATTTACCTACCGGGTGGCTGTGTGCAGTCCTCCCTCTACACTAAACAGAAGCCATGCACTGCTTCCGTACACCAGCAGCCAGCTTTTCTACGAGCCAGCATTCAGGACAGGCTTGTCCGGACGTCTTCCACAATGTCTTCGTACGACGAGCATATGTAGGCTGCGATGGAAGCGAGAAAAGAATTTAGTGACATGTGTCTCTTAGCAAATCTGAGTTTAGTGGCCTTTTGAAAATGGTGAAGAATAATGTGTCTTAAAATTAAGATGTATAAAACCCAGATATGTTACAATACAAAAAAATTCGTAGGTCCCACGTACTGTGGGAATCAATACCATGCGAAGCTCGAAGGAGGAAGGTTGATATATCCCTTTAAAATGAGCACAATGTTGCGAGGCGGACGTAATTCACGCTGTGCATAACTTCTATGCCATGAATGAAAACCAGACATATCACGGGAAAAAGTTGCGCAATGTTCTTGGCGATTAGAGCTGCCACCTTTCTGCATTAGGCCGTCGCTCATGCAGATACTTGCCCGTAGCACACAAAAGTTTGCGTTTGCGAGTAGAAGAATGGTTGCATCATTTAAGCGTCTTTACACTGTGCAATTCAGCGATGTTTGAATGGAAAGAAGACTTTTGTGATCTTTATGCTAAGTGACTTCTTTTACAAAAAACTTTCAAACTTGGGCGGAGCCAATTATTAAGCTAATGCCTTCTTCCTGAGTGATATGCCAAAAGCAAAGTGCTGCAGTTAATTAATGACGATAATTTCTTAACTCATTGATGAATTAGTTGTCTTCGGGTAATTCAGCCATAGTGCCTAGAATATACGTACTAGTGTGCCGACCGCCGAGCGCTACCAATGGGAGTCGCTTGCACTGCCAATGACGCATTCCTCCGGCGGCCACCAGACGGCGACGCACTTAGGGACCGTGCTATCCGAGCGGCGGGGCACACCGAAAACGCGCGTCGCTTGCGCTTTGGATGCACTTCGGATGTGCGTTCGTTAACCCAGTCTCTTGCGGTGTAGTTGAGGGGCATTTCTGCTGTTACGCACATAGCGCATGCCTCCGCATGTTTTTGCCGTGTTTTTTTTTTTCTGGGTGCATTGTTCACGCTTGCGTCCCTTCATGAAACCGGAATGTCGTCGCTAAAAAGGAGGCGCAAGGAGAGCTCCCGTTTTTTTTCATATTGTGTGAGTGGATACTGCTCTAAAAACGAGCGCGTATTATTATTCAGTGGCCCTGCAGACCCAGAAGTACAGTGAACTAGAATATTTTAGTTGAGTATACTCAGATTGCTGAGCCTTGTAAGATAAATACATAAAGTGAAAGGATCGAAGACTAACTGCGCCAGCTGTCGTTAGTGAAAAAATTCTAGCAATTGCCACTACAATAGCGCTCCTTCAGAATTACAGTTGATGGTATCAGTAAAGTTTCCCGTGAAAACCTCACTAACAATTTGTACCATTTATTTTATTTGCAACTCTCGATTGCTTTTCAAGGCCAAAATTATTTCTCGCCTAAACCGCCGTCGGTAACACCGGTAATTCTACAAAATGAGCCTTTAATGTTGTTTAGGTAATATTCAATGTTTTTCTTGCACCACTTGACAATGTCCGCATGGGTACCGTGTGTTTCAAAAAATGTGTCCAAAATCCTCAACAATGAAAAAATTGGACGATCCTACGTACAGTGGCAATCGACGATATGCGAAGCACGAATGGTAAATGATGATATATCACTTCAAAATCAGCACCACGTAATGAGTTGGAGGCAAATGATGGCATACATGACTTCCGTGTCATGATTATTATGTTTGGATTCTTCGTTTAGCTCCTTCATCTATTCAGTCACGTGATACCGAATTTAGTATACGTGGAGCTAGCGAAAATGGCCGCGAGCATGCTGTGAGTGTGGTATGTTGTCATGTTCTTACATGACACGCATGTCAGGATTATCAAGTTTGCACTATTCATATATTTAGTAATCCATTGACGTCACGTAACACCTAATTTGGTATATATGGAGCTAGTGAAGCAGCCGCGAGCGCCTAATGAAGGGCCAAATAAAATTCAATGTGGCGTTAACCCGCGCACACGCTGGGCACAGCGACACTACGTAAGCAAAACGCGAGCACTCTGTAATCTGACGCCAGGCGCAAACAGCGTTCGTCGGCGTGGCCCGATGGCAACAGGTGTGAAATGTGACATGCTGCATTTCATGCCAATGCTTTATTCAGACAAAACTGCGTCTCACTCTTTTCGTGACGGAGGGACGCCGGACGTGCTGAAACGCACATGCGTCAAAGAAACACAGCGTGGCGCGCGCCTGCCAGTATATGGAAGGAGCGGCGCCTGGCGTGGCAACGCCGGTGTGACGCGGCGAAATGAACGCCGGTGAGCACGCACACGACGTCACGTCGAAATGTATTAGCACCTTGACTGTGGCATTTAGTCGTGCTTTCACATGACACGCATCTAATGATTATCATGTTTGTACTAGCCGCATACCTTCGTCATTTATCGACGCCACGTAATATTAAATTTGGAATATGTGAAGCTAGCGAAACAGCCGCGAGCGCATCATAAGTATGGTAGGTAGTAATGTTGTTGCTTGACACGAATGTCGTGATTGTCATGCTTGCATGTGTCATTTATGTATGTCGTTCATTCGTGTTGCGTAATACTGAGTTTGGTACTTGTGAAGCTAGCGAAACGGCCGGGAGTGCATCAGGAGCGTAGCAAGTAGTGATGTTATTAAATGACACGTATATAATGCTTATCACGTTTGCACTAGTCCAATACCTTCGTCTTCTATTCACGTACTGTGATACCGAGTTTGGCATATGTAAACAGCCGCGAGCGCATCATGAGCGTGGCATATGGTCATTTTATTACATGACACGCATGTCATGATTTATATGTTAGGGTCTGTCACTTGTGTTCACCGTGTAATAATACTATACCTTGCCAGTTTTGCAACATGCCATGTGAACAGACCGACCGCAAGATCTCATTGATTGATTGATATGTGGGGTTTAACGTCCCAAAACCACCATATGATTATGAGAGACGCTGCAGTGAAGGGCTCCGGAAATTTCGACCACCTGGGGTTCTTTAACGTGCACCCAAATCTGAGCACACGGGCCTACAACACTTCTGCCGCCATCAGAAATGCAGCCGCCGCAGCCGGGATTTGAACCCGCGACCTGCGGGTTGGCAGCCGTGTACCTTAGCCGCTAGACCACCGCGGCGGGGCACCACCGCAAGATCTGCAGGACCATGGAATATAAATCATCACATTCATTACACACATGCCATTATTTTTATGTTGCAACTAGTCAGGTATATTCTACATGCAGTCATGTCATGCCATACCAACTTTGGTATGAACACCAATATTAATACGGCCAGGAGAGCTAAGAGGCGTAGGTGGCTTCATAGATACATACGCTCAAAGTCACCCAAGTTCGCTAAGGAATGCTTCGCATTGAAAAAAATCAATATGTGCTGTAGCACTCAGACAATTATGCTAGAATGAAATTATGCTATTTACGTTTAATAAGTTCAGCTAGCCTGAACATCAGTGGAGGATAAATTTGATGCAATGAACTCATCCTACCTTTCACTAATAGAAAGTTCACCTTATAATAAGTAAATAAAATGCCATAAATAAATCAACCAAATGTCGCGTGTTTCACTGTTGAGTTTTGTGGAACTTCAATAAAGTTGACATTTTCCCTCAGAAACCACGCGCCTTCATTCATTCATTGGTAACGTTGTTATCAAACACTCGATATTGTGTACCATGATAATGAAAATGGGGTGTACGTAGGTTTTTAAAAGTGCAACGAACAACTATTGCTTTAATTACGCATCGCCTCCAAACCAGAGTTCTACAGTTCCAAGAGGGCTGAGAGAACCCATTAAACCCTGCCGCACGTGCGCGTTGGCAGAGAGGCAGCCGCGGCCGTGGTAGAGACGCCGCCAACACCACTCCGTTTGGGCTCTGGCTCTGGCTGCCCGGCCATTGGCTCGCAGAGCACGGTCCCTGCGGCTATTGCCATCTATCTGGCGGCCTCCAGTGGAAGGCATCCTTCTCCGTGCCACCACGACGGCTGCGGTTGGAACACTAGTAAGTATATTTTAGGCACTTTACTTCAGTAACCATTTTACAGAAGTGCTTTATTTCAATTGCTTCATTGAAATGCTATATATCATCGTACTGGCTTTGTAAAGTTTGTTCAACTGGTGCCCGACGCGCACTTCGAACATGTTTGCTTCCAAACACGTTGATGGTCATGCCGATTTCTCAAAACTCCTTCAAGTTCAATTTACTAAAAGTGTCTTCTTCGATGCAGCTGCACTGGCTACCATTATCCATGATGCCTTTCATACAGCAGATACCTTTTTCGCCTTTCGTCCATCCTCTGAAAGTTTGCAATAGTATTGCGTCGAGGCTCGTATTGCTATCTGACTCATCGCACAGGAAGGTACTGCTTGTTGCGTGTTGTGATTGGGTCATTATTTGAGACGATTTATTAGCCTTTCCAGAGCACATTGAAGAAGCGCGTCTTCCATGACAATGTGAGCAGCTCACCTTACGTCGTTAGTTTCTTGCTCGATGTCCACTTGTGATGCGTCTGAAGCAGCAGCCATTCGTCGACCGAACGCGCATTTTCTCTGAGTCAGGAAGCCATATGGCACCGTTCAGCACTAGGTGTGATTGCTGGCAAAAAAGGCCCGCCTCCTATGTAACAGCGCTCTTGAGGACGCCGCTGATGCCAATGGCTGATTCTTGCGACTGCCAGAGGAATGTAGTTCATTCTTGTGCGACATTCGTCGTTGTTAGGTGGTCTTCTCTTTGCACTTGACCTCGATGCGTTGGTACTTGAGCATTTGTCGAAGTTTTTCTGAGCATGGCGGGTTGTCCGCACGAGACAATTCAAGACACCGTCGTCACTGATATTCTACCATTATGTCGTGCGAAATTGATTTCACTAGCACCTCGCACATCATGGCATAGTAGCCTGATTCTGAGACGCTGAGGCCTTTGAGCATAGTTATGATGACTTGAACAGTGTCGTGAAGGCTTTTCAGAGTCCTAGCGCTCGCCGATGTAGTGGCAGGAAGTGGAGTGCAACGATTTTTGGGGTGCCTCCGCTTAATCATGCCCACGTCTCCGGAGTGCTTCTTCACTAAATAAATGGCGTCCTCGTAACTGTTGTCTGTTGTGAGTATGCCGACCATCGCCTTGGACGCAAGGCCATCGAGAAGAGATGAGAGTTGGTGAAAATAATCAGTCTTATCAGAGGCGGGTCTCGTGTACAAAGTTTTGAAAAAGGTCGTAAAATGGAAGCCATCTTGTGGAGCACCCTTCGAATCCTAATAGGTCCAGCTTAGAAAGCCTGGAATCAGTTCGGCCGGAAATCGAACCTCATTAGGTCTAGTTTAGATTGCCTTGCACCGGTGCCACTGGAAATATGTGACGGGGCTGCTTTACGCAGCAGAGAAAAGTCGGCTGGCAATTCATCGTTGGACATGGCTGGCCTGGGAGTTCGGACTTATAGTTCCTCGATGTGATGTTTCAGAATACGGACGCTCCCCGCAATTTGGTCCTGGTACTCTCACACAGAGTCCATGTCCGTCAGCACATCGTCATCTTTCACTTGGGCGTGGAGTACTTTGTTAGCCTTGGCGAGCTCATTAACACATTTATTAAGGTGTTGAAGATTTCCGCAAAGCGCAGCGAAATCTAACTCAGTGGTCGGCAAAAGCTGATCAACTGCAATATTTACTTGCTGATGTGTCGATATACCTGCTGTCGTGTTTCGCAGACGTTCTTAGGTTATTTTAAAAACCAGGAAACGTTTTCGCACAAATGTCACATACGAAGACTTCTATCGCAGATAACCGGGTTGAAGGGACAAATACGCCTGGACATGATGAGCAGAGCACTCTTAAAAAATTGAGTGACGTTTTCTCCGTTTATGGAGAATGGGCGATGTCCCCAATATTCGTCGCTAAATGGAAAAACGTAGCTCTTTTTGCCACGGATGAACGTGTTTCTTCTCATGAAATTAAAGATGACTGACCCCGGGTTAGCGAAGTGAGTAGGCATAGCGAATGCATCAATTCTCGACTGGTAAAGATTGAATGGCACTGACAATTACAAATACGGTCCCGCTAAGCTTGATGTCGAACGAAATGATTACAAAAACAAGCAGACGAACCTGTGGTGATGAAACCATCGGAATACAGAATGGCGGAGCTAGTAAGCTTATTTCGGCAAGTGAGACGCCGTTCACTTTGAAAGACCGGTATACTACGAAGTTGATTTATTTGTGGGGTTTAACGTCCCAAAACCACTATTTGATTATGAAACGCGCTGTAGTAGAGGGCTCCGAAAATTTTGACAACCTGGGGTTCTTTAACGTGCACCCGAATCTCAGTACACGGGCCTACAACAATCCCGCCTTCAACGGAAATGCAGCCACCACAGCCGGGATTTGATCCCACGACCTGTGGGTCAGTAGCCGAGTACCTTAGCCACTAGACTATTGTGGCGGGGCGTATATTACGTAGTTCTCACTCAGGGAGTGCTCGCTAGGCTTGCTGTATTTATTTCTCACAGATTCTCTGAGTTTGCCGACGTTATCAACAACTTAACGGGGCCAAAGGCCCCGAGTTGTGCCTCCAAACCATAGCTGGATCGCAGCGAATTCATCTCAGCTCAGCAGCAGTGCAGTTTCGATAGATAGATGTTCCACGTTATATTTGTACCTTAGGTGTAGGGGAGTCACAGCCGTGAAGAGGCGGTAGCTGGCACCATCTATAGGTACTGAACAATACTGAAAAAAAGTTACTAGCGGTGACGCATGTGTAAACGCTCCCGGGCTCCCTGGCCGGTATTTGGTGAGTCAGTCCATGCATTTATTATTATTGACACCGGACGCCTAAATTATGTTGACGCATTGCATGTAGCTCTACATACGTCTAAGGACACACAGTACACATACATACATATAGAGTGAACTTAGTGAACAAGAGTACAATCAACCATTCACCACAGCGGCACTAACTTGATCGTGTTTGCTCACACCTAACTACGAACACGAACAAGCTTATATATTGTTACTGGGATAGTGATTTTGTGTAAACGCAATTACAGAGGAAGAACCTCAGGCGAAAATCACAATGGCTGATTGGCACACTAGCGCGCCTGTCAGCTGATTCTGTCCTTCATCTTCCTTTAATTCGAAACAGGACCCCCGGGCGTTGGAGCGCCGTCTAGGCGCGAGTCCGAAGAAGTGCGACAGAAGTGGGGTTTCATGCGCAAAACATTAACAATGTCAACAAGTGACGAGCTTGGTGACGTATTGGAGTGCAATGGCGCTATCTCGTAGTTGAAGTTGCTAGCTTGACGTAAGTTTAAGTAGAATCCTGCGTATATAGACAAAAGTTGTTCGGAGAGACCTACACGGCGACACGGTAACCATAGGAGGACGCGGTCACCTGGGGCAAACGTTATACTACGATGCCGGTGGTCGTAGCGGGCTTTTTGCATGTCCTGTGACCTGTTGAGACGAGACTGGACAACTTGACGAGCCATGTGAACCTCATCAACGGATTCGCGAGTGTACTCGCAAGCAGATGGCTTGAGAGGTAAGGTGGTTTAAAATGGCGATATGGGGTCACGAACATACAAAAGATAAAAAGGTGAGAGTCCCGTGGTGTCATGTCGAGATTAATTATATGCGAAAGTCACATAGGCCAACGTGGTGTCCCAGTCATGATAATCCTCGGAGACGTACATCGAAAGCATATCTGTCAGTGTGCGGTTGAGACGTTTAATTAGGCTGGCCAATAATTTGTGGGTGGTAGGCGGTAGATAGCTTTTGCGCTGTGGCACACGATCGAAGGAGGTCGTCGACAACTTTGGACTAGATAGAGCGGCCGTGGTCTGTAAGCAGCTGTCTGGGTGCACCATGGTGTAAGATGACGTCATAAAGCAGAAAATCTGCGACGTCGGTGGCGGAACTGGTTGGCAAGGCCTTTGTTATATCGCCTAACGGGTCACATAATCTGTGGCGACGGCGATCCATTTAGTTCCCAGTGTCCTCGTCGGAAAAGGGCCAAGAATGTCGAGTCCCACGCGATAAAATGGTTCAGAGGGGACTTCGATTGGGTGAAGCTGTCCATCTGGCAGCAAGGAAGGTCTTTTCCGGCACTGGCAGAGGTCGCAAGTGGCGACATATTGACGCACGGTGCGGTGCAGTCCTTGGCAGAAGAACCGACAGTGCACGCGGTCGAGCGTAAGGGAAACACCGAGGTTTCCCGCTGTTGGTGCGTCCTGAAGTTCTTCAAGTATGGCACGCTGTAGATGATGGGGAATGACAAGCAGAAGCTCAGGGCCTTCAGTGCTGACGTTGTGGCGGCAGAGGATGCCGTCATTCAGCACGAACATACGGGATTCGGCGTCATGGCTGTAAGACTGGACAGCATCGATTATAGTGCGCACTGACTCATCCCGTCGTTGTTAATTGCGCATATCGCTGATATCAGTAAACGGCATCACGCTGCTCTCAAAGTCACTCGCAATGGGATCAGGAGGGTCCACCGGATGACGAGAAAGACAGTCTGTCTCCATGTGCAAATGGCCAGACTTGTAGGCTGACGCTAAACAAAAATTCCTGAAGCCTCAAAGCCCAGCGACCCAGACGTCCAGTCGGGTTCTTCAGAGAAGTATTCAGCAAGCAGAGGGCGTGGTGGTCCTTAACGATGGTGAACATGCGACCCTATAAATATGGCCAGAACTTGGCGACGGCCCAAACTAAAGCTAAGCACTATCTCTCGGTGATAGAATCAGAGTGGTTCGGGCAGCCGAACGACAGCGTTGCTCAATCGCTTTCTGTATCACTGCAGGATAGCGGCCAAACGGTACGCGCCGGGCGCGTCATCTCCTTCCGCAACCAGGGACGCGACCACGTCAGCCCGCTGTGGTCGTTGCAAAGGCTCGTGGCTTCAAAGGCTTCTGTGCCAGATCGGCCCGGATTCTGCGCATGCGGAGAGGACTCGCTGATGCCCCATCGCCCATATATACCCAGCCAACAGCTACGCCACATCAAGGTGGTTCGGGCAGCCAAACGACAGCGTTGCTCAACCGCTCTCTGTATCATTGCAGGTACTGTCCATACGTTTATCTGCACTATACAAGCTGATATACTGTGGCTGCTTGGATTGCTCTGAGTGTTTTTGCTGGTTGAAACGGTGTTGTCTAGAAATACTTGACGCATTTGGATGGCAAACAATAACAAGGAAACCGACCTTTTGACCAAGTTCGCGAAGGGCCTCGGTGATAAAGCACCAACTAACATTAAAGAAATCGCGAAGGTCCTGGTAGAAATGACGTCTAAGTTCATCGAGGCCATGAATAAGTTGACAGATACGGTAACAGCTCTTGCTTCCTCAACCAGTGATATCAAAACAGAACTTACCTCCGTCACGACTTCAATGAAATTCATGTATGAATGTTTCGAGGAATTCAAGGGTGATGTGAGGTCTATCTGGGAGGAGATCACTGAAGTCCAGAATCGGAGCCTTGAGTGTCAGTGCGAAAATGAGAGGCTGACCAAGAAAATGAAGGGCGTCAGAAGGCAACTTGTGGAGCTGAAGCAGTACAGCAGAAAGAATATTCTTGAGATGAAAGGTGATTGATTGAATTGTGGGGTTTAACGTCCCAAAGCAACCATACGATTATGAGAGACGCCGTAGTGGAGGGCTCTGGAGATTTTGACCGCCTGGGGTTCTTTAACGTGCACGCAAATCTGAGCACACGGGCCTCGACATTTCCACCTCCATCGGAAATGCAGCCGCCGCCGCCGGGATTCGAACCCAAGCTGAAAGGTTTCCCGTTTGCAGAAAACGAGGACTTAAAGGAAACCCTGAAGCAAATCACTACCCGTTTAGGCGTTGACGTTCCTTCTCAGGAGATTGACGTAATGCATCGAGTAGCTTCAAAAGGGCTTCCTAACGTTATTGTTAGGTTTAACTCAAGGTCGACTACAGATAGTGTCCTGCAGGCTGCCAAGAAGAACAGATTAAACACGGCGATGCTCGGATTTAAAACAAACGAACCAGTGTACATCAACGAGCATCTGTGCCCTGAAAACAAAGTTTTGCTTGGCAAAGCCATAAGTGCAAAGCGTGAGAGAAACTGGTTTGCCTGGGTTTCTGAGGGCAAGATTCTAATGAGGAAATCGGATAAAGCAAAGGTTCTTCACATAACTTGCGAAGATGATCTCGTCAAAGTCGTGCAGTCATTCACCGTGTCCTAATCGTTTAGTAAGGTATCAAGGCGTACCTTTACAATGAATAATGTTCAGGTTCAACAACTTGCTGGCGAAACGAGCACGTCCATATACTACTGCAATGTTCGAAGTATCAGAAAGAACTTAGAATTACCTATAGCACAGTTGTCTGAGCATGCGCAACCGTTTCATAATATTGCAATCACGGAAACATGGCTGAAAATAGGTGAGGAGGTTGTAACCGCTGATTACAAAATTACCTCACAGCCAAGAGAGTCGCGAAATCGCGGTGGTGGCGTCGCCCTGTTTATTCATAAAAGTTTTTCTTTCATATCTTTGCCATCAGTTTCGTGCAGTTGTTCTTTTATGGAAGCCTTGTTCATAAGGTTAGAATTTCCTCTCATTGTTGGTGTCATTTATCGGCCTCCCAATTCTAGTCTACCTGACTTTCTTGCTAAACTGGAAATGATTTTTATGACAATATCAACAACGTACACTGATCCCGTTGTGGTAGTTGGGGACTTTAACCTTGATACTAGCCAAGATGCTAATAAGGACTACTCATTATTGCTGCGGTCATTCAACTTCAGAAATGTTATAACCACCCTCACGCGTAATACAAGCGTATCTTCATCAATTATAGATCACGCTCTAACAAATATAGATACCGACGATCATGCTGGCGTTTTCAAACAACCCATTGCGGATCACCTTCCGATGTTTATTGTACTTAATAACTTAATCCAAAATAAGAAGGAACATCGACGACATATTATCAAGACAGACTACACTATGCTGAGAAAGAGCCTCTTGCAGATCAATTTTGATGATATATACGACAATGATGTTAATACTGAGTTCTCGAACCTGATAGGAATTTAAAAAACGCAGTGAATACCTGCTGTCGCGTACTCCCTGCACGTTCATATCAATTACCAATTTGCCCTTGGATGAATGATGACATTTTGCAACTGTTAAAAACGAAGAAATTCTGGGACAATAAATAGAAATGCCATATGACGAACCGTTACTATTTAGGTCAGTACAAGCTACTGCGCAACAAAAGCGTAACGATAATCAGGGCCCGTAAAAAACAATACTACTCACCCTGCATCCAGGAGGCATCTGGCGATACACGCAAAATATGGGGTATCATAAATGAGGTTACTGGGCACCGTCAATCACAACGTGTTACTCCTGACAGCATTGACAACAGCACCGTCGAAGCGTTCAACACCTTTTTTTCTGGTATAGGCAAAGCTATGGGAGATAAAATTCCCCGCTCTGCAGACAGTTACATTGCGTCAAACCCAGTTGTCAATACGTTTGTGATGTATGATATTGAACTTTCCGAAGTTTTTCTTATTATTAAATACCTTTCAACTAACAAATCTGCTGGGCTAGACCACATTACTGCGCGATTGTTAAAAGAAAACGTCAATATTTTGCCCCAATCTTATGCAATTTATTTATTCATTCTATACAAAACAAAACTTACCCATCCATACTAAAAATTGCAAACGCAATTACAGTTTACAAAAACGGTGACATTTCCGATCCGTCTAGCTACAGACCGATATCGGTTCTTAGCGTTGTAAATAATATTTTTAAAAAAAATCTATCAAATGGCATAAATACGTTTTTACAGAAATACATGGTTCTTTGTCCACAGCAACTTGGCTTCCGGTCTAATTATTCTACGTCATCCGCAGTGTTGACATTACCACAATCGATTAACACGGCCCTATACAACAACAAGCTAGCGGGAATTGTTTTTCTTGACTTACAAAAAGCATTCGATACGGTTGATCATTTATTTCTTTTGCATAAAGTAAAATACTACGGCATACGTAAACAAGCCCATGAGTTATTTTCTAATTACATCAAAAACAGGCAGCAGGCTGTCGTAATGACCGATATTACTTTCACACTGCAATATCTGAACACAGGGGTGCCACAAGGATCGGTTCTCGGGCCGCTGTTCTTCTCCCTTTATATCAATGACTTGCCTCATGTATTAAGCTCTTCCGAAATTATTATGTATGCCGATGATACAGCATAAATATGTACGGCCGACAATGTTCTTGAATTACAAAGACATGTAAACGCAGAATTGAAACAAATTTCTTAGTGGTTTTTTGCTAACAGGTTAACGGCTAATGCTAAAAAAACGAAGTACTTTATATTTCATTCCCGTAGGAAATTATTTAGTTATGAAGATATTCAGGTAAAAATTGACAACTGCATATTGGAACGTACGGAAACGTTTAAATACCTCAGGATTATACTAGATAATTACTTTCACTGGGCAGGTCAAATAAATGCCGTCGGTATAAAGCTGGCTTCCGGCTGCCACACGCTTTTACAAGCTAGAGGCTACTTTGATAAAAGCATTTTGCGAAGCTTTACTTTGCTTTCATTAATAGTCATTTAATCTACTGCATGGAATCGTGGGCCTGGACTTATGATTCTTATCTGGATCCCCTTCGAAGGCTACAAAAGCGTGCCATAAGAATAATAACTCACAGTAAATACAACGAGCCAAGCCGGCCGTTATTCTGATAACTAAAAATACTACCCTTCAATCTTTTGCGTGACTATAAGATCACCGTTTGTGTTCAAAGTATCATAAAATACAATAGCCCATTTGATGTCTCGTTATTTTATTCCTCTTCCCGCCCTACTAGAAGCCTGACGTTCGGTAACTTTAACTAGGCGCCAAGAAATAACGTTTATGGTGAGAGATTAATGCAATTCACAGGGATAAAAATCTGGAATAGTTTGCCCACTGAATTGAAGACATCACACAATGCTGCGGTAAAACTAAAAAATCAATTTTTGAGCAAGTTGTAAATACTTCTTTTTCTCTTTGGTGGTAAGTACTTACATTTGTATAAATATACGCTGGTGAATCTTGTAAACGTAGCATTTTTTTTCCTTCTAACTAAAACTTGTGATAGTTTGATGTTCCTTATGTATTTTAACCGATGTTTTTTGGGTGTGTCCACGAAGTTATCTGTCATAACTTTTTGTATGCGCACTTGCAGTTTTGTTTGGTGTGACCAGATTGTTTAAGAAGAGAAAGACTTCTATACACCGTATATGTGTTCATTTACAGTGTCTATATAGCTATATATGTATTATGTGTAATTGATATTTCCCGCTTCTGTCCATTACTTTTCTCATTAGACCCTACACTAGCCTCAGGCTATGGGTCCAATCAGTGTTTGTAAACCTCATGTGACAAATAATAATAAACGTTCAATCAATCAATAAAAAAATAATTCCTCTGAGGGGGATAAAGTAGGCGACTGGCATAAGCTATCACGCACTGTCTGCTGTGGTGCCGCTGAGCGAGAACTGCGCCAATACCGTGGCCACTGGCATCGGTGCGAACTTCTGTGGCAGCAAAAGGATTTAGGTGGGCAAGTATGGGGGTGTAGTTAAGCAGACGATGAGAGCGGTGAACGCTTCAGCCTGCTTACGGCCCTACGAGAATGTGGTATCCTTCTTCAGCAAATCTGTGAGTGACCTGGCAACGTCGGCGAAGTTTCGCACAAAACGACGAAAGTAGGAACATAAGCCGATGAAGCTCCAGGCGTCAGGTGTAGAATAAGGCACCGGAAAGCTAAGGACGGCGCAGATCATTTCAGGATCTGGTTGTACGCCATCGGCGTTTACAATATGGCCCAAAATGATAATCTGATGGCAGCCAAATTGACATTTCTTGGAGTTTAAACGTAGGCCAGCTGTTCTGAAGACCGCGAGAGTTGCAGCGAGAGGGGTCAGGTGGCTATCGAAAGTAGATGAAAAGACCATCACATCGTCTAGGTAACAGAGACAAGTAGACCACTGATAACCATGCATGAGAGAGTCCATCATTCGTTCGAATGTGGCAGGGGCGTTACATAGTCCAAAAAGCATCACCTAAAACTGGTATAAACCATCCGCTGTAATGAAGGCTGTCTTCACGCGGTCCATTTCGTCGACAGAAATCTGCCAGTAGCCAGACCGAAGATCAATAGACGAGAAGTACGTAGCGCCGCGCAGGCAGTCCAACACGTCGTCGATGCGTGGTAGCGGGTATATGTCTTTTCGCGTAAACTTGTTAAGGTGGAGATAGTCAACGCAGAAGCGCCAGGCACCGTTCTTTTTCTTTACAAGGACAACAGCGGAAGCGCAAGGACTACTTGATGATTCTATGACACATGTGTTGAGCATTTTGTCAAGTTCCGCTTGGATAACTCTGCGCTCGCTGTGGGAGACACGGTAGGGGCATAGGCGAATGGGACTGGCGTCACCAGTGTTTATACGGTGCCGAACGGTGGATGTTTGCCCTAGAAGTCTCTCGTCCAAATAAAAAATGTCGGTATACGACACGAGAAGGTGATGGAGGTCGTTGGCTTGCGCAGGATCGTGGTCGGATTCAATAATCTTCGAGAAACGACTCGGCATAGAACAGATGCTGTTAGCTACAGGAGACTGAAGTGAATCAATCTCGGTGGTGAGAGCCGCTATTTCGAATATGTCAGCATTGGATACGCGGCCGAAAACTTGCCACGAGGAAGCGCTTGAGGCCAAAACCTGAAATTGAGAAGTGGGAGCGAGGCACAGTTGTCAGTGACAGTCACAACCGTATGAGGAACCGCGATGTCGCGCTCCAAGAGGACGTCGGTGAGAGGAAGGAAAACATATTGATCATCGGGAACCTGTGACTGTGTGGTAAAAATGACGTCGCTCGTCAGGCAGCCACCCGAGGTGCGACTCAGGTGGCTGAATGAGAGCATAGGCGCGGCGTTGCAGTGTGGTGTTCAGAGACTATCTGAGGCAGTTCTAGCTGAAGGATGCCGGTAGCACAATCAATAAGAGCAGAGTGGTTTGCAAAAAGTCCAGGCCTAGGATAACGTCATAAGGGCAGTGGTCAAACACGGCTAAAATGACAGACGCAGTGTGGTCTTTTGTACTAAAGTGGGCAGTGCACAGACCGAGAACCATTGGCGGGCCGCCATTGGCCACACAGAGCATTCTTGCAGCCACTGGTGTCAGAACTTTCTTTAAACGTGTGCGTAGGCTTGAACTCATGAGCGAAATGCTCGCGCCGGTGTCCACAAGTGCTTGTGCAGGTACGCCGTCTACTTCAACGTGTATTACACTTTATCTGGTAGGAACGGAGAGAGGATTTGCTGCGGAAGTTCTCAATGCAGCACCGCCTCCATGGGCTGCATTTCTCAGTTTTCCGAGGCGATGCGGCTGGAAGTCGCGGGGGACGAGAAGCGCCGTGGTTGCGGTGAACGGGACGATGGGCGACGTATTTGCGGCGAACGAGAATGGTGCCCACGTGGTGAAGGCGAGCGGCTGTACCAAGTGTTCCGTGAATGGTCAAGAGCAGGGGACTCTTCAGCAGGTGAAAATGTGCGGGCGGTACCGCGGAAACGGGTCATATTTGTCGTTGCACGAGGTGCTGAGGACCATGTGTTGCGGCAGTAACGAGCAATATGTCCAACGCGGTGGCAGTTAAAACATATAGGGCGGTCATCTGCAGTTCGCCACTCAGCTGGGTTTTGAGTACGTGGAGAAAACAGTCGGTCGGAGGATGGCATCGCGAAAGGAAGTTCGCTGACTCTGGGTGCGGTGACATGGCACACGGAATGCCCTCCGATGTTTTCAAGCTACTGGCGCACGATGGCTTGAGCAAGAAGGATAGTAACAGGAGTGGTATCGGTACTGCGCGAATTGAACGCCGAGGGCGCCATTGCTTCCATTTTATGACGAACAATGCGTGTCAGGTCTTCTGGCGGCAATGAACGTTGTGATGCGGACTGGTGCTCGCAAGTCTATGTTGCAGCGGGGTTGGGAAGTTGGGCAAATGTTTGCAGATTGCGGCGACTTTTTATTTGCTCAAACTGACGGCACTCTTTGATGATCGCGTCCTCGAAGAAACAGTTCTTTTTCAGCAGGAGATTCAACGCGTCGTCTGCAATCCCTCTCAGGACATGCCCTACCTTGTTACCTTCTGTGATGTCGCTTTCGACCTTTCAACAGAGGGCCAGCACGTCTTGAATGTATCCGTGGTATGATTCCGTTCGGGATTGGGCATGGCAGGCCAATTTCTTTTTGCCGGCGTTCTTACGACTGGCAGTTTTGCCAAACACCTCTCGCATGAGGGTGGCGATTTGGGCTTGTTGGTATGGTTGCATGATGATGGATGGTAGCGCAGACAACGAACACGGACAAGAGAAGGCACATAGACACAACACAGCGCTAACTTTCAACAACAGTTTATTACACGCAGATCTCCGTGGTGTATGCGATCCACCACGCCAACGTCGCACGTGCGTAGCTCTAAAAACCATCAAATATAACCAACGCGCGTGTTCCAATACTTTACAATTTTATATTTTTCAATCTTTTTTTACTTTTTCTTTCTTCCTTTTATCCCATGTTACCACAAACCCTATCGCGAATACATGTAATCAAGTTCCTTATCTGTCAACACCACTGATGGGCTGCTCACACACGTGTCACCTAGCTCTGCAATTCTGCCGGCCTCCAATACCAACCGCGTCATCTCGTGCCTACTTCTATTGATTATAACCGTTTCCTTGAATTTCGGTGTGCACTTACATCTCTGGCAATGAAGGGAAAGAAAACCATCAGGAACAACACTATTTACTTTGTTATTGTGCTCGCGCACAATAACAAAGTAAATAGTGTTGTTCCTGATGGTTTTCTTTCCCTTCATTGCCAGAGATGTAAGTGCACACCGAAATTCAAGGAAACGGTTATAATCAATAGAAGTAGGCACGAGATGACGCGGTTGGTATTGGAGGCCGGCAGAATTGCAGAGCTAGGTGACACGTGTGTGAGCAGCCCATCAGTGGTGTTGACAGATAAGGAACTTGATTACATGTATTCGCGATAGGGTTTGTGGTAACATGGGATAAAAGGAAGAAAGAAAAAGTAAAAAAAAGATTGAAAAATATAAAATTGTAAAGTATTGGAACACGCGCGTTGGTTATATTTGATGGTTTTTAGAGCTACGCACGTGCGACGTTGGCGTGGTGGATCGCATACACCACGGAGATCTGCGTGTAATAAACTGTTGTTGAAAGTTAGCGCTGTGTTGTGTCTATGTGCCTTCTCTTGTCCGTGTTCGTTGTCTGCGCTACCATCCATCATCACCTCTCGCATCTTTTCTTTGCATTGGTCCCAGCTTGTGGGTTCTTCGTTGTTTTCGTACCTCACCTTCGCCGTGCCTCTCAAGTAAATCGGCACATTAGCCAACTGAAGTGTGCGATCCCATCTGTTCGGCACACTCACTCGCTCGAACATGGCCAACCAGTCGTTAACATCGACGCCATTGGTCCCGCAGAATGCGCCGGGATCCTTTAGTGGCGTGAAAACGTATGGTTGCGACGCCGTGTTCATCGGAGACGCTGACGTTGGCGCGGAGGGCTCAGCATTGGCCATGGCCACAAAACAGATGCGGCGTCCGCTACGGTGCTCCGTTGCCTCGTTGTTACCCAGCATCTCTACCAATAAGTTACGGGGTCAGTGACTTCTGTATAAACGCAATTACAGAGGAAGAACTTCAGGCGAGAATCACAACGGCTGATTGGCACACTCTCGCGCCTGTCAGCTGATTCTGTCCTACATCTGACTTTACTTCCTAACAATATCGAAGAATTTCGACCGACCTTAGTGGCACGAATGACAGGTAAACCTTGGTCAACTTTTTTACGTTTCGCGGCCATACCACAACAATGGACACACATAAATATATTGTCTCTGATTCTTAGAGAATTGCAAGTTTATCAACGTTTGCACAATGATGAACGGAATAATTACTAGAGCTTATCATGTTCGTGCGAGAACGATGACCACAACCCCTGCTTAGAATGAAAACGGCATTCCGATGGCGGTGCCATTTCTCTACGACTGCCAGAGATAATTTTTTTCTTGAAGCCTCTGAGAAGGCAAACGCTTGCGGCACGCTCTCCACTTCAGAGCTAACGTCTTTTTTTTCTGATCTTCCACTTGTCACTTTAGAGGACGCAACATGTAGGCTAGACATCGTCTCCTTCGTCGCATCGATTTCGTTTAGTTGTTTCGTGTTATTGTTTGCTTAAATTCTAGTTACGTGCTTACCTAAAGTGTGACCGTAGCCGTGGATACAGTACACCGCTAGCCCTTCAATGACAATGTTTGTGATGCGGTAAGAAATGTCTCAATAGTCTATACGTACAATAGAATGGGGGTCGTGCGAAAGAAACAAGAGACGACCACGCACTTGACGGCGTTCTTTCGTGAGAAATAGCAGTGGCTGCTGGTGTCGCGGCAGCTCCATTACTTAAGTGAAGTACCTAGCGCTACAATGCGATAATTTACAATAACATTATAGCATGCTGTGCGTACATACTTCACTGCTTCAGATCCATCTCGCGATTCGCCTCGCGGGTAACTTGCGGTGAATGTGCGTGTCACAATTATTTTGTTAGCGTCTGGCTGTAGTAGTTACCATTACTCAGGATTTGAAATACACTTTTCACCGAGGTGAGTGAGAGTGTTAGTACTTACCTGCGGTGCACAGCTGTTCTAGAAGTGCACTTTGTGCAGAGGTTCACACGACAAAGGAGAATCATGTGGACGAGAGTGGCCTACTGCTCGCCTGCAAAATTCCGTCGAGACTCTCAGCGCTGACATGAGCAATTAAAACACGTGCGATGCGGAAATCGGTTTAACGGTCAGAAGCCATTGGTTTAATTTTCATAAAAGCGTATTTATGGTAAAGTTGAAAACGTTTCTGATGACCGTAACGCAGTCTGGCAAATGAACGCTCCATGGAACTTTGCAGCCCATTTCTGTTTGTGCTTTCACCTGCCGTGGTAGCATAGCCTTATTGGGAGTCACGTGACTATGCTGGAGGGTGCAGATTTGATTCCCGGCCACGCGGCCGTATTTCACTGGGGGGGGGGACGCAAAGAACACCCATGTGCTTCTGTTTAGATTCACGGCAAAAAACTTCATTGTGTCGAAATTTATCTGCAGAAGCAGCGGCCCGTAAGGCGGCGGTCAGGCTAGGTCTTGACGTCCCCACGCTGAAGACCTAAGGCCCAGTTAACGAAAGCTTTGCCGGACTACCAAAAAAGTTTTCATCAACCAACCCCACCACGGCGTGACGGATAAACATACGGTGGTAGCGGTACGTATAACTTCTGCAATCGTATAAGATCGTGCTTTCACGCATGGACTCGGCACTGGTATCACGCTTCCTGGAATGTTGAAAAACTAACTGTGGGGCTTTTTTATGCGTATCTTTGAATTGATGAGTGCTATTGGTGCCGTTCGAAACTAAGAACGCGTACTCTCACCAAGTAAGTCGACACATAAAAAATCAATATAACTGTACAGTCTAAGTTATTGATAAAGCAAGAATGTTTAGGGAAGCAGAGATTCTTGTATCTGTGACAAATCGGTAGTATGAAACAACACGAGACACACACGGAAGTGTGGAGAGCATTGTGCGAGTGCCTGGCGATAAAAAAGAAGGCTTTTATTCTACACGAATAAAACAAAAGTGTAAAGGTCACTCCTGATTTGCTTGCATCAATTATAACTAAAAATAATCGCATGGAACTGGTCGCGGCCGGCTAGGCTCAGCTTGCGCATGCCTGCTGCATGACGCAATGGTTGAGTGGAAACTTTAACACTGAAGAAGAAACGTTGCTTCATTTGTCCTTGCCACGAAAGGGCTCGACGGGTAAGGCACTCGAAAGAGGAAAAGAAGCTGCGCCGAAGGAGAAATAGAGCCCCTTTCTCTATTCTCGCTCCCTTTTTTTAGAGTGAGCGTCTGGGTACCGGCACCGCTCTAAAAAAAACGCTCGAGCCACGCGCCATACCTCATTATTCTTTGCCCTTAGCGCATGCAGTATTCACTGTTTTTGCAGCTTCCATAAGACGAAGTGTAAAAATATTGCACCATCCCCCAATAAGGAAATTACGCGGGAATGCGGAGAAGCACTGGTGTTCGTTTGTGTTTTCGTTCGTATGTTTCTCTGTATGCTTCATCTGTGTGTGGAGTTGTGTATATCTTAATCCCCTCCTCATTGTGGGTATCGCTATGTTTGTTCTGCAAAGTGAAGACCCAGTGCTGCTAGGAGTGTGCAACCAAGCATGCGCGCACAGCAATATATGTGAGCGCACTGTAGTACAGTGTTCTAGAAGGAGGTAGTGGGATCAGGGAGCGCGCTCGGGTGTGGCACCTGACGTAGACGCCGCGAACGGGGGGAACCAGCGCATGGGTTTTAAGGGAACGCAAAACTCCAAGCCTCAGCAATGCGTAGAAAGTTGTGTGCGCTTGGTGTTCACCAAAGAAAAAACGAAGCGTGGAATTATTTGGGATGCTTTTAAAACTGACTTTCATATAAAACAAGTGCAAAGAACATGAGCAGGCTGACGTATTAAGCTAGCGTGAAAAAAAAGCTGACCCAAGAAGTGCAGATAACGGGCGCACGAGGATGTGGCTGATTTGTAAAGGCTCGCGAACACTGTAGATGTTAAAAAAATTGAATGATTGATGTGTTCAAATATTTGCCATTGACAATTATTATATGTATGCCGCAATCGCATTCACAAGTACAATTAAGCGAAGCATCTACGGCGCCGCATGTACTAACACATTCGTGACATATGCCCTGTATATATTCAATTACGAGTGGTTTCGTTCGCGTTTGTGCATATCCACTGAGAGCTTGGGAATTTATTATTCCCAAAATGATGCCGCGGCTGTAGAAGTTGCCCGAGATAGCGAAGTTTTTTAACACGGTGAAAAAGAAAGAAAGAGAAGCAACAAAAATAATTGGCACAAAACACTACAGTGTTCTCAACGTACATGGCTGTATCAAGAGAAGTATTATGAACTACGGCTGATGTTCGCATGCAATTTCTTTTTACGCCGTTCCGATCACAATTTTTGCGCCCTTTTACATAAAAATGCAGAATGGTCAGCACATAAAACTCTGAAAACTCTGCCGTGAGCGCTTTTGCATGCTGGATGCAACCTAGGACATTACGAAAGGTTTCTTTAACCAGCAACATCGCAACTTTTATTCTATCCCTGCAGATTTTTTCTAGGCTGAAAAGACAGCGAAGATGTCTTTCAGCCTCTATGCTGCCCTAAAAAGCTCCTGTGAGGGATACAAAAAAGCCTCCTTTGTCACATATCACAGTGACTGCAGTGTTTGTGCTTTCCGTACTAGAGGCTTCCAAATGAAAGGTATTGCAGGGCATGCACTTATAACGCATCATAAACGTACTTTTGAGCAACATAACTTGCCACATAATATCTTACACGGTCATCGCTCTTCTGCTCTACCAACTCTCTGTGTTCTGCAGGAATATTCTGAAACATGCGTTCAGCTGATACTAGGGTCCCTTTCGCATTCACATGGTCCACCGAAGCAACCATGGCTGCCTGAGCAAGAGGATTTTGTGCACTGATGAGAGAACCAACTCTGTTGTGAGCGCTTCTGCATGCTGGCTGCAACCAAGGACATTACGAAAGTTTTCCTTCTCTAGCAACATCACATCCACTATACGGTCCCTGCAGAAATTCTCTAGGCTGAAGAAACAGTGAAATGGTCTTCCAGCTTCTATAGTACCCTAAAAAGTTCCTCTGAGGGATACAAAGAAGCCTAGTTTTTTACATATCACAGTGACTGCAGTGTTTGTGCTTTCCGTACTAGAGGCTTCCAAAATAAAGGTATTGCAGGGCATGCACTTATAACGCAACATAAACTGAATTTCGAGCAACATAACTTGACACTTAATATATTACACGGTCATCGCTCTTCTGCTCTACCTCTGTGTTCCACAGGAATACTCCGAAACATGCGTTCAGCTGATACTAGGGTCTCCTTCGCATTCAGATGGCCCACCGTAGTAACCATGGCTGCCTGAGCAAGAGGATCTTGCGCACTGAGGAGAGAACAAACTCTGTTGTGAGCGCTTCTGCATGCTGGCTGCAACCTAGGACATTACGAAAGTTTCCCTTCACCAGCAACATTACATCCACTATGATGTCCCTGCAGAGTTTTTCTAGGTGCCCTAAAAAGCTCCTGTGAGGGATACAAAGAAGCCTCCTTTGTCACATATCACAGTGACTGCAGTGTTTGTGCTTTCCGTATTAGAGGCTTCCAAATAAAAGGTATTGCAGGGCATGCACTTATAACGCGTCATAAACTTAATTTTGAGCAACATATCTTGCCACATAATATATTAGACGGTCATCACTCTTCTGCTCTACCAAATCTCTGAGTTCTGCAGAAATACTCCGAATCATGTGTTCAGCTGATACTAGGGTCCCTTTCGCAATCAGATGGTCCACTGAAGCAAACATGGCTGCCTGAGCAAGAAGATCTTGGACACTGAGGAGACAACGATTTCTGCAGCAGCGCCGTTAAGATCAACTTTGCCTGAACGTACTGTCTTAGCAAGGTTATAAAATAACAGGCATTTGTAATAAAAATTAGCAACTGCGTGAGATTAGGTTTTTTGCTAGGTGCGTTCATCCGTCCGTGCGTGCGGCCGTCACAATAAGAGCGTGAAGCACCAGTGGGGCTTTTGATTTTCAGGCCTCTGGGCATCACCTACGAGCAAAATCAATGGTCACGATCTTGGGCCCTCTAAAACCATCGAAGTTCAATCGAGTAGTGAGGCTATAGGTTCACGCACCGAAACATAATACATAGCGAGCTAGTTCGACCATAATCTGCTTCGCTAAGTGCACAGAATGCACGCACGGCTCCACAAACGACTACCGTTGTCTGGACTACTACGAAACGAAAATAATAACTCCAAAGTTGTCTCTTTGTGTGCGTACGAACGTGTAGTATAGATTTTTTGAGGCATTGCACGACGCAGTCAGCAGGGTTCGCCGTGTTTTTCACAGGAGGAAGCTTCCCGGGAAATATAAAAAAATCGATGAACTGTAGTTTCAAACATTCACCACCACTCGTAATGGCCTCATCTCGCAAAGCGGAACAGGCTTTAAAAGATTACGCCATGCGTGGTGACTAGCGAAGGCGAAGTCCTCAAGCGCCCACACTGCAATCCGTCGAGTCCTCACAAAGATGGCGCCGAGGGCGTACCGTATCTTTCGGGCGTCTGCTAGCTCAAAACTTACCGAAAATATTCCAGAGAGCTTCCACGACTAAATTGTCCTGGAAGTGGCTGGCGACGCCCGGGCTCCCCGCCTGTCGCCTGAACCATTCAACTCGAGATAAAACGAATGCCAGCCGGAAGTGCGCCGCGGCAGAAAAATGAGCATGCTCTGACAGGCTGTGGAAGCCGTAGGGTAGCTAGAAGTGGAAAATTGAAGAGCCCAAGTGGCAGCCACGCCAGCCAGTCCACGCAACAAGAGCGGCCCCACACACATCCGAGTTCCGTCCGCACTCGCCGCCTCGCTTCAATGCGTGGGGCACTCCAGCTGTTGATCCTATTACCCCCTTCTAGAACAGTGTAACAGTAGTGGAACTGAGAGCAAGGAGAGAGAACAAATGATGCGGAGGCAGCGCTCTGCTGCATTCTCCCACCGACTTGCGCTCATGCAAGGGGAGGGCCTTCACGACCGTCTGCTCTTCTACTGTGCATGCGCGTATACTCCCGCCTCCCCTTACGTGAGCGCGAGGAGAGGGCGGAAAGTTGGCGCCGGTGCCGGAAGGGTGTTCACCACGCAAACCACCGCTTTTTACTCCACCATGTGCTGCTTCGCATCTAGAACTTCGTGTTCATTGGAATAAAAATCACTACGCCTCACATTACCGAAAAAGAATAACACAGGCAAATTACCCGTTACCGTTCCAAAATAGTAATGAGCAAGTTACTAAGTTACTGATATAAAACAACGCAATACTGGTAATGCCGTTACTGTTGACCACAAACTCAAGTACCCGTTACAGTTCCGAAATAAAGATGAGAACGTTAGTGAGTTCCTGAAAAAAAAAACAGCGCATTACCGTTAACGCCTGCACTTTTAACGCGTTAGTGCTCACACTGTTCGCAGCAAATGCGGCTACACTTCTCAAACACAAAGCACTTTACTTCTAAGTAACACATGAAAAAATTTGTGAAAAAAGTACTGGTGTCAAATAAAAAGCCTCACCAAAGTTCTTCCTCCACAATGCAGAAGGTATCAAAAGATGAAGTGATAATGAGGTTTCAAAACACACACAAACATTTATTTGATTATAGGAAGGCGATAAAAACATCATGAAATAGGGCACGTAACAGCTCAAAATTTTCACAATAAAGTAGCTCACTTACAGTTATTTATCACCTAGAAGCTCAAACACACATATGTTCATGGCTCATTAGGACCTATTTGCTAGCAATATGAGAAGCTTGCGAATATCGAATGCTGAGGCGCAGAAGGCGGTCTCTCAGGCGAATAGTTCGGGGGATGTTCCAATGGCAGACTTTAGCCGAGTCATACATTCATTTGCATTGTGCGCTTGGTCTCTGTTAACCTTAAAGCCACGTCCAGCATATTCAGTGACCTCGCCTGCTGTCCATCCGGCGTCCTGTGTTGTCCATAGTTCGGCACCGTGCTGCGCTGTACCCAGATTTTGTACATCGCATTGTGTGTCTGCCATAGAGCGAAAGCCCGGTAACGGCAGCGCACTATGAAAGAGAACGAGAACAATTAGGCGGTAGGAAAAAGGTTAGCTAGAGTGACCACGCTGATGACCCTCATGATGCGTCCTTCCAGCGTTTGTTTTGAGGTGATATGGGCAAAATAGAAGCAGAAGAGGGCGGTCAATGGTGTTATGACAGTGAAGCACAGCAGGTCTCCAAGCACAACCCATAGAGAGGCAGCATGCAGAGCCTAGGAGAAGAACTGATGGATGCCGGTGGCTTGGGCGACGGTTGGAAAGCGGTGGTTGCAAACCTCGCAGTCGTCCACGTTCTGGGTGTTCAGCCAATGTTCCAGACAGGAGACGTGCAGCAAGCCTATGTTGCCTGAGCACTTGCAAAGCGACATGAGACATTCCATGTGGTCGCCCTCGTGGCAAACTCGGCATATTGGTGCGATGCTTGTCGTAAAGTTGGGACAGCCGGCAGAAGATCCGGGAGGGTTGCAAGAGAGTTTCGGTTTGCTTTCGAAGAGGCGCATTGTGTCTGGGCTGATGAAACCAGGAAGCGGTAAACCCACGGGTGGAACGATTACAGTCTTTCGGTGTGTTTCTTCACGTACTGGCCCCAGTACATGAACACGAGGTAACGGTGAGTTGGGGCGATAGAGAAGACTTAATGTCAGGAGAGAGTTCCCAGCAGGTGGCACCATGACGCTTCGGAGGTGGTACAGGTAGTGATATGTACGATACCGGAGGTACCGGTGCGTGATAGCAACCTGCAAAGAGCGGTCGTCAACGCCAACCAAGAGATATTTCGGAATATTCGAGAGAAAGGCTTTGAGGTGGTGGAAATAAACACAGAGGCGCATAGGTGGGGTGGTTTTCAACGAGACAGAATTCACTTCGATGAGTGGCTAGGTCATGAGGTGGGTTGGCGACTTGCAAGACGCGCAGTAGCTTCTTTGGGGGGGGGGGGGCAAACGGGCCCTTCGCGGTGCAGGATAGCTAGTAACGAGGAAAACAGCCAGGGAGACTCATTGACAGGTGTTATGGACAGATACAGTTCCAAAGTGTCACCAGTATCTAAGATAGGTAGATTCCAGGGCAGAAATAGACGTAGCCACGAGCACCGAGCCAATTCATACATAGGGTATATTGACACGCAGGGCGGTAGAAACAGGCTGAAGTGGGAAGAGATAGAAGAACAGCTTAGGGAAGAGAGGCCGATGGTATACAGTTTTTTATATACACATCAGGGACACGGAACAACCTCCGAACAATCCGGACTACGCCTGGGAACATTTTAATAGAACAGAAGGCAGCAGAAAGGGGGGTGGTATTGGGGCATTCATTCGTAAAAGTAGAGACTGGCCAAGGGTCAAGCAGGAGTGCAAGGAAAATTTAAGGCTAAAAAGGAAAGTGGCTGGTCAAATGACACTCCTTGGTTTCGTGTACTTTTGGACGGGAGAAAAGGCCAGAGAGGAAAACCAGGCAATGGTAGACTGCATATCAAAGGACACTCAGGAGTTAGGAAGAGAGTGAGAAATAATTATACTAGGAGATATGAATGCGCACATGGAAGATATAGATGGGTATACCCACCCCACAGGCAAAATGATTATGGATATGTGTGAAAGACTTGATTTGATCATTTGCAACAGTACCGAGAAGTGTGATGGGCAAATTGCATGGGAGGTAGGAAGGATGCAGTCGACGATAGATTATGCAATGATGTCCCATAGGATATATGATAAGCTCAGTGGAATGTACAGAGATGAAGGTGGCTCCAGAAGTCTTGGTAGTGATAACAAACGTATCAAGGTAAGTTTTGGAAGAGCAGTGAAAGTGGGAAGGAGACAAGATGAGCAACTGCAGGAAAATGTTTATCAAGAAAGTCAAGTTGAAATAGCCACTAAAGATTGAGAAAATATTCACGGAGGATAACAAAACAGTGTGGACATACACGAATTTAATTAGACTCTTTGAGCTAGGGCTTGCTAAGACGCGTGACAAGTCACCCCGGAAAAGAAGACAGAAACCCAAAAGTTGGTGGAATGAGGAAGTTAAGAGAGCCATAGCAAAACGTCAGGAAGCCGAAGCAGCGGGGTGAACCAACAGATGATCTTGAAAGAAAGTGGGAAACCTTTCTAAGCTGTAGAAGGGATGCATCCCTTCTGATCAACGAAAAGATTAGAAGAAAGGGAGCTCAGTGGCTGGCAGAAGTACATAAGAAAGATAAAAACGCAGCTGTGAAATTTTGGAACCATCTAAATTCCCGAAGAAATGAGAGGAGCCTAGAGCAGAGGTTTATAACTACCGCCCAAGGTGTTAGGCTAGAAGGGGACGAAGCTATGGAATATATAAGAACAAGTGTGACAGAAAAATTTCAACAAAGATGTGCTGTATGCACCACTATAGACAAGGATGATTCAAGTGGCGCAATGGATCCAGTTCCACAACGGGAGTGGGAAAGGGCGGAGAAAAGGGTTCCTAGTAGTACATCAACATGCCCAGATGGCATTCCAATTATTCTGATAAAGACATTAGGTCCGAAGTCTAAGCAGGCTTTGAGAGAGGCAGTGAGCAAATTAGTAATCGATGGTGAAGTCCCCAATCGATGGAAACTCAGCAGGATGAGCATGATCCATAAAGGAAAGGGGGACAAAGCTGACAATACAACTATCATCCTATAACAGTGACATCAGTTGTCTATTGGCCGGCGTTGCAGATTATAAAGAAAAGACTGCAGGCATGGATAGAGGATGAGGGGGTGCTGGGGGAACTGCAGAATGGGTTTCGGAAATACAGGAGGTTGGAAGACAATCTGTTCTCACTGACGCAGTGCATCGAAATGGCAGAAAAAGAACACAGGACCCCGTGGCTAGCATTTTTGGATATCAAGGAAGCGTACGATAGCGTGCTTCTAGTGAAATTGTGGGGAATACTTGACACCCTAGGCGTGAAAGATGGAGTCACTTATCTTTTAAAGGATATCTATAAAGGTAACAAGGTATTGATAAAGTGGAAAAACCGGTATCCAAGCCTGCAGAGGTCAAACGGGGGCTTAGGCAGGGGTGTCCCCTGTCACCCTTACTATTCATGACGTACCTACAAGCATTAGAGGCCAAATTAGAGGGAAGTGCACTGGGCTTCAACATTTCTTTCGTCAAACAAGGAAAACTCATTTAACAGGCACTACCAGCATTGGTGTACACAGATGATATAGTGCTAATGGCGGAAAACAAAAAATATTTGCAGAGATTGGCGGACATCTGCGGTAATGAGGGAGATAGGTTAGATTTCATATTCACTAAAGAAATATCAGCAGTCAAGATTTTTAATGACAATGAAGGTAGTGAGTTTAGAAAACAGGAGGTCATGCTAGAGATAACAGATAAATACAAATATTTGGGTATATGGATGAGTAATGGGGCCGAGTACGTAAGGGAACACGAAATGTACGTGACGACTAAAGGTAACAGGAATGCAGCGGTAATAAAAAACAGGGCACTGTGGAATTACAATAGGTATGATGTTGTCAGAGGAATATGAAAAGGGGTCATGGATCCTGGTCTGACGTTTCGCAATGCGGTCTTGTGCATGAGATAAAGTTCAAGCAAGATTACAAATTAGGCAACGTGGAATAGGTAGGCTTGCTTTAGGAGCTCACGGCAATACACCAAATCAGGGAGCACAAGGTGATATGGAATGAACATCATTTGAGGGCAGGGAAGCTAGCAGCAAGATAAAATTTGAGAAGCGATTGAGAGAAATGGGGGAGGAGCGTTGGGCTAGGAAGGTTTTCAGCTACTTGTACATGAAGAATGTCGATACAATATGGAGGAAGCGAACCAGGAAATTGACTGGTAATTACTTAGAAAACAGCAGGTGGCCAAACCAAAAAGAACTATCGGTTAAGAAGAAAGTGAAGGAAACGGAGACTGACATGTAGAGAATTGGCATGATTAGGAAGTCCACACTAGAGATATATTGAACTTTGAAGCAGGAAATTGCCAAAGAAAGGATCTATGATAATACTCGGGGTAGTTCTCTACTGTTCGAGGCCAGGACGGAAGTATTGCGAACCAAGACGTATCGGGCCAACTACGAAGGGGTAGACACAGTATGCAGTGCGTGTGTAGAGGAAGAAGAAACGGCCGAACACTTGATAATGTTCTGTAAAGGGCTTCACCCTATAATTCAGGATGATAGCGCAGACTTTTTCAAAGCAGTGGGGTTTAGGGACACGGAGGGCAAAATACACATTAAGCGGGTAGACTTAACTTGAAGTAGGTTATCTGATTGGTAGCTAAAGTCAAGGCACGAGTGAAAATTAAACCCTTCACTGCAAAGTACCCGTTCAACTTTACTATTTAAAGGAAAGAAAAGATAAATCTTGTGGTTAGTTCACTAAGTATTACGGCAAGGTGGCGTTAGCTGCCGCCCGATCTAATGGGTACAGCCACATACATCCATTCATCCATCCATGCATTCACAAGTGAAAATTTTCACGAGTGAAAATTAAGCCCTTTACTGCAAAGTACCCGTCCAACTTTATTATTTAAAGGAAAAAAGAAGATAAATCTAGTGGTTAGTTCCCTAAGTATTACGGCTAGGTGGCGTTATCCGCCGCCCGATCTAAAGGGTACAGCCACATAGATGCATCCATCCATCCATCCGGCGGTGAGAGAGAGGACAGTGGCGAGTCGTGTTTCTGCTCTTCAAATGTGGGAGCCTTCCGCTCGTTATTGTACGTGGCCTTTCGATACGCGATGCGGCGCAGTATGTAGACTGTAATAAGATGAAGCCGCGAGAAGTCTGCCGCTGCCATGAATGCAGAATGCAGAGCTCGATGATGTGCGTGCATCTTCGAAAGGAGTACTGTGACTATTGCTAGGTGTAACCGTACTTTAGGCTGGTAAATTATCATCACCAACTGCTTGAAAAAAACCCAATCAAATGACCGAAACGCCTGATTTTCCGCGTAAACGTTTGTGCAGCTCCTTCTGGACTACGTTCGAGTGAAGCAGAGCTGAAATAATGACCACCGTTTTATTTATTTTAGGCTGCGTTGACTTCAGGTCATGTATTCGTTTTTGTATAGATAAGTTTTTTTCTTCGCAGCTCAAGGAACAGCAGGTGCCACCGCTTACGAATGATCGCTTCATGCTAAATCAAAAAATGCCTTTACGTGGCTTACAATTTTCACGCCAGATATGCAGCGACGTCACCAGTTCAGTATAATAAAGTCGGATTGCACAGATTTGAAAATTGTGCGTTGTTTGCGGGATTATATTGACACCAGAGATTGAGACCAAAACTGGGAACAATTCTACATAATTGTTTAATCTGTCGTAAGGTAAGTAGACACAAAGATGGCCACGGACAGCGAGTGATTGAGGGGGGGGGGGGGTAAGTGAGCAAAGCTTTGTCAGCGCTTTCGCTTGCCGACTTTACGTACACATTTGGAAAGATCAAGGCATGAACAGGTTAGTGGTCGGGCCCTTGAACACAGTAGGTTTATTTTCTGGCTCTGGTGTAGGAAAAAACTCATGAATGACAATTCCGGTGGCTGGTAGAGAAACCAAAGCAGACCCAAATAATACTCAGTGCACTTCCAAAGTGGCTTTACAATTGCATATTCATCTTGGTTTTTCTTACTTTACAATGAATTTTTGACACACTACAGGCATCCAAAGGTAGTATCACGCAAAATTTTTACGGAGCCGCCACAACCTACACTTAGGGTGGGGCAAACTCTGCTGATAATCGGCAGGCTTGGGCAACTTTGATTACACGAACTGAATAGACGTAAGTCTATTGCTTTAGGTGAGTTGAATTTTTCCACACCAGTTTTGTTTGGACGCAAAGGACTGCAAAGAAATTTCTGTGGGTTAAGGATCGATGGATAGCAGTTCAATATCTGTATCCTCGGCAACAACCTAAAGCTGTCATCTGAAGTTGTATTAACGTAGATTGACAAATTCTTTAAACATTTCTACTCTTTTTCCGCAGAAACCACGCCGAAGTTGGACACATTCAATGGCATGCTTTCCATTGCAACAAAAAACACAAAACTAATAAAGCATAGTGAATCGTCTACTTGAAGGAAGCCTGAAATTTTTATTTAAAGTTTTGTCAGCGTTTCCTCCAGAGCATCATGAAACCGTTTGCACCAAAAATTTACTTACACGCCGTGCACTAAGCTCGCTGCGAGCAATTATATCATGCCTTCCCTTTCACCTCTGTCTGGCCTCCTCAACTCTTGAGCCACGCTAGCATCACTGGTGAGTGCAAGTGCAGAGCTCTCATGAATCAGCTCGACGATTTAAGGTTTTTCCAATATTGGGCTCCAAAATAGCACATCGGCAGGTTGCGCACAGACTCGAAGGCCATCACATAGTGCACCCGGCAGCACGCATGCCATCTGGCAACAAGAGAGAAGTAAGAGGCATGGTTCATATCTGCTCTGAGGGGTGCTGCCACCCTACCAGCTGATCTTACTTTATCGGATTCTTCAGCCAATGGAAGTCAATCAGACACCATGGCTGCTGACGTTCTCTGACCTGGTCAAATGGCTAGAGCATGTCGTTCTGTAACTGGACGACTGAAAACGCGTTTGGCCTACTTGCAACGGTCTGAACCGATCTGCAGACATTGGAAGCTCTAAATCGTTGCGATAAATTACACTGTTTACGTAAAGAGCTAACATCGGTCTCTATATAACTCTTGGTACTTTGTCTACTGGCCGGATGTGTTTGTATAAAATCGCAAAAACTGTTTCAGAGATCCTTTAACACGTAGAGTTGATATTAATATGGGTAGGTAATTCAATTGTTGGAAGTACCCGGTGAACAAGATCACCAGTACATCAACAAGCAGCAACCATCGTCGTCTTTCTTTTTGATGCAGAAAATCTGCGCAGCTGCTCTGTATCGCAACCCCCCTGTAGAAGATCACCATCTAGGTGCGTGGTCTACACGTATGTGGTGGATGGAGAGTGATAACGTTGAATCGAGCTATGTGCACGATATCATTCGAAGCTGACGCTTACCACATCAGATTGGCTGGATTGATCCCAGACGTAACGTAAGTTTCATGGTGACAGACACAGCGTCTCCTATTGTAGCATGCGAAGTGTTTTCGAAAAAGACGTATACGCCGAGAGGGTGACCACAGAAGGACACGGGAACACAGCAAAAACGGCTCGTTTCAATTATGAGAATCGCAGAGCGGTTTTTGGTGCTCCTTTGAGGCCTATTGGCGGTTACGATTGAGTTGGAATGCGTTGTCGGCTCGCGGCGAAGGCCTTGCCGGCACATTCAGTGACCCAGTGCAGCAAAGTGTCGAAGGGCCGGGCGGCTTATCGGCCATATAGAAAACAGAATGGTGAATGGCCAGCAGTGTCGTTACCGGTGCGTCACATACGCTATGCAAATGTCACAAATGTCAAATGAATGTGGCATCCTAGGTGGTCACCCGCTACGTATTTTTGAAGCACCTTGCTTATTATCTGGCTCAGGCACTCCGTAAGAGCGTTCGTTTGCAGATGATACTAAGTTGCAAACTTGAGCTTGGTAGAGCAAGAGCACAGGACTTTTTCACCGAAAGCTTCAGGGAAGGTCTGAACCCGCTGAGTGGAATTTGGCGTGGAGCTTCATGTACTAGTATGATGCCGTACACGAGAACGTCTTCCACAACGGTAGCACAACTTTTCAGAAGGGCTCGTGTGATAGCATACCGTGGCGCATAGTCATTGGCGACAGCAATTCTTTTGTTGCCTGAGCTTGAGAGCGGGGAGGGTGCAAGCAGGTCAAGGCCATCTTGAAAAAAGGTTCAGTGGTGAAGTCGATCGGCTGGAGGCATCCAGCAGGTAAGGAAGATGACCTTTTGTGGCACTATCAGGGTTCAGAAATTGAGATGTAGCGTCGAAAAGGCTGGAAACGACCAGACCGAAAGAAAGAACGAACACGGTTGCATAAGCGAGAAATGCTGAAGTGGCTCGTAAAAGGAGCGTTATGAAGTATATTGAGGACAGTCGCACGGAGGTGTGCTGGAATGGCGAGGAGTAAGCCAGAGCCATAAGGATGCAGGATCTCGTGGTAGAGGATACTGTCTCGGACCAGAAACTTTTGTAGGGAATCATCGTGAGGCATTGATTCAACCTTCTCAATGATGGCTTGCAGAGAAGCAGCCCGGTGTTCTTCATTGCCAGGTGGAGTAGTTACGATACAGACATAACACCTACATTGCTGTCAGTATGGGTGGTTTCTTCCACGCAGTAGCGCGATAAACAGTCTGAATCTTTATGCAACCACCCTTTTATATACGCTAATTAGAAAGTGTGTTCTTGTTTATGCAGGGCCCAACGAGCGGGGTATCCTATGTGATCCTTGGGTGAGGCCAGCCAGCAGAAAACGTGGTGAGCGGTGACAAATCGGAATGGACGCCCGTATTAGTATGAACCAAACTTGGCGACTACCAAAACATGAGCGAGGCACTCACGCGGCGTTACTCACTAGTTGTGCTCGGCAGTAGATGACAGTCGCCTTGCGTTTGCTATAACACGGTCATGTTCGCGTTAGTGTTCCAATAATTTGGCTTCTGGGTTATGCCCACTAGCGTCAGCGAGAACCTCAGTTTAAGCTGAACATTGGAAAGCTGAAATTGGCCGTGTTGTAAGTAGGGTCCTTGGCTGGGCAAAAAGATGAGGCTTGATCAGCCCCCCAGAAACACGGGGCGTCCTTCTTCAGGATGTTTGCGACGCCTGCTGAACGTGATGGAGTTAGATAATGACATGAGCTGCAGCATTCATCTACAATGAATGGCTCAACACTATGGTCTTGAAGAGCAGGAGTTCAAACCTAGGGGAAGAATTCGGGCAGTGAGTGCGAAATTGAGAAGAGGAAAGCAGGTGTGGTTTCATACAATTGTTGAGGTCGTCTTCGGAACAGTGGCGCCATGCGTAAAGATGGCGACAGAAATTTGTGCAACCAGGTAATCGCTGTTGGTACAGGTGGCTTGAAGAAATGTTCGAAGTGTGCAACAGAGTTATGTGGAAAGCGTATGAAATTCATCACGCAGAAATGGCCTTGAGGTGGCTCGGCTGGATCGGGAAGTAAAGGCTCCTCAAGGTCACAACCGCGTCAACAACGTGCAGAGGGAGTGGTTAGGAAATCGATACCTAGAATGAGATCTTCAGGGCAATTTTCGTTAGCTGTGAAAAGACCAGCAGTACTTTTGTCTCCAATGATAACACGAGCAGAGCACACGAAAATTATAGCGGAAGTTTCCCCGTCGGGGAGCCGTATGGGTTGTTTCACGGTAGGCGTGACGATTTTTTTTAGTCGGTGACGAAGAGCAGCACTCATGATGATGGACACCTGCGCCATGTGTCAGAATCAAGGAATGTGTTCGACATAGAGGTATAGATGACTGGCGGACAGATTGTCAAAATTGGCCTGGGAAATAGGAATATAGTGTGCCGGTAGAGCCCACTTGTGGCGGCAGTGATATGACCGACGCGTTGGTAGTTCAAGCAGATGGACTTGTCGTGAAGCTTACGCCGTTTTGACAAATTGCGTTGTCCAAAATAGTTTGAACTGAATCGAGGAGCAGAGCAACAGTAAATAATTTTCACGGCAGAGTAGACGGTTTGAACAGGATTAGGCCGAATTTCAATAATTCTTGACGAACAGCTGCTTCTATCAGCGAGGTAATGGTCGGTGAAGGCTCAGGCGTCGGGAATAGAGTCACTACTTAATGGGTTGCCTGGACCTCTCGATGAATGATGCGGGTGAGGTTGTCATATCGGGGGACTGGGTGAAAAGCGTCATTGCAAGAGGAAGTAGCCGCAGGCGCGTAATACCGTAATACTTTAGCAGGCGCGTAATACCGTGGGTGACGTGGTGGGATTTAGCCTGTTCTAGACGGCAACATTCTGTCAAGATCGTGTCGATGCTCGTGACAATATTAGAGATCAACAGGTTGAAGGCATCGTCAGATACGCTGTTTAGAACGTGATCAACTTTCTCGTCTTCTGACAAGAGCTGGCCGGCCAGGCTACAAAGGGCCAGACGCCAAGAATGTATGGGATATGGGCTAGTTTCGCTTGTTGAAATGGAGCATGTAAACTTGTCATCTTTATTACTTTTATGACTGAACGCATTGTTTAAACAACAAAAGAAGGGGAGTAGGATCTTGAATTCAAGGAAAACATGAAGGAAACTCCCCTATAAGAACTGACGCAGGTATCGCAAAAGTAAAAAGGCCAACTGACTCCTCAGATTAGTGCTCTACTCTTGCAAAGAATCAGATATAGTTTAATTCATTTTCACTTTGTACGAAATGGGAGAGTGAAACTGCTTTCTACACTACCTATCTTTGAGATAGTTAATTTTTATGTACTATTCAAACATAAGAAAGTAACAAGCGGTTTCTCTCCTCTTCATTACATTTAGAAACGTCGGCGCACAGCGAGTGATTATCGCTACCTAATAAGTACAGAAGGAGGAGCAAGAAAAAAAAAGGGAGAAGGCAGGGAGGTTAACCAGAAAGACATCCGGTTGGCTACCCTACACTGGTGAATTAGGAAAGGGGACAAGGAAGACGAGAAAGAGGGGAGAGAGGAAAAAGAAAAAAAGGGTGGTGGGATTTAGCCTGTTCTAGACGGTAACATTCTGTCAAGATCTTGTCGATGCTCGTGACAATATCAGAGATCAACAGGTTGAAGGCATCGTCAGCTACGCTGTTTAGAACGTGATCAAAAAAAGCGACTAGGTTTCTTGGCTGACCTGAAAGAGTGCCACATAATTTCGGGACTGACTGATGGTGTTCCTCCTGATGTGGAACTGGCGCTTTTTTTCGTCATAGTAGTCCTTGATGGTCTGCCTTCCTTTAGGTCGGTAGTGAATGAAGATACGGAAGGCATCTCCGTCAGTCGAAGCAAAGCGGGCCTGCATGTGACGCTTGATATCGTAGCAATGTGCACATGCCTCAACGGCTATCATATTTACCATATAAACACATACATGTTTTTCGCTACGACCATCGCACTAGGGTGCTGCTAAGATAAGTCTAACATACGCTATGGCTACAGTGAAGTATGGTGGCTTTAGTCGTGAATTCTGAACAAGAACATCAACCAAAACGACCAAAAGTATGTCCAACGTGGCGAAAAAAAAATAATTTTTTTAGTGTACACTTGAGAAGCGCGATGTTTCGAAATAACTAACCACTGAGTCTGTGCAATGCCGTTTATATAATCGGTAGTGCTCACCTGCTTTTTTTTACTCTAAAACGTGTCGGATAGACATATCGACACCAGAAAGCAATAAAAACACAATAAACTCCTTGATGCAGTCCGGCTGGTTTTGAGAAGCGTGGAGACACTGAAATCTGTGGTTCTAAACCAAATCTTTTAGACAGATGACAAACCTTACTTACCTTATGAAGCAATATATCCTATTGTGTCATCTCTCAGTGTGATGTCTATGGTTACCGTGTCGCGTTAGCAATGTGGAGTGTCTCTAGACGTCGAAGGTTCAAGAACCATTTAGTTGTTTTTTAGTCCTTTTCTTTCTTTCTGCCACGGTGCTCATATTTAGGCATTTTTACAGTGTTCGTGCGAGAAAAAGAATTCACAAACGCCCACGACGGTGGTGGCGACAAAATCCAGCTGAAAATGTTCATATAATTCCTATCGCAATAATAACCGTACTTGGCCACCTCGTTGAATCTAGAGGAGTGCTTCCCAGTCTCGAGGATATTCGCACCTTCGCGGACTTTTTGTTCCCGAATCCACAAAGGATGTTCGCAGTTTTCTGGGACTGTGCTTCTCTTTCCGATGCTTTTTAATGATTCGAAGCCATTGCAGGCGCACTCACAAACATCCTGAAGAAGGACACCCCAATTTTCTGGGGTGCTGATCAAGCCTCATCTTTTTCCCAGCCCATGACCCTGCTTACAACGCCGCCAATTTCAGCTCATTTCGACTGTTCAGCTTCAGCCAAGGTTCTCACGGACGCTAGTGGGCATTACCCAGAAGCAAAAGTATTGAAACACTAACGCGAACATGACCGTCTTATAGCCAACGCAAGACGTCCGTCATCTACCGCCGAGCGCAACTTGCCAATCACGGAGCGTGAGTGACTCGCTCTTGTGTTGGTAGTCGACAACTTTAGTTCCTACTTATACGGGCGCCGACTCCACGTCGTCACCACTCACTTGTGCTCTGTTGGCTGGCCTCATCAAAGGATCATAAAGGACGCCTCGCTCGTTGGGCCCTACATATACAAGAATACACTTTACTAATAACGTATATAAAAGGACTGTTGCATCCCGATGCGGATTGTTTATCCCGCTACCCAGGGAAGAAACCGCCCATACTGACAGCACTGCGGGCGTTCTGTCTGTGTCGTAACAACTGAACCTTGGCAATGAAGAACATATGGATGCTTCTCTGCGAGCCATTATTGAGAAGGTTGAATCAATGCCTCACGATGCATCTTTACAAATGTGTCTGGTCCAAGGCAGTATCCTCTACCCCCTGAACCTCGGTTCATATGGCTCTGACTTACTCCCCGTCATATCAGCACCCCTCTGTGCGACTGTTTTCAAGCAACTTTGTGACGCTCCTTTAGCGGGCCACTTCAGCGTTTCTCGCACATGCAACCATGTTCGTCGTTCTTTCTTTCGGCCTGGTCGTTCCCGTTTTTTTTGACCCAACGTCATCGGTTGCGAGCCCTGCCAAATGAGATTTATATTTCGCTCCTACCTTGTCTTGCTCTTCTGGATGCTGAGCCATTAGGTGTAGGATGGAAGACAGGGTGCTTGCAGTGGTCTCGAAGCCAGCAATTAAGAACAACAGGCTGTTCGCCAGCAAAGTATCGTCGTCAATAGGTTCGAAAAAGCCTCCTGGCCTATTGGCTCCTCTTTTTGAGGCGTCGTTATCCTCGTCTGTTTTAGCCACCTCCTGTTGACAAAAGTATGGTGCACAGACTAAAGATCTGTGAAAGAGTGTGAACTTTGCTCAGACACTCAATCGCTACTATACATGCTTGGTTTTGGTATGTTCACGTGTTCTTCTGCACTGCTTCTCACGTCATTGCCTGAAAGGGTAGAGCCAACTAAATGCAAAAAAGCTCCCACAGTGCCTGCTCAAGGAGTGCCTAAAACAAGCACACGATCACAGTTCACCTATAAAATTTATAATATTGTCTTTGGCATCGTCATCCCGACCATTAGTTTGACACTGCCCACTGCACGAAAAAGGCCTCCCCTATGTTCTGCCAATTAAACCAGTTCTGTTCTTGTTCCTGCCCCATAGTATTCGCAAATGTCTTAGTCCAATCTGTCCACCTAATTTTCTGCCTCCCCTTCACACAATTGCCTTCACTTGGAATCCAGTCAGCGACCCCTAATGACCAGCAGTTATCCTGCCTACGTGATACGTGCCCATCCCATGGCCATTTCTTCTTCTTTCTGCCACAAGGTCCTTAACCCTCACTTGTTTACTGGTACACTCTGCTTTCTTTGTGTATCTGAAGGTCGCACCTATCTGCAGTTTCTTTCTTGTCATAAGAAGCTCTCACACTCAGCCCTGTATCGGCGTTGGTAGCGTTTGCGTAAACTAGTGTCGTGAGCTGAGGGGCCACAGTGATGCATGGTGGAAAAGGGGAAATGGCGGTGCCCAAGCGCGTAGCCAGGCATTTTTTCGTCAGGGGGGGGGGCACCACCTTGATTTCGAGAGGGGCATCCTCTTATAATAGCCTTTTTTCGCTTTCTCTGCCATAGCGAGAAAATTTCTAGGGTTGGGGGCACGTGCCCGGTGTGCCACCCCTGGTGGCGCCTCTCTGACGAAGCGAGGCAAGGTGAGAAACGTCATTGTACGTTCCCTCAAATGAGGACATGGTCTGCAGACCTAACAGATTTAGGAGCAGCAGAGAAAGAACATAAATTCTCTAAAAACGAGCACACTCTAGGGCAACCCTCACCCACCAGAACCATGGGGTCACACCTTGAAAGCTACCTTTGAGTAGCGATGTAAAAACAATAATATAACGAAGATAAGCCGTGACTCATGAAAGTTGGCAGAATATGCAACGCGCGATGAGAAGGGCCAAATAAGGCCTCGATGTCGGATGCTTTTCATGAAGTGAAGCTTGCTGTAATTTCTTTTGTTTTGATGAATTACGTGCAGTGTAGATGAAAAACCAAAAGATGGGAAAACCTATTTCAGCATTGCCCAAAACATCAGTACTCTAGATTTTCAAAACTTGTCATTCATCAGTGCTCCTTGTCAGAGGCTTTTTAACTTGATTGAGGATGTGGCCAGCATGAAAGTCAACTGATGCATTGGTCTGCTGAGGGAAATTTGGATATCACATCTTTTTCCAGTGCAGGAGATCAACTGTATCACTGGCATCAGCTCCGTTTCTATTGTCACTCTCAATTGCCTGTCCCTCCAGTTCTACAGCATCCTTTGCAATGAATATGTTTGACAATACTGACTAATGGAAGCTTGGACTGTACCCACCCCAAGAACTTTTTATGACAAACAATCATTGCCCTACAGACTACCTTCTTTGTTAAACTTTTTAAACCGCGCAGATTTCGATCCTTCCTCTAAACGAAATTGTCAGAATAAACACTTCGCCCAACTGATACATTATCCTCAATGATACATCTCTCAGAATTTATGCCCATTCTTTCTTTTTTATTATTGCTTTTCATGTTCATGCCACTTTATGACCCTACAATTTAAGTACTCGCTTTTTATCTTAGCACTGTTTTCATAAACTTTTTGTATCACTTTTTATGATGTTATACCTGTATGTGCATTTCATATTTGTTGTGCATGATTGACTGCCATTCCTGCTGCTTTGTCAGCTTGTGAACGAGGTCAGGACCTCTTCATGCTCTTGAGCTTTTAGTCCTGTATTCCACCTTATCTAAAGAAAATAAAATGATTGATTGATTGATTAATTAATTGATTGATTGATAGATTAAATTGTATAGCTCGTCAGGGTACATAATAATCTGCAAATGAGAACTTCTTTTCTGGTTCATCGGAACGGAGGACCGCCTTTTTACAAGGAGTGTTCAAATAAAAAAGTACGAAATATTGTAACAACTTTACCGTTAATAATACTTATGCCATTATGGCGTAATATAGTCAGACATTTAGAAATGCACTGCAATCTTCATCGCGGATTGGAGCTATTCGGCGTGCTGCCATTCACTGAGGACAGTGAGGCTTTCAAAAGAGCGTCATCCAATTGACGTGGTACTAGGTTTGGGGGCAGGGCAACGTTTGCATTTCGGAATTACACGACTGAGGAGAACGAGGCATTATCCGATTACCGACAGAGGAAGGTGTTAAATGAGCCACCATTTGTCGCCTGTAATTTGCATGCGTTTAGCCACCTAAAAACATCTGACTGGTGAGTGCTTTAACTCGAACGACGTGCTGAATCATGCTGTGAAGGACTAATTCTCGTCACGTTCACAGCAATTCTAGGAAAAAAAATCCTTCGGCTCGTCCATTAGTTAGATTGTTGCGATTAGACACATAGTTTATACATATATTAAAGACTTCTTTCATACTCACGGCAATATTTCGTGTCATTTCATTTCAACACCCATAGTAAGTTGAAGCGGTTCCTGAGACCTGCGGGCCACTTTGCGTAACGATATACCAAGTGCAGGGATTGCCTGATTTTTTTTCTTTCGCTAAGAAATATATCACGCGAGACCTTTAGCTATCAGCATGCTAGAGGAAAGAATTCAAACAGACAGCTAAATAATTGTTGTGCGCTGTACGTGAACTGCCATGGTGGTTTACTGCTAAAAGCCTCGTAAACTGAAAAATGCTGCTTCGATCAACAAGCCCCGTGATTTGCAACAGCTTTACAATGCTAAGTTTGTTCGTAAACGTAGACACAGGTCGCAATGGTGATTGTCATTATAAACATATGCGGTTGGTGAACTGCCAAAGTTGTGACAAAGAACTCCTGCGAACTCGGTATCTATAGACTCCTTATGTCTTGAGAATATAAGCTGTCTAACCACCTCCTACACACTTTAGATAAAAACTTACTTAAGCCATGACTAACGGCACACAAGCTGGAATTCATGCGTAGCCATTCTTCACAAGGCGTGGTGTGAAGGCGTTTTCTCTGTGGCTATGTATCATGCTATGGTGTCAAGTGCGGTTGCGCAGGGATGGTTCCATAAAATCAGTTTCACCGCAAGGGCGAAGCGAAGATTGCGGGATAACTAATTGGAATGTCGCACAAAGTAAGAATAGCAGCGAACTGTTTTGAATGTGGTCTGGCGTAGCTCTACAAAACACTTTTTTAAGAAAAAACGGCTATTACAGAGAGGGGAGTGCTTTTCGTCATGTATCTTCACGTTGAGAGCACAGCATGCAGAAGGGTGTACAAGGAATTTGCTGGTGCCTACCGAAATAGAGTGCACGCGAGCAATGACGGCCGCCCACTTGTAATCAAAGTTCACAGAAGCGGCTCGAGCAGCACTTTCCCTCCTTCCTCCCCCCCCCCGGCGTCGTTACCTGCTCCTTCTAGACGGGTGTGGGGTTTCCTCACTTCTTGAGCACCAATTGACGGCTGCCCTCGCACACACGTGTTGTTATGCGTACAAGGGAGATGGGCCGAGTCATTCCATCTCTGCTTCAGCCACGTTCGTTGATCCCACTCGCACGCTTCTATCAGTGGGTAGAACATATGATGCGCCACAATTTTGTGACTCGCCTGAGATCAGTTTTTACATGATGATGGAACCACAAGCTAGATGAAAGCAGGCCATAGATGGGTTTGAAGCACATTTATACCTGCAATAGGAGACTGTTTGCACTGCTCAGTGTTTCTGTCAAGATAGTCAGGTGTTTAAATGACCACTGTGTGCCCTTGTGGTCAAGCGAAAATGTACTAATTGACACATGTTCATAAACTACGTTTGCCGAAAACTTCCTAACAATTTTATGGTGATTTATGTCGCAGAAAAAAAGATCACCGTACCGTATGGTACTTCAAGTTCCGAGGTAGAACCTCCAGATATAAAAGAATGCTCCGATAATTTTAACACGTGAATTCATTTTGTCGACCGCTGACCAGTCAATTCCCCGGTTATATCATTAACACCACAGAGCGTATTCCGATCAAATAATAAAACTTTCAGCCTGCCAACTTGTGAATGGTGCATTGATTTCATCGGTTTTTTTTTCTTATTAGGTCGTCCAGAGCTAATGAGTATGAAGAGTTTCACTAAAGACAGGCTTTGAAACATACATAGCATTTTTCTATTTGCTCCTATAACGGACGACAGAACCCTCGCCGCGTTTCTGTGCATAGGTGTCGGTGGCGCGTACAAAAACGTACACAGCGGTGCTTAACTGTAGGTCATTTGAGCCGATCGACAGCGAGCAAAGCGCCTTGACTGTAGTCTAATTGTGAAATATGCGATCTTAACTTCCACAGTAATTCACGAAGACAACAAGTTGCTTTTATGCGCGAGACATGTGCAATTTGCCTATCAATGGGCCAATGGCCTTCAGTCCCAGTTGCACGTGTTTTATAGACGATAGTTATTCATGGAGTGCTTCGCTGCAAGAATTTTGCTCTGCCTGTCTGCCTTTCCGTCCCCGCTTGTCAACTTGTCTGCTGAACCGATACCCGAAACGGCTAAAATGCAACCCCATCCGCAGCGCCGACCAATATTTCCCAAGTTTTAGCGTTCAAACTTGTGTGATTGTCATATAAAAAGCAATCATTGTGCATATCTGAGGCACCTAACAACAGGTCAGTATTGCGTGGTGTGTATCTTTATACAAAAGAAGGCATAAATAAGTAATTCTAAAGAACGTAGCGCTTATCACGCTACGCTGACAATGCAACGCTATGCACAAAAGGCAAGTGTTTTTAAGGCTTTGCTAAGACGGGTGCGCACGCCGCACGATTGCTAAATCAGAGGCCATCCACCGATAGCGCTCATGTCTCACGTGCCTCGATGCGCTCATTAGCCTCCACTGGACGCATCTAGGCACTAACGCAGCGCCTCTAGGATACAAATCAACGATTGTCTAGCGCAGAACATCAAATAAATGTTTTGTTCACTCTCTCAAGACGCCATGCAATGGCGTTTTAATGACAGATACGAGACCAATTTTTCAACTGTTGTTTTGCATGTAAAACAACAAAAATAGTGTTGCGCTTCTAAGACAAACATGTGTTTTCTTCATAATCTACGAGCTAAAAAGGGGGTGGTGTGAGGGGCGGAAAGGTTGGCGAAATTAGATGATGAAAAAGTTTGAACCATCTGCTCTCATTAACACATAAATACGTTCGCCAGTATAAAAGTACATGGCTTGGGGTCTGTTTGTTTATTCCTTAAATGCCATGTGAACGCTCATTCATGCTTAGCGGTATCACAAGAATTTCAAAATGTGCAAAAACCTAACAGGTGATGTCGCTTAAACTGTGCATTTTCACCTACCATTTTAGTACTTCTTTTGCTTTGGAGAACAACAGATGTGCTATGGGCTGTGCTTGAACGACAAAGTGGCACCCACATTAAAATTATTTTAAAGTGTGAATGTTAGGATAACCACCTGTAATTCCATACTAACAAGGCACGTACACACTTATTAGAGGGTACACACGTCTCAGAAACCGAAACGTTTCTGTATAGTGTGTTGGTATATACGTTCGGGCATTTGGCACTAAGGAAACGCAACAAGATAAGCTGCCTTCTCAGGACGTGTGTAACTTACGCACACAGGCCAAGAAACTCGGACGACCAAAGGACACAAGTAGTGACCCACAAGGCGAGGTTTCTTCAATTCGCCACTGGGGGCCGACTCTCTCCGATCTCATGTTCAATATGAGAAGATCATTACCTGAGCATCCAACAGCAATTGCAGAATATCCAACCTACGGGGGCTGCCACTACCAATATACCCGGTCTTCCGTAAATGTCGATTTTCAACCACGCAACGAACGTTATCGATGATCTCCCAGGTGCGCCTGTAGCAAAAGCAGTGGCGTACGTAGACAATGTTTCATTATTTAATTTCGTAAATTCGTCACAGACACACAGAGAACAATTTCAAGGTATCTCTATTCCCTCTAGAGCACCTGCAATCTGAAAGCATACAAGATATGCTAGCATACTGAATGATTGAACAACTCAGCTCGCATGACTTCTACTACCTTCTAATCTGCTCTTTATTATAGTCTTATGATGCTCAATAGCTGCTGCCTGGTGCAGTGGCCACTGCTGTTGCTGCTACAACATAGCGTCAAGAGTATCTGATTTTATAAGACAGACACACGCATCATACTTTTGCCTACTCACATACCACGGCACACATTTCAGTAAGCACAGACCACAACCATGTCGCTCTATGAACAGGCATGCACGCATGTGAAACTCGGCTATTACTTGCACTTTGTGCGCCATACAGAGCGAAGTGACTGAGAGTGCATGCCCATATCGCACTCTGATCACGCTCGTACGAAAATTTCCACTCCCCTTGTCACGTGCATCTCAACGACACCCGCTGTGGTTTGTGGAAGTGATCCGGGGCTAAATTCGATGTCGCGTGTTCGATTGCTAACCATGGTCCCTTCAAAGCGAAAATCAAATGATGTTGTTGTAAAAGAATGAATTGTCGTGCATAGCTCATTAGGACATCTCAGCTGAAGAAATTAAATGAAAACATGAAAAAATACTTAGATTTCTTAGCTTTGCCTTCAAGAGTTAAACACGATAGCGTAATTGGTCGCCGTGCCCATCATCTTGTGAACTGCTATTCGGGCTGCGCTTCTCGGCGCAATCCTCAGCTGTCCCACAAGATAACGAACAACTGTGCGCGTAACATTGGCTGTTTTGAAGTATCCTCAAATTTCTACTCTATGAGTAGTTGTTAGGTGGCCATAGAGTAAGCCAATTTCTTGCTTTTGCGAATCGGCGAAGCACCTGCTACGCATTTCTAAGGCAACACGTGAACGTGCGCAGCTCCTTACTATGTTGACGACATTGCAGGCGAAGAAAATTTATCTTGAACTAATAAACAGAGCGAAAAAACAGCTCACAAGAACAACAACAGCGCGAAGCCCACGAACTTGTGCGGTTAAATGTTGGGAATATGCCGAAGTACGTCTTGGTGCGGGTCTTTAAAATGCCCACTTATTCTGCAATTTTAATGTTGAGATATCTCGCGTGATTGTAAGCTTCTGCCACGCAATACTACACGTGATGAGGAGGCTCCTTCGCCTACGTGACACTCGTGTTGTGTTTTTTTTTTTCGAACTACCGTCTAGCGATAGTGTGGATCTATAGAGTTGTAAAACACCTGCTTGCCACGTAGACCTCCTGTGTTCGATTCTCGCTGGAGCCGTAGTCATCCATTGCATAAATCTGACGTTTAGACACCTTGCGCGATGATAAGCTTTTGCCATGCAATATTACACTTGATAAGAAGACGCCTTTCCCTACGTGACATTGATATAGTTGTATTTTTTTTTACGAATAACGTCTAGCAATAGCGTGGCTCTGTAGAATGTAGAACACAGCTGCTTGCCACACAGACGGTCTGTGTTCGATTCTCGCTGTTGCGGAAGTCGTTATTATTACTATTATTATTATTATTATTATTATTATTATTATTATTATTATTATTTCCTGTTTCTATATTCTTGGTGCCGGACAAGATGGTGTTTTTTCACTCGCAATTCACGGCGTTGACAACGGAACTTCTGTCAATCGAGCTCTTTAGCTCTATCCCTTTGAAAACGAGAAAAGACAAACTACACTTACAGCTCTGTATTGGCAGGCAAGGGCGCCATGTATATACCAATTTGCACACGTGCACACACAAGAAAAAAATATGAACATTATTAGTAAGAATATAATAATTTTATATTATTATGAATTTTGGTTCAATGTCCCGAAACCACTATATGATTATGTGGGACGCCGTTGTAGAGGGCTACAGAAACCTGGCGTTCCATAGCGTGAACCTTAATCTAGATACACGAGCATCAAACACATCCGGTTTTTTAGAAAGTGCAGCGGCCGTAGTCGGCATTACATCCCGCGACGTTTGGGTCTAGCAGTATAGCGCCATAACCAACACAAGCTAGACCATTGTGGCGGGGCTCGCGCATACTGGAATCATGGAACCCGTTAAATAGGGTAACTTTTCGGCAAGAAAAGGAGAGAAAAAAACTTTAATCGCATGGGTTCGGAAAAAGGTGATGCGCTCGATGGGTGGGGTCCCAAAAGCAGGGCTCCACTAGCTGCTGGCGCCTGCCTGACATGACCAAAGAACGCAAGCTCTCCCTTAGGTTCAAAGCTGGCGAGCTGTAACTCCTCCCACTCGAAAGTTTTACCTTGTAGCGACCTCCTCGCAACCACATTTACATACATCGCTACCATATATGCACCCTTATAATTTTCATTATTCATTTTTTGTGCATGCTCACTAACCGGTAATTCATGAAGCGTTTAGTTGGCCTAAGAGATGTTCGTCCACAGGACAAGAGGATCGCATAAACCGCCCGTCGGAAGAGTGTGCATGAAGGTTCATGCCGGGAGAGAAGAGAGAGTACCTACCGGTAAATGCTCCAGAGGGGTCGTTTATCTTATCCTCTTGTCCTGTACAAAATTATGTTTCTTACAGAAAAAGAGAACATTGCGTGAATGAGCGCTTGAGTGGCACACTCTAAAAAAATAAGGAAGATCTTATGGATGCAATGCGGTTATGATGCCTGAGCTCCAAACTCCAGTCATTCTGAACAAGAGTGGTAACGCTTCTCCGAGACGTTATATGTGGCCCTTTTTTTTATCCCGAAGAAGAGAGATCGTTCTAATAATGAGCCATCTGTCACTTTGCTGAACGACGAATTAGAGTTTATGTGCCAGCACCATTGACGTACACGGTTTTTTATTAAATGCGATATTTTTTCTTGGTATATTTCAAAGCAGAAATTTTGTTCTTTCTGTCAGATTAGTCGGCCAACCTTCAAAAGTTTAAGCACTTGGATGCCCAGTCATCTTGGTCGGATGGCTTCGTTCCTACTTGTGAACATTCAAAAATTCCATATCACGCATATCTGAGGCACAAAACTACTGAGTAAATATTAGGCGGTGTGTACTTTTACTATAAAATAAATGAATACGTAGTTTTAAGGATTGTAGTGTTTCTTATGCTACGCTTGAAATGCTCCACTTTGCAAAAAAAAAGCGAGTGTCTTGCGCTTCGCTGAACATGCCACGCTGTGCACGAAAAAGCGCTCGGCAGACGAAACTGTGCTGCCACCTGCCATCGGCCCTTGGATCTTGTCAAGCCCCCGTTTCTCGACAATAATACTAGATGGCGTTGAAACATCTCGCAGCGCCTCCGGAGGCACGATTTGCTGGGAAGCACGCAGATATGCAGCCAAGTTTTTTCTGCGTCCAAATGCGCAACAAAAGGGCATACATGGGCATCCCTTAACTCATGAGCAACCGTGGCTTAAACTTGCTTGTATTCGTCTTTTTTCTTGTGGGCATCATTTCATTTCTAGCACTAATAGTTCACACTCAGTTATGCTTATGCTTCGTATTAAGAACACGTTAAAGAAGACCTCGTCATCAAAGCAATAGCACCCGATTCGCAGAGACATTTTAAATTATTATAATCACTTTGGTGCCCAAACCTCTTCAATGTATTTTTTTGACATCGTACCACTGCGATGTATGGCCTTTTCTCATGCGCCGCTGTGTAGAAGCCACTTTTTTTTGCACTGGCGAAGGCAATGTTCTCTAATTCAACGCCGGTTCTGGTCTTTTAGGTTGTCGCCATCAAAGAAATAAAAGCTGCGCCAGATAAAAAATCTACATTAAAGCGATGGCCAAAAGCTCTACAATGCACTTGTTTATCTCTTCCTGAAATGTTGAACTATTATCCATCAATAATCCTACAATCTACAACTAACTAGTTACAAAATTCTATTGTTCAATGAACCAGTAAGCTCCCGAGTTTCACCCGTGACTTTGGCAAAGTTGTACCCCGTGTACATGTGTAACCTCGAGATATAATGCGCACTACATTATTTTAAAAGGCTTGAATACCAAAAACAGGGCACCTTTCTTCTGAGTCCCATAAATGTGACGCTTACTAAACCCTAGCATGATCTACCGTAGCCTTCACCAGTTTGCTGATCCGCCTCGAAGGCTACCCTGATATCACTTGATGAAAAAGAGAGCCCTTAGAAAGTGTAATGATTGTTTCTACGCACGTTTTTATGTTAGATAATTGCAGAAACACAGTCCTTGTTACGCTAGTGAGCGTTAGTGTTGTTTTGAATGCACATCGAAACGTCTCGATTACTAAAGAGCACAAAGTTGGTCTCCAAGAAATGCAACGGTATATTCCAGCTGTCACATAAATAACTTCCATCATTAAAATCAGACGGTAGACTTTTTGGTCCACTCATACAACAAACATAGAGAGAATACTGCGAGGTCCGCGACAGCTCTGAATTTGGATTATATGCTGCTTGGAAAATGATTAATAAAACAAAAAAAGGTGACGAGCGTGCTTCCGTGTGGTTCATCAGACCTCACTCCGCCAAGTTACAAGCGGAAACTATTAAAAACTGTTAATCAACTTGTGCCTCATTCGGGCGTAAAGAATGTGTGCATACTATCTCAGTATGAAGGATGAGTTTTTTACTACATCAGTTTTGTTTGAAAATAATAGGGACCAAAATATGAGCTGATGCTCTAATTTGAAAAATGGGTTTAGCCATAACTCATATCTAGATGATTTCAGAGAAGTAGATTGGACGTCGGCTTTTCAGAAACACGTGGATACAAATCTCGTCTCAAATTTGGACGTGAGTTCAAAAATAGCGTGCTTTGTTTCACAGCTATGCTTCAATACGTGATTGCATGGCCTGCCTCACGAAAAACAAAAATGCTTGCTACCAGCAGCGATGGCGTAGCTTATGAAATTATCTATCAAGAAAATATAAAAACTACCCGCACATAACCACGACTGCCATCAGGCTTCTTTATTGCGGTCCACGGGGCGCTTCTCGAAGACCCCTATCTCAGAGTAATCAAGGCATGCAGCGTCGGGCTGAATGCCAGCGTTTACGGATCCATGTAAATAACGAAAAGGAGCAGCTTAGTGTCGTACCTAAAATATACGTGAATGGTTAATTTACACCGTGTTCCACGTTAAGAAGGTCCCTCTCATTTTTGTACAAGATCGATCTTCAATAGGTCTCGATCTAAGAAGATAACATTGATGTTGACACTCTCGATGGTTCTGCACGCAACTCTGTGTGGCGCACACAAGATTCCTTCCCCAAATTCCATCTCACAACCGTGAGGCGTATCTGTAATGCAGGGTGGTGGCGTAAGACCACGTTGCGCACTTTGCCAGGTAAGAAAATGCCACGAAGCTCATGGCGAAGGAGGTCTCTGACTCGTACAGGATTCCACGAAGTAGCTGCACCAGTGGATTGTCCGGCTTTTTCTAGCCGTCCAGCTGCGTTTAAGCCGCGTGACACCAGATGGCTCAGCTCACACTCATCGCACACTTCTAAAACCAGCATGAGAGGCATGTGTAATACTTTGTGGAAGCAATTATCGTCCATGTTCTTACACGATTTCGAGTAACTATTAGTAAGTTGTATGTTGTGATATACCTTTTGATCATTACACACCACTGTTTCTTTTTTTACCGTAAGAAACAGTCCAGGACACTACGCTTTCGTGTGATAACAGAGACATCAAAACAAAACTAACATGCATTAGGGCAGACTTTTGAAAATTTTAAAAACAGTCACAGCTTTGCCGCAAAGGCTCAGCAATGAAAACGATAGAAACATGTTGGAAGGTCACGCGTAAATTGGCAAGCATATTTAAACATACCAGACATTTCCCATGCACAATTGACGCACAAACAGTACTTAGAGGTGCAGATGAACGCGACTAAGTGTCTCAGATGTTACTTCAATGTGTAAAAAAAAAACGCACCCGTTTCGCAAATGGAGAATGTGCCACGATTGCACTGACCTTTGTTCACCCGGTAACTACAACAGAATCGTTCCAGTGATAGCCAAACGCCCCCAAGACGTACGATCATCCCCACCGCGAGATAAGGGCCCGCGAGAGAGTGTTCAGTGCCCTCCTCTCCACGAGCCAAAGTACGCGTGAAAGATGAGAGCACGTGCTGCTGCGCGCTCAGTGCGTCATGTTGCTGATAATGCTGGAAACGCAATAGTTCCCCCTGAGATGCCCGTCAACAGCGGTAAGTTGTATATATAAATATTGTGTGGTTCGAACGATGAGAGAGGTGCTCCTAGGTGGCTCAGTGAGTCATTTTTTATTATTTTTCTTTCTTCTCTTTATATATATATATATATATATATATATATATATATATATATATATATATATATATATAGAAACGTATACATATACGATGAGTGATGGTGACGTCAACGCCAGCGGCCATATCTAGCGGAGAGTGTGCATATACTTGCGGTCGCAATAAAAACAGGCATGGTGGTCTCAGTCCTAGCCATGCGCAAAGTTTTGCATTAGGAAGGGCTGCGGGAAATATTTGTAGCAGCTATCTTTCCACACCTTCCCACCCCGGTTAGTTCAGTCCACAGAACAGCTTGCTTTAAAACGGATTAACATGAAAACAATTGGGTGATCAAGTGCTTCTCACAATTTTCTGGTTTTGGTCTCTGTTTTTCCTGACATAAATATGGAAAGTAAACAGCTACTTCATGTGTTGAAGAGCACTTCCGCACCTGTGTATTGGCCACTGGTAGCGCCGACTGAAACTCCCACGTTTAAGGTCCACATATACACCCTGCAAATTGGACGGAGGAATGATCGCAGCTGTATCCCATTTGCTAGAGTTTCGGACGCGTTATTCGGTGACAGGCTTGGTCCCGCCGGTGGCAAATTATCGTTTGATCCACTTTTCTTTCTTTACACTTACATTGTAATTCTAATACCATCCCCTATAATTTGCTTGACAGTGTTGTCTGTTCGCATTTTTATTGCGCCTAACAAAACAAACGAGCCCTTGAATCGACCGCTTTTAAAATGTAACGTAGTGGTGTGTCATTATCGTAAAAAACATGAACGACCATAATGAAGTCAACGAGTACGCCAATTTCATAAGAGGGCTGTCATTTTTTTCGCCGCAGCGCCATCTCCTTTGGAAAAGGAAAATAAAGATTTGCTTTGATTTGATCTAGGGTCTGCGATCTTTCCCCGCCAGGTCGGTCAACGGCGTAGCTAGGTAGTGGCACGTCAGGCCCGCCGTCTCCCCCCTTCTCCTGAAAATTTCCCTCTATAGCAATTAGATAAAAAAAGATCATATCACAAAAGCTCAACCCCCCCCTCCCACCCAAAACAAGTTTGTGGCTACGCCCTTGCTTCCGGTGTGTAGGGTTCTACGGCAGATGAAGATCACAAGGTATTGCTGTGCTTGGTAAAACAAGGGTAAAACACAAAATTTCTTCGCGCATGTAAAAGCACTACGTAATCGCTAAGCTGTCAGCTTCGAAATGGTTAAAACAGGAAGCAGCTGCGACCCATGAGACGGTCCCGTAGTGGTGCCGATGATTGACGAAGGGAGTGACGTGACAAGTTGAACCAGAGCACAATTTAGAGATTGTATAGTTACCATGAACCTTAGAAATCACGCCAAAAAAACACAGACTAGTTTTAAACACTAATGTGCGCCTGCTTAACGTGAAGTTTGCAAATGAAGTATGTATTCATTCGCTCTTCTGAGTGTATACGTTTAACATGTTCGTTGTACAGTCGTCCGAAATGTAAACGCCAGTGCATAATCCCCGAACACCAGAAAGCCTGCCATAACAAAAGAGAATAGCGAACCAATGCACTTTTGAGCACAACGTGCAAATGGGTAATTGGTTCGCTATTTTCTTTTGTTATGGCAGGCTTTCTGGTGTTCGGGGATTATGCACTGGCGTTTACATTTCGGACGACTGTATAACGAACATGTTAAACGTATACACTTAGACGAGCGAATGAATACATACTTTATTTGCCAACTGCACGTTAAGCAGGCGCACATTAGTGTTTAAAACTAGTCGGTGGTTTTTTGGCGCGATTTCTAAGGTTCATGGTAACTATACAATTTCTACATTGTGCTCTGGTTCGACTTGTCGCGTCACAATGCAATGTTCATGGAACGAAGAGTGTTCATATACTGACGCCCGTGTTGATTCATGTTATAATCGTAATCAAAAGCCTGTGGCCTCTGATTGTTATGCAGGATAAAAAAACAGATGCTAGGCGGGTGAGGTCACACTTCGGTGCAGAAGCAGTGCAATGAGAAAATGAAAAAAAAAATAATTGTGTTCTCCATCTCGAAGCAAAGGATAGCCTATGTTTGCTTGGGCGTGAGCAGCCGCGACCCGCAATATACGGTGAATGCGGGCCGGTTTTTGGTGTTGGCAACATTGTAGTCCGTTCGTTTTTCGACGAATACTTGAGAAAGATTCCGACGAGCGGACGCAATTAAGTAACAACCTACACTAAACAAACGTGGATTGAGTATTCACGGCACCAAGCTTACGACGAGAAATAAAACAGTCATTTTCACAACTGCATTCCAGGTATCGTCATGAAATTGACAATTCGTAAAAAAAAACGTGTCCTGAAAGGCGCAGGAGAGGCGCATTATTGCTCAGAAAAACGCTTAGCCCGCCACGCTGTTCTAGTGGCTCCCCTGCCGACCTAATGGTCTTGTACGCAGCAGCGACATTTTCGATGGAGGCGAAAATTGTTCAGGCTAGCGCCTCCTCTATTTTTCAGTGCACGGGCGAAGTAGCGGCTAATAATGGGAAGTGGCTGGCGGTCCTAGTGTGGCATTTCGCCGCCAGGTGCTGCAACCAGAGTAGAGAGGCCCCTCTGCCTGCCATTGCTAGATATCAAGGGAGCTTACGCTACTGTGATTCAGGAAGGCTTAAGGCGATTACTGGACGCACTAGATGTGGAAGAAGGAATAAATATTCTTCTAAAATGTATCTATAAAAGTAGCAAAGTAGCTATCAAATGGATAGAACAGGTATCTGAACCTATAGAAATACAACGTGGGCTTCGACAAGAACGTCCCTTGTCACCTTCGTTATTTATGCTGTATCCACAGGGACCAAAAGCCTCATTACAGGGGGGTCGACTCGGCTTCACCCTTTCTTTTTTCAAGCAAAGAAAACACACTGAACAGTCATTGCCAGCATTGATGTATCCAGATGATATAGTATCAATAGCCGAGAACAAGGAAGATCTGCAGGGATTGATAGACATCTGTGTTAATGAGGGAGATAGGTTAAATTTGAAGTTCAGCATTAAAAAATTGGCAATCTTGATTCCTAATAATAATGAAGGCAGTGAGCATACGGTACAGGAAGTCACGCTAAAATTAGTGAATAAATACAAAAAATTTGGACGTATGAATAAATAACGAGGCTGAGTAGCTAAGCGACCACAAAAGATACGTAATGACTAAGGATAACAAGAATGCAGCTCTAATAAAAAATGAAGCACTGTTGATTTACAATAGGTATGACACTGTGAAACAGATTTCTAAAGGTGTCATGGTCCTGGGTTCGACGTTAGGTAATGCACCCTTGTGCATTAGATCAGAGGTTCAAGGAAGATTGGAAAAAAACAGTGTGGCATAGGTAGTCTTGCTTTGGCAGCACACGGGAACACCCCAAATCATGGAGTACAGGGTGACATGGGATGAACTTTGTTAGGTTGCTGAAAAATTAGCAGAAAGATAGAATTTGAGGAGCGATTGAGAAAAATGGGAGATGAGCGTTGGGCTAGGAAAGGTTTCAGCTATTTGTACATGAAGAATGTTGATACTTAATGGATAAAACAAACTCGTAAACTGTAAAACAAGTATTTAGACAACATCTGAATAGCAAGCCTAAAGCGAACATGTTAAAAAAGGTGAAGGAAACAGAGAAGGACATGTGGAAGGTTGCAATGATTGTAAAATTATCACGGGATTCCTACCAAACATCCAAGCAAGGACATGCAAAAGAAAATATCTACGATAAATCTCGGGGTTGTCCTGTGCTGTTCGAGGTCAGAACGGAAATATTGCGGATCAAGACGGACTAAACCAAATACGAAGGCACAGACACGGTGTAGAGAAGACAAGGAATCGGCTGAACATTTGACGACGTTCTGTAAAGGGCTCTACTCTGTTTCCAAAGATAGTGGCGCGGAATTTGTCGAAGCATTGGGGTTTAGGGACCATGAAGGTAAAATAGACTTTAAATGGTTAGGTTAGGTTAATTTCGTTTTTATGGCGCAAAAGCAGCTAAGGCTATGCTGCGCCAGACACAAGACGCACACACACGCAAACTTTAAATGCGTCGAAATAGCCAGGAGGAGGCTAACTGATTGGTAGATATGATATGATAAAAGCACCAGTGGAATTCAATCCTTCAACAAATAGTCATAGTACTTAACATTATAACTAGGTGGCCTGCGCCACCGCCTGATCTAAAGGGCATAGCCGGATATATACATGCATCCATCCATCCTTGCTGCTTTGTCGTCTTTCGAGCAAACGATGGCCGCGGCTGCATTAGAAACTGCTATACGGCTCGGTTTTCGGCTGTGTTCGCTTTGTTCAAGATATAACAAAAACATCTAAACGAGAAGCGTGGATCACTTGCTGTTCTGGACACCAAACTCAACTCAAAGACATGTGTCGTCCGCGACCTTTTGATCGAGACGGTCGTGCGTCGTCTGCTAGGCCTCTACGAGATAACTCATGTCAATAATTCGCGGAAACTGTTTTGTCACAGGTACGCTCAATAGACTGAAAATTGTTTTTTGACTCACTAAAAAACGATTTTCTAAAGAAGCCTTTGCCAGGAGCTAATAATGAAGGCTTGAGTGCCTATTGTTACCTGATACTTGTCACTGTCTTGTGGAATAGCAGATTGTTCGCAAGGCCAGAGTTAATGCTCTAAATAGCGCAAAATACCAGTACACTGCTTCCAGAAATGTAGGTAATCATCTGTTCCCTTCGCAAAGTCATTGAGTGTTACATGTGTTGTCACCGGGTGAAAGCAAGTGCCAGAAATGAGGATCTATGCCAGGTTATTTCATTATTTGAGAGCTTAAACAATGAAATCTTCGTTAAACGAACAAAAACATCTGCATATACGGCGTGATTGCTGCAATCACGGCCTATGTTTTGATCAGGCGCTCTTCAAGTCTAAAGTCCAATGCCAACTTTCTGCATTTGCCAATGTGGCGGTCAAGTAAAATTCAGCCTGTTAAGAGTTGCTTGAGATCGTCAGAGCACTTGTTGACGGATTGTTGAACCGGCTAATCAGCTTTGTTTCTTTCATCTTCCCTTGACCTTCTAATTCGATAGTGAGCAGAGTAGAGGCCAAATGGCTGTATGACTGTCGACCTGCATATTTTTTCGCATGAGGCACCTTGCTAAGCCTTAATGTCACGCAATTCTTACGACACAGAAGACTAAACTTCTCGCTTTTTTCACCGATAACTCATGTAGTGCCCATGGGCTCCCAATCAGCTTCCGGGCATATTGTCAGCATTGCACACTGCAGTGATAGCGATGCAGAGCTGCTACTGATGGACTCATTTGTTGACTGTTCGGGTGCAGCGAAGTCCTGTTTAGTGATAACAATTGCGATATTTCCAAGCATGAAGGGTAGTCTTGAGTCATCAATTCTTATAATCCATAAAATATTCAAGTTGTAAATGACGGCTACACGTTCGACTGCATAATGAAGATTTATTAGGAGACCAATTATTGTGTATTATTACGGCACGTGCTCTCCGGGGAACACCTGCGGCAGCTGCAATTTTGTGGAAGTACAGCCGTACAGTGTATTGAGGCGAAATCTTTATATATCTCCTCAAAAGCAAAACTTTATTGTCGGCGGCGTCCTGCGCCTTCTCGCTTCGGTGGCGTGAACAAGATTATTGCAGGAAATCATCGTTACTTGACGACGTCATCATATGACGTCGCAGACCACAATGTTTTGTGACGTATTGGAAGGCATCATATTCTTCGCATTATTAAAATGAGCCCATCACATGGGCAGTGCATATGAGGGGCGAATTGCTAGCGTTGTCTACAATCCTTGAGGCAGTAAGAAAACCACGTATTGAGCATAAATATCCTGGAGGTAAGAAGGAAACATTAAATTCATTGAATGTGAAGAAAACTAAGATGTTTATTGCTTTTCAGTCGTCTAAGATGGATCCCTTTGAGTTCTTTTTTTGTTTATCATTTAAAAGAAAAAAAAGGCAATCCTATTTTTCTCTGTCAGATATTCAGAGCGGTACACGGAAGAATCATGTACTGAGGCGTGCGAATGATGAAGTCGCAATAGCGTCAAAAAGACACTGAAATTCGAATGCACTGAAACTCAAATGCCGTAAAATTTGAATGCAAATATCGAATTGGTAGCACGTCCTGACATACTGCTTGCGAAATATGCACAGTAAACATGTGGAGAATCACGGGCATACTGAATCGGCTTCGTTTTCTGTTTCGCAATTATTTACATGTGGTTGTAGCCTCGATGAAAAAAATACAGAGGCACACTTGTGTGTAAAACAATATAGCATCTTTTATTTTTTTTGCCACTGCGGTCATAGCCCGGTGAAAACAGCGCATTGACTGTTCGTGTTACTTTTCATTTCCCCTGCAGACGTGAATGCCTGCGAGAAGCAGGAATGGTAATTGACTCGCATTAAGACAAGAATTCGTGAGTTGCCTCATACGCGCGGCCTTCACCGCCAGCTTCTCGTGAATGGATGGATGAATGGATTGATCTGGCTGTACTCTTTATATCGGGCGGTGGCTAACGACACCAAGCGTGGAAGGCATTATATTTACGAGTAGGCTACGAGGCTAACACCTCGTTGCCTACTTGTGCAGCGCTATCCTGCGGAAGCGGCGAGTGGAGGCAGAGCCTGCGCTCGACGACCTGTAAAGAGCGTTTGCCCAGGCACAGAAAAAATGAATGAGGCACTTTTCAGGCTAGCGCCTCCTTTTTTTTGCTGCTCATGGAGGCGCTGTTTTGGCCTGGGTGTTTAGATTTAGGTGCTTGTCAAAGATAATCAGGTTGTCGAAATTTCCAGAGGCCTCCACTACCGCGTCTCTCATAATCTTGTGGTGGATATGGGACGCAAAACCACAATAATTGGGAACACCTAGTTTATGCGATCTTTCCTGTCATGTGGTTTGTAAAGTGATTTTTTGATAGTCTCGAAAGTGCACGCATATAATTTCTCGAAAGAGCCCTGCTTGCCACTGACACTGTAATTCAAATGACGGGTGTTGATGTTTCAAGACCACAATCTTTAGCAAAACATTTTCTGACATATCTTTCATCTCTGACATTGCTTCTCAATGTTTATTAGTGTATTAGCAGCTGATTATAATCACAAGCTGGTCTGAGGAAGGAACAGCTACAAGGGCAGACACCACATATCATCGTTTGTCGGAAAGGAAGGCGTGCGACGAAAATGTTGTCATTTCTAGGTATGGTACTATGTGATGGCTGCTATGTGTTGTGTTGTGTCTTGGCGTACCCGGCACTAACGAAGAAGAAGAAGAAGACACGTTGAGCCAAAGCCTGCCAACGAGAGCCACCACACAATGGGTTGCAGAGTGCCGAAGAGAGCATCCACCTCATCCATGTGCTGGTCATTACCATAAAGGGTGTTTACCAGCGCAAACGACAGGGCAGGAGGGGACAGGAGAAGAGACGAGACAGAGCGCTGAACTGCCAACAATATATTTCTTGTGAAGGTATTCGCTTTTATGTAGTTACAAGTCGCACTAGTCTTGCGCGAAACACAATGACAATGCATAAGTACATCACATTGACAAGCCCTTTATGATGTTATACCAACACGCCCGAATCCGCTGTTTCTTGGTCATTACCAGATTTATTTACAGCTAGGTAATATAGACCTCTTACGCACCCTAGCGGAGTATGTCAAGGACATCGCTGCCATGCGAGTCGCCACATGGCAACTGGAGCCAAATGCGCAATTGACAAAAACAGCACAACACAACGCTAGGCCTTCATGCTTCCGATAGTTCTCGCAGCAAAACACACAGCATTTGTAGCCTGTGAACCTGTCCTCGTCGTACAATTTCATTTACGGCAAACATATATTGCTTTAGCACGCCAAAAAAAGGAAAAACAATGACCTCTCATACGCCAACCAATGTAATAGGCGGAAATTTGCACACACCAGCGGAAGGGACCGGATACGTGGGAAAAGAAGAATGAGGAAATTCATTGGCTCGAGGCTGCGCTCATCCTCTCCGAGAAAACACACTGCACCCCCCCCCCTCCGATGTGGTTTTGAGTTCACAATATCAGTCCTAAAAAGCTCACTCGGGGACCTGATTCGAGAACGTCTTGTCTGTATCACTTGTTGCTCTCCTTCGCTAATTATTTTTCCAACGTAGGGGGTGTCTCTAATTAGAATTTCCGCATAACACCTTGTAAACCATTTTTATGGGATTTAGACGGCTGATCAGAAGGCGTCCAGATTGAATATTGGCCGTGGCGGCCGCATTTTTACTGAAGGTGGAAGTGCCTGAGATCCTTGTGCTCAGATTTAGGTGAATGTTAAACAGCCCCGGGTGGTGAAAATTTCGGAACCTTACCGTACGGCGTCCCTTATAATGACATCGTTTTTTTGAAATGTAAAAATTTAACAATAGTTTATTACCTTTTTTAAGATTCTAGTCCCCCTTTGGGATTGACATAACAGCTTTGTGGCAACAAAATAACGTCGTTCAGAAATACACACTTGCAAGTTAATGAAAACATTTACTATGCTTCTGTCCTCTTAAACGCAATTTGTTTAAACTCGCCGCCTACAGCTTTAGCGATCGCGCTTCCTCTTCCCGGGCGTGGCCCCACTCAAGGTGGCCGTTTCTTCCATGAACAGTGTTTACTCTGTCGTCGTATCGCTGTTTGAATGAAACGTAAATAACTGGCTAAGTGCGACTCAAGATAGACTCTAAGCAATGTGGAGTTGCAGTTTCTTTGTCGACGTAAAATTCGCCGTACCGGTGCTGTGGGCCCGTTTCAGTGCGCATAAAAATCCAGGTAAAATCAACTGATTTCGTGTGCGTGGCGCTATATTATAATAATAATAATAATAATAATAATAATAATAATAATAATCGTACATGGGGTTGTAGTTCCCTTATACGAGACACGCCAGACTTAAGGGCTCCTGAAATTCGGTGCTCTTCATCGTGCACTGTCATCGCACATACCACGGCTTTCTAGCACTTTGCCTCCATTGAAATGTAACTTCTGCGGCCGTGATCAAACCCACAACTTTAGGGTCACCAGCCGAGCACCACAACCACTGCTCCACAAGAGTGAGTGCACCTGGCAACAAGCGATACCAGCAATTATAGTAAATGTGTGCGTGCATGATAAGTTTTTGTTTGGGAGACTAATTTACCAGCCATTTGGTAAATTGGCCAAACGAAACACTTCCCTGCGGTGAGTCTCGGTACATGTCTTTGCCGAAGCATGACCGAAGACCAGCAGAAGCACGGTGCCACGACACGTCCCAAAACGAAAGAAACATACAACAGAAGAGATTTGTATGAAGAAGTTTTGGACCCTGACCAAGTCGGTGTGTCAAAGGCACATAACAATTTCTGGATCTTAAAGCGTAAGCATATCTATATCCGAGTTTTACATACCAAAACCACAATAATATGATGAAAGATGCCGTAACGGAGGGCTGCGGAAGTTTGAACCATTAGTGTTCATTCCCGTGCAATGAAATGGAGCAGTACACGGGCCTCCAGCACTTCACCTTCATCGAAATACGACCTCCACGGCTTTAGCCACTCATCCACCTTGGCGAAACGGGTTCTCAAAAGAGGATTGTATCTCTCGTTTGAATTTGGTGTTTTCCCGAGGCACTTCGCGATGCCTTGTGTGGAGATCACGACATTATTAAACGGTGCGTTTATTTAGGATTTATTCGATGCTCTAGAGATAGTTGAGGGGCCCGTCAACAGTCAGGTCTGCTTGTAAGCAACTGCGCATGATGGCAGCATACACGCAATTGGGCAAGGATTTAAGTGCTCGAGGGGATAGTTTGTTATACCAGTGAAGTCATTTTAGGGCTGGTGCTGATCAAAAATGCCCGCGTCACGTGCCACTCTCCCATTCCCTGATGCACCTCTAAATAGCGTGAATGTCGCGGGCCTCTCCTGGAGCCCTCATGTGTCTCACTTGAAAGCAAAACTTTTATCTATTGGTCACGTCCTGAAATTCTTCGCTGGGAAAAGATGGGGCTCATAATCGAGTCTCATGCTCTCGCTATACAAAGCTCTTATTATTGGTGTACTACGCTGCAGCTCTTCTCTGGTTATTAAAATTTGCAAGTCAAATATTTCAGCACTTGGCGTCTCTCATAATCAAACGGTGATTTGGGGACGTTAAACCTCACATATCATCAAGTATTCGAGCCCATCAGAGCAAGCAAGCACTGACACTACGTGTTAGTTTCGGCCTACCACGAATCACCTCAACAGACCGAACAGTTGTTGTAGTATCGTACGTAGCTGCAAAAAACGACACTTCATGGCAGGAACAAGACTGCATGTTTATTTAAGAGGCTGCTTTTATACCCTGGTCAGAGGGCCAGAGCATGCGCCTTGAGGAAGGGGTGAAGGCACGTGTGGTCAGCATGCTTCTCGCATCTACATCTAAGATCAATGATATATCACTTTCTTCACCCTGATCTAGAACCTATCCGGGGGCTTGCGGGCACGGGTGGAGCGTCTGAATTGAATTGGTTCTGTTGGCCCTGAACCTGCTGGTCCGATGCCACCTCCAGCCACTGGCTCGCCTGGCACAAACTGACCAGCTTGCAGGGCGTCGCTGCTAGTTGTCACCGGTGGAAGAGAGAGGCCTTCCGTAGATGAGTGCTCCAGAGTCATGGGTGTCTCGAAGGATTCTTTCTTAACCAGCGTCGATGAGGTGCGGCTTTTACTTGATCCAGGTGCCTGCGCTGCACCCCCCTTGGCATGTTGACAGTTAACAATTGTTTGCCTTAATCTGTTGTCACGGTTCCTGGAAGCCACCTCTGACCTTGCTGATCATATTGTCGACTTCAAACCTGCATTCTTGGTGCATACTCCTTTTTGTGTGGCCTTGGATCTCCGTAGACGGTAGCCTCTTTCGCACCTTTTTCCTTTGCAGAGAAATTTCTTAGGCGGATTCGCAGCTAGAATCCTAGAAGTTTTTCTGTGGGCGACTGCTTTTCTTGGGTTGGCGTGATCCTGTAATGTAACAAAAATTTGGAAAGTCAAATTTGCAGCGTTTCCACGCAATTTCTTTTCAGGCCCTCCTTGATGGTGCATACTGCTCGTTCTGCCAGCCCGTTAGATTGTGAGTTATATGGGGCAGTCATTACGCAGCGCACACCATTTTTCCGGAAGAACCGTGCTGTCTCTGCGTTGGTGGATTGCGGACCATTGTCCAACACAACAGTTCGTGGTAGGCCAAATCGTGCGAAAATGCCCCTGAGTATATTCACTGTCGTTGCCGCCATGGCCATCTTTATTGGCACGGCCTCTATGCTTTTGGCCTAGGCATCGACAAGAATGAAGATCATGTGTCTTTCCACGAGACCTACAAAATACATGTGTAGGCGGTGCCAACGTGCGTTGGTCTTTGACCAGTTTACTAAAACCTGCGCAGGGGGCATGGGCAAACGCTGCACGCACTGGGGACACCGTTTTATAAGCATCTTTGTATGACTGTCTAGCCTTGGGTACCAGAAAACGAAACGCGCGAGGTTCTTCTTTTCTGTGATACCAGCATGCGTGTCATGTAGCTCTTTCAAAACAAAATTTTGAGCACCTTTTGGAAGCACCATGGTGTGACCCCAATAGAATATGTCCTTGCTCAAGGTCAATTCCTGCCTCCGTGAAAATATGGTCGATATTGTTGTTCATCTGCCCCGAGGCGCTTGTGCCAGCCTTACAGGATCCAAGTGTTTACTTGCTGAAGTGTGCAGTCTGTGCTGGTGTAATTAGACACATTCTGCGCAGAAAAAACTAAGTCATCCAGTGCCTGCGCCTGCAGGACATAACCGGGAAATTCTTTTTCACTGCCATAATCGTGAACGAGTAACGGCAGGCGGCTCAGGGAGTCGGCATTCGCATTCAGCTCCCCTTTTCTGTATTCCAATTCATATAGATATGCTGCAAAGAGCAGCGCCCAACGTTGAATTCGTGCTGCTGCCATTTGCGGGATAGGTTTGTCTGGACTCAATAAGACAGGCAAAGGCTTGTGATTGGTCACCACAGTGAGCTTGTTGCCTAACAAATGATCTGGGAATTTGACAACGCCAAAAACATGCGCTATTGCCCCTTTTATAATTGTGAATAGTTACGTTTTACCGACGTAAGAGTTCTGGAGTGGGAAGCGTAAGGATGATCCACCCCTTTCATGCGCCGAGACAAAACTGCGCCTATCCCGTCCGCGACGCATCACACTCAAGCCGCTGCGGTTTCTGAGGATCTTAATGCACAAGAAAGTTTGCGTTGCTCATGGCGCTCTTGGTTTCTTGGAATGTTATCACCTGTGCGTTCCCCCAACACCAGGGTAACGCTTTCGACAACAGGTGGTGTAACGAAGCCGAAGTGTTTGAAAAAATTGGTAGAAACTTCCCCTAATACGTCACCAGTTGTAAGAATGATTTAAACTGGCTTACCGAAGGCTGTGGTGGCGGCGCAAGGACGGCTTCTAAGTTGTCCTGCAGGGGGAGGGAAGGCCTTTTGCGTCGAATCGGTGCACAAGAAATACCACCTTCTTTCCCGGCAATGACACTTCGTTCGGCAATGACAGTCGTTTCTCGGCAATGACAGTCGTTCGAACACTTGGCGTAGTAGCGTCGCATTTTGCGCTTTTTCCGCTAGAATAATGTCGTCCAGGTAAACTTTCACACCAGGTGACCCCTGTAGTACCACTTGTATGCGCCGCTGAAACAGCGCAGGCGCCAAGGCGATACTAAAAGCCAAGTTGTTGTAGAAGAACAGGCTCTTGTGTGTATTCAGCACAGCTATCTTTTTGGCATCGTCATCTAAGGAAAGTTGGTTGTATGTGTTACGTAAGTCGAGCGTGCTAAACACCTCGCCCCCCCCCCGCTAGCGTGCAAAGATGCATTCAATTTTCAGAAGCGGGTAATGTTCAGTTCTTGTCGCTGGATTGACCGTCAGCTTAAAGGCTCCACACAGCCGCATATCTCCGTTTTTTTTACCACCGGCACTACTAGCGTTGCCCATTCAGACACATTCACTGGGGACAGAACTCGCAGTTCCACCAGACGGTCGATTTCGGCAGATACCTCCGCTCTCAAGGTGGAAGAAACTGTCTGAGCCTTCAGAAATTGAGGTTGGGTGCCATCCTTGAGGTGTAATTTCACCGGTGGGCCCTTACAGCATTCGAGGTCTTCAAAGCAGTCAAAAAAGTCGTCAAGAAATGCAGCGAGCTTACTGTCGACGTGCAGAACACTCACCATAGACGACATGCCTCACTCCAAAAGAAAATTGCCAGCTTTGCGAAATTCTTCTATCGTGCGTCTTCCACACAGCAGGGGCCCTTCATGGTCCACCACTATCAGAGAACTGCTCACCGTTACGTGACCAAGCTGTACCTTCATTTCCACCTTGCCCCAGAGCGGCAACGGTCCCAGGAAATATGAAAGGCGTACGGGAGCTTTCTGCAAAGCCGACCACCACTTGCAGAGTTTCTTGTACACGCTCTTGGGAATTACACTTACTGGTGATCCCGTGTCGGCAATCATTCGCAGTCGACGGCCTTTTCACATTAAGGTGTGCTCAATTGACTGCACTAATCGCGTATTGGCCAAACTGTGTGTGACTAGAGGATACAAAATTTCTTCTTCATGTTCGCAATCTGTTCCGCCGACGGCGAACGGTCCCGGTGTCGGAACGTGGGATCTTTTGCAGACTCTAGCAAGATGTCCTCGGTTGCCACAATGATGGCAGATGGAACTGCGATGTCAACACGACGCCTTTGTATGCGGCCCTTTGCATCTGTCGCATGAGATACCAAGACTTCGCAGTAGGTCGTTTCTCTTGTACTTCTTTCCTCGCTGCTGTTTCTGTACCATGTTGACGCCACTGCCTGCAGTTATAGTGCGTGTGGAGCTCGCAAGCCACGAGCATCTTTGTTCGCTTTTTCAGAAGCGAACACAAATTCTTCCGTTCCTTCACGAGTCAACATCTTGCAGCCCAACAAGCACCGGCGCGCTTCTTCGTCCCGAATCCCGGAAACAATTCGGTCCCACAACATGCGGCCCAGGGTCGTTTTAAAATTACAATTTACAGCCAGTGTTCTCAAATCAGCAATGTTGTCCCAAACGCTTTCTTGCTCTTCTTGCTTTCGTGGAAAGAAGGTACAGCTTGAGGCTATTTCATTTGCTTGAGGGTTGAAATGTTCTTCCAGGCACTCGACATTGTCGTCATACGTCAAAGAGTTCATGGGTACCCCCGGGTGGCGCCCTTGCAAAATGCGGACGACACTGTCGCTCAAAGACGAAACCAATAGCGCACGGCATTTAGCTTTGTCAGTAATCTCGTTGCCCTCAAAGTAGAGTTTCAAGCGTACGCGGTACGTACTCCAGTTACTCACAGTGTTGTTGAAGGCCGAGGGTCGAGATCCCATTATTCTGGTGTCAGAATCGAGGTGTAATCAAAATCTCATCTTCGTCGCCCCTGTAGTATTGTACGTAAGTGCGAAGATAAGAAACTTCATGGCAGGAACAAGGCTGTATCTTTATTCAAGTGGCTCCTTTTATACCCTGGCCAGAGGGCCAGAGCATGTGCCGTGACGAGGGGTAAAGGCACGTGCGGTCGGCATGCTTGTCGCATCTACATCAGAGTATCAACGATATATCAGTTCTTTTGGCTCGTGACCATCCGGTTACGACCTATGTCACAACTGACACACTGAGAGTGCATATTCGCACATTTTACAGATGGCATCCATTCAGCTGGCATCCCTGCCACAACAATGACCGCAAGCGTCGTTTTCTATTGTCGTTAACTCCTACCAGGCTTTGCTACCAATATGTTTCACATCATTCTTGCGTTTACCGTCCGCCATGTGGTGCCTACGACAACCCGATGTACGCCTTTCCATGCCAGCAACAAGAAATATACAAGTTTTTTCTCTCTTGGGCTTGAAACAAGTCGCTCTGAACTGTTTGCACCCTATCTATGCTGACAGAAGCCACGCATAGTCTTAATTCTTGTACGTAAACACAGTAGGCGCTGAGTGACGTCACGGTGCATTGGATCCGCGCAGCCTATACACGGGTTGATGCTATGGGCATCTCCTTTGTAACAGGGTGGGTGGCTCGGAAGAAACAAATTAAAAAGAAAGTTTTCATTTTTTATGTTGGAATAATACTTTATCTAATTAAATTCACTCGATTTACTTGTAAGAAAGAAAAATATAAATTTATGGTTCATCTCACTACCTCTTCAGGCAGAATGATCTTTTTTCTCCACTTCCTCTCCTGTATTTTCACTCTTCTGCCACAAACACTCTAACCATCTTTTTGCTTGATTCTATCGCTGATGTGTACAGGTTTCCATGTTTGTGCCTGAAACCTAAAGCCTCACGTAGGCTTGTACCCACACGTGTATTGCGTTGATCATGCCGCATTCAATCAAAACATGTTCCATCATTTTCTTAGCTCCATCACAGCAGGTGCTTTATTTTTCATCTATATTGCATCTCTCTTGAAAACTAGGCGTTCTAAGGCAACCGGAGCTCGCTTTGAACAGTGAAGCACTTGCCCTTGAGTATAACAAAATCCTTCATGCCTTATTTCGTTCTTGCCGTTTAGGAAGTTACAGAGTGCCGGTTTCGCTTCCCTCGCTGTCAGCAAATTAATCGCAGCTAAAAGCGCGCCACCAGCATCTATGATCACGTGACTATGAGCGCAGCAGGTGCACAAGCTGCCTTCGAAAATAACACGTCGGGACAGCTCTCGCATACTTGCAAGCGGCAGCCGCAACAGAGGAAGTTGCAGCAGCTATATAGGGGGTTTGAAATGAACATATGAGTTATTTTTACGGGTACCTCTGGCTTTGAGAACGTCATCAAAACATATAGGTATTGTAACGGTGGATATATAGCTAATATGCGAAAAGTCAAAGTCATTGCTGATGCCTACGTCACACGTGTAGATTTTAATTGGTACTAAGGCAAGGAACGACCCAGTTTCGCAAGAGGCTTTTGGGTACAACCTGCATATGCGCGGGCTAAAAATACGTAGCCGCAAATTGTTACGGTAAGTCCTCGCATATAGCAAATGTGCCAGAAAATTATTCATGGAAACGTTAAGGGTGACCTGAGAGGCATTTTTATCCGCAATAGACTCGCGATATTGCTTCAAATTCATGCTGTGTACAACACAGTTTCGTACCCACAAGGTCCGCAGCCCAATTCGTACGCCCAAGCCGACCACGCGAAATGCGTACGGACGGAAGACAGACTTGGCATGTTTCCCGAGTGATATCTTTTTGGGAACTAACATAGTCGTGAAAATCTCGTCAAGTGAACCACCGCCAGAACCGCCCTGCCCAATACATTTCTGTTAGATGTGTCTTCGCAGCCACATATAATCCGAAAAAGTGTAGTATAAGTCATGTTTTCCTTCGCTGCTACTTTAATGAAGCGCACACACGCAGAAAGAAACACATGCTTCATGCTTCGTTCGATGACCGCGTGACACCTTTAGTTTACGCTAGTACGACGATATTGTTTTGACGTGTCGAACACTTTTCCAGTTATATAATCTATGACAACCACGAAAATGCTACGTATATGACAATGCTATCAAGAAAATTACGTGTCTAGAAGTAAACGTGCTCAATACTCCTTCACGCCCTAATAAATGAAAGGAGTATTTCCATGGCTTACTACCATGCCTGAGAGAGCTAGTTATTTTTTCTGAGAAAGCTGTTCCAAAATATAACTCATTAAGTGGAGTCGCTGGCCTTTTTTTGCGTTTCAAGGCGGCGGCTTTTGTTAACAGAAAACTGCAAAAAAAGAAAAAAACCTGACCATCTTCCTTGTGCCTTCCCATGCAAATCACTAGGAAACCTCGTCTGTGCACCATTTATTTCTTCTTTGCGCGGCTACAAACAACGCCCCCACCAGCGAAAACACAGCAGCAACTGCAGTCGGCACAGCGGATTTTGCCTACCAAGTTAAAGCGAACACCCGAAACAGCGGCACTACATTTTCGTGACGTGTGTTCGGTGGAATTCGTCTATACATGAATGGCTCTACCACCAAGATTAGCTCACCGGCTCCACCGTCATTCCGTCAAGACACGTCAACATCCCCAACAAACGTTTTGACGTGAGCACGCTGGCTGGCTAGATTGTTGCCGTGCGAGGTGCCATCAATTATATCAACTAATCGATGGGCACCCTTCTGCCATTCAAGATGGCTTAACGGTATCTTTTGTCGGCACTTTGTCCCGGGTCGTATTGACAACTTGTGTGGGAGATCTGAGAAATGCTGCACTGTGCGACAAAAAATATACATTGTTGTGCTCCAGTGTATGTCAAGCCAATGCGGTATCTCCGACAACGACCTCGCAGATTAAGCTGCCAAATATGTCTATTTAAAAGCAAACCTTGCTCTTATAGATTTATCTAGAATTGACATGGCTGGCACTTAAGTAAGCTGGCGCACAACATGACACTTCAGAAGTGGCAACTATAAAAGTTCGCTAATCGCCCACTGTATTCTCTCGACCCATCTCTACGACTGCGGCTACCTCCTGATCGTTTCAGGAAGGAAGGTGCAGGGTTGTGTCATCTGCGTTTTGGGTTAGCCTTCGCCAATGCCTGCCAATTTAACATTGTTGTTGGTGGTGGTATTGGTTAGAAGAGGAAAAAGGCACTTAATTTCTGCTGTCCGGTAGACACCAAAGCACCCAGATTGTTAAACAAAACACATTTATCTGGTCTCTTCACGTTCTGTTTAATGAGCCTAGTGTATTTGAAATTTATGAGATGAAATGTTATATCAATCTTTGCTTGTTGCATTGATGGCTTTTGGCATTTGAAAGCAATGTTTGGTTGCTCTTCAAAAGCTGACAGCAATTCAGGCTTCAAGCTGCCTTCTGAATCATTTTTTCAGTCATTCTACCACTGTGAAAGTGCCTGGAAACTGAGCAACCTTACTTGTGGTGCCAGACATCTGCTTAGGTACACGCCGATCTATACTCTGTTTCAAAAGTTGCCTTCAGCACTGTGGAGGCTACAGGGCCCCTCAACCAATAGGAAGGCCGATTAGTCCCTCCACATGTATTCATGTCCTTCATGTCGTCTGCTCACCGAATTGTCTATACCCACTCATCGCAGATAAGGCTGGTTTATTAAATTTAAAAATACAGTAAAACTATAATAAAACAGTTTCTCCTTCCTTATGCCTGCTTATACGTACTCCTAAAGACTGCACATAGTGCATTCGGTTAGGTTAGTTCATTTACAACGAAAGTAACAAATTTAGCTTTTTTCTTCTATTTATTTTACGTTGGCAAGGCACTGCTGAAGGAAGGTGGTACATATCCAAAAGGGCGTATAACTCACTTTGTCGTTAGTGTGTTACACAGTTCAATCTAAGCCAAGCGAAGAGAGAATTATGTTTTTTTGCCCCCTCTCTTTCTGTTGCCTATTCAAACAGAACTGACAATGCAAATTACTTTCCGAACTAGAATATCTGCTACAAAATTTCCTTGATGATCCTCCTAGTATTCGAAAAAAAATAGATGCAGTGCCTCACTCTCACACAAATGTTCATCAAGTCCAGTGTTTTGGCTCAGCTTTTTTCACAGTGAATATTTTTTCACACGAAGGTTAAAGCATTGTTCGCAAAGCACACACCAACTGAGGGTAGATATTAGCATTCAAAACACCTTGCTGTCGATTCACTGTTCAAACAACACCAACTAGATAATTGGCGTGAGCCCTGTCGGGCCTCAACGAGGTTGGGTCAAGCCAGGTCGGACCCAGAAGACTAAACTAATTCTCAAGCTCGAATCGGGCCCAGGTCTCACATTAGTCACTGGCCGGGTTAGGGCATGTAAAATTAAAAATTTCGGAACTCATGTCGAGAATCGTGGCCTGTGCAGTGCTCACACCCACCCGCATTCACTTCGTTTTTCACAGCATCAGCAGTCGATCACCTGAGCTTGAAAACAAAAAGTAAACATAAGCTCTAGAACCCATTTTATCACTTATAATATAGTTGAGTTACACTTTCCTCATAAGTTCACAGCAAGCCAGCAAAAGCCACATGCATCACCCAAAACGTATCGCACCATCTGTCGCAAAAAATGTGCAAGTTGTTTACATCCTGTGGAGGCCAGTCAATACACCTCTCTTCTACCTTAAGCAAACCTCTGTGTGTGGTCTTGTTACCCTAAAAGCTTTTTTCCAAAATCATGAAAGAAGCTTAAGCTGTCGTGTAAAAGTACTTACGAAACCATGTCTTCCGTCACACGCACAACGGTTACGAACGTCCAAAGCAAGTCGTCAGTGTCAGTGTTGCATACCGCTCTCCTGTGGAATGGGTACTCATGCTGGTGGCCACGCGGTATCTTGATGCAAAGATTTCCACTGCAAAACGAAAAAGGATGGCCCCACATTTTCACTCACAAACACAATCTTTCAAATATATTTCAGTCCTTGCAAGGTAGTCTCACTACACTGCGAAAAAGGCGTGCACAGAGGAATGATTGTTAAGCTGCCTGTGTGCAGTCACATAAAAGCTGCTACAACAAAATTTGTGCCCCAAACTAAGCATTTTTCTCAAAGAACACTTGGCAAGCTGCAATAAATTTACCAAGGCCCACTAATTGACCTATCTCCCCTGTCCTACACCCAGCAAGATGATGGATGAAAAAGCACAGCTGTTGTCCCTCAGACAACTGTAGCCGCATACATACCCAAAGCAGTCGTAATATCACACTATGGCAGTGTGTCTACCAAGTGCGCATTTTGTAAATCCCCGAGATTTCCGGGTTTTCTCCCCCCCCCCCCGAGTATTTTTGCAAAACTCCCTTAGTGGCACATAACTTTCTGCCACGTCAATGCAAGAAGGCACCATGCCACCCATTGCCGTCCCTGTCTTGCAAGCATGTGTAATTTTTCGTGCGTCATTTTTAAGCTTTCCAAAAGGCGAAATCACTTCATAGGAGAGTTCGATTGTAGTAAATGTGTAAGATCGAGAAAATTCTATGAAAAAATGTCAGCAACAGTATTTTGGTGTCAGCATCATTTATAACTGCAAACAGTATCATAGGCGAATTGATTGATTGATATGTGGGGTTTAACGTCCCAAAACCACTATATGATTATGAGAGACGCCGTAGTGGAGGGCTCCGGAAATTTAGACCACCTGGGGTTCTTTAACGTGCACCCAAATCTGAGCACACGGGCCTACAACATTTCCGCCTCCATCGGAAATGCAGCCGCCGCAGCCGGGATCCGAACCCGTGACCTGCGAGTCAGCAGCCGAGTACCTTAGCCACTAGACCACCACGGCGGGGCAACAGAACAACCAATTTATGCGCAAGGAGACGTACAGTGGTGGTGGAGAGTTTCAGTGCCCTGCGAAGAAAAAATAGTTAAGATTGTGTGTGAGCTATGACTTGGTCTATGTGTTAATTCACACATTTAGGACCACTCCCTGTTTTAGTTGAATATGCTAAAATAATTGCATCATTATGTTGGCCACTTTGAAAAAAACTAGTTCATTGATTATTTTCAAAGCAAATAAACAAAAAACTGGTTGAATGAAATTGTACTTCATGAAATACCATTTATTACACCTATGTGGTTATCAGTATATATGTTAGACAAACGGTGCGACGTACAACACTAGACACACATAGTCGCAACTGCATTTCCCTTAACGACTCCAATGATATAGAATGGTTATTTTTCTTCAGAACCAATTATATGGCTGGGCTTAACATGTCGTCTTTTAGCTAGCCACATAAAGCCAACCTCATCCGGCACTCATCTCTTTGTGCGGAAACTATACGATTTAGGAAACTTCGCTTTCCGTTTGCAGCAACGTTTTTTGGGTCTGGGGCATTCAGTCTATACTCCCAAATCCCCCTGTAGTGTTCTAGAAGCAGTGCATAAAGAAAAAAGAGCCTCACTGTGTACCTTATGCATATGCCTAAGACGACTAGAAGGCGAGAGCCACTTCCTTTTTATGGCGATAGCAATTACAAGGACATTTTCGACCGGTCTTTGCCATCGCTAGGGGCATAGGTAAATTTTGTTTTTGGGGGAGGGAGGGGCGAGTGCACCTTGATATGAAGGGGGGCATACAAATGGCAATATTGGGCTATATATATGGCATGGCAAAAATATATTTTGGGAGGAGGGCGCACAGTCACGATGCGCCCCCTCCCTCATGGCCTGGCTATGCCACTGGCCGTCGCTATCATGCGTTCCGTATTATCCCAATCGATAACAACCGCCACGCATCGTGTGTTTTACAAACGGGCAAAAGCGTGGAAGCATGGGTGACGAACGCAGCTAAAGCAGAGATAAAAAAGCCAGTTTCGCCACAAGGGCGAAACGATCAATGCAATAGCAACAACTTGGAATGAAAGGGAGAATTTGTTAAGCCCTGCAGTTAGGTTTGAGGAACTTTTGTGGCAGCAGGGTTCAGCTTAGCTCCTTGAGGGAGAGGGGTCACAAAAAGAAAAGGTACTGAAAGTGTGTGGTGAGGTGTGGGCATAAGCATTCCTTGTACAGGTGGGAGAGAGTGAACGTCCGTCACAGCGTCACTTCCTCCTCCTGCATCACCCTCCTGCCCCTATTTGTCCGCGAGAGTCTCTGTGCCACTCCCTATTATGTCAATGTAAAGAGCTGACAATGGACTCCCCGCCAACCCCTAAGGTTAACAGCAGCACACCCACTGCTGACTCTAATAGAACAGCCAAAAAGAGTTTGCAAATGCACTGGTCAGTCACGTCAAGCAAGCCCGTAGGAAGCGCTTCCTTGTGGCTATTCTTTTGTTTCTCTCTCGTGTGGGAATGCTGGCATCTTAAATAGCAAGCAAAAGCATCAACTGTACCAGAGGGTCACTGCCCTCCCTCCACTACAATGGAGCTTTCTCTTTTTTTTAGTAATGTGTGTGACTTCCAAAAACTCCACAGCCATGCACGATTTCGCTGCTCCGATTCGGCAGGCAGCATGTCCTGGCGCTAGTTTCACCACCCGAAAACGTACATTGAACCAAGTTGAACCTTGCTAGCATTGCTAAAAAATTATTTCTTTTAGTACACGGCCAAACAATTTGCTCAAGTGGCCAGAAAAAGCAGTGGATGCGCGAGGCAAAACTGCGTTTCCGGGAGATTTTCTATGACCTGGGAGAAACGTTCAAAATCCGGAAGTCTCCCGGAGATCCGGGAGACTTGGCAGGTATAAACATGATGGCAAAAGAAATCAGTCAGTTCAGAACAGCTGCCTCAAATCCACAAAAGAATAAAAAATGCCAGCTTGTAACTTTCGTTTACATACTTCTATATGGATGCGACGCTGAGAAATAATCACGGATTTAAGGACAATATCAATAAACTGAAAAAGAAATTTAGTTGAAAATACACAGCTACCAGCAATGAGTGTGTAGGTGAGGATGTTTACCATTGCATTGGCAGTAATGAAAATAGTAATATAATAACAATAATAAGAGACACCACATACCTCAGCAAGCTTCTGCTGATGGGGGTTCTATCCTAACCATACCTTCAAGCCAAGCCAATATTGCGGCCAAAACAAACATGCACAAATTTACCTACATGAGTAATGTAGTGGTTCTAAAGTCAGATATTCTGTGTGATGCAACAGCCACCCCAATAGTTTATGTACAAACATGGAAGCCGAGAAATTCTGTAGTCAATGTGAAGGAAAATAAATTTTCTTGGTCTTGGTCCCGCCTTAGGCTCCCACGATTGTGAAAACCTGTGTAACAGTAAAATTGACCATTTCAAGAAGAGTTAAACAACATAAACATGATGTCACTAAACGACACGTGGCCTTGAATGCCCTTGCTGAACATGTAGAGTCTACAAGCCATCAAACTGAGTTGTCAAGTGCACGTGTTGTGGCAAAAAAATTAAGCTGGCAACATGCCTGCCCATGGAATCCCTCCACATACAGACAACTGGGCACATTCTGAACAGGAGTGATGGGACGCTTTCGACAATCTACTTGCAAGGCTTATGTCATACACTTAGGTATATTTAAAAGGAGAATAAAAAGTTAAAAACAATGATTTATTTTTGATTAACAAACTGCACTGTGAGAACTTCGATGCCTTATTTTTCACTATCATAAGAGGAAAATAAAAGTTGAAGATTAATTCTTAAATTTTGCTTTTACGTCTCTGTACATGAAGACCTATTTAAAGATGTACTTTTTGTATTCTCATGACATTGGCCTGGTGAAATTCTCTGTAACTTCGTGTGCTAGATATATGGCCCCTACACATGAAAATGTATTTCATTTTTATTGAGTAGAAGTTATGTAGAACCCAGTAAGTCTTCAAGATCTATGATGTCACAGCATTTAATACAGGAATCTGAAGTTGGCGTCTCCGCCCACATTTTTGTGGTGCGCTTTTTCGCTTACTAAATGTCATGCCCCGGTAAGAATGGTGTTTTACAGATTGTGAAATTTAACTTTCATAACATGTGAAGAATACTGTTGCTCTTTAACGTCCTTTCAAATATGCTGTGCCTTTATTAGGCTTTTATTGTGATCAAACCTCCTACTTGAGGTGCCAAAATATCACTAAAATGTATTTTTTTGTGATGCATCTTTTGCATTTGCACTAAGAGGAGGCAGTTATGCACAGCCTTTATTTCCCACCCTTCTAGCTGTTGTCCATAGTCAGCTGATGGAAAGACTTTTTAAGCTTTAATCAATACTAATGCTAACTTTTGTGACAAGTTCACACACTGCCGTCAGTTTTGATGACCTGGCTAAGTTTTTTAGAGACTCCACGACTTTTCAAGGTTGGTAGACACCCTGCTAAGTGAGGCTCACTTGAAAAATAAAATTAAGTTTGCAAGCCTATGTCGGTTACCAAGTGCAGGAATTTGAACTGGCTCGTCAGCAGTGAAGATGGCAGATCTAAGGCCAAGTTGGAAAAAAAATTTTGTAGATTTGCTACCTACCATATTGAAAGATTTTGCAAGTGCTACCTTGAAAAGAAAAGGCCTGTGATTGCTGTAAAATCCTCACAAATATTTCTCAAGCAGTGCATTGCAAGACCCAACTGGCACATTTCCACTGTGTTTCTGCCACATGAAATAACAACCAAGGCATTCGAAAGAGGCATGCAAACCAAACAAAACTATATTCTGCCATGACCTCTGCCAACAAAGCGGTGGTAGACACAGTCATAGAAGCTGTTCTGACAGCACTTGTGCAGCCAGCGCACCAAGATTGAACTACCTGACCACTGCAAACAAAAGCATGGTTCCCTACTACAGTGATGAAAACGACATTATGCTTTTTGGAGCAGATTCTGGAGCAGACGAAATGGTGCTTTGAAGCAGCCTCAAGTGTCTTCAAAGCAGAAAAATTGCTATAGGTTAGGGTTGCTGTTGGTGTTTTTGGAGCAGATGCATGTTCCTACGGACTCCTCAAGTCTAAAACACCACTTACGCATCTACTAAGTATTTATATTTACAGTTTACATCTTTTATAATAGGCACTTATATAAGAAAAAAATAGGTGTAAGAGACACCAGTGTGCCTACAGTGACATACGGGTTGATAAATAATGAATACGAGGTGCCCTGCTTATAAGAGACATCTCATATAAGAGACCAGAATTGCTGTCCAGAGCACGTTCCTAATAAATTGATTGAACTGTATTAATAAACATGCCATATGCTGGTATGTCGCTAGTATACAAGCAGTATAGTTGGCAGAAATCATGGGCAGGAGAGGGGTCAGAGAGCCCGGACTTTTTTGGTGTTCATGCTGGGGAGGACACCCTAAGCAAGTGTCCCACTTAAGATTTAGCTTTATGACGTGATATAACTTAGTTAACAGTTAAGTATAGCACAATCAACTTTTTAAAAGTCTTTTTATCTTTTACTGCGTGCCGGTGTAAAATGCCCCTTAGCTGTGTGAACTGTAGAAATCGAATAAAGGTGAAACAAAAAAGACTGAATAGAACAGTGCAATTGCTCGAGCTCGGACCCTATGCTCATTTATATTTTTGGAAGCAGCATTTATTTTCTATATATATAAAAATACATCCCATAATAAAATATTAATTGAACACCATAGCCTGATATGCGGCACCCCTTGAGATTTTTCTGGATTTATGCCACTGAGTAGCACACAAGGATGATAGTGCATACAGGTTGCTTTTGGTTTCGCTTAGGCTCACGGTATGGTCCCATGGTTAAATTTTTTTCTTTTTAGCTTGCCAACATCCTTTCAGAGCAGGTTTGGAGCAGTCACGAGCAAATATGGCCCTTTGCAGCTACATGCAGCAGCATTTCTCTCTTGGAGCGGTTTGGAGCAGTTGGAGCAGGACTTCCATCACTGCTACTATCCTGATCTTCTATACCTGCTACACAGCTCTTAAGACATTCAAAATTGTAAAAAAGCACAAAGTGCTTTCCTGTCCTTCACTTGAAACCATGATGGTGCATACTTCGGCTCGTCGCTTTTTTAGCTTCCTGCCACCCTTGAAGATTTGACAAGTGCATACACTCGGGAGTCATCTCACTGCTGTACTTTTTCCTCGTATAACCCTGTCCTACAAATCATAGAACAAAAATGATAGAAAAACAGTTCCTGCAGATCAAAATGAAGGGTCTATACTACCGTGAAACTGTGCCATAAAGCCAACTTACGCACAGAAATCAGAATGTAAGTTGCGATCCAACTTTAGCTCTCCATTATCTGTATATTTAATTCGAATTTGTATGCAATGAAATACGGCAACTTCAGTGCAACCAAACAAGCATAAATTAGTGAAAGTGATGTAAAAATAATGCACATGCTTGCCGCGCCCAGAGAACAAGTCATTCTCAACTCTTGTGGTCTATACATGAAATTTCACTGCAACAAACTTTTTACGCATGTTCTGTTAGCTTCATTGTGGATGCAGCTATAATGAAACTCTGAGACCTGCAACACCAGTGATACAGGCCTAGTTGCAGAAGAGACTGCGGACCACATGTCATGCAGGACATATTTATGAAGGTAAGAAGGAAGCCTACCAGAAGTCATTCAGGACTGCAAATGCCTCCTGGAACAACTCTAAGGGCGTAGTGGTCTCGAGAACAGGTGGAGGGTTGAGTGGCACATCTTCTGGCTGTCCCTGGGGACTGTTCAGTGGCAGGTCTTCCCTTGGCCATCCCAAGGGAAGGTTCAGTGGCAGATCATCTTTTGGCTTTCCCAGGGGACGGTTCATTGGCAGGTCTTCCATTGGTCGTCGCGAGGGAGAGTTCAGTGGCACATCTTCTGGCTGTGCCTGGGGACTGTTCAGTGGCAGATCTTCCCTTGGCCGTCCCAAGGGAAGGTTCAGTGGCAGATCATCTTTTGGTTCTCCCAGTGGATGGTTCAGTGGCAGGTCATCGTTTGGTCGTCGCGAGGAAGGGTTCAGTGGCACATCCTCGTTTGGCTCTCCCAGGGGACGGTTGAGTGGCAGGTCTTCCTTTGGTTGTTGCGAGGAAGGGTTCAGTGGCACATCTTTTTTTGGCTGTCCCAGGGGACGTTTCAGTGGCAGGTCTTCCTTTGGCCGTCGCAAGGGATGATTCAGTGACACGTCCTTTTGTGGCTGTTGCATAGGGTGCCATTCACCTAAGCTGCGACATCCAGGCTCTGAGTGGAAGGGCTCAGAAATTCTAGATCTCTGGGGCCTCTTGCTCACTCCAGCTTTCTGCTCTTCACCTTCAATGCAAGCTTCGTTGTTCACAGGTGGCTTGCGGTATGATGACATCGTCAGAGAACTTGTGATGTTCCGAGGACTGCGTTAAAGATACAGAAACTGCCTGTAATACACACTTCACAGGCAGAAAAAGTACCGAAATGGCATAATGCATTTCTATTCTACATCAGGCACAAAGATCAAGTACACATGCTTCCCGACTGTACTGGCTGCGTCGGTTAATCTTCACACAGCGATAAACTTCAGAGAGTGTAATTTGGTATGGAAGAGACGAACACATGTACAGGACAAGGGCTAAAGTATCTTCATTGCGCAACAATTTTCCTAGATGTATTCGCCGCAAGATCAATTTATGTCGATGTCAGGTGGCCACTAGCTAAAGCATGCCTAGTGAGGATTGGCCTCTGCGTTGTCTGTTAGCCATGTAAGACTTGCATGTGTGTGCACATTATGTTCATCCTCAAAGGTGGTTCGTTCTGCTTTATTAGCAAAAGCTCCACTGCTTGCATGTTTGTTTAGCATTATCTACGCAAGTGTTTGGACTTGTTCGCCTGTATATGCACTATAATAGGATCAGTATGTGCCCTTGCCAGGTACTGGGTGTTGTTGTCGTACACTCCAATCGCCAGGGTCATGTCAGTATAGCTGCCGCTTTGTCGAATGCCTTGAGCGAGTTGGTGCATTTTAGTAATCACAATATCAAGCAAAAAAGTCAGAATGGAGTTGCAGAATCACACATGTGATGTCTGTTTTGTGTGTACGTTTTGTTATTCTTGCTATATTATGATAATTTACCGCTCTGTAGTCAACGCACATTGTACTAAAGTGCTGTTAGAGTCATCGTAAACATAAGGAATGTTAGATAAAACCTTAACAAGGTGTAAGAAGACAGGTTGACCCAATCTAGCTCATTGTAACTGCGCCGCTGTTGTGCTTTTCGATGATGCCACGAGCTTCGATTTTACTCGAGATACTTTTTGCACTGTACGGTCTCATTACGTTGAAATATTTGTGTCAAGTAAATTCTGCCACTTCGGAACTTACATTGTCCTTCATAAAGAATAGAAGTACATAGCCATATTTCAACTTGGGTCACCATGCGCAGTTTTAACATTCTGCGAGCCCACTCGTCTGCTTAGATTTGAGTTCAATTTAAAGAATCAAGATGATCAAAAATTAATCCAGATGACATGCCTCCGTTATTATATCATATGTCGCACAAAACACCATCTTGTTTTACATTATCTTGAGCCCTTTGGTGGCGTTGTTGTAGGCAGAGGGAATATTCACAAAACAAACTTGTCCCATCAAATAACCAAACATTAATGCGTCACTTTCCAGGGTTTGTACAGGTTTCCTAAGCGAAAATTGAAGGATGTTCAAGGACTTTCTAGGACCTGTTGAAAGTTTTTAAAGGACTGAAAGCAGTATGCTAAGTTGAATTTTCTCACCTAAAAATGACTAATTTCATTGCACCTACAATAAATATCTGTATATCACCACTGTAAAAAAAAAGCATAATCTTATTTCTCACACCTTCTTCCACACTCCATAGGGAGAAAACACCATGTCATGTCAGCAGATTACGTGCTGATTGGCTTCAACGCGCATGTGTAGTCAGGGCATAAATGGGTCGTGCCACAATATTTGTGGCTTGCGTGCTCTTTGCTGCAAGCTTTAATTACAGCTCTACAAGCACGATACATGCACTAAGATTCATTTATTCTTGCTATATTATTTGTCACCTTTTTGATATGAACAATATTCAGTTCCCGTTTGTGAGGACTGAGTTGGGTAGGTACGTAGCAGTGTAGCCGACTTAGTCACATGATCACAGAGCTTTGCACGCGTCATGCTCAGTATGGTCAGCTCTCGCACACATGTTCCACACCAAGCACCTGCAAAATAAACTCGCCGGTATCTGCGGCAGCGATGCTTTCTTTGCTGGTATGTACGGGGTGTAAGTCCGGAGGTCACTCACCTGACTACAGATCTGATCTGACTTCACTAGAACTTTCGTTGCCCTTCCTATAGAGATACGTCAGTGTTGGACGCGCTCGCGATGAGCTTCTTTAGGAGAATAAGCATTTAGGTAGCCTGAGAAGTGACTTAAAATATATTCTTAAACCCACACACTGCTTGCTATAGCCTTAAAATTTGATGGCACCACTGCATCAAGAGAGTCGGCTTGTGCACAGTTGACACTCGCAGCATGTTTCTCAGCAACCATGAAGTAAAAATTGTGACAGTGCTTAATTTACACTCATCTTGTGGATAGAAGTGTGTTCCTTTCTAGCAGCCTTCTTAGTTTGTTTAAGCAGCACACTTCCAGTGCCGAGCTGTGACAGTCGTTCACCAGCACTCCTCTTGTGTGCTTTCCTTTTGCGCATCATTTATGATTGAGTGGAACGTGCATCCTTTTGTGTATCCTTCGTGGTTGAGCGAGGTGGCTTGCCCTTCGTGTGACACTCTAATTTCTTGATATCACACTCACTGCTTCACCCTGCCACAAAGTAACTTTTTTCACAAGCACTTTTGGAAAATGGGATCATGGGCACCCGCATCGCATTACTGCTTCAGAAATTAGGAGTTTCACAGGTTGACACACTGATGTACCACATTTAGGAGGTCGCGACGTCAATATGAGAGTGCACTGCTAAGGAAATTTACGAATTTTCAAGGATGGCGAAAAATCCCAGGACTTTCAAGGGCCTTAAAGATGAATTTTTCAAACTTAAGGGTTTTCAAGGATTTCAAGGACCTGTACGAGCCCTGCTGTCATATAGGTCATCAATTGAACAAAGCTGTGTGCTGTTACCTTTTGGTGCTCTTACTGGAGAAGTGCACCAAAGCGCTCCGACTCTCAGCTTTCCTGATTATACAAAGTATGAACTGTCCTATGTGTGGATGCAGATTCGTGGTTACTTTAGCTCATTGACCAAGAATGCAACAAATGACGAATTCAGTTGCACTAGAATGGTTACTTACAAATAAAGATGCAAAAATAGTGTGAAAACACAGACAGTGGCCACATGTGAATATCCCTTTCGATGGCAGATTGTATTTCTAACGATCGGAGAGATTCGTGCATCCATTCGGTAATGGGCAAAGAAGATATTACAAGTGGGCTACAGTCAAAGCATTTTATTCTCCATCAAGCAACGTGCACCGCTCAGAAGATGGGCACCACCTATCCGCACTAGCGTGATCTCGGTGCAGTCGCTTATACTCCGATCTTGGGGCGAATACGCAGTAAAGGAGGCATGCGCAGCACACTAAACATCAATACCACAAAGAGTACGCATACAGCATAGACAGGTCCAATGCCATCAGTTGGTGCTTTTAGAACGTGCATCACCAATGCGGCAAGATTGTCTCTCGTTTCCTTCCCGGCACATAGCTTGGGTTCGGTCTATGCATTACACTGGCATCGTGAAACGAGCCCCGCTTGTTTTCATTCCCGAGCAGAGCACTTGATAATTGGCCATTCAAGTTGCTTGCATCCCTTAGCATACTAATAAAAGGGGATGGAAAGGGTGGTTACAAAAGCTGCACGTAATGACTGTCACCCAAGTAATATAACCACAGTTTTCTATCATATGGTCTCCTTCACTTAACATTTGCCGAAGAAAGCCCGTTGTTTGAAAACCAAACATTGCTTTTCTCACTTTATCGTACCAAAGTTTCACTGCATCAATTTCACACAGAATCAGTTTTCCTTTAGTTTCACTTAACCACCAAAGGAACCGCTACGCTAGCCGATACTCTGTATCATGCAGCTTATCAAAGAACGACAGAAGAGAGAAAAGGGATGCAAAAGTGATACAGCACTCATATTTTCCGCCACCATGACTTGTTTTTTTGCCCTCAACATCAGTTTTCTACAAGTATCACCTTAGTGTGGAAGCTCACCTTACATTCCAGGAACACCATACTCCTTGTTTTTCAATCATTACTGTCTGTAAAGTGACCCTGGTATTCTGTGCTGTTAGATGTAATATCATATGTTGCTTATCCTTCGAACAACACGTTCGATGCTCTACGACTGAGCTTCTACGACGACCTAGTTGCTTATCCTTGAAGTAGCCATTGGCACCAGCTACGCTAAGAGCTATGGGCCAGCTGTTTTTCCATGTTTGTGGCGAAATTGCTACCAGGTATTGCTAGATAACATGACCCTTTGAATCGCAGACTAGCCGGCACAGCAAACGACCATTCCTAAATTACTTTGAATATTTCCAACTTCCATGAATCCCGCTTTCTGTATGAATTGTTAATCCAAAATCCGTCTAATTCAAAAATTTTTATGACCCCAGAGACTTGGAATTACCAAGTTTTAATGTATATAGACAAACAAGCGGAATTGGCCACCTTATAGTAGTTTATTTGAAATCATCCATCGATTGCTTTTAACGTTTGAAATTTTCTCAAGGGCTCCATGCGCAAGCACTCCATGACGTCTGATGATGAATTCTCAGGACAATTGTCAATGCCAAACTTGCCTCACCGATGAGCTTCATACACTTTCCTGTTGTATTTATCTTTTTGCAACGCATAACCTCTTGCTGATACTGCATTTTAGTTAACTCCATATATATCTTACTATGCGAAATGGCAGTGCATGCAAATAAATAAGAAGGGTGAAAAGAGAAGCAAGAAAGATGCAGAATGAAGGCACAATTACCTCTACAACCTGTTGTAATCAAACTACAGGGATCGAGAAATCTCATTTCCTTCTTGGAAAAGGACGGCATGGTGACACATTGTGGGCTGTGTGTCTGTGCGTGTACATTTTACTGTGTCCACTTTCAGTTGCCCTAGTTAAACTTAGCACGCTTTACTACAAATCAAAGTTTTGGTATGTGCACAGCTTGCTTCTGCAACATGTGGGTGCTCTTTAAAAAAACCTACTCACAAGATCTCTGTCTAATTAAACCATGGTGGTGAATATTCCTGAAGAAATTGCTTGATTAGATTGACCTAAGAGACAGAACGGTCTTTGGAACTAAAAAGTGACAAAAAGTTCATTCTTTTGAATTATTATATTTGGTTTCGAAAGGTTTTTTCTATCTCTTTGCAAGTTTTTACGCACCAAGAAGTGGTAATTTTTTCGTAATGTCATTCTAACTGTCCAGGTTCTTGGTGCTGTTAACATGCAGAACCTTCAAAAAAATGGGAAACCAACTTCGAGGCTCTTTATAGTTTGCCAGCACCTGTGTTAGAATCTCTGCTATGAATTTATGAGCACCTTTATGAGGACCGCAAAACATGCGCACCATGATTGTTACTTTTTGAAGAAGCTGTGTGTTCACAGTTTTTTTTCATTTCTCTCAAAAAGTAAACCTATGACAGTTCCATTTAGAGGCCTCAATATCTCTGTGCCTAGGGCTGATACACATATTTTTTTTTGCAATGGAAACCAGTATATGTGTGTAATGCAAGTATGGGAGCATAATTTAAAGCCCAAGCGTTTTTAATTATTACTCATCGAAATCTTAACACAACTACAAGTGCTTTTGAAATTGATAGTTCATTTTGCTGTAAATAACTAAGAGAGGCCTTCAAAAAAAACTTTTGCACACTTTCAATCTATATTCATTAGGCTATGTTGGCATATTTTAAATATCACTTTTCGTTAAGCACTTTTTTTCTATGAAGACCTTAAACAATAGGGGGTATACTTGGGTTTCTCAAGAACAAGATGATCTAAAGGAAAATATAAATATTTGAATTCACCAGAAAAAACTGCCCAATCCGGTGCAGTTTGATCAAGATCACTGAAGAAACAAACAAAAGATGTCTAAGACCAGTCTGCCCCTTTATAATCTCTCCCTGTTGAAAGCAGAAATGGGGATAAAAAAGTAGCTAAAGTGCATGCTCTGCTTTTACTAAGGCCATCCCAGTTGTGCAGACGGAACCATATATGTAACTCTCCCAAATGCAAGGCCCAATGAAATCGTAAAGCTGCCCAAGCATATGTACAACTGTGCGAAAAAATACTGACACATGCATAGGTAATTGTGAATGGGTGCATATAGGATGTAGCTATCTCAGGAGAGAGACTTCATATCAGGTAGTCCCAACTGCTACCTCGGGTTTACCCCAAGTTCTCTTAGTAGTTGTGGTCCACGTGGCAGTGTGGGATGATTCAGCCAGTTCAGATATCTCGGAAGCCAACTTTCGGATCAATTTTTCTATTTTGTAAAAGGAATTTTGCAGCTTCAATAAAATGTAGTCTTTTGAAGCAATTGAAGCAGCATTCGCACCACTGAATTTATAATTCAACAAAACAAATATAACTTATCAAACTGAGGCGAACTAGTGTTTTTAACTTTGTTCCACTAACCAAAAAAATCTTAATTCACAAAATTTTTTGAACTTCTGCTTTTATTCAGTGGCTACTGATTTGTCAATAATGACAACTAAACTCATTTGCCCAAATGAAGACAAATATTTAACTATACGCTTGTATTTTAGGACCGGCAGCAGTTTCAATTTCAAAGAACACTCTGTGGCAGACCAATGTCGCAGTGCACCTACTCCTTAGCAAATACCATCAGTTGATCACTGGCCAGATTCTGCCATGTTGTCAGCGCTGCTGTTTCGTCTGCTTTGTGTAATTTCCTTAATTGTCAAACTACGTTGCTTATCCAGTACAGTCATTGGCGACGAAGCTGAGAAGCGTGTAAAGATCAGTCAGAAAGGCTCCATTCACTTTGCGAATTTTTCTAGTGGCTGCAACTTTCTACCAATCATCCTTTTACACCTGGAAAGACACTTTTCTAAAGCTTGGAGCAGCCGGAGCATTGTTGCTCCAAGCAGTTGCAGAGTAGCAGGTTGAGAAGCGATGAATTAAGGGAGCAATGATATTTTATCTTTGACGCTCCGTAACAATGTAAGCAATGTGATGTACGCTTTACCAATTCAAATTGAACGATGCTGCATTCTGAATTCGTACCATTTCACATACGCAAGTTGACGTGCCGAAAGGGTTACCTGTCCACTATGCAATACAATCCTCGCAGTAGAAAGACTACTTAAAATTTGTGGAACGTGGTTACCGCAGCTGTTGAGCGTCCTAAAATTAGCTACAGGGGACTCTGGCACTGTGATAATTCAGCCACCATGGGAGTGATGGGTAGTAAACAAGTTTGCCTAGTCATCACACCTGTGTCTTCAAACTCACTTGTGGCTTTATTCATTGCTGTGTCTTCGTTTTGTTTCCTATACGAAAACAAACCGCTGTGAACTTGATGAGACAATCTGAGCGTAATGACGTCCAGATGGTTAAGCGCAACTGCTGAACATTTATTTGCAAATTGCTGTCTCGCAACTTAGCGGCTCTGGGTCACACGGAGCCATACAGAGCCTCAAGAACGAAGAATAGACAAATTTGTGTACTACCTATCATTCCCATGCTGGCCGAGGCACAGTGTGTGACAGCTTTCATGGACACTAGCACCACAGTTCCGTCTAGTGTATTTACACGAAACTCAATACTGTTGACAGTGGCCACAAAGTGAGATCTTGCAGCATGTAATTCAAATACAAAAACATTTTTTTCTGTTTTCTGACGAGTGTCTCTGTTTTTTTTTTGGAAAAGCAATCTTGGGTGTTGCCAATTCACTGCCAGTACTTTTTACACAGTCAGTACGTAAGTAAATCCTCGCAGTGTTATTTTGTAGGTCTGATTCATTGTTAAACAGTCACTCCAGGTATCCGTGAAACCGAATATACACTAGACGAGTGGAAGTGCACGACTTCTCACAGTGCGAAAAAAAGTTGCCAAATTTTAGATGCCCATGCAATGCTTTTGCATCTTTCTGAGATCATATAAAACTGAAAATCAAGAAGCAGTTGCACTACTGGCGATGTGATAGATTAACCGAATTATTCGCTAATGTCAGGAAAGAAGTGGAAATTTAAGGGCTCATTGTTTTGTTACATGTCACTAGTATCGCATACCGCTTTCTTGTTGAAGGAAGAGAAAAGGAAGGACAGAGAGGTTAGCCAATCCTTGTGGTGGAGTGTGCAAAAAACAGACTCAAATAACATGAAACATCAGCAAGAGCAGACTCGCCTTCTCGACTACAGAGTGTGCAGTTGCTCGCCCGTCTTTAATGATACTGAGCAATGATACTGCGAGAGGCACCTGATGGAAACATATAAAATGCAAAGAAAAAAACATGGCCCTGTTGTGTATATACCTTCCGTAGCGTTATCACGGAAAGAGGCTTATAACCTTTTTAAAGAAATCTTTAAGGTACTTACAAGGCATCGGCATGTTTGTAATTAATCGGATGCTCTCATGTGCAATGTTTTCATCTTCACTCTGACCCACCCTCACGCTCGTCGAAACAGCCTCGGAACACACCTCTGTGTACTTAAGCCAGGTGTTGGTTTAGCTGCGATACAATACCGTCTAGGTGGGACTTGCTCTGCACCACTTTTCTCAATAAAAATAGCTTGTTTTTCAAAATAATTGAATCTAAGTCTTCCCTGGAGTCCGATACAAAGATTGTAAAAAAAAAACCTATCAACCTAGATTCGAATAAATACAGTATGTGGGTACCCTTTTAGTCAAAAATGCATGGGACGTACCTTGTTCCCTTAAATAAAGGAACATGATAGACAAATGGCCCATGAAACTCTTTAAAAACAGCTGCCAATTATCTCAACTGATTAGTCAACAAAAAAAGCTTCATCGATGATGATTCACTGATTTGTTACCCTGCCTATTCTAAGTGATCATTGGTGATTCATGCATCCAATCATTGATTTGCTCCTCATGTCGGCACCTCCTAGTAGTTGTTAGTCCAGCCACTGGTCTTTCAGAATAAGTTTGAATTTTGCTGCCGTAAGACCTTGGCGATTTTTTAAAGACTTTCATGCAAACCAACAAGCATGTGTTGTGGGGAAAGTGGCAATGGCTGACGTACATGAGAGAAATCACTGAAGTTCATTGTTTTCTAACAATAAACCCAAGCCGAAGACAAATGATGATGTCAGCTTCGCAATGTGTTAGTGTTGAGTGGCGCAAAGTGCCCAGAACTTACACCAGCTATTCACTAGGGAGCGGCTGCTTCAAAGCCTGGGAATTTTTGTACCAGAACTCAAGGCTCACCACATGCATATCACGTTGAGCTCACATTTTCAGCCAATTACTAAGAATTATTGTTTCATTTTGCTCATTTAATTCTCATTTAGAGGGCTACATCCAGTTTCACTTGGATGACGGCGAAGACTTGCACACCTTTGCAAAATGTTTAGCAACCGCACACCTATATTGAGTAAGGACACAGATGACAGCACCTCTGTTTGCATCAACATCTGCAGCTCCAGAGTTGGCTTCAACCTCCTTTTCTACAAAACTTTTCTACGAAATCTCACTCGGGCACGCTGCTGACACGATAGAGCTTGTTGTACTTGAATTATTGCAGGTCATCACGTAATAGAAGAAATGGCCATCTTCTCCTTCGGACATCCTTCTTTTCCCCCATGTGTACAAGTTCATGTGCTGCCTCAAGCTTGCCTTCATGCCAACAAGACCACTCGCACCAGAAGCAACGCTGGGCAGACCTTCTTGTTTTTAAATTTTTTACTTCATTGCAGAAGCGTAAAAGCAAAAAAACTATTGGATACACAATTTGAAATGCCAGCCTATGCAGAGACCATCGGGAATAATAAACAGCGATGCCAAAAAAACTGGAGCAAATCACTGGACTTGCATAGGCATTGTTGAGCAAGTAACTAGAATTGCATATGTATTGTTCACATGCAGCACATTCATTTACTTTAGTGTGCACGCTATTCTCCTAAAGAAGCATTGTGTGCAAAATATGTGGGGTGCACCAGAGTTTAAAAGGAATTCAATCACTGCATGATAAGTACATGAAACAAAAAAAGAAAATCTTGAGAATGGAAATCAAAAGAACATCTTTCGTGTCTCCCAATTCTAGAACACTGGCTAGCAAAGCGTAATTGGCTGCAAAAAAGATGTTGGCACCTTGTTTACACTGAATAATGTATAACAGCCACGCAAAACTATTAGAAGTAACCAATTGGTTTACCAACAAAATCTTCCTAAGCAAGATTTACAATGAGCTGCTTGAAAGATCTCTTAAACAACTCTTTTGATATTTTTTTGCTGTAATTTGTAGCCTTACATCTGGTAATGCTGAAATTGAGTTAAAAGTGCTGTAATGTACCGTATAATTCATGCTAGCATCAGAACTGCGTCCTAATTTTAGTACGACTTCAATATGCCCCTTATGAAATCAGTACCCTACAGCAGGAGAGTGCTTAGGCCAAATGTGACGCTGAACGTGTAGTCGGGTAACCCACTTGTGCAAAGAAACAATCCGGGAGCATTCCTGGTGTAAGCAGCTAGAATCGAAGCAAGACAAGAAAGCGATAGGGACAAGAAACAGTCGCATGCACCCCATGAGGATTTTGCGATGTCGATAATACTCGCTTCTGTCAAATATCAGTAAGACTCTACTCCACGCTTGTGTCAATGTCAAGGGCTACCGAAGATAAAGATGAGCATTCACGCTTACTTTTAAACTAAATAAAAATATCTTACTGAAATTATTCGTAAGTCATAACCGGTAAGCAGTGCTCCCACATGCTGGAGTATCAAACAATACAAGCTTCTTGAGTTACCAAATCCGGTGTCAGGGGTACTTTCATACCATAAATTTTGTTCATAAACATGCATCACACCTGTCACACTTGTTAGAAAAATGTTGTGTGTAACGACTTTCTCACTCCAGGCTCTTGTTTCCATTCAGTTGCAAGTACATAGAGCACAGAAAGCTTGATGGGAGGTGGAGGAAGGACAGCGAGTGCTAGCCGACACATTGAAGGTGCCGAACATATTGTTTTTAAATGGAATGCAACCGTCAAGGAGAATCGATGAATGCCGAGGTCATTTCATACAAAGCCCTCACGGAAGAAGCCACTAAACATCACAAGAAAACTATCGGCATTATCGGCCATACTCACTCGCACTCCGCAAAGATTCCTTCCACTGGACACAAATTCACAGCTCAGTATGAATGAGTATACTCGAGAGTCCAGTGTTGGCCTAGAATTATTTTTCCTATCATGGTGTTTTTGCTTTTTATCTCGCGTAATCCTGGTGCTCTTCTTAGCCCCTTTTGATAAGATGCTTTCGAATACAGGTTTTGAGTAGCTGCAATCTGAGAAGAACATTTTTTTTGAAAGAGATGTATTCATTGAGAATTCTCCTCAAAGAGTTGGCGGGTTAAGTTATGCACCCATGCACTCAGGCTAAGCTATACAACCAAAAGTCGGGGGGGGGGGGGGGGTAGGTTGCATGTTAAGGTGAATTGACGAAAAAAATTTATGAAGAAAGAAAGTGAAAAAAAACAGAACTTCTTGGGTACGCAATGACCTCAAGAATGCATGTTAGGAGTGGCTTTAGAGGCGAAAAAGAGGGAAGAAAAAAAGAAGCTCTAGAAAATAAAAACTTCGTAGTTTTATATAGACACATGAATATCTACAATTAATTACATTTGAACAACTGAAAGAGACAATAATAGTATGACACATGGAGTGAGAAACCACACTCCAAAACCACAACAACTATGCCTCTTACGAAGTTTTCTAATGCACTCCCTGACATAACATCATCATAACATACTACCAAATTCTAACAACCAACCAGAAACCTAAAAAAATCTTTCCTGAACCACTCAAGGTTACCTACAGACGCAACGCTACGTTTCAAGACATGCTTGTTCACACAAAACTCAAAGGAAAGGCTAGGACGTCTGGTCTCTGTAGCCGGGCCAGATGCTCCACTTGCAAACAGACCAGCCGGCTACCAGCGTTTTTAGAGCACAGCACCTAAATATTACATTCACAAGGTCACATCCAGCTTCACCTGCTCTTCAAACAGCCTAAATACCGTCTTGAGTGTGCCACCCGTAGAAAACAATATATAGATGAAACTGAGCAGTCAATTAGCGCAAGATAGAACGACCCCTGTGCACACACAAAACACAATTTACCAAAAGCAGTAGCCGGCCACTTCAACCAGCAAGACCACATTTTCAATCAAGCAAAGCTTTACGTTCTTCAAACTGATTTCCGGTCACCGCGAGACAGAAAATACATAGAATCATATTTGCTTCCCAAATTCAAGTCCCCACACCCATCAGGAATCAATATAGCATGTGGCAATTTCCAATCAGTGAAAGCCAGAGCACAATTATGGCAATATTTACAGAGACAAGATACGTTCAACTTTCAAATACGCATAATAGGTACTACATGGAATCGTTTCTAGCCTACATACTGTTCTATGATTGTTCTCTTTCACTTTCTCCATTTTAATTGCATATATACTTGTGTTCATTTACAACTACGAAGTTTTCATTTTCTAGAACCTTTAGAAGCCTCGTTTTTTCCCTCTTTTTTTGCTTTTAAAACCACTCCTACCAGACATTGTTAAGGTGATTGCCAACCCAGAAAGTTCTCCTAGTCTTTTTTCTTAACTTTTTTCGTTGATTTACCTTAACATCTCGTCTTCCTCCCTTACCCTTCTTTTTTCTTTTTTTTCTTGTCTTTTTCTCATCGTTGCTCATTTCCCTTGCATTCTCCATTTCCCTATTTCTCAGCCAACATGCCGCTGAACTCTTGAATTAATTGTGCTGAGCCGGCCACCTACAGAGATACTGAGAAATTATTTCCCGATTGTCCTTCCCCATTAAACACACGCTCTTGAGACCTCATCCGGTATTGCTTACTTTCGAAAACTTGGGTGTTTAAAAATACGCTGCCTCCTTGTCCCCTGTTTATAACTGCGTTTTTCTTTTGCGTCCTGTTCATAGGTGTTCGGTAACAGACATACGCCCCCACCATTGGCCACCCTTTCTGGTATCCGGATCCGGCAACCGTCTGCCGGCTCCGAAGCTTTAAGCTCTTTTGTTTTTTTGTGTCTGAGGAGGCCAACACTTTTGCAGCAGACCGCTCTAACTTTGCATTTTTTCTTTCTTATTTTTTTCACTCTCGAAAAACAATGTTGAATCACTACCACCTGAATTGAAGGGAAGCGAGGACTGCACTCCTCTGGTTTATAGTTCTTTTAGACGACGATTACGAAGAGGGAGATGTGCCACTGCCAGAAGATGACGTCACTACTAACCCCCCTTAAAACTAAGACACCGAGGATAACACAGTGCCTTTAAAAAGATAGGCCCTTCTATCGAAGTATCGACCAGCCGGTCTTTGAAACTTCCACTGTTCTGCCTGATTATCCCAAGTAAGATTGGTAGAAATGCTAAAATTGTGTAGCTATAATAGGTCGACAAAATAAAGCGGAGCTCACTCGAACTCCCCAAAACTGTTTTAAGCCAGACTCACACAAACAAACATTTCCGTCAGTCAAACTCGCAGCTTTATCGGAGTTTGAGCAGGTTCGAGTGAGTCGCCTCAAGAGCGAGTTCATTGGTGACATACATGCTGAGAAAGACTATTTCAGAACACAGAGGAAATACCAAAAAAAGAAAGAATACTACACGTAGCCTGAGCAATTCCAGCTAAAGGTGAGGCGTCGAACAAGGAATGGAAAGCATGAGCCATTGTCAGTATCCAACAAGTTTAGCAATATGAAGGACCACAACACGGACTCTTCTGCTTCTTCATGACCATGCACAGAGAAGGTGCCTTTATATATAAACACAGAAAGAAACCTTGGTCACCCCACACTTTGTATTTCTTTCATTTGGCAAAATTGTGAGAGGTCTTGGCCACTGACGATGCCTGAAGAAGTTGGAGCTGTACCAAAGGCCCTGAATCATAGCTGTGTGCATCGAGAAAAAGCAATCAGTGAGAGGCATGCGAATGCATCAGCAACTGCAGAGTAATGTCTTTTCTGGATAGTGTAGGGCCAAAAATGTTTTCAAGCTAGTTCAATCTGTATGTTCATGGGTGCCTGCACACATGCAAAACTGAGATCAGTTATGCTGATAGTGAGGTGCACTGGCACAAGCAGATTCTTTGAATCCTGTCATAATTATGTAGTGCACATTACCTATATCCAGCATCAAAATGACAGAGCAGCCTCCTCACGAACTTTGACAGTGAAAACACTCTAGGCAGCCGTACATGGTGGGGCAAGGAGCAAATGAACTGTTACTTACCTCAAAAGGCAACATTTTAGGTAATGCAAGAATTTTCAGTGCAGAACCAGCGCAAGGAATAATTAAGAATAAAAAATCAGTAGTTTTGAATCCCTCTTTTTTTCTCTGTTCTGCAGTTGTTCTTCACCTAATCATTCATTGCTCTTAGCCTCAAAATAAAACAATTATTAGGCATAGGTAGACGCGTGTTATAACAAATCGAGTACATCTGCCAATTTTGGATATAACATTGAAATATTTACATAGCAATAGCACTATTGTTTCTCCAACGTACATTTAGTTGATAGTTCACTGATAAATCATTTGTTGTACAGCCGCCCACATTTTTATTCAGAATGCACGAGCATCTATAATAATTGTTGGGGTTTAACGTCCCAGAATTTCCAAGTGGTTAAGAGAGACGACGAAGTAGAGGGCTAAGGAAATTTCGACCACCTGGGGTTCTTTAACGTGCAACTAAATCGGAGCACATGGGCGTGGCTCAAGAATTTTCGAACACGCGAGCACCGATTCCTGAGAGAACAAGAGCCGCTTCCCGCCACAGCCTGGCAGGAGGCAGCCACACGAGCCTATTCATCAGGCACCTTCTGGTTCATTTCGCCACTGTGCTTCGTTAAGACCATTTCACATGACGCACAAAGTATCGATTTTGAGGCTGTGAATTCGCTCGCAGCAAAAAAGGCAGCTTGCTTCCGCCGCAGTGGTCTGCGTCGAGCTACCAACATGTTGAAAATTTTTCGCTCAGCGGCGAAGCAATTTTCTTATCGGGACTCACTAAATAGCTCGAGCGTGGCCAGCCAAACCTTCAATACTGCTTGTTTGTTTGGGAAATGCCCGAGTTCACCACATTTCAAATTGAATTTAGATTGATTTGTGGGGCTTAACGTCCCAAAACCACGATATGATTATGAGAGACGCCGTAGTGGAAGGCTCCGGAATTTTTGACCACCTGGGGTTCTTTAACGTGCACCCAAATCTGAGTACACGGGCCTACAACATTTCCGCCTCCATCGGAAATGCAGCCGCCACAGCCGGGATTTGATCCCGCGACCTGCGGGTCAGCAGCCGAGTACCTTAGCCACTACACCACGGTGGTGGGGCTCAAACTGAATTTTGACAGCAGAAAGTGTTCTTCAATGACGAAACGCGCATGCTCTTCGCACTGATCACTACACATGAAAAATTGTGCAGTGTCTGTCATCAAACACCTGTGGCAGAAACGTTGCTGGACGCCATAGTCGCAGAGCGAAAATCGCAGAGCATTGGCAGTTCACGTGAAACGAAACCTTCATTAGCGGCGGCTGCGTAAAAAGCAAATAAAAAGATTTTTTTTTATTTCACTACATTCATTCTTTGTGAAACACCCTTTATAGGGTGCTTATTGTCTGGCCGATCGACGCACGTGCGTTCAGGTTTAAAAAAGGACCGGCTGTACATCAAACAAATTCTAACCAGTGTCGGAGGTTTTTACACGCAGGTGTACAGTGTCCTAAATAAGCCAGGCAAATTGTGCCGAAACACACAGCTACTTTTGTGATAACATTTCCCTCGTGAGGGGCTGCCAAAACGCACCTGCAAGCAGCTTGGCACCTGACCGGCCACGACTACGGTCATTTCGCAGCGGCGACACAAAAGGTAGAACGCTAAGCCACTGCTTGGCATGAGACAGGCTTCTGCTTTTACAACACGGTTAAATCGGCGGACTCCCCTTCCAGGCAGATCTTATGCGCAGCACAACGTGAAGTTGCGGTACTGGTAGAGAACTATATCAACGCAATATGGCCCCAGCTGCTACTCGACCGTAGAATAGCTTATAATCGCGATAGTTACTCTTCTTTGTCGAAACATCTGGCTAAAATACACACACAGTTCTTGTCGCAGTCTTTCGTGCCACTTTCTAAGAGCACAGAGATACCACGAGCACCTATACTAGCCCAGAAACACGCCACCCGTTCAGAACTCACGAATGACCTTCAAGTGCGCTGTGGCAACGAGGCATTGGTTGTAGGAAGCACGCGAGCTCCTATTGGTCGCCGCTTGCAGTCGTTGTTGTTGTTGTTGTTCTCCTATTGTTAGTGGCGCATACCCACTGTGGGGGATTGGCCAAGAATGGAGTGGTTTTAAAATTTACTGTTCAGATTTGGAATAATGGACGTATAACAGAGAGATTACCGATAGGCTAGGAAAGTGTGGTGGTTAATGTAATGCATACAAATATTTACATAAACGAATTTATTCTTAGAATGGAGCAATACTCTGATTTTATACGTATATAGTTATGTGGACATGTTAGGATAATAAAACTGGTTATTCAGTCGACCTATTAGTTTCATCAATATAGTCCCGGACGGCCGCGCATACTGTCGCAATATAGAAACCAGAAATGGAAGCTCTAAAAGACAAAATGACAGGCAGAGATAAGTCCATGCCAGTACCCCGTAAAGGTATTTCTAATAGGGTTCTCATAATGTTTAAACAGCCTGCAGGTCAAAAGAAATGGTCTATAGTTTCCAGTTCATCACAGAATGCGTACAATGGCGAAGGTGCCTGAGCAGACCTGTGTTTATAGAAATATGTATTTGGTACCCGGCAACGCAGCCTCGTGGTAGCTACTTCTTGTTTTGGAGTACGGCAAAAGTCTCTTCGCCAGGGATATAATAAATTGCGATATTTTGTAGAGTTTGTTAGTGCTGAACCTTTAAACACTTGCATAAGCGTACGTCTGCGCTATTGAGCAGCAGTCACATAAGCGGATAATGGACAGAGCGGTAGAATTGGTTCGCTGATTGACGACTTAGCTAAGGAATCGGCTGTTTCATTCAGAAATTAACCTTTATGTCCAGGCACCCAAACTAATGGTACTTTTCTCAAATGCCCAGGTAGTAGTGCACGGAACGCCTTTGTTATGGGATTATCAGTACCAACAGAAAGTACCACACAGAGTGATAAGGAATCTGTTATTATGACAGGTGACGTAGTTGCTGTATCTAACTTGCGTAAGGCGAGCACTACTGCCAGAAACTCAGCCACAAAAACGGGTATGAAATCGGGTAGTCGAAGGGAATAAATCCAATTTAAAATCGGGCTGAAAATACCAACCCCTGAATTTTCGTCGTATTGCGATGCGTCTGTAGCAATAATAACGTTCGTTGTAATACGCCGCAGGTGATCTTGTAGTAAACCAACCAAATTATTATGGGGAAGTAATTTGGCATTATTAGAAAAAATGTTGTCGAATTGAATTTCCACCGGGGCTGAATTATCACAACTTGGCATGATGTCGCATATACGTACGTTTAGAGGCTCCAGTAAATTTTCACAAATATAATTTGTGGGGTCTGAAATCGCGGTCATCTAGCAGCAAAAATGATTCCGGGGTGGAAATAAAGGCTGTTTCTGATTGCAGTAATGGTGGTTATAAATTCTTAACAATGTCTTAACAGTGAGAAGGCAATTTCTACAAGAAAGCGGAGGGACCTTTCATTTGTAGTAAAGCACGCTTTACTACAAATCAAAGTTTTGGGAAGTGCACAGCTTGCTTCTGCAACAGGTGGGTGCTCTTTAAAAAACCTACTCACAAGATCTCTTTCTAATTAAACCATGATGGTGACTATCCCTGAAGAAGTGTCTTGATTCGGCTAACTTAAGGGGGCAGACCGGTCTTTGCAACCAAAAAGTGACAAAAAGTTCATTTTTTAATTAACATAATTGGTTTCTGCAGGTTTTTTTTATCTCTCTGCAAATTTTTACACACCAGAAAGAGGTAATTTTTTCGTAATGTCATTCTAACTGTCCAGGTTCTTGGTGCTGTCAACATGCAGAACCTTAAAAAAATGCAAAACCAACTTCGAGGCTTCTTTATAATTTGCCAGCACCTGTGTTAGAATCTCTGCTATGCATTTATGAGCACCTTTATGGGGACTGCAAAACATGCGCACCACAATTGTTGCTTTTTGAAGAAGCTGTGTGTTCACTGTTTTCTTTTTTCATTTCTCTCATAAAAGTAAACATATGACAGTTCCATTTAGAGGCCTCAATATCTCTGTGGCTAGGGCTGGTACACATATATTTTTTTGCAATGGAAACCAGTATATGTGTATATTGCAAGTATGGCAGCATAGTTTGAAGCCGAAGCGTTTTTAATTATTACTCAACAAAATTTTAACACAGTTCCAAATGCTTTTGAAATGGATAGTTTGTTTTGCTGTAAAATAACTAAGACAGGCCTTCAAAAAAAAAAACTCTTGCACACTTTCAATCTACAATCATTAGGCTATGTTGGCATATCTTACATATCACTTTTCGTTAAGCACTTTTTTTTTATGAAGACCTTAAACTATAGGGGGTAAACTTGGGTTTCAAGGAACAAGATGATTTAAAGGAAAATATAAATATTTGAATTCACCAGAAAAAACTGCCCAATCCGGTGCAGTTTGATCAAGATCACTGAAGAAACAAACAAAAGATGTCTAAGACCAGTCTGCCCCTTTATAATCTCTTCCTGTTGAAAGCAGAAATGGGGATAAAAAAGTAGCTAAAGTGCATGCTCTGCTTCTACTAAGGCCATCCTAGTGGTGCACATGGAACCATATATGTAACTCTCCGAAATGCAATGCCCAATGAAATCGTAAAGCTGCCCAAGCATATGTCTAGCTGTGCCCAAAAAATACTGACACATGCATAGTTAATTGTGAATGGGTGCATATAGGACGTAGCTATCTAAGGAGAGAGACTTAATATCAGGTAGTCCCAACTGCTATTTCGGTTTTACCCCAAGTTCTCTTAGTAGTTGTGGTCCATGTGGCAGTGTGGGATGATTCAGCCAGTTCAGCAATCTCGAAAGCCAACCTTCAGAGCAATTTTGCTATGTTGTTGAAGGGATTTTGCAGCTTCAATAAAATGTAGTCTTTTGAAGCTATGGAAGCAGCATTCCCACCACTGAATTTAGAATTCACCAAAACAAATATAACTTATCAAACTGAGGTGCACTTGTGTTTTTTCACTTTGTTGCACTAACCAAAAAAAGCTAAATTCAAAAAATTTTTTGAACTTCTGCTTTTGTTCAGTGGCTACTGAATCGTCAATATTGACAACTAAACTCATTTGCCCGAATGAAGACAAATATTTGTTATACGCTTGTATTTTAGGACCAGCCGCAGTTTCGATTTCAAAGAACACTCTGTGGCAGACCCATGTCGCAGTGCACCTACTCATTAGCAAATACCATCAGGTGATCACTGGCCAGGTTCTGCCATGTTTTCAGCGCTGCCGTTTTGTCTGCTATGTGTAAGTGCCTCAATTGTCAAACTACGTTGCTTATCCAGTGCAGTGATTGGCAACGAAGCTGAGAAGAGTGTAAAGATCAGTCTAAAAGGCTCCATTCACTTTGTGAATTTTTCTAGTGGCTGCAATTTTCTACCACTCATCGTTTTCCACCTGAAAAGACACTTTTCTAAGGCTTGGAGCAGCCACAGCATTGTTGCTCCAAGCATTTGCAGAGTAGCAGGTTGAGAAGCGATGAATTAAAGAAGCAATGATATTTTATCATTGACGCTTCGTAACAATGTAAGTAATGTGATGTACGCTTTACCGATTCAGAATGAACAATGCTGCATTCTCAAATCGTACCAATCCCACATACGCAAGTTGACGTACCCAACAAGTTACCTGTCCACTATGCAATACAATCCTCGCAGTAGAAGGACTACCTAAAATTTGTGGAACGTGGTTACTGCAGCTGTTGAGAGTCCTAAAATTAGCTGCAGGGGACTCTGGCACTGTGATTTTTCAGCCATCATGGAAGTGATCGGTAGTACATAAGTTTTCCTAGTCATCATACTTGTGTCTTCAAACTCACTTGTGGCTTATTCATTGCTGTGTCTTCGTTTTGTTTCCTCTAAGAAAACAAACCACTGTCAACTTCTTGAGACAATCTGAGCGTAATGACGTCCAGGTGGCTGAGTGCAACTGCTGAACATTTATTCGCAAATTGCTGTCTCGCAACAGAGAGGCTCTGGGTCACACGGAGCTATACAGAGCCTAAAGAACGAAGATTAGGCAAAGTTGTGTACTATCTATCATTCCCATGCTGGCCGAGGCACAGTGTGTGACAGCTTCTATGGACACTAGCACCACAGTTCCGTCTAGTGTATATAGACAAAACTCAATACTGTTCACAGTGGCCACAAAGCGAGATCTTGCAGCATGTCATTCAACTACAATAACTTTTTTTCGGTTTTCTGACTCGTATCTCTGTTTTTGTGAAAAAAAACAATCTTTGGAGTTGCCATTTCACTCCCAGTACTTTTTACACAGTCAGTACGTAAGTAAATCCTCAATGTGTTACCTTGTAGGTCTGATTTATTGTTAAACATTCACTGCAGGTATCCGTGAAATTGATTATACACTAGACGAGTGGAAGTACACGACTTCTCACAGTGTGAAAAAAAGTTGCCAAATTTTAGATGCCCATGCAATGCTTTTGCAACTTTCTGAGATCTTCGAAAACTAAAAATCAAGAAGCAGTTGCACTACTGGCGATGTAATAGATTAACCGATTTTTTCGCGAATGTCAGAAAAGCAGTGGAAATTTAAGGGCTCATTGTTTTGTTACATGTCACTAGTATCGCACACAATTTCTTGTAGAAGGAAAATGAAAGGAAGGACAGAGAGGTTTGCCAATCCTTGCGGTAGAGTGTGCAAATTACAGGCTCAAGTAACATGAAACATCAGCAAGAGCAGACTCGCCTTCTCGACTACAGAGTATCCAGTTGCTCGCCCGTTTTTAACGATACTTAGCGATGAAATAACTGCGAGAGGGAACTGATGGAAATATATAAAATGCAAAAAAAACATGGCCCTGATTGTGTATATACCTTCCATAGCGTTATCACGGAAAAAGGCTGATAAGCTTTTTAAAGAAATTTTTATGGTACTTATAAGGCATCAGGATGTTTGTAATTAATTGGATGCTCTCATGAGCAATGTTTTCATCTTCACTCTGACCCACCCTCACGCCCATCGAAACCACCTCGGAACACACCTCTGCGTACTTAAGCCATGTGTTGGCTCAGCTGCGATAATATACCGTTAAGGTGGGACTTGTTTTGCACCACTTTTCTCAATAAAAATAGATGTTTTTCAAAATTCTTGAATCTAAGCCTTCCCTGGAGTCCGATACAAAGGTAAAAAAAACTATCAATCTAGATTCGGATAAATACAGTATGTGGGTACCATTTTAGTCAAAAATGCATGGGACGTACTTTGTGCCCTTAAATAACGGAACATGACAAACAAATGGCCCATGAACCTCTTTAAAAGCAGCTGCCAAATATCTCAACTGATTAGTCAACAAAAAAAGCTTCATCGATGATGATTCACTCTTTTGTTAGCCTGCCTATTCTAAGGGATCATTGGTGATTCATGCATCTAATCACTGATTCGCTCCTCATGTCTGCACGTCCTAGTAGTTGTTAGTCCAGCCACTGGTCTGTCAGAATAAGTTTGAATTTTGCTGCCGTAAGAACTTGGCCATTTTTGAAAGATTTTCATGCAAACCAACAAGCGTGTGTTATTGGGAAAGTGGGCATAGCTGATGCACTTGAGAAAAAAGCCTGGTGTTCATTGTACTCCAACAATAAACCCAAGCCGAAGACAAATGATGATGTCAGCTTTGCAATGTGTTAGTGTTGAGTGGCACAAAGTGCCCAGAACTTACACCAGCTATTCACTAGAGAGCAGCTGCTTAAAAGCGTGGGAAGGTTTGTACCAGAACTCAAGGCTCTCCGCATGCATATCACGTTAAGCTCGCCTTTTCAGCCAATTACTAAGAGTTATTGTTTCATTTCGCTCATTTTATTCTCGTTTAGAGGGCTTTATCCATATTCACTTGGATAACGGCGAAGACTTGCACACCTTTGCAAAATGTTTAGCAACCGCACACCTATAATGAGTGAGGACACAGATGACAGCACCTCAGTTTGCATCAACATCTGCAGCTCCAGAGTTCGCTTCAACCTCCTTTTCTACGAAACGTTTCTACAAAATCTCACCCGGGCACGCTGCTAGCACGATAGAGCTTGTTGTACTTGAATTATTACAGGTCATTACGTAATAGAAGAAATGGCCATCTTCTCCTTCGGACATCCTTCTTTTCCCCCATGTGTACAAGTTCATGTGCTGCCACCAGCTTGCCTTCAACCAAACAAGACCACTCGCACCAGAAGCAACGCTGTGCAGACATTCTCGTTTTTTTTCATTCATTGCAGAAGCGTAAAAGCAAAAAAAAACTATTGGATACATATTTGGGAATGCCAGCCTATGCAGAGACCATCGGGAGTAAGAAACAGCGATGCCAAAAAAACTGGAGCAATTCACTGTACTTGCATAGGCATTGTTGAGCAATTAACTAGACTTGCATATGTATTGTTCACATGCAGCGCATCTATTTACTTTAGTGTGCACGCTATTCTTAAAAAAAGGTATTGTGTGTGAAATATGTGGGGTGCACCAGAGTTTGAAAGGAATTCATTCACTGCATGATAAGTACATGAAGCAAAAAAAGAAAATCTTGAGAATAGAAATCAAAAGATCATCTTTCATATTTCCCAATTCTGGAACGCTGGCTAGCAAAACGTATTTGGCTGCAAAAATGTTGGCACCTTGTTTACACTGAATAATGTATAACTGCCATGCAAATCTATTAGAAGAAGTAACCAATTTTTTTACTAACAAAATCTTCCTATGCAAGATTTACAATGAGCTGCTTGAAAGATCTCTGAAACTACTTTTTAGGGAATTTTTATACTGTAATTTGTAGCCTTACATCTTGTAATACTGAAATTGAGTTAAAAGTGCTGCAATGTACCGTATAATTCATGTTAGCATCATAACTGCGTCCCAATTTTTGTACGACTTCAATGTGCCCCATATGAAATCGGTACCCTACCGCAGGAGAGTGCTTAGGCCCAATGTGACGCTGACCGTGTAGTCGGGTAACCCACTTGTGCAAAGAAACATTCCGGGAGCATTCCTGGTGTAAGCGGCTAGAAACGAAGCAAGACAACAAAGCGATAGGGACAAGGAACAGTCGCATGCACACCATGAGGATTCTGCGATGTCGATAGTACTCGCTTCTGTGAAATAAAGTAAGACTGTACTCCACGCTTGTGTCAATGTCAAGGGCCACCGAAGATAAAGATGAGCATTCACGCTTACTTTTAAACTAAATAGAAATATCTTACTTACATTATACGTAAGTAATAATCGGTAAGCAGTGCTCACACATGCTGGACTATCAAACAATACAAGCATCACGAGTTACTAAATCCGGTGTCAGGGGTACTTTCATACCATAAATTGTGTTTATAAATATGTATCACACCTGTCACACGTGTTGGAAAAATGCTGTGTGTAACGACTTTCTCACTCTAGGCTCTTGTTTCCATTCAGTTGCAACTACACTGAGCACAGAATGCTTGATGGGAGGTGGACGACAGCTAGTGCTGGCTGACACATTGAAGGTGCCGCGCATATTGTGTTTAAATGGAATGCAACTGTCAAGGAGAGTCGATGAATGCCGAGGTCATTTCATACAAAACCCTCACGGAAGAAGCCACTAAACATCACGAGAAAATTATCAGCATTATCGGCCAGACTCACTTGCACTCCGCAAAGTTTCCTTCCACTGGACACAAATTCACAGCTCAGTCTGAATGAGTCAACTCGAGAGTCCAGTGTATGCCTAGACTTAAATTTTCCTATTATGGTGTTAATGCTTTTTATCTCGCGTAACCGTGGTGCTCTTCTAACCCCCTTTTGATATGATGCTTTCGAATACAGGTTATGAGTGGCTGCAATCTGAGAAGAACATTTTTAAAGAGATATATTTATCGAGAATTCTCATCAAAGAGTTGGTGGGTTAAGCTATGCACCCATGCACTCAGGCTAAGCTATACAACCAAAAGTCGGAGGGGGGGGGGTAGGTGGGATGTTAAGGTGCATTGACGAAAAAATTTGAGAAGAAATAAAGTGAAAAAATAGAACAGAACTTCCTCGGTACGCAGTGACCTCAACGATGCGTGTTAGGAGGGGCTTCAGAAGCGAAAAAAGGGGAAAGAAAAACAGAAGCTCTAGAAAATAAAAACTTCTAGTTTTATATAGACACATGAATATCTATAAATAATTAACATTGACAAATTGAAAGAGACGATATTAGTATGGCACATGGATTGAGAAACCACGCTCCAAAACCATTACAACTATGCCTCTTAAAAAGTTTTCTAATGCACTCCCTGACATAACATCCTCATAACCTACTACCAAATTCTAACAACCAACCAGAAACTTAAAAATATCTTTCCCCGAACCACTCAAGGTTACCTACAGACGCAACGCTAAGTTTTAAGACATGCTTGTTCACGCAAAACTCAAAGGAAAGACTAGAACGTCTGGTCTCTGTAGCCGGGCCAGATGCTCCACTTGCAAACAGAACAGCCGGCTACCAGCGTTTTTAAAGCACAGCACATAAACATTACATTCACAAGGTCACATCGAGCTTCACCTGCTCTTCAAACAACTTAAATACTGTCTTGAGTGTACCACCCGTAGAAAAGATTATATACACGAAGCTGAGCAGTCAATTAGCGCAAGACAGAACGGCCCCTGTGCACACACAATACACAATTTACCAAAAGCAGTAGCCGGTCACTTCAACCAGCAAGACCACATTTTCGATCAAGCAAAGCTTTACATTCTACAAACTGATTTTCGGTCACCGCGAGACAGAAAATACATGGAATCATATTTGCTTCCCAAATTCAAGTCCCTACACCCATCAGGAATCAATATAGCACGTAGCAATTTCTAATCAGTGAAAGCCAGAGCGCAATTGTGGCAATATTTACCGGGACAAGATACGTTCAACTTTAAAATACACATAATAGGTACTACATGGAATCGTTTCTACCCTACATACTGTTCTATGATTATTCTCTTTCAATTTCTCCAATTTAATTGCATATACCCATGTGTTTGTTTACAACTACGAAGTTTTCATTTTCTAGAACCTTTACACGCCTTGTTTTTTTCCCTCTTTTTTTGCTTTTAAAACCACTCCTACCAGACATTGTTAAGGTCAATGCCAACCCAGAGTGTTCTCCTAGTCTTTTTTTCTTCTTAACTTTTTTTCGTTGATTTACCTTAGCATCTCACCTTGCTCCCTTACCCTTCTTTTTCTTTTTTTCTTGTATTTTTCTTATTGTTGCTCATTTCCCTTGCATTCTCAATTTCCCCATTTTTTAGCCAACATGCCGCTGAACTCGAATTATTTGCGCTGAGCCGGCCACCTACAGAGATACTGAAAACCTATTTCGACAATGACCTTCCCCATTAAACACACGCTCTTGAGACCTCATCCGGGATTGCTTACTTTCGAAAACTTGGGTATTTAAAAATACGCTGCTTCCTTGTCCCCTGTTTGTAACTGCGTTTTTCTTGTGCGTCCCGTTCATAGGTGTTCGGTTACAGGCATACGCCCCTACAATTGGCAACCCTTTATGGTATCCGGATCCGGAAACCGTCTGCCAGCTCCGAAGCTTTAAGCTCTTTTGTTTGTTCGTGTCTGACGAGGCCACCACTTTTGAAGCACACCACTTCAACTTTGCATTTTTTCTTTCTTACTTTTTTCCACTCTCGAAAAACAATTTTGAATAACTACCACCTGAATTGAAGGGAAGCGAACACTGCACTCCTCTGCTTTATAGTTTTTTTAGACGACGATTACGAAGAGGGACATGTGCCACTGCAAGAGGATGACGTCACTACTAACCCCCTCAAAACTAAGACATTGAGAATAACACAGTGCCTTACAAAAAGATAGGCCCTCCTATCGAAGCATCGGCCAGCCGGTCTTTGGCACTTCCACTGTTCTGCCTGATTATCTCAAGTAAGATTGATACTAATGCTTAAATTGTGTATCTATAATAGGTCGACAAAATTAAGTGGAGCTCACTCGAACTCCCCACAACTGTTTTAAGCCAGACTCACACAAACAAACATTTTCGTCAGTCAGACTCGCAGCTTTATCAAAGTTTGAGCAAGTTCGAGTGAGTCGCCTCATGAGCGAGTTCATGGGTGACATACATGCCGAGAAAGACTATTTCAGAACATAAAGCAAACACCAAAAAAAGAAAGGATACTACACGTAGCCTGATCTTTTCCAGCTAAATGTGAGGCATGGAACAAGCAATAGAAACCTTGAGCTATTGTCAGTATCCAACAAGTCTAGCGATATGAAGGATCACAACACGGACTCTCCTGCTCCTTCTTGACCACGCACAGAAAAGGTCCCTTTATATATGAACACAGAAAGAAATCTTGGTCGCCCAACACTTTGTAATTCTTTCATTTGGCAAAAGTGTGAGCAGTCTTGGCCACTGACAATGCCTGAAGAAGTTGGAGCTGTACCAAAGGCCCTGAATTATAGCTGTGTGCATCGAGAAAAAGCAATCAGTGAGAGGCATGCGAATGCATCAGCAACTGCAGAGTAATGTGGGTCCCGTTGCAGTCTTGTACTTTGGGACCCTCTTCTGTATATTTTACTCCCTGTAACATCCTTTTATGACATGATAATAAACTGATTGATAAACTGATTGAATGTCTTTTCTGGCTCGTGTAGGGCCAAAAATGTTTTTAGGCTAGTTCAATCTATGTATGTTCATGGGTGCCTGCACACATGCAAAACTGAGATCAGTTATGGTGATAGTGAGGTGCACTGGCACAAGCAGATTCTTTGAATCCTGTCATAATGATGTAGTGCACATTACCTATTTCAGCATCAACATGACAGAGCAGCCTCCTCACGAACTGTGACAGTGAAAACACTCTAGGCAGCCGTACATGTTGGGGCAAGGACCAAATGAACTGTTATTTACCTCAAAAGGCAACATTTTAGGTAATGAATGAATTTTCAGTACAGAACCAGCGCAAGGATTAAATAGGAATGAAAAAGCAGTAGTTTTTAATCCCTCTTTTTTTCTTTTTTCTGCAGTTGTTCTTGACCTAAACATTGCTATTAGCCTCAAAATAAAACAATTATTAGGCATAGGTAGACGCGTGTTATAACAAATCGAATACATCTGCGATTTCGAATATAACATTGATTTATTTACATAGCAACAGCACAATTGTTTCTCCTACGTACATTTGGATGAATGTTCACTGACAAATCATTTGTTGTAGAGCCGCTCACAATTTTAATTAGAATGCACGAGCATCTATAATAATTGTTGGGGTTTAACGTCCCAGAATTTCCAAGTGGTTAAGAGAGACGACAAAGTGGAATGGAATGGAATGGAATGGAATGAAAAAACTTTATTTACGACAAAGTGGAGGGCTGAGGAAATTTCGACCACCTGGGGTTCTTTAACGTGCACCTAAATCGGAGCACATGGGCGTGCCTCAAGAATTTTCGAACACGCGTGCATCGATTCCTGAGAGAACAAGAGCCGCTTCCTGCCACAACCTGGCAGGAGGCAGCCGCACTGACCTATTCATCAGGCACCTTCTGGTTCATTTCGCCGCTGTGCTTCGTTAAGACCATTTCACATGACACACAAAGTAGCGATTTTGAGGCTGTGAATTCGCTCGCAGCAAAAAAAGGCAGTTTGCTCCCGCCGCAGTGGTCTGCGTAGAGCTACCAACATGTTGGAAGTTTTTCGCTCAGCGGCGAAGCAATTTTCTTATCGGAACTCACTAAATAGCTCGAGCCGGGCCGGACAAACCATCGTTATTGCTTGTTTATTTGAGTATTGCCCGATTTCACCGCATTTGAAATTATGTTTAGATTGATTTGTGGGGCTTAACGTCTTAAAACCACCATATGGTTATGAGAGACGCCGAAGTGGGGGGCTCCGGAAATGTTGACCGCCTGGGGTTCTTTAACGTGAACCCAAATCTGAGTACACGGGCCTACAGCATTTCCGCCTACATCGAAAATGCAGCCCCCACAGCCTGGATTTGATCCCACGACCTGCGGGTCAGCAGCCGAGTACCTGAGCCACTAGACCACCGTGGTGGGGCTCAAATTTAATTCAGACTGCAGAAAGTGTTCTTAAATGACGAAACACATGAACACATGATCTCTTCGCAGATCACTACACATGAAAAATTCTGCAGTTTCTGTCAGCAAAGACCTGTGGCAGAAACGTTGCTGGACGCCATAGTCGCAGAGCGAAAATTGCAGAGCATTGGCAGTTCACGTGAAACAAAACCTTCATTAGCGGCAGCTGCGAAAAAAGCGAATAAAAAGATTTTTTTTTATTTCACTGCAATCATTCTATGTGAAACACCCTTTATAGGGTGCCTATTGACTGGCCGATCGACGCACGCGCGTTCAGGTTTTAAAAATGACCGGCTGTACATCAAACGAGTTCTAACCAGTGTCGGAGGTTTTTAGACGAAGGTGTACAGTGTCTTAATTAGGCCAGGCAAAATGTGCCTAAACACACGGCTACTTTCGTGATAATATTTCCCTCGTGAGGGGCTGCCAAAACGCACTCGCAAGCAGCTAGGCACCTGATCGGCCACAACTACCGTCATTTCGAAGCGGCGACACAAAAAGTAGAAAGCTAAGCCACTGCTTGGCATGAGACTGGCTTCTGCTTTTACAACACGGTGAAATCGGCGGATTCCCCTTCCTGGCAGATCTGATGCGCACCACAACGTGAAGTTGCGGTACTGGTCGAGAACGATATCAACGCAATATGGCCCCAGCTGCTACTTGACCGTATAATAGTGTAAAATTGCGATAGTTACTCTTCTTTGTCGAAACATCTGGCTAAAATACACTCACAGTTCTTGTCGCAGTCTTTCGTGCCGCTTTTGAAGAGCAGCGAGACCCCACGAGCACCTATACCAGCCCAGAAACACGCCACCCATTCAGAACTCATGAATGACCTTCAAGTGCGCTGCGGCAGGAGGCATTGGTTGTAGCAAACACGCGAGCTCCGAATGGTCGCCGCTCGCAGTCGTTGTTGTTGTTCTCCTATTGTTAGGGGCGCATACCCACTGTGGGGGATTGGCCAAGAATGGAGTGCTTTTAAAATTTACTGTTCAGATTATGAATATTGGACGTATAACAGAAAGATTACCGATAGCCTAGGAAAGTGTGGTGCTTAATGTATTGCATACAAATATTTACATAAACGAATTTATTCTTCGAATGGAGCAATAATCTGACTTTATACGTATATAGTTATGTGGACATGTAAGGATAATAAAACTTGTTATTCAGTTGACCCATTAGTTTCATCAATATGGTCCCGGACCGCCGCGCATACTGTCGCAATATAGAAACCAGAAATGGAAGCTCCAAAAAACAAAATGACAGGCAGAGATAAGTCCATACCAGTACCACGTAAAGGTAATTCTATCAGGGTTTTTATATTGTTTTAAACTGCCCGCTTGTCAAAAAGCAATGGTCTATTGTTTACTGTTCATCACAGAATGCGCACAGTGGCGAAGGTGCCTGAGCAGACCTGTGTTTATAGAAATTTATATTTGGTACCCGGCAACGCAGCCTCGTGATAGATACTTCTTGTTTTCGAGTACGGCAAAAGTCTCTTCGCCAGGGATATAATAAATGGCGATATTTTGTAGAGTTTGTTAATGCTGAACCTTTAAACACTTGCATAAGCGTACGTCTGCGCTATTGAGCAGCAGGTACATAAGCGGATGATGGATAGTGCGGTAGAATTGGTTCGCTGATTGACGACTTAGCTAAGGAATCGGCTGTTTCATTCAGAAACAAACCTTTATGTCCAGGCACCCAAACTAATGGTACTTTTCTCAAATGCGCAGGTACTAGTACACGGAACGCCTTTGTTATAGGATTATCAGTACCAACAGAAAGTGCCGCACAGAGAGAGGGAATCTGTTATTATGACAGGTGACGTAGTTGCTGTATATTACTTGCGTAAGGCGAGCACTACTCCCAGAAACTCAGCCACAAAAACGGGTATGAAATAGGGTAGTCGAAAGAAATACATCTAATTTAAAATCGGGCTGAATATACCAACCCCTGACTTTTCCTCGTAGTTGGATGCGTCTGTGGCAATATTAACGTTCGTTGTAATACGGCGCAGGTGATCTTGTAGTAAACCATCCAAAATATTATGGGGAAGTAATTTGGCAATACTAGGAAAACTGTCGTCGAGTTGAATTTCCACCAGGACTGAATTATCACGACTGGGCATGATGCCGCATATACGTACGTTTAGAGGCTCCAGTAAGTTTTGCACAAATATAATTTGTGGGGTGTGAAATCGCAGTCATCTAGCAGCAAAAATGATTCCAGGGTGGAAATAAAGGCTGTTTCTGATTGTCGTAATGGTGATTATAAATTCTTAAGAATGTCTGAACAGTCAAAAGGCGAATTCTACAAGAAAGTGGAGGGACCCTCGATTCGAGATACAACCCATTGTTGGCAACTGTTTTGGGAAGGCCAAGGCATAAGCGCGAAGCTTCTTTTTCTAGAAGAATTAGAGGCCGCAACTTGTAAGCTGGAACTCCAGAGAAACATACACAGCCAAATGCCAAAATGGGACAAAAGTACATGCGATATATCAATACCAATGTGTCTCGTCTCATATCCATGTGGTAGTTCCTTAGCCTACTTAATATGTCAATGGCCCGCACACCTTTTCCGGCGATATATTCGATTTGAGGTCGCCAGTTAAGCGATATGTGATAAATTACTCCAAGGTATTTGCCAGATTCAACTACTGGTATATCCTCATGATGGTAAGACAGAGAGATGTTCACAGGGTATTGCAGCGGGAAAACAAGGAGGGCACATTTACTCGGATTAACTGAAAAGCTGTTGCCACCGTGCCAGCTTTCCAATATTTTAAGGGAAGTCGGCAGCCGTTCATATAAGGTCTGAATGTTATCTGCGATTGCAAAAAAATGAGATATCGTCTTCATAAACATAAGCTGTTATATCTTGTTTACGTGGAATGGTTCTCATTAGTAAATTAATTAGCACCGGGGAAAACACCGAGCCTTGCGGTACTCCTGTCGTTTGGGTATGAGTAGATGATAAAAACTCATCTTCAAAACAATGAAATTTCCTGTCTGCAAGAAAATTGTGAGCCCACGCTACTATGTATGATGGAAAATCAAGGTATTCTAATCGATCTGTAAAATACAGTGCTCCACAGTACCATATGCTTTAGCGATGTCTAAGGTAACTAAAGCTGCTTATTTTTCATGTAGCCGAGCTAATTGAAGCCGACTTTTTAAATCAACGTGGGCACCCCAAATTGAAGAACAAGCCCTGAACCCAATTTTACAGGAACTTAGAATTGACCTCAAGGTAATAAGTTCATTAAGTCGTATATTGATGATTCTCTCAACCAATTTCACTAAGTTTGATGCCAGTGCGATTCGCATTATGTTATCGAACGCGTATGCATCATTTTATTTTTAGCAACAATACAATTTTGGCAAGTTTCCATTCTGGGGGTCTTCATGCGTTACCTAACGAAGTATTCACTAGTTTTAGCAAAAGATTAGGCGATTCCTGGAGTAAACGTTTCAACATAGAGTTCATAATCCCATCTGGTCTGGGAGCCGTCCTCGGTAAGCATAATACTGTCTGACTCAATTCAGCTAAAGAAACTTCACCTAAATAAATTCATGCGTACTTGTACAGTTTCAATGCATCTCAAAACATCAGCTTTATGATGTTACAATATTTCTTAGCTCGACAAAGCTATCAATATTTGCCTCTTCTACGTTGAGAAATCGTAGGAATCGTGTCGATACAACCGGCAATTCTAGGAAATGGAACGGGCTAAGATTTGTTTCATTCCGAGCAATTGAAAAGAATGTAATTACTGCAAGTTGCAAATTCCCGGAATGGAATCGAAACGGAAAGGAGCTGCCCATTCAGAAAAACTGGCTGTCAGGGGCAGTTGTCACATGGGACGTTTGGAAGGACTTCTGAATGATAGTCTCTTCAATGACCAGTCATGTTCGAGGTGCCAAGTCTCTCAAGGCAACTGTACAAAAACTTCTTTCGAGCAAAGGAAGCGTAAGTAGAACTAATGTGCCCTCTTATTTGCATTGTGCTCGTGCTAACAATTAGAAAGAAATATCCTACCAGAAAACTGCAAATGTGCACGAGTCAGCACTCTTTTGCAAACTACTGTTTAACAGAGCGTGTGGCTCGAAGAGCAAAGAAGGCACTTGTGGCAAGCATGCGAATAGAACACGTAGGTTGCCTCTGAAGTTACTGCAACAGCAAGGCAAGAGCTGCCATTGCTTGCCAGCAATATACGAACCCAGGGTGCTTGAAAAAAAGGTGCCCGTGTCCACATGAAAGCAACGAAATGGCTTGGAAGCCAGCATGAAAGCTTTCAGAGGAATACGTGGGAGCAAAAGGAGGAGTTCTCCCTAGGCACAGCAGCCTGCAGATAACTTGAGTGCGAATGAACACACTTCATGACACAGGCATTAACAGCTGGAACACCTGCACAGGGAACTTGAGGCACATAATGCTGCTATTGACACATGATGGATGCCTTGTGGCAGCTTCCACTACTTCACTCGAGCAATGTTTGCTGTGCCTACACAACAGCATGCTTGTAGAGGTGATCCTGAGTCATTCCAAGATGTTGACATCATACAGTGAGACTGACATCTTGTTCCTTATGCCTGCTTATACGTATTCCTAAGGACTGCACATAGTGCATTCCGTTAGGTTAGTGCATTTACAACAAACGTAACGAATTTGGCTTTTTTCTTCTATTTATCTTACGTTGGCAAGGCACTGCTCAAGGCAGGTGGTACAAATCCAAAAGGGCGTATGACTGACTTTGTCGTTAGTGTGTTAGACAGTTCAATCAAAACAAAAAGAAGAGAGAATTGTGTTTTTTGCCCCCTCTCTTTCTGTTGCTATTGAAACTAAACTGACAATGCAAATTACTTTCCGAATTACAATATCTGCTACAAAATGCCCTCGATGATCCTCCTAGTATTCGAAAAAAAAATAGATGCAGTGCCTCACTCTCGCACAATTGTTCACCATGCCTAGTGTTTTCGCTCAACTTTTTCCACCGTGAACAACATTTCACATGAAGGTTAAAGCATCGTTTGCAAAGCACACACCAACTGAGTGTAGATATTTGCAATTAAAACACCTTGCTGTCGATTCACTGTTCAAACAACACCAACTAGATAATTGGCGTGAGCCCTGTCGGGCCTCAACGAGGTTGGGTCAAGCCAGGTCGGACCCAGAAGACTAAACTAATTCTCAAGCTCGAATCGGGCCCAGGTCTCACATTAGTCACTGGCCGAGTTAGGGCATGTAAACTTGAACAATTTCGGAACTCAGGTCGAGAAGCGTGGCCTGTGCAGTGCTCACACCCACCCGCATTCACTTCGTTTTTCACAGCATCAGCAGTCGATCACCTGAGCTTGAAAACAAAAAGTAAACATAAGCTCTAGAACTCATTTTATCACCTATAATATAGTTTAGTTTTACACACAGTTTAGTTTACCACACAGGCAGCTTAACATCAGCTTACCAATCCGGCCAGTCAATACACTTCTCTTCTACCATAAGCAAGCCTCTGTGTGGTCCTGTTACCCTAAAAGCTTTTCCAAAATCATGAAGAAAGCTTAAGCTGTCGTGTTGAAGTACATACGAAACCATGTCATCCGTCACACGCACGATGGTTACCAACGTCATAAGCAAGTCTTCAGTGTCAGTGTTGCATATCGCTCTCCTATAGAATGGGTACTCATGCTGGCGGCCGCACGGTATCTTGGTGCAAAGATGTGCACTGCAAAACGAAAAACGACTGCCCCACATTTTCACTCACAAACACAACCTTTCAAGTATATTTCAGTCCTTGCAAGGTAGTCTCACTACACTGCGAAAAATACGTGCACAGAGGAATGATTGTTAAGCTGCCTGTGTGCAGTCACATAAATGCTGCTACAACAAAATTTGTGCCACAACCAAAGCATTTTCCTCAAAGAACACTTGGCAAGCTACAATGAATTTACCAAGGCCCACTAACTGACCTATATACCCTGCCCTACACATAGCAAGATGAATGAAAAAAGCACAGCTGTTGGCTATCAGACATCTGTAGCCGCATACATACCCAAACCAGTCGTAATATCACACTATGGCAGGGTGTCTACCAAGTGCGCATTTTGAAATTCCCCGAGACTTCCGGGTTTCCTCCCCCCCCCCCAAGAATTTTTTTCAAAACTACCTTAGTGGCACATAACTTTCTGCCACGTTGATGCAATAAGGCACCATGCCACCCATTGCCGTCACTGTCTTGCAAGCATGTGTGATTTGTTGTGCGTCATTTTTTAAACTTTCCAAAAGGTTAAATCACTTTATAGCAGATTTTGTATGTACTAAATGTGTAAAATCGAGAAAATTCTATATAAAAATGTCAGCAACAGTATTTTGGTGTCAGCATCATTTATAACTGCAAACAGTACCATAGGCGATGCTCCAGGAGCTCAGCTAAGCGGAACCAGCAGAAGTTTACAAATTTACCTATCTCCAGCCAACGCCGCTGTAGTTGTTCGGCGATCGATCGTATGATCGTCAGATTTCATATGAAGAGATGGGAAAAGGAATCCCAATAACTAGCCCCGGGGACGCTGCCGGACGGCCAAGCACTTTGGTTATCATACGATGACCACTGTGCGTGACAACACTACGGCGGCTGCCGCCCCAGCGCCCCTGGTGGATCTTTAGTAGTAGTTACTAACGTGGTACTCCTTGAAACACGGGTCAATGCAGAGCACCTTGTCACACATTTCACAAACAAAAAGATGTCTGTTGTTTTGAAGCAATGACTTGTGTTGACACCGGCACCTGTGCGTGCGGCTGTCTTGGGCCGAATAAACTCTACAATCAAGGAGAGGGAGAATACCTCGTGAGCGTCGATGACGAGCGTCGAGAGCGCAACCTTCGCTCGTTTGTTAATAAATTCTATTTATTTACGGTTACTGGGAAAATAATAATATTTAAATGCATTACGTCGCGTTTGATGTGGTGTTAATCTTCTATCATGCCATAGTCTTGTGCTCTGTGAGTGGGGTAACAGAATATGTGTCGACCATTACATGCCCCAATAACGTTTGGTAAAAACAAAACCTGAAACGTGAATGACGAGTTCTAGTGGATAGAGGTTGAAGCTCCGCTCTGGTTAACAGGTCTGGTACTGAAGTACAATCATAGCGATTATATATAAAGCGGACTGCTCTCTTCTGAATTGATTCCAATTTTATAATATTTGTTTTGTTACACGGTTCCCAGATAAGTGCATTCTAGTCCAACCTTGGCAGAACAACGGATTTTGATTGATTCGTTGGGTTTAACGTCCCGAAACCACTATATGATTATGAGAGTCGCTGTAGTAGAGGGCTCCGGAAATTTCGACCACCTGGGGTTCTTAAACGTGCCCCCAAATCTGAGCACACGGGCCAAAAACATTTCCGCCTCCATCGGAAATGCAGCCGCCGCAGCCGGGATATGAACCCGTGACCAGCGAGTCAGCAGCCGAGTACCTTAGCCACTAGGCCACCACGGCGGGGCAACAGAACAACGGATTTAAGCGCAATAAGGCGTACAGTGGGGGTGGATAGTTTCAGTGCCCTGCGAAGACAAAATAGGTAACATTGTGTGTGACCTATGACTTGGTCTATGTGTTAATTCTGACATTTAAGAGCACTCCCTGTTTTAGTTGATCATGCTAAAATATTGGCATCACTATGTTGGCCACTGAATAAACTAGTTCAGTGATTATTTTCGAAGCAATAAACAAAAAACTGGTTGAATGAAATTGTACTTCACGAATTATTATTCTATACATCTATGCGGTTATCAGTATATATGTTAGAAAAACACTGTGACGCAGAACACTAGACACATATAGTCGCAACTGCATTTCCCTTAACGACTACAAGGATACAGAATGATTATTTTTCTTCAGAACCCATTTTCTGGCTGGGCTTAACATGGCGTCTTTTAGCTAGTCTCATAAAGCCAACCTCCTCCGGCACTCATCTCTTTGGGCTGAAACTACACGATTTAAGAAACTTCACTTTCGTTTTGCAGCAACGTTTTATGTGTCTGGGGTCTCCTGTCTATACTCCAAAATCCCCCTGTAGTGTTCTAGAAGCAGTGAATAAAGAAAAACGTGCCTCACTTGGTACCCTATGCTTATGCCTAAGAGGACTAGAAGGTGAGAGCCACTTAATTTTTATTGCGATAGCAATTACAAGGACATTTTCGACCGGTCTTTGCCATCGCTAGAGGCATAGGTAAATTTTCGTGAGGGGGGGATGGGGGGAGTGCACCTTGATCTGAAGGGGGGGCATGCGAATGCTATTATTGGGCTATATATATGCCATGGTAAAAAATATTTCGGGAGGGGGGTGCACATTCGCGATGTGCCCCCCCCCCTCATGGCCTGGCTATGCCACTGGCCGTCGCTATAATGCGTTGCGTATTATCCCAATCGATAACATCCGTCCACTCATCGTGTGTTTTACAAATGGGCAAAAGCATGGAAGCATGGGTGATGAACGCAACTAAAGAAGAGATAAAAAGCCAGGTTCGCCACAAGGGCGAAGCGATCAATGCAATAGCAACAACTTGGAATGGAAGGGAGAATTCGTTAAGCCCTGCCACTAGGTTCGAGGAACTTTTGTGGCAGCACGGTTCTGCTTAGCTCCTTCAGGGAAAGGGGTCGCAAAAAGGAGGTACAGAAAGTGTGTGGTTATGTGTGGGCATAAGCATTCCGAGTACAGGTGGGAGAGAGTGAACGTCCGTCACAGCGTCACCCCTCTCCCCCTGCATCACCCCCCTGCCCCTCTTTGTCAGCCAGAGTCTCTGTGCCACTCTTTAATATGTCAATCTAAAGGGCTCACTATAGACTCCCCCTCAACCCCAAAGGTGAACAGCAGCACACCCACTGCTGGCTCTAATAGAACAACCAAAAAGAGTTTGCAAATGCACTGGTCAGTCACGTCAAGCAAGCCCGGAGGAGGCGCTCCCTTTTTGGTATTCTTTGTTTCTCTCTCGTGTGGGAATGCTGGCACCTTAAATAGCCAGCAAAAGCATCAACTGTACCACAGGGTCACTGCCCTCCCTCTGCTACAATGAAGCTTTCTCTTTTTTTTAGTTAATGTTTGTGACTTTCAAAAACTGCAAAGCCATGCGCAATTTCGCTGCTCCGATTCGGCAGGCAGCATGTTCTGGCGCTAGTTTCGCCTCTCGAAAACGTACATTGAACCAAGTTGAACCTTGCTACCGTTGCTAAAAAATAATTTTTTTACTACAGGGCCAAACAATTTGCTCAAGTGGCCAGAAAAAGCAGTAAATGCGCGAGGCAAAACTGCGTTTCCGGGAGATTTTCCTATGACCTGGGAGAAAAGTTTGAAATCCGGAAGTCTCCCGGAAGATCCGGGAGACATGGCAGGTATAAACATGATGGCAAAAGAAATCAGTCAGTTCAGAACAGCTGCCTCAAATCCACAAAAGAATAAAAAATGCCAGCATGTAACTTTCGTTTACGTACTTCTATAATGAAGCGACGCTGAGAAATAATCACGGATTTAAGGACAATATCAATAAACTGAAAGGAGAAATTTAGGTGAAAATACACAGCTACCAGCAAAGAGTGTGTAGGTGAGGGTGTTTTTCATTTCATTGCTAATAATAAAAATAGTAATATAATATCAGTATTAAGAGGCACGACATACCTCAGCAAGCTTCTGCTGATGGGGGTTCTATCCTAACCACACCTTCAAGCCAAGCCAAAATCGCGGCAAAAAATGCACAAATTTACCTCCATGAGTAATATAGTGGTTCTAAAGTCAGATATTCTGTGTGATGCAACATACATCCAAATAATTCATGTACAAACATAGAAGCTAAGAAATTTTGTAGTCAATGTGAAGAAAAATAAATTTTCGCGGTCTTCTGTCCGGCCATGGGCCCACGATTGTGAAAACCTGTATAACAGTAAAATTGACCATTTCAAGAAGAGTTAAACAACATAAACATGATGTCCCAAAACGACACGTGACCTCGAATGCCCTTGCTGAACATTTCATTTCATTTCATTTTATTTCCTTAAAGAGCCGCGAGAGGGTATTACATAAGGGTGGGTAATTATAAGCACAAAACATACAAGCCAAAGATTTAACTTAAAAAGTGATTATTGACATTTTCTATGAACGATGATTGGCAGATAATGGTTGCGATTTCACTGGGAAGGCCGTTCCAGTCTGGTGCGGTACGTGGGAACAACGACGCAGAAAAAGTAGAAGTCCGGGAGCGTGGCTGAGCAACTTGAAGCAAATGGCTCGTGTGGTAATATATACGTGTTGCAGGAACGATATAAGGTGGGGCATGCAAGGGACTATGAAAAAGTTTGTGGAACAATGACAGGCTCGCTATACGACGGCGAAGTTCTAGATCTGGTAAACAAGATTCTGCTTTCAATTCAGATACGCTGCCAGTTGAAGTGTATGAACAGTGAATAAATATAGCGGCCCGGTTTTGAAGCGATTCGATGGCATGTGTAAGATAAGATTGTCGAGGGTCCCAAATCGGCAATGCGTATTCTAGTTTAGGTCGAACGATTGATTTGTATGCTTGTAATTTTACGTGTGGTGGAGTGAGGCGTAAATGGCACTTAAGGAAACCCAGTGTTTTATTTGCAGATGAAATGATATTAGTGATGTGTATGTTCCATGAAAGATTGCTACAAAGAGTGACACCCAAATACTTGAATGACGGAACATTTGCTAGCGGGATGGCATTAACTGCGTACCGATACACAAGCGGCATGTGGCGGCGATGAAATGAAACGACTTTACATTTACTCGGGTTGAGTTCCATTAGCCAGCGCTCACACCATTTCTGGAGGCAGTTTAGGTTGGCTTGTAAGGATGACTGTTTTGAAGTGTCAATAACAGTGTCATATATAACGCAGTCATCAGCAAACAGGTGGATTTTACAGGTTAGGTTTGAAGGCAAGTCATTTATGTATACAAGGAATAAATGGGGACCAAGAACCGAACCCTGGGGTACTCCGGACGTTACTTGAAAAGTAGTAGAGATGCGGTTGTTTATATTAACAGACTGGGAGCAGTTTGTAAGGAATTCTCTGATTCAATTTAGTGTGTTCGGGTGAAGATTTAACTGGGAAAGTTTCAGAAACAGTCCAGAAGGGGGTACTTTGTCGAACGCTTTTGAAAAGTCTAAGAATGAGGCATCGGTTTGTAAGTTACAGTCCAGGTTAGTATGCAAATCATGAACAAATAAGGCCAGTTGCGTTTCACAAGAGAAACCTCTGCGGAACATATGTTGTGCTGGATGAAAAAAGCTGTTTGAATCAAGAAAGTCTATGATATGCGTGTAGATGACGTGTTCCATGATTTTACAGGGTACGCTGGTTAAGGATATGGGACAATAGTTGAATGGCGAGTTTTTGTTACCCGATTTGAAAATTGGAACGACCTTCGCGTTCTTCCAGTCATCTGGTAAGCGTTCTGTTAAAAGTGACTGTGAGAAGAGCAAGCATAAAAAGGTGCACTAATCTATTTTGTATTCTTAAAGAATTTGGAGTTGATTTTGTTAATACCAGAAGAGGAGGAAAGCTTTAATTTGTCAATCAGGCACATACTTCCATCAGCAGTGAACGATACCGGTGGCATAGCACATTCTATATTAGTGGGTGCTACTGTATATGACACGTTACTTTCTTTGGTAAACACGGATGAGAAAGCGGTGTTGAAGATGTTAGCGCATTGATCATCGGTGAATACGTGACCCAATTCACTGGTAAGAGTAATTGGGGCAGTGTGCGGGGGGTTCAAAACCTGTCAAAATTTTTTAATTTTTTTTTGGTTGTTAGTCAGCATGCTTAGTAAGTCAATGTTGAAAAAATAATTTTTTGCGTCTTGAACAGCGCATATTTAAGCTTTTTCAGCCGCGCAGTATTTCTGCCATTTTTGCGAGTCTTCTAGTCTTTTTGCTAATCTAAACAGACGTTTTTTCTTGTTTTCTAATCTTTTCAGAGTTTTAGAGAACCATGGCTAGTGGCAGTTTTTGCGGAAGCGGAACTTCGGAATAAACCTGTCAGTCAATTCATTGACCTGTTCTTAAACAGTGTCCAGTTTTCTTCGACGGACCGGGAAAAAAAAGCAGCTTCTAGACTGGATAAGAATGCGTTAAGCGCCAAATTCATTGCTTCATATTTGCCCTTGTCGTACAACCGAATTGTTTTCTGGGGGTTTTGACGAATTAACGGTTTAAATGCAAATTCGGTATGGATGACCTTATGGTCACTTATTTCGGGGAGAGTCTACAAGCCATCAAACTGAGTGTTTAAGTGCACGTGTTTTGGTAAAAAAAATTAAGCTGGCAACATGCCTGCCCATAGAATCCCTCCACATACAGACAACTGGGCACATGCTGAACAGGAGTGATGGGACGCTTTCGACAATGTACTCGCAAGGCTTATGTCATATACTTAGGTATATATAAAGGGGGACTAAAAAGCTAGAAACATTGATTTAGTTTTGATTGACAAACTGCACTGTGAGAACTTTGATGCCTTAGTTTTCACTATCATAAGAAGAAAATAAAAGTTGAAGTTTCGTTTTTAAATTTTGCTCATAAATCTGCGCACATGAAGACCTATTTAAAAATGTACCTTTTGTATTTTCATGACATTGGCCTGAGAAAATTCTCTACAACTTCGTGTGCCAGATATACGGCACATACAGATGAAAATGTATTTCATTTTTATTGAGTAGAAGTTGTTTAGGACCCAGTATGTCTTCAACATCTATGAAGTCACAGCATTTGGTACAGGAATTTGAAGGTGGCGTCTCTGCCCGCATTTTTGTGGTGCGCTTTCTCGCTTACTAAATGTCGTGCCCCGGAAAGAATGGTGTTTTAGAGATTGTGAAATTGTACTTTCATAACATGTGAAAAGTACTTTTGCTCTTTCACGTCCTTTAAAATATGCTGTGCCTGTATTATGGCTTTTATTGTGAACAAAACTCCTACATGAGGTGCCGAAATATCAGTAAAATTTATTTTTAGTTATGTATTCTTTTGCAGTTCCACTAAGAGGAGACAGTTATAGATTTTGCAAGGGTGCCATCCGGTGGTCCCCATGAACTCTTTGACGTATGACGACGTTGTCAAATGCCTGGAAGACCATTTTAACCCTCAAGCAACTGAAATAGCCCCAAGCTATACCTTATTCCCACGAAGGCAAGAAGATCAAGAAGGCGTTTGGAACTACATTGCTGAGTTGAGAAGACTTCCTGTTTATTGCAATTTGAGAACGAAGTTAGACCGTATGTTGCGGAGCCGAATTGTTTGCGGGATTTGGCACGAAGAAGTGCGCCGGTGCTTGTTGGGCCACAAGTTGACTCGTGCAAAATCAAAAGAATTTGTCTTCGCTTCTGAAAAAGCGAACGAAAATGCTCGTAGCATGCAATCTCCACACGCACTAACTGCAGGCCATGGCGTCAACATGGTACGAAAACAAAAGCAACGAAAGAAGTACAAGAGAGACACCTACTGCGAAGGCCTAGTCTCTCATGCCACGGATTCAAAGGGTCGCATACCACGGCGTCGTGTCGACATCGCAGTTCCATCTGCCATCAATGTGGCAACAGAGGACATCTTGCTAGAGTAACAAAAGAACCCACGCTCCGACGCCGGGACCGTTCGTCGTCGGCGGAACAGATTGGGAACATGAAAAAGAGATTTTGTTTCGTCTAGTCGCACGCAGTTTTGAAAACACTCGTTAGTGCAGTCAATTGAGCACACCTTAATGTGGGAAGGCCGTCGACTGCGAATGATTGTCGACACGGCATCACCACTAAGTGTAATTCCCAAGAGCGTGTACACTCTAAGGCAAAAGGGTGTTAAAAGAGTGTGTGGTTCGTCTTTCTGGGGACCATTAGGGCTGCCACAACCAATAATCCTTTAAAGACTAACGGCACCTGGTCTAAAAGTTAGTCCCCACAGATGAGCTCAAGGGACTAACATTTAGTCCTCACATTTGCACCATAGCAGTTAATTCCCACATTTACACCTTACTGGGCAATTGTTAGTCCTCACAGTCCACTTTGCCGGACGAACAGTTGGTCCACTCAAATACTCAAATCGAATGAACTTTCTGTCCCCAGATCAAATATTGTTTTGTGTTTATTTTCCGCCAGGCCTAATACCTTTTTCGCCTGTTTTTCTGTGCAGTGAGCAACAAATCGCACAGAAACGAACACGCGAAAAAGTAATTAGCCACCTATATGTAACTGCTTTCGCATTCACGGCATCAACGAACAACAAAAATAAGACATCCCTACTGAAACGTTCCGTATGAAATCTTACGGAAAATATATGGACTCCGTAACATTTCCTTATCCTACATACGGAAAAAATATGGAGTTTTATGTAAATATACGGAAGTTGTATGGCATATACGGAACGTTTCTTATGGAGTATATGAAAGGATAAGAAAATGGTATGGCGTATACGGATTGCTTTTTATGGAGTATACGGAAAGATAAGGAAAAAGTATGGCATATATGGAACGCTTTTTATGGAGTACATGGAAGGATAAGGAAGTTTTATGGCGTGGATGGAGTAAGTTTCATGAAAAACATCGAAAGATAACTAAATTTATGGAGCATATGGAGAGTTCATTATGGAAGATATGGAAGAATAAGGAAAGTGTATGGATTGAACAGAAGCTTTCATGGGGAAAATGCGGAACGTAGGGTCTTACGAAAATATAGAGATTTGTAAGGTGCTTACGAAAATGTACAATAGTGTATGAAAGGCATGTGAATTGTTGCAAAAATGTGGAAAATCTACATTTGTTGTTACAATTTCAGCAGGAAATCCGAGCTCTATATAGTTATAAATGAATGCACAGTGACATATATAGTACAAAAGAATAACACAGGCTAGTCTGTGATGTCAGTCACCGCTGTTCGCCCTTTTCCAGAATGAATACAACTTCTGCAGATAACCAGGTGCTAAAGTCTGTCACACGGAAAATGTGTCATTCACAAGGAAAGACAATAACTGTCATTTTACTTGCATGCTGTCACACGAAAACAAATCAAGCAAGAAGGCATAACTTCAAGGGCTCTTTTTTGGTAGAAACAATAATAGTGAGAACTAAATTCAATGCGAATGAACTTGTAAATATTAGTAAAACTGTTCTTATTAAAATTGGCAAGAAAAAATGTCATTTTAAAATATCGACCATGAGCTTAGCCCCCCTAAGCACCGACAAAAGCAATAAAAATCTATGAAATATAATTGCAAGTAGCCTAAAAATATTTTTTTATTAATAGAATATGCTCCTACAATATAAATACAGCTATACAGAACTTGCCACAGCTTCACGACAGAAACGAGGTAGGGGTAGAGGGAGTGGTCAGAAAAATAATTAAGTATGAGAGCACAACTGATATGTACGGACACATAATGGTGCTTATCATTGATGCTCGGATGGTCGTGTATAGAGCTGGGTCGTTTTGAAATTTTCAAAAGCATTGTTTCAGACCACGATGCAGATTACGCTTCAAATGTAGTGCTACATAAGACACAACTTCTGGGCAAGCTTTAATGAATAAGAAGATTATAGGTGAAACAAATGCTTTAAAATATATCATGGCTGCATGGACGCATACAAGCTATGTAAAGCGCAGTAAAGGGAGGACGCATGAGCTTCTCTTGATGCTTCAGTTTTACATAGATGCTTCAACTGTGCTGGAAAGAAATTTAACCAATGTCTGTGTGTGCAACATTGTCAATTTTAAACTATCTATATGAATATATAAAATTCCTACTGCGAGTTAAGCTACGTAGCACTCCATAACTGTTCCTGTTATTAAGGGCAATTTTTCAAACAATCAACATTATTCATTTTCTGTCTCATGACTTCGTGCCCGCAATTCTTGGTTTGGCTTGATCACAATTGTGCAGCCCTTATTTTGGAGGAATCACATAACATCAACCAAAATATATTTTGGAACTGCTTCTCGGTGATATTGCCTTTCCTCAACTGCCACACCTTGAGATGAGTCATATAGCAAGTCTCGCGCATACCTAGGGCCTACCCTTGAAGAAGCTGGTCCGGCGGTGAAATGCTCAGTTTTTCTCAAATAAATGTTTTGGTTTGAGTTTTCTTACTTCTGGAGTCCCTTCACAACCAAGCAGACCCAATGTTCCCCTTAGTCCTTAATTTTGTTATATTATGAAATAATAAAAAAATTGTAATAATGAAAATAAAAGTACTAATAAATGTTGCGCAAAAAACACAGTCCCACATACGTACTTGAACGCATTATTGCTTTTATTTTGTTTTAGTACCTAGCGCATTAGAAAAGATAGCAGTATGTAAAAAACAGTGAAAAAGAAATTGAGACTTGGCGGGATTCGAACCTGCGCTACTTAGGTGTGCTCGAGTACGTGAAGTGAGTGCGTAAGCATGCTAAGCTATTTGCTCTTGACAGTGGGTGTGCATTTAAGGTATGTATATAAATTTGCTGTTTACACGCTATGCGTTGGCATATTTATGTAGTATATGCGATAGTACCTATTGTTGTGTGCATATGTTTTGTGATTGTATGTACGTCCCATGCTTTTCGCATGTCTTTCAACTATAGATTGCTGCCCCGTCGCGGTTGAAAACAAGTAATTTTACACCCACACACAAGCTTGAGAAGTTGAAGATTGTTTCCCGGGGCTCTCTTGCGATTGAGTCGGCCACCACAGGCAATTAGAGTGATACGCCATTAATCCCTGCATCTAGCTGTATTCCACTTAGTAGCTCTATCGCTTGATGAAGCCCCGCCGTGGTGGTCTAGTGGCTAAGGTACTCCGCTGCTGACCCGCAGGGCGCGGGTTCCAATCCCGGCTGCGGCGGCTGCATTTCCGATGGAGGCGGAAATGTTGTAGGCCCGTGTGCTCAGATTTGGGTGCACGTTAAAGAACCCCAGGTGGTCTAAATTTCCGGAGCCCTCCACTACGGCGTCTCTCATAATCATATAGTGGTTTTGGGACGTTAAACCCCACATATCAATCAAATCAATCGCTTGATGACAAATCGAGCGCGGGGCGCGACGCTGTTGCGCACGACCATGCCTCGCGTAGCGGCGACATCAGCTGATTGCGCCGGCCGGCTTGCTTCGATTTCCTTCAGAGCAAAGAAATGTCATACCTTGAAAGATTGTGTACTGCACTATGTCAAAAATTTACTGCTTTGTAGTCATCCAATGATTCATTGAGAATTGATAACTCTGATATGACTTGTTTTAACTTGTTTTTTGAAAAACCGTTTATTACTTTTAAAGTTATTTTGCCAGATAACATACATTTTTTTCAGTTTATAGAGGCCACAGATGTTTTTTTTATTTTCCTCACACAGATATCCAAGTGAAATCCATTCACAGCTAAAGCCACATGTTGTTTGTCTTCTTTGTTTCCGTGGGCATGCCGTTTCGATGCGTCTCTCATGCGTTCGCGCTGCTACACACGAGAGCACGAAATGTTAAATTTACGCAAGGAAGCGCCGTTCCTCGTTCGTGTGATGTGCTAAGATTGCACCCTATTCCCGCGGTTGTTCGAGTGCAGATCAAGTGTGAGTCGCCCAAGGAATCGGCGGGTTGGGCGGGCGCTCGAAGGACTCCGAGGTGACGGCTGACGCCTGTGGTCGCTTCCCGCAGGACAGTGTTAAAGAAACTAAATGTAAGGGGGACACTTTTTTATGTAGACCAAGTATGCCACTCAGTGCAAGTGTGTGTTGCTGCACTCGAACGAGGCGTCATGAAACGGCAACCTTACGCGCCTTTGCGAGTGCGGTTGCCGATTCGCTTTGACAACGCTAACGCCAGCAGAGCCATGCCGCATTGGCGCGGCCTTACTGGAGCTAATTCGTGACAACTGCGGCAACATGCATGTGTATGGTGATCGATTTTTTATAAGTGCAATGTAGTGAGGAGGACGCACACGGCGCTTGCTACGTTGTTGATTAAACGAAGCCTGCGGTGCCATTTGATGCAAAGCAGCATTTTCTTCACGTTCGCGAGCGATACAATTTGTATTTTGGCTCAATTTACGTAGCCAACCGCCTAAGTGGGTTTATAAGCATACGTTCACAGTAGAGTGTTATTATACCCCTAAACAGTGGCGTATGCTTGTTAAAAGATATAATGTGTGTGGCTAGTGTAGAGAGAGAGGTGTTCGTGCAATCTGTATGTGTAGCTGCAAGATGCCTTTGCTTGTAACTAATAATGTACCGGCCAGCACTCACATTGTACGCCTGACGTTGAAGAAAACTTGCATGCAATATGTGAGATTTAGTAACCTGCCAGAGTTGCTTTTTATAAAATAATACATTGCCAGCATGTTCAAAATGTGTTTTGCTGCTGTGTGGCAGGGGTGCAGTTTTCACGCTGTTGTGTAGTTGCTGATGCAAGCACTTATAGTTTTGATGCGTTAATATTTCTCATCTAACTCATCAGGTGTTTGGCTGTTTCAGCACAAACAAGGCAAAGAGAAAAGGGAGACGGGTAATGACAGGACCAGTGCCGACTTTTGTTTGCAGGAGAATACCCATGTTGGTGTACTTATTGTGACAGCTTTTCTGTGTTGCTTCTTTGCCCAATTTATGCAACAACACAGTTGTCAGCAATATAAGAGAGAACACTGAAATTAGCTTTTAAAGATCATGGTGACTAAATGCCTAGTAACTCACAGCACAAAGTAACAACAAAAGACATCTTTATGATCAATGTGGGACGAGTACAGTCTTGCATCTAAAACTGTATTGTGCAAAATGCTGCCTAAGTGAAAAAACCTCTCAAGATTTGCAAATACTGTGACGTCACTTCGAGCCCCGTGCCAGCCATTCCCTCCCTCCGTGCAAAGGCTGGTTGGCAAGGAAGTTGTTGGTGACGTTCCTGATAGACCACTGATATGTATGCGATTCTAAACCTGTAGCCTACTATATAAGAAATCTTTTGTGCAGTTACATCGCTGCATCTGACACCTACAACTTACTTGCATATTTACATTGCTCCCTAAGGACCTAACACAAAAACTTGTAGTGTGCATTGTCACTTCATGAATATCGAGCGGGAAAGGTACTGAGTATATGTGAAAGAAGAATGTGTGCTTATTACATAAAGACATATGAGGTGTTCGATAAAACGAGTTATACTTTTATTGGGCTTGCGTACTCATCGGGGCGATTCATACATGCAGCTTCAGCAAATGGTATCTTCCAGCCCGGTGACCATGCAATTTTTTCCTGCACACAGCGCATCACTGAGCTGTACCCACTCGCAGATGGTCGCGTCAAGTGCATATTTACCTTGAGTAAAATGTCCAATCAAGTTTTTTCAACGACCGGTCCCTGGCTCGAGTGCTAACATCTTCGCAAACAAGACACATTGTTATTGACACTGCACACACCACACACAATATTCTCAGTTGAACCGATATTCTCAATATCTTTTAATGCACTCTACATGCCGCAATCAACAGTGCATATTTTTGAAGACTGTGCCGCTGTTCCTCACACAGGTCACCACGTGTGTTCACTTCTTCAAGGTAAACAGCGTGGCAAATATTTTACCACACAGCTAGATGTTTGCTGACACATACTCCAGCTAGTGTCGAATTGTAACGTGAAGTGTAAGCTTTGAAAAATTAAAACTTGCCCCAAACACCGCACGACTGTACCTGGCTGAGCCACCAGCGGGAGTGTTTTTCCAGCCACACCTTTTACATGTGCCAGTGACATCATGCTGTAACGTACCTCGGTAGGAGCCTATCGCTGCATAATTTATGCGAATGAGGGTGCATACTTTATGCGAATGAAGAAAGCAGGCATTGTTGATTTCGTAACTTGTTCAATTCCAACTGGACATTTATTTACACGAGTTGTCTGACTGATATTCAGGCGCACTTTTGTGCAATAAATTATACAGTTGGCAGTCTATGCTTGCCCCATACTGTTGTTACTGGTGTTTCTCGTTGTTTCTTTGCACTGTTCATTACTGCTCACCAACAGAAACTAGCCTAGCTTGCCGCTGATTTGGACAAGATGCAGCTGGTAAGTGCGATAGTGTTCATAACGCGACATGCTCAAGCAAAAATTATTGTTTCATATACAGTTAGTTGCATTCATATCAGTGCATTATAAGTAAGCATTGATTAAACATGAATCCGCGTTTTTTTTACATAATGCTCACAACTTTTATATCAAATTGAATGGTGTTTATAAAAAACATGGGTTTTAGCTAAACTTCATGCTGTTTTCTTCAACAGCTGACAAAACGCAATTGCATGCTTATTTGCCAAGAATTGGATTGTGTTTGAAATACAATGCAATTCTTCACCGGACTGCCAGTACACTTCACATTGGGGGAGCATTTATTAACCATGGTTTGATTAATTTTTAAGAATGGAAAGAAAGAAGCGGCAGGCCGGGATACTTACTTGATATTGGCATCCGTTTCGCTACCCAGCGCATTATCATGCAACCTTTCTATAGAGTGGTTATGCGTCTTGCATGTGTGTCTGTAAAGCAAGAACTTTGGGTAGAACTATATTTGTTTTACAAATGGTTGCAGGACTGTGGAGGCTGTAGGGCTGCTTTGCCAATATGAATGGTAGAATCCCTAGACATGTGTTCAACCATGCTGCATCAGCTGCTTGGTGTTTTCACGGCATCTTTACAGATGTGTTGGGTGAGTAAACCAAGCAGGTTTAAACACAGAGAAAAGTATAATATGGCAGCACCTCTTGAGCGTGCCTTACATCCAGAGTATATCAAATATTTATCTTGCACCTTGTGGCCTGTAACTTTTAATGTGACACTTCTTTTTGCTTTATATTTGAGTCTTGATGCTTCGACAGCAATGTATTTGTGTTTGAAAAGCAAGTGTTCTTGAACAAATAACTGATCTCAATAATGACAAAACACCCTTAATACTTGGTCCTTAGCATAAGCTTGCACATATCTATAGCAGATTCAATTATTCGTTTTTTGCTGGGATGATAATGGGCAAGTAGCAAAGGCAAGTTCAGATTGGAGTGGTCGGTGACGTCTGTTTAGGCTCTGCCATATTGCTTTGCAACCAGAGTTACTTGTGGCCACATATACAAGGAAACCCTATGACGTGCATTCTAAATGAGATTATCATATCACATTTCACTGCATCTTAATATGTGTCGAACAAATCCAGATATCTTTAGCTTGCCACTATAAAGGGATCCTAAACCATCAAAGGGCTGAAATTTAGTAGTGGTGTTGCAGCTGTGTATGACTCTGCAATGGATGCATAGCCGTGATAATTTTTCTATATGTTGTCGCAATAGTGATGTTATACACATTAGACGATACAAAAGAGGTCCTCGCTTATTTCGCTTTTTTTTCGCTATGCTTCTTTCTTGTCTCTTCTTGCCTTGTGCTCCTCCTCACTGTGCAAGGAGCAAGAACAGTGGGCACACAAACACGTATTTAAAAAAATGTAAGGTGAGCACTCAGGGGCTTAACACTTCCCAAAGGCTCAAAGAGGAAAAGGTATTGTTTCTATCAACTTTTTGGGCACCCAAAGCTAGTTGTGCTGCTGCAGTTGTCATTGTTGATCACCTATTCATTGTGGAGGACATCATTGTTGAGGACACTATTCTGAAGTCGTTACACACATTTGCTTGAAATGTTAAAAAAGTATTTTGAGGTGATTTGACACTATTCCAGTTAAATACAGAACTAGGTTTCAATGCGTAGGCAAAATCTGTTCGCTGTTACTCAATCCTAATGATATCTGAAATTCAAGAAATATTCACAGAAAAGCTCAGGAAAAGGCTAAGTGGTTGCCCCTTGAACGTGAAGGAGATACCTTTCTTCTAAAATGTCAATAGACAGTCTGGTAGTCTCGATATTACATGCACTATAAAATATTCTGGTGTGGTGCTCTTCATGCATGTTATGAGAGGGGTTTTTAATAGAACTGTTGTCACTTTGGCCTGCATTGCTAAAATTTTTCACATAGTTATAATACATGAATCACTTTATGCCTTTTGATTTTACGCAAATGGTTTGCTTACCCAGTCGGTATAACTTGATTTGGATAAAATCATAAATGCTCTAAAATTTGTTTTACAATTCAGCAGGTTTATTTTTAAAATACGCGATCATAGATGTGAACGCAGTTGGTGACGTGCTTGATTAATGCTTACTATCACCACTCTAACTACACCTGCTACAGTGCATAGTGTGACAAAAGTAATGACACCTAACATTACCGGCAGCATACACTTTTATGTCTCAAAATGTGTTAGAAACCCTGGTTAAATTGTGTGTACGTTTTTTTTTCGCTCCAACTGAATATTCTGGTCTACTTAAAGCAGCTTCCGCTCTTTGAAGGTCCTCAAACTATTAGGTGTTCAAAAGAAGTATCAATGCCATATCCTTTCTTTGTCAGCCTACTCACCACTCTAATAATGAGAATTACCCGCCAACATTACCCAGGAAAATATAGGGATGTTATAAAAAGTAATGTCAATTCAATTGTCAAAAAATGTCAACCCGATAGTAACTTGCCGCCAAGTTACGTATTCGTTCACTTTTCTTTTCACAATTTTGTTAAAGTTATTTTTGATAACATCAACTATGGTTTGTTTGGCATCATTGTCTGCTAGTTCTCATTATAATTTGTTCAACAAAGACAACGTTCCCTTAAATTTATAGTTCTTTCCTTCACTCATGAATCTGAAACAGTGAATCTCAATAATCTTAGCGGTGTGTGACTTGTTTTTTGATCAGTTGTGCGTGTGTTCAAGTACATGCATTTAGGTGGGAGGGCGAACCACTGCAACCTCCTGTGACTAGCAGATTTTCTGAGAACTAACAGATGCATAATGCAGCCAAAGAGGTATGGGGATATTGGAAGTAATCGTAATGCGACTGCCAGTAGGCAAAAAAGGTGTCCCACACAGGCAGCGCTGACTGACTCTTCCATGATTAAATGCACATATATACCGTACAAAATGGAAGGGGGATAGCAGCCATGGTAGCTCAGTTGATCGAGCATCGGACATGTTATTGGAAGTTCGCAGGCTCGGTCCCTGTCCAGGGCAGGTTATCTTTTTTTCTTCTACTTTTCGTTTTTCACAATTACAACACTTCTATTCTTCTTGCAGATTTTCTGGTGTTTAAAAGAAACCTTATAATCTGAAGAGGCAAACAGAATGTGCCAGTGTATGAGTTAGCTCTTGTAGTGGTTACAAGTAAGACATGTTTTGAAGAATACATCATTCGGCCACTTGCCTAAAGAATGGCTACAGGACATGGTGCTGGATGCACTTTGTTGATTTTGAATCGAGCTATCATGAATTCTATTTTTATAAATAACATGGGCTACTCATTACAGTATCACACACTTTGTGCCACAAAGAATATGCAGCGAACAATGTTGTAAATGCGACATTGCATAAGGATAAGGTGAAAACTGCACCCTCAACGAGAATGTACAGGGAGCACAAGATGAAGGCGTCATTCCTTCTGGCCATTCTTTTCAAGTGCGAGCTGCTTTCACCTCGTTCTGATCAATTAACTAGATTTAGATGTGTTGTTATAGTGCATAAAGATGTTCCACGGGAAACTAGGTTTGTCTCAAACTCTGTGTGTCTTTCAACCTATATGGTGCCATGTTCAAGAGTTTATGCAGACCAGATCGTGTAAAACAGGACACCCGTTTAACATAATAATATGGCTTAAAGCAGAAAGCAGGTAATGGGGCCGAATATCAATTTTTATAATAGCTGTTTTTTTCTGCAATAGAAAGCTTACTGGTCTGATCGTATAAACATGCAGTGAACGAAGAGAATTTTCGGGGCTTGTTTCTTTTTGGTTTACATGGCTTTCATGAGTACATCTAGTGGCAACACAGAAAGTGCTGGAAACATTTTAAGAAGTTTCGGGTCTCTGACTGCTATGAAGTGTCGCACAACACAGGCAGCAAACAGAGGGAGTTCAGCATAACAGCTTTATATGTTTGTGCATTGCAGTTTGCTGCAAAAGCATGCATTTCATGTGCGTGTGAAATGCACATATTTCGCACTGTTTGCCATGAAGACAGAGCTGCTTTTTGAGGGTTGACTCCTCTGCGTAGGCAGCACAGAATAATGTTGGGACAGGTAATATGGATATATGCTGTAACTTTGACCACTAATCTTTTTGCATGTTAAAGCATCAAATAATTTGCAGTAAACAAACAGGCTGCATGACATACTGATTTTGAGGCTTTTTAAGTGCAATCTTAAAAGGAAATTTCACTCAAGTTGCAAAAGGAATGCAGTTCAATTCACATTTTTCCATTTCCACCTCCAATCACACATTCTGGCGACTTGTCAGTCTCTTTAATGAAAAAACGCTAATAAAAATTTTTAGCTGAATGGGTTGGTACTGATGTTGAATTTTGTGCACTGCTCATGAGTAGAACGATAGATTCGTGCTCTATCCTTCAGCACTGCCTGAAATTGATCAGACAGTCTTCGCATATTTTTAGTATCGTTGGACGATTAGTGTCAGATTGAGCTATGCCATGAAAACTGCTCACAGCGTCCAGCTAATGTTGTTTTCGTCTGCAACTTTAGTTGTGGTTGTGCTGAATGACCTTTCTTTATATACAATAGATAACAAACTTACTCCTTTAGAGTCAAGTGCATCTTCGGATCGATTGAAAATGTTTTCACATGCGAGGCCTTAGGTTTTATTAGACGTTCCTCAGTGTGGCACGAGGAAATGTGTGTTCACCAAAAATTTCTATATCATTATATGCAACTTTAAAACCTCGTCCACAACTTTGGGCAGGTTGACCTTGAGCAGAAAACGAGGAGCGGCAGCAGCTCCCAGAAAAGAGCAAGCACTCTCCAAATTCTCCAAGCTCCCCAAGCTCTCTTCGACAAAAACAGCAAAGTCACTGTGGCATTGAAAACCATTGCAAGGAGTGCCTTATCAGGACACCGTGCTGCTGTTTCATCGCAGAACACGAAGTTGACCGCTCCAGAGGAACTTCATGCTGTGTATTGTGAGTGCGTCAATGGTTTTGTTTTGTCCAGCCAGCAGTCAAGAAATCATGTTTCAGATTCAGCCGGGATGGCTAGAGGTAGTCGGGCAGGCATGTTTGGACATTTGTCTAGCGAACTAGTGCCAATTCTCACACTGGTCCTGTTGGAGTTACTGCTATACTGCCACAAATGACAGAAGCTTCGTCACCTCTCTAAATGTACAGATGTGTTTGGGAAGATTAGCTGCATTAGTTTTTTCTATAACTTATAGCTGCCAACATTCTTTATGGTACAGGAGTTTCGTTCCTCACTTATGGGTGTAAAGCCCTCCACAGAAAAAAATGCTACACGTCTATTTACAGGAGGCCCAAGGCCCTGCTTGCAGGTTTTTTCAGCTTGTAATCATAAGCACCTCGTTTGGGTGAACATGAACAATTTAAACATGTACAGCGAAAAATTTGGGTGGCTGGTCGTTTTGTCGTTATCATGTTTCTCGCAATATTATTAAGCATGTTGTGCATTCCGTTGTCAATCTGGTTCATGTGCATAGAAGACATTACACAGTTTCAGATTACTTCAAGCACTGTTAGTATAAAAAGCCAGAAAGCAAGCTATCAATAATTTTTAACACAGTTGCTTAATTTGATGCATGATACATCACTAAACTTTCGTGCGTAATCATCAATGTAAGCTCGTCTCAGTGTTATCCAAAATGAAGATGCGAGTCGACAGATGGAAACATCTAGTCGGGTAATAAGGGTGAACAGTGGAAGTGCCTCAGACAGGCTGGCCGATGTTGCGATACGAGGACCAATTTTTTAGAAGTCACCATGTCATTCTTGGCGTGTTAGTTTATATGGGGTTAGTAATGACATCATCTTTTGGTATAGGCGTGTGTGCCTGTTGGAAATGTTTGTCTGAAAAAAAACTTTAACGCAAAAGAGTGCAGCCCTTGCTTCCTTTGAAGTTAGGTTGCGATGATTCAAAGAGTTTTCCTATCGGAGGTTGGGGGTAACAGAAGCAAAAAAGGTGAAAGAAAGAAAAAAAGAAAAAAGAAGAAAGAAACAGGGGATGCAAAGTAAATGTAGTGTGCTACACTGCTTCTACTTTGCATCCACCCTTTTCTCCTTTTTTCCCTTGTTTTTTTTTCACCTTTTTTGTTACATTTGCATTGTCCCATCTAGTGCATGAATTGATGACACATGGCATTGCTGTAGCAAAGATGCCTTTGTGGTGTTGGATTGAACAGTGCATTTTACTTCATTCAGTTAATTACAGACTCATCGGTCTTGCAATAAGTGCTTCCTGTCTATCACCACACATGATCAAATGAAAAGTTTGCGCTTGGCATTTAGTATACTGGTATATCGCTTGTGTCTTGGACTACCCAAAATGAATGTTATATTGCTGCTGTTTATGGTAATGAATTTATCCAACATGAAAATATCCTGCCTTTTGAACCTTGTCAGACTTTCCTTTGTTTTTCTTTCTTATGCAGGCATTGTATGTAAGGAAGGCAGTAACAGAGAGGTGATAGCTTGAGCTTCGGAAGAATAAATGCTGGCAGTGAGGCAATTCCACATCAAACATTCCAGCAATTTTGCCAACCATCCTAAGTGTGTTTTGAAAGAAAATATTGAGCTCGTTTACTGTATTGAAAACAGCAAAATGCTAAAATCTATAGCAGAGAACAAAATATTAGGCCACCTTGGTGCCTTCGGGACTTCCCAGGATGTCATCTGGGTGTTGTTTGTAAAAAGTAAAAAGAAGTATTTCAAAATACTGCCTCTTCTACACCAAATTTGGTCTAGGCATTAAGTAAAGGTGATTGTGTGTAGTGCATGAAGCTCAGTAATATTAGTGCAATTTTTTCGCCACATTAAAAGCAAGGAAGCAGTTCTCTCTATATGGCAAGTTATATGATTACATTTTGTTTTAAAGAATAAATTATTATTTGAAGTTTCCCAATGATGGCTGTTTTCTCCATTTGATATACGACAGCTTCCGTTCCGAAATTCCCCATGGCCTCAATAGGAGACTTCAAAAATCATTTTCCTTATTAAAACAAAAATTGTAATGATAACACTTGCCATATAACAGGAACTGTTTATTTGCTTTCAACTTACACATAAAAGTAATTTTCCATTAGACAAACACATAGTTCAAATTGCATCTCAATGTTGACAAAAACGATTATATAGTGATATTTGTAATCTGGACCTAACAATATTTTTTCGTGAAATATAACTTCTGTGGAGCGAGTATTTGTGGCTCAAATATTCATGCAAAGTACAGTATTGCCATACAAGAAATGTAAACGATAAGTAGTTTGGTTGAATTCTTCAAAGCCTATGTAGCGGATAAATTGCACCAATGTTACTCGGCTTTAAATACTTTAAAGAAGCACCTTTACTTAATATGTAGATAAAATTTGATATGGCAAGAAAAAACTGTACCATTAAACTTTTCTCACAAATAACACCCGCACGACTATCTACGAAATTCTGAAGGTACCCAAGTGACCACTACTTTTTTTCTCTTCAAAATGATTTCGCAATTAACTATTTTCAAAAGAGTAAATTACCATCATTTTTAAAACTATATATCTGTGATGGTCGCCAGGCAGTATGGTTTGGGTGTTTGGTGTAGAATAGCCCAGTGGGAAAAACAACAAATGTCTGAGCATCCTTTGACGTTCGGGCAATTTCGAAAGCATTTGTTTGTTAGCAGCAATTCAATTAGGCCTTTGTCTTCATGCTTAGGCCTAGAAACAAAACACAAGTAACCAAAGTAGTCCTAAGAGTCATGCAATCTCGCTGTTCCAAGGCTTGTGGAGCCTAATTTAGTACAAGCTTCACTATTTTTTAAAAATTCAGATTCAACCAACAGAATTTGAAGGCACAGTGCATTTTCAGCTAAATTGTTTCACACCAGTTATTTAGATAAAAAGCGGCAAGTAGAGGTAAAAATACCATTTTAAAAGCACTGTAGGTAATAACAAAAAGGTCTGCTTTCTTTTTTTTGTGGCACTTTGCCTGAACGCTGTGCTTTTTGTGGTATAGTTCATTGTCTTATAAACATAGGCTTTAAAAACTAATAATAGCCATGTTGAGGTCAATTTCTTGGTTATAGTCATTGTAGCCATATTAAATATCATGACTTCCAACTTGCTTGTTATTTTGAAGATTTTTTTTGCATAGTGATATTTCAGAGTCTTAGTCAATTTCGTTATAAGAAAACGTGATGTCATAATGGGGTCAGTTTTTATAGAGTCGTTCAGTTTTACGCTACCTTTTACATTCCTAATTGAGCAGTTATTTTCAATATCAGTATTCAAAATGGAATGAGCCTGCTGTATGTAGTAAGGTGTAAGCACTTACAGATAGCACATGCACCCAACTTTTCTGTTGGCAGTTTATTTCTGTTATTCTTGATTGATATGCGGGGTTTCACGTCCCAAAACTACCATATGATTATGAGAGACGCCGTAGTGGAGGGCTCTGGAAATTTCGACTACTTCGGGTTCTTTAACATGCACCCAAATCTGAGCACACGTGCCTACAGCATTTCTGCCTCCATCGGAAATGCAGCCGGGATTCCATACCGCGACCTGCGGGTCAGCAGCCGAATTTCTGTTAATCTTGCTCCCCTATTTCTGTGCAGTTTGGTTATAGTTGTCTGGCTTGCACAGATTTTTAATGGCACCTGCCATTTTCAACCTCCATAAGTTGCATAGGTTTACCTCTCAAAATTGTTCAAGATGCGAACTTTGTGCACAAACTGTATAGTATAAAGGCAGCAGATGTACATGCACACACTAATAAATGTACATTGAGAGCTTTCACTGGTATTTCTACTGTGCAGGAAGCATTTAAATCATAATTTTATAAGGACTTATCAATAGATTATCTCTACCATCGAAAATCGTGACAACCTAGTTATTTTCACTGTGATAAGCATGCTGTTTTCTTTGATGTGGCAGAACTAATTTATACACTCATTCCTTCTATTATTCACATATGCATAACATAAAGGATTTTGTGCCTTACATTTTCTGTTTCATTCTGTGTGTTATATTTCTTGTGCATGTGAACTAATGTGCTACCATGGGTCTCTGACGTTATGTGTGCCAATTATTTTCATTTCCAGGTGCCTATGATGGACATATAAGTTTTATGGCAGTGACCTTCCAAATTTACAGAGGTGCCGGAGCCTCAAGCAGCGTTTACCCGATCTCCACAAGGCGTTCATGAGACAAACACAGCGCCACACTTTCACAATGCTATGATCATTATTTATGTTTAAAGATTTCATTTCAATATTACTGTTACATTGTGTTTTGTGCCACCATCCTGTGGCTTAGGTGGAGCTTGTGAAACTACGGTGCAGTCACCTCATTTGTGTATCATCAACACTGCAATGTCGCTATTCACAGCTGTAGCATACAGACAAATAAAAAATATATTGATTGTAGCAGGGCTGATGTGTATTATAATGCTTCTCTATTGCAAATAATTACTTTATAAGTTCTTTAAGTCTTGCATAGAACACTGCATTTCTTGTGTTGCAATGTAACCACCATTTATGATCGCTAGCATGTTAATTTAGTAGCATTGTGACGTATTTTAGTTAAAAGCTAATTTTGCTTCCGCAACACGACAATTAGAAAGATGCCGATGATTCAATCCCTCATCATGCATATTTAAGAAATATTGTGATTTGTACACAGTATTGCATGTACTCAAGATGTAGACGTCTATTCAATTTACACATTATATTGCTTTTCACTAGATTCGGACGTAACATGCACACATATCAGTTTTTCTGCATGATACGCCTTTCCATAAAATGCGGAGTCCGCATCACCTGCTATGGTGACCAGTTGCTATGGTCAGACTGCTATGGCGACCAGTTTATGGCGACCAGACAGACTGCTATGGCGACCAGACAGACTGCTATGGGGACCAGTTTTCAGTGAGTTCCGATGCTAGTGAAAGCCCCGCCAGCCCGTATCGGTGCACATACAGCATGCGACATACTACAACCATGCTGTTTACGAGAACCCACAACGTGTTTTCGACGACTGCAAACACAGCGACGATGTCTCAGCCCAATATCATCAGCCCGGAGCTCATCGTGGCGGCGAAGACAGGCGAGCACTCGATGAGCGAGCGTTGGGGAAGACGACGGCAATGATAGCCAATTTCCAGGTGGTCACAAAGCACAGGCAAACTGCAGACGTCGAAGCTGACCTTCGCGATGCATTTCGTGCGTGCAATAATCAACACGACCATGCCCATTTCCGGAAAGCGTGATGCGTATCGCACACACGAGAAGTAGAGTAGAATAAAGAATGATAACCTACTTGCTTAGAATTCAGCGCTGTTTTCTGCCCTGAGTTGGTCTGAAGTATATATCTGATAAGCCTGTTACTTCTCGGCTGCCATATTGGCCTCCCCAACTGTTGCTGTCGTGTGTTGTTCGTGATTATCTTGAAGCCAGAGATATACAGCATGGCGTGTTGACGTGTCGAGGCTTGCTCCAGAGTTCATAAATGCAGCGAAACGCAAAAGCAGCAGCCCACGCTCATCCAAGCGTACAAACAAGGACCAAGTCGTAATTCTTAGATCGTCGAATCCAGGCGGCCGTGCTCGAGCACTCCGAGCGCAACGTAACGCGAACCATCGCCGGCGAAATACCGGGAAAGACTGTGAGCCAGCAGAGGAGGAGAAAAACGTCTGTTTTGTGGAGAAGGAGGGAGAGTCACCTTGGCAACGCTTTTCGCGCTGCCTTCAATCCCCGGGCGATTCACCCCTTTGGAGACCACATTGTTCCGCGCTGCACGCTTCCCTCTGTGGTTGCTCCTCAATGGTTTATTCGTTCACCGCGTGCGCCTATTGGGCTCCGTTACTCTTTTTTCGGGTGATATTGCCTTGAAGTGTACAAGAAACACTGCAAGTGGTGGTCGGCTTTGCAGAAAGCTCATGTACGCCTTTCATGTTTCCTGGGACTGTTGCTGGTCTGGGGCAAGGTGGAAATGAAGGCACAGCTTGGTCACGTAACAGTGAGCAGTTCTTTGATAGTGGTGTACCATCAAGGGCCCCTGCTGTGTGGAAGAGGCACGGTAGAACAATTTCGCAAAGCTGGCGTTTTCCTTTTGGAGAGAGGCATGTCGTCTATAGTGAGTGTTGTGCACGCTGACAGTAAGCTCACTGCACTTCTTGACGACTTTTCCGACTGCTTTGAGAACCTCGGATGATGTGAGGGACCACCAGTGAAACTATACCTCAAGGAAGACGCCCAACCTCGTATTCTGAAGGCTCAGACAGTTTCGTGCGCCATGAGAGTGGAGGTATCCACAGAAATCGACCGACTGGTGGAAGTGGAAGTTCCGTCCCCAGTGAGCGTGGCTGTATGGGCAATTCTAGTAGTGCCGGTGGTAAAGAAAAGCGGACATATCCGGCTGTGTGGAGACTTCAAGCTGACGGCCAATCCAGCGACAAGAACTGAACAGTACCCGCTTCGGAAAGTCCAATGCATCTTTGCTTTGCTAGGGGGGGGGGGGCGAGGTGTTTAGCACGCTCGATTTACGTAACGCATACAACCAACTTCCCTCGGATGAGGATGCCAAAAAGATAGCTCTGCTGAATACGCAAAAGAGTTTGTTCTTCTACAACCGCTTGGCTTTTGGTATCGCCTCAGCACCTGCGCTGTTTCAGCGGTGCATAGAAGCGGTACTACAGAGGTCACCTGGTGTGAAAGTTTACCTGGACGACATTATTGTAGCGGAAAAAGTTCAAAATACGACGCTACTACGCCAACTGTTGGAAGCACTGCGGGCGAATGGCCTCACGCTGAACAAAGAGAAGTGCCATTTCCGGGAGAAGAGGTGGTATTTCTTGGGCACCTAATCGACCCAAGAGGCTTCCACACCTGCAGGACAACTTAGAAGCCATGCTGGCAGCGCCGCCACCAACTTCGGTAAGCCCGCCTAAATCATTCTTAGGACTGGTGACGTATTATGGGAAGTTTCTACCAAATAAGTCAAATACTTTGGCTTCGTTACACCACCTGTTGTGAAAAGGGTTACCCTGGTGTTGGGGGAACGCACAGGGGACAATATTCTAGGAAACCAAGCGCACCATGAGCAACACAAACTTTCTTGTGCATTATGATCCTCAGAAACCCCTGCGGCTTGAGTGTGATGCGTCGTTGGACGGTATAGGCACAGTTTTTTTCTCACCGCATTAAAGGGGCGGATTATCCTATCGCTTTCCGCTCCAGAACTCTTACGCCGGCAAAACGTAACAATTCACAATTTGAAAAGGACGCAATAGCGCAGGTTTTCAGCGTTGTCGAATTCGGAGGTTATTTTTTGGCAACAAGCTCACTGCCGTGACCAATCACAAGCATTTGCCTGTCTTAATGAGTCCAGATAAACCACTCCCGCAAATGGCAGCGGCACGAATTCAACGTTGGCACAGGACGACTTAGTTTTTTGGGCAGAATGTGTCTAATTACACCAGCGCAGACTGCACACTTCAGCAAGTAAACACTTGGATGCTGGAAGGCTGGCACAAGCGCCTGGGGGCAGATGAACAACAATATCGACCATATTTTGCGCGGAGGCAGGAATCGACCGTGAGCAAGGACATACTGTATTGGGGTCACCGCGTGGTTCTTCCAACAGGTGCTCGAAATTTTATTTAGAGAAAGCTGCATGACACGCATGCTGGCATCACAACAAAGAAGAACCTCGCGCGCTCCATTTTATGCTACCCAGGGTTAGACAGTAATACGGAGATGCTTCCGAAACGGTTTCCCCAGTGCGTGCAGCGTTCGCCCATGCCCGCTGCGCAGCTTCCAGTAAACTGGCCAAAGACCAAAGCAAGTTGGCAACGCCTACACATGGATTTCGCTGGTCTTGTCGAAGGACTTATGATCTTCATTCTTGTCGATGCGTAGACCAAGTGGATAGAGTCGGTGCCAATAAAAATGGCCACGGCGGCAACGACAATGGATATACTCTGGGGCATTTTCGCACGCTTTGGCCACCACGGATTGTTGCGTTGGACAATTGTCCATAATTCAGCTACGCGGAAACAGCACGGTTCTTCCGGAAAAATGGTGTGCGCTGCAGATTGACTGCCCCATATAACCCACAATCTAATGGGCTGGCAGAACAGCGTGGAAACGGTGCAAAGTCGACTTTCCAAATTTCTGTTACATTACAGGGTACACGACCACACCGACCCAAAAAGAGCAGTCGCCCACTGAAATACTTCTGGAATTCTAGCTGTGAACCCGCTACATAATTTCTTTGCAAAACAAAAAGGTGCGAAGGAGACTACCGTCTACGGAGCTCCAAGACCACACAAAAAAAGAGTATGCACTAGGACTGCAAGTTTGAAGTCGATCACATGGTCAGCCAGGTCAAAGGTGGCTTCCAGGATCCGTGACAACAGTCGAAGGCAAACGATTGTTAACTGTCAACATGCCAAGGGGGGTGCAGCGCAAGCACCTGGATCCAGTACAAGGCCGCGCCTCATCGACGCCGGTTAAGAAAGAACCCTTCGACACACCAGAGACCCTGAAGCACTCATCTCCGGAAGGGCTTCTCTCTTCCGCCGGGGATCGGACAACTAGCAGCGACGCCCTGCAAGCTGGTAAGTCTGTGCCGGGCGAGCCAACGGCTGGAGGTGGCATCGGCCCAGCAGGTTCAGGGTCAACAAAACCAACTTAATTCAGACGCTCCGCCCGTGCCCGCAAGCCCCCGGATAGGTTCTAGCTCAGGGGGGGGGGGGGGAGTGATATACCATTGATCTTAGATGTAGATGCGAGAAGCATGCCGACCACACATGCCTTCATCCCCTCGTCAGGGCGCATGCTCCGACCCTCTGGCCAGGGTATCAAAGCGGCCTCTTGAATAAACACGCAGTCTTTTTCCTGCCATGAAGTGTATTTTTTCGCACCTACGTACGATACTGCAATGACTGTTCGGGCTGTTGAAGTGATTCGATGTAGGTCGAAACTAACACGTAGTGTCAGTGCTTGCATGCTCTGATGTGCTCGAATGCTTGATGATATGTGAGGTTTAACGTCCCCAAATCACCATGTGATTTCGAGAGACGCCAAGTGCTCAAATATTTGGCATGCAATTTTTAATAGGCAGAGGAGAGCTGCAGCGTAGTACACCAGTAAAAAGAGCGTGGCATAGCGAGAGCATGATACTCAATTATGAGCCCCATATTTTTCCAGCGATGAATTTCAGGACACCAATAGATAAGAGTTTCGCTTTCAAGTGAGACACATGAGGGCTTTAGGAGAGGCCCGCGACATTCACGCTGTTTATAGGTGTATCTGGGAATGGGAGAGTGACGCGGGACGCGGGCATCTATGATCAGCACCAGCCCTAAAATGACTTTACTAGTATAACAAGCTATCTTCTCAAGCACTTAAGTTGTTGCCCGATTGCGTGTATGCTTGTCATCATGCGCAGTTACTTGCAAGTCAACGTGGCTATTGACGCGCCCCTAAGCTATCTCTATAGCATCGAATAAATCCTAAATAAGCGCACCGTATAATATTGTCGCGATCTCCGCACAAAGCATCGTGAAGTGCCACGGGAAAACATCAAACGAGAGATACAATTCTCTTTTTAGAGCCCGTTTCACCAGGGTGGATCAGTGGCTAAGGCTGTGGAGGTCGTATTTCGATGAAGGTGAAAGGCTGGAGGCCCGTGTACTGCGCCATTTCATTGCACGGTAAGGAACACTAATGGTCCAAACTTCCACAGCCCTCCGTTACGGCATCTCTCATCATATTATTATGGTTTTAGTATGTAAAGCTCGGGTATAGCTATGAATAAACTTTAAGATCCCGAAATTATTATGTGTCTTTGACATACTGACTTGGTCAGGTGTCAAAACTTCTTCATACAAATGTGTTCTGCTGTATGTTTCTTTCATTTCGGGACGTGTCGTGGCACCGTGCTTCTGCTGGTCTTCGGTCATGCTTCGGCAAAGGCATGTACCGAGCGTCACCGCAGGGAAGTGTTTCGTTTGGCCAATTTACCAAATTGCTGGTTGATTAGTCTCCCAAACAAGTACTTGGCATGCACGCACAAATCCACTATGAGTGCTGGTATCGCTTGTTGCCACGTGCGCTCACTCTTGTGGAGCCGTGGTTGTGGTACTCGGCTGGTGATCCTAAGGTTTCGGGTTTGATCACCGTCACAGAAGTTACGTTTCAATGGAGGCAAAGTGCTAGAAAGGCGTGGTATGTGCAATGACAGTGCACGATGAAGAGCACCGAATTTCAGGAGCCCTTAAGTCTGGCGTGTCTCGTATATCTGACCACAACCCCATAAATGATTAATAATATTATAATTATAGGGCCACGCACACGCGATCAGTTGATTTTACCTGGATTTTTCATGCGCACTGAAAGAGGCGCACAACTCCAGTACGGCGAATTTCACGTCGACAAAGAAACTGCAACTCCACGTTGCTTAGAGTCTATATTGAGTCGCACTTAGAGAGTTATTTACATTTCATTGAAACAGCAATGTGGCGCCAGAGCAAACGCTGTTCATGGAAGAAACGACCACCTTGAGTGGGGCCACGCCCAGGAAGCGGAAGCGCGATCGCTAAAGCCATAGGCGGCGAGAATAAATGCATCGCGCTTAAGAGGACAGTAGCATAGAAAAGGTTTGCATTAACTTGCAAGTCTGTAGTTCTGAACGACATTTTTTGTTGCCACAAAGGTGTTATGCCAATCCTAAAGTGGCGCTATAATATCAAAAAAGGTGATAAATTGTTGTTTGTTTTTTACTTTTGAAAAAACCATGTCACTATAAGGGACACCGTACGGGAGGGTTCTGAAATTTTCACCACCCGGGGTTTTTTACCATTCGCCTAAATCTGAGCACAACGACTTCAGGCATTTCCGCCTTCATCGAAACTGCGGCTGGCATGGCCGGTATTCCATCTGGAGACCTACGGATCAGCAGTCGACAACCCATAAAATGTGTTTACAAGGTGTTATGCGGAAATTGTAATTAGAGACAGACCCAAAGTTCGGAATATTATTAGTGAAGGAGAGCAACAAGTGATATAGACAAGACGTCTTGAATGGAGTCTCCGAGTGGGCTTTTTAGGACAAATATTGTGGACTCAAAACCACATTGGAGGGGAGAGGTGCAGTATGTTTTCTCGGAGAGGAGGAGAACAGCCTCGAGCCGATGAATTTCCTCATTATCCCTCTCGTTCTCACGTATCTGGTCGCTTCCGCTGGTGTGTTCAGATTTCCACCTATTACATTGGTTGGCACATGAGAGGTCATTGTTTGTCCTTTTTTGGCGTGCTAAAGCAATATATTTTGCCGTAAATGAAATTGTCGGACGAGGACAGGTTCATAGGCTACAACTGCTGTGTGTTTTGCTGTGAGAACTATTGGAAGCATAAAGGCCTAGCATTGTGTTGTGCTGCTCTTGACAATTTCGTCTTTGGTTACAGTTGCCGTGTGGCCCCTCGCACGGCCGCGATGCATGTGACATGCACTGCTAGGGTGTGTATGAGGTGTATGTGTACCTAGCTGTAAAAAAATCTGGTGATGACCAGCACTGGGACGAGGCGGATGCTCTCTTCGGCGCTCTGCAACCCGTTGTGTGGTGACTCTAGTTGGCAGGCTTTGGTTCAACGTGTCTTCTTCTTCTTCGTTTGTGCCGGATCCGCCAAGACACAGCACATAGCAGCCAACACATATTACCATACCTACAAATGACTACACTTTCGTCGCATGCCTGCCTTTCCGAGCAACGATTATATGCGGTGTCTGCACTTGTAGCTGTTCCTTCATCAGACCAGCTCGTGATTTTGATCAACTGCTGATACACTACTAAACAATGAGAAGCAACGTCAAAGATGAAATATATGTCATAAAATGTTTTGCAAAAGATTGTGCTCTTGAAACATCAACACCCGTCATTTGAGTTACAGTGCCAGTGGCAAGCAGGGCTCTTTCGAGATTGTATATGCGTGCACTTTCGAAACTATCGAAAAAGCACTTTACAAACTACATGACAGAAAGGGTCGCATAAAATAAGTGTTCCTAATTATTGCGGTTTTGCGTCCCAAAACCGCCACAAGACTATGAGAGACGTTGTAGTAGAGGCGTCTGTAAAATTTGACCACCTGATGATCTTTGACGTGCACCTAAATCTAAACACACGGGCCAAAACAGCGCCTCCAAGAGCAGCGAAAAAGAGGGAAGGCGCTAGCCTGAAAAGTGTCTCATTCATTTTTTTCAGTGCCTGGGCGAACGCTCTTTTCAGGTCGTCGAGTGCAGGCTCTGCCTTCACTCGCCGCTTCCGCATGGTAGCGCTGCACGAGTAGGCAAAGAGGCGTTGGACTCGTAGCCTACTCATGAATATGATGCCTTCCCCGCTTGGTGTCGTTGGCCACCGCCCGATCTAAAGAGTACAGCCATATCAATCCATCCGTCCATCCATCCACGAGAAGCTGGCGGTGATGGGCCGCGCGTATGAAGCAGCTCACGAATTCTTGTCTTAATGCGAGTTAATTTGCTTTCATTCTTCTCGCCGGCATTCACGTGTGCAGGGGAAATGAAAAGTAACACGAACAGTCAGTGCGCTGTTTTCACCGGGCTATGACCGCAGTGGCAAAAAAAAGATGCTATACAGTGTTATACGCAAGTGTGTCTCTGTCTTTTTTTCATCGAGGCTACAACCGCCTGTAAATAATTGCGAAACAGAAAACGAAGCCGATTCAGCAGGTCCGTGATTCTTCACATGTGTACTGTGCATATTTCACAAGCAGTCTGTCAGGACGTGCTACCGATTTGGTATTTGCATTCGAATTTTATGAGTTTCAGGGCATTCGAGTTTCAGTAACTTTTTGACGCTATTGCGACTTCATCATTCGCATGCCTCAGTACATGATTCTTCCGTGTATTGCTCTGAATATCTGACGGAGAAAAATAGGACTGTTTTTTTTCTTATAAGTGATAAACAAAAAAAGAACTCAAAGGGATCCACCTTAGACGGCTGAAGGCAATAACCATCTTAGTTTTCTTCACATTCAATGAATTGAATGTTTTCTACTTACCTCCGGGTTATTTCTGCTCACTGCTTGGTTTTCTTACTGCCTCATAGATTGTAGATAAAGCTAGCGATTCGCCCCTCAGATGCACTGCCCTTGTGATGGAATCATTTTAACCATGCGAAGAATATGATGCCTTTTGATACGTCACAAAACATTGAGATCTGTGACGTCAAGTGATGAGGTCGTCAAGTAACGATGATTTCTTGCAATAATCTTGTTGACGCCACCGAAGCGAGAAGACACAGGATGCCGCCGGCAATAATGTTTTGCTTTTGAGGAGACATATAAAGCGCCGCAACAAATGTACAGCTATAGTTCCAAAAAATTGCAGCTGTCACAGGTGTTCCCTGGAAAGCGCGAGCAGTAATCATACAGAATAATTGGTCTCCTAATAAATCTTCGTAATGCAGTCGAACGTGTAGCCGTAATTTAAAACTTGAATATTTTATAGATTGTAAGAATTGATGGCTCATCACTACCCTTCATGTTTGGAAATATCGCAATTGTGATCACTAAACGGGACTTCGCTGCATCCGAACAGTCAACAAATGAGTCCATCAGTAGCAGCTTTGCATCGCCATCACTGCAGTCTGCAATGCTTACAATATGCCCGGAATCTGATTGGGAGCCCATGGGCACCACATGAGTTATCGGTGAAACAAGTGAGAATTCTAATGTGCTGTGTCGTAAGAATTGCGCGACTTTAAGGCTTAGCAGGGTACCCCATGCGAAAAAACATGCAGGTCGACAGCCGTTTGGCCTCTACTCTGCTCATTATTGAATTAGAAGGTCAATGGGAAGAAAAAAGAAACAAACCTGAGCAGCCGGTTAAACAATCCGTCAACAAGTGCTCAGACGATCTCAAACAGCTCTTAACAGGCTGAATTTTACTCTACTGCCACATTGGCCAATGCAGAAAGTTGGCATTGAACTTAAGACTTTAAGAGCGCCTGATCAAAACATAGGCCGTGATTGCAGGAACCATGCCGCATATGCAGCTATTTTTGTTTGTTTATTGAAGATTTCATTGTTTAAGCTCTCAAATAATGAAATCACCTGGCATAGTTTCTCATTTCGGGCACTTGCTTTCTCCCGGTGACAACACATGTAACACTGAATATCTTTGCGAAGGGAACACGTGATCACCTTTATTTCTGGAAGCAGCCTGCTGGTGTTTTGTGCTATTTAACGCCTGAACTCCGGCCTTGCGAACAATCTGCTATTCAACAAGACAGTGGCAAGTATCAGGTAACAATAGGCACTCAAGCCTTCAATATTATCTCCCGGCAAAGGCTTCTTTAGAAAATTGACTTTCAGTGAGTCAAAAACAACTTTCAGTCAAGCGAGCGTACCTGTGATAAAACAGTGTACGCGAATTACTGGCATGAGTTATTCCTTATCGATCTAGCAGATGACGCATGACCGTCTTGACCTAATAGTCGCGAACGACACATGCCTTTGAATTGAGTTGGGTGTTTCAAACATCAAGTGATTCACGCTTCTCGTTTACAAGTTTTCGTTATATCCTAAACAAATTGATTGATTGATTTGTGGGGTTAACGTCCCAAAACCACTATATGATTATGAGAGACGCCGTAGTGGAGGGCTCCGGAAATTTAGACCACCTGGGGTTCTTTAACGTGCACCCAAATCTGAGCACACGGGCCTACAACATTTCCGCCTCCATCGAAAATGCAGCCGCCGCAGCCGGGATTTGAACCCGCGCCCTGCGGGTCAGCAGCCGAGTACCTTAGCCACTAGACCACCGCGGCGGGGCTATCTTAAACAAAGTGAACACAGCCAAAATTTGAGCCGTATAGCAGCTTCTAATGCAGCCGCGGCCATCGTTTGCTCGAAAGACGACATAGCAGCAAGGATGGATGGTTGCATGGATATATCCGGCTGTGCCCTTTAGATTATCTGTTGGCTCACGCCACCTAGTTATAAGGTTAACTACTATGATGATTTGTTGAAGGTGCAAAGAGGTTTATTAGCCGTTAAAGACAGCGGCGAGACAGCGTGAAGAACCGTCCAGCGATTGGCACAGCAACGAACCGAAGCACGAGCCGAGAAAGCCGGGCGTTGGCGATGCTGCTTGATGCAGGCACATCTTCTTCTCACAATCGCCCCCGCTGAAAAAGGAGCCATCCTGGCGACCTAAGAAGTCTCGGGGAGAGGCTCATGATATGGTTTTAGGCGGGAAACATGGACGATGTCACGTGCACGCCAGCGCATGTCATACAATCGGGAAACTGGCTCAATCAAGTATTTAACCGGAGAGGTTTTCTCTAAAACGGTGTAAGGCCCCTCGTACCGGGGGACAAGTTTTGATGAGAGTCCCGAAGTTTTGTATGGGATGGCAAGCAACACGAGAGACCCTGGGGCATAGCTGGGATCCGGAAGAGAGGTGCAACGGTTTTCTTTCTGGCGTGGCTTCTCGTCCGAGGTGAACGCACGGGCAAGCTGGCGGCACTCTTCGGCTTGTCGAGCAGCATCGGAGATTGGTGGACATTCGGAAGCATGAGGGCAGTAGGGAAGTAGAGTATCAATTGTATGGGAAGGGTCACGTCCGTAAAAAAGAAAAAAAGGTGAAAATCCCGTGGTTGTTTGTATTCCAGTATTGTATGCAAATGTTACGTATGAGAGAACACGGTCCCAGTTGCTATGATTAGATGCCACGTACGTTGAGAGCATATCACCCATCGTGCGGTTAAACCGTTCCTAGCCCATTAGTCTGCGGGTGGTATGCTGTCGTTTTCCGATGAATGACGTGGCATTCCAAAAGCAGAACTTTGACGACCTCGGAGAGGAAAGCGCGGCCTCTGTCACTAAGGAGCTCTCAAGGTGCGCCATGTCGGAGGATAAATCGACGTAAAATGAAAGAGACGACATCCTGAGTGGTAGCGCTCGGTAAAGTGGCTGTTTCGGCGTAGCGTGTTAGATGGTCAACCGCCACTATAAAACCACCGATTGCCATCTGGTGTCAATGGAAGGGGGCCGTACAGGTCAACGCTAACGCGATCAAATGGCTTGGCAGGGCACGGAAGTGGCTGCAATTAGCCAGTAGTACGTAGCAGTGTTGATTTGCGTCGCTGGCAGTCAGGACAGCTCTGCACATATTTGCGTACAAAGTTGTACATGCCGCGCCAGTAATAGCGATAGCGAAGGCGTTCATATGTTTTGAACACCCCGGCGTGTCCACATTGTGGATCGTCGTGAAGAGAGGCGCATACCAGCGATTGTAAAGTGCGTGGAATGACCAGTAGCCACCTGCGGCCATCAGGAGAGTAGTTGCGTCGATGAAGAAGTTGATCGCGGATGGCAAAATGGAACGCTTGACGTCAGAGGGATCGATATACCGGAAGGTTGGGCGTACCAGATAGATATTCGAGAAGACATGCGATCCAGGGGTCACGACGTTGTTCGGTGGCAATTGAGTCAGGATTTAACGATAAAAAGGTCTGTAGGCACGTGTTTCCGCACGCCGTCGGATCTGGTGGCAAAGGTGAGTGGGACAGGGCGTCAGCGTCAGAGGGTTAGCGTCCGCAGCGGTATACAACGCGAAGTCCTACTCCTGGATGCGGAGTGCCCATCGCGCAAGGCGGCCAGAAGGGTCTTTCAGCGTGGAGAGCCAGAAAAGTGTGTGGTGATCAGTTACTAGACCGAACGGGCGGCCGTATAAGTACGGCTGGAACTTTCCAAGCGCCCACACCAAAGCCAAACACTCTTTTTCTGTCACGCTGTAATTAGTTTCAGCTTTCGTCAGAGTGCGGCTAGCGTAGGCTACAATGTATTCTGAATAGCCGGGCTTTCGATGAGTTAGGACAGCCCCTAGACCGACGCCGCTGGAGTCAGTGTGCACTTCGGTAGGAGCCGTCGGGTCGAAGTGGCGAAGATTAGGTGGAGAGGTGAGTAGACGGCGCAGAGTAGTGAAGGCAACATCACATGTAGTGGACCATGAGGAGAGGTTCACATTACCGCGAAGAAGCTGGGTTAATGGTGACATGATGGATGAAAAATTGCTGACAAAGCGCCGGAAATATGAGCATAGGCCTACCAAACTGCGAAGTTTCTTCATGGTTGTTGACTTGGGAAATTCTGCGACTGCTAGAAGTTTTGCTGTGTCAGGTAATACGCCGTGCTTCGACACGATATGGCCTAGGATGACGAGCTCGCGTGCAGTGAAGCGGCATTTTTCCAGGTCAAGCTGCAGGCCAGCGTTTGTCAGACAAGTCAAAACGTGCCTGAGGCGAAGGAGGTGCGTAGGAAAGTCGTGCGAGAAAACCACGACATCGTCGAGGTAGCAAAGGCACATATTCCACTTGAGACCACGTAGCGTATAATCCATAAGTCGTTCAAACGTGGCGGGCGTATTACAAAGCCCAAAGGGCATGACGTTAAACTCGTATAGTCCGTCAGGTGTGATAAATGCAGTTTTTTGGTGATCAGCTTTAGCCATTGGAACTTGCCGGTAGCCTGACCCCAAATCTAGCGAAGAGAATTCCGCTCCGTGAAGGGTGTCAATGGCGTCATCAATGCGCGGCAAAGGATATACGTCCTTGCGGGTTATCTTATTGAAACGACGATAGTCCACGCAAAATCGAATAGAACCGTCTTTCTTACGCACCAGGACGACAGGAGACGCCCAGGGACTGTGAGATGGTCGAATGACGTCTCTACAAAGCATATCTTCGACTTGATCTTTGATGATGCGGCGCTCTTCAGTGGAGACACGGTATGGTCTTTGACGCAGTGGCTGGTGTAGGCCAGTGTCAACATGATGCTTGACTTGCGACGTGCAGCCTAGTTGAGGTTGCGACACGTCGAAAGAATTCCGGAACTCATGTAGAAAATCAAGCAGGTCAGCATGTTCGGTGGGAGTGAGGGTGTTGGCGATGGCGCTGGAAAACGTATCTTTGGACGACTCCTCGAGGGCCGACAGTGATTTTAGGTGGTCGCTGTAGTCATCCGGAACTTCAGCCAAAGACGAAGGGTCGAGATCCTGCACGTGGCCGAGACGTTCCCCCGCAAGCAAAGTGACAGGTGTGAAAAGCGGGTTGAGTATGAACATATTGCTTCTTCCGGCGGCAAGGTAAATTGTTGCGAAAGGCAGCGGCAGAGCTCGACGATTCGTGAAGATATCGGAAGGCATAAAAAAGACTGTAGTGTCAGTGTAGGCGTTGCATGAAACGGGAACAAGTGTGAAATTTTCAGGTGGAATATCGGTATCTTCATGCAACAACAACTTCGGTGGCCGATGAAGAGTGTCAAGTAACGGGACATCACAAAAGGGTGAAAACTCAACTTGACCGCGTGCGCAGTCGATGACGGCATTATGGCGGGATAGAAAGTCCCATCCGAGGATGACATCATGCGAACAGACAGCGAGACCAATAATCTCCACAATGTAAATGATGCCTTCGATGGACACTCTTGCAGTGCAGGCTGCGAGAGGCGGTACTTGCTGTGCACTTGCGGTGTGGAGTGACAGTCCCGAAAGCGGCGTCCTGACTTTACGTATTACACGGCAGACATTAGCGGCAATAACAGAAACAGCGGCGCCGGTGTCCACAAGGGCGAAAGTAAATAACCTTCAACAGTTACTGCGACCACGTTAGCAGGATAGGGGCGAGGGCTTAGACAGTTCGAAAATGGCGCAGTTCTTGCCTCTTGAACTGCGGTGCTTAGTTTTCCTGGTTAGAAGGTCTGGGTCGGCGGCGCATGGGAGAGGGTGATCGCCGACGAGGAGAGGGTGCGCGTGGCGTGACGATGTCGGGGTCGTTGAGAGTGCCATAGCGAGGTGACGAGACCAGCCCGTATTGCGCGAAGGGTTGACTGCCGGGTTGCGACGATCGGACATAGTCGCCGAACGTCTGAGGTCGTCGGTGGCAGTATCGGGCAGCGTGTCCGGGAGTGAAGCAGGCGTACAATATCGGTCGGTTATCGGGCGTCCTCCAAGGATTGGCGACTGGTGGTGCCGCCCAAGGTGCAGTATAAGCAGCCGGGTGTGCGGGCTGTGAGCGCGAGGTGTAGGGTGGTTGCGGAAGCCTGCGCACAGCGTCTGCATATGTGAACGGCGCTGCTACATGCTGTATCTCTTGCGAACGGGTGACAGGAGGAGCCACAGGCTGCGCTACATACGTTAGGGGTGCGGCCACAGGCTGCACGGCTGGCGGATAGGCGACAGGAGGGCCTACAGGCTGCGCGACACGCTGGCAGTGAACACGGGTGGATAGAGGCGGCTCGTGGTGCGCAAGGGGAACAGCTTGGGCAACCTCTTCCGAAATAGTAGTGCGAAGTGGGGCAGGTAGAGGGTGGTTGTCTCGTGAGTGAACGGCACTAGTAAAAGTTGGCGGGCGCCTTCCTCACGGACGAACATTCGAACTTGCTGAAGCAACGGTGAATTGTCAGGCAGGGTGTCCAAACTTGACAGTGACTCACCACCACGCTGAGGCTGCCGAGTCGGAGTGCGTTCCTTCTTCAACTCGTCGTAGCTCTGATACAAGCTGGCGACTTCGGAAACTGTGCTCGGATTTCTCGCCAAGAGCATTTTAAATGCGCCGTCGTCGATGCCCTTCGGGATGTGTTTGACCTTGTCATATTTGGGCATGGTGTCATTCGCACGTCGACAAAGGTCGACGACGTCCTCAATATAGCTGGTAAATGTCTCGCCAGTCTGCAGAGAGCGGACGCGCAAGCGTGTTCTGCCCGATGCTTGCGGACAGCCGGCCGACCGAACACTTCAGCACATGACGTCTTAAGTACGCTCCATGTGGGAATGTTGTGTTTGTGGTTGTTAAACCACAATTCGGCGACGCCAGTCAGATAAAATATGACGTGGCCCAGCTTGTCGGCTTCATCCCACTTATTGTTGGCGCTCACCAGTTCTTAGTGCTTGAGCCAGTCTTCGAAGTCGGCCCCATCCGCACCGCTGAAGACCTTCGGGTCCCGTAGCCTAGGATGGCCAGGGCGTTGAACTTGGGCGAAGGCGTCGGTATAGTGGCATTGTCAGTCATGACAGGCTGTAGCGTGCGGCTTCGCAGCTTCAGGGTGTAGCAACGGGGATTAACAGCACCTTCCACCAAATGTGAAGAGGTTTATTAGCCGTTAAAGACAGCGACGAGACAGCGTGAAGAACCGTCCAGCGATCGGCACAGCAACGAACTGAAGCACGAGCCGAGAGAGCCAGCCGTTGGCAAAGCTGCTTTCTGCAGGCACATCTTCTTCTTCACAAAGGATTAAATTTCACTCGTGCTTTTATCGTATCCACCAATCAGTTAGCCTCCTCCTGGCTATTTCAACGTGCTTAAAGTCTATTTTGCCTTCATGGTCCCTAAACCCCAATGCTTTGAAAAAGTCAGCGCAAGTGTCTTAGGCTACAGAGTAGAGCCCGTTGCAGAATGTTGTCAAATGTTCAGCCAATTCCTAGTCTTCTCTACACCGTGTCTGTGCCTTAGTATTTGGCTCGGTCCGTCTTGGTCCGCAATACTCCCGTTCTGGCCTCGAACAGAACGGGAGTATTGCGGAACAACCCCGAGATTTATCGTAGATATTTTCTTTTGCATGTCCCTTCTTGAAAGTTTGGTAGGAATTCCGTGATGATTTCACAAGCATTCCAACCTTCCACATGTCCCTCGCTGTTTCCTTTACCTTTTTTAACCTATGTTCACTCTGGGATTGCTATTTTGATGTTGTCTGAATACTTGTTTTACAGTTTACGAGCTTGTTTTCTCCAATAAGTATCAACAATCTTCATGAACAAGTAGAATAAACCTTTCCTAGCGCAACGCTCCTCTCCCATTTTTCTAAATCGCTCCTCAAATTCAATCCTTCTGGTAGTTCTTCTGCAATCCAACGAAATTAATCCCATGTCACCCTGTACTCCCTGATTTGGGGTGTTCGCGTGTGCTCCCAAAGCAAGAATACCTATGCCACGTTGTTTAATTTCAAATCTTGCTTGAACCTATGATCTCATGCGGAAGAGCGCATTACCTAACCTCGAACCCGGGACCATGACACCTTTCCAAATACCTCTCACAGCGGTATACCTATTGTAAATCAACAGTGCTCTATTTTTCATTACAGCTGCATCCTTGTCATCCTTAGTCATTACGTATCTTTTGTTCTCGCTTAGGTACTCAGCCCCGTGATTTATTCATACGTCCAATTTTTTTGTATCAATTCACTAACTTTAGCGTGACTTTCGGTACCATATGCTCACTGCCTTCATTAACATTAAGAATCATGATTGCAAAATTTTCATTCTGAACTTCAAATTTAACCTATCTCCCTCTTTACCACATATGTCTATCAATCTCTGCAGATCTTCCTTGTTCTTGGCTATTAATACTATATCATCTGGATACATCAATGCTGGCAATGACTGTTCAGTGTGTTTTCTTTGCTTGAAAAAAGAAAGGCTGAAGCCGAGTCGACTCCCCTCTAATGAGGCTTTTAGTCCCTTTACATACAGCATAAATAACAAAGGTGACAAGGGACATCCTTGTCGAAGCTCGCGTTGTATTTCTATAGGTTCACATACCTGTTCTACCCATTTGATAACTACTTTGCTATTTTATAGATATCGTTTAGAAGAATATTTATTCCATCTTCCACATCTAGTGCGTTCAGTAATCGCCAAAGCCTTCCTGAATCACACTAGCCTAAGCTCCCTTGGTATCTAGCAATGGCAGGCAGAGGGACCTGTCTACTGTGGTTGGAGCGCCTGGCGGCGAAATTCCAAACTAGGACCGACGGCCGCTTCCCAATAATAGCCGCGCCTGCGCCCGTGCACTGAAAAATAGAGGAGGCCCTAGCCTGAACCACTTTCGCCTCCATCGAAAATGTCACTGCTGCGGACAAGACCATCAGATCGGCAGGGGAGTCACTAGACCAGCGTGACGGGCTAAACGTTTTTCTGAGCAATAATGCGCCTCTCGTGCACCTTTCAGGGCATGTTCTTTTTGACGAATTGTCAATATTATGACGATATCTGGATTGGAGTTATGAAAACGACAGTTTTTTTTTTTTGTTGTCGTAAGCTTGGTGCCGTGAAAACTCAGTCCACGTTCGTTCAGTGTAGGTTGTTACTTAAACGCGTGCGCTCGTCGGGATGTTTCTTAAGTATTCGTCGAAAAACGAACGGACAACAATGTTGCCAACAACGAAAACCGGCCCGCTTTCAGCGTATATCGCGGGTCGCGGCTGCTCACGCCCAAGCAAACATAGGCAATCCTCTTCTTCGATATGGAGAACACAATAGTTTTCGTTTTCTCATTGTACTGCTTCTCCGCCAAAGTGTCACCTCACCCGCCGAGCATCTGTTTTTTATCCTGCGTAACAATCAGAGGCCACAAGCTTTTGATTACGATTATAACATGAATCAACACGGGCGTCAGTATATGAGCACTCTTTGTTTCATGAACATTGCATTGTGACGTTACAAGTCGAAGCAGAGCACCAGTTAGAGATTATACAGTTACCATGAACCTTAGAAATTGCGCCGAAAAACCAGACTAATTTTAAACACTAACGTGTGCCTGCTTAACGTGCAGTTGGCTAATAAAGTAGGTATTCATTTGCTCGTCTAAGTGTATACGTTTAACATGTTGCTTATAGAGTCGTGCGAAATGTAAACGCCAGGGCGTAATCCCCGGTCACTAGAAAGCCTGTCATAACAAAAAAAATAACGAAACAATTACCTATTTGCACGTTTTGCTCAAAAGTGCATTCAAGTTCCACTCACTCCCTACGTCGATCATCGGCACCACTACGGGACCGTCTCGTGGGTCGCAGCTGCTTCCTGTTTCAACCATTTCGAAGCTGACAGCCTAGCGATTACGTAGTAGCGCTGCTTTTACATGCGCGAAGCAATGATGTGTTTTACCCGTGTTTCACCAAGCACAGCACGGGGTACCCCACAGGGAGCAGTGTTACCACCACTCCTTTTCAACATTGCTATGATGCGCCTTCCAAGCGAATTGGCCAGGGTGGAAGGCACACAACACGCAGTATATGCCGACGATATTACAATCTGGACCACTGAGGGAGCCTTGGTGAAATGCAGGAACGCCTTCAGCAGGCCGCATCCATAGTCGAGGCGTATGCCAACGATTGTGTACTCCAATGTGCTCCAAACAAATCAGAGCTTCTGCACGTTAGAGCGAAGCCAAGAGATAAGTCAGCCATACACATCTCCCTGTCTGGGGTTCCCATCAGAGAGGTGGAGGAGCTCCGAATTCTGGGCCTGTTCATTCACCACAGACTCAGACCGGACTCCACTGTAGCGAAACTCAAGAGAATAGGCGAACAGGTAGGGCGCATGATCCACCGCGTTTCCAACAAGCGGGGTGGTCTGCGGGGCAGGGACGCGCTTCGGCTCGCGCATGCCTTCATGACTAGCCGGATCCTCTACGCCGTCCCATACCTTCGCACAAACAAGCAAGAAGACGAAAGAATAGATGCCATCATTCGTAAGGCTACTAAACGAGCTCTGGATCTCCCGGTGGCCACTTCCAACGCCAAACTGAGGGCGTTAGGTGTGCTCAACTCCTACCAGGAGTTACGGGAGGCCCACCTTATGAATGAATATACGCGGCTCGTGCAGACGGTGCCCGGGCGCCGCCTGCTAAAGCGCTTACCTAAACAGCACACTTGCACTGCAGAGGAGGCGGAACGTATTCCGGAACTGTGGCGGCATATGCTCTCGGTCGCTCCACTCCCCAGTAACATGGATAAGCACACGCACGAAAGCAGAAGACAGGCGCGGGCTCGGACGCTTGAGAGGCAACACGGCTCCCGACCTGGTGTATTCTACGTAGATATAGCAGGGCCTTCGCCCACGGGATTTTACACGACATCTGTAGTTCACCGGGAAAAGCATGTCAATGGGCTCTTGTTCCGAGCACAAAATTCAGAGCGCGCTGAGGAAGTCGCGATAGCGCTTGCTGCTGCGGACCCCAACTCGAAAGTTATCATCACGGACTCCCGGAAAGCATGTACTCATTACTTGGTAGGAGAGATATCCCCCTAGCCAGCCAAATTCTAAAACGGGCTCTCGCTGATCCAGCCCCGAAACGCATCGTATGGGCTCCTGGCCATCAGGGCTTACGAGGTAATGAGGCCGCTGACGCGGCCGCCCGAGCGCTTACCCACCGGGCTCCTCACCTTGGCTCTTATGACTCGGAGGCCAATACAGGGCTGCTGCGGTTCAAAGAAATTCTGACCTATTATCGTGACACTCACCGCATTTACCCGGCTCCTGCAAAGGGGCTGAGTAAGGCGGAAGAGCGAACTCTAAGGCGCCTGCAGACAGGTACTCTACTCTGTCCTGCAATCCTAAAGCATTTCGATGCGAACACAGATGGGCGGTGCCCACACTGTGGGGAGACGTGTGATATCTTCCACATGGTATGGTCATGTCCGAAAAATCCCCACCTACCCCCTTCCCCTACCCCTTCCCGAGAGGCATGGCAGACTGCCCTCCTCAACTGCTCATCACTAGAGTCTCAACGGGCTCTGGTGAGACGGGCGCGAGTAGGGGCCTTGTCATGCGGTGTCCCGGACTAAGGACGCCGACCATGTAGCAGGGTCATGCTTTGGCCCCGTACCTCTCTCTTTTATAATAAATGTTTTTAATCATCATCATCACCTGCCGTAAAACCCTACACACCGAAATCAAGGGCGTAGCCACAAATTTCTTTTTAGGTGGGAGGGGGGGGGGGTTGAGCTTTTGTGATATGGTCTTTTTTTATCTATTTGCTATAGAGGAAAATTTTCATGCGAAGGGAGGAGGCGACGGGCCTGACGTGCCACTACCTGGCTACGCTGTTGACCGACCGAGCGGGGAAAGATCGCAGGCGCTAGATCAAATCAAATCAAATCTTTATTTTCCTTTTCTAAAGGAGATGGCGCTGCGGCGAAAAAAAACTGACAGCCCTCTTGTGAAATTGGCGTACTCTTTGACTTCATTATGTCCGCGCGTGTTGTTTTACGATAATGACATACCACTATGTTGCATTCCAAGAGCGATAAATTCAAGGGCTCGTTTGCTTTGTTAGGCGCAATATCAATGCGAACAGACAACACTGTCAAGCTATAGGGGATGATATTAGAATTACAATGTAAGTGTAAAGAAAGAAAAGTGGACCAAACAATAATTTGCCACCGGCGGGACCGAGCCTGTCACCGAATAACGCGTCTGAATCTCTAGCAAATGCGATACAGCTGCCATCATTCCTTCGTCCGATTTGCAGGCTGTATATGTGGATCTTTCAACGTGGGAGTGTCAGTCGGCGCAACCAGTGGCCAATACACAAGTGCCGAAGTGCTCTTCAACACATCAAGGAGCTGTTCAATTTCCATATTTGTGTCAGGAAAAACAGAGACCAAAACCAGGAAAGTAGGAGAAGCACTTGATCACCCCATTGTTTTTATGTTCATCCGTTGTAAAGCAAGCTGTTCTGTGGACTGAACTAAAGCTAGGTAGGGAGGTGTGGAAAGGGAGCTGCTACAAATATTTCCCGCCGCTCTTCCTAATGCGAAACTTTGCGCATGGCTATGACTGAGACCGCCATGCCTATTTTTATTGCGATAGCAAGTATATGTACACTCTCCGCTAGATTTGGCCGCTGGCATTGACGTTGTCATTGCTCATCGTATATGTATACGTAGCTATATATATGTAACGGCAAGAAAGAAAAATAATAAAAAGATGACTCAATGAGCCACCTAGGAGATGCTCTCTCATCATTCGAACCACACACTATTTATATCTACAACTTACCGCTGTTGACGAGCATCTCAGGGGCAACTATCGCGTTTTCAGCATTATTTATTTATTTGTAGATACTGCAATCCCACATGAGGGATTATAGCAGGGTGGGAAGTACAATCATAAAATGTTCCTAGTTGAACAAGAACAAAATACGGAAGCAAAGTACCGTTCTCGGAATTACAAAAAAAAAGGAAAAACTGATATACAAAATTCACGAATACATGATCAACCATGGCGACAAAATACAATTCAAAATGTACAGGATAATAAATATTCCAGAAACAGAGTCACATACGCAAGGACATACGCATCAGCAACACAACGCACTGAGCGCGTGGCAGCACGTGCTCTCATGTTCCACGCGTACTTTGGCCCGCGGAGAAGAGGGCACTGGACGCTCTCTCGCAGGCCCTTATCTCACGGTGGCGATGATCGTACGTCTTGGGGGCGTTTGGCTACGACTGGAACGATTCTGTTGTAGTTACGGGGTGCACAAAGGTCCCTCCAGTCGTGGCACATTCTCCGTTTGCGAAACGGGCGCGTTTTTTTACACAGTGAAGTAACAATTGAGACGCTTAAACGCGTTCATCTGTACGTGTGAGTACGGTTTGTGCGTCATTTGTGCGTGGGAAACGTGGGGTATTATTAAATATTCTTGCCAATTTGCGCGTGACCTTCCAATATGTTCCTATCGTTTTCATTACTGAGCCTTTGCGGCAAATCTGTGACTTTTTTTAAATTTTCAAGTCTGCCCATATGCATGTTAGTTTCGTTTTGATATCTCTGTTATCACAGGAAAGCGTAGCGCCCAGAACTGTTTCATACGGTAAAAAAAGAAACACAGGTGTATTATGATCAAAAGGTATAGCACAACATACAACTTACTATTAGTTACTCGAAATCGTGTAAGAACATGGACGATATTTGCTTCCACAAAGTGTTACACATGCCTTTCATGCTGGTTTTAGAAGTGTGTGATTGGTGTGAGCTGAGCCATCCGGTGTTGCGCGCCTTAAACGCAGCTAGACGGCCAGAAAAAGCCGGAAAATCCACTGGCGCAGCTACCTCGAGGAATCCTGTTCGAGGCAGAGACCTTCTTGGCCATGAGCTTCGTGGCAATTCCTTTTCTGGCAAAGTGCGCAACGTGGTCTTACGCCGCCACCCTGCATTACAGGTACACCTCACTGTTGTGGGAAGGAATTTGGGGAAGGAATCTTGTGTGCGCCACACAGAGTTGCGTGCACAGCCATCGAGAGTGTCAACATCAATGTCATCTTCTTAGATCGAGACCTATTGAAAAGCGATCTTGTAGAAGAATAAGAGGGACCTTCTTAACGTGGAAAACGGTGTAAATTAACCATTCACGTATATTTTAGGTACGACATTAGGCTGCTTCTTTTCGATATTTACACAGATCCGTAAAAGCTGGCATTCAGTCCGACGCTGCATGCCTTGAATACTCTGAGATAGGTGTCTTCGAGACGAGCCCAGTGGACCGCACATAACGAAGACTGATGGCAGTCGTCGTTATGTGCGGGTAGTTTTTATATTTTCTTAATAGATAATTTCATAAGCTACGCCATCGCTTCTGGTAGCAAGCATTTTTGTTTTTTGTGAGGCACTCCATGCGATCACGTATTGAAAAATAGTCGTGGAACAATGCACGCTATTTCTGAACTGACGTCCAAATTTGAGACGACATTGGTATTCACGTGTTTCTGAAAAGCCGACATCAATTGTACTTCTCTCAAATCATCTGAATATGAGTTATGGCTAAACCCATTTTTCGAACTACAGCATCAGCTCATATTTTGCTCACTATTGTATTCTAACAAAACTGATGTAGTAGAACACTCATCCTTCATAATGAGATAGTATGCACACATTCTATATTTCAGAATGAGGCACACGTTAATTAATAGTTTTTACTAGTTTCCCCTTGTCACATGGCGAAGTGAGGTCTGATGAACCGCACGGAAGCACGCTCGTCACCTACTTTTTCTTGTTTTAGTAATACTTTTCCAAGCAGCATATAATCCAAATTCAGAGCTCTCGCAGACCTTGCAGTAATTTGTCTCAATGTTTATTGTATGAGTTACATTACTTGGAGACCATTACATTTCTTGGAGACCAACTTTGTGCTGTTTAGTAATCGAGATGCTCGAAACTAAACGATTTGGATTCAAAACAACACTAACGCTCACTAGCGGAACAAGGACTGTGTTTCTGCAATAATCTGACATACAAACGTGCGTAGAAACAATCACTACACTTTCTAAGGGCTCTCTTTCTCATCATGTGATATCAGGGCAGCCTTCGAGGCTGATCAGCAAACTTGTGAAGACTACGCTAGATCATGCTAGGGTTTTGTAGGCGTCACCTTTTTGGACTCAGAAGAAAGGTGCCCTGTTTTTGGTAGTGAAGCCTTTTAAAATAATGTAGTGCGCATTATATCTCGAGGTTACACACGTACACGGGGTACAAATTTGCCAAAGTCACGGGCGAAGCTCGGGAGCTTACTGGTCCATCGAACAATGAAGTTTTGTAAGTAGTTAGTTGTAGATTGTAGGATCATTGATTGATAGTAGTTCAACATTTCAAGAAGAGATAAACAAGTGCATTATAGAGCTTTTCGCCATAGCTTTAATGTAGATTTTTCATCTAGCGCAGCTTTTATTTCTTTGATGGCGACAGCCTGAAAGACCAGAAGTGGCGTTGAATTAGAGAACTTTGCCTTCGATAGTGCAAAAAAAACTGGCTTCTTCACAGCGACGCAAGAGAAAAAGCCATAGATCTCCGTGACACGATGTCAAAAAATTACATTGAAGAGGTTTGGGCGCCAAAGTCATTATAATAAAGTAAAATGTCTTTGCGAATCGGGTGCTAATGCTTTGATGACCAGGTGTTTCTTAACGCCTTCTTAATTCTAAGCCTAAGCATAACTGAGTGTTAACTATTAGTACTAGAAATGAAATGACGCACACAAGAAAGAAGACGAATACAAGCTAGTTTGAACCACGGTTGCTCATGAGTTAAGGAATGCACATGTATGTCCTTTTGTTACGCATGTGGATGCAGAAAAACTTGGCTGCATAGCTGCGTGCTTCCCAGGAAGTCGTGTCTGCGGAGGCGCTGCGAGATATTTCAATGCTATCTAGCAATATTGCCGAGAAACGGGGGCTTGACCAAATTCAAGGGCCGCTGGCAGGTAGCAGCACAGTTTTGTCTGCCGAGCGCTTTTTCGTGCATAGCGTGGCTTGTTCAGCGAAGCGCAAAAAAGTCGCTTTTTTGTGCAAAGCGGAGCATTTTCAGCGTAGCGTAGGAAACACTATAGAATCTTTAGAACTACGTATTGATGTATTTTATAGTAAAGATACACTCCGCCTAATACTTACTCAGTTATTTTGTGCCTCAGATATGCGTGATATGGAATTTTAGAATGTTCACAAGTAAGAACGAAGCCATCTGACCAAGATGACTGGCCGTCCAAGAAGTGCTTAAACTTTTGAAGGTAGGCCGATTAATCTGACAGAAAGCCCAAACCTTCTGCTTTGAAGTATCTCAAGAAAAATATCGTATTTAATGAAAAAACTTGTACGTCAGTGGTGCTGGCGCACAAACTCTAATTCGTCGTTCAGCAAAGCGACAGACGGCTCACAGTTACAACGATCTCTCTTCTTCTGGATAAAAGAAAAAGGGCTACATATAACGTCTCGGAGAAGCGTTACCACTCCTGTCCAGAACGACTGGAGTTTGGAACTCTGGCATCATAACCGCATTGCATCCATACGTTCTTCCTTATTTTTTTAGAGTGTGCCACTCAAGCGCTCATTCACGCAATGTTCTCTTTTTCTGTAAGAAACATAATTTTGTACAGGACAAGAGGATAAGATAAACGACCCCTCTGGAGCGTTTACTGGTAGGTACTCTCTCTTCTCTCCTGGCATGAACCTTCATGCACACTCTTCTGACGGGTGGTTTATGCGATCCCCTTGTCCTGTGGACGAACATCTCTTAGGCCGAATAAACGCTCCATGAATTACCGGTTAGTGAACATGCAGAAAAAATGAACACGGAAGAATGTAAGGGTGCATATATGGTAGCGATGTATGTAAATGTGGTTGCGAGGAGGTCAGTACAAAGAAAAACTGTCGAGTGGTAGGAGTTACAGCTCGCCAGCTTTGACCCTAAGGTAGAGCTTGCGTCCTTTGGTCTTGTCTGGCAGGCGCCAGCAGCTAGTGGAGCCCTGCTTTTGGGACCCCACCCATCGAGCGCATCACCTTCGTCCGAACCCATGCAAATAAAGTTTTTTTCTCTCCTTTTCTTGCCGAAAGGTTACCATATTTCACGGGTTCCTCGATTCAAGTATGCGCGAGCCCCGCCACAGTGGTCTAGCTTGTGCTGGTTAGGGCACTAGACTACTAGACCCAAATGTCGCGGTCGCGGGATGTAATGCTGACCGCGGCCGCTGCATTTTCTTAAAAACCGGAAGTGTTTGACGCTCGTGTAGCTAGATGAAGGTTAACGCTAAGGAACGCCAGGTTTCTGGAGCACTCTATAACGGCGTCCCACATAATCATATCGTGATTTCGGGACATTGAACCAAAAATATGATTAATAATAAAATTATTTTATTATTATTATTATTGTTCATAACTTTTTGTGTGTGCACGTGTGCAAATCGGTATATACAAGGCGCCTTTGCCTGCCAATAAAGAGCTGTAAGTGTAGTTTTTTTTTCTCGTTTTCAAAGGGATAGATCTAAAGAACCAATTGACAGAAGTTCCATTGTTGGTGCCGTGAATTGCGAGCGAAAAAACATCATCGTGTCCGGCACCAAGAATCTAGAAACATGCAAATAGAGCAAATAATAATAATAATAATAATAGTAATAATAATAATAATAATAATCATAATAACAGAGACTTCAGCTCCAGCGAGAATCGAACACAGACCGTCTGTGTGGCAAGCAGCTGTGTTCTACAAGTGTACAGAGACACACTTTTACTAGGCGTTATTTGTAGGGAAAAAAACAACTATACGAATGTCACGTAGAGAAAGGCGTCTTCTTATCAAGTGTAACATTGCATGGTAGAAGCTTATCATCGCGCAAGGTGTCTATTGAGTGATTTGTGGGGTTTAACGTCCCAAAACCACCTAATGGCGCAAGGTGTCTAAACATCAAAATTATGCATTGAATGACTACGGCTCCAGCGAGAATCGAACACAGGCGGTCTACGTGGCAAGCAGGTGTTTTACAACTCTATAGAGCCACACTATCGCTAGACGGTAGTTCGAAAAAAAAACATGAGTGTCACGTAGGCGAAGGAGCCTCCTCATCACGTGTAGTATTGCGTGGCAGAAGCTCATAATCACGCAAGATGCCTAAACATTGGAATTGCAGAATACGTGAGCATTTTAACGACCCGCACCCAGACGTACTTCGGCATATTGCCAACATTTAACCACACAAGTTCGTGGGCTTCGCGCTATTGTTGTTCTTGTGAGTTGTTTTTTCGCTCTGTTTATAAGTTCAAGATTAATTTTCTTCGCCTGCAATGTCGTCAACATAGTAAGGAGCTGCGCACGTTCACGTGTTGCCTTAGAAATGCGTAGTAGGCGCTTCGCCGATTCGCAAAAGCAAGAATTGTGGCTTAATCTATAGGCACCTAACAACTACTCATACAGTAGAAATTTGAGGATACTTCGAAGCAGCCAATGTTACGCGCACAGTTTCTCGTTATCTTGCGGCAGAGCTGAGGCTTGCGCCGAGAAGCGCAGCCCGAATAGCGGTTCACAAGATGATGGGTACGGCGACCAATTACGCTATCGCGTTTCACTCTTTAGGGCAAAGCTAAGAAATCCAAGTATTTTTTCGTGTTTTTATTTTATTTCTTCAGCTGAGATGTCCTAGTGAGCTATGCATGACAATTCATTCTTTTACACTTTTACATCATTTGATTTTTCGCTTTGAAGGGACCATGGTTAGCAATCGAACCCGCGACCTTGACTTTAGCCCGGGATCACTTCCACAAACCACAGCGGGTGTCGTTGAGGGTCACGTGACAAGGGCAGTGGAGGTTTTTGTACGAGCGTGATCAGAGTGCGATATGCACATGTACTCTCAGCCACTTCACTCTTGTATGGAGCAAGAAGTGCAAGTGATAGCCTAGTTTCACATGCGTGCATGCCGTTCATAGAGCGACATGGTTGTGGCCTGTGCTCACTGAAATGTGTGCCGTGGTATGTGAGTAGGCAAAAGTATGGTGCGTGTGTGTCTTATAAAAATCACATACCCTTGACGCTACGATGTAGCAGCAACAGCAATAGCCGCTGCACCAGGCCGCAGCTGTTCAGCATCATAAAACTATAATAAAGAGCTGATTACAAGGTAGTAGAAGTCATGCGAGCCTAGTCGCTCAATCATTCAGTATGCTAGCATATCTTATATGCTTTCAGATTGCAGGCGCTCTAGTGGGAATACAGATACCTTAAAATTGTTGTCGGTGTGTCTGTGAGAAGTTTACGAAAATAAATAATGTAACAATGTTGCCGTACGCCCCTGCTTTTGCTACAGGCGCACCTGGGAGATCATCGATAACGTTCGTTGCGTGGTTGAAAAATCGACGACATTCCCAGAAGACCGGGCACATGGGCAGCGGCAGCACCCGTAGGGTGGACATTCTGCAATTGCTGTTGGATGCTCAGGTAATGATCTTCTTATATTGAACGTGAGATCGGACAGAGTCGGCCCCCCAGCGGCGAATGGAAGAAACCTCGCCTTGTGGATCAGTCCTAGCGTCGTCTGGTCGTCCGAGTGTCTTGGCCTGTGTGCGTAAATACGCACGTCCTCAGAAGGCAGCTTATCCCGTTGCATTACCTTAGTGCCAAATTCCCGAATGTATGCCAACACACTATACAGAAACGTTTAGCCTTCTGAGACGTGTGTACCTTCTATTAAGTGAGTACGTACCCCTGTTGGTATGGAATTACAGGTGGTCATCCTAACACTCATACGTTAAAATAATTTTATTGTGGGTGCCACTTTGTCGTTCAAGCACAGCCCATGGCACATCTGTCGTCCTCCAAAATAAAAGAAGTACTAAATTGGTAGGTGAGAATGCAGAACTTAAGTGACAACGCCTCTTGGGTTTTTGCAGATTTCGAAATTCTTGTGATACCGCTAAGCATGAATGAACGTTCACATGGCTGTTAAGGAATAAAAAAAACACCCCCGAAGCCATGTATTTTTATACCGGCACACGTATTCATGTGTTCATGTGAGCAGATGGTTCAAAGTTATTCTTCATCTAATTTCGCAAACTTTTTCGCCCCCCCACCCCCTGTTTAGGCTGGTAGATTATGAATAAAACACATGATTGTCTTAGTAGCGCAACACTACACTCTAAAAAAATATCGAGTAAAAAGGGTATCTTTTTGTCCCACAACAATAATCGTCATCAGGCTTGCGTGCGCTTGCTTTCTTGAAAACTCGGCGCTGGCCACATTTCTATCGAGAATGCAATGTAACCCTGATAATGGGCATGTCGATCGTCACAAGAATGTACCGGGCGCGGGGTGATGGTGCAACGAAGGAACGCAATATAGATGACGATTATTGTTGTGGGACGAAAAGACACCCTTTTTACTCGCTCTTTTTTTACAGTGTCTTTTTGTTGTTTTACATGCAGAACAAAAGTTGAAAAATTGTTCTTGTATCTGTATGTGTCCCTGCAAATGTCACCAAAACGCGATTGTCTGGCGTCTTGAGAGAGTGAACAAAAAATTTATTTGATGTTCCGCACTATACAATCGTTGAGTGATATTCTGAAGGCGCTGCGTTGGTGCCTAGATGCGTCCAGTAGGGGCGAACGAGCGCATCGAGGCACGTGAGACATGAGCGCTATCTGTGGATGGCCTCTGATTTAGCAATCGTGCGACGTGCGCACCCATCTTAACAAAGCCTTGGAAACACTTGCCTTTTTATGCATAGCGTTGCATTGTCAGCGTAGCGTGATAAGCGCTACGTTCTTTAGAAGTACTTACTTATGCCTTCTTTATTATAAAGAAACACACCACGCAATACTGACGTGTTGTTAAGGTGCCTCAGATATGCACAATGATTGCTCTTTTTATGACAATCACACAAGTATGAACGCTAAAACTTGGGCAATATTGGTCGGCGCTGCGGATGGGGTTGGATTTTAGCCGTTTCGGGAATCGGTTCAGTAGACAAGTAGACAAACGGACAGACAGGCAGACAGACAGAGCGAAATTCTTGCGTCGAAGCCCTCCATGAATCACTATCGTCTATAAAACACGTGCAACTGTGACTGAAAACCATTGTCCCGTTATTGGTAAATTGCTGTCTTCGTGCATTACTGTGGAAGTTAAGATCGCATATTTCACAATTAGACTACAGTGAAGGCGCTTCGCTCGCTTTCGATCGGCTCAAATGACCTACAGTGAAGCATCACTGTGTACGTTTTTCTACGCGCCACCAACTGCCTATGCACACAAATGCGGCGAGGGTTCTGTCGCCCCTTATAGGAGCAAATAGAAAAATGCTATGTATGTTTCAAGCCCGCCTTTAGCGAAACTCTTCATACTCATTAACTCTGAGCAACCTAATAAGAAAAAAAACTGATTAAATCAATGCACCATTCACACGTCGGCAGGCTCAAAGTTTTATTATTTGATTGAATACGCTCAGTAGTGTTAATGATATAACCGGGGAATTGACTGGTCAGCAGTCGACAAAATGAATTCACGTGATAAAATTATCGGAGCGTTCTTTCATTTCTGGAGGTTCTACCTCGGCACTTGAAGTACCATATGGTACGGCGATCTTTTTTTCTGTGGCATAAATCACCGTAAAATTGTTAGGAAGTTCTCGGCAAAAGTAGTTTATGAACATCTGTAATTTAATACATTTCCGCTGGACCACAAGGGCACACTGCGGTCATTTAAACACCTGGCTAGCTTAACAGGAACACTGAGCAGTGCAAACAGTCTCCTATTGCAGGTAGAAATGTGCTTCAAACCCATCCATAGCCTGCTTTCTTCTAGCTTGTGGTTCCATCATAATGTAAAAACTGAACTCAGGCGTATCACTGAAGTGTGGCGCATCGTATGTTCTACCCACGGATAGAAGCGTGCGAGTGAGATCAACGATTGTGGCTGAAGCAGAGATGGAATGACTCGGCTAATCTCCCTTGTGCGGATAACACCATCCGTGTGCGAGGGCAGCCGATTATTGGTGCTCAAGAAGTGAGAAAACCCCACACCCGTCTTGAAGGAGCAGGTAACGACGCCGGAGGGTGGGGGAGGAGGGAAAGTGCTGCTCCAGCAGCTTCTGTGAACTTTGATTACAAGTGTGCGGTCGTGATCGCTCGCGTGCACTCTATTTCGGTGGGCACCAGCAAATGCCTTGTACACCCTTCTGCATGCTGTGCTCTCAACGTGAAGATACAGGACGAAAAGCACTCCCCTCTCTATAGTGGCCGTTTTTTCTTGAAGAATTGTTTTGTAGAGCTACGCCAGACCACAGTCAAAACAGTTCGCTGCTATTCTTACTTCGTGCAACATTCCAATCAGTTGTTCCCCAATCTTTTCTTCGACCTTGCGGTGAAACTGATTTTATGGAACCATCCCTGCGCAACCGCACTTGACGCCATAGCATGATACATAGCCACAGAGAAAACGCCTTGACACCGCGCCTCGTGAAGAGCGGCTACGCATGATTTCCAGCTTGTATGCCATAAGTCATAGCTTATGTAAGTTTTTCTCTAAAGTGTGGTGCAGATGTTTAGACACCTTACATTTTCAAGACATAAGGAGTCTATAGATAACGAGTTCGCAGGAGTTCTTTCTCACAACTTTGGCAGTTCACCAACCCCATATGTTTATAAAACAATCACCATTCTGACCTGTGTCTACGTTTACGAACAAACTTAGCATTGTAAAGCAGTTGAAAATCACTGTGCTTGTTAATCGAGGAAGCATTTTTCAGTTTACGAGGCTTTTAGCAGTAAACCACCACGGCAGTTCACGTACAGCGTAAAACAATTATTTAGCTGTCTGTTTGAATTATTTCCTTTAGCATGATGATAGGTGAAGGTCTCGCGTGATATATTTCTTAGCGAAAGAAAAAAAGAATCAGCCAATCCCTGCACTTAGGATATCGTAAGGCAAATTGGTCCGCATGTCTCAGGAACCACTTCAACTTACAAGGGGTGTTGAAATAAAAATACACAAAATTTTACCATGAAGCGATCATTCGTAAGCGGTGGCACCTTTGCTTTTCCTTGAGCTGCGAAGAAAAAAATTATTTACACGAAAAAAGAGAAAATAACCTGTAATCAAGAGAGCTTCAAGTAACTACAAAGGAAATACTTCTTTCAGCTCTGCTTGACTCGAACGTACTCCATAGGGAGCTGCACCAACTTTGTCATGAAAGGTCGGGTGTTTCGTTTGTTTTCCCTGCAATACCTTTCTTTTGGAAGCCTCTAATACGGAAAGCACAAACACTGCAGTCACTGTAATATGTGACAAGAGAGGCTTTGTTGTATCCCTCACAGGAGCTTTTTAGGGCACTAAAGAGGCTGGAAGACATCTTCACTGTTTTTTCAGCCTAGAGAAACTCTGCAGGGACAACGTAGTGGATGTGATGTTGCAGGAGAAGGAAACCTTTCGTAATGTCCTAGGTTGCAGCCAGCATGCAGAAGCGCTCACAACAGAGTTGTCCAAGTTCTATGTGCTGACCATGCTGCAATTATTTTTAAAAGGGCGCAACAAATCGCGGCAGGAACGGCGTAAATAGAAATTGCATGCGAAGATCAGCCACTGCTCCTAATGCTTCTCTCGTTACAGCAATGTACTTTGAGAACACTGACGTGTTTTGTGCCAATAAACTTTTCAGTACTTGTCTTGCTTTTTCATTTACTATGGTATGCAACTTCGCTATCTCTGGTAACTTCTAACTGCAGAATTGTCATGGGAATAATTAAATTCCAAGCTGTCAGTGGATATGCACAAACGTAAACGAAACTGCTTGTAATTGAATGTATACAGGGCATATATCACGAATGTGTTTGTACATGCGGCGCCGTAAATGCTTGGCTTAAATGTACTTGTGAATGCGATTGCGACATACATATGAGAATTGTCAATAGCAAATATTTGAACAATTTAACCATTCAATTGTTTATGTCTACAGTGTTCGCGAACTTTTACTTATCAGTCACATCTTCCTGCACCCGTAATGTGGACTTCTTGGGTCAGCTTTATTTTCACGCTAGCTTAAAACGTCCGCCTGCCCAGGTTCTTCGCGCTTGTTTTAATACGGAGACAGTTTTCAAAACCATGCTAAATAACTCCGCGTTTCCTTTTTTTCGGTGAACACCAAGCGCACACAACTTTCTCCACATTGCTGAGGCTCTGAGTTTTGCGTCCCGTAAAAACCCACGCGCTCGTTTCCCCTGTTCGCGGCGTCTACGTCAGATGCCACACCCGAATGCGCTCCCTGATCCCACTACCCCCTTCTAGAACACTCTACTACAGTGCGCTCACATATAGTGCTGTGCGCGCACGCTTGGTTGCACGCCCCTAGCAGCGCTGGGTGTTCACTTTGTGACAGACACATAGTAATGCCATCAATTAGGAGGGGATTAACAAATACACAACTCCACGCACAAATGAAACATACAGAGAAACATACGAATGGAAACACAAACGAACACCAGCGCTTCTCCGCGTTCCCGCGTAATTTACTTTAGTGGGAGACGATGCAATTCTTTTTCACGTATCGTCTCATGGGAGCTGTAAAAAACAGTGAATACTGCGTGCACCAAGGTCAAAGAATAACGAGGTATGGCACGTGGCTCGTGAGGTTTTTTTTTTTTAGAGCGGCGCCGGTGCAGAGACGCTCACTCTACAAAAAATTGAACCCGTATCTGCATCTTATCTGCAAATGTCTTCGAAAGAGGGGACGCGGGCGCTTCGCGAAGTGATCGGACGCGACGCTCATCGGCTCCGTCGATTTTCGGCTGGAACCGTGCTCTCTTCAATGTGGCTGCTCTAAAACTTGTGTGACTGCATCTGCCAAGTCAGCAAGATTCTGGGGACACCGATCTCACCCAGGTACGCCCAATTTTCGGCCACTTCGAGCAACTTTGCATCACAACGTAGCGAACGAGCTAAGCCTCACGGCGGCGGCTCCGCCGCTGCTGGATGCGGAGACGCCGCTCGCTCAACTCCTCAACATGGCGCTGCCTGAACAACGTGGCTACGACCCTACGACTCTGTCGTGGTCGTATATCCCGACAAATCCATCAGACGACGGCCCATCCACCATTTCGGCGGAGCAAGCCGACATTTTTTAACTCGTCGAGGGTCGGCGTCGCCGCCGAAGAAACGCGGAAGGAGCGTCTGCACTGAAAACTCCTCTCAACAATTCAGCCACTGGAGACGCTCGCGCTCCATCTCCTAAAGCTCCACAAAAGACTTCACCAGTCTCCAAGTGGACGCCGAAACTAACGGTCAGGATGAATCCTGGCGACTACGTGATCGTGCTCAAGCCACGCATCACAGTAGCCCTCAAGGCAGCGTTTCAACAAGGTGAGCTCGGCGCTGCCATTTCCCAACTCATTGGAAGGCAGCACATGAATGAAATCACCATTTCTCCCAATTGGGAGCAAAACATCATCATCTGTGGCACGCAGAATAACGAGGTGGTTCAGAAACTGCTGTCGGACTTTCAAATCAACACCAGCAAAGGACCGCTGCCGCTTCGCGGTCACCTCAAGCTCACCGGTGAAGTGTGTCGCGGCGTGATTTCTGTGCACAACCTCGAAACCAGTGCGTCTCTGAAACATAGTGTGCAGTGGCGTGGCGGTGAACTAGTCTATGCGCGCAAGCTGGGGAACTCCAACGTAGCTGTGTTGACTTTCGCGGGAAGGAAGGTTCCGCGTTTCGTCCACTATAACGCAGAACTGACTCCCGTCAGGGAGTACAAGAAGACAGTGCCAGCGTGCTACCGCTGTGTTGCACTGGGGCACCGGGCGGATATCTGTCCCAACCCGGTCACCGAAAGATGCAGCCTTTGTGGCCAAAACGTGGGCGCTGGTCCTGAGGGGATGGCCCCCCACGAATGCAACCCAACGTGCATAGTTTGCGGGGGTCCGCACCTCACCAGCTCCCGCGAATGCACTGAAAAATTCATCAGGCTTCAGCAACCAGGGTCCAGGACATCGGGGACCCCAACAAAACCAAAGCACCGGTCAACTGGCAAAGTGCCAATTCCTGACAAAGCAGCAACGGCAACGCTACCACCTGGCGCGGCGGAATCTCCAGCTCTCGGCGCTCCATCTGGCAACGCTGCACGCAACCAACCCAAGGTGGGCAGTTGGGTGGAGGTCGCCTCCTCTCCCTCCTCTCTCTCCTCTCCACCTTCTTCTGCCACAAGCACTACCGAAACACAAAAACTCAGGCATGAGCTCGCCCTTTTGCGATCTCAGAATGAAAAACTAGCCAGCGAACTTGACTCGCTCAAAACCAATCTCACTACTAAGCCCTCGTTGAGCGACGAAAAGGAAAATATAACAGACAGGGAGATTCCTACTACTGTAGAGAGTCGCGTCGCGGCCCTGGAGACCCAGGTGAATGCAATAGAAACACAATTGGCCGACCTCCCCAAAATTATCCACGACACCATCGCGCGTCATATGGAGACTGTCATCGCACAGGTGACACAAACAGTAACTCACATTATCCAAAAGTGGATACAAGACAATCCACGCGTCCTCAAGCGCGTAGGGCCAATTAGGGACGTTAATCGCCCCTCAAAATTTAACAGAGTGACTCATGATGAGTCGGACTTTTCTGAAGACTCCAGTACGTCAGCACAGGGTGCTGGTGAACTGAGTAATCTTAACAACACAACCCCACCCTCTATCTCCGAACATGGCCTCCAACCCTAGGTCGCGAGCCAGAGCAACTCAGCCGTTGTTACTAACACAGTGGAACTGCAGAGGTCTCAAGAACCACAAGAAGCGGGCTCATTTCCGCCTCTATCTTGAGACCTTTGAGTTCCTTGTTGCCGTGGTTGCCCTTCAGGAACCCGGCTCGGACGTCAAACTCACAAATTACACTACATTTCAACACAACCCGGAGACATGTATACTTGTTCACAAGCAATATACCGCCCAGGAAGTCACACTCCCCACAACACCGCCTTTCCCATACACAATGGTGTCGGTGCTGCCTATAAGGCGATCTGACCCACCTGTTCATATTTTAAACATTTACTGTCCCCCAAAGCTTAAGAACGTCACGTTCAGCGAAACTTTCACACAAGCTATGCAGGTGGCAGGACGGGACCCCCTCCTGATCGTCGGCGACTTCAATGCCGCAAGCAGGTTATGGGGTTACCCACGAGAGGACACGCGTGGAAGGAAGCTTGCGGAACTTCTTTCTACACTTGGACTCACCCTCCACACTGATCCCGCCAGCCCAACACGTGTAGGCAACTCTGTTCAACGAGATACTTGCCCGGACCTCACAATTACACGCAACATACGCCATGCCGACTGGCTGAACACACAGGACACTCTCGGTAGTGATCATTGTGTATTAAACACAACTGTGTACATGCGTCCCTTAAAACGCCCACTTACACAAGCTCGTATCCCAGACTGGACAACTTTCCGCACCACTCTACCTATTGTAGACCCTCTCCAGTCGGGATACGACACCTGGTCTAAATCACTGACGTCTACACTGAAACAACACGAACAGCTGATACAGCTCACGGAAACTCAAACGGACGTGGACAACCACCTCCTCCATCTTTGGCAGGCCCGCCGCAGCCTCTCCTAACGATGGAAAAAACAGAAACATAACAGACGCCTCAAGAAACGCATCCTAGAACTCACGGAGCAAGCTGCGGAATATGCTGCTCAGCTAGCCGACACTAACTGGGTGGACAGGTGCAACACGGCTGCACGCCAGATGTCTGGTCGCAACACGTGGCGCCTGTTTCGCGCTCTCATCGATCCAACACAAACACGCACGGAAACTCAACGTCACTTACATAAGGTCATGCACAACTTTACAGGAACGACAACACAGCTTGCAAACACGCTCAGGGACTGATACCTGTGCACCACCAAGGACCCCCGGACGGCCGCATGCTCCTACGCAGGCAAAAAGAACACGCAGTTGGACACCCCGTTCCAGCTCCACGACCTCCAGGCGGCCTTACGCAAGATGAAGCGTGGCACTGCACCAGGGCGTGACCAGGTTACGGTCAAACTGTTGGCCAATCTTCCCGACGCAGCCTACGCCACGCTCCTCAAATACATCAATGGCATTTGGGACGGAGAAACTCCTCTCCCTCTTGAATGGAAATCAGCTCTCGTGACCTTCATCCCGAAGGCAGGTAAACCTATTGACGTGGAGAACCTTCGCCCCATCTCCCTCACGTCTTGTGTCGGCAAGCTGATGGAAACGATGGTGCGCGACAGACTCTCCGAGTTTCTAGGAACACAGCACACTTTTGCGGACACCATGTTTGGATTCCGCCCTCAGAAGTCAGCCCAGGATATACTTCTACAGCTCCACCATGACATATTAGATCCTGTTGAATGCCCCCACAATGACAAGGTAGTCCTGGCCTTGGATCTTAAAGGAGCATTCGACAACGTGAAGCATGAGGTAATCCTTGACCACCTCAGTCAGACCAACTGTGGTTATAAAACATTCAATTATGTTAGACAGTTTCTTACAGACCGTCGAGCCTACATACGCATACAAGATGAGGAACATGGGCCTTACGTCATCGGCTCGAGGGGAACTCCTCAAGGCGCGGTCCTCTCTCCCCTCCTATTTAATATAGCCATGCTTCATCTTCCCCCCAAATTGGCTTCTTTACCAGGGGTACATCACGCTCTTTACGCGGATGATATCACGATCTGGGCCACGCAAGGTAACCTGGGTCACATAGAGTCATGCCTGCAAGCAGCAGCGACTGTAGTCGACGACTACGCAACCTACTGCGGACTCCAGTGTGCCCCGGCTAAGTCAGAATTTGTGCACGTACGTCCCTCCCCTCAGGACACAACTCAGCTCCATATCAGTCTTCCCTCGGGACCGATCCGTGAGGCCAAGGAGATCCGCGTCCTTGGCCTCTTCATACACCACCAACGCAAGGCCGACACCACAATAGCCAAACTTCGCACGGTGGGAGACCAGGTGGGCCGTATGGTCCGCCGGGTCTCCAACAAGCGGGGCGGATTACGAAGCAGGGATGCAATGCGGCTTGCCCATGCTTTCGTAACGAGTAGAATACTCTACTCGACTCCCTACTTGCACCTACGCAAACACGAGGATGATCAACTCGAGGTCATCCACCGTAAAGTTATCAAGCGGGCTCTCGACCTCCCTATCACCACGTCCAACCAGAGACTTCTGGCCCTAGGCGTGGTGAATACCTACCGGGAACTTCGAGAAGCCCACCTCGTTAACCAATACACGCGCCTTGCACAGACCCATTCCGGTCGCCGCCTCTTGGACCGAATACACATCAAACACGATTACTATATTGAGGAAAGGGTGAGAGTGCCAGAACCTTGGAGACGCGCCCTCCGGGTCCGACCCCTTCCCCGCAACATGTCCAAAGAAAACCACAGTGGTCGCCGCCAGGCGCGCGCGGAAGCGTTGCAGCGACACTTTGGTCAAGAGGAACACGTGTGCTACGTGGACGTTGCCGGCCCGCACCATGGGGGGTGGTATACTGCCGCAGTCATACACAACGCAAACACCGTAAACGGGCTCACTTTCAAAGCCTACAGCGCAACACACGTGGAGGAGGTTGCCATCGCTCTGGCTCTCACCTATCCCTCTTCTAAACATATCATCACCGACTCACGAGGGGCCTGTCGGAACTATCAGCTAGGGTGGGCTTCACCGCTTGCTCAGCGCATACTGGAACCTAGCTGCCGATACGTTAATCCAACTCCGCGAAATATGGTTTGGGCACCCGGTCACCAAGGACTCAGGGGTAACGAACAGGCCGATCAGGCCGCCCGCGCACTCTCTTCCCGGGCTATCTCCCTGTCTTTGGAAGCCTACTCGCAATCAGACAATTCGGCCCTTTCATTCAAAGATATTACCAATTACTACAAGGAGGAGCACCGGCGCTATCCAGACCCTTGTAAGGGACTGCATCGCACTGACGAGCGCCTCCCTTTAAAACTGTTTACCAATACTGTACTGTGCCCGGCGGTGCTAAAACATTTCAATTCATCCTTTGATGGCACGTGCCACTTCTGTGGTGAGGTGGCTGACACCTTTCACATCGTCTGGGCGTGCCAGTCTAATCCATCTATCCCCCCCAACCCCAATCCCACGAGAGAGGACTGGGAGGCGGCCCTGCTCGGCTGTCAAGACCTGAAGGCCCAAGAGGCTCTGGTTCAACGTGCGCGGGCGGCGTTGCTTGCCAATGGAGCCCCGGAATAGGGGTTCCACCTAGTGCTGTGAGGGTAGGAGGCCAATAAGGCCCCAACCCAATCACCTCTCTGTAACCATTTAATGGCTATTAAATGTTTTCACCACCACCACCCCTTCGAAAGACGAGGGTCTTTCGTTTGGAGAAAATGAAAAAAACATTTATTTGATGTTCTTCGCGAGAAAAATGGTGAATGGTATTATGGAGGCGCTGCGTTATAGTGCATCAAGCGTGCAGGGGAGGCGAACGAGCGCATAGTGGCACGTTAGACGCGAGCGCCATCTGCATGTTATCTTCGAAAACGAAGGAAGTTAGCGCGCCATGCAGTAGAGAAAGTTGGGTGCCATTCTCGAAGGCGATAAAGTGTACAACGCAAAGTGACGGGTAGGTGCCACCACCGTGTCGTTTCAGCAAAGCGTCGGTAACACTTGCCTTTTTTGAGCACCGCGTCACACTGTAAGCGCAGCGTATTTAATGCTACGGTCCATAGAATCACTTTTGTGTGCCTGCTCTAGTATAATGGCACACATAAAAAATATTGACGTGTTGTTATGGTACCTCAGATATGCGCAATGATTGCTTTTTAATTGACAATCGCACAAGTATGAACTCAAAAGCTTTCTGCAGGTCGCCGGATCAAATCCCGGCTTCAGCGGCTGCGTTTCCAACGGAGGCGGAAACGTTGTAGGCCTGTGTGCTCAGATTTGGGCGCACGTTTAAAAACCCCAGGTCAAAATTTCCGGAGCTCTCCACTGTGGCGTCTTTCATAATCATATGCTGGTTTTGGAACGTTAAACCCCACATATCAATCAACGCTAAAGCTTGAACAACAATGGTCGGTGCTGCGGATGGGGTCAACCATTTCAAGTACCCGATGTCGTTAAGAGTGGACAAACAGACAAATGTACAGACAGACAGACCAAAATTTTTGCATCAAAGGTCACCAAGAAAGATTATCGTCTATAAAAGGGAGCGAGAATAGAGAAACGGGCTCCATTTCTCCTTTGGCACAGCCAATTTTCTTCTTTCGGGCACCTTACCCGTCGAGCCCTCTCGCGGCAAGCACAAATGAAACAACATTTCTCCTTTTGTGTTACAATTTCTCTTCAAACATGGCATCATGACCGCGCCAATGTGCACGCTGAGCCTAGCCGCCTGCGGCCAGTCGCGTGCGATTATTTTTACTCACAATTTATGCAAGTAATGAAGAAGTGACGTTTATACTTTTGGTTTGGCCCGTGCGAGCCGTGACGAATGCTGTGACGTTCTATTTGACGTGGGCGAAGTGTCACGTGACTGTTTTTCTCCAGTTTTTGGATGAAGCCTAAGGAAAAACACGAGACCCTGTCCGAAAGGTATCGGATGGATTGAAATGGCTGCTAGGTGGCACGGATTGGATTGAAATGTAAGGGCTTCGCGACTTTTCAGCATCCGGGCACCTAGACAACATGGCGTTCCCCAATGCCATGGTTTTTCGTCTCGCCTGTGCGGCAGCTTCAGCCGACCAGAGACGATGAGGCGAGGTTAAAGATGCATTTAAAAAGTTCACTGAAGAAGAATTCCGGCAATGTTCTCGTCTGCCCGAATGAACAGTGCGTAGCTTGTGCGACGAACTTGTATTTATCATCAAATGCCAGCGAGCCAGTGGCCTTTAAACAGAGAGGAAAGTGTTGTGTGCGCTGCGATTTATCGTCACCGGTTGCTTCTAGGAGAGAGTTGGTCGTGAGGAGCACATCGGCAAGTCTCAGCCGGCCGTGAACAACACTATTCACGAGGTGACGCAGGCCATCATCACTGTGGCTGCAAGGGAAAAGCTGGCGGACTTCCCACTGACAACAGCTGCTAAGGATGGGGCAAAGATGGAGTTTGTGCTACGCGGTTGCATCCCAGGCGTGCTGGCGTCTGTCGGTGGCACGTTCGTCACCATTCGCAAGCCAGAATAATTCAGACTGGCTGACATGGAGAGCTTCATGTCCAAAAAGGGCTAACATGCGCTGAACGTCATGATCGTAAGTACTGTTAGGATTCTTTCTTACTCGTCTATCGGAGCAATTGTTCAGTTGTGACGCCAAAGCTGGAAAAAGTAATAATGCAACGAATAAAAAAAGAACCTGCAGGGAACTGGGTGGGAGCTAGTTGGTGGCCAGCAAGGCCTCGGTATTAATAAGTGGCAAGTGTATTGTGCGCGAGCCAGTTGCTCTATTTGTTCTGGCATGCATGCGCAATTGAGTTGTGCATTCTAGACGTAATCAGTAATATGGGCAGCAGACGTAGCAGAAATATATACACGACAGGGAATTATTTCCAACACAAAAGTGCTTACAATCACAATTGCATGAGCTGGCTTTGGAATTTACGAGTGTTTTTTCCCAAGAGCAACTCGTAGGTTTTCAATTATTGATAATTCAGTGGAAGTCGTGGCCATGTGTACAGTAGAGAAGGGGTCATTGCTCCCCCTCCCCCTTTCTCCGTGTGCTACAGTCTGCATTTCCTTCTAAGTGAAGCTTCTTGTACCTATGACTGTACGAGTACACATTGTTTTCAGCGTATGCGTAAAAAAGAATGTATTCTGAGTAAATGCAGTAATATTTTTTATCGCTCCTCATCGCAGGTGTGCAACGCATGGCTGCGCATCCTTGTTATAGGCTTATGATTCCCATGTTCGTGCCACAACTCCTGGGTGTGAGTACACAACCCACTGCGTGCACGCCTAGCTGCACATCTGCAGCCTGCTGATTATCTGCTTGGTATGTATTAGTGTGTACTACTGGGGCAGAGCACTCAGCTTTTATGTTTCTATTGCAGCAGACGCAGGGTATCCCCTCGAGTCATGGCTCCTGAATCCAGTCCTTGGCAGTCAACCGTGCAACACGTCCGAAGGCCGATACAACAAGGAGCACGCATCCATGCGCAGTGTTGTGGAAAGATGTATCGCAGTGTTGATGAGCAAGTTCCGCTGCTTGCAGCAATTTTGAACAATGCTCTACAACCTCTATCGGGCAGCACAAATCATCTGTGTTTGCGTTGCTCTCCACAACATTGCGATGCATGCAGGCGGCTGGACCTTGGACGAGTATGTTGTGAACATGTCACCAGCTGAGATGACGATTGGGAGCCAAGGGAGAGCCATATGCTCACACCACGCAACGTGCTGCTCAGAGGCAGTAGCAGCGCAGCACTGTTTTGGGCCTTTTTTGAAGTACACAGAAACGGTGAGTTTTTATGTTTTAATATCGCATACATAATTTATTTACACTGATTTTAGTGCATCTAGACATGACAGGGCTTTGTTTGCCACATTTGAATACACAAAGTACTTACTCGTGCTTCAATATCAAACAAGGCTGCAATGATAAAATGCTGCATTTTCTTTAAATGGCACATGAAATATACAAAATAAACACCCTTTTTCATATCAGTGATCATAGTCACAGCAGGCTAGATTGGAGCAAGCATATATGAGCGGCACTCAGTGTTGAATGTTGCTATCAAAAAATTGTGCGCACAATGCAGCAACGTTACACAATTTATTTCACCAGAACGCATAAAAATTGCGAGTTCACTAGTAACTTGTTGCAAGAACGCATTATACATAAGTCCGTCTCTTCTCATAGTTACTGACTACAAGCATGCAATCGTGCACGCCAGGCTTGACGAGCAATTGTGATCGTCAAGTTGTGCTGGTTTTTTGTTCATTGTTCTAAACATTGCATGAATGTTGAAATAACATTTGATTCGAATTCTTGACTCCAGTCATGCTGCAATGCTAAAAAATACGTTAATCAAGACAGCAAAAAACAGGTGAGTTGCTTTGATAACGTACAGCATGAATAATTGGCCCAGCGATCTCGCGGCTCCCAAACCATGTCTTGTTCAAAATTTATTCCCGCAACGAGTCGTTTACATTGAAAACTAGATGAAATCAATGGCAGGCTGTGGTGATTACCATTTTCGTTTGTGAAACTATGCGACAGGACCACTTTCTAGCTTAGTGCTTTTATAAAAAGACTCAGAGTGTAGTTGTTGTACCTTAGCCTCATTTGCCTGCAATAAAAATTTCGCAGTGAACTGCAAAATAGTGTGATGCAAAAAATTATCACATCTTTACATTATGTGGTAATGCTGCATAAAAAGCTAGAAAACATAGTGAGGCAATAAAATATCACAGAAACTTTCACAGAAAATATCAACTATAGACTCGTGGTCTTCGTGTGAATGACTAGACACCTTTGAAATGTAGGGAAAAAACACTGCCACTGGAGCAGCTCGAATATACATTGAGAAATGCATATTTATGGAACATAAAAAAAGCTATACTTCTTGTACAAAGTAAATGCTAACCTAAATTTAGTAATATGTAGTAAATGCAAACAAAAAAACGTATCAAATAGAGCATGAAGAGCACCACGTAAACGCATCAAAAACACTAAATGAATCAAAAATGATAAAACATTGAAAGCATGCGAAAAACAAAATAAACTATGTATATGTCTCCCGAAGTGTATAAAATTGAACATAAACTGCAGCAGCTAAACACAATGAAACCGACAAATCATTAATGAATGATGAGAAGAAAAAAACATTGAACACATGACGAAAAGTTTAACTCAGCTACGTATCCCTTTGTCATAGGAAGCCCTCAGCCATGGCCCGTGCCAAGGAATGGACCGCATGCAGGACGCCCTCCTGCGCCGCTGCCGCCTTCTCCTGTGCTGCTGCCATACGCCGTGCTGCAGAAGCGATGCGGGTGGTTGTTGTTTTTATCTCCCGCAGCACTTGCGATGAATCATCGTGGTGGAAATCTTTAAGTGAGCTGTCAGTAAACCCTTAACCATCTCGTGGCACCAAGCTGCTGCTGCAGCCAAGAATTGCAATTCGACACAACAATTTCCCCTCAGTTGAAGATCAACTGGCCTGATGGCGTCCTTTGAAAGTGTGAAGCTTCGTGTAGAAACTGTTCCCTCCTCGCGCGGACCAACAAACATTTGTTGGAATTAGTATTTATTTATCATCTCAAATGCATCTCTCACCATCAAACAGCCCCTTTCGGAGCTGACCAACCTATTGCCCGGAAGTTCATCATTGCGGATATCCAATACCGTGCCCTCAATACAATGCATGGTTCTTATTTACAGCCCAAGTTGGTTTCAGTCATTATAATACAGCACGGAGACTGTTTACGCCCCTTATGTAAAATGTAAACAAAGAGTCTACTCACCTTGAGCACCTTGTCACCCGGCTGAAGGCTGTGGTCCTGAGCTCAATAAACACTAAGTTCTAAGATGCTTGCGTGTTACTGTGTCACAGCCATCTGCAGCCGCTTCAGCGGCCTCCACCTCAATTTCCACCGCAGCAGTGGGAACATCCGCCTGCTGGAAAATGTCCTAAGCATAATCTTTCAGAAAGTGGGTATTCGTTACTCTGGCTTTTTTACAAGCTTACGTACTAAATATCTGAGGAAATGTTCTGCAGATATTCAGCAGTCCTTGATATCATATATTGTTATTTTAGTGCCTGCACTTCCCCGCAGGAATTGCGCGTCTTATGATAAATAAATACCCCTTGTACTGCAAGGGCTGAAAACTGAGATTTTAGTAAATAAACCTACCCACTTTTGAATTCTTTCCCCTGCGCTATATTCCCGTTTAACAATGTCACGGTAAAAGCACCCCTTCAAATATCAAACTCTGTCATGACACCGCTCAGGAGCCCGTGATACTGCGGCGGCAGAGTAATTACCTGTTTAAGGTGAGACCAGAGACGCCGCTGAAGCGTGTCATCCCAGTCAACTGTAGAACCCGGCCGCGGAAGCCAGGCAGCCAACCCCCTTCAGTACCCCTGAAAATATACACCAATGTCAAAGAGCAAATCGCCAGCGCCTTTCGACGGTTACTCGCGTTTGTGCCTCTCTGATGGTGGTAGATAAAAAAAGATAGGAAAAGATAGAAAGGCAGCTGCGAAATTTCGGAACCATCTAAACTCGCTAAGATATGAGACGAGCCTAGAGCAGAGGTTTATACCTGCAGCCCAAGGTGCTAGGCGAGAAGGGGACGAAGCTATTGAATATGTAACTAAGGTGACAGAAAAAATTTCAACAAAGAAGTGCTTTATGCACCACAATAGACAAGGATGAATCAAGTGGTGCAATGGCTCCATTTTCACAACGAGAGTGGGAAAGGGCTGAGAAGAGGGTTCCTAGTAGTACATCAAGAGGGCCAGAGGGCATTCCAAATATGCTGAAAAAGAAACATTAGATCCGAAGTCTAAGCAGGCTTTAAGAGAGGCAGTGAGCAAAATAATAATCGATGTAGAAGTTCCCGACGGATGGAAACTTAGCAGGATGAGCATGATATTTAAAGGAAAGGGGGACAAAGCTGACATAAAACACTACCGTCCTATAACAGTAACATCAGTGGTTTACAGGCTGGCGATGCAGAATATAAAAGAAAGACTGCAGGCAAGAGTAGAGGATGAGGGGGTGCTGGGGGAACTGCAGAATGGAATTCGGAAACACAGGAGTTTGGAACGCAATCTTTTCTCACTGACGCAGTGCATCGAAATAGCAGAAAAGGAACACAGGCCCCTGTGGCTAGCATTTTTGGGTATCATGGGAGCGTACGATAGCGTGGTTCAAGAGAAATTGTGGGGAATACTGGACACACTAGGCGTGAAACATGTAGTCACTAATCTTTTAAAGAATATCTATAAAGGTAACAAGGTAGTTATAACGTGGAAAACACAGGTATCCAAGCCTGCAGAGGTAAAACGGGGGCTTTGTCAGGGGTGTCCCCTGTCACCCTTATTATTCATGACGTACCTACAAGGATTAGAGGCCAAATTGGAGGGAAGTGGACTAGGCTTCAACCTCTCTTTAGTCAAACAAGGAAAACTCATTGATCAGGCACTACCAGGAATAGTGTACGCAGATGATATAGTGCTAATGGCCGACAATAAGGAAGATTTGCAGAGATTGATGGACATCTGCGGTAATGAGGGAGATAAGTTAGATCTCAGATTCAGTAAAGAAAAATCAGCAGTCATGATTTTCAATAATAACGAAGGTAGTGAGCTTAGAATAAAGGAGGTCACGCTAGAGATAACAGATAAATACAAATATCTGGGCGTATAGATTAGCAATGGGACCGAGTACCTAGAGCAACATGAAATATACGGGACCACTAAAGGTAACTGGAATGCAGCATTGATAAAAAACAGGGCACTGTGGAATTATAATAGGTATCACGTTGTGAGAGGATAATGGAAAAGGGTCATGGTTCCTGGGGTGACGTTCGGCAATGCGGTCTTGTGCATGAGATCAGACGTTCAAGCAAGATTAGAAATTAAGCAACGTGGAATATGTAGGCTTGCTTTAGGAGCTCACGGAAATACACCAAATCAGGGAGTACAAGGTGATACGGGATGGACATCATTTGAGGGCAGAGAAGCTAGCAGCAAGATAAAATTTGAGAAGCGATTGAGAGAAATGTGGGAGGAGCGTTGGGCTAGGAAGGCTTTCAGCTACTTGTACATGAAGAATGTCGATACCAAATAGAGGAAGCGAACCAGGAAATCGACTGCTAAATACTTACAAAACAGAAGGTGGCCAAACTGAAAAGAACTATCGTTAAGAAGAAAGTGAAGGAAGCCGAGACTGACATGTGGAGCATGGGTATGATTAAGAAGTCCGCACTAGAGATATCTCGAACTTTTAAGCAGGGAATTGCCAAGGAAAGGATCTATGATACTATTCGGGGTAGTTTTCTAGTGTTTGAGGCTGGATGGGAGTATTGCAAAGCAAGACATATCGGGCTCTCAGCGGCACTCGAGTTCGCACAGCTGAATTCTCCGGCAGCGTCTCATTCTCCGGCGGCGTCTCCTTCTACGGCAGCGTCTCCGTGCTTGCACGGGAGACGCTGCACTGCGTTAACGTGGACTCCGAGCCCTGAGCGCGTCCACTCGGCGCGGTTGCCAATTGGTTCAACGAACATTAAAAAAACAAAAGTGAGCCTTCGAGCCGGAATCGCATAGCAACGCATCGCCAGAGAGAGGAGAACGAGCCGAGAGCGAGGCGGGACACGAGTGGCGTCGGACGTGGCCGATCGAGCTCCTGCACCGAGTCCAGTTTTCTTATACATGCAACCACTGCCAATTCACCTGTAACTTAGCACAATACAGTTTTTTTTTTAAATTTGAACCTTGCCTTGACTACATTCATTCGGACATCGCTGACATGGCGCAGCCGACAGGTTGTGAATCGACCGAGCTGCATGCGGAGGAGGAAACGACGCCACGCCGTACATCGTCTCGGGACTCCGAAACGACCATCGTCGAAGGTGTGTTCACGACCATCGACCACAGCACGATGGCCAATGCAACGAAAAAGCAACGCGTTGACGAGCTGAGAGCACGAGGTCTACGGTGCTCCGGACGAAAGGACGAGCTCATCGCAAGAATCATCCGCGACAACATCACTCGCCAAGCCCTATAGCCGACGGACTCGTCAACGAAGGACCAGGCTGCCTACGACAATGACAGGCAGGCGCACCTGGAGACACTGTCCGCCGACAACGCGAGGCTTTGCGCTGAACTGAGCCGTCTGCGAGCCCACCTTAGCCGTGCGACCACGAGCGAACGTGAGACATTGCACGAAGCCTATCAGAATGCTTCACTGCCAACAGAACGGGTGACGCCTTCAACCCTCGGGCTGCACCATTCCGTCCCTGCTGACATAACGATGTCTTCGGGTTCGATGCGGCCACCGTCACTGAACGACGGCACCAACCAAGACGCGGCACGCCCCGCCGCGCCGACCGTTTCAACGCACGAGGGAGAACCTTCCATGGCCAAGATCCTCGCCACGGTCGTGAACACACCAGCCCTGCTCACCAACACGCTGTCGAGAGGTCCACCGACGACGCGCCCGATCCAGATTCATTCCACATGTGACACATCATCCTCAATCTCCTTGTTCGATGGGACGCCGCAAAAAAGTGCTCACGAATGGATTACGCAAGTGGAGAGAATCGCTGAGCTCGCCCACTGGATGCCATCGCTGACGTTGGAGACAGCAGCAAGCCGCTTGACGGGATCTGCCAAGGATTGGCACAGCGCCTACGGCTCACAGTATGACACCTCAGAGCAATGGAAAAAAGCGCTCATTCTCCGATTCAAACGAAAGCTGACAATGCAGGAGTTCCTCAAACTGCAGACGGAGCGACGCCTTCAGAGCCACGAGATTATCGTCGAGTACATGTACTCGAAGAACGCCATTCTGAACAAGGTGCCGTACCGTTTAGCAGAGGAAGAACGAATTTCCCTCATTCTCAGCGGCATCGAGGACGACACATGGGCCAACCCACTCGCAGCGCAGCTGTGTGGCACAGTAACCGAACTCATTGACAGAGCGGCTTTGCTCGACGCGAGGCGTCGCACGACCGTGTGGGCCGAGAACGACCAGGAACCGTCATCGTCTACAGCGAGCCGTAGTCAGGGTTCGAACCAGCGGGTGCCAGCCAGCAGCTCCGCCAACTCGCCGAAGGCCAACCCCCACAGCGATTTCTCGGGAGCTCCACTTACGCGGCCCATCTCTGCTCGTTCGTGCTTCAACTTCGGCGACATCGGTCACCTGTTCCGTGATTCTAGAAAGCCGAAAACGCCAGCAACGATCAGAGCGGACAAGAAACGAGCGAAGAGGGACAATAACAGCCACGAAACAGGGACTACGTCACCTAGGCAAGCGAACTGTTTTTTTGCATTCGACGGGCGGCACATTACCAATAGTGTCCGGTACTGCTAACAACTGACCCGTCCGCGTGTGCATTGACAGTGGCGCCAACTTATCCATCACGAGTGCCAATGCCTTGACGGACGACATTCCCACGCACGCATGGGTATCGCGCGAGAACATTGAAGTTCTCAACCGCAGCATATGCCCAACTTTCGCTGCAACGCTTGATGTAACACTGGGCACCACGAATGTGCGACTCGAAGACGTCGTGGTAACGGAACTGCCCAGTGGCATCGACCTGACGAGTCGCGAACGTCGACGTAACATTTCACACGTCAAACGATGTGACTATCGTTACAGTCGAGCCCTCCGGAAAATTTTCATCGTCCGAAGTGCCACCCCCAAAACAAAGCACACCACACCGCACCGGGAAAACGCGTATTGCGACGTTCTGCCGGCAATCGTACGAGAGTGTTTCCAAAGATGAAGGGTACGTGCGCCTCAACACGAAATGTCCTGCACCCGACGAAGACTTCACGAGTCTAGTCGAAGACGCCACACGGAAGATAACAAAGGATGCCACCGAGGCAGAGAGGAAACAACTTCACGCAATTCTGTTAAGGCATCACCAAGCGTTCACTTTCAAAGGCGACACTTTGGGCGTGTGTCCTCACACTGAACACAGCATCGAACTCAGAGACAATATACCAGTGTCATCGAGGCCGTACAGGTGCTCGCCGGCTGATCGCAAGTTCATCCGAGAACAGGTGAATGACTACCTCTTCAAGGGCATCATAAGGCCGAGCGAAAGCGAGTACGGTGCTCCAATTATACTCGTCGACCAACCGTACTACCCGACGACTCCACGAAGAATGGTACACGACTATCGAAAGCTCAACGAGAAAACCATCAACCCTTTTTATCCAATGCCTGTCATGGAAGACGTTATTGACAATATCATGCGCGACGGATCGGCTTACTTCACTGTGTTGGACGTGAAGACGGCTTTTCTAACTATACGAATGAAGCCAGACGACGTACACAAGACCGCATTCGTCACTCCAGACGGAAAGTACGAATACCTTTGAATGGCCTTTGGGTTCTGCAAAGCTCCTCAGACCATGCAGAGAGTCATGCGTCGCACGTTTGATGACAGCTACGTACATGGACGATGTCGGGCAGGGAGCCACAACAGTGAGGGAGGCTTTGGATTTGCTGAACGAAGTACTCAGGAGAGTCGTGATCAACGGCTTGAAGATGAATCTCCGGAAATGCCAGTCGATTCAAGACAACGTATCTATTCTGGGTTACGTGATCTTCGCCGAAGGACGAACCCTGGACGAATACAGAGTTGCTGCTGTCAAGAAGTTCGAGCCGCATCGCAACGCAAAGAAGCTGTACTCCTTCCTGCAGTTCGCTAACCACTTCCGAAAGTTCATACCGGAGTTTGCAAAGGTCACGCACAAGCTACGGCACCTTCTGGCGAAGGACGTTCCTTTCGTATGGAATGACGCTCATGAAGCAACCGTCAACGCCATAAAACACGCCTTGAAGAACCGGACGATTTTGGTGAGCTTCCACCCAGACTGCCCGACTAACGTTCACGTCGACGCTTCGCAAACCAAGCTAGGCACAGTGCTTTCTCAAACTTAAGACGGAAAGGAGTTAATCATAGAGTACGCAAGCAGATCACTAAACGAACACGATCGTGGTCTGCACTCTAATATGCTCGAGTGCATGGCGCTCCACTGGGCGATCACTGAGAAGTTTTTGGTCTACCTGAGAAGAGGCCCTCGTTTTACGGTGTTCACGGACAACTTAAGCTTGTCATACAACGTCCAGAAGGGAGCCAGCAACCGCAGATTTGCGAGGTGGACGCTCGATTTAGCAGAGTACACCTTCGACGTCAAGCACAAGCAAGGACGCCAGAACTCCGCTGCTGACACATTCTCGAGGCAGTCGGAATCTGCAGAGGCTTTCGACCAGGGCGTTTCAACCCGAGACCTCCACTGCTACGCAGTAGTGGTCGGCAAACACAGTCGCCTACGCGAGTTTCAGGAGAGGGATACTGACTGCAAAAGACTTCGGGAGGAGGGCAAGCACAAATCTTCAGACTACGAGATCAAAAACAACATATTGGTGAAGAAATCTCTCGAGGGAGGACGAGTCCGTCGGAGGGTGATCATTCCTGCTGCCCTCCGAAGCAGTGCGATGATCGTTTTCCACGACAACAATGACCACCTAGGCGTCGAGAAGACAAGAGACCTGATCCAGCGAAAGTACTGGTGGCCATCGATGGGAAAGACACACGTGAGTATGTTGACTCCTGCCACACGTGCCAGAGTATAACCGCCCGCACGACACGGAATGGAGGTTGCCTCATCCCACGCGATATTCCTACTGAGCCAAACGCGGTGATATCTCTGGATCACATGGGTCCGCTAAACGAGAAGGGAGACCACATCCTCGTGTGTATCGACCACGCCACGAGATACATGGACGCCGTGACCATACCGAGCACTTCGTCGACGCACTACCTTTACTTCATGACAAACCGGTAGATTCCGCGATTTGGAGTTCCCAGTGTCATTATTACGGACCAAGCCAAGGGATTCGTGAACAAGAAAACCAACCAATTCCATCACAGACTGGAAATTGCTCATCAGAACTCCCCACCGTACTGGCCACAATCAAACGGACTGATTGAGCGAATGGTAGGAACATTGAAACAGGTGCTACGCAAAATGCTAAACAACAAGGACAAATGGCAGAAGGAACTACCCCGAGCAACGCTAGCAATCAACGCCACAAAGCATCGTCACAGTGGCCACAGCCCATTTCGACTCATGCACGGCTAATACCCAAAACTGCCGGGAGAGCTCAACCTCACCTCAGTCGAGGGAGACACTGATGAGTCTCATAGACTGCACGACTTGGCAAGGGGACGTGCGGAGGCAAGAGGGAGGCTACTGCAGAGTCAGCGCAAAAGAACGGTCCGATACAACAAGAAGCGGCGAACTCCGAAGTTCATAACGGGGGACCTCGTCCTGCTTGAGTTGAGCACTCGAGGCACATTAGAGCCTCGCTATGAAAGTCCGTTCGAGATAACGGCCCTCGTCGGAGGCAACAGCGCCGAGATCCAAAGAGTACCCCTCACACTGTGCATGATCAACCAAAAAATCATCAACGTGGAGCAGCTTCGTAGATATAACGAGCCGCTCCTAGAAGTTACGGAACCATCGCCATCTAACGACACGCACGCCGTAGGACAGGCGAATTTTCTGGTGGGCCTTGTCAGCGGCACTCGAGTTCGCACAGCTGAATTCTCCGGCAGCGTCTCATTCTCCGGCGGTGTCTCCTGCTCCGGCAGCGTCTCCGTGCTTGCACGGGAAACGCTGCACTGCGTTAACGTGGACTCCGAGCCCTGAGCGCGTCCACTCGGCGCGGTTGCCTATTGGTTCAACGAACATTCAAAAAACAAAAGTGAGCCTTCGCGCCGGGACCGCATAGCAACGCATCGCCAGAAAGAGGAGAACGAGCCGAGAGCGAGCCGGGATGCGAGTGGCGTCGGACGTGGCTGATCGATCGATCGATGGCACCGAGTCCAGTTTCCTTATACATGCAACCACTGCCGATTCTCCTGTAACTTAGCACAATACAGTTTTTCTTAAAATTTGAACCTTGTCTTGACTACATTCATTCGGACATCGCTGACAGTACCAAATACGAAGGAGTAGACACGGTATGCAGTGCGTGTGGAGAGGAAGAAGAAACTGCCGAAGACCTGATTATGTTCTCTAAAGGGCTTCACCCTGTAGTTCAGGTTAATGGCGCAGAGTTTTTCAAAGCACTGGGGTTTAGGGGCAGTGAGGGCAAAATAGACTTTAGGCGGGTAGAATCAACTAGAAGGAGGTTATCTGATTGGTGGCTAAAGACAAGGCGTGAATGAAAATTGATCCCTTCGCTGCCAAGTACGAATCCTCAACCTGACTATTTAAAGGAAAAAAAGATAAATCTAATGGTTAGTTCACCAAGTATTACGGCTAGGTGGCTTAGCCGCCGCCCGATCTAAAGGGTACAGCCACATCCATCCATCCATCAACCGCCTTTCTAGCAAAAACCACTCGCTCAGTACCCCGCTCTCGCCTTCTGCCTGCGCTGTCTCAGCACGTTCACGCGCTGTTATTTGGTCACCCAACACGCGCAGAGTCACCTGCGACTTGCTCCGAAGGCTTAAAAAGATTGTGAAAACATTCTCATGGTGTGAATCTTATCATAACCATGAACTATTCATTCACAACCTTCGCGGGACCAAGCATGTTAAACCGATATCTTTGAGCGAGTGCTGTGTGCATGTCGATGGTGAACAGCCGGTTTCATGAGACAATAAAAGTGGGGTGAACACGTGAACTGTATATTGATGTTACCGGTAAAAAGCGCATTTTCTGCGGCAACTGTGTCTTCTTGGAGCTGTTGGCAAACGACTACCTACCACGCTTTGGCGTGCATTTGTATACAAAATCTGAATATCAATTGCTTGGATAGCAAGTTTGTCACGTGATTCTACATTTATGAGGAGATCCGTGTGAAGAGACTAAAATTACGTCAGCTCTGTTAGGCGCTTGGCACCAATTCAATGCGGAGTGTTCAGTTTCATAAGAGTTTCACTTTTGCCGAGGTTTTCATTGGATGTGAACAAGGTTGTACTGTATGTAAATGACACCTTGGATTTTTTTCAGCTCTTTTCAAAGCATAAAGATGCGCACGAAAAAATGTATGTCTACATTCACCTTGAATTTGTTTTGCACCGCATGTTTCATTTCAGATAATACCCAAGGCTGATCACACAGTGTGATCACCGATTCGAATGTCAATTAGCTTGTTTCGACAGCTCGCTTGGTCTTCGTCATATATTGCAGTACCCACTAATCGAGCATGTTTTTAATTACGCCAACATTTGCCCTTGATAACCGCGTCAATTTTCGGGACACCATAGGAAAATTTATATCTGCCTTGTTTTTTTTTCAAATACTTTTCATAGCGGAAGTGGTATATCGCTCGCGGTTCATGCGCATGCAAGGATATAATATTTTACATGCCAAAATCATCATAAATTAGGAGGCGTGCTCGGGTTTTTAAGTGTATTTGGTGTAAGGCACGATTGCAACGCAACGAGGGTGCACACACACCGAGCGTCAGTTTTGTTTACATTAAGCGTCATACCAGCATACACGTGAAATATGCAACATCAATATGCCCTGTCTTCCATTCTTGCACCAAAATGCAGCTGGCGTGTGCGGGAATCACACTCATGACTTCTATTCTAGCATTGCAACAGCTCAGCATGCTAACATATCGGTGAGTGTTCTTGCAAGACCTGTATGTTGAACGCGCAGCGCGAACTCACCGCATAAATCTGTTCACACAGAGCACCGACAAGACGTCTGCAGCTATCCACTGAAATTCAGGGCTCACAGCATGGTATATTACCAGCAGTGTTTTAAGCTAGCAAGCTCCGCCACTTTCGCACTACCAATGGTCGTCTTGCAAAGCCGGAGCCCAATCGCATAACGTACAACGTTTGCCTTTTTGCTGTAGTTTCAGTGTGACATCCCGCTTTCTTTTAGTATGAGTCCGCACATCGCGCGTTATTCAGGTAATGGCTTGTAGTAGTGTAGACGACTAAAATATTTCAAAGTGACAAGTCCGTGGAGTATCGGCGAACTGCCATACTTCATTCTTTCTATTCATAATAAAAAAATGGAAGCGCAAACCAACGGGACACAAGAGAAGAGACAGAGAAGTGCAGACTGAAACACTTTAGAACACTACAATGCGAGAACACTACAATGCGCTGAATTCAGCCCCGGGTTCACACTTGTCCGCCAATTGCAAAAAGTGTGCCTGCGTACCTGAATTTCGGCGCAAATTTGTCTTATACAGCCATCATGACGCGAAAACTAAAGAGATTGCGGAAGCCTTTTTTATTAAAAAGAATATTGATAGTTGTGTTAGTTTACCGTATATATCACTGTTAGATTGTGAAATCTGGTTTTTGAACGACACCAGATCATGGTGCAACCTTCCCTTCAGTTTTTTCCCTTTCTCATCTTTCTCGTATATAATTGCTTCTCTGAATAAACGAGTTTCAGTCTGCGTTTTTGTCACTTCTCTTGTGCCCCGTTGGTTTGCGCTTCCAATTTTTTTTATTTTGAATTTGTACCAACTAGCCCGCCTGTCAACCCTTCTTTATTCTTGCTATTCGCGCTACTTGCATTGGAAACGCTATAACTTTGCTGGCAGTTTTTAGGTCTTCGTCTTGTTTAAACTTCAGTAGCAGCGAACAACGCAGCACTAGTGCCTGCCGGCTTTTCAGAAATACAAAAGGGCTGCGCCCACAGCGTGCAAAATGCGAGTTGAACGTCTCAAGAAACACGTTTTCTGTGCGCGCAATGGGAAAACCTAGCAAGCGTGGCCAGTTCATGTGACCGGTGCTTTGCCCTCTTTCCGCTAGGTCGATTGATGGCGGTGCGCAAACTTGAGCCTGTCTTCCTTATAGGGTGGACAGGCTCAAGTTTTCGCAGCGCTGTTCACCACCCTAGCAGAAAGAGGGCAAAGCTACGGTCGCTCTGACGGGCCGCGCTTGTGGCGTTTTCCCATTGCGCGCGCTTAAAACGTCTTCCTTGAAGCGCTGATCTCACATTTGCACGCTATCGGCAGTGCTGCCTCGTCATTCTGTAAAGCAGGCACGCACTATTGCTGCATTGTGAGCTGCGACAGACATTTAAACATGACAAAGACCTGAAAACTACCTGTCATGCTTTACCGTTTTGAATGCGATCAGTGCGAGAAGCAAAGGCGTCAAGAGTAGATTAGGGCAGTTCGCCGATATTAGTGGTCTTCTTACTTTGAAAACTTTTGTTGTGCACAGTACTGCAAACTATTAACTAACTTAAAGAAACGCCATGCCGGACTCATATTTAAAAAAAGCGTGTTTGTAAACTGAAACTACAGCAAATAGACAACCGCTGTACGTTTTGTTATTGGGCTCTGGCTTTCCGAGACAACCACTGGTAGTGTAAAACCGGGGGACCTTCCTATCTTATTACACCTGAAATACTGTACTGTGAGCCCTTCAAATGTTTTAATCAGCTAATGGCTATACACTTCTTGTCACCGCTCAGTGTAAAGAGATTTGTGCTGCTGGTTCACGCTCGGTGTTTATGCATACAGGTCTTGCAAGCAACATTTACCGATAAGTTAGCGTGATGAAGTGTTGTGTTGCTAGGGTCAAGATTCATGACTTCAATTCTCGCATACGCCAGCTGCGCTTCCACGGGAGCGAAATGCACTAACAGTGCTCACAGATTTTGGTGCAAGAATGACAGACAAAGCGTGTTGGTGTTATCAGAGGCAAATCTTGGCGTAACCAGAAACATGCTCGATCCTAGTGGTTATTGAGTGATATGATGATGACAAAGCGAGCTGTCACAACAACCTAATCAACTTTCGAATCAGTAAACAGGCCTCATGATTAGGCGTGAATATTATCCGAAATGAATCTTGCACTGTCATAAACCTGCATAGTCGTTATGGACATAAAAACTTTTTGGGCGCATCATTTTGCTTTCAAACGAGCTGAAAGAATTCAAGGGTGTCATTGAACTTTCGACACGACATTGTTAACATAAGATGAAAACCTCGGCAAAAGTGAAAGTCATGTGAAAGTGAACACACAGCATTGAAATGGTACCAGGTACTGAACAGGGCAGTCGTAAGCTTAGTGTCTTCACACTGACCTCCTAATAAACTGAAAACCACGGGACAAACTTGGCATTCAAGCAATAGAAGTCCAAATTGTATATACGAATGCGCGCAAAAGCGCGGTGGTAGTTAGCCAAGAGCTCCAAGAAGACACGAAATCCGCAGCAATTGGGCGTTTTATTGGTGGCGTGTACGATTCGCACCGTCCCCTCCCTTTCTACTGTCAGAGAAAGGCAGTTGTTTACCGACGACATTCACGTAGCACTCGCTCAAAGACATCGTGTTTGACCCGCCGCGGTGGTCTAGTGGCTAAGGTGCTCGGCTGCTGACCCACAGCTCATGGGAATGCGTCCGGGCTGCGGCGGCTGCATTCCCGATAGAGGCGGAAATGTTGTAGGACCATACGATTAAATTTGGGTGCACGTTGAAGAATCCGATATGGTCAGAATTTCCGGAGCCTTCCCCTATGGCGTGTCTCCTAATTGTATAGAGGTGTTTGGACTTTAAACTCCACATATCAATCAATCAGACCTTGTGTTTGACTTGCTTAGGCCCGCAAAGGTTGTGAATGAATCGCTCTTGGTTCTGGTAAGGTTCACATTATGAAAACGTTTTTATATTCTTTCTAAACCTTCAGAGTTATTTCCAAAGCCAGGAAAACCATCTAGCCTCAACAACCTAAGACTTATTTTTCTTACTTCATGCGTGGGTGTGGTTATAGAACGTGCCCTCCTGGCACATGTCAATACACACCTCAAAGACAACTGTATCTATCCCAACACCATTATTGGATTTTGATCTCACCTGTCAGCACAAGACGCTAGGTTGCAACTTAACTTGAACACCGAGTTCTAAATCATCGTTCCCGTAACACCAAATCTATTCTCGAACTCTACCTTAGTCAAGCTTTTGACAACATTTTCCATGCTGCTGTTCTGGAACAAGATTGTCTCCTCCACCTGGGGGAGCGAGATTACAATTACATTCGTGACTTCCTCTCTAACCGCATGGCCAGCCTTTCGGTCGGAAATTTACGATCAGCCCTGATTCCTCCTGGCAGTGTAGGCACCCTGCAAGGGTCAGTCATCTCTCCCATGCTCTTTCACATGGTCTTGCTTGGCCTTGCACAGCCATTACAACAGGTCGACAACATCCACTACAATATATACGCCGATGACATCACTATTTCGGCGTGCCAAGGTAGTGATGGTGAAGTGGAGACAGCCCTGCAAACGGCAATTGACATTGTTGAGGCCTATTTACGAAGAATCGGACTGCGCTGTTCACCGACTAAATCAGATCTGCTTCTTTACAAGCCCAATCAGCGGGGACGTCCCCCAAACACCTACACGATAAAAAACCCTGTGACACCATCACCCTTGACCTTCAGGATGGCAGCCTTATCCCGCACGTCCCTAGTATCCGGGTCTTCGGTCTCACTATAGCAGCCAATGCCCTACTGAAACGTTCCGTATGAAATCTTACGGAAAATATATGGACTCCGTAACATTTCAGTATGCTACATACGGAAAAATAATGGAGTTTTATGGAAATATACTGAACTTGTATGGCATTTACGGAAAGCTTCTTATGGAGTATAAGGAAGGATAAGGAAATTGTATGGCGTATACGGAACGCTTTTTATGGAGTATACGGAAAGAAAGGAAAATGTATGGCATATATGGAACGCTTTTTATGGAGTATATGGAAGGATAAGGAAAGATAAGAAAACTTATGGAGCATACGGAGAGTTCATGATGAAAGATATGGAAGGATAAGGAAAGTGTATGGAGTGTACAGAAGCTTTCATAAGGAAAATGCAGAATGTGAGGTCTTACGGAAATATACAGATTTTGTAAGGTGCTTACGAAAATGTGCAATAGTGTATGAAAGGCATGTGGATTGTTGCAAAAATGTGGAAACTCTACAGTTGTTGTCACTATTTAGGCAGGAAATCCGAGCTCTATAAAGTTATAAATGAATGCACAGTGACATATATAGTACAAAAGAATAACGCAGGCTAGTCTGTGTTGTCAGTCACCGCTGTTCGCCCTTTTTCAGAATGAATACAACTTCTGCAGATGACCAGGTGCTAAAGTCTGTCACACGAAAAATGTGTCATTCACAAGGAATGACAATAACTGTCATTTTACTAGCATGCTGTCACACGAAAGCAAATCAAGCAAAAAAGCATAACTTCAAGGGCTCGTTTTTTGGTAGAAACAATAATAATGAGAACTAAATTCAATGTGAATGAACTTGTCAATATTAATGAAACTGTTCTCATTAACATTGACAAAAAGAAATGTCATTTTAAAATATCGACCATGAGCTTAGCTCTCCTGAGCACCGAAAAAAGAAATGAAAATCTATGAAAACTAATTGCATGTAGCCTAAAAATAATTTTTTATTGATAGTATGTGCTCCTACAATATAAATACAGCTATACACAACTTGCCACAGCTTCACGACAGAAACGACGTAGGGGCAGAGGGAGTGGTCAGAAAAATAATTAGGTATGAGAGCACAACCGATATGTAAAAAACACATAATGGTGCTTATCACTGATGCACGGATGGTCGTGTATAGAGCTGGGTCGTTTTGAGATTTTCAAAAGCATTGTTTCAGACCACCATGCAGATTACGCTTCAATTGTAGTGCTACATAAGACACAACTTATGGGCCAGCTTTGATGAATAAGAAGATTATAGGTTAAACAAATGCTTTAAATCATATCATATCATGGCTGCATTGACGCATACAAGCTATTATGTAAAGCGCAATAAAGTGAGGACGCATGAGCTTCTCTTGATGCTTCAGTTCTACATAGATGCTTCAACTGTGCTGCAAAGAAATTTAACCAATGTCTGTGTGTGCAACATTGTCCATTTTAAACTATCTATATGAATATATAAAATTCCTACTGCGAGTTAAGCTACGTAGCACTCCATAACTCTTCCTTTTATTAAGGGCAATTTTTCAAACAATCAACATTATTCATTTTCTGTCTGATGATTTCGTGCCCGCAATTCTTGGTTTGGCTCGATCACAATTGTGCAGCCCTTATTTTGCAGGAATCAAAAAACATCAACCAAAATATATTTTGGAACTGCTTCTCGGTGATATTGCCTTCATTCAACTGCCACAGCTTGACATGAGTCATATAGCAAGTCTGGCGCATACCTAGGGCCTACCCTTGTAGAAACTGGTCCGGCTGTGAAATGCTCAGTTTTTTCTCAAATAAATTTTTTGGTTTGAGTTTTCTCACTTCTCGAGTCCCTTCACAATCAAGCAGACCCATTGTTCCCCTTAGTCCTTAATTTTGTTATATTATGAAATAAATAAAAAAAATAATAATGAAAATAAAAATACTAATAACTGTTGCGCAAAAAACACAGTCCCACATACGTACTTGAACGCAATATTGCTTTTATTTTGTTTTAGAACCTAAGGCATTAGAAAAGATAGCAGTACAATAAAAACGTTGAAAAAAAATAAACTTGGTGAGACTCGAACCTGCGCCACTTAGTTTTGCTCGCGTACGTGAACTGAGTGCGTTAGCTTGCTAAGCTATTCGCGCTGAAGGTAGCAAGTGCGTTTAAGTTATGTATATAAATTTGCTTTTTACACGCTATGTGTTGGCATATTTATGTACGATATGCGATCGTATCTATTGTTGTGTGCATATGTTTTGGGATTGTATATACGTCACATGCTTCTCGCATGTCTTTCAACTATAGATTGCTGCCCCGCCGCGGATGCAAAGAAGTATTTTTACACCCACACACAAGCTTGAGCAGTTGAAGGTTGTTTCCCGGGGCTCTCTTGCGATTGAGTCGGCCACCACAGGGAATTAGAGTGATACGCCATTAATCCCTGCATCTAGCTGTATTCCACTTAGTAGCTCTATCGCTTGATGACAAATCGCGCGCGGGGCACGACGCTATTGCGCACGATCATGCCTCGCGTAGCAGCGACATCAGCTGAATGCGCCGGCCGGCTTGCTTCGATTTGCTTCAGAGCAAAGAAATGTCATACCTTGAAAGATTGCGTACTGCACTATGTCAAAATGTTACTGCTTTGTAGCCATCCTATGATTCATTGAGAATTGATAACTCTGATATCACTACTGTAGAGCTTTGCGTCGGCGACACGCACCGAACGTGAAACCGCACTACGTCTGTCGTAGAAGCAGTAGGAGGCTGTCGTCTGCTAGACTAAAAACTAAACAAAGACCTGCGAAAATATACATAAGTTGTAACTTGTTTTTTGAATAACCGTTTATCACTTTTAAAGTTATTTTGCCAGATAACATACAGTTTTTTTCGGTTTATAGCAGCGACAGATGTTTTTTTTTTATTTTCCTCACACAGATATCCAAGTCAAATCCATTCACAACTAAGCCACATGTTGTTTGTCTTCTTTGTTTTCGGGGGCATGCCGTGTCGGTGCGTCTGTCATGTGTTCGCGCTGCTACACACGAGAGCACGAAATGTTAAATTTACGCAAGGAAGCGCCGTTCCTCGTTCGTGTGATGTGCTAAGATTGCGCCCTATTCTCACGGTTGTTCGAGTGCGGATCAAGTGCGAGTGGTCCAAGGAATCGGCGGGTTGGGCGGGCGCTCGAAGGACTCCGAGGTGACGGCTAACGACTGAGGTCGCTTCCCTCAGGACAGTGTGAAAGAAATTAAAGGTAAGGGGGACAGTTTTTTATGTAGACCAAGTCTGCCACTCAGTGCAAGTGTGTGTTGCTGCACTCGAGCGAGGCGTCGTGAAACGGCAACCTTACGCGCCTTTGCGAGTGCGGTTGCGAATTCGCTTTGACAATGCTAACGCCAGCAGAGCCATGGCACATCGGCGCGGCCTTACTGGAGCTAATTCGAGACAACTGCGGCAACATGCATGTGTAAGGTGATCGATTTTTTTCATATGTGCAATGTAGCGAGGAAGACGCACATGGCGCTTGCTACGTTGTTTATTAAACGAAGCCTGCAAAGCCATTTGATGCAAAGCAGCATTTTGTTTATGTTCGCGGGCGATACAATTTGTAACTTGGCTCGATTCACCTAGCCAACCGCCTAAGTGGGTTGATTAGCATACGTTCACGGTAGAGTGTTATTATGCCCCTAAACAGTGGCGTGTGCTTGCTGAAAGATATAATGTGTGTGCCTAGTGGAGAGAGAGAGAGGTGTTCGTGCAATCTGCATGTGTACCTGCAAGACGCCTTTGCTTGTAACTAATAATGTACCGGCCAGCACCTACATTGTACGCCTGACTTTGAAGAAAACTTGCATGCACAATGTGAGATTTTGTAATCTGCCAGAGTTGCTTTTTATAAAATAATACACTGCCAGCATGTTAAAAAATATGTTTCGCTGCTATGTGGCAGGGATGCGGTTATCACGCTGTTGTGTAGTTGCTGATGCAAGCACTTAAAGTTTTGGTGCGTTAGTATTTCTCATCTAACTCATCAGGTGTTTGGCTGTTTCAGCACAAACAAGGCAAAGAGAGAAGGAAGACGGGTAATGACAGGACCAGTGCCGACTTTTGTTTGCAGGAGAATACCCATGTTGGTGTATTTATTGTGACAGCCTTTCTGTGTTGCTTCTTTGCCCAATTTATGCAACAACACAGTTGTCAGCAATATAAAAGAGAACACTGAAATTAGGTTTTAAAGATCATGGTGACTAAATGCCTAGTAACTCACAGCACAAAGTAACAACAAAAGACATCAGTATAATCAATGTGGATGAGTATAGTCTTGCATCTAAAAAATATATTGTGCAAAATGTTGCCTAAGTAAGAAACCTCTCTATGTTTGCAAATAGTGTGACGTCACTTCGAGCACCGTGCCAGCCATTCCCTCCCTCTGTGCAAGGGCTGGTTGGCAAGGAAGTTGTTTGTGACGTTCCTGATAGACCACTGAGATGTATGCGATTCTAAACCTGTAGCCTAATATATACGTAATCTTTTGTGCAGTTACATCGCTGCATCTGGCACCTAAAACTTATTTGCATATTTACATTGCTCCCTTAGGACCTAACACACAAACTTGTTGTTTGCATTGTCACTTCATGAATATCGAGTGGTAAAGGTACTGAGTATATGTGAAACAAGAATCTCTGCTTATTACATGAAGAAATATGAGGCCTTCGATAAAACGAGTTATACCTTTATTGAGCTTGCGTACTCGTCGGGGCGATTCATACATGCAGCTTCAGCAAATGGTATCTTCGAGACCGGTGACCTTGCAATTTTTTCCTGCACACAGCGCAAACACCGAGATGTACCTACTCGCAGATGGTCACGTCAAGTGCATATTTACCTTGACTAAAATGTCGAATCAAGTTTTTTCATCGACCGGTCCCTGCCATGAGTGCTAGTTTTCGCAAACAAGACACATTGTTATTGACACTGCACACACCACACTCAGTATTCTCAGTTGAACCGATATTCTCAATACCTTTCAATGCACACTACATGCCGCAATCAACAGTGCACATTTTTGTAGACTATGCCGCTGTTGCTCGCACAGGCCACCACGTGTGTTCACTTCTTCAAGATAAACAGACAGCGTGGCAAATATTTTACCACACAATTTACCACACAGCTGGATGTTTGCTGACACATACTACAGCTAATGTCGACATTGTAACGTGAAGTGTAAGCTTTGAAAAATTAAGACTTGCCCCGAACACCGCACGACTGTACCGGGCTGAGCCACCAGCGGGAGTGTTTTTCCAGCCACACCTTTTACATGTGCCAGTGACATCATGCTGTGACGTACCTCGGTAGGGGCCTATCGCTGCATACTTTATGTGAATGAGGGTCCTGTTAGTGAAAGCAGGCATTGTGGATTTCGTAACTTGTTCATTCCCAACTGGACCTTCATTTGCACGAGTTGTCTGGCTGATATTCAGGTGAACTTTTATGCAATAAATTATACAGTGGGCAGTCTGTGCTTGCCCCATACTGTTGTTACTGGTGTTTCTTGTTGTTACTTTGCACTGCTCATTACCGCTCACCTACAGAAACTAGCCTATCTTGCCGCTGTTTTGGACAAGATGCAGCTGGCAAGTGCGATAGTGTTCATAACTCTAAATTCTCAAGCAAAAATTACCGTTTTATATTCAGTTAGTTGCATTCATATCAGTACAATATAAGAAATGATTGATTAAACATGAATCCGTGTTCCTTTACATAATGCTCACAACTTTTATATCAAATTGAATGGTGTTTATAAAAAACATGGGTTTTAGCTAAACTTCATGCTCTTTTCTCGAACAGCTGACAAAACGCTATTGCATGCTTACTTGCCATAAATTGGAGTGTGTTCTAAATACATTGCAATTCTTCACCGCACTGCGAGTAGACTTCACATTGGGGGAACATTTAATAACCATGGATTGATTATTAAGAACGGAAAGAAAGAAGCGGCAGGCCGGGATACTTGATATTGGCATCCGTTTTGCTACCCAGTGCATTATCATGCAAACTTCCTATAGAGTAGTTTGTGTCTTGCATGTGTGTCTGTAAACCAAGAACTTTGGGTAGAACTATATTTATCTTACAAATGGTTGCAGGACTGTGGAGGCTGTAGGGCTGCTTAGGAATGGTGGAATCCCTGGACATGTGTTCAACCTTGCTGCATCAGCTCCTTGGTGTTTTCATGGCATCTTTACAGATGTGTTGGGTGAGTAAAGCAAGCAGGTTTCAACACAAGGAAAAGTATAATATGGCAGCACCTCTTGTGTTATCCCAAGTATATCAAATATTTATCTTGCCTTGTGGCCTGTAGTTTTTAAAGAGACACTTCTTTTTGCTTTATATTTGAGTCTTGATGCTTCGACAGCAATGTATTTGTGTTTGACAGCAAGTGTTCTTTAACAAATAACTGATCTCAATAATGACAAAACACCCTTCATACTTGGTCCTTAGCATAGGCTAGCACTTATCTGTAGCAGATTCAATTATTCATTTTTTGCTGGGATGATAATGGGCAAGTAGCAAAGGCAAGTTCAGATTGGAGTGGTCGGTGACGTCTGTTTAGGCTCTGCCATATTGCTTTGCAACCAGAGTTACTTGTGGCCACATATACAAGGAAACCCTATGACGTGCATTCTAAATGAGATTATCATATCACATTTCACTGCATCTTAATATGTGTCGAACAAATCCAGATATCTTTAGCTTGCCACTATAAAGGGATCCTAAACCATCACAGGGCTGAAATTTAGTAGTGGTGTTGCAGCTGTGTATGACTCTGCAATGGATGCATAGCCGTGATAATTTTTCTATATGTTGTCGCAATAGTGATGTTACACACATTGTACAATACAAAAGAGGTCCTCGCTTATTTCGCTTTTTTCGCTATGCTTTTTTCTTGTCTCTTCTTGCCATGTGCTCCTCCTCACTGTACAAAGAGCAAGAGCAGTGGGCATACAAGCACGCATTTAAAAAAAATGTTGTACGGTTAGCACTGAGAAGCTGAACATTTCCAAAAGGCTCAAAGAAGTAAAGGTATTGTTTCTGGCTACTTTTTGGGCACCCATAGCTAGTTGTGCTGCTGCAGTTAAAAAATAAGCTAAATGTTAAAAATTATTTGGAGATGGTTTGGCACCCATAATTGCAGTTACATACAGAACTAGGTTTCAATGCGTAAGCAAAATCTGTTTACTCTAAATCAATCCTTATGATATCTGAAATTCAGGAAATATTCACAGAAAAGCTCAGGAAAAGGCTAAGTGGTTGCCTCTTGAATGTGAAGGAGATACCCTTCTTCTAAAAGGTCAATAGACAGTCTAGTAGTCTCGATATTACATGCACTATAAAATATTCTGGTGTGGTGCTTTTCATGCATGTTATAATGAGAGGGGTTTTTAATAGAACTGTTGTCACTTTGCCCTGCATTGCTGAAATTGTTCACATAGTTATAATACATGAATCACTTTGTGCCTTTTGATTTTATGCAAATGGTTTGCTTACCCAGTCGGTTTAACTTGATTTGGATAAAACCATAAATGCTCTAAAATTTTTTTTATTATACAGCAGGTTTATTTTTAAAATACGCGACCATTGATGCGAACGCAGTTGGTGGCGTGCTTGATTAATCCTTCACTATCACCACTCTAACTACACCTGCTACAGTGCATAGTGTGACAAAAGTAATGGTACTTAACATTACTGGCAGCATACACTTTTATGTCTCAAAATAGGTTAAAAAGCCTGGTAAAAATGTGTGTACGTTTTTTTTTCGCTCCAACTAAATATTCTGGTCTACTCAAAGTAGCTTCCGCTCTTTTAAGGTCCTCAAACTTTTAGGTGTTCAAAAGAAGTATTAATGCCAAATACTTTCTTTGTCACCCTACTCACCACTCTAATATTGAGAATTACCCGACACCATTACCCAGTAAAATAAAGGAATGTTATAAAAAAATGTCAATTCAATTGTCAAAAAACGTTGCCAAGGTACGTTTTTGTTCACTTTTCTTTTCAGAATTTTGTTAAAGTTACTTTTGATAACACTCCTATAGTTTGTTTGGCATCATTTTCTGCTAGTTCTTATTATAATGTGTTCAACAAAGACAACAAACCCTTAAATTTATAGTTCTTTCCTTTACTCATGAATCTGAAACAGCGAATCTCAGTAATCTTAGCGGTGTGTGATTAGTTTTTTTTTTATCAGTTGTGCATGTGTTCAAGTGCATGCATTTAGGTGGGAGGGCAAACTATTGCCTCCTTCTGTGACTAGCAGATTTTCTGAGAACGGACAGATGCATAATGCTGCCAAAGAAGTATAGGGATATTGGAAGTAATCGTAACGTAATTGCAATCGTAATGTAATTGCCAGTAGGCAAAAAAAGGTGTCCCACACTCGCCATAATGGTAACAGTCAGCGCTGACTGACTCTTTCATGTATAAATGCACATATATACCGTACAAAATGGACGAGGGATAGCTGTCATGGTAGATCAGTTGATAGAGCATCGGACATGTTATTCGAAGTTCGCAGGCTCGGTCCCTGTACAGGGCAGGTTATCTTTTTTTTCCTGCCCCGCCACGGTGGTCTAGTGGCTAAGGTACTCGGCTGCTGACCCGCAGTTCGCGGATTTGAATCCCAGCTGTGGCGGCTGCATTTCCGATGGAGGCGGAAATGTTGTAGGCCCGTGTACTCAGATTTGGGTGCACGTTAAAGAACCCCAGGTGGTCAAAATTTCCGGAGCCCTCCACTACGGCGTCTCTCATAATCATATGGTGGTTTTGGGACGTTAAACCCCACAAATCAATCAATATCTTTTTTCCTTCTACTTTTCTTTCTTCACAATTACAACACTTCTATTCTTCTTGAAGATTTTCTGGTGTAAAAAAGGTACCTTATAATCTGAAGAGGCAAACAGAATGTGCCAGTGTACGAGTTAGCTCTTGTAGTGGTTACAAGTAAGATATGTTTTGAAGAATAAATCATTCTGCCACTTGCCTAAAGAATGGCTACAGGACATGGCGCTGGATGCACTTTGTTATTTTTGAATCAAGCTATCTTGTATTCTATATTTATAAATAACACGGGATACACATGACGGTATCACACACTTTAACGCCACAAAGATTATGCAGCGAACAATGTTATAAATGCGAAATTACATACGGATAAGGTGAAAACTGCACCCCCAACGAGAATGTACAGAAAGCAAAGGGTGCAGGCGTCATTCCTTCTGCCCGTGCTTTTCAAGTGCAAGCTGTTTTCGCCTCGTTCTGACCAACTAACTAGATTGAGATGTGTTGTTATAGTGCAAGAGGATGCTCCACGGGAAACTAGGTTTGTCTCAAAGCCTGTGTGTGTCTTTCAACCTATATGGTGCCCGGTTGAACAGTTCATGCAGACCAGATCGTGTAAAACAGGACCGTGTAAAAAGGACCATGTAAATAAAATAAAATAGACCATGTAAATAAACAGGATCGTGTAAAATGTCGTTTTCGTGTGCAACTGTAGTTGTGGTTTTGCTGAATGACCTTTCTTTATATACACTACATAACAAACTTGCTTCTTTAGAGTCGAGTGCATCTTCGGATCGATTGGAAATGTTTGCATATGCGAGGCCTTAAGTTTTATAAGAAATTCCTCAGTGTGCCACGAGAAAATGTGTGTTCAGCGAAAATTTGTATATTATTATATACAACTCTTAAAGCCTCGTGTACAACTTTACGCAGGTTGACCTTAAGCAGAAAATGAGGAGCGGCAGCCCCCAGAAAAGAGCAAGCAACCTCCAAGCTCTCGAAGCTCTCTTCGATAGGAACAGCAAAGTCACTGTGTGGCATTGAAAACCATTGCAAGGAGTGCCTTATCAGTACACTGTGCTGCTCTTTCATCGCAGAAGACGAAGTTGACCACTCCAGAGGAACTTCACGCTGTGTATTGTGAGTGCTTCAGTTGTTTTGTTTTTGTCCAGCCAGCAGTTAAGAAATCATGTGCCAGATTCAGCCAGGATGGCTAGAGGGAGTCGGGCAGGCATGTTTGGACATTTGTCTAGCCAAGTAGTGCCAATTTTCGCACTGGTCCTGTTGGAGTTACTGCCACAATCACAGAAGCTACGTCACCTCTCTAATTGTACAGATGTGTCGGGGAAGATTAGCTGCATTAGTTTTTTCTATAACTGATAGCTGCCAACATTCTTCATTATACAGGAGCTTTGTTCCTCACTTATGGGTGTAAAGCGCTCTACAGAAAAAATGCAACACGTCTACTTCCAGAAGACTCCAAGGCCCTACTTGTAGGTTTTTTTGGCTTGTATCGTAAGCACCTCGTTTGGGGTACATGAACATTTTATAAACATGTACAGCGAAAATTTTGGGTGGCTGGTCGTTTTGTCGTTATCTTGTTCCTCGCAGTATTCTTAAGCATGTTGTGCATTACGTTGTCAATGTGGTTCATGTGCATAAAAGACATTACGAAGTTTCAGGCTACAGTATAAAAAGCCTGGAAGCAAGCTATCAATAATTTTTTAACAGAGTTGCTTAATCTGATACATGATATATCACTAAACTTTCGTGCGTATTCATCAGTGTAAACTCGTCTTAGTGTTATCCAAAATGAAGATGTGAGTCGACAGATGGAAACATCTAGTGGGGTAATCAGGGTGAACAGTAGAAGCGCTTCAGACAGGCTGGCCGATGTTGCGATAGGAGGACCTATTTTTTAGAAGTCACCTTGTCATCCTTGGCGTGTTAGTTTAAATGGGGTCAGTAATTACATCATCTTTTGGTATAGGCGTGTGTGCCTGTTGGAAAAGTTTGTCTGAAAAAAAACCTATAACGCAGAAGAGTGCAGCCCTTGCTTCTTTTCAAGTTAGGTTGTGCTGATACAAAGTGTTCTCCTGTCGGAGGTTTGGGGTAGGGAAGCAAAAAAAAAAGATAAATGATAGAAAAGAAGAAAAAAGAAGAAAGAAAAGGGGAATGCAAAGTAAAAGCAGTGCTACACTGCTTCTACTTTGCATCCCCCTTTTCTCCTTTTTTTTCCTTGTTTTCTCTTTTCACCTTTTTTGTTACATTCGCATTGTCCCATCTAGTGCATGAATCAATTACACATGGCTTTGCTATAGCAAAGATGCCTATGTGGTGTTGGATTGAACAGTGCATTGTACTTCATTTAGTTAATTACAGACTGATCAGTCTTGCAATAAGTGGTTCCTGTCTATCACCACACATGTTCAATTGAAAAGTTTGTGCTTGGCTCTTAGTATGCTGGTATTTAGCTTGTGTCTAGGACTACTCAAAATGAATATCATTTTTCTGCTGTTTATGGTAATGAATTTATCCAACATGAAAATATCTTGCTTTGTGAACTTTGTCGGACCTGCCTTTCTTTTTCTTTCCTATGCAGGCTTTGTATGTGAGGGAGGCAGTAACAGAGAGGTGATAGCTTGAGCTTCGGAAGAATAAATGCTGGCAGTGAGGCAATTACGCATCAAACATCCCAGCCATTTTGCCAACCGTCCTAAATGTGTTTTGAAAAAAAATATTGTGCTCGTTTACTGTATTTTTCTGAAAACAGCAAAATGCTAAAGTATATCGCAGACAACAAAATATTAGGCCACATTGGTGCCTTCTGGACTTCCCAGGATGTCGTCTGGGTGTTGTTTTTAAAAAGTAAAGTGTTTCAAAAATACTGCCTCTTCTACACCAAATTCGGTCTTGGTATTAAGTAAAGGTGATTGTGTGTAGTGCATGAAGCTCAGTAATATTAGTGCAATTTTTTCGCCACATTAAAAGCAAGAAAGCAGTTCTCTTTATATGGCAAGATATATGATTACACTTTGTCTTAAAGTAGAAATGAATTTTTGAAGTTTTCTTATGATGGCTGTTTTCTGCATTTGATGTACGACAGCTTCCGTTCCGAAGTTCCCCATGGCCCTCAATAGGAGACTTCAAAAATCACTTTCCTCAATTAAACAAAAATTGTAATGATAACACTTGCCTAGTAACAAGAACTGTTTATTTGCTTTCAACTTACATATAAAAGTAATTTTTAATTAGACAAACACACAGTTCAAATTGCATCTCAATGTGGACAAAAACGTTTATATAGTGAAATTTGTAATGTGGACCTAACAATATTTTTTTTTCGTAAAATATATTTTCTGTGCAGTGAGTATTTGTGGCTCAAATATTCATACAAAATGCAGTATTGCCATACAAGAAATGCAAACGATAAACAGATTGGCTGAATTCTTCAAAGCCTATGTAGCAGAAAAGTTGCACTAATTTTACTTGACTTCAAATACTTTAAGAAGCATCTTTACTTAGTATGTAGATCAAAGTTGATATGGCAAGAAAAAGCGGTACTTTGAAATTTTTCTCACAAATAACACCCGCACGACATTCTGCGAAATTCTGAAGGTACCCACGTTACCACTACTCTTTTCTCTTCAAAACATTTCTGCAAATAACTATTTTCAGAAGAGTGAATAACCATCATTTTTTAAACTATACATCTGTGATGGTCGCCAGGCAGTATGGCTTGTATGTTTGGTGTAGAATAGCCCAGTGCAAAAACAACGAATGGCTGAGCATCCTTTGACGCTCGGGCAATTTCGAAAGCATTTGTTTGTTAGCAGCAATTCAGTTAAGCCGTTGTCTTTATGCTTAGGCCCAGAAACAAAACACAAGTAACTAAAGTAGTCCTAAGAGTCATGTAGTCTCACTGTTCCAAGGCTTGTGGAGCCTAATTTAAAGCAAGCTTCACCATTTTTTAAAAATTCAGATTCAACCAACAGGTTCTGGAGGCACAGTGCATTTTCAGCTAACTTGTTTCGCACCAGTTACTTAGATAAAAATCGGAAAGTAGAGGTAAAAATACCATTTTAAAGGCATTGTAGGTAATAACAAAAAGGACTGCTTTCTTTTTTTGTGTGGTGCTTTGCCTGAACGCTGTGCTTTTTGTGGTATAGTTCATTGTCTAGTGAACATAGGCCATAAAAACTAACCATAGCCATGTTGAGGTCGATTTCTTGGTTATAGTCATAGTAGCCATATAAATAATTATGACTTCAAACTTGATTGTTCTTTTGAAGATTTTTTCCTTGCATAATGATATTTGAGAGTCTTAGTCAATTTTGTTATAAGAAAACGTGATGTCATATTAGGGTCACTTTTTGTAGAGTCATTCAGTTCTACCTTACCTTTTACATTCCTAATAGAGCAGTTATTTTCAATATCGGTATTTAAAATGGAATGAGCATGCTGTATGTAGTAAGGTGTAAGCACTTACAGATAGCACATGCACCCAACTTTTCTGTTGGCCGTTTATTTCTGTTATTCTTGATTTATATGTGGGGTTTCACGTCCGAAAACCACTATATGATTACCAGAGACGCCGTAGTGGAGGGCACTGGAAACTTTGACCACTTGGGGTTCTTTAACGTACACCCAAATCTGAGCACACGTGCCTACAGCATTTCTGCCTCCATCGGAAATGGAGCCGGGGTTTGATACCGCGACATGCGGGTCAGCAGCCGAATTTCTGTTACTCTTGCTCCCCTATATGTGTGCAGTTCGGTTATAGTTATCTGGCTTGCACAGATTTTTAATGGCACCTGCCTGGTCCTGCTTGCTTTCATGGTGATTTTAACCTTCATAAGTTGCATAGGTTTAACTCTCAAAATTGTTCAAGATGCCAATTTTGTGCACAAACTGTATAGTATAAAGGCAGCAGATGTACATGCGCACACTAATAAATGAACATTGAGAGCTTTCACTTGCAGTTCCTAAAGTTTTACAGTGCAGGAAGCGTTGAACTCATAATTTCATAAGGACATAATAATCGATTATCTCTACCATTAAAAATCGTGACAACCTAGTTATTTTCACTGTGATAAGCACGCTGTTTTTTTTGATGTGGCAGAACTAATTTATACACTCATTCCTTCTATTATTCAGATATGCATAACATGAAAGATTGTGTGCCTTAAATTTTCAGTTTCATTCTGTGTGTTATATTTCTTGTGCATGTAAACTATTGTGCTAACATGTGTCTCTGACATTATTTGTGCCAATTATTTTCATTTCCAGGTGCCTGTGAAGGACACATAAGTTCTATCGCAGTGACCTTCGAAATTTACAGTGGTGCCGGAGCCTCAAGCAGCATTTCGCCGATCTCCACAAGGCATTCATGAGATAAACACAGCACCACACTTTCACAGTGCTGTGATTATTATTTATGTTTAAACATTTCGTTCTAAAATTGCGGTTACATTGTGCCACCATCCTGTGGCTTAGGTGGAGCTCGTGAATTTGCGGTGCAGTCACCTCATTTGTGTACGATCAACACTGCAATGTCACTATTCACAGCTGGAGCATACAGACAAATAAAAAAACATATTGATTGTAGCAGGGCTTATGTGTATATTAATGCTTCTCTATTGATAATAATAACTTTATAAGTTCTTTAAGTCTTGCATGGAACACTGCATTAATGTGTTGCAATTAAACCACTGTTTATGATTGCTAGCATGTTTAGTAGTTTTGTAATGTATTTTATTTAAAAGGTAATTTTGCTTCCGCATCACGACAATTAGTAAGATGCCGATGAATCAATCCCTCATCATGCACATTGAAGGAATATTGTGATTTGTACACAGTATTGCATGTACTCAACATGTGGATGTCTATTCAATTTACACATTATATTGCTTTGCACTAGATTCAGACGTAACTTGCACACATTTCAGTAATTTCCGCATAATACGTCTTTCCATAAAATGCGGAGTCCGCATCATACGTCTTATGCGGAGTCCGCATCATTCGTCTTATGCGGAGTCCGCATCATACGTCTTCCATATTCCAATACTTCCGTATGTGAGGTCTCGCATCTTACAGGAACGTTTCAGTAGGGTGGCTGTAATGGCTTGGCTCTCAGCAAGATCTCTGCTAAATCTCACAACACCTTACGTCTTCTCAAACGTATATCCTACCGAAGAAGTGGTCTCAAAGAAGAGAGCCTTCTCCGCCTCATGCAGTCTTTTGTCCTCTGTCATATCATCTTCGTTGCTGCTTATCTGGACTGGTATCGTGCAGAACAAAACAAGTTTGATGTCCTCATGCTAAAGGTCTACAAGCAAGTCCTTGGTCTCACGCACTACACCATTACTGAACTTTTCAATCAACTGGGAGTTCACAACACCCTCGCAGAGCTCATCGAATCCAAATAACGCAGTCAGCTAGAACGGCTCACACTCACTGAAACGGGACGTTCTTTCCTCTCCACGCTTGGCTTCACGTATCACCACCAACAGGTCCCAAAACAATCAATTCTGCAAAACATCCGCAGCTGGATCCACGCGGATCCCATCCCTAGAAACATGCATCCTGAGTACAACAAAGCCCGGTGCCAAGCTCTCGCTGGAGCCGTCCCAAAAGCACTTGCCCACGAACCTGACGCCACAATTTTTGACGCAGCTCAGTATCCTCAAGGCACAGGTTTTGTGGCTGTCGCCTCACGCAATGGAGTCCTACATCATGCAACCAGCGCCACAACTTCCTCTTCCGAGATGGCTGAAGGGGTGGCCATCACCTTGGCCACTCTTAATCCCACCTGTGACACCATCGTATACGACTCTCGCTCAGCCGTCACTAACTACAGCAAAGGCCGCATTTCTCTTCAAGCGCTTCACATCCTCTGCCAGGCACCACACTCCAAAGAAAACATGATCACCCTAACATGGATCCCCGCTCACGCAGGCCCAGTCGACCCACGCCTTCCCAACCTCAACGAGGTCACCCACTTCCTTGCGCGAGGCCTTGTCAACTGCGCTGGAGCTAATGGAGACGAGATGGACACCAGGGACAACCTGAGTACCTACAATAATCTGCTAAGAACTTTCACCTCAGACGCCGAGTTTTTCCCCCACCTTATCCCAAGATCAACCGGGCACAGGCCACCACTTTCCGCCAACTTCAAACAAACACGTATCCTTCACCTGCTCAATTTCACCTCATATTCCCGGACGTGTACACAACCTCCCTCTGTCATTGCTGCGGCAGTCACCCGGCTACGCCTCCGCACAAGCTGTGGGAGTGCCCGGCACAGTACAGACACACTATTGCGATGACCCTTTCGTCAAAGCTCCACGAGGCTCTGCGAAGCGCCGCTCTTGACAACCAAACCTGGGCGACTCAGCACGCCCGTGAGGTGGCGCCGAGGCAAGCCCTTGCCGTCCCTACATGGTAAAATTAGAACCGGCCACCTAAACCTGCTGGCTTCTTACAATAAAGTTTATTCCTCCTCCTGTTGAGCAAGTCATAGGTGATGCTGCACGTGGAGGGCGACCAGATAACAGAGCGTGCAGAGCACCTGAATGCGCTGAGATAGCGCACACAGAGGATGAAAACGGGACACCGAGCGACCGGCTTTTTTATAGAAAGGCGGCGAAACGCGCGCGGCGCAGCGCCCCCTGCCCCGCAGTTGGGAGGCTTATACGCGTGCCTGTCCGTATTGATATGAAGACGACGAGCACTTTAGCTCGCGAAGGCTTGCCACTGATAGTACACCACCTGGAATTCCATGGTTCAAACGCAGCCACAACTACGATATTTACTGTATATTTTCATTGTGATGTTTCGCTTGTTGTGAAGCTGCTGTTAATGCCAACAGATGTGCTGTTGTAATGTCTCCCTAATGCTTATTGACTGGGATTTCTGAAGTGCATTCTTGCTGTTCCTGAAATAACATAGGCAGTGAATCACATTGAGTCATATCCACATCCAACACGCATAAAGAAATACTTATCTTGCACTTCATTTTCATACTCTAATTTCTACCGTTCTCAAAGTTATCCAGTTTTACTTCAAAGGGGCCCTAAAACACTCTTTCAAGTAACCATGGAATGAATTCACTGGAAGAGCTTGTTGCCTCACGCATTCAACACCACGAAAATTTTAAAAATTCGTCCCATGCGAGTGGAGTCACAATAGTTTGGCGGTTACTGCAATAGCATTCTTTCTTCTCTCGACCCGAAGAAAGTGGTGGAAGCTAAGCAGAGATAAATGGCAGGGCCACATAAAAACGTCACGCGGGCTTCTTCACCTTGAGCACTCCTTTTTTTTCAAATGCGCTAATTTCCCAGTGTGATCGCGCGCGCACGCGTGGACAAGTAGTGACCTCCCATGGTGGTCTATGTAACGAGCGAACACGCCATGTTCAAATCAGCCAATGACTGACAGGTGGGCTTGCTACGTGTGATTTTTTGGGCGTATTCCATGAGTTTTGGAGATAACAAAAAGTAATTTCAGTTGACTTTGATAACTTATTGTGAAAACAGTCCGCGTGCTGCGCTATAATGTTTGGTTCGCGTGTTGTCGGGGCCTCTACCATCGATCGACAGCGTTTTCTAGCCAACCTCAAAAAGTATTGCAAGGCCCCTTTAACAAAACGCAAGGAGCAAGGAAGCAACAACTGAGTAGCGCACAAACAAAAAAGTAATTATATGACCACAATGTTCTCTTCGTAGCCAAGCATAACGCTTGACGCTAGGTGAACGCAAAACTTTGAAAGCAGCATGCTTTTCTAATACGCATACCGATATGGCAGCGCAGAAGCTGAAGACAAACAAACAAAAGTTACATACGCTTCTTTTGATACATCACGAGTGCGTCGATGACGGTCACATAAATTGTGCGGAATTCTGCGAACTGTTTCGCACGGTATGTCTTGAAAAAGTTCATTCATTGCCAGTCCTCCACGCCAAGATACCGCGGACGCACGGCAACGTTTTATCTGTGCACTGAGGGGGAGGGACAATCACAGGATGTGTGCGCCATTTTTTATGTGTTATTCATTGTTACGTCACTGCATACTTCATGGTGGGACTTTTGAATTCTTTAAGGTCAATATGCCAAGTGGTGTCAATCACGCGTATCAAACCACTGGGGTGCATAAAGCAAGACATGGTGGCTGTAAAAGGGACTTAGAAATCCTCGTGCGAAAGCGGGTAAAACAGAGAAGCATTAAAACCATGGCATTACCGTTAAATACACTGCAAAAATTTGATTGGTTGATTGATTTATAGGTGAGGTTTAACGTCCCAAAACCACCACAACACCGCAAAACCACCATAACACTGAAGGGAAAAATATTTTCCCTTCATTACGCAAAAAGGCGTAGGTAACATGCTGCCACCACTTCCGTGAAAAAAGTAGTACACCAGAGATCACGTATGACACATAGAACGTACAGCCCATTCAACTTTCGCAGAGATCCCCGCAATGAAGAAATAAAGTAACGGCTGGTACGGAACAACATCTGCTTCGTAGGGCCATTTCTCACACATTATTTATGATACTAATGCTACATGGCTGTAAATAACCAACGTGTTTTCCTTGGACACAGCGTTAGGCATGCGTATGCAGCAGTTTTTTTTTCTGCTAGTACTAGGTCATTCAGAATTTCCCAGGCCACTATTGTAACGAATTCTGTGGCAGCGTCACCTGGGAACTTTTGACTGCACCTGGACACGCTAAAGAAAATTTACGAAGTGAATTCAAATGTTTTAAAATCAACAAGGACAAGTTTCCTATTCACTGAAATTGAATTTTATTTTCCTATGTTTATAAAACGAAATACATCACATACATGCTACAAAGTGCGTGAACAAAAATTTTCGAAAATTTTATTTTATTTCGGCGGCTTTGTATTTGGAGTTTAAGATACGAGGAAAAAATATTATAGCTTCCAGATACCCAAGCACCTGTGTTGTTTTCCTATTGTAGCAGTATTGTGCGACTTATTTTCCGAAAAAGAGGAAAAACATTTTTTCAGCACAACCACACCAGGCGATTACAGAGCAAAAAACAGTGCGAGCAATTTTATTTATTCATTTCAAGACTCCTAATAGGCCTTGTTAGAGTCACCGGCTTCCAGTACGAAAATAAATAATCACACATAATGAATAATAATATATATTATACAAAATGAAATGGCTGAAATCACAAAGAACTTCATAAACACGCCAAATAATGGCTAACAATATTAGTTGAGGCAAAAGGAGCAAAGGAGTGATTCAATATAATAAGCATTAAACAATTGGAGTTATGCCATGCAAAATCACCCAGCGTTTTTTTTTGACAATCAGGAATATGGCGGAAAAAATTTCACGTTTCTCAAAGTTCGAAACTGGTCCCGGTCATTTATTTCCGTTGCCAAGCATTTTGCTCCCTAGTTATGAAAGTCTGTAGTACGGCACCCACTGAGCTACAAGTCCTGAAACAACAGAGTTTTTGGAGAGTCGTTTTCGAATGCACTCAATAATTGGCATTTCCAGCAAGGTAATGAAGTGACCTAACTAAAAATAATGACTTACTTATATATACGAATTCTTCGACAGCTTTTCCCACGAGCAATATTGAATAATGATGCCACGTTTGGGCTTTTTTTTCTCGTAACCTGGCAAATTTCAATGACACAAAAAATTATGCGCTGGTGACCGTTTTGATATGCTACAAATCGAAAATAATTCGGGGAATGACCTTCTCAAAAAAATCTCATAAAATTGTAAATTTCACTTTTTTAGGAAGAGCTCTGTATTCAGCATCAAAAAGCTTGCCTTGGTGGTCGGACAAAAATATGTACAACTTTTCAATTTGAAGTTCTATGTAATATCTCAATATAAGGGAAGTTATCAAAGGTATTATTTTTTGAACTCGAGAAGTATTCTTTTCGAAATTATTTATCTCCATCAGCTTCACCCTTACTTATCTAAAGCAGCAAGAAGCATTTGCAAGGGCAATATTCAACCGACTTCCACAGACCTGAAGTACACGCAGCAAGCTTGAAGCGAAGCAATTGAAATCGTAATGGGGCTATCATCTGCGCTCCATAGCCAGCAGAGGTGCGCTACAATAAATGTCGCTAGAGTTTGGACACTAGTCTTGAAGCAAAAAGATATTGTTCGCGTGGGGGTGGTGTGTGAAGGGAAGGTAACTTCGGTGATACTTTATATACATTCTTGTGTGTTTGTATGTGTGCATGTAGGTATGCACATGCTGAACTAAGAAAACCACAGCTTGTCTACGAAGTGATTGATGATGTTTGGGGTGAAGCTTTTTTCTGAAGGTTTTAACGGTAACCGTGAATCCGCCTGTCTGTCTGTCACTTACACTAACCTCTTCTGCTGAGTCTTCGATAAATTAGGCGGTCACGAACCGGTGACTGTAGAAGGACAATCCGCAGCTTTAGAATAAAAAATACCTGGAGTCTGCGGGAGAGAGAGTTAAGCAGCTCCTCCTGCCTTCCTAGCTACGCCACTGGTGCTGACTCGATCATGAGCCATCAAGCCGTTAAAAAGTATACAGTACTCAATGATCCCTTACGCACAACATAAACGAGACTATCGATTTGGCTACCCGTTCTTAATTTAAAGTTTTTTCGCTTCTCTATTCATATGACAGGCTTTGGGTCTCAGGGAGCAGGGTGCTCTCCTAAAAGCCAGAAAAATAAGAAACAGTTGTTTTACGATGGCGTTTATTAGTCTACTGCATCAATGCTACTTGCATGATATAAGACATATGCCCCGAATATGACTAAATATTGTTAAGAAGTGTATAAAACACACTTACTTCATTTGCAGAACTGCCCAGAAAAAAAATGTCTGACTTCATATCTATAAAGCTGCATGGCTCACCTGGAAGTCACCACACTCAACGCAGTCCTTGTAGCACCCCTCGATTAGCAATAGAATGCAGAATATAACTCTATTCTAATTTTAATTACCCAGTAGAGAGCACCAAATTCGCTCTCTGTATTCCAGGTCAGTGGAAGATTGCCCTTGAGAGTGTGTCATGTCTCTTGGGTTAAGTAGGCAAAAAGCTGTTGCAGATACATACTTCAAGAAGTACTTTTTGACAAAAAAATAATACCCTCTAGTAATTCCACCTATTATAAGCTTGTCCGTAGAGCTTTGAAATGAAATTTTGTGCATATTTATATTTCGATCACCAAGGCAAGTTTTGATGCTGAATGCCAAGGTTTTCCCTGATGAAGTGGCACTCAAAATGTCTTTAGAGTATCTGCTCCAACATCAGTGCCTAAATTATTTTTAATTTGTAGCATGTTGACAGGCGACAAGCACATTTTATTTGTGTCCTTGGAGCTTAGCTTTTTCTCGGAGAAAAATTCAAATCTGGAAATTTCATTCAATGTTACTGGTGTGAAAAGGCCTCAAGGAATATATATACATAAGTAGGTCATTTTTTAAAGTTAGATAACTTCATTACATTGCCAGGAATGTGTTTTATCAAGTGCATTCCAAAAACGTCTTTCGAAAAAAGTTGTTATTTGACACATTTTAGCTTACTTTGCGCCAAATAATAGCTTCTCAAAAATAGGAAGGAAAATTTTTGGCAACAAAACTAAATGACCAGAACAAGGTTCGCACTTCCAAAATTATGTGGTTGTTTTATCAGCCATATTCGTGGTGGTCAGAAAAACCTTCAATGTTTTGGCATGGAATGACTCATTAGAGATAATGCCAACAGATTGAAAAAACAGTGCGTCAAATATTTTTAAAAATTTGAGAAAAGAGGCATTTGCATGCTACATGCGGCGTTGCCTTTTTCTGGCAGAAGGCATCTTCAGATAGGTACAAACAATAATTATGGTAGTAAATATAGAAGTAACACAAATATCTATTTACTCAGTGGTAACAGCCAGTCGAGTCAAATGGGCGAAGTGAACCCTCTCCTACAAAGTGTACATACCCCGTTTAAAATTTAGGAAAAGTGGTCACTGGTAATCACTGCAGAGCACTGTATTCTGCTCAATTAAGCTGGCGAAACCAAAACCGACACACCAAACAGTGCATCTACCATTCACTTCAACAATTTCCTCCATGGCGACACTGTTTTTCTTGCATTGGGGGAGAAGATTAAGTAAATGTCGATAAGCGGGCACAATGCAAAGTGTCTATATTGACATTTGATAACAGCGAGACAAAGAGTGTGGTCATTGAAGTCGTTGTCGAAATGAATGATAGATGTGGTGTCTGGTGCATCGCTTTTCGTTTCGACAGCTAAATTTGGCAGATTGCATCATTCCACAGTGATTATCAGTGGCTTATTTTCCAAAATATCAAAGTGGCTGTAGATTTTTCGTGGAAACGACTTGAACTTGCCCCCTTGACTCGACCAGCTAATACCACTGGTAGAAAGGTAATTGTCTTAATTGTTTTAATTTCTGCCGCAAATAATGTTTGTGCCTATCTGAAGATTGCTTTTGTCACAGGGATGACAATGCCGCAACTAGAACGCAAGTACCTTCTTTCTAGAATATTGGAGACACTTCTTGAAACACCCTGTATTTCATGCAGCGACACGCAGACAATGCGAGTTAAAAACAAACGACGAAGAACTAGCAAGAAGAAATAGCGAGTTCATAAAGAGACAGCCCCGTAGCAAGGAATGTTTTTAGGAGGGTGGGGGGCACTTGTTGATTCCATGAAAAATGACTTTCTTCATTACTCATGCTCAGTAGGAAAACCCACGACATGCAAATTCAGGTGGGCGGGACAAACTCCTCCGGCACCCCTCTGGCTACCAGCCTCCATTGAGCACACTTCCTTGGAATGCAGGAGATGTCACATAAGCAGAAGAAAAGTTGTCGTTATGAACAGATTTAAACGAAGGTCTGCACAGAAGAACGTCTTTAACCCAAGTGAGCACATTCAGAAGAATGTTTTGCTGTATTGGTAAAATATGTAGCGAAAAACCCCATGAAGAGCTGTAGAAAACAATATAAACAATGCGTCAACATGAGCGCCTATGTCAAGTAACAAATGCATACAGTCAAAAAGGCCAGCACGTCTAGTGTCACATGAAAAGACTTACGAAAGCCATACTCATATTTGAAAACGATGTTACGAACTTTCATCTAGAGGCCTTGCCTTGCAACAGGAAAGGTAATACTCATCACATAATAAACTTCTTGATTGTTGTACAAGTTGGCAATGACGGGTCTGATCGCTTTAGTTAAAAAGTGGCCTAAGTGTGCGCTCTCAAAATTAAGGTATACGTAGTTGCTTACTTTTTAAACGAACTCCCTCATGGCACAGGCACTCATCCCACTGCAGTAATGTAAACTTACGAACGAAAATCTGGATGCCCTATTGGGTGCCGTTTCGACTTTGTGCTCTAGCTGACTGATTTGATACGCTGTCAAACACAGTTACATTGTACCAGAAATGTTTACAATGATCTTGCTAGGTTACCAGCACTATATGTTTGCACTCACTATGGCTCTAGGTTGCCAGTGTGAAATTCAACACAGAAATTACAACCGCGGGTCTTTAAGGTAACTTTTTGAAGGCTATCTTTTGAATGTGCGATGTTGAAAGTAAATTTCAAACTGGATAATGACCACAAAGTAAACGTCATCTACATGGTACTGGTTTGTTCTACACTCACTAACGCGGCAGAACATTAACAATGAGTATGCAATCTTGGCTGTAGTGCTAAAGCCTCATGCAACAATCATATAAGTTTGCTTATGAGCTGCTTGATCACCTGTCACTGTTCCACGTTGCTGGACTGAATGCTGAACGGTCCAGAATTGGCAATGGAGGAAGCAGCCAAAGTGATGGCGCTTGATAGTTTGCTGGTGATGCGGTGACCCAATTTGTTGGAACATCAGGTCACCAAGGTGCTTGTGGCATGAACAGTCATAGTGGCACTGGCATGAGAGGCGACAGCTGGCCGAAGAATTATATAGGCCGCGCCTGGAAGAGAATAAATAGTGAGTGTGACTATGTAACTGCTGTATCATGATCCAATGACATGAATAATGTGACATTTCACTGAGACAACAGCAGTTTATCACTAAAAACATTTCCGTGATAAAAACCCAAAAACTATCAGTGATACCTTTGAATATTCGCAGCCTACGTAACATATACAACAGTCTTATTGCATTTATTTCTTTATTTATTCACAATTTTACATTTATTTGTTTGTCTGAGACGTGGTTGTCACCAGACGACAGAAACATGTATGCGCTATCAGGGTACAATGCAGAATACTGCTATCGTGCAACACCACTGGGCGGTGGATCCACTGTTTTTCTTAACTCGTCATTGTCATACAAACGCCACAATGACCTTGCATTTTCTAATAAGTTCTGTGAATCTGTATGAATAGAATTTGACAAGAGTGTTTTCTCAGTCTATTGCCGGAAAACAGTATTAGGATGCATTTATCGTTCGCCCGCATCTTCACAGTCTGAGTTCTGTTTTCAGTTCGGGAAGTTGTTGTACACTATTACCAACGAAAGCAAAACTATCATAATCTGCGGAGACATCAATGTAAACATTATCGACCCTGATAACCACTCATGTTCTGATTATTTAGGGTGTTTACATGGCTACGCTTTTGAATCTTCAATAACCACTCCCACCAGATGTGACATAGCAGGGTCTAATACGATAATTGACCACATATTAACAAATTTTGCTACAGACAGTGCAGAAAGAATCATTGAGCACAGGATAACTGACATTACTCTATAATCCTGACTTTGGGCACAGAAAATCACAAGTATAGAAAAAAGAAAGAGAGGACATCTTTTATTTCCCAGAAATTTGTATCCACGGTACAATCAATTGACTGGACCGTTGTAATAAATGAATCCTGCACCGAAAAGGCTTATCAGCTAATTTTACTACAGTTACACGATCTATTCACGATTGCACTATGGTAAATATCATAGCTCGTCATTTTAGTAATCCCAGAAAACTTTGGGTTACAAGGGCGCTACTTCGATGTACCTTGAAGAAGAACCAGCTTCGCAAAAGAGTTATTTGTGAGCCATTTCACTGTCAACTTTAAAATTGTTTCAGGAAATATTCCAACACACATGCAGCTGCACTTAAAGGTGCAATACAAGAATATTCTCAGAAATATTTGGGATAATGGCAATGATACGAGGCGCAACTGCCAGGTCCTAAACGAGCTCTTAAATACTAAATGTTGTGAGCAGATAACAAAAAGTAGAACTGAAGCAGAAACATATGGCCATCCAACTGATATCGCCAATGCATTCAGTGAATATTTTAGCAGTACCTGTGAATCTCTGAGAAATCCCCCATTACCAACATTACCTCGTCAGCCTTATTGTTTCTTCCACTGACCTACGAGTGCAGAGGAAGTTATTCGTGCTATAACTTCGCTCAGGTCTACAGGGCCCGTTCTTGACTCTGTTCATTTCTGTCACATCAAGTTAGTCTCTAGTGAGCTATCTCCTGTCATTGGAGATAATGCTAAGAAGATGTTTAAAGCAGGCATTTTTTCTGATTCTCTAAAGGTTGGTAGACTAACACCTGTTCACAAAAAAGGTGATCGCGAACTTCTCAGTAAATATAGGCCCATTTGTATTCTTTTATTTTTCAGCAAAATAATTGAGCACCTTATGCACACAAGATTATTATCCTACCTGACAAAGTTTATTCTGTTGACATCAAAACAGTACGGCTTTTGGCCCAGCTATTTCACTGAGCTTGCACTTCTAACCCTCACCGATAAAATAAAAAGGGCAATCGACCAAGGCTTCATAGTTGGTGGTGTATTCACAGATTTACCGAAAGCTTTTGACATAATTAATCACACATTTTTTATGCATAATCTTGAATTGTATGACATAACTGGCATGCACTCCAATAGATATCTAGTTATTTGTGATGTCGCACTCAAGTTCATCAAAATGACGCTAGAGTTTCGGCAGCTAAGAAAGTAAATGAAGGTGTTCCTCAGGGCTCGATCTTTGGCCCGCTGCTATTTTGCTATTTATTGATGATGTACCTGATGTTTTGAGCGCTACAGACTGTATCTTATTTGCAGATAACATGACCTTCTTTACTTATGCTAATAATATAGATAAGATAAAACGAAACATTAACGTGGATCTATTTAAGTTCTTGGTGTCCAATGAACATGTTAAGAAATATTTCATTAAAAATCGTTTTTTTAGTTTTTCATTTCTTTCCAACTGTACTTTTGATAGCTACATCTGTGCATCTGGAGAATAATTTAATTCCCCTGTCCGACTGTACAATGCTTCTCGGTGTAGTTCTTGACCTACATATGAAATTCAATCTTCATGCGCAATCACTCATTCGCAATATAACCTTTGGAATACACGCCATAATCAAAACTCGTTCATATTTTCAGCTACACATATTCCACTCCCTTTATCACGCACAAAACCACAGCCGTTTATCTTATTTCATATCAGCCGGTGGTAACACATATTGGACCCAACTTAAACAACTACAACGCCTACAGAATCAAGCACTTCGAATCAAGACTTTCAGCCATTTCTTAACCAATGCAACGCCACTTTCTCAAAATTTAAATATACATCGTCTTTATCACCTCTTTTAGCTGAAGTTATCAGTTGTGATGTAAAGGCTTTTTCGCGGTAATGTGCATTTAGATAACATTGTCGTGGGAAGTATTGTAATGAATAATAATACTAGGTTTTCTGAGCTTGATAACTGCCTTCTGTCTAAAGATCGTACAAACTAAGGCAAGTTCACTGCCACATTTACGGGAATCAAGCTGTGGAATTCCCTTCCTTACGTAAGAAAATCATCAACCACAGTACTTGCATACAAAAACCAAGTAAATAAATATTTTTTGCAACAGTTGTCTTCCTCTTTGCAACTGCTTTTTAATGTAGCGATAACAATTGCTACATGTTATATTGTCTTTACGTTTTGTATTATAACTTGCCCTTGTTTGTTCTTCAGAGGTTTCTTTTTTGCCTTGCTAAACATATATGTCTTTTCTACTTTCGTTTTTTCGCACTGTGCTTTTTTTCTTACTGAAGACAGCGTTAACATCATGCATGGAAGCCCCCCTGACAGTTTCTAACTTTAGGGCTCCTTGTGTGTATTACCAATCCTGTACGCACTTTTCTGTAAACTGACATTGTTGTTGAATAAAACTTGAACTAGAATGTGCTGGCCTAACACAACATCAAACCTTTTTCATCAGTCACGTGTGTTCATACCTGCACACTACTGTATGTGGGATGTGGGTGTGACCCACATCTGATTCACTCTCTATGTTAACTCAGGAACAGCAAGGATGCACTTTTTATTGCTCTGAGTAAGCATTAAAAAGACAGTAAAACACTACATTTGATGCCGATAATAGCAGGTTCACAACGAGTAAAAAATTTCAATGAAAAGAAACTATAAATATCAGTTGCGACTGCGTTTGAACCTTGGGATTCCAGGTGATTTACATAGCCACACTAGTGGTGGTAAATGCTCCAGAAAAGACTCATCAGGCATCGTATATAGTCAATGTCGGGTGTGTTTGCAATGTTGCCTATCCTTTTTAAACAATGTAATAAACAAAAAATATGTACTCATATATGACCCAACAAGCTACAATGAAGCGCTGTTTTACCTGGAAGAAATTATGATTTGCGTATCATGGCACCGTGGCATGCACCATGTTTTGACAACCCTGAAGTCTGTGCTCTCAAGAGCAAAGGCGTGAGTACAGGCATAATATTGTACCATCAGCTATTCCTGAGGCATCATTGCGATTGACATATCTGGTAAGCCCTTGATATGCTTACAGCTCAACCAGCTACTCCTGAAGCATCAGTGAAATTGACAAATCTGGTAAGACCTTGATATGCTCACAGCTCCTAAGTTTACACAAATGTATATATCAACTTCATAACAATTGACTGAAGGAGTAAAAAAAGGCAGCCAAGACAGCTTGCCATTAGATCTTTCACATGAAATCAATCTCCACAAATCATGAAATTCACTGAACTGTATTTGAATTTAGTTCATAAGAATGTTTGAAAACTACACTTTTAAAGCTATTTTTGTGCCTCTGCTGCGCTGAATAATAATTGTATCCCAGGTAAAACACTAACAGAACTTCAAGAAACAGTATGTTTATAACGAGTATGGCAAATTAATTCTGTGCAACATTGTATAAAAGTAAGTGCATAAGGGCTTCAAATACATCTTGACACCAGTCACCTGAGCCAAATACTTGCCCTGTATTATTTCAGTTCTCTTTGAAAAGAGTAAGAGCTTTCCAATTTATTATACAAAAGTTGGCCCTATTGCAAACCATCATGTAAATCATTTTACTATTTATATACTAGTAATGACCAAAGCACTTAGGCTTGATTGTTTGCGAAAAAGGAATACCTTTCGTGAATGTGAAAACTTCTGCTGAAATAAATTGTAATGTTTGTTTTAAATAAAAAATAATTGATTTTTTCAGTCACATTATTAGGGTTTTAAATTTGTTTCCAAGTGAAAAAATGATTTGATTCTATTTCATTAACAACATTAAGCTATCAACTCTGTTCCTCTGTTCCAGTCGCAAAGCAAATGGTGCCAGGAAGAGCAACATGTAATCACATACTTCGGGAATATAGCATAGTGCCGCCGCTGGCGAATATTATGCGTGATTTATCTCCCGAAATGGGGGACGCTGTGTTAATTAGCTCAACCCAGTTGTGTAAACAAGGATCTAGGAGTGGGTTACACAGGTAGCCGTCAAAGTTGGCTGAAGAGCTATACGCAATTGTTCGCAGTTGTCTTTTGAAAAATAAAGTTTTTTTTCCATCCATCAGCAGTTATAAATTAAAATCTCTCCAATACAATCTGAATTCCCAAATCGAAATATTACTTGTACGTGGACGTGAGGCAGGGTTGGAGGGAGACGAAGAGGAAGAAGAAATTAGAAATAAAGGAGATGGCTGACACCCCAGCCTAGTACTGCGCATTATTACAAATTGGCGCAGCCGCGTATACTTTCCGTGGGGACATTCAAGATGTGGTTGGACTTCACCATTGGAGCTAATCAACGCGGTGGCATCCGGATCTTGACCGCAACGCCTCAAGATGAAGACGAACTAGCCCTTCCGGAAGCAGTGAGCACTGACGCTTTTGTTTCCTATATAATTACTTAAATGAAGCTCACGCTAGACCATTTACTTGCTAAAAGAACGGTGAGGATCAACATTAAACTTCAGGATCATGAGAATTTCGTGCTGACTCTAGTAGGAAACGACGTGAAGCCTGCTACCGCTGCTTCACCTGAGAGTTCCGTCGAGCTGATCAACAAGTTTCTTGAACTGCACCAAGAACAGAATAGGCAGAAAAATGATTTAATGCGCTTGCTTGCAAACGCGACGGAAAGATTAAGCAGACCGAGTCGCGAACACGTGAAGCCAGACATGTTTGACGGAGAGTCTAGTAGTCCCGAATACTGGCTCACGTTTTACGAGTATGCATGCAATGAGAACTACTGGCACAGCGACGAAGATAAAGTGAAAAACATGTGACTATTCCTATCGGGCATAGCAAAGAGTTGGTAGGAATGGCGTCTCAACGCTCACAGCAACAAACCATGGATAGAGTGGAAAGCAAGCTTTCTGAGCTTCTTCAGCGAGAACAAGGTATTACTATGGGACAAAGCAATTACGTTCAAATACAGGTCTGGATCTACACTTAGCTATTTTTATGAGAAACGGCGCTTGCTACTGCTGGCGGACTCATCTTTGCCTGAGACGTCTGTGGTTCCGCTTATCATTCATGGTTTAAGTCCGGACCTCCAGAAGCAAATACAAATGCGAGAACCCAAGACGGTCGAAGAACTTCTGCAGGGAATGCGAAACCTCTACCTCCAGGCCAAACCAAAAGAACAAAACAGGAATCAGTTGAACGAATCGCAAAAATGCAAAAGTCATATGACTTGCACTCTTTGCGGGTATTTCTTGGTCTTGCAGGGCATTTCCGGCCATTCATTAGAGATTATGCGATCAAAACCAAATGCCTAACAGAAATGACTAAGAAGAATGTGCCATTTCGGTGGACAGCAGAGTGTGAATCTGTTTATGACAGCCTTGTGACTATTATTTCATCGGATCCGGTCCTGACTCTTCCAGACTTCAAGTCAGGCGCAGTGCTTTACCAGAGAGACCGACTCTCCACGGAGCCGTCAACAGAGAGTCGTCGGGTACTATTCGTACACATTTTCGAAAACTCAACTGAACTACACGACTACAGAGAAGGAAGCCTTGGCAGTTCTAATGACCGTACGCTATTTTAGACCTTATCTGGATGGCAGGAGCTTCAAGCTCTTTACGGATCACCAAGCCTTAACGTATATACTTAACCTCGCCTAGCCTCGAGGAAAAATTGCTACGTGGGTGAGTGAACTCAAGTAGTTTACTTTCATGGTCCACCACAGGCCTGGGGAACACCTCAAGGACGCAGATGCGCTTTTAAGACTTGCGGTAGTTCCTGATCATAAAAATGTCAACGCAACATTGTTGTGGGAGGGAACGGAAGAACTTAAGTTTCATAAAGGAAAGTTCACAGTCGCAGAAACAATGGTGCCACGAATTTTGGAGTTCTATCATGACTCCCCGCACTCAGGTGGACATGATGGCTTTTGGAGGACATATCTCAAGATTCGCCAGCGTTTCCAGTGGAAACACATGAAAGAGGACGTTCAAAGGTATGCTAAGTGTTGTCATCAATGTCAAGTTCACAAAGCCAAGTACCTTCAGAAAACAGACGAGATGGTTTTGCCTCAACATTCCCACGTACCATTTGAAGTCATTCATCTGAATTTCGCAGAGCTCAAGAAGAAGGCTGCAGGAGTAAGAAGAACGCAGTCTTTCCTAGTGGCAATAGACGAGTGCACAAGAATAGTGGCTGCACGGCCGGGAAGGGAAGACGCAAATAGTGTGATCGCTCTTTTGAGTCGGGAGATGTTCAAGAATACGAAAATAGTAATATCAGACAATGGGCCAGCGTTTCTCAGTCAGCGTTTGCAAGATTGGGCAAAGGAACGAGGAGTTGTATTGCGACGCTGCGCTCCGTACCATCCTGCAGGAAATGGCATGGCTGAAAGAATCATTCAGGATTTGAAGCAGTTTACTTCAATGTATCCAGGTTTTCAGGGTGGATGGAAGTGCTGCTTGGAGGCAGCTGTCGCTCATCACAATCGGTCGCACACTGCGAGCATCGGCTGTAGTCCATATTTTGCAGCTTTCGGAAAGGTGTCAGTGCTTCCTGCTGATCAAGAACTTTGCATTGCAGACCACCTGCAATTGTGCGAAAAACTAAAACCTTCGCAAGCCTACCAGCGATACCGGGAAAGTATGAAGAGGAACTTTGACCGTCGCCACAACACGTGGATACCTCAGATACAACTGAACGAACTGGTGCTTGTCAGAAAAGGCCGTCCCAGCAAAAAAGCAGGTGTACATGGGACCTTATCGCGTGGTGCAGATCGCAGTGCAACATGGCATTCTCAAAAGGGTCGTTTACGCCAACGATGATGGCGTGCTGGGGTTTGCGACCATTGGAAACGTTTTCAAGTATAACCCCAGGAGGGATGAGTCTTCAAAGAGGGCGAGTGTACGTGGACGTGAGGCAGGGTTGGAGGGAGACGAAGAGGAAGAAGAGGTTAGAAATAAAGGAGATGGCTGACACCCCAGCCTAGTACTGCGTGTTATTACATTACTTACAAAAAGCTCGGCTTAAGGCGTCTCTGTTATGTCTCCTTGGCAAAAAGATATAAACAATACACAATTTACTTTTATTCGGTCACCGATAAATTTATTGAAGAAAACGATACTTCTCAATGAAATTGAAAAGCAAGGTTTAGAAATAAAAGGTGCAATAATTTTATCTTTTAGAGGAAGTACATCACTTTAGAGTCTATAGTCACAAGGGCGTTTCTTAGTACGTAGCGGGTGCGTTCCCGCTGTGGTAAACCTCGTGCTCATCATATTCGATGGCGGCGTGATCGGTGAGCGCGCGAGCAGCTGTGTGGGCCACCTCGTTTAGGTTTATGGGGGCACCCGCTAAGTGTCCAACAAAACTACGAAGCACTTTTAAATTGCAAGGAGATTATACCCTACTTCTCACCCGAAATCTAATCGGCCTCAAGCGCTCACGTTCCGATTGCTACAAACACAGACATATCTTGATCTTTACACTATGCATGCTATATATCTTGAACTATCAAGGTGATGTGTGCCCCGGATGTAAGCTTGAGTCTACATTTGCACACGTGCTCTGGGGATGTGTTCTTTCAAGGCTCGATTCCACATTGGCCCGGTTGGAGGCGCCCATCCACAGACCACATTGGTCAACCTCTTTGGGCTTTCCACCAGGGCCTGGAAGTGGCTGAGAGGCTTAGCCAGGCGGCGCCGACATGGGAGTCGCCCGTTCGTGCTAGGGCGCATCCTGCAAGACCTGAATTAGGTTGTTCCGACCGACCGACTGAACTGACCTCCCAACCGAACGACCGACCGACCGACTGCGTTGCGATGGCCGTTCCTTTTCCACAGGTGGTACGCGGCACACCTCGCCCACTGGAACCGACGGCTACCTACCTGCCACGAACCCGTAGTGTAGCTCGCTACGTGGATCAAAGGCCCCGGAAAAGTGACATCTGGCGTGACAATGAGTGCAGGCATTTGTGTTTTGTTTGGCGTAACCCTGTTTTCTTTTTCGATGTGGGCATAAACTCTCTTGTTGATATATGATCATGTGTGACCCAAAACAAATGGTTAGTGAAAACACCAGAAAAACAGTAAGGGTCCAATCAGTTGTAGACTTATTATTTATTAGTAACGACATTTTTATATACTCCTTTGATGTGGTTGATAGTGTCTCGCACCATTAGGCAGTCTGGCTTTTTTTTCCGCTTCGTGATACAAAAAAGCATATAAAACAAGAAAAAATAATTATTAAGAATTTCGCTGAAGCTCATCACCGTGCAATATATGACTGATTGTTGAAAATGTGTGATAAGAAGCCAGGCTGCGCCTTGACCCTCTGGAATCTTTTAAAAGAGCATATTCATTATTGCATTGAAAGTTTTGTCTGTTCGAAATCTGTTCACACTAACACAAACAACCCATGAATGACAAGAGAAATCATTATTCTACACCTTAGGCTAAAACGAGCCAAAAACATAGTAAACCCGTTAGTGAAATATCTCAAATAAATGTCAGTCTCGCTTTTAAACTCTCCGGTGCGAAGTTTAGGTATTTCACACGTACATTCCCTGAATTCTTGAAAAAGGTCCTGAAAAATTCTGGTGATATTTAGAACGAACGAATGCTGCAACCAGTGAAATATTCGTAAATGGTTTCATCGTAATTGGTGCGTCAATTATCGCTCATCACTTTCACAGATAATTCTGCTCCGTATTTTCTGCTCCCTACCTTGAATCATTCCATGAAAACGTTCTTCCAGTTAATGTCTTTTCGTTTCATTTTCTTGGCTGCTGCAGCTGAAAACAAAATCGTCAGCTGGTCTAGATAATATCCCTTACATATTCCTATTTAGGTATGTCAAACCCGTTGCGCCCATTATTTTAACAAATGTTTTTCACCTCGTACCTGATTGTTGGCGTACCGCACGTGTAGTCCCAGTGTTTAGAAAGGGGATCGTCTCAACGTAACAAACAGGCCTGTTTCCTAAACGTGTACGTCATGTAAGCTATTGTAATACATAGTCACACATTACATTACCACATTTCTTGAAGAAAATATCTTGCTGTCACCATCACAACATGGATTTAGAAAAAAAATATCGACGACACCACAGTTACTCGCAACAATTTATGAGTTCCCGTCATTGCTTGATATGAGGAATCAAAGTGATGCTATTTTTTAGATTTCAGTAAAGCCTTCGATCTTGTCCCGCATAGCCAACTCATTTCTATTGAATAATTTAGTCCTACCTGTGAACATCATTGATTAGATCTGTTCTTACCTTCATAATCGCAAGCAGTATGTTAAAGTAAGTGACGGCATGTCTGACATTCTACATAAATCGTCCGGTGTCCCTCAATGCAGTATTTTGGGACCTGTTCTCTTTTAGTTAACATAAATTATATTGTTGGATCAGTAGATACATCGCAAATACACATGAAGCATTTTGCAGATGACTGCACACGTTTTAAGAACATTACTACTCCAGATGAACAGAAGTGCCAGCAATCCAACCTGCGTTCCGTTTCTAAGTAGTGTGAAAAATGGTCAATGAAAATAAATAACGATAAGTCAGTTGTCATGCGCAAAAAAAATAAGAAACATCGTTTCAATTATAGGTATCATCCTAACAACTGTCTCTTGACTGAGGTTGAAGAGTATAAATACTTGGTCGTCACAATTACAAACTGCCTAACATGGTCGTCATATTAATAAAACAAGCTCATTTGTTTCAACAAAAGTTAAATTTTTAGGCATGAACTAAAATATCACCCTCAGAAATAAAACTTTTGGCCTACAATGCTTTTATAAGACCGACATCTGACTATGTTAGCGCTGTTGGAGACCCACATCTAAAGAAAGATATTAGTAAACTTGAGATGGTGCAGCGTAAAGTGGTTCGTTTTCTCTTTATTGCTTACCAGAGATATGACTCATAAAAAAAGATCATGACCATCAATAACATCCCTACTTTACAACACCGAAGGGCAGTTGCGTGACTCAAATTTCTACACTCGCTTTATTTTTGTAAATGTAACATTTGTCCAGAAATTTACATAAAAATGGAATTTCAAAACCAACTAGGCACGCACATGCATACACTCTTAAGCCTTACTTCACACCTACAAATCTCTTCATGAATGCTTTTTTTTTCTTTGGACTGTCAATGAGTTGAACGGATTGACTTTTGAAGCGTTCGCTAACAATCATTATTTGGATGTTGACAACTATGTGTCTTTCTCTTTTTAGTAATACAGCACAAGGTCTCGAATGCTTCACAGTGCACTTGATTTACATTCTGTACTTGCAATTTAGACTACCTTGCTGTAATCTTGATTCGTTTGTTGTTTTTTTTGTTCTATGTTCAACTGCTTTACCATGATTTTATTGCCTCGAATTTCCTTGTATTTGGTTTAAGCTGTGAAATACTTTTTATTATGCCCCCTGCATGGTCTTCTACCGCAGTATGCTGTAAATAAATGTAAAATAAATAAATGTGCGCTGACACAGGAAGAAATGAGCGCCTCGATAGAAGACATAGCACTAAGTTAAGAATGCCGCTTCGCAGCGGATATTTCGGCTATTACCAACTTGCTGAAGATTCGCAATCCAGGAACTTTTTTTTCATCTCAGCGTTTGTTTACGTTTACAATGGCCGTGCCAGCCACCCCAGCAATCGATTTTGTATTCTTCAGGCAGCTTCGGGTTGTCTCGGGTTCCCAATGGACGCGACCATGACACCATTTCCTGACCCGACTGGAACTAGCTGTTTGATCGTCTGTCTAGCTCTGTCTGCCAGAGAACAACAGCCAGGACTCTGGAAATGCAAGAACCCCAGAGCTTGCTCCAACTGTTGCGGATGTGCTTAGAAGGTGGGCTCGCACAGTGGATTGAACTCCGCTATAATGTGCACCGCATCTAAACATAAGCGTGCCTTCTTTGCATATTTCCGAACAACTAAAGTACTGCCAACGTTTTTAACGTCAAAAGAAAGTGTTTCGACAAGAGAAGAACTGAACGCCTCGATATCAGCCAGAGCACAAGAGTGAGAACGCCACTTCTCAGCTGATCTTCGGCTATTCCCATCTAGCGGATAAATCGCATAGAATTCGAGAATTTTTTATATGAGCATGGGTCGGACAGTAGTGTGCTTACCGACGACAGCTCCAAGACCAGATACAATAACAAATTTTTATTGAAACATTATTCCAGGGTCATTCTGCGTCAAACGTTACAGACATTTTCGCGGCCATCTCAAATGCATTTGGAAAACTTGTGCTATTTGCTGCGTTGAAAAAAGTGAAATAGTAGAATATTTCCGAGAGAAAAAAATTCTTTGTTCACGTGGCTGCCTTCTGAACTTCTTGAATTGTTGTTTGGGTGTTTTTTGTGCAAAAAATATATTTTAAAATTACGCTTCTTCTTTCTTTACCAAAAACTGTTCATATGTTAGGTAAAGGTTTTTGTGTAAGATGTTTTGCAGCTCAATATTTTAACACAGATTTACTAGCACATATGCCTCGAAGATTTTAGCCAAATTGTGTTATGTTCGTGTTTTTTGTATTGCAATACTGCGCCTTCTATGAATATCTGAGTAGTAAATACATGCTACAAAGAAAGTAAATTTTGAGGAAAAAGAATTTTCAGACCTCTCAAGTTACTGAACTTTACAAAAAAAGCTAGAAACTAAACTAAAACTTGTCGATTTTATCTAAATAGTAGGCAATTTGCACAATGTGGTCGTATAATATAAAAATCATTATTACACCTACATCGAAAGCATAAAACAGTTCTTTTATATGGCAAACTATCGTTATATTTTTAAGAGAAAAAATAATTGTTAAACTTTCCTATTGACGGATATGGGGAATTTAAAGAGGCAGCTGTCGTATGACCAAATGGAAAGGTGTGTGCCAATAGGACATTTCAAAAATATTCTCTTCCTTAAAACAAAAAAAAATGTAATGATAAGGTTTGCCATATGAAAAGAACTGTTTATTAACTTTCGAATAAGGTAAAAGAGTGGTTTTTAATTCAACGACAACATGATGCAAATTGCGTAATAATATGAACAAATATTACAAATTTGCGATAGTTATTTTTTTCTTGTAAATTTCAGCAACTTGAGAGGTCTAAACTTTTTTTTCTCAAAATATCCTGCCTGTGGAGTAAATATTTACTACTCAGATATTTACACAAAGCGCAGTATTGCAATAGAAATCATATGAACATAACACGTTGTGGCTAAAATCTTTGAGGAGTATGTGCCTGTTAATATGCTCTGATATTACTGAGCTTCAAGTGGCTTACACGAAACCCTCTACTCAACATGTACAGCAAATCCAAACTGTACTTTTAGAATAAAAGTTTCCACGAGCAACACCCAAACGTCATTCCCGGAAGTTCATAAAGCAGCCACGTGGCCAAATATTTTTCTCCCAGAAACCTTCTACCGTTTCACGTGTTTCAACGCTGTAATTCAGCACAGACTTTTTCATACATAATTGAGATGGTCGGCTATTTTCTGGGACGTTTGGTAGGAATGATCACTCAGAAATCACTTAATGATCTGCAAGAACATGTGAACTATTTGTTAGCGAACGCACGAATACCGTCACATTGAAAACTTGCTTACACTATATTGTCGCTAAAAATTTTCATGGAGCACATATGTTGGGTAACATAGGGCCATTCGCAGTGACATCTAGCTTTGTAAAAGTGATAACAGAATCATCAACATATCACAATTACACCTTTTTCGCTAAAGAAAACCATAAGGGGCTGCGAAGCAGCATTCGGGGTACACACCAAGGTTCTGTTCACTCCGCTCAACTCAAACCCCTCGCTGCCCTTGCCACAGACTCGCATTGTTTCTCCGTAGTCTCTTGTCTCGTTCACTCAGACAGCTGACACTGGACACCTCTTGCACAGTATTGAATACCGTACTGCCCATTGTTTTTCTCACCACACATGCCCTCAAAATGTGCAAGTACGATTCGCCTTAGCCGCAATATGATATTTGAAAACACACTTGCGAGAGGCACATCTCATTGAATAAAAAGAATTGACCCTACGTGGTTGTGCTAGATGTCCCTACATACATTGCTGTTCTCAATATTGTGTTTAATATAAGTGTTGCTACCTGCGCGTCCCATCGTTTTACGACTAACTTCATCAAGTTCCAGTTGTGGTACCAGGTGAGTCCTGGAAAAACACCACTCAGAGAATCAAGTCGAAAGGGACACTTAATTTACGTTTCAAATAGGGTAAAAGGGTTGCAGTGACAGACACTTTGAATAAGTAACAGTTGGCGAATAACAATAACTTGAGCCAAACCTTTCAACAAGTCGACATTCTTGTGAAAGTTGGCATGGATGATAAGTTCAGAGAATGTGCTACCCTTGCCCTTGCTCGCCCACTATTGATCAGCTGACACACGAGATAGATGATGCCTGTTGGTGTTCCCGAAAGCTCTCAGTTGTAAAAAAGAAATCACGCACCAGTACACAGAACTCGCATTACACTGCATACTCGCATTCAATAGGCACATATGAAACACTTGTAACACTTGACAGCTGTGAAGTGCTAGAAGTCACGTTAATAATGTGTGGAATAGCTTGCTGAATTCCGTGCCCACTTGTTGTGCACCCGCAATCTCTGACGACCGCGCAGCTCCGGCTCGCCCACAGCCATCTCCTGACGCCGTGAAGCTCTCACTAAGTGATACCCCGTCCTCGAACTCCTTCGATCGTGTCCTTTTTCTCTATTTTCTCGTTACATTGGTGTGTGGGTGTCCTCATCTCTATCACATCCCTTTTCATCCTCCCTATCACTTTTTGTCTCTCCTTACCCCCATCTCTCGTGAGCCTCTGTTGAGGTGTTTCACTATCATTCAGACAAATATGGAGCTCACTTTTCTCTTCTTTTCTGTCTTTTCAGAATCACTTACACTTACATAGTAACAATGACAGAAAAATAGGCATTCAGCAATCATTGCAGTCAAATCTGCATAATGAAATTTTCTAGGATGGTTATTTATAAAAAAAGGGTCATTTCATAATATATTTATTTGAACGTTAGACTGGAGAGTTATATGCACAGCACAATTTGCTACTTCTCAGTGAAAGTACTGTAGCGGTTGCTCTGGCTCAGTAGTCATCTGCTTGCCGGAAAAAACACGCAAGAATGTGGGCGAATATTCTTGCTTTCGGCTGTTCAAAGGTGCACACTGTAGTGATTACTTTGCATGCGAAAATGTAATTAGCTTTTTCAAATTACGGGGAACTGTGCCTAGTTCATGGATCAACTGTGAGAAGCGAAACAAGTACCTGAACGCTGGTTCGAGACATCCAAAATGGCTGCCTAATTGTGTACGAGAAACATGGTGCACTACACCAGGCATCCAGTTCAACCAAACTGTTCAAGTGGACTAGATATTGCAAAATATTGACGACTAAGAGTTAGTGGTCTGTAGGACAAAATGCCCCTTGTTGGCCTCACTACAATTGGCCCAATTGTAGCTAAATACGCCCAGATATTACAAAGCTTGTTCAAGCTAGGTTCTAAAATTGCTAACCGACCAACTCAAACACCAGAGGACGTCATGTGGACGAGGGTTTTTTGACTGCCACCGATAAGACAGGCATGGTTTGTTTTTGCACACTATTGCACAGGTGATGACGCTTGATAGTGTATGCAAATGCAGCAACAGCACAATGGTGCCACCACTTTTTCACAAAAACAAATAAAATTGAAGCAATTACCCTTCTCTGATTAGAAAATGATGGCTACCATTTTTCAAGACAAAGGGGGCAATTTCAGTGTAATATTTTATAAAATGTGGGCTATAGTTACATCTGACGTATACTGTGAAACATTCACCACAGTAAGAAATACAATAAACCTTGATGAAATCACAAAATCTCATCTTTAAACGTCCCCCTACATCACAAAGTGCATCCTTGCAACACAAGCAGAACCAATTGGAAGATCAACTATATATATAGTGGGAACACTGATTACATGCCCTACCGTCCTGAGAGAGCACCATGCGAATATTTCCTGTTCTTCAACTTTAAACAGCGGGTCGAGGTACGAATTGAAGACAGTGAGAAATTCAAAATCACCGTTCACAACAGGTTCAATTACAAGGTGGCGATTTTTCGTGCAGATTGAGTAAAGAAGCTTGTAGTATGGTACGAAAAGTACTAAAACGTTAGAAGTGATTCTAGAGAAACGTGAGAATGAACATTTACTTATTGAGAGCCAAGTAGTCCTTACTCTTTGTATGACCCTCAAAGTTTTTATGCGTTGGATTTACGGAAGCATAATTGAGTTCATTTTACTACCTTATCACCATGAGTATATACAGAAGGTGTACCCTAATAAATACAATGGAGTAATTCACAATAAATTGCCGATCTGGGGACCTCATATTGAATATATTGCCAGAAAATGTACGCGGGCCATTGGTGTATTGCGAATGCTTGCGAATGGTGGCTCCATTTGCGAATGGTGGCTCCATTTATTGGGGGGTTGTTAAGATGAAGAACACTGAGAAGGAAGTGGAAATGAGAATATTTGCATGTGTCACTGAGCGAAGTACTGTTGCAAGTTTATTTCTGTACCAGAAAAGCAAATAAATATTAACCACGCACCAAAAACGAAAACATTCATGTTGCCGAACTGTTCACATTTTTCAAGTTAGGCCTATAAACGTTCAAAATCAGAAGCTATCTCGACCATTACGCAAAGCTTATTCCTAATACTCAAACATACAATCTAACGCTAATCAAGCGAAGCCATTTTAAACAGTCGCTTGCATTGAACCGAACTGAATCTTTAAACTACACCAAATCACTACAGAGCTGGCGTCTGAAACCGCCGCCGGGCTTACGTACACTGAAATTTGAAAAACAGCACGTGTACCAAAAGCAGTAAGAGTAACGTACGTATCTGCGCATGTGCCCGCCCATCCCGCTATCATGGTGAGCTCGCTGTGCTGCAAAGCCCGGTATGCTATAACTGCCTTATAATATTATATCGCATTACGTTCATCTAATTCCGAAATTGTGTTGTGTACATTTCTGTGGGGCTCCAGTCTACAAAATCAGAAGTTAGTTTTTTTGAAAAGATAACAATTTCGCTCATAATATGGCCTGCCTAAAAGAGTTCCTAACAATGTGTTCTTCCTATAATCAATGTTTCCTTCTTTTCCTTGTTATTTAAAAGTTCAGACTGTTCAGACATTCACAAGAATATACAACACAGCGTTACAACAACCAGCAATATTCTTAGGTCAGCATTTTTCTGTGTTTTATGGCCACGAAATTACAGGTTAAAATTTAATTTGTACAAAAATAGCTGCATACTCTGAATGTGTGTGTATGCAATAACATCCTCGCACGTGATAGTTTTATTCGTGGCGAAATTGAACTTGATAAAATTTTTTTCGTATAATGCAAAATTACTTGCCCACATTGTGTTAGATGGCTCATTACCACATAATCTGCACAATATCGTACCAAAAGGTAATATTGCCATAGCTGCATCACAATGTGAAGAAAAGGCCACCGTCAGCTCACTTCGCCCAAATCGAGATTGGTGTTTTTTCGTCAGTCTAGTACATGATTTTATACCTCTTTTTGTGGTTGAGTTTCGGCAGTATTGTGCTCATCTTACGCAATTAGGACACTGATATTACGTCAGCTCTTATAATATCATATATATTCTCTATCTATTTTTGCGGCACTTTTTGTTGGTGCTGAATCCCACATAATAAAGGCATTCCATGCACTACTACCTGAGCAATAAAAAGTTATCGTCCGTTTGGGTGCTTCGAAACAAAGGGCTTCTTGTCAACAAAACACCTGACTATTTAGCCAAATCGTTCATAAATAGATCAAGTCTACCGAATCTTTTATCATTTATTTATGTCACTGCTGCTCGATTATGCAGGCAAGTGATTCAGGATGCTTTTAGAGACACAGCATTGACAAACTCCACCGAATATCAACATCTAAAATAATACCGGTGGCCAGCGTTTTGTGAAACCTGTGAACTAGAAGTAGCTCTAACAGGGCTGCGCTGCGGGGTACTGAATATAAATGTATACAAACGCAGATCTGCTCAGGCATTTTCGCTACTGGGTGCAATCTGTGGTGAACTGGAAGCAACAAATAATTTCTTTGTGAGCTGCAAACGGTTTTATACAGTAGGCAAAAACCTTTTAGAAACCTTTTAAGTATTGAAATGCATTAACCGGTTTGGGGACCTTTTCTGTGTTTTCTCCAATGCGAAGGTTTGCGTGGCTGCCCAAGGCTAAATTATTGAAACTATTTGATTGACTAAGTAAAGAATAATCTTATGCTGATGTGTCGACAAATAAATATATATATATATTATTCATTTGTTTATATTGAACAAAAACCTATTTCGTTTTAATTAGAGACATACAGTAGATCAAGCGCCATCGTTTTCTAATCAATCTACAATATTTTCAATATAGAAACTTTTATACTCTAAAACCTAATATCAATATATAAAAAGACCCAAGTCTAGTCCAATCCCTCAAAGAGGGTATTAGCTAATGTTATTAGGTGAACAAGAAAAAAAGTATTGGCCCCCATATCTGCATCTGTCACAGCAAATGTCGTCAAAAGATGACAGTCTTGCTACTGGAGAGAGTGAACAAAACGTTTATTTGATGTTCTGTGCGAGAAGCTCGGTGAATCGTATTCTGGAAGCGCTGCTTAGTCTTGCTTCGTGCAGCAAAAACGAATGAGCACGTTGAGGCACGTGAGACAGGATCGCTATCTAGCAGTTATCTTTGAAAACAAAGGAAGGCGTGTACGCCTGTCTCGGAAGCAATAAGGTGTAGAACGCAAAGAGACGAGCAGGTGCTACCACCATGTCGTCTTAGCAGAGCGTTCGAAACACTTCCCTTTCTGAGCATAGGGACGTAATGCCAGTGCAGCGTAATAAACGCTACGCTCCTTAGAATTACTTATGCATGCCTTCTCTAGTATAGACACACATACAAAACATTGACGTGTTGTTATGGTGCCTAGATAACGCAATATTTGGTGAGTAATTGACAATAGCACAAGTACAAATGCTGAACCTTGAGGAATATTCGTTGGCACTGCCGATGAGGTTGGCCGTTTAGGGTATCGTTTGGTTCCGTTGGAGTATCGTTGCAGTGGACAAACAGACAAACGTTCAGACAGATAGACCAAGTTTTTTATCCTTGAAGTGCCCCAAGAAAGTCTATCGTCGTTAAAAATACAGTTGTTGGGCAAGAAAATGGGTTTGAATGGCCAATGATGGTGATGGTGAATGCAGTGAACCTGAGGGTTAGCGTGTTGATGATAACAATAATGAACGACGGTGCTGCCAGTGTTGAAACAAACCAAAACAATTCGATCTCACAAATGATGTACCGTCCATTTCATGGCCGATCTCCCGTGTTGGGATACGCAAGGACTCTGAGGAAAAACTACCAACAAACATTAGCAAGCGGTCACAAGAACGTTTAGGATAATGTTGACGACAGAAAAGACGAACGAGTTGAATTGATGATGATGGCGTTGTTCATTCTTTATTTAGTTATGATCATAACGACTAATGGGTAGAAAACAAGCTATCGAAGGTCAAGGTTCTCTTGAACGACCAGAAAGGATGATGGACCTATTGTAACTGGTGTAGTCAGCGTGTACATGTGTGGAAACTTGTTTTCGCCTAAAAATATGATTCAAATTGGCAAGCTTTTGGTTTATTTTCACTTCGCTGGTAATATTATTGCATAATGGAAGAAATGTTTTCTTGTACAACCAGATTGAACATGGAATCCAAGGAGTAAACACTGCTAGCGCGAATTGGTCTTGCTACGACTCCGCGTGTTGCTATTTCCGAACTCCCAAGAACGACTCAAATGCACGCATGGCCATGTAATGGTTATGCTGCTCGATGGCGATATCAAACTGCCACCGTAGCATCTGCATTTTGAAAGGAGAGCTGAATGCTTTATCATTGTACAATAGGGCAAAAAAGGTGGACTACATTTCCGAAGTCATTTACTACTGTGTGTCTCATCATCATATAGTGGTTTTGGATACAAAACCTCAATCATTACAATCTTATTAGGCGCGCACAGACATCGCTGCAACGTCTGCTGAATAATCATGAACCTACACGTAACTGTCAAGATGGAGCCTTTATTCTTCCAAGCAAAAAAACATGTGGTGCGGTAGACTCTTGAAGTACCGGGGCCAGACCATGCAAGCTGTCATGTGAAGCGTCACCGGACCTAAGCCTGTGTAACGACGCCCAGGATCTTTGACCTGTCCCGAGACATCATCTTGGCTGGTTACTAGCAAACGCTGCTGGTGGACGTAGCGCTTCCCTGTGGGTTTTCGTCCCGGTACTGCGACAGCGGGGAAGGCGTTGAAGCGCGTCTGCGCACGTTCAGGCTTCTCAGCGCTGCGGCGCTGTAGACGAACTTACGTGCCGAAGGCCTTGGCTCTTCTTTCTCGGTGAGCACGCCCAGCCCGAGGTCTGCTACAGCACGCAAGAGCCGCGTGAGCAACAGCTCAATGTGTTCTTGTTGCTCTTCTTTCGACAGGCTTCTCAGCGTCTCGCTCTTTGAAGGGGTGGCGCTTACATGAGGCCACACCCTAGTACCCTCGGATCGCACCGCCTCGGTTCCTTGCTCAACTGGTGAATGACCCCCGCGGCGCTTGACCACCTGCATCTCCGAAAGTCGCGGAGGGGTGCCGTTCCTGGCGACATGCGGGTTCGCTCCAGGTGGCCATGGTGCGCCGTGCTTAGGAGCCACTTCGTAAGAAATTGCTGGAACCATCCACGGTGGCAACGAGGGGAACCGCGCGACTACTGTGTATGGCCGCTGCACGTAGTAGTACGGCAAGGGCTCTGTTGGCAGTGTTGGCCCCGGTGTCCAAGCAAACGTGGATGGAAGGCCAAGAAGCTGCTGCGCGTAAGCGGCGCACCTCAGCCCATCAAACCCTGGCAGCGATTGCTGCGGTAGGCCACGAAAGAAGTGCCTCGGAGGTGGGGGGCCATCCGAGTGCGGCATGAGCTTTGGTCTTTCGCTGTGGTCACCCCTTTCTTTCCTGCTTTGTTGCTGCGGAATGACGCTGAGCTCCTGAGCGTGCACTACGTGAGTGTGCAAGGGCCAGCTAGGCGTGCACGTGACATGATCTGGGGAAAACTTAAGCACGTATAGAAGAAAAAGATAACTACTTGTCATCTTCTGCCCTTCACCTTCCAGAATCTGTGCCCACTTTTGTAGCAGAACGTCAGACGATCATTATAACGCTTCGCAAATTAAGATTTTTATTAGGTTCCCCAGTAATTTGGACAGATTATTTTTCGGTTTTTTTTCCTTTTCAGGAAATGAGCAATCAATCCTTCTGCGTTACTAAAATCATTATGATCTTTTAAATGTTCCATTAGCTTAGCTTTACTTTCAGGACAAATTACCCTATTTCTAAATGCAATGGCGGATGTGCTAGAAAAGACATCTTTGAAAAGCCGGGCTGCTCATGCATTGTCGTTGTCAAAATTCATAACATGTACTATATTAAGAAGAAAAATTCTGTTAGAATTTATTTATCCTTCAATATTGACGGCCCTTCCAGAATTTTAGCACCATTGACAACGGTGAAAGAGTAAGCTATGTCCAACCAGAGAATTTTCAGTTGCAATAACACAAGTACGTTTTCACACTCCATATCTTATTACTTATTTACACAAAGCTTTTGTGGCAGCTTCTCCTGCCAGTATTTTCACAGGGTCAGAATTTAATGATCGTCACAGTTTAAGAAATGTTCAAAGAGATTGGAATCCTTTTTTTCTAAATGACATGTAAGTTTCTATATACTATTTCCTAAATTACACAGCTCAGGGTTACTGCCTTTGTTTGCATTCATCTATTGCAAGTATTTGCAATTTTGGTACTGTACCATTTTTTTCAGCTACACATTGACGACAAATATTCAAATACTTAACCATTTGTCCTGAAAACTGCCCAGATATGAACCATTTCCCCAGCATCAGTTTGTGCCACTGTTCAGGGTTCTACTGATGGCAATTCGCGTAGAAAGAAGTGTTCTACCACACAGTCACGGATCTGCTTGGTCCTATAGTCAGAATAAGTTCCTCTGACTTGAAATAAGGAAAAATATCTTTCATGCTGCACACGTCCTGCATACCGGCCTAATAGCACAATATATATTATTGCATGATACAAGAGTACATTGCCATCGGGTATCACAACATGTCATAATCAACACGACTTCGTGGTTTAAAGCCGGGTAACCATTGCTAAAGCTACAAGGGTTTGATTGATTGATTGATATTTGGGGTTTAACGTCTCAAAACCACTATATGATTATGAGAGACGCCGTAGTGGAGGGCTCCGGAAATATCGACCACCTGGGGTTCTTTAACGTGCACCCAAATCTGAACACACGGGCCTACAACATTTCCGCCTCCATCGGAAATGCAGCCGCCGCAGCAGGGATTTGAACCCGCGACCTGCGGGTCAGCAGCCGAGTGCCCACTAGACCACCACGGCGGGGCAAAAGCTACAAGGGTTATGGCGCGCACTTCCTCAGGACCACATAGTGGGGGCATAGCAAGTACGAAACAATTTCCGGCCCATAATTCTTGAAGGTTTAAAGTATGCCACCTTTCTTTACACAGAATGCAGCTATGAGTGAAAGCGAGAAAAGACAGTTGGAAGTTTCTCATTTATACTATCGTATTCAACAATTATCCTTTTTTTCAAGTAGCATCATACAATAAAAGCACGCAATAAGTGATTCAAGTTCGCACTAAGGGCAGAATATCAATATAGCACTGTAGTCTAAAAAGTGGATGTTAAAGGTCCCCAATCATGGTAAACAGTAGCAAGCCATAATTCAAATCAGTCGAGTTTGGTTTGTCGGCTTGCATAAAATTGTACGTAGTGCTCGCAGATTAAAAACATTACATCACATTTTTTGTCTAATGATGCGTATGCGCAGTTACTCGAGGTAACCATATGATGTTTCGACAAATGTGCTCTTTAAAGGTAATGATGGCTCTGATGTAGTTGAAATTAAACAGATATCACCTGAACTGTAAATTGGGGGAACAAAAATTAGGGAACACTGAATCTTCACCTATAGGAGTTACAAGAGTTAGTAAAGGTGGAAAATAACCAAGCGGAAGCATTTCGCAGCAAATGAGATTCCGAATGCTCAACTGGAGTACTCGGACACGCTACGAATAAAGGTCATGAAGTCACAGTGAAAGAAATGCAAACGAATGCAAATGACTGATTACTTTTTATTTTGATTGAGATAGGTATGCCATGTAAACAAACAAGTTTTGAAGCATAAATATTTAAATATGTAGTAACATTAGGAATTACTGCTTGCGTACATGTCCGTGCTTCTTCTTGGCGTGTCTTCATCATCAGCCTAAACACACCTACTGCAGGGCAAAGGCTTCTCCGATGTTCCACCAATCAACCTGGTCTTGTCATTTGTGCTGCAACGTTATACCTGCATACTACTGAATGTCATCAGCTCACCTAACTTTGTCTCCCATACATGCATTTGCCTTATCTGTAAATCCAGGCAGTTACGCTTAATGACCAGTGGTTATCCTACCTACTTGCTACTGGCACAGCCTATTTGCATTTTTTCTTTTATATTTCCTATGCTATCCTTAACCATGGTTTGTTTCCTGACCCAATCTACTACTTTCTTGTTTCTTAAGGTTACACCTTTCACTTTTCTTTCTCTTGCTCGCTGCGTCATCCTCAATTTGAGCTGACCTCTGGTTGTACGCCTCCAGATTTCAGCTCCGTATGCAGGTACCGGCAAGATGCATCTGTTATAAACCTTTCTCTAGAGGGTTAATGGCGGATTATCGTTCATGATTTGAGAATGCTTGCCGAATGTTATCCGCACCATCCTCATTCTTCTAGTTATTTCACTCTAATAGTTTGGCTCCGTGGTTGCTACCTCTGCAAGACAAGTCTCGCCTAATGAAAGAACGACTTCTTGCACAGTTTCTCGTTTTATAACTTTGACAGAGTCACTCCCAACATGCAAGCGGTATCAATAACTTATTTGGGCTCTGCTGTAGCTGTACTAATTACTGCCTTGCAACAGTCTTTACATTTACAGCAATCTATAGTCTATTTGAAAAAGAAGTGCTGCAAAATATGCACTACCTAAAGCCCCTTGTTTCCTAGGTATAAGTCTTATTCTATGCAAGTTTGACATGTAGAGTGAAATACAGTATGTGCACCCCATCACATGCACTGTCCAAAAATTTAAAGCCTGCATAATTCCTTTAAACTCACTAATTCATAAAGCAAGCAACAACAATCTGTGCACTTGAATTCGCACAACTTGCACATACTGTACACTATCACTGCGTTCAGTATAAGGCTCCCATTTGTCCGCCTGCTATATTGGTGGCGCGGGGGGGGGGGGGTTGTCACTATGAACTGTTGAGCTTCGTAAGACTTCATTTTTGTAGATTGGAGATGAGTGGTTTTTCTTTTGTTCAGTTTTCTAAGAAGAAAAAAAAACGAATTCACGAGGAGGGTAAGACAGAAATGCGTAAAAGAAAATAGGTTTAACAGTTTAAGTGTCTTGAACAATACCTTGCGCAGATTTTGGCCCAAGAGCTTGCTTTCACTGAAGACGCATTCTCTGCCGGCTTGAGGTAAATTAAGAGCGATGAAGCATCTAAGCGTACACTGATATGAGCAGTTCCTTGAAGGCTGCGGTTAGGTTGTAAGAGAAAAAACAGTCTTGGTTACTCTGGCAGAAGTTTGAACGGATTTGTGATGCATGACAAAGAAGGATGTAAATGGGAACACGGCATATAAGAAAGATAGCATGGACATAACTTGGCTGTTTTTGTTAATTTTTCTTGAATATGTTTTAGTAACGTTCTTCAGAAAACAGAGCTAGGTGATTGCCCAACTGGATTACCTACGTAGTTCATGCAAATGTAATATGCTTGATTGTAAACTTGCGAAAAATGTGTAAACAGATACATGTACTAAGGGTTCACTTGGCTCTACCATTCGTTGAATTTATGAGCATTTATTGAAGCAGACTAGTTTTAGAAACACACAGGTAGAACTTATGCTGTGAATTCGTGATAAAAGCTACAAATTTTAGCAGTCAAGATAATTTAGGCAAATGTGAGAACGAAGTAAACAATCTCAAACATGCACACGGTGTGCATCTCATTTGCTGAAAAAGTCGAAAAGCCTTTTGAAATGACAAAAGCTGCATTGCATGCCAAAAAAAGGGGCCATATTTAGATGCAAAGAAGCATAATTTCACTCACAGGTGAGCACGCCCGCATTGTACATGATTATTTTGTTTTCGTAGGCAGTCTCGGAGCGATTGGCCGGCGTTAAATTTTCACGCTGGAGGCTGCGCAGCCAGAAGTCAGCAAGGCACATCATATGACATAGTTCACCAGCTTTATACACGTGCGCTTCACGTGCGCTTCGTCGTAACGGCACGTAAAGCCTAACGCACAAGCTCGCATTGATATATCAAAGCTAAGTTACAACGGAGATTCGAAAAGCCGATCAATAAAAAGTAGCGTGGATAAACGTGGTAAAATTTGAACAAAATAACCCACAAACACAATCGATGCCATTGAGCTGCTGCTTTTCGAACAGCACAATAACCTGAATACTTAAACTCAGTCACCCCTCTTTTATTAGTATTATATGTGATAAAAATATTTTCCGCAACACTGATGAAAAGTGACACGGTAACTACTTTTTAACGGTCGTTTGATAGTTCCTTAAAAAGGTTAGTAGCGTTGAGCGCCCTTAATGGCCTAAATGAACAGTAACCCATTCAATCGCTAAAAAAGCAGTGAATAGTTCCACTTTACGCGCACATGATGAAACTTACCGTGGTTATATTATTATTATGCAGACAATGTTGTGCTTTTGTGCAATGGCAGATACAATTCAGGCAATATATGAGCGGCTACAAACTTGCCTTATATATGTAAGAGAGGTAACTTGATAGCAACTGTTTTCTACTTATTCTGAGTAAATGTTGCCTTCTTGCTTTCTCGCTGCAATAATCCATGGTCATCTTACTAACTTATTACCGTGAGTATATACTGAAGGTGTACCCTAATAAAAACATTGGAGTAATTTATATTACATCGCTGATCTGGGGACCTCACATTGAATATACTGCAAGAAATTGTATGTGGGACATTGGTGTATTGCGAAAACTAAGCAACTATCACATACGTATGAGAAGAGAAACACTAATAAAGGTATACTTTGTCGTTAGCATGATAGCGGGGGTGAAAGGAATAGCGCTACCGTGCAGCAAACGTTTGTTGTGGACCGCGTTCTAGAGCTTAGCAAGATAGCTAACGTGTACGTGGTTTACTTGCCCCAGCTTGGATGGTGGCTCCATTTATTGGACGGTCGTTAGGATAAAGAACAGTCAGAAAGAAACGGTAATGAGAATGTTTGCATGTGTCACCGAACGAAGTACTGTTACAAGTTTATTTCTGTGTCAGAAAAGCAGATAAATATTAACCACGCACCAAAGACCTGAAAGTTTATGTTGCCGAACTGTTTACTATAATTTTTAGTTATGCCTAGAGACGTTCAAAACTGGAAGCTATCTCGAACATTACGCTAGCTAATCCCTAATACTAAGTCACAGAATCTAACGATAGGCAAGTGAAGCCAGTTTAAAAAGTTACTTGCAGCGAACCAAACTGAATCTTTAAACTACACCAAATCCCTTTAGAGCTGACGTCTAAAAGCGCCACCATGCTTACGCACACAGAAATTTGAAAAAGAGTACGTGTACGGAAAGCAGTAAGAGTAACGTACGTATCTGCGCATGTGCACTCCGATCCCGCTTTCATGGTGAACTCGCTGTGCCGCAAAGCCCTGTATGCAACTCCTTCCTTATAATGATATATCGCATAACGTTCGTCTCATTTGAAAATTGTGTTGTGTTCATTTCTGTGGGGCTCCAGTCTAGAAAATCTGGACTTAAGTTTTTTTTTCGTTTTGAAAAGAGAACCATTGCGCTCGTATTTTGGTCTGCCTAAAAGAGTTGCTAACAATGTGTTGTACCTATAATTACAAGTTCAGACTGTTGAGACATTCAGAAAAATATACAACTGCGCGTTACAACAACCAGCAATATTCTTTAGAATTAGTTTACGGTGTTTTATGGCCTCGACATCACAAGTTTAAATTTAATTTGTGCAAAAATAGCTGCACACTCTGAATGCATGTATATGCGATGACAACCTCGCTCGTGATACTTCTAATTTTGAGGAAATTCAACTTGAGAACTTTTTTTCTTTTAATGGAAAATTACTTGTCCACCTTGTGTCAGATGGCTCATTACCAGATAACCTACACAGTATCGTAACAAAAGGTAATATTGCCATAGCTGCATCACAATGTGAAGAAAAGGCCACCGTCAGCTCACTTCGCCTAAATCGAGATTGGTCTTATTTCCTCAGTCGACTACATGATTTCATACCTCTTTTTGTGGTTGAGTTGCCGACAGTATTGTACTTACCTACGCAGTTTAGGCACCGATATTACGTCAGCTGTTATAATATCATATTTTCTATCTCTTTTTGCGGCACTTTTTGTTGGTGCTGAATCCCATGTAATAAAGGCATTCCATGCACTACTACCTGAACAATAAAAGAAGTTATCATCCGTCTGGGTGCTTGGAAATGACCGGCTTTTTGTAAAATAAACACCTTACTATTTAGCCAACTCGTTCATAAATTTATCAAAGGTACCGTACTTTTTATCATTTATTTATGTCACTGCTGCTCGATTACGCCGGCATGTGATTCAGAAAGCTCTTCGAGACACAGAACTCACAAACTCCTCCGCATATCACCACTTAGTACAATTCCGGTGGAGAGCATTTTGTGAAACCTGTGAACTAGAAGTAGCTATCACAGGGCTGCGCTGTGGGGTACTGAGTCTAAATGTATACAAACGCAGATCTGCTCAGGCATTTTCGCTGCTGGGCGCATTCTGTGGTGAACTGGAAGCCAGAAATAATTTCTTTGTGAGTTGCGCACGGTTTTCTACAGTAAGCAAATTCCTTTCAGAACCCTTTTAGGTATCGAAGTGCATTGATCTGCGCATGCCATTTTGTGATTTGGAGGCTTTTTCGGTGTGTTCTCCAATGCGAAAGTTCGCGTGGTTGTCCGAGACTTTATTTTTTATTCGAATATTTTTATTCTAATGTGTTGGCAAATATATATATATATATATATATATATATATATATATATATATTTATTTATATATATATATATACATATATATATATATATATATATATGAGTTCTTTTTGCACTACTTTTTTGCTATTATTTAACCAAAATATATTTTGTTTTTATTAGAGACACACAGTATATCAAGCGCCATCATATTCTAAGCAGTCTACAATCTCTTCAATATGAAAACTTCTATACTGTAAAACTTAATATCAATATATAAAAAGACCTAAGTCTTGTCCAATCCCTCACAGAGGGTATGAGCTAATGTTATTAGGTGAACAAGAAAAAAACTATTCGCCCCCATATCTGCATATTTCACTGCAAATGTCGTCAAAAGATGACAGTCTTGCTACTGGAGAGAGTAAACAAAACGTTTATTTGATGTTCTGTGTGAGAAACTCGGTGAATCGTATTCTGGAAGCGCTGCGTTAGAGTCTTGCTCCGTGCAGCAAAAACGAACGAGCACGTTGAGGCAATTGAAACAGGACCGCTATCTGGCAGTTATCTTTGAAAACGAAGCAAGGCGTGTTTGCACGTCTCGGAGGCGATAATGTGTAAAACGTAAAGAGACGAGCAGGTGCCGCCACCATGTCGTCTTAGCAGAGCGTTCGAAACACTTTCCTTTCTGAGCATCGGGTCGTATTGTCAGTGCCGCGTAATAAACGCTACACTCCTTAGAATTACATATGCATGCCTTCTCTAGTATAGACACAAAAACAAAATATTGACGTGTTGTTATGGTGCCTAGATAACGCACTAATTTGTTGGTAATTGACAATACACAGGTACGAATACTGAAGCTTGAGGAATATTCGTTGGCACTGCCGATGGGGTTGGCCGTTTTGGGTATTGTTTGGTGCCATTGGGGTATCGTTACAATGGACAAATAGACAAATTTTTGAGTGATAGACCAAATTGTTTTTCGTTGAAGTACCCCAAGAAAGACAATTATCTTTAAAAGTAGAGTTGTTGGGCAAGAAAATCGGTCTTGAATGGCAATAATAATGGTGATGATGAAAGCGGTAAAGCTGAGGGTTAGCGCGTTGATGATAGCCCATTGATGGTAGCGCGTTGATGAAAGCGCGATGATAGCGTGTTGATGGTTTGGTGTCATAGAACTAGACCGGTGACTGCGTTCGTGCCTGCGCTTGCGTTCCTTGTTCCATCCTCAGGGTTGCGGTCAAGTAGCCGGCGGTTACTTTTATTTTATTAGATCTACCTCTGTTCCGCATCTGTTTTAGTGCATTGATAAGTGTAACTTCTTCTTATTTCATGCCTGTTTCATCTCCGGGCCAGAGACCTGCCCTCTGGTCAGCCTCTGTTCCCCCTCAAGATCTTTCCTTGAGTTGTTTCTCCACAATGGAACCCGTAGCGTTTCTGTCGCTTTGGTGCCGACCACCGGTGGGTTCATCCACATCAGAAATTCCAAGACAATCCAAACGGAAACTCGTGCGATCACTCCCCACTCTCTACTGATAACAGAGGCTGGTCAGTTTGGACGCGGGGGTATACTATGCTGCTCACCAGACAAGGCTTGCATCCAAAACCTTCTGAAGTGCACTACTTTCGCATCACATCCTGTGACCTCTTTTATCCCACCTCATCTAGCTTGCTGCAAAGGATTGGCTCGGGGGGTAGACGCATGTCTAAGCCCAGTAGAAGTCTTAGACATCTTTTCCCCTGCAGGTGTTATTTATGTTTACCGCTGTACCAAACGAGAAAACCAACAGAAAGTTACCACTGAAACTGTTTTTGCCACATTCGCTGGAACAAATCGCCCTTCGGAAATTAAGGCAGGGCCGCTTATCTATAAGGTCGAAGCTTTGGCTCCCCGTCCGCAGCAATGTGCTAAATGTTGGCGCTTTGGGCACAGTACTAAAGGTTGTCGATCGGAGACTCGATGCCGCATATGCGGGGCCCTATACGGGGCTGGTCATAGTACTGCTGAGTGTCGATCAGATAATAAGACATGCTGTTTGTGCAAGGAAAATCACGCTGCAGACAATCCCAACTGTCCTGCAAGATCAAAGGAACTTCAGGTGATTGAAATCATTGAAAGGACACGATGCTCTCGTAGAGAAGCAATTGCAGAAATTTAAAGCAGAAATCAGGGTTATGCCGGCATAGCAGCTCGTCCACCTCTTTTTATGGATGCATCACTTTCTAAATCCGTTTCTGCTATGGTAGAAAAGGCCGTAGAAAAAGTATTAGAAAAATTTTTACTCAATCTGTCCGACTCACTCAATAATATTATGGATTCACAGATGGCGGGCGCATCTGATCGAATAACTAAGCGTATCCAACTTCCTTGTGCCTGAATTAATAAACCTGCCGAACATCAGTCAGATGTCTCTATGAATAATGAGGCAATGCCTTCCCGATCTAACACAACTGAGCAGGAAGGTATATCTGATTCAGATTCAATAAGTAATCGGGATGTATATATGGATGCTCGCTTTTTGAAACGCACCAGATCACCCACTAGCAAGCTCAATAATTCTTCTCATTCAAAAACAAAAAAGAGTGTGAAGGAGCCTAGAACTAAAGCTGACTTCTTCAAAGATAGTATCTTAGATCAAACAGTTGCTACTGCTTGCTTATCATCATAGGGTGCCTTAGAGTACTTCAGTGGAACTGCCGTTCAATTCTCTCTGCAACTACAGACTTATTATACCTAATTTCTCAACAATCTCCAGACGTCATAATTTTACAAGAAACTTGGCTGTCTGCTGATCAAAACATCTATCTAAAAAGCTATCAGTGCTTTCGACTGTACCGAAACTCACGTGGTGGAGGATTAATGCTTTTCATTTCATCCAAAATTTGTCATGAGGCACACCTAGTTTACCAGCAAATATCACACGATTATGAAGTATTGGTTCTGGAAATTCACTTTCCTGGATGTGCGCCACTATCTATAGTCAACAACTACTTTCCGGCTAAAATACAAGATGAAAGAGCCCTTGACATGACTGTGAGTTTTTGCAAAAACAGTATACTATTTGCGGGCGACTTCAATTCCCATCACGTTTCATGGGGATTCCGCACTGATTTATCAGGAAAACGGTTGTGTGACTGGACCAATCGGAATAACCTCATTTGTTTTAACTCCAGCGTTCCGACATTCGTTCGATGTAATTAGAGGTCTGTCTTAGATTCGACATTTGCTAGCTCAAGTGTGACAATATCATCTTAGACTGTTCTTGATACCGCTACAAGTACTTATCACTGCTCCCTGGTATTTGAAGTCAGCATTCCTTTATTGACAGTAGATTGCCAGGTGCAAAGTTTCGTAAACTACTCTAAATTCAAAAAAAAACTTAGTCAACGCTGTCTTCCTTGCCCAATATGGAAGCAAATATGAAAGCTATGAGCCTTTGTTCCACCCAAAAGTGTACAATCAAAAAATCACAGTTCACTATATCTTCAACAAAGGGAAAATTCATATCTGCCTGGTGGAATGTGGATTGCGCCAGAGATTATAGACGCCGCAACGCTGCAAGAAAAAAACTCCTTACCAACCAATGTCTGACTAATTGGAGAAATTATTTATTTGCTACAGCTACCTTTAAGAGAACAGTTTCATTAGCGAAGAATGATTTTGAAGAAAAACGGTACAGCTATCTAACCAAGAGCGGCAACAAGAAAGCTCTATTCAGATTTCTCCAAAATCGCAAAGCTATTACAGCGCACGTAAATATTGACTCAGTTATTTTTTCTCCAACTGAGTTGCAAGATACATTAACTGAAATTGCATTAGGATTGGAGAAGAGATTTACATCACAAATCAAAATAAAGTGTGCAAAACGGTCATTCGGAAATGATTTTATTGAAGTAAGTAGGAATGAATTTGCGCAAGTCGTTCGTATTCTGCCAAACACAGGTCCTGGACTAGACAACGTCAATTCAGAAATGTTAAAAATAGTATTCAACATCTCTCCTGAAGACATCCTTAACGTTGTCAACTATTCACTTGAAAATAGTTGGATACCTCCTGACTGGAGACTTGCAAAAATGATACCGCTTCTCAAAAAACAGGGACTAGGAATGCAGATAGATAACATTAGGCCCATCGCTATAACATCACACATAGTTGTGTTAATAGAAAAAATACTTTACATTAGAGTTACAAAGTTCATAACAGATAAAGCGATACTCAGTGCGCGCCAGATTGGATTTAGACCAGGTTACTGTATATGGTGGGCGCATGTTGATTTAGAGGCTCGTATAATGCTTGCTCGGCACAGACGACAATATGCGGCCCTAGTAACCCTTGATTTAGCCAAGGCATATGACATTGTTTAACATCCTATTCTTATCAATATCCTAAATGAGCGTACGTTCCCGCAGTACATAACAAATTCGAAAGACGAATTTTTAAAAGACAGGAAATTTTATTGCTTCCAACGAGGTGTTTACACGCCGAAGTATAGCCAAACGAGAGGTGTTCCTCAAGGCTCTGTTCTATCGCCTGTGCTATTTAACATTTTGTTAAGTTCAATACCACTGAGTGATAAAGTACAAGTATATGTTTATGCAGATGATATTGTGTTCTTTGCATCTGACAGCGATATTTATTTACTACATTCGACTTTACAGTATTATTTGGCAAAATTGGAAACCTGGTTTCAGAAAATTCATATGAACCTGAACGTAACTAAAAGCGCTATATTAGTTTTTGCATTCGACGCACAAGTTACTATTTCTCTTCAGTACCATCAAGAAATAATTCCCCAGGTTAACTGTATTAAATATCTAGGTGTACTGTACGATCAAAAACTGAGCTGGCGTGACCACATTGAATATAATAAAATTAAGGCTACACGCACTGTTGGAATGATAAGTAGGCTTGGCCGCCTCCGTTCCGGTATACGCAGAGATACGCTGATTATGATTTATTGCATGTACGTTCGTCCGATTCTTGAATTCGGATGTGTACTATTCTCTGGTGGACCAGCATACAAAATAAACCCCCTGATTCTCTTAGAGCGGGAAGCTCTACGTAGTTGTTTAGGTGTGCCTAAATTCACAGCTAACAATGTTTTGTATCAAGAAGCTCGGATACCCACCCCTGCTGGCAGATTTCATATTTTAACAGTAAAAACCTATTTAAAATTTTCTGAATCCACTTTAGGAAGGCGACAGTTTGTATTCTTTGCCGAGCCAGGTGTCTTTTTCAATGAGCATTGGTCCCGTGTATATAAACTCCAAGTGCTATTTGTTCAAACACTTCTAGATGCTTTAAATGTTAATATATTCGAGATCACACCATCTGTCAAACCAATCGGCCAAGTGCAAATAAAATTTGACGATATCTTCCTCGTGAACGCTAAACGCACTTGCCCTATAAATATTTGATTGGTTTATTAGAACGACACCTGTCTCAATTAGGTACCAATATGGTAATTGCAACGGATGCATCTATGAGTGGCGAGAAGGCAGGTGTGGGTATTTTTTCTCTCACATTATTCTGGTAATTTTCATTACGCCTCCCAGATTATACACCAATATTTAAACCGGAATTAATGGCCGTTATACTAGCTATTTGTAAACTTCCTGCGACTCATTCGACAGCTGTGATAGCGTCTGATTCGTATTCCGTGTGTTCATTTTTATCATCGTTGTCGACATCAGCAGTACTAGAAACTTTTAAATCATTAATCTCAGCAAACATTTGTTTAGTGCGAACGATATGGGTGCCAGGCCATCGTAGTATATTTATAAACGAGATGGCTGACACACTTGCGCGAACATCACTTGATCTTCCGATTGTGCCAATCATGCCTCCTACAGCTTATGTAACAACAGCGAGGTTTAGAAAACTTTCCCTTCTTGAAGACTCATAAAAAATCATGATACCGAATCCAAATTTCTCGCACCTGCACTTCACATGGAATTATAAATGGTGGCCCACGCGTAAATTGGAAGTCTTGATATCAAAATTACGTTGCCGTGTACCACCTCCTACTTTCTACCTAAACAGGTCTGGTCTGGTGTCATCCCCTCTGTGCTCAAGCTGTAACGAACCTGAACATATCGACCATTTTTTATCACATGTCATCGTTTCAAAAATCAAAGAAAAAACTGCTTCAAATGTTTATTCAAAAAACTAGGAATATCACTTAATATTCCCAATATTTTGTCTTTTGGAGCCACTTCATTGGGACACAGCGACAGGAACATCTGAGGGGCTCTCTGCGAATTCATATATAACACAAAAAGACTACCTTGCTGAGTCAGCGATCAGCTCTGGAATTTTACTAGCCACACTACCACTTTTTATTTAGCTGATACGCTGCAATGATCCAACTTTCAGGAAAATTTCATATAACGATTCCACCTCAGATATTCAACAAATTCTATTATTTCTCCCCCCCCCCTTTTTTTTCTTTTTTTACATTGCGCTAAACTAATTTCACAGTCAAAACACAGTAATCATAATCCCCTAGTCTAAAAAATCTAAAGGTATTGACTTGCATTAACCACCGGCTTCTTGGCCAATCCCCCTTAGTGGGTGAGAGCCACAAAAGAAAGGAACAAGCAAGCAAGCAAGCAAAACAATAATGAACGATGGTGCTTCCAGCGTCGAAGCGAGGATAAAACAATCCAATATCACAAATACTGTACTGTTCATTTCATGGCCAATCTCCCGTGGTGGGATGCGCAAGGACTCTGAGAAACACACAGCCAACAAACATTAGCAAGCGGTCACGAGAACGTTTAGGATATTGTATTGACAGGAATGACGAACGGGCTTATTCATGACGAAGGCGTTGTTCATTCTTTATGTAGTGATGATCATAACGACTAATGGGTTGAAAACTCGCCTTTGAAAGTCAAGGTTCTCATGAATGACCAGAAAAAATGATGGACCTATTGTAACTGGTGTGGTCAGCGTCTTCATGTGTTGAAGCTTGTTTTCTTCTAAAAATCCGATTCAAATTGGCAAGCTTTCGGTTCATTTTCAATTCACTGGTAATAATATTGCATAACGCAAAAAGACATTTGCTTGTACACCCAGAGTGAACATGTAATACATGGAGCAAACACTGTGAGCCCAAATTGGTCTCGCTATGGCCCCCGCGTGGTGCCATTTCCAAACTACCTGAAAACGACTCATATGCACTCGTGTTAGTCTAAGTTCTATGCTGCTCGACGGTGATATCAAACTGCCACCGTGGCATCTACATTTAATAAGCAGATTTATTACGGTGCAAATGGTGGCCTACATTTCTGGAGTCGTTTACTACTGCGTGTCTCCGCATCATATAGTGGTTTAGGGATACAAAACCTCATTCATTAAAATCTTATTTGGCACACACAGACATCGCTGCAACGTCTACTGAATAATCATCAACCTAGACACATATGTCAAGATGGAGCCTTTTTTTCCCAGCAAAAAAAAACATGTGGTGAGGCAGACTCACGCAGTACCGGGGCCAGACCAAGCTGCCATGTGCGGTGTCAGTGGCGCTAAACGAGTGTAAGGACTCCCAGGGTCTTTGTCCTATCCCGAGGCGTCACCTCGGCTGGTTACTAGCGAACGCTGCTGGCGGACGTGGCGCTTCCCTCTGGGTTTTCTTCCCTGTACTCAGACTGCGAGGCAGGCGTTGAAACACGTCTTTGCACATTCTAGCTTCTCAGCAATGCGGTGCTGTAGACGAACGTACGTGCGGAGCACCTTGGCTCTTTTTTCTTGGCAGGCACGCCCAGCCTTAGGTATGCCACAGAACGCAACAGCCTCAAGAGCCCCAGCTTGATGTGTTCTTGTTGCCCTTTTTTCGACAGGCTTTTTCCTGGCGTCTTGCTCCTTGAAGCGGCACCGCTTACATGAGTCCGCACCCTAGTACCCTTGGATCGGACCGCCTCCATTCCTTGCTCAACTGGTGAGTGGGACACATGGCCATTGACTAGCTGCATCTCCGGAAGACGCGGAGAGTTGCCGTTCCTGGTGAAATGCGGGCTTGCATCTGGTGGCCATGGTGTGCCGTGGTTAAAGGCCACCTCGTAAGAAATTGCTGAAACCATCCACGGTGGCAACGAGAGGATCCGCGCGACTACTGTGTATGGCCGCTCGACGTAGTAGTACGGCAAGGGCTCTGTGGGCAGTGTGGGCCCCGGCGTCCAACGAAACTTGAATGGAAAGCCAAACAGCTGCTGCGCGTAAGCGGTTCACATCAGTACGTTAAACCCTGGCAGTGTGTGCTGGGGTCTGCCATAAAACAAGCGCCTCCGCGGTCGGGGGCCATCCGATTGTGGCATGAGCTTGGGTCTTTCGCTGTGGTCACCCATGTAAGTCCTGCTGCGTTGCCGTGGAATGACGCTGAGCTCCTGAGCGTGCACTACATGCGCGAATGCAAGGGCCAGCTAGGCGTGCGCGTGACGTGATCTGGTCAAAACGGCAGCGCGCATAGAAGAAAAAGTTAAGTACATGTCATCTTCTGCCCTCGCAAAAAAGTTTAACCCCCAATAAATATGCAGTTGCACTTGCAGTGGCTCACATAACTATCCCATAATTTCTATTTTGCCGACACTAGCATTTCTTGCCGTGGTACGTTTTGAAAAATTTGTGATGTCAGATCAGTTTGAAAAATCTTGCTTGGCAACATCGGAATTTTCCCATCTTAGGTACCCCTGAAAAATTGATGGTGCTCATCTGGAATGGTGGAGATGTCAATTCCGAGACTAATATGCCGAGTCCCCAACCCCCTGAACTTTTATCTACACAGGTCTGGTCTAGCACAGTCTTCTCTATGCCTCCACTGCAACGAGGGTGGATCCCTTGACCATTTCCTCTTAAAATACAGGTCATATACAAACCAAACGAAGAGACTGTTCGAAGAACGTCTCCGTAGGTTGGCTCTAAATTTATCCCTTGCGGTGGTCTTTCCTATGGAGCAACTGCAAAAGGAATTTAGCCACACGATCGTTTGCCAGGCCATATGTGATTTTATAAAGGCAACAAAACGATTAGAATATTAAGCTGAGGCATAAATTCACTTTATTTCAAACCACATCAGCTTGTTCGTTCTTTGTATCATCTCTATTTTATTTCTAATCTATCGTTTACCAATTGGTTGTTTGTTTAAACATCCTTATCTAAATAATGCAGCTGGTAAAACAACTCCATCTCACAAATAAGGCACTGTCCGTTTAATGGTTGATTCTCCATGGTAGGTTGCGCCAGGACTCTGAAGATCAACCAACCAACAACCATTCTACGCCTTTCAGGTTTTGTGCCCATCTTTGAAAAGAATTTTTAACGATCTTGATAGCGCTCCACAAATTAGGATATTTAACAAGTTCCACAGTAATTTGGACAGATTAGATTTTGGTTTGTTTTTTTACCTTTTCAGGAAATGAGCAATCAACTCTTCTGCGTTACTAAAATCATTATGTTCTCCTAAATGTTCCATTAGCTTAGCTTTACTTTCAGGACAAATGGGCCTCTTTCTGAATGCAATGGCGGATGTGCTAGAAAAGACATCTTTGCAAGGCCTGGCTACTCATGCATTGCCATTGTCAAAATTCATAACAGGCACTAGAATAAGAGGAAAACTTATGTCAGAATATATTTCTCCTCCATTATTAACGGCCACTTCAGAATTTCAGCACCATCGACACCAGCAGAAGAGTAAAATAGGTTCAACCAGAGAATTTCAAGTTGCAATAACAAGAGTAATTTTCATACCCTATATCTGAATATTTATTAATACAAAGCTTTTATGGCAGCTTCTCCTGCCTGTTATTTTTGCGGCGTCAGAGTTCATTATGCCAGAGTTCATTAAATGTTCAAAAAAACTGTAATCATTTTTTCTATATTGCGTGTAAATTTATATATACTATTTTTTTAAATTACGCAGCTCAGGGTTACTAGTTTCGTTTGCATTCATCTATTTCTAGTATTTGCAATTTTGGAACTGCACAATTTTTTCAGCAATGACTTGAGGACATTGAAATAAATAATCAAGAATTCTTCCCAAAAACTGCCCAGATATATACTATTCCTCCAGCGTGGATTTTTGCCAGTGTTCAAGTTTCAACTCTACTGCTGGCCATTTGCGTAGAAAAAAAGTATTCGACCACACAGTCACGCGTCTTCTTGGTCCTATAGTCAGAATAAGTTCCTCTGGCTGCAAATGCCGGAAAAATATTTTTCATGCTGCACACGTCCAGTATAGAGGCTTCAAAGCTAAACATGTAATACTGCAACGTACAAGCGTACACTGCGATTGGGTATCACAATATGTCAATATCCACACGACTTTAGGTTCAAAGCCAGCCTACCATTGCTAAAGCCACAAGCGTTATTGCGTGCTATTTTTCAGGACCACATAGTGGGTGCATTCCAAGTATGCAAACATTTTACGCACATAATTCCTCAAGCTTTAAAGCATGCTACCTTTGCTTACCCAGAAAGCATCTATGCGCAAAAGCTTAAGAAATACGTCATTTTGAAGTTTACCAATTTCCTATCGTATTCCACAATTACACTTTTATTAAAAAAGCCTCATACAATAAAAAGCACGCATTAAGTGGTTCAAACTCGTACTAAAAGCAGGATATTGATATAGCATTATAATCTAACACTTGCAAATCGAATACTCATTCATTGGAGAGTTTGCAGGGTCAGGCACTGCGTATCTGCCTAGGACTGCCCCGATGCGCTTCTACTTATGCCACAATCATGCTTGCCAAAGACCATCCGGTCAGGACATATATAGTTGTGGATTGCCTCAGAGCGCACATTCGACATGCTAGCCGTGTCCCCGACCACTACTTGGCCCTTCTACCTTCCGGAAGACCACGTGCTACGTTTTCAGACGTCATAGCCAAGCACCTAAACAGCATTCCATCAGGATATACGCCAGCTGCGAGAACGGCATGCCCTTTGTGGTGCCTCGACCAGCCGCAAGTACGTCTAGAAATTCCGGGAATCAAAAAGAAAAGCTGTCACTCCAGAGTCGCATTGAAGCAAGCAACACTGCTATTATTACATGAGTTGTACTTAGGCCGAACACAGATATAGACTGATGGGTCCGTCTCATCCAGCAGCTCATCAGGTGCCGCTGTAATTCCGGCTGCAGAAATGACAATCAAGTTTAAGTTGTCGCATATGACTACATCTACGGCATCAGAGCTTGCTGCTATAAGGGCTGCTTTACAATATCTCGTTCAAGAACGTCCAGGAAAATGGGTCATATTCTGTGATTCGAAGGCAGCGCTTCAGAGTTTGCAGTCTGCCATGCGTAGGAGGAGCCATGACCAACTGGTACAAGAAATAAGACATTGCCATCATGAAGCTCTAGCACGAGGGCTTGATATTATGTATCAATGGCTGCCTGGACATATCGGTATTACCGGAAATCAATTAGCCGATGATGCAGCCAGCTCAGCCCATGAAGAAACCCGTGTAGTCCCGATTCCTCTATCAAGGAATGATGCAGCAAGACAACTTTACCTGCTGGCTCCAGATCTCACACGCACGTTCTGGTCGTCTACCAGCTTTCAAAGGTATCAATTTTATGAACTGGATCCTTCGCTCAAGCTAAAGCTACCATCACAACTTTCCCGCTCCGATGCGACACTGTTATGCCGCCTTTGGTTGGGTGTTGCATTCACAAAGGCGTACTCCTTTCGCATTGGTATGGCAGACACTCCTACATGTGACTACTGCGGAGATGAAGAGACCATCGTACACGTCTTGTGCAGCTGCGCTTGCTACGACACACAGCGATGCCAGCTACGGATGGTTTTGAGGCGACTTGACCCCGGACCATTTTGTGTGATGAAGATACTAGGGCCTTGGGCATCTGCCTCAGTTGCGCAGAAAGCAACTAAAGCACTGCTACTTTACCTTAAGTCAACAAACCTGAGCGACCGCCTGTAAACTGTGTGTGCTCCCCGAGTGTGCTCGTGATTGTGTGTACCTTGTCACCTTTCTCCAACCTCTTTTCTCCCCTTTATCCCCTCCCCAGCGCAGAGTAGCAAACCGGATGTGCGTATGGTTAACCTCCCTGCCTTTCCTGGCATCTTTATCTCTCTCTCTCTCTCTCTGAAAAGTAGAGGTTAAAGCTGCCTAATCAATTTACACAGTAGCAAGCCCTAATTCAGATCAGTCGAGTTTAGTTTGTCGGCTTGCTTAAAGTTATGTGTAGTGCTCGCGGTATAAAACCTTACGGCACAAATTTTGTGTGTAATGATGAGTATGTGCAGTTTCTTGAGGTAACCACGTGATGTTTTAACGAATCTGCTCTTTAACGCATTCCAGTCTTTAACGCATTTCAGTCGAAAATAAACAGATATAAACTAAACTGTAAATTGTGGAAAGAAAAATTGTGTAAATTGTGGAGGGAACACTGAAGCTTCGCCTATAGGAGTTGATTGCAATATTGACATCCTGTTCCTAATGCGTATTTCGAACACTCTTACATGAAACCTTTTCAATTTTACTACGCACCCACTACGTGGCCTTACGTGAATAGGCGCAGTAGTGTGTGTGCCTTTTGTATTGGAGTACCGGCTTTCAACCCCGGAGCGATTATGATAATCACGTATTCTGGCGCCCACTGGAAATGAACGCTTCTACGGCGCTTTACTCATCAGTCCTCATCGTCGTCAGCGACTGCATGAACAATTGTCACAAAATACCTTGCAAGCGTTTAGTGGATACCACGCTTCTCAGAAGAATGATGAAAGATCGCATATCGAATGCCGACCTACTACCCAGAAAATATTCTTATCAATGCCATATTTGGTACCTAGCAAGTGGGCTTGCAGCAGTTACCCAAATATGCTTAGAATAGGCTCTGAAAGGCCACTCTTCCAACTTTCCCTGTGACCTCTGACTGTGCTACGTCCTCCGTGCAAAACTGACGTTTTGTGTGCCTGTACTGCAGCATAGGCCCGGCGAACGCGAGCTTTATCACGTTTCCACTCAAGGCACTCTTCAAGCGTTGTCCAATGCGTCATGTTGGTTTGTGAATCATGTATACAAGATGCGTGTGTTTGTGAACCATGAGAGCTACTTTCACTGATTCTCGAAGCAGAGGAAGTTCTTTTCACTGTTTTCACAAGCAGAGGCGTGGCCGTGTGGTAGAACATCCGCTTTAACGGAAACAACTCGGGTTCAGTGTCTACTTAGACCTGAACAACCGTGGTTGAATACTTACTCTGCTATGGGTGTTTCTATTATTTAGCTATTTTACTTGCATCGTTCTCAATTTTAAGGTCAAGAATAAGATGATCATTTTTCGCTCACAACCAACGATGCCGATGCCAACACTCGAAATTCTGCAAAGCCAGCTCATCACACACTCCTGTTAAAAATTAATGTTTTCCTAAATTGCCCTGTTTACATCCGTGAACACTGCACCAGCTTTTAAAAGCCACATTATCAAAAAAGTTTTGACTGCGTGCACTAATGAAGACACGCGTAAATTTAAAAACAGTGGCAAAGTGGGCGAAAACAGAGAAATAAGGACACAGGCACACAAATGTTATGACAGCCTTGGGGATGGATTGTGCCAACTGTTTTCCGTTTGTTAATTGTGCAAGTCATAGTTTATCGTTTGTGTTTGCACAAGTTTATTGAAAGAAAAAGAAAAAAACAAACTTTACAAAACTATTTACTTTTACGAAATCTTTCCGATGATTCTTTCAAAAAATAGTTCCTTTCCGATGAAAGGGAGCCATACCTGGAAGAAATAGAAAAAAATGGTGCTGTTGTACAGCTAAAACAAAACAGCGTAATGAAATGACCACAATTATTACGAAGCTTTTTACTCACTAAGCGTGCAATGCGCTTCGTTTTCTTGGCTATAGTATTAGAAAACAGCGTGCTGAGGCAATAAAAATGACAAACGTACCTCAATTAATAACGGAAACTTGTGTTTCACGGAGCCTTCTAACGCAAATAAGTTCATTACACCTTAAGACGGCGTTCATTAGTACAGCTTTTGAGAAAGAAATTTGTGAGGCAACGCTCAAACGCAAGATTAGGTTTTCATTTATTTCCGCACGAGCAGTGGACGATGGTCAATCTAGTGGCATCTACACACACACACACACACACAGACACACACACACACGCGCGCGCACACACACACACGCACGCACTTCCATGTGCGTCCACAGCTGCAGCACGCGCAGCGAAGTGGAATCCTGAGAGCTGCGTTAATATATAATGTATATCGCAGCAGTGGTTGTACATGAATTAAGAAGAGGAATAAAAAGTGACGAACGGGATCTGCCCCCATGACTCCGTGGAAGCAAAAATGTAACAATGGTGTGGAAAGATACACTATAAACTAGACAGTGTATTCTACATTGTCCAAGAGAATAACAATTTACGTGCTTCTTACGGCAGGTAGATTTTTCCAAGCCTATTGGCGAACAAAGTTTTATTCGTTCACAATTATTGACACAATAATATTGCCTTTCAAGTGAATTTCTTGGTAACTATCTTCTTTAATTTTGCTTTAAATGAGCCACAGAGCTTCCTTGCCTAGCGTGCTGAACGACTGTTGCCTGCACAAAACGTTCCCCGAAATTTTCACCCCTCCAACTGACACAGTTCTATATTTTTTACTAATTTACCCTTTAAAAGCAGCAGCCAGCAGTCTGGCGGGTTTTGAGGACAATGGACCCAAGCTGTCCACACTGGCCACAGATAGCTGTAGGTAAAACACATTTGAGAAAGCCATTCGGTGAATCCCCAATTGTTGCTTCGTGTACGCTCGCTACGAGGATGCGTTCCAGCCACATTTTCATTTTAGTTCTCATGCATTTATAAAAAGTATTATTATTCAATAAATCAATCAATCATTCAATTCAATGAAGGGGCCAAAAACAATCATAACGTCTTTGTGCTGGAACATGCAAAAATAAAACAATATTAGGAAACAATGACATACAGAGTTTTCAGAAAAGGAAATGAAATAAAAATTAAAACGCGTTGAAAAAAGAAATCAACGCACAATGCGAAGCAACAAAAGACCATACGATAATTGTAAAATAGGAAAACACAAATTGAAGTATACAGAACTACGATAAAGCTACGATAAGCAGAACTACGTAAAACTGTGTTAGGACAGGGCAAAGCAGAGATAAAAATTAACTGCGGGCCATCAAAAATACAACCAATCAAGAAAGTTGACGTTTTAGAGAGTTTGTGTTTCGTAAACAGCAGAGCGTTGGAAGAAGCTGAAAGGTACGTGCAAGAGTCGATTTTGTCTGCCCAACTTACGCCGAATTCAAAAATCCATACAACTGAGAAAGAAAGGGCACGATATGTTACTGTAAACTAGCTTGTTAAGAAATAACAGTTCAGCGCTATTTCATTGACACTGAATTTATGGCAACGATAACAATCCAGCAGTGTTGGAAGGAGATCCAGAATCATTTCTAGCGAAGCGATAGGTATAAATGGTAATGAATTTTCTGTGAACTGGTTCACTCGCGTTTCTGCTGGAATTAGCGAGGCCATACCAGATCAGATATGTATATACAGTGAAGTTTAGGGAAGACATATTGCGGTGTACAACTTGTTCAGGACTGTAGAAGAACTTAAATATCGAGAGAATCTTCCAACCAGGCCCAGAAAAGAAAGGCCTCACGTGACAGCACTTGAAGTGTGAAAAGAAACATTTAGCAAGCTATTAAAAAAGAACACCAATATCACTGATATCCTAAACATCACGACTCGCTATTGACAGAGTCTAAAACGACACGAAATATATTCTTCGAAATACCATGATCAATATATCAATCAAAAGTAATAATAACAATAATAATAATAATGATAGTAATAATAATAATAATATGAAACGCATTTAAAACATTGAATCTCGTTGATTATTTGCACGGGGCGAAATATCCTTGGCCACATTGAAGCAAAAGCTAAAGCGCCGTTTTCTACATAGACGCGCCATATCGTGTTTTTGTTTGTTTTTTTTTTTTTTGCAATGACAGATCATATTCAGTCCATATATGGGCGGCTACGGACTCGCCTCAATATCTTGAAAAGCTGACTCGATGGCAATTGCTTTCTCTTAGTCTGAATGAATATGCCCTTCTTGTTTTCCCGCGGTATTACTCCGTGATCATCTGTCTCATAATCATTAGTATACAGGAGATATAACCTAATAAAAACCTCGGAGCAATTTATCATACATCGCCTAACTTGTGAAATCACAACGGCTATAATGTCAGGAAAAGTTCGCGGGCCATTTGCATAATATGAAGGCTAAGCAACTACCACATAGGAAGGAAAAATACACACTAATTGAGAAGTATAGTTTACCGTTAGCGTGACAGCGTGGGTTAAACTAATAGCGTTACCGTGCCGCAAACGTTTGCTGCGGAGAGTGTTTTATAGACTGGCGAGATATTGTGTATGTGCTTTTTGTGCCCCAGCTGGAATAGCGGCGATACCTATCGGAGTGTTAAAAAGGTGAAGAACAGTTAAGAGGAACCAAAACGAGAATGTTGGCCTTTGTCACCGTGCGAAGCATTGTTACAAGCTTATTTTAGGACCAATGAAAGTCACTAAACCTAAACCACGCACCAAACACGAAAACACCTATTTTGCCTAATTACTCACTTCGATGCCTAGAGACATTCGAATTGTGAAATTATTTTGAAAATACGCTAGCTTATACATAATACTCGGTCAATGAAGCTAACGAAAGACAATGGAAGCCGTTTTAAACAGTCGTTTGCTGCCAACAAACTGAATCTTTCAACAATTATGCCAAAATAACTTCATGTCCGAAAGCGCCGCCATGTTTACGTACACTATGCACACCACGCTAAGGCGATGACGTTAAATGTAAAAGTTAGCACGCACGACAATCAGTATGGTAGCGTACATATGTGCGCTACAAACTTCCATCCCCCTCTCATGGTAAGCCCGCTCTGCCGCTAAGTCTGGTATACCACAACTGTCTAATAACAATATATCACACTTCGTTTATCTTATTTTGAAATATTGTTGTGTATGTTTCTCTAGGGCTCCAGTCCATCCGTCCTTTGGTTTTTTTATTTCTTTAAGAGAAGCATTGCGCGTATGCTTTGGCCTGGCTAAAATAGCCGGCTAAAACAGCTGCTAAAAATGAGTAGTACCTAAAATTGATGGTTCATTATTCTTCCTTTAGGTTTCACGTGTTGATTATACGGACTGCCTCAAGAATTTACAACTGATCGTTACAACAACCCGCCACAATCTTTGGCAATATCTTTATGTGCTATATGGCCGCCACATCACAACCTGGAATATATTCGTAAAAAATTTACTGTTTCATTCGAATTTGCGCAAATGCGATAATATCCCCACTCGTGAAAATTCAGATATGTAGAAATTCAAATTGATTACATAATTTCTAATATAGCAAAGGTGTTTCCTACCATTTGTTAGGTGGCTTAACACCAGATAACCTGCACAGCATCATAAGAAATTATATTGTCACGCGTTTGCGACACACGCAGCACTTGAGAGGAAGCACACAGGAGTCAGGGCGATGTCGGGCGAACTGTTTATTGGGCGAACTTGTGCCCAGCAAAACAAGGCCAAACACAACTCACAGCAACAGCGGCGTGAACAGTCGTCGGTCGACGGAAAAAGACTGACTAGTGACGCACTGCGCCGGCTTTTTATACACGCGTCATATCGCGTTCTCGATTTATTTCTGGAGCTCCAGAAGTTACTAAAATGTGCACGTCAAGCATGCAAAGTTTCAAGAATGATCCACACGGTTCCAGAGTGGCATGCAAGATAAACGCGGCCTGCTTTGCGCTTAACAGAAAGTGATAACAATGCTCCCCGCAAACAATCACAACGAGCGCGCGTGTCACTGGAAAGTGATTGCGGCTTTCTTCGTAAACCAAAAGAACCGGACGTGTCACTACCCCCCCCCTGAAAAAACATCGTCCCGATGCTAAAGACAGAACATAAGAGAGACTACATGCAATAAATTACATTAACAATGCGTCACAGCTAATCAGCGCGCATAATAAGGTTTAAGTCTCACCACGTGTACGACTTCGGGTCGTGCACGGCGTCGTTGGGATGACGTTAAGCCATCGAGCACGACCTCATAGTCCAGTTCACCACGACGTCGGACTACCTTGTAGGGTCTAAAGTAGCGTCGCAAGAGCTTCTCAGACAATCCCCGTCGTCGTATCGGCGTCCAGACCCAGACAAGGTCGCCGGGTTGGTATTCGGTGTGGTGTCGTCGAAGGTTGTAGTGGCGCCTGTCGACCGTCTGTTGTCTCTTGATACGCAGGCGGGCTAGCTCTCGAGCTTCTTCAGCGCGATCCAGGTAGCTGGCGACGTCGAGGTCTTCTTCGTTGGGGCCGACCGGTAGCATGGCGTCAAGCGTCGTTGTTGGGCTCCGTCCGTAGACGAGCTTGTATGGAGCAAACTGCGTCGTTTCCTGCACGGCCGTGTTGTACGCGAAGGTTACATACGGGAGTATGGCGTCCCACGTCTTGTGTTCGACGTCCACGTACATGGCCAGCATGTCGGCGATGGTCTTATTTAGACGCTCGGTGAGGCCATTCGTCTGTGGGTGGTTCTGCGGTGGCTTGTCTGACTGTACCTCAAGATCGCCTCCGTTAGGTCAGCCGTAAAGGCCGTACCTCTGTCTGTGATGAGGACCTCGGGGGCTCCGTGGCGGAGGACGATGTTCTCAATGAAGAACTTGGCGACCTCGGCGGCAGTGCCCTTGGGCAAGGCTCTTGTTTCGGCATAGCGGGTGAGGTAGTCAGTCGCTACGACAATCCATTTGTTGCCAGAAGTTGACGTCGGGAACGGCCCCAGTAAGTCCATGCCGATTTGTTGGAATGGCCGTCGAGGTGGTTCGATGGGTTGCAGAAGTCCGGCTGGCCTAGTTGTCGGCGTCTTGCGTCGCTGACAGTCTCTGCATGTCTTTACGTAGTGGGCGACGTTGGCAGTGAGGTGAGGCCAGTAGTACTTCTCTTGTATTCGTGACAGTGTGCGGAAAACACCAAGATGTCCGGCTGTCGGGTCGTCGTGTAATGCTTCCAGAACCTCTGGACGTAACGCTGAAGGCACCACGAGGAGGTGGTCGGCGCGGAGCGGCGAGAAGTTCTTCTTCAGGAGGACGTTGTTCCGCAGGAAAAACGAAGCCAGTCCTCGGCGGAATACTTTCGGCACGTCGGCGGTCTTGTCTTGCAGGTAGTCTATGAGGATCTTGAGCTCTGGGTCAGCTCGTTGGCGTTCCGCGAAGTCGTCGGTACTTATGGGTCCCAGGAAAGAGTCGTCGTCCCGGTCATCCTGGGGCGGCGGATCGACCGGGGCGCGAGACAAGCAGTCGGCGTCGGAGTGCTTTCGTCCGCTCTTGTAGACGACGGTGATGTCAAATTCTTGTAGTCTGAGACTCCACCGTGCGAGGCGCCCTGATGGATCCTTCAAGTTAGCTAGCCAACACAAGGCGTGGTGGTCACTCACGACTTTGAAAGGCCTGCCGTACAGGTAGGGGCGGAACTTTGATGTAGCCCAGATGATGGCAAGGCATTCCTTTTCTGTCGTGGAATAATTGGCTTCTGCCTTCGAAAGTGACCGGCTAGCGTAACTGATGACCCTTTCAAGTCCGTCGGTCCTCTGCGCGAGCACGGCGCCGAGCCCTGTGCTGCTTGCGTCCGTGTGAATTTCGGTGTCAGCTTCTTCGTCGAAGTGCGCCAGTATTGGCGGCGTTTGCAGGCGTCGCTTTAATTCTTGAAATGCCTCGACTTGCGGCGTTTCCCATTTGAAGTCGACGTCGTCCTTCGTGAGGTACGTCAGCGGCTCGGCGATCCGCGAAAAGTTCTTCACGAAGCGCCTGTAATAAGCGCAGAGGCCAAGAAATCGGCGTACTGCTTTCTTGTCGGTGGGTGCAGGAAAGTCGGCGATCGCAGCTATTTTCTGTGGATCAGGGAGCACTCCCGACTTGCTGATAACGTGGCCAAGGAACGATAGCTCCTCGTAGGCGAAGCGGCACTTTTCTGGCTTCAGGGTAAGACCCGAGGCTTTGATTACCCGAAGAACAGCTTCAAGGCGCCGGAGGTGCTCGTCGAAGTTGGAAGAAATTACGACTACATCGTCCAAGTAGACGAGGCAAGCCTGCCACTTCAAGCCTGCGAGTACTGTGTCCATAACCCGTTGGAACGTCGCGGGCGCCGAGCAAAGACCAAAGGGCATGACCTTAAACTCGAACAGGCCGTCTGGCGTTATGAAGGCAGTCTTCTCTCGGTCTCTCTCGTCTACTTCGATTTGCCAGTAGCCGGTTTTGAGGTCCATCGACGAAAAATACTTGGCGTTGTAGAGTCTGTCCAGAGCATCGTCTACCCGTGGGAGGGGATACACGTCTTTCTTCGTGATCTTGTTCAGGCGACGATAATCGACGCAAAAACGTAGGGTTCCGTCCTTCTTCCTCACTAACACCACGGGTGATGCCCACGGGCTCGTAGACGGCTGAATGATGTCGTCACGCAGCATTTCGTCGACTTGTTGATTGATGGCCTCGCGTTCCCGTGCAGAAACTCGGTAGGGGCTCTGACGGAGCGGACGGGCATATTCGTCGGTTATGAGGCGATGTTTCGCGAGAGTGGTCTGACGAAGCCTCGATGATGACGAGAAGCAGTCCTTGTATTGGTGGAGTAAGGCTTTGAGCTCCTTTGGTTGCTGCCTGGAAAGGCCTTGACTTACGTCGAAGGCGGGCGCGGAAACTGCTGTCGACGTTGCGGCTCCCTGAGAATCGGTGAGGGCGAAGGCATTGCTCGTTTCCACAAATTCGCTTAGATGTGCCACTGTCGTGCCCCTATTCAAGTGCCTATATTCGTTGCTGAAGTTCGTCACCATTACCTTGGCTTCGCCGTTATGAAGCTTGGCTATGCCTCTTGCGACGCACATCTGACGGTCTAGGAGCAGGTGCTGGTCGCCTTCGATGACACCTTGTAAGTTGGTAGACGCTTTGGTGCCGACGGAAATGATGACGCTCGACAGTGGCGGGATGGTTACCTGCTCTTCTGTTACATTCAAGGCATTGTGAGCGACGTTGCAGTCTGACGCCGTTGCATTATCCGTGGACAGCGTGATTGACCTGTATCTTAGGTCGATGACTGCGCCTTGCTGGTCCAGGAAATCCATGCCTAAAATGACGTCTCGCGAGCATTGCTGCAGGACCACAAAACTCACAGAATACGTCTGGCTGTGAATCGTGACTCTTGCCGTGCAGGTTCCAGTCGGTGTTATAAGGTGGCCCCCTGCTGTTCGGATATCCGGTCCTTCCCATGCAGTCTTTACCTTCTTGAGCTTAGCGGCGAAGAGACCACTGATGACAGAGTAGTCGGCGCCGGTATCGACTAGGGCGGTGACGCTGTGGCCGTCGATGATCCCGTCAAGGTCGGTGGTTCGTCGTCTGGCGTTCCGGTTAGGTCGGGGCGTTGGATCACGGCTGCGTCGGCTTGGTCCGGCGCTGCTATGTCGCGTCGGCTGCGAGGCTCTGTCATGAAGACTCTGCTCAGGCGGCGTACTGCGACTACGTTGGGAAAGTTCGTGCGTCGTGGTCGTCGTCATCGGCAGCGGCGGCGGCGGTGGAGGAGGATCTTCGGCATTGCGTCGTGCAGCAACCGTACCTCCATCGGTTGCTGCCTTTAGTTTCCCGGGTAGGGGCTTGGGGATCGGCCCCGGTTAGGGCCGGTGTACTGGCGGCGATCCGGAGAGGCGTAGCGGCCAGGCGAAGGTGAACGGGATGGTCGTCGTCGTTGCCACTGCGATCCGGCGATGTAGTCGGCGATGTCGCGAGGTCGCTCACCTGGGCGCGGACGCGGCGCGTTCACGTCGAAGCCACGCAGTCCCATCTCACGGTACTGGCAGTAGCGGTAGGTGTGCCCGGCTTCGCCGCAGTGGTAGCATAGTGGGCGGTGGTTCGGGGTGCGCCAAACGTCAGTTTTCCTCGGCGAGCGCTGGATTACTGGCGAGCGGGAAGGCGTCGGGGGTGGCGGCGGTGGTTGGCGACGAAACTGCGGAGACGTTGGTCCTGGCGTTGGTGAGGAGCGGCGACAGGTGCAGTAGCGGCGTAGGTCATCGCCTCCGGTTGGGGCTGTGGCCGTTCAGGAACGCTCAGTGAGCGCTGTAGTTCCTCGCGGACTACGTCTTCGAGAGAGGCGACTTGGGGCTGAGACGATGGCAACGTGCGGCGCAGTTCTTCACGAACAATAGCGCGTATGGTCTCGCGCAGGTCGTCGGGGCAGAGTCCTCTGACTTCTGCGACGTCTGGCGACATGCGCCGATCGTATTGGCGGGTCCGCATTTCAAGAGTCTTCTCGATGGTGGTAGCCTCGGAGAGAAATTCTTGTACCGTCTTTGGCGGGTTTCTAATCAGTCCGGCGAATAGCTCCTGCTTCACTCCTCGCATAAGCAGGCGAACCTTCTTGTCCTCAGACATGTCGGCGTCGGCGTGGTGGAAAAGTCGCGTCATCTCCTCCGTGAAGATCGTTACGTTTTCGTTGGGGAGCTGCACCCGAGTTTCAAGCAGTGATGCGGCTCTTTCCTTCCGCACGACGCTTGCAAAGGTGCTCAGGAAAGCAACGCGGAAGTTGTCCCAAGTTCGAAGCGTTGACTCGCGGTTCTCGAAACAAGTCCCTGTGGCGTCTTTCAGGTAAAAATACACATGACACAGCTTGTCGTCCGGGTCCCACTTATTGAGGGCTGCGACGCGGTCGTAAATGTCAAGCCAGCTTTCCGGGTCTTCGTAGGTCGATCCGCGGAAGGTAGGCGGCTCTCTGGGCAGGTTGACGACCACGGTTGCCGAAGACCTTGCTTCCGTCATCGTGGATACCGGCTTCGTAGCAGCCTTTGTTTTCTTGTCCTTGTCGGGAAGCGGCAGGTATTCGGGCGGTAGTCCTTGTTGTCTTCGGCTCACTCGAACGACCGGGTCGGCGTTGTCCTCTTGGCGGCTTGGGCTTGACTCATGGCTGGATGGGGGCGTATGGTACATGGACCGAGAAGCACCTCCACCAGATGTCACGCGGTTGCGACACACGCAGCACTTGAGAGGAAGCACACAGGAGTCAGGGCGATGTCGGGCGAACTGTTTATTGGGCGAACTTGTGCCCAGCAAAACAAGGCCAAACACAACTCACAGCAACAGCGGCGTGAACAGTCGTCAGTCGACGGAAAAAGACTGACTAGTGACGCACTGCGCCGGCTTTTTATACACGCGTCATATCGCGTTCTCGATTTATTTCTGGAGCTCCAGAAGTTACTAAATTGTGCGCGTCAAGCATGCAAAGTTTCAAGAATGATCCACACGGTTCCCGAGTGGCATGCAAGATAAACGGGGCCTGCGTTGCGCTTAACAGAAAGTGATAACAATGCTCCCCGCAAACAATCACAACGAGCGCGCATGTCACTGGAAAGTGATAGCGGCTTTCTTCGTAAACCAAAAGAACCGCACGTGTCAATATCATTGCGATAGCTGCATCACAATGTAAAGAAAAGTCCGGTGTTGGTATACTGAGCCTAAATTTAGGTAGGTCTTATTCCCTTCGTATCCACAATTATATACCCGTTTTGTGGGTGCATTTCCGGCAGTGTAGTGCTCGCGTTACGCAAGTTTGACACTGATATAACGTCAGGTGTTATATTACCACTATCTGTTTGTGTGGCAGTTCTGCTGGCGCTAGATCCCACGTGCAAAAGGCCCTTCGTGCACAAGTACCTGCACAAGTGAGAAAGGTCTGACCAGTTTGGGTGCCTGGCCATAAAGAATTTACTCTCAAAGTAACAGCTTATTATTTAGCCTCCTCGTTCTTCCAGATCAAATTTATCGAACCTAATTGACCGCACTTTTCCTCATCTTTTATGTGAGTGCTGCTTGATTTCGCAGGCATGTAATTGAGGAAACTTCACTGAATATCGGCCCTTTCTATATCCCCGGCAAATACCCTTTCGTGAAACATGTAAATTAGAAGTACCTATAATGGGACTGCGCTGCCAGATACTGAATGTAATTTACACAAACACCATTTGCTCAGGCACTTTCGCCACTGTGCGCATTCTGCGTAGAACTTAAATCAACTAAAATTTTTGTGAGCTGCAGACGGTTTATTACAGTACGCAAAATCCTTTTATTACCCTCTTAGGTATTGAAATGCAAATATTTGTGCTTGTCATTTCGTCTTTAGGGGTCTTCATTTCTGTGTTCTTCAATGCGAAGGAATGCGTGGCTGTCAGATCCCATAAAAATTAATTGACTGACTTAATTATCGTTACTATTATTCGAATGTGTTGTCACCAGTATATGTGTATGAAAGTAAAGGTATTGCATGATTTATTTACTAGCTATTATGTAACCAAAAACGTGTTTTGTATTAATAGACACGTACATTAAATAGCACTACTATTTCCTAAGTAATCTGCTATTTCTTTATTACACATGGTGTTTCAGATGAAATCATCAAGCAATAAAAATTTAAAATGACTTATAAACGTCTGCGCACAGCGCAGTATTGTTCTGAGCTGTAGTTAGCACATCAGAATATTTTCTTGATCTGCCAAGCACGGTAATTAGGAATTATTTCTTAATAAACTTTTAGGTACTGGCTCTAGATAAAAAAACTTTCAATACAATCCTTGTAGTTCTTATCCAAAAAAGACAAAATTTTAAAGTTACGGTAAGATAACAAGGCTGGTTATTATTTTTTCCAGGATTTCTTTAAACTGTACGAAATTCAAAAAATACCACGTGATTGCCACTTAATAAACGGTGCTTTGAATGCCCTCAATTGTACGTTGAAGGAATTAGCGAAGGCTTCTCCCGCACGAAGGTCACTTGAACAGGCTATTGGTGACTACGACGGAAATTAACCGATGATTGATTGGTACCAATAGAATAAAAAAGGGGAAAGAAAATGAAGACAAAAAACTTCGACAAACAGGCGGTTTCCACGTTCATTGCGCTACGAGACCACAGGCAGCATTCGGCGCAGCGCAGGCGTTTTTTTTTACAGGCCAACGATAAAAATATTAGCGAGAGAGAGGTTGAAATTTTATAAAGAAAGGATATAAAACTTTCAGCGGTAATTATTCCAGATGTTCTTTTTTTGTGGGTCATATCTGCATCGATTATGTGTGATTGCTCTACTGAATACTTGTACGGAATACGGCACGATTGGTTGTGGGTTTGAAAGTTTATTGCTCGTACTTCGGCTCCATTTAAAGATTCATGTTTAGTACCCGTCTGTTAGAGATAAGTGAATATAAATAAACAGAAAGAATAAAAAAGTGCTCTGTGCTCTTATAGCTAACTCGTAAATAATAGAAAAGTTAGGTGTTGGAAAGAGATCAGCGTAATTACAAAGTCTAAAGCGCCTTTATTGAGATGTCAAGGGCAGTTACTTAGCGTGCTCAAACAGCCCTCCAACAGTGTCTATACTGAATCTACATCGATTCAGCACAACTTCTGTCGCGTTTCGTCGCATTCGTGTAGTAATAGAGCGACACACACTCCTATTTTAGACTTCAGTCTTGCGGGTGCTGCCGTCGCTTCGGTGTAGACGTTGTCTTCAATGTATCCCTATAGATTGAAATCTAAAGCAGTCAAATCTGGGTATCTTGCGGGTCACTCTACAGGTCCAAGATAACTGATTCCCTTCTCGGGAAAATCTCAATCAAGCCACGTTCGAGTCCAAGTGCAGCTGTTTATAGGAGCTCTGTCTTTCTGGAACCAGATGTTCACAAGCTGCGATAGAGAGGTTGCAGGCGAAGTTACTCAGTGTGCCTTTTAAGATTTTCCAGATGTAGCGTTATGCGGTGAGTGTTCGATCGGAAAAAGACCGGGCGAACAATTTTGCCATCCTTAATACCGCATCAAACACTGAAAGAGCACTTCACCTGTGTTCTGACTGCAACAGCCAGTGAGGATTTTAAGCGCTCCAGTAAGTAAAATTGTGAAAATTGACTTGGATATTCAGCCATAAGCGACCTTCATCGGAGCAGATTATGTTCTTCAGAAATCCGGGATGACCTGCTTCTTGTATGAGTACCCAGTTTCAAAAGTAAAGACGGCTTTGCAATCTCTGTCTTCCAGCTGTTGATGCAGGTGGACATGGTATGGGTGAAGTCCTCCGCTCGTGAGCACGCGCCAAACACTACTGCTGGAAACGCCGGTCTCAGCACTTATGTCACGCACGCTTGCTTAGGAATGCGTTATCATATAAGCAAGAATGTTTGATTTAGGAGACTCAGTCAGACCTTTTATGCGCTGATGCTGCTTTTTAAACGTACCTGTCTTCTTGAGCGTTTCGTAATTTTGCAGCAATGTCGAACTATTCACCCGAATTCCTGGGTACCATCTGCGAAATAATCTTGCCGCCTTACCCATGCTTCTCTTCGCTCTGCTGTGGGCGAGAACAATATTCGCACATTCTTAATTAGTGAAACGCACTGTCGTCACCTAGCTACCCAAGACACCAAGCTACAGAATAAACACTAATTCATAAACTATCCTACAAAATCCGCACGAGTCATACTCGGTCTGAATCTCAAGAAAGCAGTTGACAATGTAGCTCATGAAACAATTTTTAGCCGCGTATTGAGCTTACACACGGGTGAGCGAGCCTATAATGACGTCAAAATTTTCTTAACCAGCAGGAAAACAAAGCTCAGCTTAGGAAGTCTTATAACTGATCTCAATGAATTGAGATGCAGAGGCACTGCACAGCCTCCGTAATATCGTCCATGCTCTTTCATTTATACATTATTGGACTACAGAAATAGGTAAATAAAATACCTAGAATATATCACTTTATTCAAGCGGATGACATCGCAATATGAGTCAGTGACGGCAGGGACAGCTACATAGAACAGAGACCCCAAGAACAATAGCAACAGTTGAGCAATATCTGGAAGCCACAGGACTCACATGCTCCCTGAAGAAATCAGAACTTCTTCTCTACAGGCCAGGAATTAGAGGCAGACCTCCCAAGTCAGAGGAAAACAAGCAGCAATATGAGGAAATTAGGATTCATACACAGGCGGCCACAGCTATACTTACAGTTCTAAAAATACGGGTACGGGACTAGTCATCGAGGCTAACGGCGGCAACGACGAGACGGTACGCAGACTAAATGCCAAAGTCACGAATGCGATGAGACTGATTCGCAGGGCCACGAATAAATGCTGAGGTATGAAAGAAGCCCACGCAATTTGTCTGATCCAGGCCTTCGTCATAAGTCACATAACGTATAGCAGCATACCACAACTGGCAAAAAGCTGAAACTAACAAAATAAATCCACTCATTTGGAAGGCCTACAAACAAGAGATAAAAATATCTGAGTATACTAGCACAGACACACTTCTTCAGCAAGAACTACACAATACGCTTGAAGAGATCGTAGAAGCTCAGCGCATATTCCAGCTTGAAAGGCTCACTGAAGTTAAAACGGGAAGAAATGTATTGAGAACATTAGGAATCGTCTACCATGCTCAACATGATGTCAAACATGATATCCCCATTACAATCAGAGCTAGGACAGTTTCTAACCCGATACCATTGAACATGAGCGCCATTATCAACCAGGACCGCCGAAAACAACGCGCAAAAGCACTGTTCAAACAACACGGCATGAACAGTAAATCTCTTTTTGTAGATGCTAGCCCATACCCTGAACGATATCGTAATTGACATGTCCGGCATTTGTAGTAATGCGTGATTTGTCATAACAAACAATATAGAGAATGCTGAGGAGAGAGAGAGAGAGAAATAACATCTACTTATTCATCCATAGTGTAAGAAGTTCCCGGGAGGTAGCCATAGCCATGTATCACCTCCAACAAACACTCATTCATACTGAGCGATTCGCAAATAGCCATCAGAAATTTTATGCAAGAACGGATGTCATAGCAAGTCCTCAGAATCCTAAATAATAATCAATAACTACACAAAGTTGATAAACCCAAATACCTCGTATGGTTCCCGGCACACGCAGAGACTGATACATTCAATCCGAACAAGCTGGCACCTGAGTTGTCGCAAAAATTAACCCACCATGCAACGGCACCACATCGCTCGGTTATTATCCCTGTCGCAGCCGACGTACCACAAAAAGACCAATTTAAGAGCTACAAAGTACACATGCAACACTATAGAGAAGCAAGGCACACCTTTCCCGAACATCACCCGAGTCTAAACAGGCAAGAAGCACTCCAGACAAACTGCTACCTGAACCCTGTGCACCGCTGAAAGAGCTACCCACACTTATACCCTGACAATTATTTTAGGCTATGTGTAACAGAATAGGCGTCTTACAAACAAGTAATATGGGAATGCCCGAACTTATCAGCAAGCTCTCCTGGGGTCCTCCGGGAGCAATGGCGGCTTGTGCTGCTCAGCCTGGAGGTTCAAGACCAAAAATGGTGTATCCAGCATGTCAGGAAGCCTGTACGGAGACATGCCTTCTGGTACCTCTTTGTGCGGTCTAGCCCGGACCACAAAGATGCCGAATACGGAAAAAAAGTCGATTCATCATCATCGTCATAATCACAGCAACATAGAGCTAAGAAGAAAACTGCGCAAGCTAGAGGTGCGTAGCACTCATTTTTAATTTTTATTGCTTCGTGTTTTTAGCTGAAAACCTCTGTATATACTCCACTATTCAGAAGCATCAAAACATTTCATAAATTACTCATTTCTTGGCGAATTCCCAACAGTTAGTATGAGCCACAATTCATAGGTAAAAAGAACAAAAATACAGCTATTGTGCAAGAAAATGGGCTTTGAATGGGAATAATTATGATGATGGTGAACGTGTTGAACATTAGGATTAGAGTGTTGATGATACTCATAATAAGCGATGGTCCTGGTATGTATGTATGTATGTCGTACCAGGACTCTGAGTAACAACCAACCAACTAACCTTAGCAAGCCGTCACGAGAACCTTTAGGTTATGTTGATGACAGTATTGACGAACAGGTGGAATTTATGATGGAGTGGTTGATTTTTATGTAGTGATGATCATAAAGACTGATGGCTTGAAACAGAGCCTTCGGCGGGCAATTATCTCATAAGTGATCATCAATGATAATATACCTATTGTAACAGGAGTACTAAGCGTCCACATTTGTTGACACTTTTTTAGGGGTGGAGCTCCTACGTATGTATGTATGTATGTATGTATGTATGTATGTATGTATGTATGTATGTATGTATGTATGTATGTATGTAAGGATGTATGGATGCATGTATGTATGACCAAGGACACTGCCTCAGGGCAGTGTCTTTCGCCATTTACTGTTCCTAACATACATTACCGATTGACCCAGCTCATTTACGAATGCAGCTTGAGCTTCGGAGAAGCTTCTGTGGCACAGGTAGGTAATTTGAGAGAAATTTCACTGCCCCCCCCCCTATTTTCGGGGAATGATTGAAGCTAGTCATGAGTCTTGTCGGCTGCTCTTAGTTCAAAGAATGAAATAGAAAGAACGAAGCAGCATTTCATACCAGATTTGGGCACACGTGAAAGAACCCCAGGTGGTAGAAATTTCCGGAGCCCTCCCCTATCGCGTCTCTCATATTCATATGCTGGTTTTGAAACACTAAACTCTACATATAAAAAATAAGCATTTCATACCAGATTTTAATGCGCTGAAATCATCTTTTCTACTGTGGAGAGTTTAAATAATTACTTTCTCTGGGACTCAACTATGTCATTTTATAGAGTTACAGAGTTCGCAGAATATTGCATGGGTACCTCGGGCCTTATCATACATTTACTTCTTTCTTGGTGAACTAAGCCCTGTAGATAATACCGACGTTTAGGCATTCTTAAACTTTCACTCATAATTTGAACGGGAGAAATTTTTCGCCTTTAGCATCCCTTTCAGATAAGAAGATTGGTTCCTTTGTGATTGAATGCTTTGTGATTGAAACACATACTTCGGCAAAATCAAAGCCAATGCGGGCAGCTGGTGAAAATTTACTTTTGCAACTGTAAATAAATTTTACGTGATTGTATTACAATGTAAGACGTTCTTAATGCATTAACAAATAGTGTATATTCTGAACATTCCTTAGAAAAGAGCATTATTTGTAGTAAAAGTCTAAATGTTTGCTATGGCAAAGTTTGATTCCGTTAGGCTGGCTGCAGTTTGAGGCAGCAGTTCAGCATTGCCTGTATTAGTTTCATACTGTCTAAGTCTCTGGGCGGAGCCTGACCGCTAAAGAGCGCGTTCTCAGGTGGCAGATAGAGAAACGTTCCATGATGTGAGGTTGCACAAAGCTGCTTCATATAATGGTACAGGCAGTTATGCCCACGTACCAACAGGCATATAATCATGGTTCATATTAGTAACAACCATATTTTTGCTGCTGTTAGCAGCCAGTTGTTTTACACATCACCTGAATTTAAGTTAGTGCATATACTTAAACATTGTAATGTGCGTGTAACATCAGTGCAGTGCCCATGTTGGTTATCATTCCCGAGACCAAAACAAGGACCTGCTGCCAGCCATCATGTCCTGGTCCTGACCTGTCTTTGGGAAGCTGAGTCAGCCGTCTAGGTTGGCGAGCGGGTTCCTGCTTCTGGTCACTAGCCACCATGGTGCAGTGACAAGCCACCATAGTAGATGCATGGGTAGATCTGTCTGATATAAAATGTTGATGCAGGCTTGTTAATACGTTGTTAACTTGCTATAAACAGCACTACAACTAGACAAAGAAGAAGAAACAGAAGCTGCAAGGGACATCCTGTCTCTTGCAGCTCTATCTATCAGATGTTCTGATCTCTCTGCTCACATTTGGAGATTGTTTTCACGCTATGACTTAAACGCTTCTGTCCATGCTTTATGGGTGAATTGGGCTTCTCATCTGCTTCAGCCAAAAAATACACCTGCAAAGAGTCAGTCTGCCACTGTGGATGACACCAGCATTCGAATCACTAGCGACTGTTTTTGTTTCAAATATTTAGCAGAACTTCATTTATTACAAAGCTTTGCTTGTCTTAGTAGTTTGGTATTGGGTGCAGTTTCAGTGTGGTTGTTTTGCTTTTATTTAAAATTACTTTCGTGTTGAGTGTTTCACATTTGTGTGTGAAAAACTGGCTTATCCTTTTCTGAAACGAGACACTGCCTCAGTAAAACGATCGTGCATCGCAGGCATGATGGCTGAATGGCTGCAGCTGGTTCAATGCTGCCTAAGGATGTAGTGTTGATGTTTGAGAGCAGCAGCCATAGGCCGGTAGAAAAAGTTAACTTATTTAAACTCACTCAAGAAAAACATTTCACCATTGAAACTCACTCGGACTCAAATACAATGAAATTTAGCTCAACATAACTAATTGGGACTCGCTAAACTGTTTTTCAACCACTCTCACTCAGGCTCAAACTTACCAACATATTACTCAGTTCGACATGCTCAGACTCGCGATTTGACCTATGTCTGAGTGAGCAAACAGCGGTCACTAGTCGCAATGCAATTGGAATATTTTTATGAAATATGCAGCTCACATCAGAAATTTTCGCCATGAATGTCCCGTGAGCGAGTTTGTGAAGAGAGGTCTTGGCGACCCCCTTATCTCCTAACTTGCGCCTCTGTTCAATACCCGCATGAATGGTTGTGTGTTGACTTATGCTTGAACAGACTTGATTACCAATGTAAGCAAATACGACGTCGATAGTTATGCTGATAGGCTGGTATATAGGAACATAGGTCATAAATAAAAGGTGGTGCTTATTAAGGCTCACAGAAGAAATACACGTTGATCTTAGGGCTCACCACCTCAGACTCGCGAATATTTACCCACTCGGATTCAAGCTCTTTAAAATTTTCCTTAGCCAGACTCACTCTAACTCAAACTCATGTATTATTTTTCAGCTGTACTCACTCAAACTCACGACTCGATTATAGTCCAAATGAGCCTGGCCCCAGTAACGACCAACGTGCCATGCTCGAATCAGCCAATCACTGATACAATGGCTGTGATGGGTAATTTTTGAGCTTGTAGCGCAATTTGTCGAGTGAAAGGAAAGCAATTTCCAGGTGAATTTGAACATTTATTGAGAAATTCTGGCCTCGTGCTGCGCAACAATATTTGGCTCACGTGTTCTCTGAAATGATCACTACCGATTGGGTGCGTTTTCCGACCATATTCAATAAGTGTTGCAGTGCCCCTAAACTTTGATGAGGTTTTGCGGCAGTGCAAATTTCCTTAGATAGGTGCTTTCGCGGCATAGCAATCTCTGCTGCAGTGATATTATCTTTACAGAAGATCATGTGCAGATCAATATGAACTATTTGTTCAATGCTAATACTTCAAAATTTTCAATAATTTAAAATCGAGTCGAAGCGAGTTTGAAGACAGTATTGTTCCTTAAAATATTCGAAGCATTCGAATATTTGCACAAGCCTGCTTTTTTTAGCTAATATATTTGCCTTTTTGCTCTCTATGCAATTGGTTTCACCCCTTCTTTTTTTCTCTTTCTCCCCTTTCCAATGGTTCTCCCATATACTTTTTCACTCTCTCCTTTGCATCCTCCTTTGCCTTTCCCACCCCCTATAATATTTAGGGCTATGACTTTTTCGGTCACCTCGCGTAAGTAGCTGAACAGTTATTATGCTCAGCTTTCAATTGTACGTTCGCTGGTTCGAATATTGCCTCGGGTAAGCAAAAAAAAAGACAAGGTATTCTTATTTTCTTTCTTTCTGCTGCTAAGAAGTGGTTCATTGCAGATGGGGCCCGTCTTCTAAAGCGGCACAGGCTCGGAGGTGTCAGTTAGCTTGGCAGTATCCATTCAAATGTTATGACTGGCAGTGCAAGGACCCAGTCTGCAATAGACGCTCGTTGGCGTACCTGCCAAGTGTGGTACGCGTCCAGCAGAAACGCAAGAGGTGTCTGGGTGTGCTGCAGGGAACACGCATCAGTGTTGCTGGGACAGACAGTATGCGTTTGAGGAGAGGCGCATGAACGGACCGACGATATGAAAAGCCCGTCGTGTGTGCGCTCAGGGCTCTCTCTGTGGCCTTCGTTACGGCCAGTCCTGTCTCCTGTAAAAGCGCATCTCGACGCCTTGTGTTTTTTACACCTGTAAATATGTAAATAAATCGTGTGTTTCTGTCGTCAAGAAGCCTCTCAAAGGTGTCTCTTTCCCCGGCACTGGGTGAAAGCCTGTGCCCCTAACCTCGGTCACATCAAGGTGTGCTTCCCAAAAGTATCGCTGTTGTATACATTGTGTGCTCACAATTGACAACAATGAAGGCATGGCTAAACTCATTGCTAGTTTATCACCAGCCTTCTTGCAATATGTGCCTGTTTCACTTGTATGAGGGCAAGGTTTTCTTTTTTTTTTTCAAGTCTTAATTCGTTTGAGATAAAACTACAGTGAATTCAAGATGCTGATGTTTGGAACATTTAAGTACACTTTCCAGCTGCCCTTTTGCATAGTTGCCACTGCAATTGAAGCATCTGTTTTTGCCTTGTAGCAGCTTTTTCTAAGCCCCCCCACACACATTGAAGACAGCCAAGTCAATTCTGTATGCCACTCACTGTCTGTAGATTGTTGTCTGCACAACCTGCTTCAATATTTCTATACTGTTTTCACACTTTGCTGTCACCAGGGTTGCCATCTTTTCTCAAACAAAAAGCAGGCCCTTCAACGAGGGAAAGAGGGAGGGCCGAGGATACCAGGAGATTAATTTCCAACAATAGACACCATGTTAGGTCTTTGGCATACAGTGCCATTTCAAAATAATATTCCTTTCTTTGCTTCAAATAAACCTGATATAAACGCAAAACTGGCTCACTGAGCTGACCTACTAGTCTAATTGCTGGCATAAAAATATCTATGGTTAGAATAATGCGTCGTATCCCTCACTTAAAAAAGAAATATTGGGGGACCCTTAAGGTTATTCGCTTTCAAGAATTGAACTCGATAACGATACCCTGGCCCTATTGCGTACTTCAAGCACTTAGCGCATGAAATCTTTTCGAACTTGGTATGCACTCACTATGTGGTCTGAAGGAAATGTGTGCAGCAAAATGTGTGCGTTTTCTTATGGCTGGCCACCTTATAACTATGAAGTCCTTAAGATAATCACATGTTCTGATGTCTGATTACAATACACACTTGTATCAAGAAATATTACTGTGATATTACATATTGAATTGTGAAGGCAGTGTACAGGACACATATGTGTTTGCAAAGCCTAACATTATTTTCAGTGCATTTTCAAGCAGATGAAATTATTTTCCCTGAATTTCCAAGCAGATGTGTGACTGTGCGGTAAAACGCCTGCTTGCCATGCAAACGGCCTGGGCTCGATTCGATTCACCCGCAAACAGGGAAATTTTTATTACTTTTTTTATTTGCATTTTTCTTGATTTTCCGGTTGCTCACAAAGTTCATCACTCCTAATCAACGATGCTCACGAAATTTTTAAAACTATCACGTTAAAACTGGCATAAAAGGGTAACAATGACTGATTCAATAAGGTTTTACAGTTTATGCAAAATCACATTGGTGTGATGTTGAAATCCCTAGGTCCATTATTAGACTACCAAATGTCATGGCTTTCACTTTTATGTCCGTTTAGAGGTACAGCAATTAACTGGCCAGAAAGTGTAAATAGATCTTTCTTTATTTGAAAACATGCAGAAGTATGATAAAATCGAGCTCCCTTTCCCTTGAGTAATTTGAGTTGTGTAGGTATATTGAAATGGTGTTTGAAAATATCAGCATCTGTGCCATCACACCGCTTCGCGGCAAAAGCTTAGTACAGAGTTTTGGAGAATTTCTGCACGTTGCCTGCTGCAGCTCAGACAATTGTTAATCTGGCTTACCACACCCTAAACTCTGGATTACCTATTCTGGCTTACCACACCTTACAATTGTTAATCTGGCTACCACACCATTAACCGGCTAAAGTGGGCCAGCCAGTGGTGTGGTAGGTTGTTAGTGACGCCAGCTCCATCTGACGACGTCTTTATCGCGTTTCTAATGCTGAGCGACAAGTTATCCAGCACGAAGTTGAAGAAATGCTCACAAAAACGTCATTGAACCTTCCTGCAATCCATGGGCATCGCTAGTCGCGCTAGACAAGAAGAATGATGGCAGCGGGCGCTTCTGCGTAGACTACCGTCACTTAAACAAAGTAACACGTAAGGACGTGCATCCACTGCCGCGGATTAACGATGCTCTCGACTGCCTACATGGGTCTGCCTACTTTTCATCTATCGACTTGCGATCAGGATACTGGCAGATTTCTGTCGATCATCGAGACCGTGAGAAAACCGCATTCATCACACCGGATGGACTTTTTCAGTTCAAGGTTATTTCATTCGGATTGTGTAATGCAGCAGCTACATTTAAAAGGATGATGGACTCTCTCTTGTGTGAAAATGGAACACATGCCTGTGCTATCTCGACGACGTCATCATATTTTCATCTACATTCGAAAGCCCCCTTAGCCGCCTAACGGCTATTCTTGAGGTTTCCCGGAAAGCAGGACTACAACTCAACTCTTCCAAATGTCGCTTTGGCCATCGGGAAATCACTGTGCTGGGCCACCTTGTCACTGCTCGAGGCGTGCAACCTGATCCTGACAAAATTCCAGTTGTCAAAGATTTTCCCATATCACGTTCCGCAAAGGATGTACGGAGTTTTATCGGCCTTTGTTCTTACTTTCGACGTTTCGTGATGAACTTTGGTGACATTGCCCGACCACTTACGGAGCTACTGAAGAAGGACATGCCTTTTTATTTGGGTACTGAACAAGCAACTGCCTTCAGCACCCTTGAAACATTACTTATTTCCCCACCCATCTTGGCCCATTTTGACCCGTCAGCCCATACTGAAGTTTGTACCGATGTCAGTGGACATAGAATTGGCGCTGTTCTCGCCCAGCGGCAACAAGGACAGGATCGCGTCATTGCTTATGCCAGTCGCCTCCTTTCTCCTTCGGAGAGGAAGTTTTCCATGACAGAGGGTGAGTGCCTCGCACTAGTCGGGGCAGTGGGAAAATTTGAACCATACTTGTTTGGCTGCACCTTTTTGGTGATTACAGATCACCATGCCTTATGCTGGCTGTCGTCCCTTAAAGAACCAGCTGGACGACTTGGCCGTTGGGCCTTGAAACTACAAAAATAAAGCTTCGACGTGGCATACAAATCTGGCCTAATGCACCAGGATGCCGACTGTCTATCCCGTCACCCCGTGGACCCACCTGACCTTTGATCACATGATTCTGACCCTTGTGTCTTCACCATGTCGGCTTTTACCGACATACGCAGGGAACAGCTCAGCGATGTCCACTTGCAGTCTATCATGCAGAGTCTACGTTTGCCTCACGTAGACCCGTCGCTACACTTGTTCGTTATACGCGATGACCTTTTTTACCGACGCAACACCAGCGCCGAGGGACCAGAGCTACTACTCGTAGTTCCTGCCACAGTCCGTTCCGCTGCACTTGAACAGCTTCACGACGCCCCAACCGCGAGACATCTCGGGGTCACGCCTACGTACGATCGCGTGTGGCGTAGATTCTTCTGGCCAGGCCTTTACCGTTCTGTGCGCCGATACGTTGCTGCATGTGAGTCCTGCCAGTGCTTCTAACATTCCACCTTGCCACCAGCTGGTCCGCTCCAACCAATAGATATATCCACCGTTCCCTTCTACCGCGTCGGTCTTGATCTCGTTGGACCATATCCTACTTCTCTCACTGGAAACAAGTGGATAGCCGTAGCCACTGATTACGCCACAATATACGCTATCACACGAGCGCTACCGACAAGCTGTGCTACTGACGTCGCGAACTTCTTGCTTCATGACGTATTTCTTCACCATGGCGCTCCTCGACAGCTGCTGACTGATCGTGGTCACTCATTTCTTTCAAAAGTAGTAAGTGACATCCTTCGCTCGTGTTCGACGCGTCACAAGCTCACTACGGCCTATCACCCACAAACAAATGGTCTTGCCGAGCGCCTAAATCGAACATTGACAACAATGCTCTCCATGTAGGTTTCCAAAGATCACCTTGACTGGGAAATTACTTTGCCTTATGTGACATTCGCGTACAATTCGTCACGCCACGACACCACTGGCTTCTGCCCCTTCTATCTGTTGTTCGGCCGCCATCCAGCGTTACCCTTCAAGACTCTTCTCCCATCAACTACGCAAATGGTTACTGAGTACGCCCAGGATGCCACTGCTCAGGCTCAAGTGGCCCGCCAATTTGCACAGGAACGTCTTCTTGATTCACAGCTCTCTAAGAAGGCCCGCTACGATAGCCATCACAGAGTAGTTTCCTACTCTCCAGGTTCATTTGTCCTCCTCTGGACACCATGCCGCCACGTTGGCTTCTCTTCGAACCTCCTGTCTCGCTACTCGAGGCCTTACAAGGTTTTACGCTGGCTTACCGATGTCACATACGAGATTGCTCCGTAGGACAGTCAGTCGTCGTCGTCCGCACCCAGTACTGACGTCGTCCACGTGACCCACCTCAAACCGTACATATCCGCGTATGATCCTACTCTCATTTAGGCGCCGAGACGACGCTGCCAGCGGCGAGGGGTTATATGTCACACGACATGGGCAACGAAAGAGCATCATAGACGACGAAGACGATGAAAAGCGACCGTGCTCGTGTTGTTGTTGCTGCTGTTCTTCCCTTTTGGCTTCAGCTGCCTCTGACTCTCCCTGTATATTTTGTAAATATATTTATTGCATTCGTTGTCTCACACCCGTGACAATATTCTTGAAGCCGTAAGGCCCAGCAAGCCAACCGACCAGCTGGGTCATGTAGTCCGTAAAGCCAACAAAGCGAATGATAATCTGTGACGATCTTGAACTGCCAGCCCTACGAATAAGGTCTCAACTTTTGGACGGCGAAAACAACTGCAAGACATTCCATTTCAGTGACCGTTAAATTCTTCTCCGCCTTAGTCAAAGTACGACTTGCATACGCCAGGACGTGCTGGTGGCTGTCGTGATACTGAACTAGCACGGTACCAACACCGTTACCACTAGCATCTGTATGCAGTTCCGTGAGTGCCTCCGGGTCTAAACGGCGCAAGAGGGGCCCGGAAGTAAGCAAATACTTCAGCTGCTCGAAAGCAGTCTCACACTCAACAGTCAATCGAAATGGGGCGTTTTCGCGGAGTAACACTATCAGGGGATGAGCACGCTGGGCGAAGTATTTGATAAAACGATGAAAATAAGAACACAGGCCCACGAAGCTACGGAGATCCTTCACAGACGTTGGTAGCTTGAAGTCTCGGACAGCGCTGATTTTTTGCGGGTCTGGTCGTATACCGTCCCTGTCGACTAGATATCCAAGCACAAGGGCTTCACGCTCACCAAACTGACACTTCTTTGCGTTTAAAATGAGACCAGCTTGTTTGACGCAATCTAGAACAACGCTAAGCCGATGGTTGTGCTCGTGGAATGTCTTGCGAAAAATAAATACACCATCGAGATAACACATACATATCTCCTATTTGAGACCACGAAAGATGGAGTCTATGAATCACTGGAAGGTAGCTGGGGCATTGCATAAGCCAAACGGCATAACGTTGAATTCAAATAACCCATCAGGCGTTACAAAAGCAGTCTTCTCTTTGTGAGACGGATGCATTGGTATTTGCCAGTATCCAGACCTTAGGTCGACGGACTAAAAGTATGCGGCCGAGTGCAGACAATCAACAGCATCGTCGATGCGTGGTACCGGGTACGCGTCTTTCTTCGTGACGGCGTTGAGATGGCGGTAGTCTACACAAAATGGCCAAGAGTTGTCTTTCATTTTTACCAATATAATATTAGCTGCCCAGGGACTTTTTGACTGTTGAATAACGCCTTTCTGCAGCATGTAGTGGACCTGATTGGCGATCACCTGCCTCTCTGACGGGGATACGCGATAGGGTTTCTGGCGTATCGGTGTAGCATCTCCCGTGTTGATGCGGTGGTGCATACGGGATTCGGGCAACATGGAACAACGCTTGTTTTGAGCGAAATCAAAGACTTTCGCGTAGCGTGTAAGCACCTCCTCGAGGACATTCTGCTCGGAAGAAGGACAAGACTTATTGATCATACGTTTAATCTCGGCTGAGTAGTTGGGTGCAGTCTGACTGATGACTGGAGACTCTGAGACCATTCTGACGTCAATTGTGGCCTGCTCCTCGAACGTTCCCAGTTTGAATCCGCCTAGTAGAACAACAGGCTCTGAGGCTGCGTTGAGCGCCCACAAGCAAGCATATCTGTCGATGGCTCTAAGGACAGACCATGGGACCAGCACATTCTTCTTGATGGTATTTTCATGATCAGGCTCCACAAGCCCAGTGCAGGGTCCCGAGCGGACATGAGAAGAGCATACGGGTACAAACACTGCTGTCTGACCAGGGATTGTCACATCTTCAGGCAATGAAAGCGCTTCCATGGGTATATTCGGAAAATCGTCAACTATTGCAGCGGGCAACGTACTTTGTAGAAGAATCTCTCCAGTTCCACAGTCAAGCGTAGCGCAGCATTCATGAAGGAGGTCTATCCCTAAAATGACGTCATGAGTTGCGCAAGCCAGTACAGTGAATTGAGCTCGGAAATTTTGTCCACCAATCGTGAGTACAACTGAACAAATACCAACAGCGCATAACGCTTCGCCTCCAACTCCACTAAAAGTTTATTTACGATTCCAGACGAACTAACTTTGTGACCCAAGAAGCGATGTTTGAAACCAAGACTCATAACCGAAACAGCAGCACCAGTGTCTACAAGAGCAAAAGTATCTTCACCGTCTATACACACACGCACTTTGTCCATCAACATCACAGCAAAAGGAGGAATTGGCGAAACCGACCATCCCCGCAACCGCACCTCCAACGGTCGCACCAGTTAGTTTCCCAGCTGACGCGGGGAAAGTGACCGACGACGTGGAGACGGCGACCGGCGAGACCATGTCGAAGGCGTCGTCAGGCTTCGCTCGGAGGCAGGAGACTCGCTGCAAAATTTGTTAGGCAATTGCTCTCAGGGAAGGCTGGTTGAGAGGTCCAGTTTTCGTGCATACGAGGCGGGTACATCGAAAAATGTGGCGGCACAGGCGTTTTGTACATACGAGCGAGATACGTCGAAAAACGTGGCGGCGCAGGCGGCCGTCTGGAACGGAAGTGCGAAATATGCCCTCGGAGACCGCATGTGTAGCAAACGGTGACTTGTCGGCTTACATTAGCAGGAGCAGAGGTGGCAGGAGTACGCGGAGACGGGTCATGCTCCGCAGGAACATTTTGTGATCACGCATAGTAATATTTTGGTAGAGACCTGGTTGACGACGGTCGGAGGTCCGCAGCAGCACGTCGAGATGATGACATCCGGTGGTGGCCACGACCCGTCGGGGAAAACGGAATCTGCGGGGTAAAATCTGCAGTTTCTGTGCGTGGTTTGTTTTCGACGTGGCGCTCTCGCAACCAGTAGGGAGGTGGTTCGGGGCACGTAACGAACGAGCATTGGTGGTGAACGTCACCTTCTTGAAGTCATACGAGCTCTTCTCCAACTACACGACGTACGAGGAAGGGAATGTCTTCGCAGGTGGCGACGTTCATACTTGCACCAGTGGGAACATTGTCCAAGCGCCCGAACTTGGGTAAAATTCTCCGGGTGTTCAACGCCTCGAACGCATGACACTGCTGCCCGAAAATAGAAGGAGTAGTCAAGTTTTCTTTCGTTATCAAAAATTGCACACGTCCTCGACGATGCCTTTAACAAGTGACCAACTTTGTCTTCGTCAGACATATTTGCGTTTACAATCCCGCCAAAGCTTCAATAATTCTTCAATGTAGGTTTGCACGTTTCGCCGGGCAACTGAGTCCTACGTGACAGCGTTTCCTCAGCTTTCTTTTTAATAGAACTAGTGTCCCCAAAGCAGGCCTTCAGTTCCTTCACAAATATATCCCAAGCAGGGAGGACATCTTCATGGTTCTCAAACCAAAGCAAGACTGTCCCGTCAAGGAAGAATACTACGTTCACGAGCTTCGCCGGTTCGCCCCATTCGTAGTAGCGGCTCACTCTGTCGAAGTGTTTTAGCCAAGCGTCCACGTCTTCGTCAGTTTTACCTGAGAATATTCGTGGCTCAGGTGCCCAGTAGTCTGGTTGTCGAGGTCAACGGCCACCTTGTGCCGTGTCGGTGGTACTTGTGGATGCAGTAGCGTAGTACGTCAATGGATTGCTGTGTCTTCGTTCATGCTGATGCTCTCCGGGGGTAGGCCAGCTAAGCGTCTGCTTCTTCGAACAACTTCTGCGGCGGGGTGCAGGATGCCAAGTTACCCAGCACCGCTCCACCAAAGCTGTTATGGATGTGATGGGTTTATTTACACTGCAAATTGTCAGCGCTCTACCGTCACTGCCGAATCACCATCGCTCGAGAGCGTCCGATCTCTTCTTCTGCAAGGTTCCTTTTGGCGTTGCATTAATGGTTGCCAGACTGGGAGGGTCGGTGTTGCCAAACTGCCGCTAAATTTGACTGCAAAATTTTTTTCTTGTAGTTGTGGCTTCTCTGTGGGGATTTGGTGCCATGCACGGTGCATTTCACGAACGAGCGACGCTGGCCGTTTTATTTACGGAATGAACCGCGCCAGGCAGTTGTCGAGCGTGGGGCTGCCGTGCAATTAAGAGGCCGTTTTAATAACCGGAATGAACCCCTTCTAGCAGAAGTTAAGTGCGGCGCTGCTGCGCAATTAAGAGGCCGTTTTAATGAACGGAATGAACCGCGCATTACAGAATTCGTTATATTTACGGAATGAACCACGCCTAGCAGAAGTCAAGCGTGGCGCTGCGGTGCAATTAGGGGTCCAATTTAATTAACGGAATAAACCTTGCCTAGCAGAAGTCGAGCGAGCGCTACTGCGCAATTAACAGGCCAATTTAATTAGCGGAATGAACCGCGCCTAGCAGAAGTCGAGCGCGGCACTGCTGTGCAATTAAAAAGTTGATTTAATTAACGGAATGAACCGCGCCTAGCATAAGTCGAGGCGCGTTCTCTTGCTGTGTGCGCAGCTGTGCGATAAAGATATCGCGTCTCAGTATTAGGGATGACGGAGAAAACTGAATAGAGTCGCAGCAGGTGGTGCGCTGCGCCCCTCCCTCCTTACTTTTCTGTTTTTTTTCTCTCAGCTGATCGTGTCGCGTCGACCGCGCGCCACGACGGGGGATGCTACGCTTTCTTTAGCTGTGTCAGCACAAGACATACCATTCGGACTCGTATATACTTGTGATGAATAAGCGTTTCAAGGCTGGTTAATCGGGGTACGTCGGATATGCTACGGCTATGTACGCCTGGAAGGCTGCTTTATCGAAGCAGATGGAGCGAATTAAGCGCGACTTGCGCGTACCTGTAAATGGGACCCGGCCGATGGGCCACCGTCGCTTACAGGGCCCCACCCACAATAAGCACAAATTGTCTCTCAGCTCAAGAGCGCAGAATAAAACAACAGGGTGGGTACATAAGAATAAAATAGCATAATATGTCTCACTACACGCTCATCACTCACGATATGGCAGGGATCCCTAAACGGGATATCGGCGAGCGATCACCTCCATTAATCGAAGGAAAGGATCTTTCACGTTGGGACGTGCAACAACCAAGTACGTCTCGAGAGGCAAAAAAGGAGCTTTGTCCCTGTCTACCCTGCATCGTGAGTGTCCCGCGGAGCTCGGACAGCTAGCTGTTTTCTGCAACCGTATTACCTGAAGTGTGGGTCTGCTCGTTTTTTTTTTTGCCGGGACGATTGTACGTGACGAAATACTGCATCCTGGGTCACCATAATTAAGCCAAGGTCCTTGCGTATTCCCCATTACTCGGATGTCGGCAGCCGCTTCTGTGCTGTTCCCGACTGTCTGCAGGTCAAACTGCCGCTCGAAGCGATGGCGTCTTGGACAGTCCAATAACGCGAAGCCTCCTGAAATGGCGACAATGTACTTTGCACAACCTACGTTACGGCATTTCATAAAGATTACGATCCTGAAGCTTAGAGATGGCGACCGAGATAGGGAGCACCAAATAAGGAAATTTAAGAGGTTTACGTGAGCAAGTTTGGCCATGCCTCGACGCACAATGCACCGAGGTTGAGTACGTGCCCTAGGTGGTGTACTGTTTACGTTATATGTGGGTCACATCATGTAGCATCACATAACGTCGTTCACCCTCCAGCTCAAGTCACCATTGCTGCGGAGAAGGAGAGGCACCGAAGTGGAGTACGTGACCTAGGTTTTGTACGATTCAAGGCATCTTCGCCTCTCCCGTATTTTCACACATATGCTCGAGTCGCGTCGGCGCCGTGACCCACCTTCTCTTTCTCTGCAGACACTCACGTCACATCGGGTCGGTGCCATGTCAACGTTAGAGGTCCAGAAAGGTTTTTTTATAGCCATGCTGATTTGCGGCGTCTTTGCCCATCCCGTTATTCTCTGCAGGTGCTCGCGTGGCGTAAGGGCTGTGGCCCATCCACTCTTTCTCCGCAGATTCTCGCGCCACGTCGGTGCCGTGATCCCCTCCCTCTTTCCCCACTGTAGCTGCATAACGTAGGCGCCCTGTCAAAGTTAGAGCGCGCTATCCCCCTTTCACTTCATGACCCTTATGAAATGCCCTAACGTTATCCATGCAAGCTACACTGTTACCAGTTCAGGAGGCGTATCGTCATGGCCACGCCAAGGATAGACCCCAGCATTGTCGAAATCGCCGACATCATAAGGTACCCTGCCGCGCAAGAGGCCTTCCTTCGCGAAATCGGACTGTTGCCAGCACCATCACTTCGACCGTCAGTTCGACCTCAGGCAGCCGGAACAATTGGGCGTCCACCGACATCTGAGTACAGGGGTATTTGCAAGGATCTCTGGTTTAATCCAGGTGAGTCAGAATGCGGTGAAGAAGTTTGACGTATAATCGCCCGGGAAAGAAAGAAATCAGACCTACATTCAGGTGCTATCGCTGCAGGAAACAGCTCTCCTAGCTCCTCTGGACGCAGGCTTTGCAGGGTAGGCAGGGCCAAGGGTCCTCTTTCGCCTGTCAAGACGTATTTGGTCGTCCAAACGTAAATCTCGCTCGACGCGAAATAATATGGCTCACGTACGCCATGGTGAAAGGGTTCTCATCAAAGAACACGAGAGAGCTTACAGAGAAGGAGTTTAAATTTAGCAACTCCACGCGGTCCTACTGGAGAAATTATATAAGAGAAGTAGCTCTCGAAGAGCTGCGCGCACAGCCGGCGATGAGTGGAGTGGGCGAGGTCGTCCAAATCGACGAATGCTTGTTGAGGAGTCGGCGCAAGGCGAATCGAGGTTGCCTGCTGACTGGCGACAAAGTTCCCTCAAGGCGCCGCAACAATTACGGTGGCATTTCTAACAAGGGCCCGTGGATTTTCGGCCTGCTGCACGTGCCACGAAGGAGTTGAGGCTGTTTCAAGTTTAAGAAGGGCAAGAGCGCACTGAATACGAATGCACAAAGAAAGAACATACACACACACACATAGCGCTACTTTCAACACTCTATTTTTGTGATCACAACTCTACTTATAGGGCACAACGATAAGCACAATTCATGCGCAGAAGTAGCCGCCACATTACTACGCATCATAATGGACACTAAGGAAATCAGATTCCTTCTTTGCCAGCACCATAGAAGGCATACTAACACACCTGTCACCCAACTTTACAATCGCTCCTGCCTCTTTTACTTCGCGTCTAAGGTGATTCCTATTTCTCGATAAAACCGCGCACGTGTTGAACAGGGGCATAAACCTCACTTTTTACAATGTATTTCTAAGAACCCACCTGCCCCGTTTTTTACATTGTTATGATGCTTACGCATCCGGTCATTCAAGCAATGACCGGTTTGTCCGACGTAGCAGTGACCACAAGGTAGCAGCAAGCAATACACCACACACACAGCGCACTCAACAGACTTAATTTTGCGATTATTTTTGCACCCCCAATTTTTGTTTGCATTTCTCGTCGTAATTTTCCACAACCTTTCCAACTTGTTTGGCGCTGAAAAGAACACGCGCACTTTGGCCCACTGGGCAATCTTTTTGAGATTATGTGAAACCGCGTGTACGTAAGGTGCGAACCCTTGCTCAAATAATCTCGCCGCATTTCCGTTTTCTTTTATGCTGAACCTCAAGATACATTCAACTACGGAGACAAGCAAAGCCTGGAGAAACCCGGCAACCAGCAACCTCTTCCTTTGCTGATCAAAACTGCATTGGAACATGTAGTGACCCGACTTCGTTAGGTTATTCTTGAAGCAAAGCTTCGTAATCACCCTCTTAACTAATTTGGATTGTGCTGAGTGGTAGAGAAAAAGAGGTTTACTTGCACGAGGTTCATGGTGCTAACAGGTATGATCGCAGTCGAACGACAGGTGAAGGTGCAGAAACCTTATGGTGCCATTCTGCGAAAGCTCATGCGTCACCTCTAAGCGCTCAAGACGATCCTTGATTACTGGTAATACGCCATTGAACTCAGCAACTATCTGCTCGGCAAGACAATTCACAAAAAAGAAATCATCTACATATCTAAAAGTTCTAACTACCTTAATACCATTCAACCTTTCCGACAGCTTCACACAAAGCTCAGCTAAAAACAAGTCACTCAGTCGGGGAGCCAGGCAAGAACCAATGCAGATACCTCTTTTCTGCAGCTGTGCACAATCCTCCCATAAAATAAAGGTAGTCTTAAGGTATCACGTCAGAAGTTCTAAGAAGTGCCCACATGAAGGTCCAACCTCGTTTCAAAATCCAATTACACCACCTTGCTGTTTAAAATCAAATTACACCTTGCTGTTTGAAGGGGATAAAAGGGATGCTGCCACCCTTAGTTCACTGATAGCCAAGCACATTCTTCCCGGGACGACGGTGTACAGCGACGAGTGGGCCGCAAACCAGTGCATACCCAGACTTGTGGATGCCAACGGAACACAGCTAAACTTTTACTGGCACACCATAAACCACAGTGTCAACTTCGTTGACCCTACGACAGGCGCCAACACGCAAAGGATTGAAAGTGAATGGCAAAAGGCCAAGCGCCGTCTCGTTCGCAACAGCAACAAGACGAATACCTCACTTATGCCGTCTCACCTCGCCTGGCTTTGGTGGAGATCATTTAACGTCCGTCCCAACGTGAAAGACCCTTTTCTTCGATTATTGGAGGTAATTGCTCGCCGATACCCAGTTTAATTGTAATTGGCGCGCTTAATGATGTAAACTAAGCCCTTGAGCTGAGAGACAATACACAATCATTTTTTGGAATTTTGGCAGTTTGTGCTTATTGTGGGTGGGACCCTGTATTCGACGCCATCTCGTCGGTGGGGTCCCATTTATAGATACGCGCAAGTCGCACTTAATTCGCTCCATTTGCTTCGATAAAGCAGTCTTCCAGGCGTACATAGCTGTAGCATTTCTGGGGTACCCCGATTAACCAGCCTTGGAACGCTTATTCATCACATGTATATACGAGTCCGAACGATATGTCTCGTGCTGACACAGCTAGGGGAAGCGTAGCGTTCCCCGTCGTACCGCGTCGCCGACGCGACACGATCACCTGAGAGAAAAAAAAGTAAGGGGGGAGGGGGGCAGTGCATCAACTTCTGCGACTCTATTCAGGTTTCCCGTCATCCCTAATACTGAGACGCGATATCTTAATTGCACAGCTGTGCACACAGCCTGAGAACGCGCCCCGACTTCTGCTAGGCGTGGTTCATTCCGTTAATTAAAAGGGGCTCCTAATTGCACTGCACCGACGCACTTGACTTCTGCTAGGCGCTGTTTATTCCGTTAATAAAATGGCCTCATAATTGCATGGCCGCGCCACGCTCGACTTCTGTAATGCGCGGTTTATTCCGTAAGTATTAACGAATTCTGTAACACGCGGTTCATTCCGTTAATTAAAACGAATTTAACTTCTGCTAGGCGCGGTTCAAATCGTTCATTAAATTGCCTCCTAATTGCACGGCAGCACCGCGCTCGACTTCTGCTAGGCTCGGTTGATTCCGTTAAATAAAACGTATTCTGTAATGCGTGGTTTATTCCGTAAATAAAACGAATTCTGTAACGCGCGGTTCATTCCGGTAATTAAAACGAACTCAGCTTCTGCTAGGCGCGGTTCATTTCGTTAATTAAATTCGCCTCCTAATTGCACGGCAGCGCCTCACTCGGATTCTGCTAGGCTCAGTTCATTCCGTTAACTAAAACGCATTCTGTAATGTGCGGTTTATTTCGTTGATTAAATTGGCCTCCTTAGTGCATGGCAGCACCATGCTCGACTTCTGCTAGGCTCGGTTAATTCCGTTAATAAAAACGAATTATGTAATGCGCGGTTCATTCTGTTAATTAAAACGGAATTAAAACGGCCTCTTAATTGCACGGCAGCACCACGCTCGACTTCTGCTAGGCTCGGTTCATTCCGTTAATTAAAGCGGCCAGCGTCGCTCATGCGCTCGCTAAATGCACCGCGGATGGCACTAGACTCTTACGGAGAAGCCACAACTACAGGAGAAAATTTTTTAGCCAAATTTAGCTGCAGTTGCGCAATAACCACCCCAAAGCCTGGCAACTAATTTATGCAACGCCAAACGGAACCCTACCCTCTTTTTCTTCCTCGCTCTTTCAGTCCGCGTTACAGTATAGTATATATATTGCATTCTCACTTTCAAGTTGACTTATTATGCAGTTTAACTTACCCTTCGTGGGTTCATCGATATGTTTCACATAATTACAGAAATTTACAAAATTTTATGCCTAAACATAGTTTGACACAATCTTCGCTAAAATATAGCCTTAAATTTATGAGAAAGGCAGTTTTTCGGTTCATCCGGTGGCACATTTTGGGACACTCTATGAGTGCGGCACTGCAGTGAGGGCTGTAGTTTTTCGCCAGACTTGCGTTCGCAGACGCCAAAATTGACACGTTATTTTTTATCACTTTTTGCATTGTTTTTGCATTTTAGTTAATACCTCTGTCACTTCGGTAGTCACCACGGTTACGACGACCGCCCTTAGGTCTATGAACTGTTTTTACACGACAACACAAGTTGTAGTTAGTCCGCTAACGACTATTTTCAGAGATGGAGGTAGGCAACCCCTGCTAGTGCTATGAACTGACAACATGGCGGCCCCCATGTCGGACGCAAGCAGCTCGGCTGCCAGCTAAATATCTAGGAAAACGCGTGTCAGCTGGACCTTTGCGATGACGGAGACATTGATACGGATTTTGGAAGATGCATTACGTGTGTAAGCATTGCCACGTAAGACTTGCTATTTTAAAGAGGCATCTACCTTCCCGATGTGGCAGCTACGCCTTGGATTTTCACAGAACGTAACTGCGCAGTTCTTGACCTGACAAGGTTCTCTTTGTCGCTGCTACAGTGTACTAGAAGGGGAAGTGTGTCGTGCGCGGCGCGCTACATTGGAAATAGTGCGAAAACAAATCGACGACACAGAGACAAGAAGGACACGAGTGCTAACTTCCAACTGAGTTCAATGCGCAGAGCGAGAAAATATACAGGGGAGACAGTAAACATGTGAGAAAAACCACATGGCACAAAGAGGAAAACATGAGTAAGACAAAAACAAAAACAACAAACAAAAGCACAGAAAAAAAGGCAAAGTCTATAGGGAAACGAAACGGAAAAGTAAAGATAATATAACTACTTGCGCACACCGAAACCTTCGAGGATGCTTAGTTCTTTCTCGGACAGAGACACGGAGGGCTTGCTAATGCAAAACACCTGTCCGCGTGCCATCTGCGCGGCCTCGACAATGACCCGGGTGCGCTCATCTTTGTGCTTGTACAGCATCGCTGTGTCCTTGAAAAGAGCAACACAATTGCACTTCGTGCAACTCCAGCTCTGTTTGCCCTCCGGCTCTGTTTTAAAATGTTGTACCGACATTCGTCTAGATAGAGTAAAAATGCAAGCCAAAGAAATGTGTCGTAAACTAGAGTTTAAACCGTTAGCACAGCATATCAGCAAAAGTGAGAAAATGGGCTCAGCATGTTTTTTTCTGCCAAAACACTTAAGGTTGACATGCCCTTCCGTATCATTGTGACAGAAAGTGGTACGTGGCAAAAGAGACTCGGCTTGTTTATTCACACCCATCTAAAGTGCCTGAAGATTGATGACCCATTTTGGATCAAAAACTTGCAGGCGCTGATAGAATTTTTCAAACCGTCAAATCAATCTAATCTTTTCGGCTTTTCGACTAACATAAAGGACCTATACTACTCCCTGCCTCACGATGAGGTATTATAAGGTATAAGGGATTACATGTAAATCTTCGGGGAATTGAACTTTCAATTAAAAACTGGCATCAGTGCGCAAGATTTTCTCGACCTCGTTTTGCTGTACCTTACCCCTACCTTCATTCAATGGAATGATTGCATTTATCTGCAGAAAAAGGGTGTTTCAATCGGCTCATGCATAGCACCTCTACTCAGTGATATTCTATTGGCAAAAATGGGCAAAAAACTACAGAAAAAGTTAGAAGGCTCGCATGTTATCAAAGTATTCGGATACGTGAATGATTTCTTGGTTCTTCTGAACTTTAGCCCCTCTATGTACTACTCAATTGCGACTCAGACGATAGGTGTCTTTTGAAGATTGTTTAAAGCCTCTTGTGTTGACACATGAAATATATAAGGAAAGGAAATATATAAAGGCAACAAGGTAGTTATAAAGTGGAAAAAACAGGTATCCAAGCCCACAGAGGTGAAACGGGGGCTTAGGCAGAGGTGTCCTCTGTCACCCTTGTTATTCATTATGTACCTACAAGGCTTAGAGGCCAAATTAGAGGGAAGTGGACTTGGCATCAACCTCTCTTTCATCAAAAAAGGAAAACTCATTGATCAGGCACTACCAGCATTAATGGACGCTGATGATATAGTGCTAATGGCCGTCATCAAGGAAGATTTGCAGAGATTGATGGACATCTGTGGTAATTAGGGAGATAGGTTAGATTTGAGATTCAGTAAGAAGAAATCAGCAGTCATGATTTTCATAATAATCAAGGTTGTTAGCTTAGGACACAGGAAGTCACGCTAGAGGTAACAGATTAACATTTAAACCTTAACAATTAAAATATGATATGGCCTTTTATCACACAACATATCTGTGGAACCAGTGAATAGTGGGTGATTACTAACAAGCTGAATGCATCACACAGATGCTTGCTATCGTTGTACACATTATGCCCAAATTGGATGCTTGCACTCCAGTGCCCACCAATGGCACAAAGTATTAGCTGAATGCGAGCCCATTACATCCTTTGAATTACTGAACACTAAACCTATAAATCATAGTAACTTCACCTTAGGTGAAACTCACCCTCTTGTTCTGTTCATTTGTTATGATTTTGTCCTTGCTTCATTCATGCAGGCTTTGAAGTCAAGCTGCAGCGTTCAGAAGATGGGAACTGCTGCGCAGTGTTAGATGTAACAGCTACCATGAGAAGAATGAAGCAACTCGATTCAGAAAGAGAAATAATCTTCGTTGACTGGACATCACCTTGCGATTCGATGCACAGCACTGTAACGATGATGCTGGCTGCAACAAAAGCTGGTGCTATAGCGATAGCCGTATTGATCCATAATTCCAAATCAGCTCAAGGATATACCGCAGCGTTCAGCCTTCTGAAGGAAACCTACCAACTCTGCTTTGGAGGATTGACAGTAAGTTACATTATCATATTTGTTATTAATAAGATGAAACAGACAATCGTGCCAAGGAAAGTATAGGATATGTCATCAGAAGTTTTTGTAAGGTAAATGTGAAGAAAGAAAAGTGGACGAAAAAATAACTTTCAGTTGGCAGGACCGAACTTGCGACCTTCAAATAACGTATCCGATGCTCTACCCACTGGGCTACCATGGTGGCTATTCACACATGCGCATTATATGTTGGAGCATCAGTCAGCGCTGCAAGTAGCCATGACAGCGAGTGCAGAACACTCTTTATGAGCCTGTTTGGCTTCGCATAGCACGTGATTTTATTGCGAGCAGGCAGCTCACAAATAATCTCTTACACAATACCTAAAGACACAAAGTCTGCCAGAACGAGACCCTCACTACGAACTAAGGCAAGAATTGTAAATTTAAGGACTCAAAGTTCACCCAGAAGTTCACTTAAAATTTAGCATTGCACTGTGACAGAATACGCAAACACGTCGTACATGTGCAAGGGTATAAATAACTAAGTCAAGTACTACTAGGGGAATTAGTAACAAGCAATGCGCTAGACAATGTTCAATGGCGAGTAGCAATTTACAGTTGCACACGAGGCAGAAAGTACACAACCATTGCATACTGGAAGTTTCACATATGGGGCAGTATTTTGGAGGATAACAAAGAAACTCGACAAGATAAGAACCACACAGCATGCAATGGAAGAGAAAATGAAAGGCAAAACATTATAACGAACGAAGGTAGCAAAGCTATTCAGAGAATTCGAATGTGTAGCAAATATCTGTGTTGACATCAGGAAAAAAAGGCTCTGACTGTGTGTTATGCTGCAAATGTCGTCGAAATACAGTATAGCGTTCTGTCTCGAGGCACTGCATGAGATATGGAGGCCATCTGGTAGTAATGTAAAGAAACAAGAGCTTGTGCAGATGCAGAACCCAGGGACACTGGCTGATGGCAGCAACACATAGTCTGCAGAGCGCTTTTTTGTGCAAGGTGAAGCGTAATGAAACACCCGCACTTTCGTGAATAGCGTCACAATTTCAGTGCAGCATAACAAACACTAGGGTCTTTACAATTACGTATCGATGTTTTTTGTAGTAAAGGAGCAAAGAACCTAAAACTTGCTTATTGAGGTTATGCCTCCTAGATGCATATTTGCTTTTTTGATCAACAATTTTCATAGGTATGAGTGCAGCCACCAGATGAAGATGGGTGGGTATTGAAGAAGCACCTAAACTTTCACTGGTTGGATGAATTGCGTGGCAGACTGACAGACCAAAATTTATGTGTTCAAGCATCCCAAGACACACTATAACTTTTTAAAAAATATATCAAGGTACGGAAAATGCAACTAAGACAGATAGTGAGTTACATGGATTACGAGATGGGCTTGGCAGCTGTAACACAATGCAGTTCGCTTATTCGTTCCTCTCAACAATGCAGGTGTTCCTTGTAACTGTCACTCGCCTGCTGATGCCCGGCCTGGCAATCACTTCGTTGGACCCATCATCAAACTGCACCTTCCTACCTGGCAATGGCGAAGCAGGCACTGTCCCGCCGCCCCTCCGCTACCGCTCCGACGCTGTTGCCTGCACCGTGGCTAGACCACTCCTCCCCCACTTCACCTTGGACAGCCCGATCGAAGTCAACATCACCACTACGAGCACCTATATATCGCGAACGGTAACCGGCGTCAGTTTGTGGGCTTGGCAGCTGTGACACAATGCAGTTCGCTTACCCGTTCCTCCCAACAATGCAGGTTAGTAAGCACAGCAGTCTTTACGCAAAAAAAATCAAGTGATTACTTTCTAGTCCAGCTGCCGTGCCCACAGTATCTTGTCGCTATCATTGCCGAGTGTTTATATGCCGTTTACTTCGTACTCTTGTTGTTATCTGGTGACGTTGAAACTAACCCTGGTCTGGAAATGAACGAAATTCTCGCAGAACTCGGAAAGATCAGCGCTGGACGAAACAAACTAATATCCTATATTGAAGAAGTAAAGCAGCAACTCCCCACAACCGACAAAACATTGTCGGATCTAGGAAAGCGTATGACCGAACTAGAACGCCATTACCAAAATATTTTGCCCATACGAGCTGACATTGCCGCAATTCAAGCCGACGCTACCGCAACCACGCACTTAGCTTCCGAACTTGAAAAACGGCTGGATGACGCAGAAAACCGGTCGCGCCACAACAACTTAATCTTCTATAACCTTCCAGATACTAACGCCAAAGAAAAAAAACTGAAACAGAAGAACTTATCATTAACCACTGTCTTGAACACTTGAAAATAAAAATTGAACCAAAAGAAATTGACTGAGTGCATCGCCTCGGCCGCCACACCAATGATCGTTGCCGCCCGATAATTGTCAGGTTCACATTCTACAAAACCAAAGAAAACACCCTTTCCAATGCCAAAAAGATGAAAGGAACAGATTTGAGCATTGTCGAAGATTATTCCCTCTCAGTTCGTGTTTCCCACCGTCATCTCTTTGCTTTCGCTAAGCAGAAATCAGGTAAATTTAAGATCCGTTTCAAAACATTGTATATGGGTTCCAAACGGTACATTTTTGACCACGGATCATAATCGGTTATAGAAGTCACATAGCGATCACCGCGCCCGCAGACTAAACCGCACCCTCGCCAAATCCAAACACGTAAGGAACTTTCTTTTTCTGTTATCTTTACTAATGTTCGTAGTCTCATGCCGAAGTGCCAACTCGTGTCGAACTTTGTGGCGTCTTCTAACAGTAATATTTTTGTACTAACCGAAACTTGGCTAACCGATGAAGTTACTGATGCCGAAGTGCTCTCGGACTCACCCGATTATCAGTTATTCTGCACCGACCACAAACGCGGCCGGGACGGGGGTGTGCTAATCGCTGTTGGCCCAGAAACACCCTGTTCTGCTGTCAAAATAAAATCTACCTTTGAAATTCTGTGGCTGGTTTGCTACGCTTCCCCACAAACATTCCTACTCGGGGAGTGCTACAGGCCACCGAGCACCAGTTCAGGTTTTTCACGTGATCTAAACAATATAATGAGCACACTCACGACCACCTACCCTAGCGCTCGCATTTTACTTTTTGGAGACTTTAATTTCCTGAAAATTGATTGGCATAACCCTGCACCCTTGTCGGCATACGATGTCGAAACAAACGATTCTACAGACGTTTGTTTGACTTTTAACTTATCTCAACTTGTGTCAGAGCCCACGCGCATATCAGGTGGCTGTGCTAACATCCTAGATTTATTACTAACCGACCGCCCAGATTCTTTATCGTCCATTTCATGCCTACCCAAAATTAGTGACCACAAAGTAATACATGCAGAATTTTCCTTCTTTTGAGCGGCGTGACAAACTCAAGAAAACAATTACCTTATACGATAAAGGTAATTTTGAGGCCATTAACAAAGAACTCCAAAACTCCTTTCCAGACTTCGAACATAGCTTTCACTCCCGATCTGTGAGCAATAATTGGGAGATTTTAAGCAATAAGATGAATTAACTAATTAGCAAATTTATCTCCACAACATCATTCTGTAGCACGCCACAGAAACCCTGGTTTACAAACAAACTAAAGAGACTAGCGAATAGAAAAAAGCGCCTTTTTCGAGCAGCAAAAGCGAAAGAGACGCATGAAGCTTGGGTGAAATACAACGCAGCCGAAAAAGAATATACTAGCGCTATTAGTAACGCAAAGTATACGTTTTTGAACCAGCATTTACCAGGCATGCTAACCCATAGCACACGTAAATTCTGACAGATCGTGAACCCTCGGTCTGCCAGCACCATCCACCTTACTAATGATTCTGGTCATATTCTCTCAGATGACCAATGTGCTGATGCTTTTAACAGCGCATTTTCATCTGTATTTACTAACAAATCTAGCGTACCTTCCTCTCCTGCCCCGGTGCTGTTGACATCCTCCATGTGCTCAAATGTTTTTTGCGCAGGTGGTATTTTAAGTATTATTCAAAACATGAAACTGTCTTCATCAGGTGGCGTCGACGATATTAACTCAAAAGTGTTAAAAAAATATTCATGACACAATCGCCCCATTTCTGTGCTTGATGTATGCGCAGTCGCTCTGCACAGGCATTCTTCCAGATGACTTGAACATAGGCAAGGTCGTTCCTATCTACAAATCAGGTGATAAGAACTGTCCATTGAACTACCGTCCCATTTCTTTAACAAGCTTTCCTTGCAAAATCATGGAACATGTCATCTACTCTCACATTGTAAACTTTCTAGATCATAACAACTTTTTTCACCCCAGCCAGCATGGTTTTAGAAAAGGATTCTCATGCGAAACACAACTAGCAATATTTCTTCACGATCTGCATGCTAACCTTGACAACAACTTACAAACTGACGCAATCTTTCTAGATTACGCAAAGGCATTCGACACAGTACCCCACCAAAGACTAATGCTAAAACTATCCCAGTTAAACTTGGACTCAAGTGTACTAAACTGGATCGAAGCATTTCCAACTAACCGTTCTCAGTTTGTGCATGTCAATAATAAATCTTCTGCTTACCTCAAAGTAACATCAGGCGTACCTCAAGGTTCAGTTCTTGGCCCCCTCCTGTTTCTGATATACGTCAACGACTTACCCCTCAGCGTATCCTGCAAAATCCGCATGTTTGCAGATGACTGTGGGATCTATGGGACAGTAACTAACATTCACGACTAAAATCTTTTCCAGAACGATCTTAACCACATTCAAAAATGGTGCGATAAATGGCTTTTGTCTCTTAACCCTAACAAATGCAAACTCGTTACGTTTTATCCGCCGCAAGAATCCTTTCATTTTTTTCATATCATATCGCCAACGTCCCTGTACAATCACATCCATCCTACAAGTATCTAAGTGTCACACTGCGTTACGATCTCACTTGGAATGCGCATATTACTAACGTCATTTCATCAGCAAATAAAACTCTGGGCTTTTTGAAGCGTCACCTACGTGATGCACCAAAACATGTAAAGTTGCTGGCATAATTAGTCCCTCATCAGATTGAAACTCGAATATGCCTCTTCCATACGGAACCCGCCCCAAGCATACCTCATTAACGACCTCGAATCTGTCCGAAATCGTACCGTTCGATTCATTCACTCCCAGTACTCATACGACATCAGCATTTCATCCTTGAAAGCACAATCTGGTTTATCACCCCTCTCTGTTCACCACGGTATCGCCACCCTTTCTCTCTTTCATAAATTTTTTCATTCTTCTCTCAATGCAGCTCCTTACATCCTCCCCCCGACATACATTTTACACCGCAGAAGCCATCCACTTCAAGTGTCCCGTTATCGCAACAGAACTGCCACTTTTTCGGCTTCTATTTTTTCCCGCGCCGTCAAGGATTGGAACGACCTTCCCTGCTCCATTGCTTCAACCATCTGCCCATCATCCTTCGCGACAAATGTTACAAATCACCTGTGCGGCGAAAGCTAACGTGTTCAAATGTTCTCTTTTCCTGTGTATCCACCCCTTATGTAATACCCCCTAGTGGGGTCCTTAAGGAAATAAAAATGAATGAATGAATGAAAAGAGATGAAGGAATACACAGGCATAAAAGGACATCAGCTTCTACTGGACAGGGTAATTTTGAAGACGTTAAGTGAGGCTTTAATTCTGGAATGGGCTTAGATAGACCAATAAGGATATTGACGTAAAATTTTTCACAGAAACTTTAATAAAGAAAAGCACTCTTTCTTTTAGAACAAGCATAAATGAACCACAACACATGAAATAATTATTGCCTTGATATATATTACGAGATAAACCCCAAGCCCTCCTGCCAGTGCAGGTCATCTAATTGCTTTTAAAAATGAGTCGTCAAAGTTTATTTTTCTTCCTATTTGCAGTACTGCCAGACATTAATGACGGACAATTCATCAGCAGAGAAAGCAGCTCTACAGGCTGTTTGGCCGTAAGCAAAGCAGCTTCTCTTTTTTTTTCGTGTTGCCCAAGCAGAGTGGCGTTGGCTAACGTCAAGCCATATTTCCATCCCAAATGATCAAAGGAGAGGCCTTATGGCTGCATTCAGGAAGGTTAGTGCCTCAAGCAAAACTAACACAATTAAATGGGGCTAAATTAGTAAATAAATAAAATAAATAGTTCGGATCAAATAATAGTTCCAATGCATGCGTGAGGTAACCCTTTGTAACTTGCATACAGGAAAACTATATTGCCCGAACAATTATCTCTCATGTAGACCACCATGCATGCCGAACTGGAATGTATCGCCTTCCACGTGGGCACGAGCAGAAAAATTTTGGGTCTATTTTCTTTTTTCGCTTTTCAAATTGTTAGTTGGCACTTTTGATGTCTCTACTTCTCTCCTAAGTTGTTGTTTGCATGCCCTGCCCATGAAAAAGTTGCACACAAGATGTGGTTGGGAAGGTGCGAAAAATGATACCTACAAGTAGCTTGACTGGCTCTACCTTCGACTACTTAGCAGTGGACACTATAGGCAAACTAAATGAAACATGTACACAGAGAATGTTGTAGCTGCAATACTAGCTTGTCAAAAATTAGTGAAACCATGCAAAAATAAATAGCAGTAACATTTAATCACCGCGACAGCACATTGCGCAAACATCTAGCACTGAGCCGCTATCAAAATAAGAGTACTGCAGAAAGCATGTCTTTTGGATCAGCAGCCAAATACAGTAAGCACTGATCCCCTATGGCAACCTTTAACACATCACGTCTTCACATACAAGCAGCACTTTCTCTGGAGCTTTTGCCCACTTTGTACAGTGTACCGCCCAACATTTTGCTTTCATTTCCAGAAAATTAAACTGAATCTCCGCAATATTACTTGCGCTTTCTAAGGAATCATTTAATAAAATTGGCATTTACTGATGAGGTATGTTGAGTTGAAAGAAATGTAAGTGAATCTTTTTCAGATAATGTATGCAGGTAATCATGAGTCCATGCAGGCCGCCATTGAAGACCTAAAGCTGCTGAATTCCGAAGCATACATCCAGCACGTAATGGCCTTCTTAGAGCGAAAAAGGAAAGAATGGTTGCTACTTTACCGCAGTAACTTGACAACACGAGGTCACAACACAAACAATTTCGCTGAATCTTCCACCAGAATACTAAAAGACATTGTGTTGTGGCGGACTGAAGCCTTTAACGCCATAGCCTTGATAGAGTCCATTTCTGAAGTTTGTTAAACGTACTTTCAGACAAATATTCTAAGGCATGCGAAAGACCGCATTTCATCCCATCATATATTATATGACAACCTGTTTAAGAGGATGCCAGAAGGGGCAGGAGAAACCAATATAGATCAGGCGAACCAGTGCTACAAGGTATCAAGCACCCAAAAGGAAGATGTTTATTAAGTTTTGCGGTGACAAGGGTATGTGTACCTGTCCAGCGGGAACCACAGGTGCCCTTTGTATGATCCAGGCGTTAGTCCACCAGAAGTTCGGGGGCATGTTCTCAAACTGCCCAACATTGTCCACAAATGACCGCCACCATCGCATGTCAATCTCTTGGACAAAATTGTCCCAGTATTGAATTTTATTTGTTCGATACCACCGACAGAACCGAACATTGAGCCAGCAGCCATACCATGTGTCAACACTTATGATGCTTATTCAAACAACGAGCACCATTCCCGTGTGCAGCTGCCCTCTACATCCGGCTTAAAGGAAGAAGACACAAAGCTAAGCGCCCACTAACAAGATTCACATTATCAACAAAAACAAGTTAAAATAACGACCTCCATTTCAACATACCTTTCCTTATCAGACATAACCAAAACAGTTGCAATGGTGTGCTTGCATATCAAGTGCCCTCAGCCATGCAGTTGTGCATGTTGCAACTGCAACAAGCACAGACTCAATAATGTTCACATGCCCCCCCCCTCAATCCCTGGGGTGGTTTTCTAAATCACTCTGCTGTCTTGCTAGTATCATCTCGCACCAGTTACCGACTTTTTCTTTTTTAATGCAATGTGTGACAGCCATAGGTCAGCGATCTCACTGACGAGCCGACTCACTTGGACTCGCTGAGACTCAGATTGAACCGCTTGTCCGAGTGAGTCCCGGTGAGTATTATTTTCGCGAGTTTGAGTCCCGGTGAGTCTGGTGGAAGAGTATTTTCGTGAGTGCGAGTCAGTTCGGCTCCCGAAAATTTTGGGGAGTGTGAGTTCGAGTGAGTCCACAGCAAAAAATACTATATCCTTGGTGAGTCTGAGTGAGTTGTGCACTATCTTTTGCCGGCTTAAGGTACTTATAATTGATCTTTAAGCATTATTATCAGCCTTACCCAGATTCGCGTTTATACTAACATCTACTAAGAAGCATTCTAAAGCAGTGTAATCATAAACTATTTCATTATCTAATAACTAGAGGCATCACCCTACTGAAACGCTCCGTAAGATGCAGAGACCTCAAGTACGGAATTATTGGAATATGGAAGACGTATGATGCGGACTCCGCATAAGACGTATGATCTTATGGAAACTCCCCATCTTATGGAAAGACGTATCATGCGGAAACTACTGAAATGTGGGCATGTTACGTCTGAATCTAGTGCAAAGCAATATATTGTGTAAATTGAATAGACGCCCACATCTTGAGTACATGCAATACTGTGTACAAATCACAATATTTCTTAAATGTGCATGATGAGGGATTGAATCATCGGCATCTTTCTAATTGTCGTGATGCGGAAGCAAAACTACCTTTTAAAGAAAATACATTACAAAACTACTAAATTAACATGCTAGCGATCATAAATGGTGGTTACAATGCAACACATTAATGCAGTGTTCTATGCAAGACATAAAGAACTTATAAAGTTATTATTATCAATAGAGAAGCATTATTATACACATCAGCCCTGCTACAGTCAATATATTTTTTATTTGTCTGTATGCTCCATCTGTAAATAGTGACCTTGCAGTGTTGATTGTACACAAAATGAGGTGACTGCACCGTAATTTCACAAGCTCCACCTAAGCCATAGGATGGTGGCACAAAACACAATGTAACAGCAATTTTAGAATGAAATGTTTAAACATAAATAATAATCATAGCACTGTGAAAGTGTGGCGCTGTGTTTATCTCATGAATGCCTTGTGGAGATCAGCGAAATGCTGCTTGAGGCTCCGGCACCACAGTAAATTTCGAAGGTCACTGCCATAGAACCTATGTGTCCTTCATAGGCACCTGGAAATGAAAATAATTGCACAAATAATGTCAGAAACACATGTTAGCACAATAGTTCACATGCACAAGAAATATAACACAAAGAATGAAACTTAAAATGTAAGGCACACAATCCTTCATGTTATGCATATGTGAATAATAGAAGAAATAGGTGTATAAATTAGTTCTGCCACATTAAAGAAAACAGCATGCTTATCATAGTGAAAATAACTAGTTTGTCACGATTTTCAATGGTAGAGATAATCAATTGATATGTCCTTAGGAGAATTATGATTTAAAAGCTTCCTGCACAGTAAATCTTTAGGAACTACCAGTGAAAGCTCTCAATGTACATTTAATAGTGTGAGCATGTACATCTGCTGCCTTTATATTATACATTTTGTGCACGAAATTGTCATCTTGAACAATTTTAGAGGTATACCTATGCAAATTATGAAGGTTAAAATCACCATGAAAGCAAGCAGGATCAGGCAGGTGCCATTAAAAGTCTGTGCAAGCCAGATATCTATAACCGAACTGCACACATATAGGGGAGCAAGAGTAACAGAAATTCGGCTGCTGACCCGCATGTCGCGGTATCAAACCCCGGCTCCATTTCTGATGGAGGCAGAAATGCTGTAGGCACGTGTGCTCAGATTTGGGTGTACGTTAAAGAACCCCAAGTGGTCGAAGTTTCCAGTGCCCTCCACTACGGCGTCTCTCATAATCATATAGTGGTTTTCGGACGTGAAACCCCACATATAAATAAAAAATAACAGACATAAACTGCCAACAGAAAAGTTGGGTGCATGTGCTATCTGTAAGTGCTTACACCTTACTACATACAGCATGCTCATTCCATTTTATATACTGATATTGAAAATAACTGCTCTATTAGGAATGAAAAAGGTAAGGTAGAAATGAACGACTCTACAAAAAGTGACCCTATTATGACATCACGTTTTCTTATAACAAAATTGACTAAGACTCTCAAATATCATTATGCAAGAAAAAAATCTTCAAAAGAACAATGAAGTTTGAAGTCATAATTTTTAATATGGCTACTATGACTATAACCAAGAAATCAACCTCAACATGGCTAATGTTAGTTTTAAGGCCTATGTTCACTAGACAATGAACTATACCACAAAAAGCACAGCGTTCACGCAAAGCACAACACAAAAAAAGCAGTCCTTTTTGTTATTACCTACAATGCCTTTAAAATGGTATTTTTACCTCTACTTTCCGCTTTTTATCTAAATAACTGGTGTGAAACAAGTTAGCTGAAAATGCACTGTGCCTACAAAACCTGTTGGTTGAATCTGAATTTTTAAAAAATGGTGAAGCTTGCACTAAATTAGGCTCCACAAGCCTTGGAACACCGAGACTACATGACTCTTAGGACTACTTTGGTTACTTGTAATTTGTTTCTGGGCCTAAGCAAAAAGACAAGGGCTTAACTGAATTGCTGCTAACAAACAAACGCTTTCGAAATTGCCCGAGCGTCAAAGGATGCTCAGCCATTTGTTGTTTTTCGCCCTGGGCTATTCTACACCAAACATACAAACAATACTGCCTGGCAAACATCACAGATGCATAGTTCAAAAAATTATGGTAATTTACTCTGCTGAAAATAGTTATTTGCAGAAATGTTTTGAAGAGGAAAAAGTAGTGGTCACGTGGGTACCTTCAGAATTTCGCAGAATGTCGTGCGGGTGTTATTTGTGAGAAAAATTTCAAAGTACCGCTTTTTCTTGTCATATCAAATTTGATCTACATAATAAATAAAGTGCTTCCTAAAGTATTTGAAGCCGAGTAACATTAGTGCAATTTTCCCGCTACATAGGCTTTGAAGAATTCAGCCAAACTGTTTATCGTTTGCATTTCTTGTATGGCAATACTGCATTTTGTATGAATATTTGAGCCACAATTACTCAATGCACAGAAGTTATATTTCACTAAAAAAATAATGTTTGGTCCAGATTACAAATATCACTATATAATTGTTCTTGTCCACATTGAGATGCAATTTGAGCTGTATGTTTGTCTAATTGAAAATTACTTTTATGTGTAAGTTGAAAGCAATTAAACAGTTCTTGTTACATGGCAAGTGGTATCATTACAATTTTCGTTTAATTGAGGAAAATGAATTTGGAAGTCTCCAATTGAGGGCCATGGGGAACTTCGGACGGAAGCTGTCTTATATCAAATGCAGAAAACAGCCATCATAAGAAAACTTCAAAAATTCATTTCTACTTTAAGACAAAGTGTAATAATATAACTTGCCTTATAAAGAGAACTGCTTCCTTGCTTTTGATGTGGCGAAAAAATTGCACTAATATTACTGAGCTTCATGCACTACACACAATCACCTTTACTTAATACCTAGACCGAATTTGGTGTAGAAGAGGCAGTATTTTTGAAACACTTTTTACTTTTTACAAACAACACCCAGACGACATCCTGGGAAGTCCAGAAGGCACCAACATGGCCTAATATTTTGTTCTCTGCGATATACTTTAGCATTTTGCTGTTTTCAGAAAAATACAGTAAACGAGCACAATATTTTTTAAACACATTTAGGACGGTTGGCAAAATGGCTGGGATGTTTGATGCATATTTGCCTCACTGCCAGCAATCTTCCGAAGCTCAAGCCATCCCCTCTCTGTTACTGCCTCCCTCACATACAATGCCTGCATAGGAAAGAAAAAGAAAGGCAGGTCCGACAAAGTTCACAAGGCAAGATATTTTCATGTTGGATAAATTCATTACCATAAACAGCAGCAAAATAACATTCATTTTGAGTAGTCCAAGACACAAGCTATATACCAGCATACTAAGAGCAAAGCACAAACTTTTCATTTGAACATGTGTGGTGATAGACAGGAAGCACTTATTGCAAGACTGATCAGTCTGTAATTAACTGAATGAAGTACAATGCACTGTTCAATCCAACACCACATAGGCATGTTTGCTATAGCAAAGCCATGTGTCATTGATTCATGCACTAGATGGGACAATGCAAATGTAAAAAAGGTGAAAAAAGAAAACAAGGGAAAAAAGAAGAAAAGGGGGATGCAAAGTAGGAGCAGTGTAGCACTACTTGAACTTTGCATTCCCCTTTTCTTTCTTCTTTTTTCTTCTTTTCTATCATTTATTTTTTTTGCTTCCCTTATTCCCAACCTCCGACAGGAGAACACTTTGTATCAGCGCAACCTAACTAAAAAGAAGCAAGGGCTGCACTCTTCTGCGTTATAGGTTTTTTTTTCAGACAAACATTTCCAACAGGCACACACGCCTACACCAAAAGATGATGTCATTACTGACCCCATTCAAACTAGCACGCCAAGGATGGCAAGGTGACTTCTAAAAAATAGGTCCTCCTATTGCAACATCGGCCAGCCTGTCTGAGGCACTTCCACTGTTCACCCTGATTACCCCACTAGATGTTTCCATCTGTCGACTCACATCTTCATTTTGGATAACACTAAGACGAGCATGAATACGCACGAAAGTTTAGTGATGTATCATGTATCAGATTAAGCAACTCTGTTAAAAAATAATTGATAGCTTGCTTCCAGGCTTTTTATACTGTAGCCTGAAACTTCGTAATGTCTTCTATGCACATGAACCAGATTGACATCGTAATGCACAACATGCTTAAGAATACTGCGAGGAACAAGATAACGACAAAAGGACCAGCCACCCAAATTTTTCGCTGTACATGTTTATAAAATGTTCATGTACCCCAAATGAGGTACTTATGATACAAGCCGAAAAAACCTACAAGTAGGGCCTTGGAGTCTTCTCGAAGTAGACGTGTTGCATTTTTTCTGTGGAGGGCTTTACACCCATAAGTGAGGAACAAAACTCCTGTATAATGAAGAATGTTGGCAGCTATCAGTTATAAAAAAACCTAATGCAGCTAATCTTCCCCGACACATCTGTACATTTAGAGAGGTGACGTAGCTTCTGTGATTGTGGAGTAACTCCAACAGGATCAGTGCGAAAAATGGCACTACTTGTCTAGACAAATGTCCAAACAGGCCTGCCCGACTCCCTCTAGCCATCCCGGCTGAATCTGACACAAGATTTCTTACCTGCTGGCTGGACAAAAACAAAACCACTGAAGCACTCACAATACACAGCGTGAAGTTCCTCTGGAGTGGTCAACTTCGTCTTCTGCAATGAAAGAGCAGCACAGTGTACTGATAAGGCCCTCCTTGCAATGATTTTCAATGCCACACAGTGACCTTGCTGTTCCTGTCGAAGAGAGCTTCGGGAGCTTGGAGAGTGCTTGCTCTTTTCTGGGGGTTGCTGCCGCTCCTCGTTTTCTGCTCAAGGTCAACCTGCTTGATTGATTGATTGATATGTGGGGTTTAACGTTCCAAAACCACTATATGATTATGAGAGACGCCGTAGTGGAGGGCTCCGGAAATTTAGACCACCTGAGGTTCTTTAACGTGCACCCAAATCTGAGCCAAGGTCAACCTGCACAAAGTTGTAGACGAGGCTTTAAGAGTTGTATATAATGATATACAAATTTTCGCTCAACACACATTTCCTCGTGGCACACTGAAGAATTTCTTATAAAACTTAAGGCCTCACATATGCAAACATTTAAAATCGATCCGAAGATGCACTCGACTATAAAAGAGCAAGTTTGTTTTGTAGTGTATATAAAGAAAGGTCATTCAGCACAACCACAACTACAGTTGCACACGAAAACGACATTTTACACGATTCTGTTTATTTACATGGTCCAATTAATTTTATTTGCACAGTCCATTTTACACGGTCCTGTTTTACATGATCTGGTCTGCACCATAACTGGGCACCATATAGGTTGAAAGACACACAGAGTTTGAGACAGACCTAGTTTCCCGTGGAGCATCCTCTTGCGCTATAACAACACATCTCAATCTAGTTAGTTGGTCAGAACGAGGTGAAAACAGCTTGCACTTGAAAAGCACGGGCAGAAGGAATGACGCCTGCACCCTGTGCTCCCTGTACATTCTTGTTGAGGGTGCAGTTTTCTCCTTATCCTTATGCAATTTCGAATTTATAACATTGTTCGCTGCATAATCTTTGTGGCGTTAAAGTGTGTGATACCATTATGTGTATCCCATGTAATTTATAAAAATAGAATACAAGATAGCTTGATTAAAAAATAACAAATTGCATCCAGCGCCATGTCTTGTAGCCATTCTTTAGGCAAGTGGCAGAATGATTTATTCTTCAAAACATATCTTACTTGTAACCACTACAAAAGCTAACTCGTACACTGGCACATTCTGTTTGCCTCTTCAGATTATAAGGTACCTTTTTTACACCAGAAAATCTTCAAGAAAAATAGAAGTGTTGTAATTGTGAAGAAAGAAAAGTAGAAGAAAAAAAAGATAACCTTCCCTGTACAGGGACCGAGCCTGCGAACTTCGAATAACATGTCCGATGTCTATCAACTGAGCTACCATGGCGGCTATCCCTCTTCCATTTTGTACGGTATATATGCGCATTTATACATGGAAGAGTCAGTCAGCGCTGCCTGTTACCATTATGGCGAGTGTGGGACACCTTTTTTGCCTACTGGCAATTACATTACAATTGCAATTACGTTACGATTACTTCCAATATCCCTATACTTCTTTGGCAGCATTATGCATCTGTCAGTTCAATATCCCTATACTTCTTTGGCAGCATTATGCATCTGTCAGTTCTCAGAAAATCTGCTAGTCACAGGAGGAGGCACTAGTTCACCCTCCCACCTAAATGCATGTACTAGAATACATGCGCAAGTGATAAAAAAAAAACAAGTCACACACCGCTAAGATTACTGAGATTCACTGTTTCAGATTCATGAGTAAAGGAAAGAACTATAAATTGAAGGGTTTGTTGTCTTTGTTGAACACATTTTATTGCGAACTAGCAGAAAATGATGCCAAACAAACTATAGGGGATGTTATCAAAAGTAACTTTAACAAAATTGTGAAAAGAAAAGTGAACAAAAACGTAACTTGGCAACGTTTTTTGACAATTGAATTGACATTACTTTTTATAACATCCCTATATTTTACTGGGTAATGTTGTCGGGTAGTTCTCATTATTTGAGTGGTGAGTAGGCTGACAAAGAAAGTATATGGCATTGATACTTCTTTTGAACAGCTAATAGTTTGAGGACCTTAAAAGAGCAGAAGCTACTTTGAGTAGACCAGAATACTTAGTTCGAGCGAAAAAAAAACGTACACACATTTTTACCAGGCTTTTTAACACATTTTGAGACATAGAAGTGTATGCTGCCACTAATGTTAAGTACCATTACTTTTGTCACACTATGCACTGTAGCAGGTGTAGTTAGAGTGGTGATAGTGAAGGATTAATCAAGCACGCCACCAACCGCGTTCACATCAATGGTTGCGTATTTTAAAAATAAACCTGCTGTATAATAAAAAAAATTTTAGAGCATTTAGGATTTTATCCAAGTCAAGTTAAACCGACTGGGTAAGCAAACCATTTGCATAAAATCAAAAGGCATAAAGTTATTCATGTATTATAACTATGTGAACAATTTCAGCAACGCTGGGCAAATTGACAACAGTTCTATTAAAAACCCCTCTCATTATAACATGCATGAAAAGCACCACACCAGAATATTTTATAGTGCATGTAATATCGAGACTACTAGACTGTGTATTGACCTTTTAGAAGAAGGGTATCTCCTTCACGATCAAGGGGCAACCACTTAGCCTTTTCTGAGCTTTTCTGTGAATATTTCCTGAATTTCAGATATCATTAGGATTGATTTAGAGTGAACAGATTTTGCTTACGCATTGAAACCTAGTTCTGTATGTAACTGCAATTATGGGTGCCAAACCACCTCCAAATAATTTTTAACATTTAACCTATTTTTTAACTGCAGCAGCACAACAAGCTATGGGTGCCCAAAACGTAGCTAGAAACAATACCTTTACCTCTTTGAGCCTTTTGGAAGTGTTCAGCTTCTCAGTGCTCACCTTACAAGATTTTTTTTTAAATACGTGTTTGTGTGCCCACTGCTCTTGCTCCTTGAACAGTGAGGAGGAGCACATGGCAAGAAGAGACAAGAAAGAGGCATAGCGAAAAAAAGCGGAATAAGAGAGGACTTCTTTTGTATCGAACAATGTGTGTAACATTACTTTTGCGACAACATATAGACAAATTATCACGGCTATGCATCCATTGTAGAGTCATACACAGCTGCAACACCATGACTAAATTTCAACCTTGTGTTGGTTTAGGATACCTTTATATTGGCAAGCTAATGATATTTGCATTTGTTTGGCACATATTAAGATGCAGTGAAATGTGATATGGTAATCTCATTTAGAATGCACATCATGTGGCTTCATTGTATATGTAGCCACAAGTAACTCTGGTTGCAAAGCAATATGGCAGAGCCTAAACAGACGTCACCGACCACTCCAATCTGAACTTGCCTTTGCTACTTGCCCATTATCATCCCAGCAAAAAATGAATAATTGAATCTGCTACAGATATGTGCTAGCTCATGCTAAGGACCAAGTATGAAGGGTGTTTTGTCATTATTGAGATCAGTTATTTGTTCAAGAACACTTGATGTCAAACACAAATACATTGCTGTCGAAGAATCAAGACTCAAATATAAAGCAAAAAGAAGTGTCTCTTTAAAAATTACAGGCCACAAGGTGTAAGATAAATATTTGATATACTTGGGATGTAAGGCACGCACAAGAGGTGCTGCCATATTATACTTTTCCTTGTGTTGAAACCTGCTTGCTTTACTCACCCAACACACCTGTAAAGATGCCGTGAAAACACCAAGGAGCTGATGCAGAGGTTGAACACATCTCCAGGGATTCCACCATTCCTAAGCAGCCCTACAGCCTCCACAGTCCTGCAACCATTTGTAAGACAAATGTAGTTCTACCTAAAGTTCTTGGTTTACAGACACACATGCAAGACGCATAACCACTCTATAGGAAGTTTGCATGATAATGCGCTGGGTAGCAAAACGGATGCCAATATCAAGTAGCCCGGCCTGCCGATTCTTTCTTTCCGTTCTTAATTATTCAATCCATGGTTAATAAATGTTCCCCCAATGTTAAGTGTACTGGCAGTCCGGTGAAGAATTGAAATGTATTTCAAACACGGTCCAATTCATGGCAAGTAAGCATGCAATAGCGTTTTGTCAGCTGCTGAAGAAAACAGCAAGAAGTTTAGCTAAAACCTATGCTTTTTATAAACACCATTCAATTTGATATAAAGGTTGTGAGCATTATGTGAAAAAACACGGATTCATGTTTAATCAATGATTACTTATAATGCACTAGTATGAATGCAACTAACTGAATATGAAACGATAATTTTTGCTTGAGCATTTCGAGTTACGAACACTATCGCACTTACCAGCTGCATCTTGTTCAAAACAACAGCAAGCTAGGCCAGTTTCTGTAGGTGAGCAGTAATGATCAGTGCAAAGAAACAACAAGAAACACCAGTAACAACAGTATGGGGCAAGCCTAGACTGCCAACTGTATAATTTATTGCACAAAAGTTCACCTGAATATCAGTCAGACAACTCGTGCAAATGAAGGTCGAGTTGGGAATGAACAAGTTACGAAATCAACAATGCCTGCTTTCACTAACAGGACCCTCATTCACATAAAGTATGCAGCGATAGGCCCCTACCGAGGTACGTCACAGCATGATGTCACTGGCACATGTAAAATGTATGGCTGGAAAAACACTCCCGCTGGTGGCTCAGCCCGGTACAGTCGTGCGGAGTTTGGGGCAAGTTTTAATTTTCCAAAGCTTACACTTCACGTTACAATGTCGAAATTAGCTGTAGTATGTGTCAGCAAACATCTAGCTGTGTGGTAAACTGTGTGGTAAAATATTTGCCACGCTGTCTGTTTATCTTGAAGAAGTGAACACACGTGGTGGCCTGTGCGAGAAACAGCGGCATAGTCTTCAAAATGTGCACTGTTGATTGCGGCATGTAGTGTGCATTGAAAGGTATTGAGAATATCGGTTCAACTGAGAATATTGTGTGTAGTGTGTGCAGTGTCAATAACAATGTGTCTGGTTTGCGAAGACGTTAGCACTCATGACAGGGACCGGTCGATGAAAAAACTTGATTCGACATTTTAGTCAAGGTAAATATGCACTAGACGCGACCATATGCGTGAGGGTACATCTCGGTGTTTGCGCTGTGTCCAGAAAAAAATTGCATGGTAACCGGGCTAGAAGATACCATTTGCTAAAGCTGCATGTATGAATCGCTCCGACGAGTACGCAAGCCCAATAAAGGTATAACTCGTTTTATCGAAGGCCTCATATGTCTTCATGTAATAAGCAGAGATTCTTTTTTCACATATACTCAGTACCTTTACCGCTCGATATTCATGGAGTGACAATGCAAACAACAAGTTTGTGTGTTAGGTCCTAAGGGACCAATGTAAATATGCAAATAAGTTGTAGGTGTCAGATGCAGCGATGTAACTGCACAAAAGATTACGTATATATTAGGCTACAGGTTTAGAATCGCATACATCTCAGTGGTCTATCAGGAACGTCACAAACAACTTCCTTGCCAACCAGCTCTTGCACAGAGCCCGTCCCGCCCGTCCACATCGATCATACTGATGTCTTTTGTTGTTACTTTGTGCTGTGAATCACTAGGCATTTAGTCACCATGATCTTTAAAAGCTAATTTTAGTGTTCTCTCTCATATTGCTGACAACTGTGCCGTTGCATAAATTGGGCAAAAAAGCAACACAGAAAGGCTGTCACAATAAATACACCAACATGGGCATTCTCCTGCAAACAAAAGTCGGCACTGGTCCTGTCATTACCCGTCTTCCTTCTCTCTTTGCCTTGTTTGTGCTGAAACAGCCAAACACCTGATGAGTTAGATGAGAAATATTAACGCATCAAAACTATAAGTGCTTGCATCAGCAACTACACAACAGCGTGATAACCGCACCCCTGCCACATAGCAGCGAAACATATTTTGAACATGCTGGCAGTGTATTATTTTATAAAAAGCAACTCTGGCAGATTACAAAATCTCAATTGTGCATGCAAGTTTTCTTCAAAGTCAGGCGTACAATGTAGGCGCTGGCCGGTACATTATTAGTTACAAGCAAAGGCGTCTTGCAGGTACACATGCAGATTGCACGAACACCTCTCTCTCTCTCCACTAGGCACACACATTATATCTTTTAGCAAGCACACGCCACTGTTTAGGGGCATAATAACACTCTACCGTGAACGTATGCTAATCAACCCACTTAGGCGGTTGGCTAGGTGAATCGAGCCAAGTTACAAATTGTATCGCCTGCGAACGTAAACGAAATGCTGCTTTGCATCAAATGGCACTGCAGGCTTCGTTTAATAAACAACGCAGCAAGCGCCATGTGCGTCTTCCTCGCTACATTGCACATATGAAAAAAATCGATCACCATACACATGCATGTTGCCGCAGTTGTCTCAAATTAGCTCCAGTAAGGCCGCGCCGATGCGCCATGGCTCTGCTGGCGTTAGCATTGTCAAAGCGAATCAGCAACCGCACTCGCAAAGGCGCGTAAGGTTGCCGTTTCACGACGCCTCGTTCGAGTGCAGCAACACACACTTGCACTGAGTGGCAGACTTGGTCTACATAAAAAACTGTCCCCCTTACCTTTAATTTCTTTCACACTGTCCTGAGGGAAGCGACCTCAGTCGTTAGCCGTCACCTCGGAGTCCTTCGAGCGCCCGCCCAACCCGCCGATTCCTTGGACCACTCGCACTTGATCCGCACTCGAACAATCGTGGGAATAGGGCGCAATCTTAGCACATCACACGAACGAGGAACGGCGCTTCCTTGCGTAAATTTAACATTTCGTGCTCTCATGTGTAGCAGCGCGAACACATGACAGACGCACCGACACGGCATGCCCCCGAAAACAAAGAAGACAAACAACATGTGGCTTAGTTGTGAATGGATTTGACTTGGATATCTGTGTGAGGAAAATAAAAAAAAACATCTGTCGCTGCTATAAACCGAAAAAAACTGTATGTTATCTGGCAAAATAACTTTAAACGTGATAAACGGTTATTCAAAAAACAAGTTACAACTTATGAATATTTTCCAGGTCTTTGTTTTGTTTTTGTTCTAGCAGACGACAGCCTCCTACTGCTTCTACGACAGACGTAGTGCGGTTTAACGTTCGGTGCGTGTCGCCGACGCAAAGCTCTACAGTAGTGATATCATAGTTATCAATTCTCAATGAATCATAGAATGGATACAAAGCAGTAACGTTTTGACATAGTGCAGTACGCAATCTTTCAAGGTATGATATTTCTTTGCTGTGAAGCAAATCGAAGCAAGCCGGCCGGCGCAATCAGCTGATGTCGCCACTACGCGAGGCATGGTCATGCGCAATAGCGTCGCGCCCCGCGCTCGATTTGTCATCAAGCGATAGAGCTACTAAGTGGAATACAGCTAGATGCAGGGATTAATGGCGTATCACTCTAATTCCCTGTGGTGGCCGACTCAATCGCAAGAGAGCCCCGGGAAACAACTTTCAACTGCTCAAGCTTGTGTGTGGGTGTAAAAATACTTGTTTTCATCCGCGGCCAGGCAGCAATCTATAGTTGAAAGACATGCGAAAAGCATGTGACGTATATACAATCCCAAAACATATGCACAAAACAATAGATACGATCGCATATTGTACATAAATATGCAAACACATAGCGTGTAAAAAGCAAGTTTATATACATAGCTTAAACTCACGGCATTCTTCAACGCGAATAGCTGAGCAAGCTAACGCACTCAGTTCACGTACGCGAGCACAACTGAGTGGCGCAGGTTCGAGTCCCGCCAAGTCCAATTTTTTTGTTTTTTTTCAACGTTTTTATTGTACTGCTATCTTTTCTAATGCCTTAGGTTTTAAAACAAAATAAAAGCAATATTGCGTTCAAGTACGTATGTGGGACTGTGTTTTTTGAGCAACAGTTATTAGTATTTTTATTTTCATTAATAATTTTTTTATTTATTTGATAATATAACAAAATTAAGGACTAAGGGGAACATTGGGTCTGCTTGATTGTGAAGGGACACGAGAAGTGAGAAAACTCAAACCAAAAAATTTATTTGAGAAAAAACTGAGCATTTCACAGCCGGACCAGTTTCTTCAAGGGTAGGCCCTAGGTATGCGCGAGACTTGCTATATGACTCATCTCAAGCTGTGGCTGTTGAGGGAAGGCAATATCACCGAGAAGCAGTTCCAAAATATATTTTGGTGGATGTTTTTTGATTCCTCCAAAATAAGGGCTGCACAGTTGTGATCGAGCCAAACCAAGAATTGGTGGCACGAAGTGAGACAGAAAATGAATAATGTTGATTGTTTGAAAAATTGCCCTTAATAAAAGGAAATGTTATGAGTGCTACGTAGCTTAACTCGCAGTAGAAATTTTATATATACATAAAGATAGTTTAAAATGGACAATGTTGCACACACAGGCATTGGTTAAATTTCTTTGCAGCACAGTTGAAGCATCTATGTAGAACTGAAGCATCAAGAGAAGCTCATACGTCCTCACTTTATTGCGCTTTACATAGCTTTTATGCGTCCATGCAGCCATGATATGATATATTTTAAAGCATTTGTTTAACCTATAATCTCCTTATTTATTAAAGCTGGCCCATAAGTTGTGCTTTATGTAGCACTACAATTGAAGCGTAATCTGCATGGTGGTCTGAAACAATGCTTTTGAAAATCTCAAAACGACCCAGCTCTATACATGACCATCCGTGCATCAATGATAAGCACCATTATGTGTTTGTACATATCAGTTGTGCTCTCATACTTAATTATTTTTCTGACCACTCCCTCTGCCCTACCTCGTTTCTGTCGTGAAGCTGTGGCAAGTTGTGTATAGCTGTAATAATATTGTAGGAGCACATACTATCAATAAAAAATTATTTTTAGGCTACATGCAATTAGTCTTCATAGATTTTCATTTCTTTTGTCGGTGCTCAGGAGAGCTAAGCTCATGGTCAATATTTTAAAATGACATTTCTCTTTGCCAATGTTAATGAGAACAATTTCATTAATATTGACAAGTTCATTCACATTGAATTTATTTCTCATCATTATTGTTTCTACCAAAAAACAAGCCCTTGAAGTTATGCACTTTTGCTTGATTTGTTTTCGTGTGACAGCATGCAAGTAAAAAGACTGTTATTGTCATTCCTTGTGAATGACACATTTTCCGTGTGACAGACTTTAGCACCTGGTCATCTGCAGAAGTTGTATTCAGTCTGGAAAAGGGCGAACAGCGGTGACTGACAACACAGACTAGCCTGCGTTATTCTTTTGTACTATATATGTCACTGCGCATTCATTTATAACTTTATAGAGCTCGGATTTCCTGCTGAAAATGTGACAACTGTAGAGTTTTCACATTTTTGCAACAATCCACATGCCTTTCATACACTATTGCACATTTTCGTAAGCACCTTACAAAATCTGTAGATTTCCGTAAGACCTTACATTCTGCATTTTCCTTATGAAAGTTTCTGTACACTCCGTACACTTTCCTTATCCTTCCATATCTTCCATCATGAACTCTCCGTACGCTCCATAAGTTTCCTTATATTTCCTTATCCTTCCATATACTCCATAAAAAGCTTTCCATATATGCCATACATTTTCCTTATCTTTCCCTATACTTCATAAAAAGCTTTCCGTATACGCCATAAAATTTTCTTATCCTTCTTTATACTCCATAAAAAGCGTTCCGTAAATGCCATACAACTTCCGTATTTTTCCATAAAACTCCATATTTTTCCGTATGTAGCATAAGGAAATGTTACGGAGTCCATATATTTTCCGTAAGATTTCATACGGAAAGTTTCAGTAAGGCAGTTATGTAAGGGGGTGGTGCTTTGACTTGCCCCCCCCCCCTCCGTCTCTTTCAAGGAAGCTCTAGATTATATTGTTACGTGGAAAATAAGGGCTGTCAGTCCGCAGCCACAATGCAGCTCACCGACAACGTTCACTTCTTCACTCTCAGTTTGAGCCACCTTTTTTAGGTATGCCCCACTATGCCCTCTTTCAGTCAGACGAGATCACGTAACACGACCGCCGGCGGCAAAAGCGGCGACCCGGTGAGTTTACGGGGCCCCAGCAGGAGCAGTGTGGAAGCGCTTGAGCCTTGATACGTGGACGATGTCCTTTGACAGCAGAGCGGAAGAGGTTGATAGATTATCAGGGACAATTTCATATGTAGTGTCAGTCACTCGTCTAAGCACATGGTATGGGCCCGTGAAACGAGAGAGAAGTTTTTCTGAAAGGCCTGCATGTCGCGTAGGGGACCAAAGAAGAACGAGAGAACCTGTTGGAAAGTCTTCGTTGCGATGCCGCTCGTCGTAACGCGGCTTCTGCGAGTCTTGGGACGCCATTAATCTGCTGCGGGCAAGCTGACGAGCCTGGTCAGCTTGGGTAATAGCGTCTTGTGCATATTCAGAAGTAGGATGCGCAGCGGCTGGCAGGAAGATATCCAACGGCAATCTTGGTTCGCGTCCAAACAGAAAGCAAAATGGCGAGTACCCAGCAGTGTTATGCCGGAAGGAATTGTATGCGAACGTCACGTAGGGTAGTGCAAGGTCCCAATCACGATGGTCGGCCGTGACGTATTTCGATAGCATGTCTGTCTGGGTGTAGTTTAAACGTTCTGTAAGCCCGTTTGTCTGGGGGTGGTACGATGTCGTGAGCTTATGTTGGGTAGAGCAGGAACGCAGGATATTGTCAACCACTTTTGAAAGGAACGTACAGCCTAGGTCTGTCAGCAGTTGACGAGGGGCTCCATGCACTAAAGTGAGACTGCGTAGTAGAAAATCAGCGAAGTCTGTAGCGCAGCTTGTTGGCATGGCTCGCGTAACTGCATAACGAATCGCGTAACCCGTAGCCACCGCGACCCACTTGTTTCCGGAGACAGATGTTGGGAAGGGACCAAGAAGGTCCAAACCAACACGGAAGAATGGCTCCGATGGGATGTCGATGGACTGAAGATATCCGGAAGGGAGTCCCGACGGCTTTTTGTGACGCTGGAAAATTTCACAAGCGTTGACATAGCGACGTACACAGCGTGAAAGGCAGGGCCAGTACGAGCGGCGGCGGACACGGTCATATGTGCGACAGACACCAAGGTGACCCGCGGTTGGGGCGTCATGGAGCTCGTGTAGAACTGTAGAACGCAGGTGCTTTGGTATGACCAGAGGTAGGTCGTGACCGTTGGGCGATAAATTATACCGATATAAGGTGCGGTCCTTTGAGGTAAACATGCGAACAGAAAGGTCTTGCAGTAGAATTCGAGCTGTTGTATTAGGCGGCTGATATTCGGATCGCCACGCTGCTTGTCCCCGAGATGAAGCAGCTGGGAGATGGAAAGGATGCAGCCCACAGAATTAGTGCTCGTAGGATCGCAGTCAGCCACAGGGTAGCGTGACAGACAATCCACATCTTTGTGCAGTTTTCCTGATTTATACACTTCGGTGTAAGAATACTCCTGGAGGCGGAGTGCCCAGCGGGCGAGACGACCTGTGGGATCTTTGAGGTAGGCGAGTCAGCAGAGAGCGTGGTGGTCGGTGAGAACTATAAGCGGTCGGCCGTATAAGTAAGGGCTAAAGTTCGCGACTGCCCACACCAGCGCTAGGCATTCGCGCTCTGTGATGGAATAATTATGCTCCGAAGTGGACAGCAGCCTGCTGGCATAAGCTATCACGCGATGCTGCCCACGTGGTCGCTGAGCCAACACAGCGCCTATTCCGTAACCGCTGGCATCTGTGCGGACTTCGGTCGGTGCCGTAGGGTCGAAGTGAGCCAGCACAAGAAAAGAAGTGAGCAAAGTGGTCAGGTCGGAAAATCCTGCTGCTTGCGAGGGACCCCAAGTAAACATCCCATCTGGTTTGAGTAAATCTGTTAGGGGCCGAGCGATTTCCGCGAAGTTCTTGATGAACCGCCGCAAATAGAAACAGAGCCCCACAAAGCTGCGGACATCTTTGGCGGTTTTTGGCACAGGAAAGTCCTTCACAGCTCGAACTTTTTCTGGGTCAGGCTGTACGCTGTAAGCGTCAACAATATGTCCAAGTATTGTAATGCGACGGCGACCAAACCGGCACTTGGATGAATTCAGCTGAAAGCTGGCGAGACGGAATACATCAAGAATTTTCGACAGTCTCTCAAGGTGCGCTTCAAAAGTGGGAGCAAACACAATCACGTCATCCAGATATCAAAGACACGTAGACCACTTGAATCCATGGAGCAGGGAGTCCATCATTCGTTCAAAGGTGGCGGGGGCTTTTTATAAGCCGAAAGGCATGACTTTGAATTGGTAGAGGCCATCGGGTGTTACAAAATCCGTCTTCTCTCGGTCCATGGGGTCCACGGCAATCTGCAAATAACCAGAACGAAGACCGATGGAAGAAAAGTAGGTGGCACCATGGAGGCAATCAAGGGCGTCGTCAATGCGGGGCAGAGGGTATGCGCCTTTCTTGGTGATGTTGTTAAGGTGGCGATAGTCCACACAAAATCGCCACGATCCGTCCTTCTTTTTAACTAATACTACCGGGGATGCCCCGGGACTGGTGGATGGTTCAATAATGTCCTTCGCTAGCATCTTGTTCACCTCCTTCTGAATTATGCTCCGCTCCAAAGCAGACACTTTGTAGGGACGGCGGTGAACAGGGTTGGCATCACCTGTGTGTATGCGATGCTGGACAAAGGAAGTCTGCCCAAGAGGTCGGTCGCCAAAATCGAAAATATCCTGGTAGGCCTCGAAAAGATGTTGCAGGGCTTCAACTTGCGAAGGCGGAAGATCAGTGGCGATCATGTCTACAATATGACAGCTGCCCGAATGTGTTACGAGTAATGTGCACTGCGGTGAAACAAGTGTGTCTAAGGCAAGCACTTCAATTTGTGAATCGAGCAACGGACACAGATGGGCCACAGAAATGCCTTGTGGAAGCACATGATTTATGTAGCCGAAATTTACAAGAGGTAGACAAGTTTTGTTATCTGTGATGCTGAGCACCGTATAGGGCACTGCAACATTGTGCGCAAAGAGTACGTCGGTGAAAGGCATAGCGTAATAGTCACCGTCGGACACAGCCGGTGAGCACAGAAAATCGACGTACGTCAAAGTTTTGGACGGCAGGCGAACAAAGTCGCTGCATTGTAATCGGCATATAGGTTGGTATGGGGTGGCACTGATTTGTGGCAGTTCAAGGTGGAGCACACCATCGGAGCAATCAATCAGAGCAGAATTGGCGGCAAGAAAATAAGGCCTAGTATGAGGTCGTGGGGACATGTTGCAAGCAAGGTAAAAAGGACGACCACTTGATGACCGGCTACGGTAAGTTGAGCTGTGCACATACCGACGACAGGGACTGTTGCACCATCTGCAACTTGGACGACACTGGTCAAGGGGGGCGTGAGGACCTTCTTCATGCGAAGACGAAAACGCGAACTCGTAATAAAGACATCAGCGCCCGTATATATCAAACAGTCAACATGTGTGCCATCAACATATACTTCTAGGGTGTTCCGGTTCAAACGTTAGGGCAACAGAGGATTTTTGGGTAAGGTCGACAGGGCAGCTTCACCTCCAGAAGCTGCACAGCCTAGTTTTCCGGGGACATGCGGCAGTTAAACGATGGCGAGGGAGAGCGGCGACGCGTATTTGAACGAGAAGGGCGGCTTTGAGGCGGTGGCGACGACGAGACAGGGTGGCCGTAGTCCTCAGGGGCAGTAAATGCTGTAGGCTCTGTGCGGGTCGGATAACGGTGGTTTGGTGGACGGAATGAGTACTGTAAGCGGGGTACGAGCCAGAAGACATAGATGGCCATTGGCTGTGGCAGTAACGACCGATGTGTCCTGCGCGACCACAGCGGAAGCAGATTGGCTTATCATCAGCTGTTCGCCATTCAGACGGGTTCCTGGTTCGAATAGAGTACAGACGGCGACGTCTCATGTCCACAGAAGCTATCGAGGGACCAGTATTATCCAGGGTGTGTGCAGTGGACAGGATACCAAGGTTAGCGAATTCCTGGCGGACAACAACCTGGATCAAGGCGACAGCTGGCGTTGAGGCGTCGGGCAACGTCGGTTTGTTGGCAGCCGGGTAAGCGGCCTCGAGGTCACGTCGGACGATGCATGTCACGTCTTCGGTTGTAGACGGATGACAAGGAGTGGCTTCGCAAGACGACGTTGCTGTGGTGTTGGGTAGGCGCTGAAACTGCTGCAAAACGCGTCGACTCTTCGCCTGCTCGAGACGGCGGCATTCTTTGATCACGGCGTCGATGGTCGTTACGTTGGTAAATACAAGCTGGCTGAACGCATCGGTTGCAAAAGAGGTCGCGGAGCTGTTGTTTAAACATTTCTCAGCTTGTGATTTCGTGCTCGTGAGTCTCAAACCAGATGCGAGGGATCTTGTCAAGATAGAAAATGACATTCGCAAGCGTAACAGTTGGGTCCCAGCCATATTCCTTGCTGAGGCACTCGTACATGCTAAGCCACTTGTGCACATTCGTGTTGTCCTCTCCAGTAAAGGTACCGGGATCACGGGGTTGCGTTAGGCGATGTACCGGGTTGCTGTCGTTGCTGAGGTAGGTGGCGAAGCCGTATTCTCACCCGGAGCCATTGTAGCAGACTTAAGGAGGCGTCCACTGCGTAGCTCCGTTGTCAGAAGAGCACCCAGCAATTCCACCAAAATGTTACGTGGAAAATACCAGTTGTCAGTTCACAGCCACAACCTAGCTCACCGTTTGTTTGTTTGTTTGTTTATTTGTATCCTCTAATCCATGGCTCATACCCACTCTGGAGGATTGGCCAAGAGAACATACAGTCTCATTTGGACGATAATTGCAATATTGCTTACAACGAAAAAAAAGGGGGGGGGGGGTTGGGGGAGTTGTATAGTGAAGACAGTATGTTAGAAAAAAAGAAAGAAACCAAAGATTTAGATAGTGAGAAAAAAGAATCAACAACAAAGTAGACACTAATAGCTACAGCTTGATTTTAGGAGCCGACCAGACAGCTGGTTTTGCCAAACCCGATTAATTTGGTATGTCACGGATTTATCCAGAATTGAAAATTACTTTTCGACCCGTTTTTTTTGGGGGGGGGTATCTGTTAACGTGGGCTTTATGTTGAAAAACGTTTAGAGTCTTGAATAAAATTACACACCGCATCGAATGCATCTCTGTGGAAATTTTCCAAAGCAGAGACACCAAAACTAAAAACATTTTCTGTGGTTAACTTTAAACCTAGCTTCGCAAACGGAATATCTAAAAGTCGTTTCCTAATTATTGCATAGTTACGACATGAGCCAAAATAATGTTCAATAGTTTCTGATTCTTCGCAGAACGGACAAAGGGGGGAAAGTGTCAGACCAGCTCTGTGTAAATAAAAAGCTCTCCGACAACGTCCACTTTTTCACTCTCAGTCTGAGGCACCTTTTTAGGGTATGCCCCACTATGCCCTCTTTCAGTCAGACGAAATCACGTAACAATATATTACGCTGTCATTTCTTCCAAGAAAAATAACATTACTGTTTACTGGTTTGGAAGCACTCAGAACTAGTTTTCTAAGATACTATGTCAAACGGCACAAAAAAAATACCGATTATGTGAGATATCATTGTAATGAGCAATAAAACACGGTTGAATAAGCTAATTTTAGGCTGGTGGACTCGCTCGCACTCACTCAGACTCAGATCGAGCCATGAGTCTGAGTGAGTTTGGTTGACGAAAACTTCCGTAATGGTGAGTTCGAGTGAGCTCGGCTGAAGAAAACTTTCATAATGGCGAGTTTAAGTGAGTCCGGTTCAAGAAAAATTCTGCGATGGTGAGTCCGAGCGAGTCCAGCAAAGTGAAATTTTCCCCGAGCCCCAGTCCGAGTGAGTCCAAAGCTCAAAATATGTTTCCCGAGTGAGTCTAAGTGAGGTCTATAAGTTTTGTCGACCCATAGTGACAGTCTAAACTAGGCGTCTAAAATGTAAAATGTTTGAAATATTGGCGTACATGTAATACTTCAGCCTTTCACTTTCTTCAAGACACGGTAATTAATGAAGTTACAAATATTTCAGGCAGTGGATGAGAACCTGGAAGCCTTCATAGCACAGATGAGAAAACTTCATGCAAAGGAGCGCCACAACTACACGTATAAGAGACACTTGGCCAGTGCCACGGCTCGCTTGAAGAGATTACAGCCGTAACAATGTGATGTCAGACCCTAATGGCAATGGCCAGTGCGTTTGGCTTAGAACTGAGGCGTGGGCATTCCATAAAGGTGCAGCCCACAGCTATTGCTAGGCGGCACCCAGGTATGACAAGGTAATCAAAACGGGTGGCAGCTGGACGACCTTCAAATGGTCGTTCACCAAAAAGGACCAGGAAGCGCTGCCATTTATTGAAGCAAAGTGTTGATTCGAATGTACCGCATGCTAAAATACATGGCTATGCACACCGATTTTCTGAGAGTGCATTTGCCAACATGTTTAAGGTATGAGGCCAAGTGACTGCAAATTTTTCTAAAAAGCGATAAACGCCAAATATCATCAGTCTGTAATTTAAAGCACATTATTTTAGGCACAAGTGAACACTATAAAGCAGGTCATATTTTTCTTAATTTTCTATAATGAAAAAAGTCAATATAAAAGTAGGCTATATGCAAACATTTTTTACTTGAAGCCTGCTCTATAAAAAATTGATTTCACAAGGACATAAAAAATGCTTTGGCCTGTTGTCACGGGTCCCGTTAGTTAGGGAGGCGATCGCCGGGCTGATTCCAAGGGCCGAAGTATCGCCCCGAACCGCACCACGTAAGCGTGGACAATTTAGAAGTGGTCCTATTTGGCGCGCCAGCGGACGCCAGCTGTGGCCCAAAGAATAAGTCAGAGCCGAGAGTTGATAAACAAAACAAAATTGTATTCTCAATTACGGCAGATCAAATCGGTACACAAGTATGCACACTCGACAATAGTTGAATACAATATGGCACCAATCAAAAAACGTACTACACAGTACAATCAGCCACCCTCGAAACAACGGTCACAGACAACAATACGCATTACAATGCAGTCACATGCATCGAACAACCAAGACACTTAAAGAATAAAGAGTTGGAAAACTTATTCAGTCCAAAGTTCTTGGAACAAAAGTCTGAATGATACTCTTCCGAGAATCACTCACTCAAAGTCCAGCGTTGTTGTCGTTCCGCTGCCTCCAAAGTTTCTCTTCCAGGAAACCTCGCGTCTTCAATTGGCCGCTCTCCAAGCACCAAACTTCTTCGCCGGTAAGACGTCGGCTTCCCACACGAAGCTGTTGCCACGCGTACTCGCTCGCTAGCGGTAGACACACACTTTTGCCTGTAGCTCGAGTCTTCACCCCTCAGATGGAAAGCCTCTTCTTCTCCTCCTTTGCCACTGAGGACAAAAGTCTTCGTCGAGACGGCGGAACACCCTACGCACTCTGGTGCATACTTTCTTCTTCTCCTGCTGTGTCACTAAGGACAAAACCTTCACCAACCGACGTGGCAGAATAACCCCAAGCACACTGGCGCTGACTTCCTTCTCCTGATCTCCCATCTCTGCTGCTCGGTTAAATACCTTCTGCGTGAGATTCCAGAAACTTCTCGTCATTTCGTCGGCGTGATACGCAGCGAAGGCTGGAGAAAGCGCGAGACGGTACGAGGGCCGTCCGCGACAGACGACGCAACTCTGCATCACCACGCCCCTTTCCATCGAGAACTTTCCAGGGCTGGCTCGGCCGCCGATGTGAGAAGGTTCGTCGGCGAACCTACGACTCCGAGGGGAGAGGGACGCGCGCCCGGGGAGTCTTTGGATGCTTGTTTTCTTTTTTATCGTTGACCTCGAGGCGTCTCTCCGGAGCTTCGTCGCGGGAATTTGGCGGCGCGCCCTTTTTTGAGCGCTCGTTTTGGGACACCTGTAGGTTAAGCCAAAACAAATGAGATCTGATGAATAATAACATTAGTAATTAAATAACGAAAAAAGAATTTACTAGCACATGAGGCACCTTCGTATAGCAGGCATCTTGAGGCATTATTTTGCTCATCGAGGTTCATCGCATGCCTACTAATGTCAGTGCGGGGGCCAAGTTTGATCCAAATTCGCTTAAGTGTGCCTATGTAACTCTTAGTGAAATCACACCCAGCGTCAACGAGAGCAATTTTGATGGTTTATAGGCTCAGATATGTGTCCTTGAGCATGAACAACACGTTTACCACTTTACGCATTCACCTAATAAGAAGTTTATTACATTTATGGTTAAAATGATCTGTAGGCTTTGATTTTAGAGCAATATTCCATCTTTGCACTTGATATGATTTCTGAACAACCAACAAAATACTGCATATCAAGCTAATGTTACGATGCAGACAAAACTGTCAGTTAAGGTTCTGCTTTCATATGAGGTTGGTGGTATAACAATTCTCCTAGCATCTTTTGTAAGAAACTGCACTAACGGAAGTTTTCTGTAGCAATATGGCGGGCAATAAATTGCACATTTAACATTATGATAACCGCAAATTGACATATAGAAATATGTTCAGCTTTTTCACTTGGCCTCATACCTTAAAACAAAACTTACAATTTTTTGTTAGGCCCGCAAAAGTATTCGTCCCTTTCTTTTCTTCTCCCATAATTTAGCCTTCACTCCCGAACACTATTCTGTGTTCCTTAATATTGTTGCTATGTTTTTTCATAGTTTTTACACTATTCTAGTTAAATAGTAGTGTCACATGTGAAAGTGACACGCCGTGAGGAAGAACTTTTACAGAGAAGCCTAAATTGAAGATGGGAAACTAAGATCGATTGTCGGTAATTGTCATCACTGTGTTGGGGAGCACATGTGCATCAAGGCAAGGTCAGAAATCAGGGCAACATGACCACCATCTGCTACTGTTGGCGATGACAAAAGCTGGACTTGAACTGCGACTTGCTGCGAAAGTTCTTTCTACATGAAAACAAGAAATTTCGTGACTTTGAAAAGGAGCACCGACGAGGAAATGAGCGGTTTACTGCGCGGTACAACAGACTACGCATGAAGAGCAGCATTTTTCGCTATGACGCTGTTTTAGATCGTGTCACCGGTGTCGATGCTCGAGCAGAGCGAACCACGAAGTGACATTATGAAAAACAAGGCAAAAAAGCTGCCAGTTCAGCTCCAATTTGCTTGCTCTTGGCAAATTTCCACAGTATATTTCATAACCTTGATATCCCAAAAACCAATATGCACACTTATTTAACCAACATCTTCGTCGGAACTAAAACTTGGCTTTCCGACGGCATCACAGGTAGCGAGCTAGTGTTCCATTCGAATTTTGTGCTCTTTCGTCGAGATAGGATCGGATCTAGAAAAGGAGATGTCGTCCCCCCCCCTGCCATAGCAGTAAAACAGAAATTTCAGCCACCACTCCTAAACATTGAGTCACTCTGAAATAATTGAATATCTGTTGATTTCTGTCATGTTCATTGCATCATTTGTGTTTGTTAGCGGCCGCCAGATAGTCGACCTGACTTCATTGATTGTTTTAAAGATTCTACTTAACAGGTCATGAGGTTTCACGACTTTTGTTATTATACGCGATGGTTTTAACTACGCAGGTATAGACTGGAAGACGTTATCAATCACTACTCAGAATTATCGCGTGGGGCACCTATGTTTTCTTCAGTGCCTTCACTATAATTATCTCACTCACGTAATGCTTGAGTCCACTCGCGGTAGTCATGCATTGGAGCTCATCTTGACTAACGACCCGGATTCGGCACGCGCTCATGCCTTGGAAGAGATAAGTGATTACAGAGCCGTACATTGTTCGTTCGCTGTTCCACGGATTGACAAAAGAAAAATAATAATAGAGATACTTCACTAGGCGAAGCTAGACACAAAAAAATGAATTGTATGTTACTACAATTTTTCGTTATACTTCAGTCAAACTTGGCAAGACGTACTACAAATGAGAACTGGTGCATATTCCTCGATCACCTTTGTCAAATAACAAATTCATTTGTGCCCAGACCCACGATAAGCACAGGTGTTTGTGATTCATTGTTCACTCACAATGTTAAGGTGTGCATCAACAAGAAAAAAGGGCGTATCAAAAAGCAAGTCAGGTATATAAGCCAGATGACTGGCAGAAATATAAATAAATCTCGAAACAAACAAAAAAATCAAACAAAAATAACTATTTAAACTGCACTCTACCAAATTTGCTAAAAACAGTTCCTAATAAGTTTCGGAATACAGTTAACTCTATGCAAAATTAGTTGGTGCCACCTATTCTAAATGCCGACGGCGACATGCTATCTCTAGATGAGTGTGCCAAGCAATTTAATGAGCACTTTGCCGGAGTGTATACAGATGAAGATACTAATAATAGTTCCTTGATCTTTTTGCAACAACATATTTTGTTCAGGTTCCCATCAATCATCATAACCACCAACAGTGTTAAACGCACTATTGACCGCTTACCATTCAAGACCAGTCCAGGTCCGGATGGCAACCAGCGCTTAGCTTTTAAAAAATAACCAGTCACTTCGCAGGAGTTATGCTTTCTTTAACATTCCTATACTCACTCGACTCTGTATGTGTACCCGAAGACTAGGAAATAGCTCATGTTCTGCCTATACCTAACAATGGGGATCACACTGTCTTCAAAAATTATTGCTCTATATTACTGACCTCTATTAGTTGCAAACTGCTTGAACACATAATCAACACACACATAATGGCGCATATCAATCAAAATAATTTACTCATAAACAATCAGCATTGCTTTGAGCCGAAACTCATGTGAAACGAAGCTCTAATCACAGGTAACAGTCAGCATGGCTTTCAACCGAAACTCGTGTGAAACGCTGCTCTATGCATAGGTAACAGACATTCAAACCTTACTTCACCTGTCCCAATCTGTTGATGGAATTTTTATTGTTTTTTCTAGGGCCTTTGACCGTGTACCTCACGAATGACTAACACTAAAAATAGGTAATCTTGAACTCGACAGCGAAACAACACGAGGCCTTGAGTAATTTCTAGAGGATCGTTCCCAGGTGGTTAAATTAAATGATAACATCTCCAGTCCAACACTTGCAAGTCTGGTGTTCCTCAAGTTACAGTAATAGGTCTGCTTTTTTCCTACTTATAATAATGACATAGCTATAACTGTTAATTCAACAGTTCGCGTTTTCACAAACAATTGCGTTACGCACAGAGAAATAGGTGGTGACCATATGCACAGTCCCTGCAAAGTGACCATATGCACAGTCCTAAAAGTCTGGGGGCCGTCTCGTAGGATTGAAAGAAGGGTAGTGGAGGCCAACTGTATGATGAAGGGTATGGGCCGGCAACTCGGATACAGCGTAATAACCAAGACGTGTACGAGCCCGGCGCTCGCCCCTTTGCACAGGATGACATTCAATACGGTGGTGCGATGAGAAGGAGGGTCGGTAATAGAAAAGGTTGTCAAGGCCCAACTTTTTCAGGGGGACCGAGCGCCCTGAGGCCAACAGTGTAGCCAAAGACGGTTCTAAAGGGGCACAAATATTTCAGCCACACGGATTCCGTGGGAGAAGAAATTGATGTAAGCACAAGGGCCAAGCTAAGTCAGACGTAGGCCATATTAACATGCAGGGTGGCAGAAATAGGTTCAACTGGGAAGAGATAGAAGAGCTGTTGAGGCAGGAGGAGCTGATGGTATGTAGGTTTGTGGAAACACATCTTCGAGGCATGGAGCAACCACCTTGCAATCCGGACTACGTACGGGAATATTGCACCAGAACAGAAGGCAGCAAAAAGGGGGGTGGAATTGGTGCATTCATACAAAAGTATGGGTTGGCAATTAATCAAGCAGGGATGCAAGGAACATTTGATGTTAAAAAGGAAAGTAGCTGGGCAGATGACACTCCTTGGTTTGGTGTACTTGTGGACGAGAGCAAAAGCCAGAGAGGAAAACCAGCCGATGCTGGAGCGTATATCAAAGACATTGAGGAATTAGTAGGAGAGTGCAAGATAATTATACTAGGAGATATGAATGCGCACATAGACGATATTGATGGGTTTACTGACCCAACAGGCAAATGGATCATGGCTATGTGTGAAAGGCATTAATTGATCATTTGCAACAATACTGAAAAGTGTGAAGGGCAAGTAAAATGGGAGGTAGGAAGGCTTCAGTCAACGATAGATTATGCACTGATGTCGCATAGGATGTATGAAAGGCTCAGGGGAATGCTGTCACACCAGTCCCGGTAATTAGGGAGGCGATCGCCGGGCTAATTCTAAGGGCCGAAGTATTGGCCCCCCGAACCGCGCCACGAAAGCGTGGACAATTTAGAAGTGGTCCTTTTTGGCGCGCCAGCGGACGCCGGCTGTGGCCCAAAGAACAAGTCAGAGCCGAGAGTTAATAAACAAAACAAATATTATATTCTCAAAAATGGCAGATCGCAAAACAATACACAAGAATGCACACTCCACAATAGTTATATACAATACGTCACCAATCCAACAACGTACTACACAGTACAATCAGCCACACTCAAAACAATGGACACAGACAACGATACGCACTACAATGCAGTCGCATGCATTGAACAACCAAGACACTTAAAGACTAAAGAGATAGAAAACCTATCCAGTCCAAAGTTCTTGGAACAAAAGTCTGGGTGATACTCTTCCGAGAATCACTCACTCAAAGTCCAGCGTTGTTGTCGTTCCGCGCCCTCGAAATTACTCTTCAAGGAAACCTCGCGTCTTCAATTGTCCACTCTCCAAGCTTCAAACTTCTTCGCCCGAAACACGTCGGCTTCACACACGCAGCTGTTGCCACGCGTCTTCGCTCGATAGCGGAAAACACACGCTCTTGCCTGTAGCTCGAGCCTTCGCCCCTCAGGTGGAAATCTTCTTCATCTCCCGCTTTGTCTCTACAGACAAAACCTTCGCCGACTACACGGCGGTATACCCTACGCGCTCTTGCGCTAACTTCCGCCTTCTCCTGATCTCTCGTCTCCGCTGCTCGGTTAAATACCTTCCGCACGACATTCCAGAAGGTTCTCGTCATTTCGTCGGCGCGATACGCAGCGAAAGCTGGGGAGAGGCGCGAGACTGTACGAATGCGCTCCGCGATGGATGACTCAACCCGGCGTGACCACGCCCTTTTCGTTCTAGAAATTTCGCGGCCTTGCCCGGCCGCCGATATGGGGTGAGGAGGTTCGTCGGCGAAGCCACGCATCCTAGGGGAGAGCGCGTGCCTGGGGAGCCTTTAGATGTTTGTTTTCTTTTTCTTTTGACCTCGCGGCGTCACTCCGGTGTTTCGTCGCGACAATTTGGCGGCGCGCCCATTTTTAGCGCTCAATCTGTGACACTGCCCCCAACTTTAAGAATATTATCTCATAATATTCAAAACCACACAAACGAGCGCGAACAGTCACCACACACTCTCACAGATTGTAACACAATCCGTCGCTCATGACACTTCACATTCACAATAGATCACTCAATACAACTGGACATTGTAATTCAATTCCACGACACATGAAATATAGCCACAGGTACATGACTACAACACTTCATCACACATTCCAAACAATACAAACGTACAAAGTTCTGTCTTTACAACAATTATACAACACTATACATCACAGCACAAACACTTCGACACTTTTGACACAGGATAACAAAACATTAACACAACATATGGCACTCAGCACTGCCAAACACATTCTGATTCGACCTAAGAACTTATCCTGTGTACTTTGAGCGGCGCTTGCGCCCTTTCTTGCAGTGGTCGCTCGATCTCTTTTTGTGTTTCCACGTTCTTTTTCGGCGAGCCCTTTTCAACGACGATATCTGAGGCGGCGTCTCAGCCATCGTTGTCACTTCCGACACCGTTAACGGGTCATGATGCTCAACCGATCCTGCCCGGTTATTCACCCGCTTGTTCACGTCCCGACATTTGGCCTGGCTGGCCAACTCCGTCTCCTTTACACTGTCGGTCAGTTGAGTTCGTGCCGACGTAAGTCCAGTTGCTCGGTCCGCGAACTCATTCAACACGATCAACTTTTCACTCACTGTCTCTTGCACCGCGGCTTCTCCTTGGGCTCTAGTGAGATCCGTCACGGGATGCTCCTCCACTGTATCTCGTGGTCGCTGGGTTGACGAGGGCTCTATCTTCGGGTCTTCCCCCAAACGTTCTGGATCATTTGGCCCTCGCGCCTCGTCGATGTTTCCGATGACGAGGTCGTAAAGGGGGGTCGTCATGCATAAAGCAGTAATTTTCCCGCTGAAGTACGGGGTTTCAACCTCAATCTCTGCTTCGGGAAGCATCCGAACCGTACGGTCAATTAGGCAGACCGGTTTCGTTCTGCCTGTCAACTCACTTTCCCGTACCAAATTTCTCCGCACGATAACCGTGGAGCTACCGGTTTCTCTTAGAACCGTAATCTTCTTGCCTGCAACCTTACCGGGCAGCGTTGGCATTCCCTTCGTGACACTGGTTGGCTGTTTTGACATTACCGCACCCGCATTAGGAATTTTCTCCCCATTCTTCAACTCTACGAATCCATCGGTGACGGCATTATTATCAGATTTCGGTGCCGCTTGCACACAGGATACCTGGTGAGTTTGACTCACTCCGTTTCGACATGCGTCTGCTTTGCGCCCAGTCTGACCACACTTAAAACATTTTACTGCCGTAGGTCTCGTAAAGATCGTTCGACAGTTTTTCGCGCGATGACCCACTCGGTTGCACAGAAAACATCGCGGAATGCTCTCTGGTGCACGCTTCTTTTCTTCGGGAGCCAATTTCTTCGAATCATCGAGACAATCCTTTTTGACCTTGGCCAAATTAGTTCCACCTTGCGCTTCCGAGAATTGATCAGCCAATTCAAGCATTCCTTCAAGTGACTCAGCCTTCCTCTCTTTCAAGTACAGCGACAGGTTCGGGTGGCAACTAGTAAGAAATTGTTCTCTAATTAGGAGCTCTCTAAGCCCATCGTACTACTGCGCTGTCCCTGAAAGTTCATTCCATCTGTCGAAATAATGGCAAAGTCGGGCGGCATACTGCGTAGCCGTCTCACCATCAGCTGGCTTTCCTGTCCGAAATCTGTCCCGGAAACCTTCTACAGTAAATCTAAATCGCTTCAGCAAAGCAGCTTTAACCTTTGCATAGTTGGCTGCATCGGTCGGCGTCAGCCTACCGTACACACTGAGCGCTTCACCACTCAAGCAAGTACTCAAAGCAGTTGCCCATTGATGTTCCGGCCAATTCTGGCTCTTCGCAATCGTCTCAAATCGGTGAAGGTACGCGTCAAGGTCGTCCTTTCTTTCATCAAACGCCACGAGCAGCTTGCTTGGGTTCAAGCGGAAGCGGTGGTCCTCCCGTTCACTGCTTTCAACTCTAGCTTTGACCGGAGTTTCGCTTCGCTGTTGCAAACGGAGCCGCTCGAGTTCCATCTCGTGCTGTCGCTGCCGTTCCTATTCCTCACTTTCTTCTTTCAGCTGTCGCTCCTTTGCCTCTCTTTCTTCTCTCGCCCTCTCAGCTGCCAACCTCTCTCGTTCCAACTCAGCTGTGTTTTCTTCCTTGGCTCTCTCAGCTTCCAACCTCTCTCTCTCCAACTCAGCTTCTTTTTCCGCTTTGGCTCTTTCGACCGCCAGCCTTTCTTTTTCCAGCTCAGCTGCCTTTTCTTATTTGGCCCTCTCTTTTTCTTCTTTTTCCTTCTGGGTGACCCACTTCCGTAGTTCGACGCCAGAAAGACCCATCTTCTCACCAAGAGCTACTAACTTTTCGAGATCCATGGTGTCTCGCAAATAAAGTCTTGCCGCGTGTAAAAAGTATCTGCCTAAATCAGTCTATTGGAACACTCTCCTGCACTCGTTAACGAGAACACTGAGCAACACACAAAATCGTTCCGATAGCACTATCAACAACTCGAGGCTCTTTCTCACTTCTTTGGACACACTGCGCACCAAAGGGTCCTGTGTCGCGGACGCCAGATTAATTGTCACACCGGTCCAGTTAATTAGGGAGGCGATCGCCGGACTAATTCCAAGGGCCGAAGTATTGGCCCCACGAACCGCACCACGAAAGCGTGGACAATTTCGAAGTGGTCTTTTTTGGCACGCCAGCGGACGCCGGCTGTGGCCCAAAGAACAAGTCAGAGCCGAGAGTTGATAAACAAAACAAATATTATATTTTCAAAAATGGCAGATCAAAAACAATACAAAAGAATGCACACTCCACAATAGTTACATACAATACGTCACCAATCCAACAACGTACTACACAGTACAATCAGCCACACTGAAAACAACAGACACAGACAACGATACGCACTACAATGCAGTCGCATGCATTGAACAACCAAGACACTTAAAGACTAAAGAGATAGAAAACCTATCCAGTCCAAAGTTCTTGGAACAAAAGTCTGGATGATACTCTTCCGAGAATCACTCACTCAAAGTCCAGGGTTGTTGTCGTTCCGCGCCCTCGAAGTTTCTCTTCCAGGAAACCTCCCGACTTCAACTGTCCACTCTTCAAGCTTCAAACTTCTTCGCCCGAAACACGTCGGCTTCACACACGCAGCTGTTGCCACGCGTCTTCGCTTGATAGCGGAAAACACACGCTCTTGCCTGTAGCTCGAGCCTTCACCCCTCAGGTGGAAGTCTTCTTCATCTCCCGCTTTGTCTCTACGGACAAAACCTTCGCCGACTACACAACGGTATACCCTACGCGCTCTTGCGCTAACTTCCGTCTACTCCTGATCTCTCGTCTCCGCTGCTCGGTTAAATACCTTCCGCACGACATTCCAGAAGGTTCTCGTCATTTCGTCGGCGCGATACGCAGCGAAGGCTGGGGAGAGGCGAGAGACTGTACGAATGCCCTCCGCGATGGATGACTCAACCCGGCGTGACCACGCCCCTTTCGTTCTAGAAATTTCGCGGCCTTGCCCGGCCGCCGATGTGGGGTGAGGAGGTTCGTCAGCGAAGCCACGCTTCCGGAGGGAGAGCGCGCTCCCGGGGAGCCTTTAGATGTTTGTTTTCTTTTTCTTTTGACCTCGCGGCGTCACTCCGGTGTTTCGTCGCGACAATTTGGCGGCGCGCCCATTTTTAGCGCTCGTTCTGTGACAAATGCACATAGATGAATGTGGCTCCAGAAGTCTGGGTAGTGGTCACAAACGTATCAAGCTAAGTTTTGGAAGAGCAGAGAAATAGGGAAGCAGACAACATGAGCAACTACAGAAAAATTTTTATTCAGAAAGGCAAATAGAAATAGAAATAGCTACTAAACAAATCGAGAAAGTAATCACTGAGGATAATAAAACAGTGTGGACATACACGAATCTAATATGACTGTTTAAGCTACAGCTTGCTAAGGCACGTGAAAAGTAACCCTGGAAAAGAAGAAACAAGACCAAGAGTTGGTGGATGAGGAAGTTAAGAGAGCCATAGCAAAACGTCAGGGAGCCTCTAGGGAACACAGAGATGCTAGGCAGCAAGGTGAACTGACAGACGATGTTGAAAGAAAATGGGACATTTTTCTAAGCTTCAGAAGGAAAGCATCCCTTCTGATCAACTAAAAGATTAGAAGAAACAGAGGTCAGTGGCTGGCAGAAGTACCTAAAAAGATAGAAAGACAGCTGCAAAACTTTCGAACCATCTAAACTCTCTGAGAAAGGAGACAAGCCTTGAGCAGAGGTTTATAACTACAGCCCAAGGTGCTAGGCTAGAAGGTGCAAAGCTATTGAATATATAAGAACAGGCTTGACAGAAAAATTTCAACAAAGAAGTGCCTTATGCACCACAATAGACAAGGATGGATCAAGTGGCGCAATGGCCCCATTTTCACAACGAAAATGGAAAAGGGCTGAGAAGAAGGTTCCAAATTGTACGTCAACAGGCCCAGATGGCATTCTAAATATGCTGATAAAGACATTGAATCCGAAGTCTGAACAGACTTTGAGAGAAGCAGTAAGTAGAACAATAATCAATGGTGAAGTCCCCGATTGATGGAAGCTAAGCAGGATGAGCATGATATATAAAGGAAAGGGGGACAAAGCTGACATATGCAACTACCGTCTTATAACAGTGACACCAAGGTCTACAGGTTGGCGATACAGAATACAAAGGGAACACTGCAGGCATAGATAGAGGTTGCTGAGGTGCTGAGAGAACTGCAGAATGGGTTTCGGAAACCCAGGAAGTTGGAAGAAATTCTGTTCTCACTGACGCAGTGCATCCGAATAGCAGAAAAGGAACTAAGACCCTCTGGCTAGAATTTTTGGATATGAAGGAAGCGTACGGTAGCGTGGTTCAAGATGCCTTAAGGGCATACTGGACACACTAGGTGTGGAATATGAGGTCACTAATCTTTGAATGGATATCTCTAAAGGTAACAAGGTAGGTATAAAGTGGGGCAAACAGGTATCCAAGCCTGCAGAGGTCAAACGGGGGCTTAGGCAGGGGTTTCCTTTGTCACCTTTGTTATTCATGACGTACCTACAAGGATTAGAAGCCAAATTAGAGGGAAGTGGACTTGGCTTCAACCTATCTTTCGTCAAACAAGGAAAACTCATTGATCAGGCACTACCAGCATTAATGTAGTCAGATGATAGAGTGCTAATTACTGACGACAAGAAAGATTTGCAGAGATTGATGGACGTCTGCGGTGATGAGGGAGATGGGTTAGGCTTCAAATTCTGGGAAGAAAAATCAGCAGTCAGAATTTTTAATGATAATGAAGGTTTCGAGCTTAGGACACAGGAAGTCGCGCTAGAGATAACAAATAAATACAAATATCTGGGCATATGGATAACCAACGGGACCGTGTACCTAAGGGAACACGAAATATACGCGAACACTAAAGCTAACAGAAATACTGCCGTGATGAAAAATAAAGTACTGTGTAATTAATAGGTATGATGTTGTGAGAGGATTATGGAAAGGGGTCATGGTTCCTGGTCTGATGTTCGGCATTGCGGTCTTGTGCATGAGATCAGAAGTTCAAGCAAGATTAGAAATTAAGCAACGTGGGATATTTAGGCTTGCTTTAGGAGCTCACGGGAATAGACCAAATCAGGGAGTACAAGGTGATATGGAATTGACATCATTTGAGAGCACGGAAAGTAGCAGCAAGATGAAAATTGAGAAGTGTTTTGGAGAAACGGGGGAGGAGCGTTGGGCTTGGAATGTTTTCAGCTACTTGTACATGAAGAGTGTCGATACAAAATTGAGGAAGCGAACTAAAAAATTCACTGATAAATCCTCAGAAAACAGCAGGTGGCCAAACCAAAAAGAACTATCGGTTGAGAAGAAAGTGAAGGAAACGGAGACTGACAAGTGGAGAGTTGTCATCATTAAGAAGTCCGCAATGGAGATCTATCAAACTTTTATGCAGACAATTGCCAAGTAAAGGATCGATGATATTACTCTGGATAGTTCTCTATTGTTTTAGGCCAGGACAGGTGTATTGCGAATTAAGACATATCGGGCCAAATATGAAAGGGTAGACACGGTATGCAGCGCATGCGGAGAGGAGGAGGAAACTGCCGAACACTTGATAATGTTGTGGAAAGAGCTTCACCTTACCACTCAGAATGATGGCGCACAGTTTTTTAAAGAGCTCGGGTTTAAAGACAGGGAGGGAAAAATAGGCTTTCAGTGGGTAGAATTAACTTGAAGGAGGTTATTTGATAGGTGGCTAAATTCAAGGAACGAGTCAAAATTAAACCATTCACTGCAAAGTACTTGTCCTATACTTCACGATTTAAAGAGAAAAAATGATAAATCTAGTTGGTGGCTCACTATGTATTATGGCTAGGTGGCGTTTGCCAGCGCCCGATCTAAAGGGTTCAGCCACATCAATCCATCCATCTATCCAGCAACGGTGCTGGATTTTAATGTTGCGCCCCGGTGGCCGCGTTTTACGTCGTCTTATGTCTCCCACCTCTCACATTACAAGGCAATGCCGTGGTCGCAACTCTTTGTGGGGACGCTGGCAAAAAAAAAGCAAGCGGTTGCAGCTGACGCGTCCAGCATGCCAAGAGCATTCTCGTCTCCACGCGCATCACGAGCCACGCGGCTCTCTTCTTCTGTCGCGTCTGCCATGGTGCTACAACCCCAAGTTGATGGGTGGTCCAGACAGCATCACACAGAGGCGACTGGAGAGATAGATAATTAAATCAACGGCAATTGTGTTTCCAGTACGCAAAGAAATGCTTCACGTTTAATAAATAAAATCCTCTAACGATTTGTCCTGTTGGGGTTTTCTTCACCGTGGCCGTAAATAAATGATTCAAATATACAGTTGTTCGGTTATGCCCCATTCGATTTCTTAATAAAAAATTGTGAATATTTGCACACCACCAATGTTTACAGAGCTCTCTGCAAACGAACCTTGTTCTTGATGAGTGCGGAAAACTGAACGCTTTTCTAACAACCCCACCTGCCCCAAGTTATTGAATCAAACAGCAAACGCTTTTCTTTTTCTTTATATGCATGTTCGGCGTAGTTGCGCGAAAAAAACACCATTTGATAGTTGTTTAACCAAAGTAGATATTAAATGTAAGATAGCAGACCTGCCAGTAATTTCGTTGTAATCCCGGAATAAGCCTAGAAATGCTTGAAGAAGTTACTTAGCTTGTTTAGCTCCTTGCTGGATTTTTTTATCTACTTCCAGCTGCTTTTATGCTGCCATCTAGCCATATTTGCTCTCCGGCAATAGGCAACGCTGATATATGCATAGACGGGGCCTGACGGCATGGACAAATGGTGCTGATAAACGAGGATGCCAACGGAAGAAATCGGCCGAGTGTCCATATATTTGCTGTCCTAATAGAATGCCATGTTCCATCCACAGATTGTTGGCGATATTATATTTGTCCCATCCTTCCCACGTGAATCTTAATTTTTTTTCCCTTGAGTTGGTTTCGTTCATGCTGTGCAGTTCATAGTGGCAAGATTTGTTTTACCTGGTATCGTGTGTTAAATGTATACCTATGTGACTTACTCGAAAAATCTGCACTCTGCTACTCTATACGGTTGTTCAGTTATGCCCATTTCAATTTTTTGTTCAAAAAGTTTCAAATATTCACACACCCCTAATGTCTACAGAGCTCTGTGCGCACGCACCTTGTTTATTATTAGTGCAGTAGATTGGACGCAGAGGTTTTAGGGCCGGTCAAGTGGTTATAAGTCGTCCATAATGAATTGAATGGGGCAGTGTTAGGACAAATACATGAACGAGAACGCTGCCCTATTCAAGTCGTTATGAACCCTATTCCACAAGCCCACCTTTAGGTAGAGGCGCATTGTTCCCATTTGCCCTTTGCAAATCTGTATTCGATGTTTTGTGGAAAATAAAGCATAATATATACATAACTATACATATATACTTAATTTAGGCACGCAATTTGATGGCTGTCTCCGTATCAGGCTAAATTGGGGTGCTGGAGCACAGTACAGTGCTGATGAACAAGTATCCATGGTGCAATAGGGGCGGTTCAGCGCGCAATGGAGCAGGTAAACAAGTTTGGTGCACAATGGTGTATATGGTGCAGCTGTTCCACCCTTGATCGAGGAAGAAAACGTGCAGGCGGAGAAGAGTGTCGCTACTTTAGAGACTCTACAGGAGCAGGCTCATGACGCTATTTGCCCAGGTGATTGCTTTGACCAGGTTTGAGTAGTCGATTCGGACGCTGCCTTTTTTTCTTAAATTGACAAGCAAACGTACGTGATGACGCACACGTAAAAATTTAAAAAGAAAAAAAACGCTTTAACAGGAACAACGACCTCGGTAACCTTATTCTAGGAGTCATCGTGCACGTCTGCATGCTCGAACAAAACATGGCGATTCAGCCAGAATTGTTGCCTATACGAGTACGATTCGATTGTAGCACTAGACTGCTTCACTGTAAATAGGTCACCAACCCAACAACAAAAACTGTGCTGTCGCAAGCACGAGCGGTAGCATATCCCACGAAAAGCCAACGAGAAGTGAAATGCTTTGTGGCGCCTGAGCACGAGGTCACGCCGCACAAGGGATATGCTATTAAAACCAGAACTTGCACAAATGTGCTTTTTAATAATAAATGTACCTTGCAGTGGTGGAGATACTCACTGGCACTACTATTGTGGTACCAAGAAAAGCAACTAGCTATCGTGGCAGAAAGAAAATGCTGCTAACACAGGCTGACAGACAATTGACCTTAATTTTCCCCCAAGAATGTTATTTTATTTGGCACAAAAAATCAAGAATGTACAAAACTTCCATTCCTGTTTCACTGAAAATACTGAAGAAAAAAAAGGACACTTTGGTAGATGCAAGGCTACTGCAGACTCGATCGGGCCACGATGTTTTTGAAATCACGGGTGGCGAGGCTCAGTTCAAGGAAGGATAGAATTCAAGGTCTGACAGATGGCGTCATGCATACATTTCATTTGCCGCTTAGCCGTAGTCAGAAGGTCCCTGTAAAGAAAAAGCCACCACAACAAGAGCTGCATATAATTGTTTCTAAAACACTACTTGCATTTGATAGGGCTCTTATACCCAGTCACCTAATCATTCTGATGTTCCAGCTACTGCTCAAAGAGACACTAAAGTCAAGTAACGATTTATGTCAGAGTGAAACCTCAATGTATGACAACGTCTAAAAGGACATTAATATTAACAGCAGTGCCCAACTTACCGAGAAATTAAGGCAAATGCACAAGAACAAATGCTTCACAGTAGCACCTTTGCAAAAAGATGCCCGTGATGCCAGACAAACTGCCTGCACTTATTCACTAGTAATCAATCTAGCTGCACTAAATAAAGAGCCTTCCGTACATCAAGAGGTGTAAAAAAATGCTGTTCGTTCGTTTTTCTTGGATTCGTGTAAAAAACAACTGCCAGACATTACAATGGGAAATGGCCCAAGTGCTTCAAAAATTCAATTTTCGCCTGGTTAAACTGGACTGGTCATGCCATCTAGCAGGACCCTGTAGAACCAAGCGTGCCTCAATCTTTAGGTTATGGCTAAAAATTGTTCATTGGCCGTTTTCGCTGCCGTGGCTCCCGCTACTTTTCTTCTGCTGCTGCTATAATGTCGGCGAGCGCGAATGAAAGCTGGGAAACGTTGTGCATGGCAACAGTGACTTGAGATGTACCACTGAGGTAGGTAATTTGAAGAGTGCTAACCAAATGCAGACCACAAAAACACAATTTTATTTCAAAACTATTCCTTCCTTGACACATAACTATGAGGTTTCTGGAGCACTATAATTCAACAATCATTGTGAAGTAAAGAGTTACCTTTAGTGAAATCCCTAAAGACTGACGCCGTGTTTACGTTCACTGTTCGTAATAAACGTGCTATGTAACAGCATCGGCACTAATAAGAGAACACTCTTTGGTGTCGCGTCAAAATGAGACGGTCCTTGCACCTTGTAATTGCAGGCAGAGAGGAACCAAATTTCTGTATGATCAAGTTTCAAAGCTGCAATAATAGTATCTGGGGTTGAACGCTTCAAAACAACGATTTGATTATGAGAGACGCCCTTGTTGAAGGCTCCGAAAATTTCAACAATGTGGTGTTCTTTACCATGCACTCACATCACAGAGCACATGGGCCTCTACCGTTTCAACTCCACGGAAATACGACCGCAGCGGCTGGGATCAAATTTGCGACCCTTGGGCCAGCAGCCTACCATCGTTACCGCTACACAACGGCGACGGCCACTTCAAAGCTGCATCCTTCTGTTTCATTACAATACTATGCTTACTACATAAAAATCAGATGTTTGTGGGAGCTCATGCGTGTTATCGATTCTTAACAACCGGCTGATGGAGCGTGTTTCTAGCCTGTTTCAGATTAGAGAGTAGGTAGCCTTTGGTCGGATAATCTGCAAGGATTGCTTCCCCATTAATATTTTCGAAGCATTCATGTGCTATGATGGCGCAAATGGCCTACATTCTCCCTCTCTGTACCTAAGTTTATGACCCTTGAAGAGCACATTTTCCTAGAAGCTGCTCCCTATTCAGAAAAAAACTGTATTCACATGCATGTAACATGCTTGTGAGGCGCTTTGCGTATGGTACTGAACGAAATAATGCTGTTCCAGTAAACGAGTTACATTCGATAATACGTGAACTGATTACGCACTAAGATGGTTTCACAGGCGTTCAATCGGTGAAGTATGACTACGTCGCTGCAAAAGGTTGAAATTATAAGGTGTTAGTAGGCCCCAAAGCAAAGAAGCGTAAACACAAATATGCGAACCATGGCATGCATATATCACGCGATCACCGCATGAAAACCTTGAAGATGCGATTGCACAATTCAAGTGCCCTGTCACGTCCAACTTTGCTCGTGATCAAGATAAACCTAAGTTCAGATGAGGTAACTAAATCAAGCTATTGCAGGTGCACTTTAATTTTTTTTGCTTACATTCTTGTAACGTTATAGCACACGTTGCTGGGATTACGAGCGGTGATGATGCAAGCGTGCCATTTTTACTGCTTTCTGTATTTGATTGATTCTAGTGAAGATTCCTGGTCACGTTTTACGACAATGCTAGTCACGCAGCCGAAACAACCTACTGAATAAGTGAACATGTATTTTGCATTTATTTTACGTATAACGTTACTTTGCATACACTTCGGAATGCTGATATTACAGTACAATAATAATGTTTCTTGCTTATTGAAGACACTACAACAATTTTATGGCAACACCTGTTTCAAAGAAAGTGATTACTGAGCGACTGCATAGAAACAAAGTGCGGCTGGTGCTATACAGTTAATTTCACATTATTTATAGCATGTGGCCAAGAAAATGGCTGTCTGGTTTTATCCCATGTAACCATACGGGTACTCCCGACGCACACACCTCCGGAGTCGGTGGTGTGTGAAAGATTTAGCTCGCGACACCATCACTGGCGCTATCACAGTTCAGTGCGCAACATCTCGTAAGGGCTGCTGAAATGTGTTTTCACATATTCTGTTCATTTGATGTGCATTGTGAAAAGCACCATGGGTCCCAAATTACCCTCTACTGTCCTTACGAAGATCATGGTGCCAGTGGCTTCCCCCGGTGTGCTTGTCACTTCGAACTCCGTAGTATTTTCAGTTGCAGCCACCGTGTTGTCAAGTCTTTACTTAGAAGGTCATTGACTCTGGCATGTATTATATTTCACACTGTGTGTTGAGAAACGCGTGTGCGGAGTATTATTGACAGAAAACAAGTTTGAAACGTCCGGTACTTCGTTTGCTGAGGAGTGAAGAAGTGCACGTACAGCTTTGTGAACACTAACCAAGAACTGTGCCTGCTTACTTGACGAGCGCACAAATACTTGCACGAGCCATGATTCGCATTCAGGAGAAACGAAACAAAAAAGCCGATTTTACGTACTGCACTGACACATTTACTTTTGTAAGAGCGGAGGGTGTATCTTTCTTTAATGGCATATTCTCACTGACTGCGTGTGTGACCGGCACCTATGGAATTGTAGTTATTTCTTTACCCACAAGTAGTACAGAAACACCTGTTGCTCAGTAGGGCCAAACGTTGCGCACGAATGAAGCACGTGCTGCTTATGCGAGTGAAAGGAGTATATAAACACAGTCGCTCACTCTCAGCAAGGTGATGCGAGCGGCTGCGCTCTTCAGAGGCTTAGTGCATCAGAGGCATCTCACACGAAAGCAAAAGTGGCACAGGTATAGAGCAAGCTGACACTCCAGCTTCGTGTCCTATGTAGTTTAGCTTCGATGGACGACTCGAAAAGTAGAAGTGGTTTTCTTAAGAGTGAAACCATCAACCATCTAACACTGAGACGTGACGTCAGTGTACAAACCCTATTATCGTTTTGCACGACAAAATTGCTGCTTTATTGCGCCTCCAAACAAAAGCCACTTGGTTGTATTAACGTGCTGAAGCGTGATCAGTGAGGCACAAGACTAAAGTTAAAGCACATTTACAAGCTGATTACGTCACCATAGATCTAATTATTTCAAACGAAACATTTATTTTTGTCAGATATACTCTCACAGCTAAAGGTCAACAACAAAAAATTTGCCGATAGGCTTAGTTAACTAAAAAGCCACAAAATATCGAAAGAAAAAAAGCAGAGCAGCAGAAACAGAGAAAAGAGATGTGGCACTAAACACTGGCCTTTATTTTGGAAAAAAACCAAGATCCATATAATGTATGCGCAGCTGACAAACCAAAAACCAAGCAAGCTAATCTAAGCAAATAACTTCTGCGCTAGAAACATTCTCTCCTAGTGAGATAAACTGAAGCTGCACCAAGACATTTGTCTTGACCCAATCTCCAGATATAGAATGCCTTAATACTTTCCCATTCACTCTGCATTTTGCCTTACCTAAAATTGTCACCTTATCAAAGAAAGGTGTACACCCCAACGTCTTGCAGTAATGGCAAGTTACCACCAGTGTCTGAGGGTAGAAGATTTTCATGCTCCCCCAGCCGAACACACTCATCAACTAGATTGTCCAACGTAAAACGTCTCAACTTAACAGAATGCCATACACCACACATATCCTACACGCGCAGTCTTTCCTCACATATTTTATGTCACACACACTGCTTATCGTGTCGAGCTGCACAACCCTTATGCAAAGACCCGTGGGTTTGCTGGGTGCAGAACAGACCAGTTTGACGTCGATCCTGGCGACAACTGTGCAAAACGAAAAGTAGACCCGGACTTGATCGTCTGGCTTCATCCAAGATGAATGGAACAACTGAGCTCGTGCTCACCGCCCTTTTTTTCTAGTTCATTTGCAACACACCCCCGCGTCTGCCAAACTCGCGGCAATGTTCTGGTGCACAGAGGCAGAAGCTCAGGCGGACATGTGCGAACAAGATGCCAACGAGTGAAGGGGGGAGGGGCTACGCGAAAACAATGAAGTGCTTCCCAATGACGATGAAGCTTGGGGAGGCACCGGCTTGTCTTATGGAGGGAGCCGTCCATTCAAGCTATACTGGTGTTGTTTGATATCTTTAATGTTTCGTCTCGATACCCGTTGCGCTTGCTTCCCTGCTTAGTGCTGCAGGTCACGTCGACACGATGCCACAACTCACGCTGGTGGCTTTTGCGCTTCTTGCGTCGCTTCCCAATGAGCCTTGAAACTCCCTCGGACATGCGGCAGATGTCCATGGGACATCCGAAGGATACTAATGTCGGATTGAATTTTTACATTCGCTTGGCTTTCTCTAGCAGACGTCCCCGGGACATAACGAGAAGGACGTATTGTAAATTATATATATATATATATATATATATATATATATATATATATGCGCACACATCGCGTCCTGCATCGTCTACTTTGCATTTTGTATTTGTTTGATATAAAGCCATATCAGTGCTTCCAAGCTGAATGAAGACTCCGTAATCCACGACGATTGCTCTTCCTCGCTCAACGAGGAAATGATGATGCTGATGAATCCTGGTTCCTTTGGGTGGCGACTTCGTCAAAGATGAGAATCTCGGCAACATTCAAGGGCAGCAGAGGTTCGTCCACGTGTTCTGTTGCTTGGAGTACATTGTTGGTGTCCATTACGGCAGCTCGATCGACAGCGTGCAAAGAGCTTACGCTTACGCGTTCGAGGTTCTCAGACAAGGCGGCGTATTTGGTGGCATAATTGTAGGAGTCTCCCGACAGCTTGTCGATCACACTATGTCCCGCTTTGCGAGAGTCCTTGTTTGCGTTGAATCCCTGCATGATGCGCATGGCGTAGTTCTAGATATGTGCAAAGCGGCACTCATACATCAAGCGCAGGCATGAGGCACTATCTCTTTGTAGTATTTGGGGGCGTCGTAAATGGTCATGGGGTCCATGTACTCGGTTGAGTGAAGCTCCTAGCAGCGCTCTGCTCACCGTACCAATCATCGACTTGCTTGGACTGGGTCAAGACGCTACCGCCAGGATCGGCTTTGAAGAGCATGTAGAATAAGGAGTATGGTTCCGCGCGTTGTACCTGAAGCTCACAGTGAGCAAACAATGAAGAGTATATTATTTCTACTACAACTTGCAGTAGCTGTCTGACTTCGGTAGTTCACAACCAAATTCAGAACAACCGCAGTATAAATTGCCAGCGACTAAATAAGGGTGTCTACCAATTTGATATTCCTTAATTCCTTGACTTCTCCAGGTTTTCAATGATGACTAAAAGCAAAATCCATGACCGCCACGTCTGCTTGGAAAACTCTGTGCACGGAAAACAAACCCTAAAGTGCTAAAAAAATCAGGCGCTCGATATAAATAAGTGAACATATTTACCAGACGCACTCAGAATGTTCCGAGCTCGTGCGGTAAATGCAAAAAAATAAGTACACAGTGGACTCATAATAAAAGAAACTCGGTTAAACAAAAAAGCCGCATAAACGAAACTATCTAGGCACATTTGTTTGGTCTCATGCATATTTAGTGATAAGAAGTTTCAGGTAATCAGAACTTTTTTTTCACTTACAATGTTAAATGAAACTAAAACAGGCAAAATTTAACAACGGCAGAAACGGCCACGACAGTCTAAAAACAATGAAACAAATACCAAAGCTAGCCGAGCAAATCCAGTGATTTCACGTGTCCACGCACACCGAGCAGCAATCGACCTTTCGTTATGGTGGCTAGAAGGGGAGTTGTCAGCATCGTGTCAGCCATGCCTTCAAAGAAGGCGTGCTAGTATTTCATTCCGCAGCGAGCTGGCACGCAGGTCGGTTCTGAGATTGGTCGAGAGCACCCACCAGCCGCTAGCGCGGCACAATTAGTCACTTGTTCGTGTTCTAGCAACGTCTGCGGTGTGCCTATTTTAATGTTCGGGACAATACGCACCAATGTGAACATGCCACAGTGATGTGTAAGCAGCAAAGAAACTGCTTTGCACATGGAAGCAATGTGGGGTAGGTTTCGGCCAGCAAACATGGGAAGAAAGCGTCTTTCTTAGCTGCTCTCATTGTCAATGAACGGCGCAAGACCTGTCAGAGTGCGATTCTTCGCGCTGACAAGCCACCGGAAAAGAACTGCATCGTGTGCGAGGCTTAATTCGACAAAATATCGATCGTTCAAAGCTACAATAGCCATGTGGAACATTGCTATGGCCCTGGCTTTACCAAGGCTACTTCTGCATTTGTCGCTATAATCATAGACATCATAGATGTCATGACATTAGGATACTCAAAGCGAGGTTTAAGAGCAGAAAGTTAAGAAATAGCAAGCAGCTTTTTGGAGTTCTTAGCAACTTGGGAAAAAGCTGTTGCAAAGCAGGGTGGGTTCCTGCACGAATCTATTGCCGAAGGACACCATGCTACTCTTACCAGCACACTTTCTATCCTGCACTCTATCACGAAAACCTTGGGCTATAAGTATTTGATGACATCTAGCCTCTGCCCAGACACGCTTGGAAATCTTTTCGTTATCTTGAGTCAAATGTCTGGCTCGAATGACCACCTTACACCGACATGGTTTTTTGTCTCAGTTTTTACACCTTGTCACGGTTACCCTCCAGTGTAAACATACCATCTGGAGCTCTGAGCAGCCTTTTATGTCCGGGTGCCCACAATAATTTTTAGAAACTGCAGAATGAGCTGGATGAGCCCCTAGATGTGGGGCGTTTTAATGAGGTTCGTGAAATGATTGTTGCTTGTGAAGTGTTGCTTTTGAAGTGAAATGACTGTTGCTTGTGACTGTTGCTCTGACCACACTGATCGCATCTGACAAAAAACGACTCGCACATCACTAATTACGTCAGTGGTATGTGGCCTGGAAGATGTTGAAAAAGACGAAGTGCAACGAATGTAGCAGGCTGTTGCTTCGCTCAGAGGACAACAGCTTGCTTCAAGCAGAATGATGTCTTGCTTGTTGAGGTAAAAACACACTGTCAGCTCACGGCACTGCCACGTGCCTCTCACTGTTTCCGAGACGCCGCTTTTCTCTTTCTGCCGCCGAGCGTCGTAGAATTTCTACCGCCGACCGAATCGCTTGCTGGGCTATTTTTGCTGCTGCCACCGGCTCCCGTGCAAGAAAACCATCGATGATCACCTATTTTTCCTCCCTTTTTTCTCGCATCAGCGGCGCCTGCTCACTCATGCCTTTTACTCACTTCGTCATGTCCGTTCTTATCTTGCGTTTCTAGCGGCGCCCCCAATATGGACGGCGTGCCGCTGGATGCCGAGCGGAGGCACCGACGGGCGGGAAGCCACCGCAGCATGCTTTCCGCCAGTGTGTTCGTACCCTTACATAGACAGAGGGGCTCCTATAGCCGTCCAAGTCCTTAACAGACCTTGTCAAAGCTATGAAAGATGCATTCACAAGCTTTATTCACAAGAAGTTGAAAGGGGATAGCATAACAGACCCTATCCCTTGACTGTCTGGGAATACATCAAATATGGTAAGCTGCGAACACCACAAACTGGAAGTGACAAATCGGATCATCCGATTCCTTACACCAACCGGAATGTATCTTCACATTGTTGAAGCAAATGCCTCCAACCAAGAACAAAATAAAAAAGATGAAGTTATTGAAGTGGAGACGTACGCGACTTAATTGTCATAACATAAACGTACACCAAACAAGGTTTTATTTTATGGGCTTGTGCATTACTCACACTGTGTTGTCTTTCGTGATTTTAGTATTATCTTGTTCACATTGTTACAAAGTTCCCATCAGCAAATTTGATGTCACTGTCTGGCTGTGTTTCACGTATGCAGAAACAAATTAATTTGTGAACTGGTTTGTGGCTGTATTTATGTTTGCCGAGCAAATCTTACTCTCATTTGTATATGTATGCCCAATGTGGCAATGTATATTTGCTGTTTTTTGGTTCGCCTATTCACTAGCTTTAGCTGATTTTTCTATGCTGATACATTTACCTGCATTGAAATGTCATGGAGAACCATGTGGCATCAAAGTAAAAACAGCATGGACATTGTTTTCGTGTCAAGCTAACGGCAAGTTATTTCATTTCCTTCTTCCAAGCTTCGAGCGGCGGGTGGCAAACGTAGCTGATATACAAGGAAGTGAATTGAAAACATCAGCTTTAGGTGTCAATACATGCTTTGCAGCAAGCCGCCAGAATTGTGCAAAGTAGACTTCAATAATGCTGCAAAGAAAAGCAACTGCTACGCACAAATATGTTACTCTGACGTGCGCACGCACGAGGGGGAGCATGTCAGAGTCGACCGCAGTGCCACCACATCTGGATGAATTCTCGCTCGCTCTCCGGCGTGCAGATGCTGACACCTCTCCTTCTAGCCACAGTAGACTCATCGTGAATTCGAAGACAACCTTGAGGAACCTATGGCTGAAGTTCAAGATGACGACTCGTGCTTAAGTGGTGACGAGATAGTGTGTATGATCCCGAGCCCATTTCAATGGCTGACGTTGCAGCAAAAGATGCTGTCATCCTGTTGCATTGCTATTTTGAAAGATATGATGGCACAAAGTTCCTGCCCAGCCTTTCAGCAATGCATATCTAATATGCAAGAAAATGCTTGAAAAAGGCCAAGCAAATTGTTATCACCTCCTTTTTTCCGAATCAGCAATATTAGCGACATTTTTCTTTCTAATCAACTATAGTAGTATTATTTACTTCAAAATGTTTTGTCCACTTGCCACAGTTGCTGCGTATTAAATAGTCATATTTCATTTGTTTTGTGAGCTTTGCTTTAATGAGACTTCTCATAAATAAAACAAATTTTCTTGCCCCTTTAAGTTTCGTGTAAGAGCTAGGAGACCACTGTATTTGGCCAAACTAAAACCCCTGAGCCAGGCAGTGAGCAAGTCAGCTGTTTGATGTACAGAAGAACCACGAACCAAACACATCCCTTGAAAGTAACCACAGATGGAAGTTTGAAGGAGCCTGCGATAGTCCAATGCCCCGCCGCGGTGGTCTAGTGGTTAAGGTACTCGGCTGCTGACCCGCAGGTCGCGGGTTAAAATCCCGGCTGCGGCGGCTGCATTTCCGATGGAGGCGGAAATGTTGTAGGCCCGTGTACTCAGATTTGGGTGCACGTTAAAGAACCCCAGGTGGTCGAAATTTCCGGAGCCCTCCACTACGGCGTCTCTCATTATCATAAGGTGGTTTTGGGACGTTAAACCCCACATATCAATCAATGCGATAGTCCAACACCGCGGTTTAAGCTGCTAGGAAACGTAGAAATGGTGCCATCTCACAGCATCCGTGCAAAATGGGGACGCAATAGCCTGGCTGGTTCTGCCACTAGAGTATAATTTAGAATCCTATATTGGGTATAGCCCACCCCGCTTAGGTTGTCAATTGGAATGAACTGAATTATAACGACCTGAACAGTTGTATTTACCGATTGAACTACTTAGGATGTGGATTATATTAGATCTGTTTTTACATGAGTTGCTGTATTTACTATTGATTTGTGTCCCCGCCTGATTTGCGCACCTCTAAATTATACTTTTCTGCAAAAAAAGTGAATAACTAATACTCGTGTATTCTCTGTACCTTGCCTTGATAACTAATGACAACGTTGCAAGAACAGAGCAGTCCTGAAAAATTTCCTTTCTTCCTCCGACAAGCACAAGCATGTTTGTAATCTATGTCTCTGGACTATGATACTTGAAGTGCAACAAAATTCCTCAGACGGCTGCAACAAAAGCTGGGGACAGCATTTAAAGTACAGACGTATGTTTGAATTTGTCGTGGTAAGAAGAAAACTGTCAAGAAGCAACAGCTTTCTTCATTCCAAAGAAGAATCACGAATATCAATATGTTACTTTATTTACGTACTCTGCTGTGGACGTGACGCAGAAAAATATTTGCAGATATATTTACACAATCTCAAAAAGCTGAAATGAGAAATTTACCTGGGGTTACACAACAAGAGGTACCCCCAATAGGTTTGCAGCTGAGGACATTTGCTGTTGCATCACCACTAATAAAAATAATAATAATTATGATAATAATAATAATAATAATAATAATAATAATAATAATAATAATAATAATATAATAAAAATAATAAAAAGACAAGAGTAGCCTGGAAAGCTTCTGCTGATGGCAGTTCTAGCCTAGAAAATGCAGACTGCCTTCAAGCCAAGCCGAAATCGTGGCCTAGACGAACGTGCATAAACTTACAGACATGAATAATATCGTGGTTTGAAAGTCAGATATGCCGTGCAATATGTAGAAGCAACACACATCAAAATGTTGCAAGTACCAACGTAAAACCTAAGCAATGCTTTAGGTGATGTGAAGTACAAGTTGCCAAAGAGGGATTTCCTTGGTCTTGTTTATGCCACAGGCTGCCATAATTGTGACAACCAGTACATCAGCGAAACCGGTGACATCAAGAAAAGAGTTAAAGAACATAAATATAATGCCATGAAACAACGCGTGGCCTCGACTGTCCTCGCTAAACACGTAGAATCCACAGCCTACCGAATCGACTGGACAAACACGTGTGTCCTGGACAAAAAATGCATGTTATCAAGAAGGGGGGGGCACTATAATAAATGTATGACAGAGTGGGGGGTATCACGTGATTTTTGCATAATTGGGTATCGTTTTTTCATCTTTATTATACCTATTTATTGAATGACGGAGAAGCGTTGCCTTAAACTAGTGGTGGAATACTTATCTTTGGTTGTGCCCCACTACAGGTTGAAGGTACTGTTGCTTCCATCGCATTTACTTGAGTCATGCAAAGCGTCAAGTCGAGCCAACGCCAAGTAAAGACGTCCTTGATTGAATTCCGAACGCCAATCCAATTGGTCAGTGACCGCTCGCGCTATGGTAGTTGCGCAGAGCAAGTGTACTATGGTGCGGCAGACGCGCTGCAGGAAGAGCACAGGGCACGGCGCCGAAGTGCCGGCCGACACGAGATACGCAGCACCGGTAGCCAAGCAGGAACTCGTTTTATGTACAGAAGCACGCTACTGGATGGATGAATGGATATGGCTGTACCCTTTAGATCGGGCGGTGGCTAGCGCCACCAAGCCGTAATACCTAATGAACCCATAACTATATTTATTTTTTTCCTTAAAAAGTCAGTTTGAGGATTCGTACTTTGCAGTGAAGAGTTTAATTTTCACTCGTGCCTTGACTTTAGCCACCAATCAGATAACCTCCTTTTAGTTAAGTATCTTTGCTTAAATTCTATTTTGCCTTCCCGGTCCCTAAACCCCAGTGCTTTGAAAAACTCTGCGCCATCATCCTGAACTATAGGGTGAAGCCCTTTACAGAACATTATCAAGTGTTCGGCAGTTTCTTCTTCCTCTCCACACGCACTGCATACTGTGTCTACCCCTTCGTATTTGGCCCGATATGTCTTGGTTCGCAGTACTCCCGTCCTTGCCTCAAACAGTAATGAACTACCCTGAGTATTATCATAGATTCTTTCCTTGGCAATTTCCTGCTTAAAAGTTCGATAGATCTCTAGAGCGGACTTCTTAATCATGCCCATTTTCCACATGTCAGTCTCCGTTTCCATCACTTTCTTCTTAACCGATAGTTCTTTTTGGTTTGGCCACCTGCTGTTTTCCAAGTATTTACCAGTCAACTTCTGGTTCGCTTCCTCCATTTTGTATCGACATTCTTCATGTACAAGTAGCTGAGAACCTTCCTAGCCCAACGCTCCTCCTTCATTTCTTTCAATCCCTTCTAAAATTTTATCTTGCTGCTAGCTTCCCTGCCCTCAAATGATGTCCATCCCATATCACCTTGTACTCCCTGATTTGGTGTATTCCCGTGAGCTCCTAAAGCAAGCCCACCTATTCCACGTTGCTTAATTTCTAATCTTGCTAGTAATCTTCATTTCTAATCTTGCTAGTTAATTTCTAATCATGCACAAGACCGCATTGCCGAACGTCAGCCCAAGAACCTTGACCCCTTTCCATAATTCTCTCACAACATCATACCAAGTGTAATTCAACAGCGCCCTATTTTTTATCACTGCTGCATTCCTGTTACCTTTAGTCGTCACGTATACTTCGTGTTCCCTCAGCTACTCGGTCCCATTGCTTATCCATACGCCCAGATATTTGTATTTATCTGTTATCTCTAGCGTGACCTCCTGTATCCTAAGCTCACTACCTTCGTTGTCATTGAAAATCATGACTGCTGATTTTTGCTTACTGAATCTAAAATCTAACGTATCTCCCTCATTACCGCAGATGTCCATCAATGTCTGCAAATCTTCCTCGTTGTTGGCCATTAGCACTATATCATCTGCGTACATTAATGCTGGTAGTGCCTGATCAATAAGTTTTCCTTGTTTGACGAAAGAGAGGTTGAAGCCCAGCCCACTTCCCTCTAATTTTGCCTCTAATCCTTGTAGGTACATCATGAATAATAAGGGCGACAGGGGGCAACCCTGCCTAAGCCCCCGTTTTACCTCTGCAGGCTTCGATACCTGTTATTTCCACTTTATAACTACCTTGTTACCTTTATAGATACCCTTTAAAAGATAAGTGACTACATGTTCAACGCCTAGTGTGTCCAGTATTCCCCACAATTCTTCTTGAACCACGATATTGTACGCTCCCTTGATATCCAAGAATGCTAGCCACAGGGGCCTTTGTTCCTTTTCTGCTATTTCGATGCACTGCGTCAGTGAGAACAGATTGTCTTCCAACCTCCTGTGTTTCCGAAACCCATTCTGCAGTTCCCCCAGCACCCCCTCATCTTCTATCCATGCCTGCTGTCTTTCCTTTCTAATCTGCATCGCCAGCCTGTAGACCACTTATGTCACTGTTATAGGACGGTAGTTGTTTATGTCAGCTTTGTGTCCTTTCCTTTATAAGTCATGCTCATCCTGCTAAGTTTCCATTCATCGGGAACTTCACCATCAATTATTATTTTGCTCACTGCCTCTCTCAAAGCCTGCTTAGACTTTGGACCTAATGTCATTATCAGCCTAATTGGAATGCCATCTGGGCCTGTTGATGTACTACTAGGAACCCTTTTCTCAGCCCTTTCCCACTCTCGTTGCTAAAATGGAGCCATTGCTCCATTTGATTCGTCCTTGTCTATTGTGGTGCATAAAGTACTTCTTTGTTGAAATTTTTCTGTCACCCTTGTTCTTATATATTCAATAGCTTCGTCCCCTTCTAGCCTGGCACCTTGGGCTGTAGTTATAAAACTCTGCTCTAGGCTCGTCTCATTTCTTAGGGAGTTTAGATGATTCCAATATTTTGCTGCTGCCTTTCTATTTTTTTTATGTACTTCTGCCAGCCACTGGGCTTCCTTTCTTCTAATCTTTAAATTGATCAGAAGGAATGCAGCCCTTCTACAGCTTAGAAACGTTTCCCATTTTCTTTCAACATCATCTGTTGGTTCACCCAGCTGATTAGCATGTCTGTGTTCCCTAGAGGCTTCTTGACGTTTTGCTATGGCTCTCTTAACTTCCTTATCCCACCAACTTTTGGGTTTGTGTCTTCTTTTCCGGGGTGACTTTTTACGCGTCTTAGCAAGCTCTAGCTCAGAGTCTAATTAGATACGTGTATGTCCACACTGTCTTATTCTCCTCCGTGATTACTTTCTTAATTTGTTTAGTGGCTATTTCAATTTGCCTTTCTGAATAAAAATTTTTCTGTAGTTGCTCATCTTGTCTCCTTCCCACTTTCACTGCTCTTCCAAAACTTAGCTTGATACGTTTGTGATCACTACCCAGACGTCTGGAGCCACCTTCATCTATGTGCATTCCCCTGAGCTTATCATACATCCAATGTGACATCAGTGCATAGTCTATCGTCGACTGCAGCCTTCCTACCTCCCATGTTATTTGCCCTTCACACTTCTCGGTACTGTTGCAAATGATCAAACCAAGCCTTTCACACATATCCATGATCATTTTGCCTGTCGGGTTGGTATACCCATCTTTATCTTCTATGTGCGCACTCATGTCTCCTAGTGTAATTATCTCGCCCTCTCTTCCTAATTCCTGAATGTCCTTTATTATACACTCTACCATTGCCTGGTTTTCCTCTCTGGCTTTTGCTCCCGTCCACAAGTACACGAAACCAAGGAGTGTCATTTTGACCTGCCACTTTCCCTTTTGTACCTGTAGCGTTGTACCTATACACATAGGTACGACGCCCCCTGGAGGCCAGACAACTGGTTCCCAAACCGGAACCAAAACCCAGACAATACATCATCCCCCCTTTGAAATAAATATGGTGTGGTGTCCTCCACGCACCCAATGCACAATAATAGCACAATGCACATAATTCACGAAAGAGTAAAAAGTTTAACAACATTATGCATGAAGAATTACTCAGCAAACACGCAAAATACAAAGGTAATGCACACTTGAGGAGAAAAACACAAGCACAGACTGCACGTAGCACAACTAATGATGAATTAAAAATCTGTAGCATGCAGACCAACAATATAACCGCAAGGTACAATGCCAAATAACCACCACATCACCCTCTCCCCTTTCGAGATAGGATCTGCAGAGTCACTATCGTGTTTGAGTCTATGGCGTCGACGCCTGTAGCGGTGCCATTTTAACGACAGGCGTCTGATCTGTCGCCGTAGCCCACAGTAGTTCGGTGGAGCGACAGAAGAGGCCCATGAACTCTGTATCCAGGGTACTTTCGGCATAGTCGGGGCCGGAACAAGCGGGTTATGATGCTCCGATAGGGCATCACTCAGTGCCACCGATGCAGAACCCGTGCCGAGAGTAGGAATGGGCACGGCAGACGTAGACGCAACCAGCGGAGGAACCTCTGCAGCACGTAGAATAGCAACTGACCCTGGAATCATGGCGGAACGTTTCGTGGATGCACCTATGGCACTTCGAGAATAGACACAGCATCCCGGAGGCCACCACAAGCCGAAATACGCCCAGGCGGGGCGGAATCAGCAGCAAGCAAGACGGGAACAGCAGGCACAACAGACCTCTGGTGAGCTGGTACGCAAGCAGATAGAGTGCGATTATGCTCAACCGCAGGAAATATGACAGAAGCAGGCACATCAGGAACACGGAATGCTGAGATGCCGACAGGTGCAGCACAAGTGAACACGCTCTTAGTCTGGACCGAAATCCTTGTAGTTAGTGAAGTCGAAGTATGGCCCTGTAGAATCTGCGAAATTTCTTAGACGTCGGAGGCTCCGATGGCACAACATGGTTGGCAGCATAACGTACAACAGTATGTGTTAAGGAAGATGAATGTCGCGGCGTTGATGCTCGCGTCGTGTAATCCAGTCGGCCTGCAGAGCAGCCAGCTGCTGCAACGCGCGGTCGACGGACTCCTCTTCCGTGGCATGTTCCAACGCTGCCTTGCAGTGAAAGCGTCCCCCATCTGAACGAATGACCTAAGCAGGTCGGGGTCACGCAGGCCATGCAAAACATGGTCCTGCACGATTGTCTCTTCTGCGGCGCCAAAATCGCATTTTTTGGCCAACTGCTGCAGCGCTAGAATGAATTGGACGGTAGTCTCGTCCGGCTCCTGAACTCTCCGCCGGAATCGGGTACGTACACAGAAAGCGCCTTCAGGTGGCGCGAAGTATGCGTCCAGAACGGCTAAGGCCTGCTGCTACGCGTCGGAAGTTGCACCATTTCCTGAAGCTTGGACGCCTTTAGGCAGCGTCTGCTCGTCTGCAGCTTGCAATCCCTCCCCTCCAAGCCTGTTGAGCAGCAACGCCATCTTGGCGCCTGGCGTAGCGTCCGGGGCCGCCGCGTTGACGTACACTTGAACGACACGACGCCAAGTCTTCCACGGAATCAGAGGCACGCCAGGGCATTGCAGGAAGGGAGGTGGTGGAATTGCGGGGAACATGCTGCTGCTGAGACAGACCGGATGTGGAGGAAATAAAAGTGGAGCCGCCCCAAGTGGAAAGGTCTGGACTCTGCAGTCTCGGTGGTCAAAAACTGGTAATCTTCAGGAAATACCGCATCGGTGGCGTAGCTTGCACGGGTGCTGATTCGACAGCACTAGGAAGAAGGCTTGATGCTCACTTTATCACATGATGCTCGTGGACTGCAGATTCACGTTGCCAAAATGTTGTATCATGCGGCAAACGCGCCACGCGGAGAACACAGGGCACGGCGCTGAAGCGCCGGCCAATAAGACGTACGTAGCACCGGTAGCCAAGAAGGAACTCTCTTTATGTACACCAGCATGCTACTATATACATATCTACAATGCCCCCTGGAGGCCAGACCGAAATCCAGACACCACAGCGAGATTTTTGCAAGCAGACACTGCGTGTGTCAGCCTTGCAAGGCAAGGCGGGGGAGGGGGGGAAGCGACAGTTGGCACGAGGCGCGAGTTTGAAGCACACTGGCTCCGGGGCCCCCGCACGATCCCGCCGCGCTTTTGAGCAAACTTTCATGCACCAGCCTCGACATTTCTTCACTCGCGGTGCACAGCAGTTGCTCAGATTCCTCTAACGAATACGTCGTGCTTGCCATGCTCTTTTGGCTGTGATGGGAGAAAACACGTGCCATTGTACCTATTGTCCTGGAAACTGCTTGACCAGAACTATCCCCGCTCACTCGCTCGGCACAGACAGGGCCACATGTTACATATCTGTTCTTTACGTCTCATATCGGGCATTTATCTGTTCTTATCACGCATTAACTATTGTCGATCATTTGCATAAGCCCAGCTAATACGTGGCATGCTACCAGTTCTTCATTTGTTTGCATTTTCCTTGCTATTAACCAATTAACAAGCATGTAGTCAGTGCCTCTTCAACTTCTTTAGAAGTGTGTGCAACACCCACTAGTTTTTCTCCTGAGCTTGTCCATATGTACATATTGCCCCGCCACGGTGGTCTAGTGGCTAAGGTACTCGGCTGCTGACCCGCAGGTCGTGGGTTCGTATCCCGGCTGTGGCGGCTGCATTTCCGATGGAGGCGGAAATGTTGTAGGCCCGTGTACTCAGATTTGGGTGCACGTTAAAGAACCCCAGGTGGTCAAAATTTCCGGAGCCCTCCACTACGGCGTCTCTCATAATCATATGGTGGTTTTGGGACGTTAAACCCCACAAATCAATCAATCAATCATATGTACATATTGCCGTTACTGGAATAACGTTGCCATAAACACGCATAAGTGTGTTTGGAATGTTGCTAATAATTTTATCGACCCACAAAAAAGCAACTGTTGCCGCCTAAGAAGTTGCCGACTTGAAGGCGCAACTGTTGCCGACTTGAAGGCGCACGGCCATTGAACACTTAAATCTTGTAAGGCTACGCACACACTTTCACAATCATGGCTGCGGACTCTAAGTTATGTGCGTCTTAGCCTTGATAAATGTTGATAATAAAAATTTGATTGCCCTTGAAAATCTACTGGAACTTCACTTTTTTATTTCTTGAAATTCATTTGCAGAAGAAAACCTTGCGCATAAAAAAGACACGCTTCCGAGGCTGTGTGGGTAGTTTGTTCACATGAATGGTTTTTCTTGAATATGCACTAGCTATGTACACACAGACACTACATATATCCTTTGAAGGGCCTGTCAATGTCCGTATTGGCAGTCCTAGGGTAATGTCGAGCGAACGTAAAATTTTTTACCTTTGTACCTTACCTTTGTATCTGACCCCAAGATACACGAAACGTTGTATACTTTTCTCGAAACGTCTAGAAATGTATGCGGACATCTAGGTATAATATTTTACGTTGAATGAACGTTTTTCAAAGGAAGTTTCTTTAGAAGACGTTGTTCTTTACAAGAAGTATTTTTCAAAGCGTTTGTTAAAAGTTATTTTCTAGAACTTTGGTAGAATTCGCGGATGAGGTCTCGGAGGTGTTTTCTCTGTTTCTTTTTTTTGAACCAAAATAACGTTCGCTTTACATATTTCTTTATTATATACTTCTACACAAATTTTACGTATTTGAATGCAATATTTGAGCGCTCTAGTCTGCATTAAGAAATTAAGATGCGCAATAGCAGTGTGTTGCTGCGCGGTTAGAACATTTTTGCATGTCTGGACGTGTTTACCAGCCTCTCAGTCGCCTTTTGAGCAAGCGAGTTTGAGTCAATTTCTCTCGTGTTTTAAAACAGTGCTTGCACTTTGTGTTAGTGTTTTGTGTTCTGCCAGTGCTGCTGATTACAAAGATGCGCTATACTCAAGCGAAGACGTGTGGGTTCGTATCGTGGAGCACTCGCCAGATATGTACCACACTGCTGCTGTCGGCGCTTTGTTATCACTCACCATGATTTCCTACCATGCGCACGATAAGTGAGCTTTTGTTTACCTGGGGACCCAAACTTTTGTAGTACTTCAGTGTAAATGCAAAGTAGTGCGAAGTTAAGTGCGGACAAGTTTTCTTCTTTTTTGTGGAATGTGAAGCATGCATGCGTAGCGGGAATTCGGCGGCAGATTCGAGCAGAGCTGTGGCGGCTGTCCGCCTCTGTTGGCAGTGGTGTTGGCGGGGGGCCCTGCTCGACAGTGACCACTATTTTTGTTTATTAATTTCGGGGCGTTTGTTAGCTGTAGGCGTTCATGCCTGTTCATATTGTGCCCTACTGAACTGAACGTGTCTAATGCAGTTTTATCTGCTGTACGTTTCATTTTATACAGCTACAGTATTTGTACGTTATGACTACTAGAAGAGAAGTTTTGGCAAGGTTCTCTTTGGCGTCTCTCAATTGTTTTCTTGCGAGTGGCCTAATGTATGCCGGTGTGTGCATCCACGCCGGCACGCGTCGATATATACTACAATGATACTCGAGTTGATGCGTGTTCGTGTGCAGCTTGTTGCATCGTCTTAAGTGGAGTTGCAAAAGTTGCACCTACACTTCAGTGTTCATGCAGCTTGTTTAGTAAAATTTTAAATTTCGGTATACACCAGCAACGTAAGTTGCCTCATGTGGCCTGATCCGTGCAGTTTAAGTAATTCATTTATCCTGAACTGTATTTTAGAACGAATATTTTCTGGCTGATTGATTGATTTGTGGGGTTTAACGTCCCAAAACCACCATTTGATTATGAGAGACGCCGTAGTGGAGGGCTCCGGAAATTTTGACCACCTGGGGTTCTTTAACGTGCATATTTTATGGCTCAATGTGGCCAAATTGCTTTAACTTGCTGTGCGAGCACTAATTCCGTCATAAGTCCACGCGTTCGAGCATCATCAATTTTACTCTGCTTGTTTCCACAATGCTTGTATTTTGATTTAGTTCAATAAATCTTTTATGCACCTCGCCCAACCTTGGTGTTGAAACTTGGCTAAACACTTTCACGTGTATGAACGTTTACAATAGTTTATCGCACCACCTGCAATAAAATTTTTGTGATTATTCACAAGCTTGACAGTATACTGGATAAAGTAAATTTTCTAGGCATGCCCTACAGATGTTGACGGAATCTGTCGTATGTGCAGAATAAATACTTTATTTATCACTCAAAACTCGCGAAAATGCTATAAATCATGGTAAGCATACATAAGTCATGCACGTATTACTGTTAAAATGTAAAATTGGATATCATATTTTTAGAATAATAAATATAGACTGCAAGTTTTCAAGCTATGGGCACTGAAGGAATTATACAAATTCGAAAATCAGTTTCATCAGATCCTATTGCTAAATCGCGGTCAATGGCTTCCAAGACTCTGGTTCTCGGAGATCGTTGCAGAGGCTTCCATGCATTATTGGGATGATGTGTGTGGGTCAGGATGGGTGCATAATGTTTTTTTTTTTTTGCATTGACAGCCTTTGGTGCTTGAGTGAGGGGTATTTTCATCTTAGAATACCAGAATCGTTGAAACTGATGACCATAATTTGGCAGCACACAATTGTTATTTATTGACACCAATTTATGACATTATAGGTATAATTGTCCCAGTGCGAGCCGCCTGAAAAAAGCTACCTTTGTTGTATTTAAATCCAATTCACGTTCAGTATTATAGGTTATCTGCAATGGATACTTGAGGAAAATGCATACCAGCATGTATGTGTGGAGGTATCATTGAATTAGCTGTCAACACACTATGCACGAGCACAATTTAAGCACGGTTTTGACACATCTGCAATGTGGAAATGGCTTTTTCTTTCATAAGGTTGTACCTGTGTTCACGAAAAACATCAAGAAAGATTTGCTTGTAACATCTCTAGTTTGTGTACATCCTGCTTGTTTTAAGACACATTGTTCCAAATAATTTTGAATATACTGACAAATTCAGTTTTTTAAGAGACACAAGTCACGAAATTGTTTTTCGGTGTTTCCATCGCAGCCTATGCACGCACCTTGTACGAACTGAGTGTGAAAGAATGCCGAACGAGCCTGCCATCAATGGTTGCTCGTGGAAACATTGACTACTAAATCTGCAGCAGCTGCGCATGACTTCTGTTTTCTATGGAAAGGGAACTTCCCTCAGCCACCTGGTTGCTGTATTCAAGTAGCTCGCATGTTCAGAATGTTCAGTATTAACCTTTTTTTCTTTAAAAACGTAAGTGCTGTAAGTTGTGTAAGTGACAGCCACCTTTGCAGATAGCTAACTTGTTCAGGGGAACACAATGTGCAGCAATAGTTATCGCTGTCAGGCGTGCCCTTCAATAAGATTCAATAATGAACCTATTACTGACTGCAGCAGGCGGCCATGCACGTATTATAATTTTGAGCCAGTCACATTTCTACATATGTCCACAGAGTTCTGGCATGCCTGTGCACAGATATCCCGCTGGAAAGTATAGTTGTGACTTTTATCATTATGCATGCAGGACAGTGAGCACTAGCACACAGCTACTACTCCTTGAGGTGCAACATATATTCTGATCATGGATTGAAGCCATAGACAAGCATTAGAATGGTTACCTTTTTACTACCGGCTAGAATAGCAAGCACTGAGTGCTTGTCTCACCAGGGAGTAATGTTTTGCTGATCCTCGCTGCCTTGCATGCATAATCATGAAAAGCACAATATACTTACGAATGGAATATCTCAGAGCATAGGAACGCTCGAAGAATTTTTTCAAGTATGCGTGTCTAGAAACACGACTGCCACAAACTGTTCAATTCAAACATACCCACCTATTGTAGGCACCAAAATTTTGGTATTCTTAGTTGATTGGTCAGCTGACAGCATTATTGTCTTACTTTGTGTTCCCCTGGACACATAACGTATCTGAAAAGGCAGTTTTGTGTTTTTAAGGCTGAATTTTATTACAAGCACAAAGCACCTCTTTGAATGTGGCAGCGCTGCTTCCTAAGGTTTTATGTCTTGTTTATTTATCTGTAATCCGCAGTTCACTTAAAATTGAACTTTTCGCATTGTATTAAGGCCGTAGCAAATCAATGGTTTTATTTTCACTGTAATATTGACTGGATATTTTTTTATTATTATTGTGACCTTTCTAATCATATTGTAACAGCTTTGTGGCCGCATGCACATCCGGCGCATGCGGCCACAAACCTGTAGCCTCGAGATTTGCCTCACTGTCTTCTCGAATTGAATGACGTAAGTGCAATCAAGTAATTTTCTATTATCATACTTATACGTACCTAAATTTACCATTACCTAATCATTTGTGATATAGTAGACAGACCTAATCATGTTCAACATTGTTAATGATGACTAGCAGGAGGCATTCTGGAATACTGTAGCGTTTTTAACTTCTCTCTCTCTTTTGTGTGAGTATTTTAGGTTTAAATTAGAATTCAGGGTGTTGCTATAATCACAATTTGGTTGCTAAACACGGATTTGTGGTGAAACCTATTTAATTTCAACTACTCATAGTTCTAACACACCTGAATGTTGGGGTGAGAAAAAAAAATCACTTGTTCGACTGCTGCTTTTTGGCTGTAACAAAGTTCCTTCCTTAATATATTTGCTACTGGGCCAATGTGTTTACTACTCTAGCCATCTAAATTTTGTTGCACCGATAGAAGTCTGCTCGAAGAGAACAGTTTGTGCCTTTTGTATGTGTGGAGGTTCCTTGACCAAGCATCTGGCCAGCCCCTCACTCTCTTTGTATAATTATAGTTACTATAAAGCATGCAATTTCGGAGACAAAGTGTGGTTATTGGTGTTTATTAAACGTTACAACTATGCAACAAGATTTGTTGAAATATTGCATTCACTATTGGATGTGCAGTATAATGCATTCCAGGCAACACTAGAAACAATATTGAGTTGACGTTTAAAAGCCCGTCATATCTCCAAGCAAAACAGATTATCGTAATGATAGATCGCAGTCACTAATTAATTTTTTCAATAATTATGGCCCCAATTTCGCTGATTAGAATAGTGCCAGCAATAATTTGCTGCCAAATTATGTTGCTGTTCTTACTTGTCACTCTCGACAGTGAACAGATAAATGCTCCGATTGTAAAACGCTGACATGGTGCAGCAAATTACCCAGGGGAAACGCTCAACAAGCTGGTTTGCATGAAAAATAAATGTCTAAAAAGGGGTCAAAAGAGCTAGCAAAAGTCTTTTTATTTCTTCGCAAGAAGCTCACTAGGCTTCTGATAATAAAAGTATAGTAAACGATTACGAAGCTACATTAAAAAACGTAGAAACACGTTTTTAGACTTCTTCCTAGAAGTTTTCTAGCCGAATAATAACGTGGCGTTGGCACAGCTACAGGAGGTTTTCAAGGTGGTTAGGTTTAAATAACATCTCAAAAAGACTTCTTATATACTTTTGAACTATTCTTTTTGGACATTTACTAGCAGTTTTTCAGATCTTTTGTGTTTCGTGGGATGTACGTACAGTGTACATCCACGGACATCTGATGTGTGTCCGGAATAACCGAAATGTACGCCTAATCGTATGCCTACGGAACATCCATGATTAACTTGGCCTGGCAATGAAGGTTCAAACATTTTTATAACAGAAGCACAAGCAAGGCCAGCCTTGACTTGTTCAAAGCTGGGTTAAGCGTTTTCCGACCAGCAGACTTGTTGTCCCTTTCTGAGCATGGTGCGGAGAGGCTCCACAATATCCGCGTAATGGTGAAAGAATTTGGCGTAATCCCCTGAAGGCCAAGGAAGGAATGAAAGTTTTCAGGCATGTTGAAGAAGAAGCATTGAGAACTGTTGAACTTTGCTTTCCATGAGCGATATACCCTCTGCAGAAATTTTACGCCCCAGGAATGTAAATTCCTTCACCGAAAAAGACATTTTTGATTCCACTTTATGCCACTCTGCGCAATACAACTCAATCATGCTTTGACTTTGAGCTTGCACACGCAAGTATGTCATTTAAGTAGAATCAACATTCTTACACGATTGCATATAGTAGACATCATTCTTTGAAATACTGCAGGTGCGGAGGCTAGACCAAAGCATATTCATTTCAAACGAAACAATCTTTCATGCGTAATGAACATAGTAAAAGCCTCTACTAGAATCCTCTAGGAAAAGTTGGTGGTATGCTGATGCTGAGTCCAATTTAGAGAAGTAGGACGCCGTACTCAGCATTTGGAGGAGTTCATCTACATGGGGTAGCGGGAAGGCGTCGATGACAATGGCTTTACTGGGCTCTCGCAGATTGACGCAGAGGTGGATTTTCTCGTCTTTCTTACGAACGACCATGAGTGGCGACACCCATTCACATGCCGACACCCGCTCGTTGATGTGGTTGTCTTCGAGTCGATGCAGCTCATTGATGACTTGTTCCCGGAGAGCCAGGGGCCGCCGACGCAGTTTTGCAAACACTGGCACGATGTCTTGCCACTGCTTGACCCAGTGGGCGATGTCCTGGACGAGTTCAAGCTGCCCGTCGAGCAGATGCTCGAACCCCGGAAGCACTCGTGCAGGAACCTCCGAAGAAACTGGAGAAGTAAGGCGACACGTTAATGTTGTGCCATCGATCAGAAGACCTAATTGTTGGATGGTATGCAGCTCCAGCAATGAAGTGCCCTGTGCTGTGCAGTAGTAAGTAACGAAGGTGCTCTTCCAGCTGTGCTGCAAGTCGGTGCGGAAATATCTGAGGACCGGTATGCGGTGCTTCGAAATGTTTTTTAGTTGACTGGATGTCTGGAGCGCTCTGTGCTTAGAAGCAAAATATATGTCGTGGTCTTTCTTCGTCATTAGAGATGCAGTGGCGCCGGTATTCATCAAAAAAAAGATGTGGACGTGTTTGCCAACTACCGCAGAGATACGAAGGTCTTTCGGGATATAGTCGGCATAAGGTTCACGGACAGGACTGTGGGGGCGCCGTCTTGAACATGGCTAACCTCCTGTACAGACGATTGCTGTTTACGGCAAACTGCTGAGAAGTGGTCTTTGATTTGGCAGAATTGGCAGGTTTTGTTCTTGGCTGGGTAAATTTGTAAAGTTGCCAAGTGTCCGAACTGGCCGCAGCGGAAACAGGGGCTCAATGGGGGTTTGAAGAAGTCTGACTCGCTTGTTGGTTGCGAACGCCATACAGGCTCACTGACGAGCCGGTGTGGCCATGTTGAGGCAACTGCGCGGCCTGCGAAGCAGCCGAGCCGGTATTTTGAGCTGCTGTGACGCACTGGACAATGCGGCCGGCATTGGCGAACTGTTCGTTCCTACTGAACGCCGCGTTGTCTCTGTGAAGTGGCTCGAACTCTAATCTGAGTTGTTTGGCTTTTTTAACATGAGGGCTTCACTGTATGACAGTAGTTAGGCTCGTACCTCCCCGTTGGCGGCTCCGAATTCTCTAGGTATAAGCGGCGCCAAACTTGCATGTAAGGGCTTTCTTCTTGAGGACATCGACGAATTCGAGGTAGGTTTCCCCGCGTAGTTCTTGGCAGGTTGTCAATAAGTGTCGCTCAGCTAGGACGTTCGTCAACTCGGCGAAAAGCTCATCAAGAAATTGCAGTAGCGTGTCGTACTCTGTTTGCGTCGTCGATCCTGCCACGCCAGTCACTGTCGCTGAGCCTGGTGCAGTTTGTGTAGCATTTGGAGTGGGTCGTGCTCGAGCTGTGCCTGTGCGGAGAAGCATTTCCGCTGAGCTTCGATGTCAAGTGCACTGAGGAGCGCTGCCGCTGGTCTGTCGTTCATCCACCTCCGCCGGCCGCATTGAGGTGTAACTGGAAAATTTGTTTTCATTTATGCCACGGAATAGAAGGCACGCCGGCCACGTTGAGGAACGGTGGAAGGTTGGCAAAGAGGACAGCCATGGTGCAGGAGGGAGGCAGCAAGCTGAAACGGGAGGGTGGCTTCGCGAGAAAGCCGGAGCAAGCACAAAGAAAAGTCGGTCAGGCGGCGCCAGCGTGGCGCAAAGTGGAGGTACCGACGCGCAGTAGCATGTGGCGTGAAGAGGCACTTACGTCGGGCACTTCATGGCGTCGCCTAAGTTCAGGGTTCAAGACCTCATCGCCATATGTTGTGTAAGGCAGGAGCGCAGCGAAGCCGGTGGCAGGTCGCCGGAGAGGCCGAGAGATCGGCGAGTGACAACATGCCCACGAACTTAGGCTTGGCTGATGAGAGAATGCTTTCCCGTGTTTATTACGGCGGTTTTTTAAGGACTGGAAAGAAGGTGATTGGTCACTGATACACTGGTCACATGACCGCAAGTTTACACCGGGTTGGTAGCAGAGAACAGACCTGGTAAGGGCCTAGCTCCACTTAGGGGCATTTACAGAAATTCTAACCCACTGGTTGCTATTGCGACACCAGGGGTTGTGTGACACAATAATGAATATCACCAATAGAGCAAATTTTGTAACGTATACAGGAGATCATAAGTACTTTTATGAGGAGTCAGTCAACTCGCGATCTTAACGCAGCCTGTTTTTCTGCATTCCTATACTAAGAGGGTAAGACATGAATGTACAAGTGAAAAGCGCAATTCTGTGTGGAGCTCTCCAAGCATGATTTTTCAGAGTTGTTGATTTTTGTTTTCTTCGTAACTAACTTAGATATCATGGCACACAGGAAGGCCATTGATGTTACAGAACTTACCTGTTTTTCGGGTCCATCAAAAAGTCGACCATGTCATTCAACTCAACCCGCCAAGTTTTCTCTTCAGGAATGGCCTGTAAACGAGCAAAACAGACTGTAGGATCACATATGCAGTGAGGGGTATAGCCCAGAGCGTTTTGAAGCACACTTTCTAGCATAGGACTTAGTAGCTGTTTCCCTCAGTTCCATGACATGTTGCCAAAACAAAAACTTCACTAGAATAAATACATGCTGGTATGAAAGAAGAGCTGCACAATAGTTGTAACGACAAGATACCTGAATTCTTCTCGAAGAGTAGTGAGCAGTAACACATAAAAACAACGCCACAATAAACATATTAACTGCTTCTAAACGCTGCCCAGTTGAGAGGATTACACATGCAGCTTTCAGTAAGCAGACGAGAAGATATACTGATGCAACATAGGCTGCAACCATAGTTGCCAGCCTCTCAGAGGAGGACAACCAAGTTGTTTAGTGCGCGCATGTTCTGAATTTCACCATTTTGCCTTGAATATAAATACTGCTTTGTATCTGCGTCCCGGCGTATTCTGGCATCCATTTGCTAGCTTGGTGACATTTTCTGGTGGAGCTGTGGGGAACATAGATGATACAGTCTTCATAGAGTACCCCAGATTCAAGCCTATTGAGTAGCTAAGCTGACCTAGTGCACATCTGTTCCGGTCATCAACTCCAGGGCCTCCAGCCACAGCACGGTTTGCCACCTGGATGACAGAGGGCCAAACACCCCCTTCAATCACCGCACCAGCACGAATGCAGCTTTTCATCAACCAACCCGAGACGCCGCAGACATTTCACAAAGCAGCTCTTGAAGATGCTGAAAACTGGTTGGACCATTTGGACCGGGTCTCCATGATGGATGAATGGTCAAACTAGCGTAAGCTACACTAAGTGTACTGTGCTCTCAAAATTTATGCAAAAACATGGTTTGAGAAACACGATGCGACGTTTCCGTGTAGGACGAGTTTCACCCGCAGTTCACACAAGAATTTTGCCAGAATGAACAAGAAGGAGAGGGCAGAGTGTGTAAGAGAGGCAAGGGTACAAGACCCAAATGAAAAGGTGTCAACTTACATAGAGGACACGGATCGGCTTTCCAGGCATGTGGACCTCTCTATGACTGAATCCAAGACAGTTCGCCACCTCATGCGAACTGCCAAAGAAGATTTGAGCGAGCATAAATCGAACCCCACCTGCAACACTTGCGCAGTTCCATGAAGAAGCAGTGCAATACTAGGGAGAAGGCCCCTCAACAGCGTGCAGGCAGTATAATCGCAATGTCATACACTCAAGTGAGGTCACTTCTGTCATTCTCGGCAATGACGTAAGGACCTTGTGAGAGCTTATCAAAGCTTTCATCTAGCTACAAGTGATGCAGGTGTCTGCTCCACCTATAGGGCAGCTCTCTGCTATGAAAATGGTGTGCACAGAGCTACACCAGACTATCCATGTTCCCCAACAGAACGAGGCACCACAACAGCATCGAATTGAGCTACACGGGAGCAGTGCGACATCTTCCAATTGAGCGTTGTACTCATCAAATAGAAGTACCGTAGGCAACAGTTCTCACAGGCCCCCGTTGGTCACCAAAGCAAGACATCTGGCGAACACTTCACCACAGGCTCTTTGTTTGCACTGTGGGGAAGCCGAAAACATCTACTGCGCATACCGCGCTGTGGGTATCCATAGATTCTTGCGAAACACGCCTTGTCCGAGACCTGGCGAAGTGACAGATAGCTTCATCTCGAATCGTCGAACCATTAAACATGGGTTGCATGAACCCAGCTTGTCATCGCCTCTTTGCTATAGAAGCCCAGCCTACTCAAACGACGCTACAAGACGACGCTCGCTCAGTCCTGCCGGGCAGAAAAATTGAGTTTAGCGACCTCTGGAGGTGAGACCGCAGCCAATGATTGTACAGAAGATCTTCCATTGCGACAACAGTGATGGAAGTGACAATTTGCTTTTTAGAGCAGATTCTGAAGCAGAAAAAATTGTGCTTTGGAGCAGCCCTAAGTGTCTTTGGAGCAGAAAAAAAAATGCTATAGCTTAGGGTTGCTATTGGTGTTTACAAAACAGATGCATGCTCCTATCACCTCCTAAAGTCTGAAACCTCACTTAAGGATGTAATAAATCTTTAAACTTATATTAAACATTCCGCATGCTAGCATGCAGGTAGTATACAAGCAGTATAGTTGGCGTGAATCATGCGGGAGAGGGGTCAGGAGAGTCCGGACTTTTCTGGTGTTCAGGCTTGGAAGCACACCTCTTGCAACTGCCGCACTTGAGATTTAGCTTTAGCACCTGAGATATTTGAGTTAACAGTTAAGTATAGCGCAATCAAAGGCTTTTGATTACCCGTGTAAATGCCCCTCAGCTGTGTGAACTATGAAAATTGAAAAAAGGTGAAAAAAAGAAACGGAATAGAACTATGCAACTGCTCGAGCACAGACACTATGCTCATTTATTAGAACTTTATTTGGAAGCATAATTTATTTCTGATATAAGTAAAAATACTACTCGAAGTAAAAATAATTATTAGACACCAGGGTCTCATATGTGTCACCCCTTAAGATTTTTCTGCATTCACGCAACTGAGTTGCATACAAGGATGATAGTGTATACAGCTTGCTTTTGGTTTTGCTCACGACTACCAGATAGTCCAATGGATCAACTTGATTCTTTTTGGTTTGCCACCATCCTTTTGGAGCAGGTTTGGAGCAGTTACTAGCAAATATTGCACTTTGGAGCAGCATGAAGCGGTATTTCTCTTTTGGATCAGTTCAGATCAATTGGAGCAGCACTTCCACCACTGCAATAGTGACGACAGCAGGGAAACACACAGACGCTATCAAAAGTGAGACGAAGGGTGGTGAAGTCCAATATTTCGGATGACAAAGTATTGGCACTAATCGACACTAAAGGAGACACCTCCTTTATAAGCACATGCCTCGCCTACAAGCTATCGATGGTTTCTACCCAGTGGAATGGGTCCCAGACTCGAACAGCAGGAGGCCATTTTTAAAATCTCGTGGCACGATGCATGGCACGAGTTAGAATTCAAGCGTTTACATATCTCAAAGGTTTCATAGTACTCCAAAGTTTCTCAAAAAACCTAGTTCTCGGACAGGAGTTTCTCCAGAATTACTGAGCAGTGATGAAGTTGCAAGAGTTGCAGGTGGCGTTTTCCACTGCACATGCAACATCTTGACGACAGTTATTACCAATTAGTAGTGTGTTCACATTAGTAACTTGCAACATTTTGATAAACTTGATAACTATGAGGGCAGTGCAGAGGCAAATATCCTGCTTGCTTTTATTCAAATGAAATATCTACATAGCTCGAGGCTTTGTTTGGTTGCAGTATAAACGCTCCCAAGTTCTGCTGACTAACTTCAGCAGGAAGTTTCAGCACATCCCTAGAGGCGCCACTGTTGACTTTTTTCAGCGAGATCGCAGACTTTTCCGACATCAGCCCAATGCAGATGACTTCACTGGATAGAAAAACTCGTGCTGACTTGGGCAACCGCATTCTCTTTAGTCATGACTTGCAAGAATCACAAAAGATTCACAAATTCTGTGGCTTGGCAGCCACGGAAGTTTCGAGCTGCGTTTCCACAACATAGAGAGGTCAAAACGTTGCTGTTACAAAACTGCATTGTTACCGAGAAGTCGGAACCCTCTCTGCCAACGTCTATATCATGTGTCGACAAACGAAAGAGAGGTGAATAAACATAAGCTGGCCAGTATAGTAACCAAACTACCTCGCGTCAATATCACCACTAAATATATCTACTGAGTCGAATGTCTTTTCATAGCACAAAATATTGTGCTTCCAGAAAAAGCACAGTTAGATCGCAATATATGCCGAAATACAGCACAGGTACAGTTAGTATCACCACTAAATATATTTACTGAGTCGAATGTCTTTTCATAGCACAAAGTATTGTGCTTCCAGAAAAAGCACAGTTAGACCGCAATATATGCCAAAATACAGCACAGGTACAGTTAGACTTCAGCATACATAAGGAAATAAATTTTCGTGCACATAAATTAACAGGTACAATAGTCTCACTATAGCAAACATACTTATACATACTCTAAACTAATCACAAGCACTTTAGTTTACTCCTTAAATAAAATACGTTAATCTACTACAAGCATTAGATGTCCAACTACTGCATATGCGGTTTTGTTTTGGTTTGCGTACGCACACCTTTCAAATTGTGTGACAGGGTAGGACAAGTGTGCTAGTGTGCAAATGAAGGCCTTTGTGGATATCTCAAAAGCAGCCTTGAAAAAAATAAATTCCGCCTCATCAACAAGCCCAGCTTCTTGCAAGTGAACACCCTAAGAAAGAAATAGGGCATTGCCATTCGTTTTCGGATACCACACAATGGAAAAAAGCTATCCATGACTTGCTCAAGAAAAAGACCGCAGGCGCACTGCTTGCTCATGCCACAAAGTATTGCATTTGAGTAGCCTACTGATTCACCTGAGGCACCTATTCATAAGATTATGTAGGTGCTCTAAATAAAACTCGCTTGCAAGAGTTCTGTTTAATAAATCCACACTGAAGACTACCACACACGATTCTCACTGCCAACAGCAAAAATAGCCGTCATGAATAAATTTGCTGTTGTTGCTTCGCTTCTGTTGTTCACCAACAAAGCAGCCGCCGTTCATTATTATCGCCAGTGCTCCACACAAGCTGCTGCTTGCTCGAGCAGCACAAAGCCATCTGTTTCTTTTCATTGTTCCATGAAAGAGCATTCCTTTCGGACGTGCCGTCTCTCGTCCTGCACGACAGCCTGGTAGCCGGCAGACCCTCAGATTCAACACAGCTTCTACAAAGTGGTATGAGTGCATGGTCTCTAAAAGGGAGCCTTCATAAGTCGTACGGTCAATCCCACATCGAAATTCACGAGATGCGCGAAAAAATACGTTGTCGTGAAATTTCCTTGCTTGCTCTATTTGCTACAAAAAGCATGGCAACTACTGCATTTTTCTTTTAACTATTTGTAAAAAGGTACCAATTCATCTGTGGCAAAATTACTTTTTTATTACGGTTCGTTTTGTCTTGAATCGATTTGAGAAATATAGAGACATTCTAGTATTCCTCCTTCCTGAAGACCTGTATGGGGAAACCTGGGCCAATTTTTGTCACCGTTGCTCTCCTGACCTGTCCCATAATTTTATTTTTATAACGCGCACGCATATGTTTAAGGTGGTCAACCGAAGCGCAGTCATGCTCTAGATAACACTGTATCTGCCCTGGTTATGTCATTGAAGTAAGGTTCGTGAGAACTATTTTTGCCTAAATACTGTAGAAGGCTATAATTAGCCGGCCTACATTCACTCCCCAGGTCTTTTACAGTGAAAGTGCTCGAGTTGTCATCGTATCCTTTTTCACCATCTGAATTTTTATTATGTTTTCGTAGCACAATGGCAATATCAATGTCATGTTCACTTGTACTCTCGACTGCATCCAAATCAAAGGGCCGCACATCTTGCATAACGGCGCCTTTTTATTGAAAACTATGTATTCGCCGAGGTAGCCTACTGACAAAAGAAGAAGTGCTAATTGTCACTAATTTGTAATACCACAGCGTTTTCATCAAACTCTTAACGCGTGTTTCGTACTTGTTGAAGAAGCAAAGAATTTCGGTGTTGATTCTTGCATTACCCAACGTATCCACTGAATACCGTAAAATTCATAGTGCGGATGGGCAACCATAAGTGGCCAAGACGTGCCTGTAATCAGTCCATGGTCGCCGCCTAACCAACGACGTGCAGTCTAGAGATGGTAGAGACGCATTGCGATTGCTTGCATCCTCATCCCTGTATTCTGCATCTGCAACTCGACCGGAGGGTTCTTGAAACGGCATTACAATGAAAAGCAGAGCTGGTCTAACTAAATAAAAAGCAACCTTTTATTCATGTGTAACCCATGAGCATATAACTGGCACTTTTCTGATTTTCCTTGTTCATAAGGCTGTGATTTTTTCGCTAGTGTCCTCCATATTATACAGCCTGTAAAATTCAAAGTAGGTCCCCAGCACATTCAGATTTTTTCACAGCCATCAAAATTATATGTTCTCTAATATGGACGGAGCAAATTTACAGCAAAAAGCTCATTTGAGAACATATAAGGCAAAGCATTAACTTTGCCTCTCATACAAGTTGGCCCGACTTCCCCAAATCAGTGCGATGCTATATGAGCGCAACACCATTTTTTTCTCGCCACATACAAGCTTCGCCAACAGCGCGGCAGCGTTTTTGGACGGATAGACGGACGGACGGACAGACGGACGGACGGACGGATGGATGGATGGATGGATGGATGAATGGATGGATGGACGGATGGATGGATGGATGGATGGATGGATGGATATGGCTGTACGCTTTAGATCGGGCGGCGACTAACGCCACCTAGCCGTAATACTTAGTGAACTAAGCACTATATTTCTCTTTTTCTTTAAATAGTGAGGTTCAGGATTCGTACTTTGCAGTGAAGTGTTTAATTTTCACTCGTGCCTTGACATTACACACAAATCAAATAGCATTCTTCTAGTTAATTCTACCCGTTTCAAGTCTATTTTAAAGTCTATTTGGATGGTTGGATGGATGAACGGGTATAGCTGTATCCCTTAGATCGGGCGGCAGCCAGCGCCACCAAGCCGTAATACTTAATCAACCAAAAACCATATTTATTTTGCTTCCCTAAATGGTGAGGTTGAGTATTCGTACTTTGCAGTGAATGGTTCAATTTTCAATCGTACCTTGACATTAGCCACCAATCAGATAACCTCCTTCTATTTAATTCTACATGCTTAAAGTCAATTTGGCCCTCACTGTCCCTAAACCCCAGTGCTTTGAAAAACTCTGCGCCATCATCTTGAACTATAGGGTGAAGCCCTTTACAGAACATTATCAAGTGTTCGGCTGTTTCTTCTTCCTCGCCACACGCACTGCATACCGTGTCTACCCCTTCGTATTTGGCCCGACATGTCTTGGTTGCCAATACTCCCGTCCTGGCCTCAAACAGGAGAGAATTACCCCGAGTATTATCATAGATCCTTTCCTTGGCAACTTTCTGCTTAAAGCTCAATACATCTCTAGTGCGTACTTCTCAATCATGCCAATTCTCTACAAGTTAGTCTCCGTTCTCTTAACCATCTTAACTGATAGTTCTTTTTGGTTTGGCCACCTGCTGTTTTCTAAGTATTTACCCGTCTATTTCCTGGTTCGCTTTCTCCATTTTGTACCGACATTTTTCATGCACAACTACCTGAAAACCTTCGTACAACGCTCCGCCCCCCTTTCTCTCAATCGTTTCTCAAATTTTATCTTGCTGCTAGCTTCTCCGGCCTCAAGTGATGTCCATCCCATATTACATTGTACTCCCTGATTTGTTGCATTCCCGTGAGCTCCTAAGGCAAGCCTACCTATTCCACGTTGCCTAATTTCCAATCTTGCTTGAACTTCTGATCTCATGCACAAGACCGCATTGCCGAATGTCAGCCCAGGAACCATGACCCCTTTCCAAACTGCTCTCACAACATCATATCTATCGTCATTCCACAGTGCCTTGTTTTTCATTACCGATGCATTCCTGTTACCTTTAGTCGACACGTATATTTCGTGTTCCCTTAGGTACTCGGCCCCTTTGCTAATCCAAACGCCCAGGTATTTGTATTTATCTGTTATCTCTAGCGTGACCTCCTGTATTCTAAGCTCACCATCTTCATTGTGATTAAATATCATGACTGCTAATTTTTTACTGAATCTGAAATCTAACCTATCTCCCTCTTTACTGCAAATGTCCACCAATCTCTGCAAATCTTCCTTGTTGTCTGTCATTAGCACTATATCATCTGCGTACATCAATGCTGGTAGTGCCTGTTCAATGAGTTTTCCTTGTTTGACGAAAGAGAAGTTGATGCCCAGTCCACTTCCCTCTAATTTGGCTTCTAATCCTTGTTGGTACATCTTGATAATAAGGGTGACAGAAGACACCCCTGCATAAGCCCCCGTTTAACCTCTGCAGGCTTGGATACCTGTTTTTTCCACTTAATAATTGCCTTGCTACCTTTAGAGATATCCTTTAAAAATTAGTGACCCCATATTCCACACCTAATGGGTCCAGTATTCCCCACAAGTCTATTTGAACCACGCTATCGTACGCTCCCTTGATATCCAAAAATGCTAGCCACAGGGACCTGTGTTTCTTTGTTGCTATTCGAAGCAGTGTGTCAGTGACAACATATTGTCTTCCGACCTCCTGTGTTTCCGAAACCAATTCTGCGGTCCCCCCAGCACCCCCTCATTATCTATCCATGCCTGCAGTCTTTCCTTTATCATCCGCATCACCAGCCTGTAGACCACTGATGTCACTGTTATAGGACTGTAACTGTTTATGTCAGCTTTGTCCCCCTTCCCTTTATAGATCATGCTCATCCTGCTAAGTTTCAATCCATCGGGAACATCTCCATCGATTATGATTTCGCTCACTGCCTCTCTCAAAGCCTGTTTAGCCTTCGGACCTAATGTCTTTATCAGCAAATTGGAATGTCATCTGAGCCTGTAGATGTTCTACTAGAAACCCTTTTCTCAACCCTTTCCCACTGTTGTTGTGACATTGGAGCCATTGCGCCCCTCTATTCATCCTTGTCTATTGTGGTGCCTAAAGCACTTTGTTGAAATTTTTCTGTCAGCCTTGTTCATATATATGCCATCGCTTCGTCCCCTTCTAGCCTAGCACCTTGAGCTGTTGTTATAAACCTCTGCTCTAGGCTCGTCTCATTTCTTGGGCAGTTTGGATGGTTCCTAATATTCGCAGCTGCCTTTCTATCTTTTTTTATGTACTTCTGCCAGCCACTGGGCTCCCTTTCTTCTAATCTTTAAATTGATCAGAAGGGATGTATCCCTTCTACAGCTTGGAAAAATTTCCCATTTTCTTTCAGCGTCATCTGTCGGTTCACCCCGCTTCTTAGTATGTGTGTGTTCCCTATAGGCTTCCTGACGTTTTTCTATGACTCTCTTAACTTCCTCATCCCACCAACTTTTGGGTTTGTGCCTTCTTTTCCGGGGTTACTTGTCACGTCCCTTAGCAAGCTCTAGCTCAAACAGTCTAATTAGATTCGTGTCTGTCCAAACTGTTTTATTGTCCTCAGTGAATACTTTCTCAATTTTAGGGGCTATTTTGATTTCCTTTCTGAATAAAAATTTTCCTTTAGTTGCTCATCTTGTCTCCTTCCCACTTTCACTCCTCTTCTAAAACATAGCTTGATACGTTTGTGATCACTACCCAGACTTTTGGAGCCACCTTCATCTATGTGCATTCCCCTGAGCTTATCATACATACTATGTGACATCAGTGCGTAATCTATCGTCGGCTGCAGCCTTCCTACCTCCCATGTTATTTGCCCTTCACAGTTCTCCATACTGTTGCAAATAATCAAATCATGCCTTTCACACATACCCATGATAATTTTGCCTGTTGGGTCGGTATACCCATCTACATTTTCTATGTGTGAATTCATATCTCCTAATATACTTGTCTCGCACTCTCCTCCTAACTTCTGAATGTCCTTCGATATACACTCTACCATTGCCTGGTTTTCCTCTCTGGTCTTTGCTCTCGTCCACAAGTACACGAAACGAAGGAGTGTCATTAGCCCTGCCACTTTCCATTTTAGCCATAAAAGTTCCTTGCACTCCTGCTTGACCCTTTGCCAATCTGTACTTTTATAAATGAATGCCCCAATACCACCCCCCTTTCTGCTGTCTTCTGTACTATTACAATTTTCCCACGCGTAGTCCGCATTGTTAAGAGGTTGTTTCATGTCCCTGAGTTGTGTTTCTAAGAAACCGTATACCATCGGCCTCTCCGCCCTTAGCTGTTCTTCTATCTCTTCCCACGTCAGCCTGTTCCTACCACCCTCCATATTAATATACCCTATGTCTGAATTGGATCGGCGCTCGTGGCTACGTCTATTTCTGCCCCGGACTCTACCTATCTTAGCTACTAGTGCCACTTTCGAATCGTAGCTGTTCATACCACCTGTCAAAGAGTGTCCCTGGTTGTTTTCCTCGTTACTAGCTATCCCGCACCCCGAAGGGCCCACTCGCTTTCAAAAAAAGCTACTGCGCGTCCTGGGTGTCACCAACCCACTTCATGACCTAGCCGCCCATCGAAGTGAATTCTGTCTCGTTGAAAACCACCACCCTATGCACCTCTCTGTTTATTTCCAACACCTCAAAGCCTTTCTCTCGACTCATCCGCCATATCTCTTGGTTTGAATTAACAACCGCTCTTTACAGGTTGCTATCACGCACCGGTACCTCAAGTATCGGGCATATCGCTACCTGTTCCTGAGGAGAAGTGGTGCGCAGGTCATGTCGCCTTTCTCTAGTGTAGTTGCTGGTCCGGCTGTACCTTCATTTGAGACATTGTTTAAACTGCCTGAAATTATCACGAGGTTTCGTCTATCAGCTGTAGTTTTGAGTTTTGCACTTGCCTGCCTCATGACTGCTTCCAGCTTGCATCCTGGGAACGCCCCTACTTCAACCCCCTTGTCACCTCTTACCCTCTCTTTGATGGCTTCTGTGCATCGATTTAAATTCAAGTCTCCGGTGATTATCACATGCTGTGGCTTTTTAGCTGGAGCATCCTGCATCTAGGCGCTACTTGCACCATTGACGCCAGCTGCTTCTTCCCCTCCCAGCCCCACCACTACTTCGCTGAAGCTGGGCCTTGCGACGATTGAACCGGCAGAACCTGTTTTTTTTTCAAACTTGCTTGCTCTTTTTTCTCCGCCGTTCTGGTGGCCGGTTACCTACTGTTCTCTCGGTAGGCCGCTCTTCTGTTCACCTTGGCTAGTGCTTCCTTGGCGGACTTCTGCCTTTCTCCCATTGCCCTCAATTTCTCTTGCTCTCTCACCAACGCAGTCTCAAACTCGCCGATTCTCATCAGCAGTTCACTCTGGGCAACCATCATTTTCTCCATTCCCCCCCCCCCCGCAGGGGCGCCTGCGCAAGTAGGCGTTTGGTGTGTAGCGACACCACGGACCCGAGCTAACGGGGCAGTTTCTACTCCCTCCCACGCCTAGCTGTGCGTGGCATTGCCGTGTACGGGGAAAAGGGGATCCTGGGGGTTGAGCCGACGCTGGGTGATTGGACCTTTAAGGCCCCCCAGAAGAGGCAACACACCCCTTTGGCCCCGGCTTCACGTAGACAGCACCCCTGGGCTGACCCACGCAGGGGAAATCGGCAGTCGCCTTTTCCTATCTCTTTCTCTACATCTTCGTCTTTATCTCTCACTTTTTATCTGTCCTGTCTTCTACTCTCTTCAGCTTACTTCCAAACTTCCTGGCGGCTAGGGTTAACCCTGTGCAAATAGCCTACCTTGGTCTAGGCGCATTGGGTTATAGTAGCGTTGTACGGCTGGCGTCTGCAGGTTTTAGCACCCGCAAACTTGTAGCGTCCCCTCGTTGGGCTCCGTGGTGGGTGGCCGCCAACGCTTCTGAAGAAAATTAAACTGGCATGCATAGAGCATTTCTATTATTAAGTGATCGTACCACCTTAAAGCGCGTATGCACCGAAGACTTAGGATTTTTCAGCCGATCAACTGAAAACTTCCCCCATTTTCATGTTATACATAGTGAGATAAGCAGCAAGCAAGCCAGAACTGTATCCCCCTTTGTAGTAGCCAGATGCCTCACAGAAACTCTAGGAGCCGGGTACAAAGTTACCAAAATGGCCAGCGGAGACCTCCTCCTTGAAGTTCGAGAAAAAGAACAGTATGAAAAGCTGCAGAATCTTTCAACTTTTGGTGACACTCCCATAAATGTAACGCGACACAGATCCATGAACACAACCCGTGGAGTAGTATCGGATGCTGATTTGCTCGGCTTGACTGAAGAGGAACTTCTGGAGGGGTGGAAGAGTCAGAATGTGACCAATGTACAAAAGATCCCCATTAAAGTGACAACAAGATAACACTAACAAAACACCTAATACTCACGTTCGCTTCCAGTAATCTGCCATAAAGTATTCAAAAAGGGTACACTAAGACGTCGATCAGACCATACATACCTAACCCACGTCGTTGTTTTAAATGCCAGAAGTATGGCCACGGCTCACAAAGCTGTCGTGGTCACCAAACTTGTGCACAATGTGGAGTGTCAGGCAACAATTCTGACAATTGCGAAGAACCATCACACTGTGTGAACTGTGGTGGAAATCATGCCGCATACTCACGGTCTTGCTCATTTTGGAAAAAAGAAAAGGAAATCATCACAAGTAAAATTAAAGAAAATATCACATTCAAGGAAGCAAGACGAAGAGTGTCGCCATTTTATGGCGCTACATATGCTGATGCGGCGCGTCAGGGGGCAACGCCGCACCAGCTCTCGTCCCTCCTTCAGCCAGCGCAGAGTGAGCCGACGGCTGTGGCACCTGCCCCCAAGGCGGCAGTAGTTCAGTCTACTCCGCCTTCTAGCGAATTGAGGCCGGAGACTCCAGGGTCCTCTGGTCTCAAGGCCTCCCCTCACCAGGCGAGGCCTAAAGTCCGAACCACTAGCTCGCATGTGCGGGCACCCAGTGCCTCTGAGGAGGCAACGGCTACAACGGTACCCTTGGTACAAAAAGAGCGGCGCGCCTCCTTGGAGCGCGCCAAGAAAATTAAAAAAACCAATAACGGGGCCGGACGACCGTCCTGCCACCTGAATTAACGAGCTCACTCGAACACAGGATGCTCTTTGTACACACAGCAGCATCTCTCTTGTTTAAATATGCAGACAGAAATATTACAGTGGAACATCCAAGGCTTTCTTCGAAACCTCGATGACTTACAAGAACTCCTCCATGAACACAATCCAAGAGTGCTGTGTGTACAAGAGACACACCTAAAACGAACTAACACAAACTTTTTACGTAACTACATAATATTCCGAAAGGATAGAGATGATGCCGTGCTACCATCCGGTGGTGTAGCGGTTATAGTAAGTCAAGGTATAGCATGCACACCATTACCCCTTCAAACTTCCCTCGAGGCGGTGGCTGTCCGAGCAGTTATTCTAAACAAACTTGTCACTGTCTGCTCTTTGTACATTCCTCCACACCACCGTCTCGAAAAACTTCAATTCCAGTCTTTAACAGACGAACTACCTGAACCGTATCTGCTCCTTGGGGACCTGAACGCACATAATGGTCTGTGGGGTGACTCTCGCTGTGATGCCCGAGGTCGTCTCATTGAACAATTCCTCATTTCATCGGGTGCTTGTCTGATTAATAGGAAAGAGGCAACATACTATAACCTTGCCAACAAAACTTACTCTTCCATAGACCTCAGTATCGCATCTCTTTCACTTGTACCATTACTTCAGTGGAAACTCATACATAATCCATACGGAAGTGATCATTTCCCTTTAGTTTTGAGTACACCAATAATAAATGAATGTCCTCAACATGTTCCTAAATGGCTGGTAAACAAAGCCAAATGGGAACAATTTCAAAAGCTTACTCACCTAAATTGGACTGACATATGCGGGTTAGGCATAGATGAAGCTGTGCAGTACTTCATGGCTTTTCTTACTGATGCAGCAACCAAGTGCATTCCACAAACATCTGGACTGCCCGGCAAACGACACGTTCCGTGGTGGAACACGGAGTGTCATAATGCGCGAAAGGAACAGAACAGGGCATGGAGATTGCTGCGGAACTCGCCAACAGCGGAAAATCTTCACACCTTCAAGAAAATAAAGTCTCAAGGAAGGAGAACGCGTCGGCAGGCCAGAAGAGAAAGCTGGCAGAAGTTTTTGTCAGGGATCAATTCATACACACAGGAGGCTAAAGTTTGAAACATGGTCGGTAGGATAGCAGGGAAACAAGTACACACACTTCCACCCGTAAACACTCAAGGTGATACCTTGGAAGATCAGGCAAACTTCCTCGGGGCACATTTTGAACGGGTATCCAGCTCGTCCCACTATACTGACACTTTCTAAAAATACAGAACAAGGATAGAAAAGCAAAAACTCGAACACAAATCCACTAGATACGAGGCATATAACCAAGCTTTCAGTCTAGCATAGCTCCGAACATCTCTAAACTCCTGCAGTACTTCTGCCCCAGGTTCTGATCGTGTGGTGTATGAAATGCTAAAAAACCTACCAGCCGAAACACGAAAAACCCTACTTTGTTTGTACGATGCTATCTGGTTTTCTGGCTCTATTCCTACCTCCTGGAAAGAGGCTATTATTATTCCCTGTTTGAAAGAAGGCAAGGACCCTTCTTTAGCTTCAAGGTATAGGCCTATTTTACTTACAAGCTACTTGTGCAAACTATTCGAAAAAATGATAAACTGCCGACTTGTACATATCCTTGAAACAAACCATTTGCTCCACCCATTTCAGTGCGGGTTTCGAGAAAGTAGATCCACCACAGACCACCTTGTTCGTATTGAGGCACAGATCAGAGACGCCTTCGTCCATAAACAATATTTTCTCTCTGTGTTCCTCGATATCGAAAAGGCGTATGATACAACATGGCGTTTCGGAATTATAAGAGACCTGTCCCACCTTGGTGTGCGCGGAAGAATGTTTCATATAATCGAAAGTTACCTGTCAAACCGGACATTCCGTGTCCGTCTGGGCAGTGTGCTCTCCCAAACATTTGTCCAGGAAACAGGCGTGCCACAAGGGAGCGTGCTTAGTTGCACACTTTTCATTATCAAAATGAATTCTTTGCACTTGCCCATTCCCCGCAATATGTTCTATTGTACATATGTCGACGACGTTCAGCTTGGCTTCAAGTCATGCAACTTGGCCATGTGTGAGCGGCAGGTTCAGTTGGGTTTAAATAAGATCTCCAAATGGGCAGATGAAAATGGATTTCGACTTAACCCACAAAAAAGCACGTGTGTCTTGTTCTCTCGAAAGAGAGACATGCACTCGGAACCTGACATTCGACTGAACGGGCAACGTCTGTCCGTCAAAGCCGAGCATAAATTCTTAGGCTTAATCTTGGACAACAAGTTGACCTTCATACCGTACATCAAGTATTTAAAAACAAAATGTTTAAAAGCCATGAATGTTGTAAAAGTGTTGTCACGTACTACGTGGGGTAGTGATAGGCAATGCCTCATGAACCTCTATGGAAGCCTCAATCGCACCCGCTTAGATTATGGGGCCGTTGTCTATCAGTCTGCAACTCAAAGTTCCTTGAAGATGCTGGACCCCGTGCACCATTTGGGCATCCGCCTTTCTACGGGTGCCTTTCGCACCAGCCCCGTAGAAAGCCTTTATGTTGAGTCAAATGAGTGGTCGCTTCATTTGCAGAGAACTTACATGTCCTTCGTTTATTTCCTTAAGGTGAAAGCAGACAAGAAGCACCCCTCATACTCTACAAATAATGATTTGTCGAGCTCAAATCTGTTTCAAAACAGGCCTTCGATGAGGCAGCCCTTCTCAGTTCGCTTGAAGTGTCTAGCTGAAGAAACTGCAGTGTCACTTGAACGCAGTTTAATGGCTCCTGTAGCATACCCGCCACCGTGGCAGTGGCAGACTATAGACGGCGATGTGTCTTTCCTAGAAGTTACAAAACATGCACCTATTGCCCATATCCGAACACACTTTTTGGAACTTCAACACAAATACACACGTCCTGAGTTCTTCACAGATGCCTCCAAGACTAACTCCTCTGTGTCCTACGCTGCTGTCGGCCCATCCTTTTAGGATGCTGGCCCTTTGCATCCACGCACAAGTATCTTCACAGCGGAAGCTTACGCGGTACTTGTGGCAGCTAAACACATCAAACAATTACAAACACAAAAAGCAGTAATTTATACAGACCCCTCAGTGTGGTAACGGCTCTGCACAGTCTTAAAAAACAAAAAAAACCCGGTCCTTGTCTCACTTTACTCAATTTTGTGCACACTCTACACACTCAAACAACATGTTGTAGTGTGCTGGGTGCCAGGGCACCGTGAGATCCAAGGCAAAGTGAGGGCGGATCAGCTCACTGCATCCGTCCATGAGAGCACCGCCATTACATCCATATCAATCCCGGCCCTTGATCTTAAGCCGTCTCTCAAACAAAACCTCAAAGACTACTCGCAGAGCAAGTGGGATACACACACACAAAACAAACTACACGTTATCAAGCCACACCTTGGCCATTGGCCACCAGTATCAAAATCACGTCTAACAGAGGTAACACTAACAAGACTCAGGATAGGACACACATACACGACACACACACATCTTTTGTCCGGTAGTGATCCACATTGTGTTATAAATGTGGTGATGCATTAACAGTTCTTCACGTTTTACATCAATGTAAACAGACACTCTAAGAAGACAACACTTTCCATTATCCTACCGACAACATATACCTCTACACCCTGCAATGTTCGTTGGCAGGGAACCGCTTTTTAGTAATAAACCATTGTTAGCGTTTTTAAAAGAAATTCATAATTTTCATATCATATACCCGGGCATCCCGTAGCACAACCTCTCCAGAGAGGTTTTTGCTGTGGTGGCTACACAGGAAAGCACTTGCCTCACGGCCCTTGGGCGCAAGGGTACTAACGTGTGAGGTACTTGTGCTATTGCCATACATGTCCACCAACGTTTTTCATTATCACCAACGTTTGTCACCTATTCACACCACACACACCTTTCACGGCATGGTCATGATTTTATTACTTGTATGTTTTTACCCGCCTTACTGCGAGGAATTTTATGGCCCTTATACAGCCACTAATCACAATCATTGTGCACATTTCTTGTCCCATGAACTGGCGCTCTTTGGCCATCACATGGCCCTTGCGCCAAAAAACACCATATATCATCATCATCATCCATTTTTTCCTCGACCTCACATTGCCTACACTTCGCGTCAGCCTCTTCTCTTTCCGCTTCTACACTTGGGTCCACTTTCAAACCAACCCCACACCCTGAACACTTCACATTCTTTTTAACCATGTCTTTCCGACACCAATTGTCCCTATGACTTGTCTCACTCGATAATGACAAAACTCGAGCCCTGTCCTACAAAAATAGAGAACGTCTAAACTCTACTACAAAAATTAGCGAGTTCAATATACGTGCACCTCCCCTAAAGGGTGGCAAAAAAATGAAAATCAATAAAAAACAAAAATCAAAAACACACACACGCACAAAGTAATACATACCTGGTGACTGACCCCCAAAAAAGCCGTACAATAAAATAAGTGCTACAGGGATTTTAACTGCTGCCCTTTATTTATAAATACAAGCTAAAAACATGCAATTTAGACCATACAAAGCAGCGCCACAGTGTAGAGAAAACAGCGGGCCACGCCCACCTCCGGAAACAAGCTCTGCTGGAGAGAAACCCACTGCACGCCCTCCATCCCCGAGCCACTCCTAATACCTGAACTGTTCACCAGATGGCGCTCAGGTCGCTAATAAGAAAAAAAGGATTTCTTTTCGTTTTTTTTTGCGAGCTTAGTGGCACACGCCACTGCCGTGTTATAGAAGAGACGCTCATAGCATCCATCCATTCATCCGTACTAAGGTTGATCACTAGATAGCGCAGAGGCGCGCACTGGAATTGAGATGTTTCGATAAACAGACAGACACAAAGAGACAGACGGAGCAACCTTTTTCAACATCATTCACTTCGTGGATATGGCGTATCGACAGGGCGAAAATCATAGTGCAATCGCGGTTTCCCAATGTACCTCCAGAGCTTCAGCCACTCACCGTCATTCACTCTGTGATTATGGTGCGATTTTTTTCTGCTTTTAAGTTGCGTCATCCCGCCGATTGGTATCAGCTGTAGTCAGCGGCAGACGGGGCTTATGGCGTTGTTAACTTTATCTGGACGATCGCGCCTCGCAAGTGTCTTAAGTTAAGGTATATACACCTTACACCTTGGTTTAGTTTACAATCTTCGCACCTCAATTTGGTTGATGATACAAACTGCTGTAGGCCAACATGGCCATCAGTCTTTGTTTCCACTTAGCACAGCTGAGGTAATTTTAACACTGATCGAAAATTTTGGCACAGCGTGGCGCAATTTCAGCAAATTTCATGGTTTTGGTGGAGCTCAGCGCAAAAATGGTCAATTTCCTCAAATTTGCGCAGCTGTTGCACCCCTGTGCAGGCAAAAGGGCGCCAGCTGTGGCGACAAACACAGCTGAAGCAGAAATAAAACGAGGCGACCTGTCTCTGTTGCACAGAGGGAGCACGCAATAACATCACTCTGCAATCCAGACCTGCCATCGATTGGTAGTCGAACAGGCAGACTAGCAAACGTTATATCCCGGTTTAACTTACAGAAAGCTTACAGAAAAAAAAGCTGTTAGATTCATCTACATTACGTATGGCTGCACTTCAGTCACTAACCTCGTATCTCAAACTGGCCTAGCTGCTGTAAGTAATCGAAAATGTGTGTGTCAACTAAAAGTCTTTTTTCAGTTGATAAAAGGTCAGTACCTAGAAAGACACGTCACATCTTTTATATACCATGGATTACGCTACCATGCACATACACTCACTAGCCATTACTCTATTCACTACACGTGTCAACTGTTACAAGTGCTCTTTCTTTCCAAGAACGATAGTCGATTGGAACGAACTGCCTGACAAAACTGTTACGCAAGACTCGCTATCGCAATTTGAGTTGCACCTTCAATAGCAGTGAGTTTCCTTGTCTAGCTGAGATGTTTCATTTGCTCTTTTTCTTTTTTTTTGCTTGTGCTAAACGATGTTGCTGCTTGATTTGAAAGTCGGTACAATAACGTTGCTTGCATTTATTTCTTTCTTGTAAGTGCGAATGTATAAAGATATTCATGTTCGTTTCCCATTGTTATTTTTCTGTTGAGTTCACCTGTTATGTACCACATTTCCAAGCTTTTGAAGAAGGATTGCAGTATCCATAAATAATAAATAATACAAAACTGCAATTTTATTTTGAAATTTTGAAAAGTGGGTGCACATCAAAAGTGAGTAACGTGTTAACTTGTGTAATGAACTCAATTTTTTGTCGAAACATCGTGCCAAAGTTTCGGGTGCGTTTCTTATGCAAGGCAAATTTTATGAAACCTTTCGGCAAGAGCCAAAAAAAATGCGGTAACGTAAAAAATATTAGGTCACTTCGCCTTTCACAATTGACAACGCGTACACTGTTTGGAAACAGCTGCTTTGTTGCACTTCACTCTTCTTCGGTGGTTCAAAGCCCTATCTGAAGAATCTGTCCCTGCACCACCCACACACTCCATGAAAGCATTTCGGGGCTTTCTTTTCTCTGAATAGGTTATCTGCAATAGCATTATTTGTTTTCATCTCGAGAGGCGCCCATAAGTGTGCGCTACGACGCACTTAGCCAGCTTTGTGACAGCCTCGCATGACGACAGAGACAATGCCGTTGACATTGCACCAAGCTACTACCAAACAATGAAAGCAAACTCAGCTGTCAATATAAGAATAATGATAAAATACGGCTGCCGTCTCGCTGTTCCCTTGAGAAGTTACTGTAGAAAAAGTAGCCAATATTTTGCGTTCTGTGAAGTACGCGTGGATAACAAACATGAAGAGCAAATTGGTGGTTAGCAAAGCAGCGTGTCGTCTGCTATGCTACTTCCGACTCTAGGCCTCTCCTCTTGCTTTTTCAAGGTGCCTGCTGCACAGTGTAACTGGGGAAGAAACGCGTGTAATTCTGTGACGCGTGTATAGCTGCTTCTTCACTGCTTCAGTGATAGCATCGTTCAATTCTTTTTGCGAATGAATAGATGATATTTCGTACACTTTGGAGAATGAAGCGAGAACTGTAAATGAGCAAACACGAGGAACATTAAAAGGTGGGTGTGGAGCACATCATGTTGTTATGCATTGAAACACAAAGTAATATTTTGCAGGATCACCTCGATTTAGCCTTTTCGAGCACAAACGATGGCCACCTCGACATCACTCACATATATAAGCACATGCTGCTGAATGTCGACATACATAAGATGACAACATAATGCACGTACCCTGCCTGATCAAGTACCAATGTGTCGACAAGTGTCTGTAAATTAATGAAAAAAGCTCAGCGCATCTAATGTCTGTGGGACAATGTGGCCGCTCTATTAATGGCATCAGGGGGCATAAAACAATCACAGTCACTTTTGAAGAAGCAATAAGCATGGTATCACGTTTAAATATGTACGACTTGCAAGCGTGAAGTGCTGATTGGCTGTGTAATGTACATTGAATGCAGAGAATTTCTCATGCATTGAAACATTTTGTTCGCGTGTGTGGAAAAACGCCGTCCCACTTAAAATTACTTGGGAATAGTGTAAAATAAGCCAGCAAACTACGAGCAGTAAAGACAGTTTACCGTTGCCATCTGCTATATCAAGCCGGAGATTGTACCTATACAACAAAAACGTAAATGAATAATTTTACAGGTGAGCAACAAAAAAACAAATGAGTGGATATTTCGTGATGCTATGATGATCCGAAAACCGTTGAAAGTGAGAAAACATGCGCATTAACAGCCTTTGCTGCAAAATAACAACCATGTGTCCGGAGTTGCATGCTGCTTGATGATGATGTTTGGTGTTTTGTGGTGCAAGGACAATTTCCTGGCTAAAGAGCGCTAGTTCATCTTACTAGAAATATGGACAATGATTGTGAAAAGCGGCTTTATAGGGGCCGTAAAATTCCTCGCGATAAGGTGGGTAAAAACTTAGAAGTAATCAAATCATGACCATGCCGTTAAAGGTGTGCGTGATGTGAATAGATGGCAAAAGTTGGTGATAATAAAAAACGATAGGGTACATGTATGGCATTAGCACATGTGCCTCACTCGTTCACACCCTTCCGTTTAAGGGCCGTGAGCAAGTGCTTTGTTGAGTGTAGCCACCACAGCGGAGGCCTCTCTAGAGAAGTCGTGCTACGGAATACCCGGGTATATGATATTGCCACTTGGCTGCTAGGTACAGTGAGTGCGAGCCATGGTGCCCGATAAAATGGAAGACGATGTTCTGAAGCAGCACGCGCTCTGGTTAGTTGTTCATTATTGAACCAGCTATCTTGCCAGTTTTCGGTGCGCCTCCCTGCCGGCTCAGATCTTTCGAGTTGAAGAGCTTTTGTAGCACGTGACAACTGATGTAGCCGATGTTCTAAACGCCTCCACTGTTGTCACTGGTGTAGCGCGTGACAACAGTGCATGCCACTGGGGCGGCAGTCGCAGTCCCCATCCCCAAGGCGATCTTCTCCAAATTGTCGGAGCATCCCAGGGCGGCGCCAGCGCACTCGCCAAGCCCTAGGCGGAAAAACTAATGACAGCGACCTTCGGGAGCGAGGCCGCTGACTCTCGACACAAGCAAGGCCTCCCAATGACGCAAGGGTGGACCCGGAGCGATTTCCCGACGACAGCGACGAAAACCACAAGCAGATTTTCTTTAGATATTCATGTGGTAGTTGATGGTCACCACGACGTTATTGCATAATTCTACACAGGTGCGGACTAGTCGATCATGAGCAGAAAACTAGCAGCACACATAAAGAAAGTTGTTACGCCTTAGTACGAAGCTCAAATTTGTACTGCCGGCGGGCACGTAGTCACTCCAATCGGCATGTGCACTATCAGAGTGAGCATTCGGGGACATACGTTTCTCGCCAGCTGCCTCGTACTTCGTGACCGTTCCCGAGACCTAATCCTGGAGTCTTTTTGCGGGAGCACGGCGCTATTATAAAATTTCGAGAGCGTACCGTGACATTTCCGAGAGCTAAATCCTCCGACAAATCTGACGACATCCATGACAGCACGTTTCGCGTTTCTGCCGACAACATAACGTTGCCTCCGCGTTCAAGCGTCCTTGTTGATGTGGTGTCCGAGAAGTTACGGGTGGTGAGGTTGTCGCCGAAGGCAAGCTGGCCCTTCTGTTCGCGCTAGGTGTCTGCGCTGCACGCAGCCTCATCACGCTTTATGACGGACACTGTGTCTTACTTGTGACTAATTTTAGTAACCAGTACCGGCACCTGTTTCGTGACAACGCCATCGCTTTCGACTATCCTATCGCAGACGTTTCTGAATGTTTCGCATCTACATCAGTCGACAGGATTCCACCGACACCAAGCGACGTGACTTCACTACTTGCCAAAGTTGATGTCAACACGACCCTTTCGGAACAACAACAGACCGAGCTACGTAAACTGCTATATCAGTTTAAATAGTGCTTCGCGTCCACCTCAAAGGTTCGTCAGACACTGATCACCAAACACCGAATATTTACGTATGCCGACGCTTCACCCATAAAACAACACCCTTACCGCGTTTCAGCAAAGGAACGTCACGTGATAAAGGCTCAAGTCGAAGAGATGTTGCAAGATGACGTTATCCAACATTTGAAGAGTGCATGGGCATCTACGGTCGTGCCCGTGAAGAAAAAAGATGGATGACTGTGCTTCTGCGTGGACTACAGAAAAATTAACAGCTTGACTAAAAAGACGTCTATCCGCTGTCCCGCATCAACAATTTCCTCGACAGACTGCAGCAGGCTAAGAACTTTTAATTGATAGACTTGAAAAGTGGCTACTGGCAGATCAAAGTTGATGAACGAGATCGTGAAAAAAACCGCATTCATTACACCGGATGGCCTATATGAAGTCAAAGTACTTCCCTTCAGCCTCTGCTCTACCCCTGCAACATTCTAGAGAATAATAGACACTGTTTTTACCGGTCTTAAGAGGCACGCGTGCCTAGTTAATCTGGATGATGTTTTCGTGTTTTCTGCCTCATTTGAGGAGCACCTGAAGCATCTGCAGAATGTGCTGGAAGCGCTCTGCTTTGCTAACCTGACACTGAAGCCAGAAAAATGTCATTTCGGTTACAAGGAACTTACGTTTTTGGCCATGTTGTCAGTACAGATGGTATTCGACCAGACCCTGGCAAAGGTACCGCCGTGGCCTTGTTTCCTGTTCCACGTGATAAGAAGGCAGTACGTCACTTTCTAGGGTTCTGCACGTACTATCGCCACTTTATAGCCAATTTTTCTAGGATTGCTGAACCGCTCACTCAACTCACTCATGAAGATGTTCCATTCATCTGGGAGGAAGAACAGGACGCCGCTTTCTCTCAACTACTGGATCGTTTGCAGACACCTCCAGTCCTCGCTCACTTTGACCAAGACGCTGTGACTGAAATTCATACTGACGCCAGCAAAGTGGGTCTTGGTGCTGTCCTCGTCCAACTACAAGAGGACACAGAGCGAGTGATAGCGTACGCTAGCCGAACTCTTTCCCACGCCGAGGTCAACTACTCCACGTCACAAAAAGAGTGCCTCACTGTTTTATGGGCCACGATAAAATTTAGGCCTTACCTTTACTAACGCCACTTCAAGGTAGTGACAGACCATCATTCGTTGTGTTGGTTAGCCAACCTAAGGGACCCGAGTGGGCGACTGGCACGCTGGAGTCTTCGTCTGCAGGAATAAAATTTCACAATCGCTTACAAATCGGGTCGCAAGCACGAAGATGTTGGTTCATTGTCCCGTGCACCTGTCGAAGGTTTTGGCCGCGACACCGAGAATGACGGTGGTTTCCTTGGGGCCCTTACTACAACGAATCTGATTACACGACAGCGCGCGGAAGACGAAACTCGTGCAGTTATTGAAAACCTTCAAGGACGCAACTCGTCCATACCTAGATGTATTTCTCGAGGTCTGTCGTCATTCTGTCTGAGTGTTGGAATCCTGTATAGGAAAAATTCCAACGGCAATGAGAGAACATATCTTTTACTTTTGCCAACTGACATCCGTGATAACATTCTTCTCGTTTGCCATGATGAGCCCACATCTGGTCACTTAGGTTCCTCTCGAACTCTCGCTCGAGTTCGACAAGCATACTACTGGCCTAAGCTTCCCGCATCCGTAAAGCGATACGTCAAAAGCTGCCGGGAATGTCAACGCCACAAATCCTCGCCACTGAAGCCCGCGGCGCTTCTTCAACCATTAGAACCACCTAGAGCTCCATTTAATCAAATAAGAATGAATTTATTGGGGCCCTTTCCCCTATAATCTGCCGGTAACAAGTGGATCGTAGTAGCCACCGACTATTTGAAAAAGTACGCCGAAACAAAAGCACTACAACGCCCTACGGCTTCCAACGTCACCCAATTTTTATGAACCAGATTGTTCTTCGACATGGCGCCCCGTCGTGCGTAATCACAGACAGAGGAACAGCATTCATGGCACAACTCATTCATGACGTATTCAAGCTCAGCTACACGAGCCATAGCAAGACCACACCATATCATCCGCAGAGCAACGCCTTAACAGGTTGACTCAACAAGACCATCGCTGACATGTTATCCATGTGCGTAGATGTCAGGCATAAGACCTGGAACCAGGTGCTACCAAACGTCACATTTGCCTACAATACTGCCGTCCAGGAAACTACGCAATTCACGCTTTTCCGTCTTGTCTATTGACGTGAGGTTCAGACCATGCTGAATGCAATGCTTCCACACAATTGTGATGCTTTGATCACTTCTGACGTTTAGTAGCTTACACAATATGCCGAAAAAGCAGGCCAGTTAGCACGCCTACACATTAGCACCAGCAGAGTACAGACGCGTTCCGTTACAACGCTCGTAATCGACAAGTTGAATACCATCCAGGCGATCAAGTTTGGGTGTGGACTGCAGTCCGAAGCCAGGGAGTATCAGAAAAACTGCTCAGTCGCTACATGAGACCGTACAAAGTGTTGCGACGCGTGAGCGATGTGAACTTTGAGGTAGTCCCTGACGGCGCCTTCTTGCCAAGGTGGCGAAGGCACTCCTCGGAGATTGTGCACGCAGTGCGACTGAAGTGGTACTTCCACATGAACCTTATTGCTGTTTTTTTGTATGCGTGTATTTTCTCTTGGTCCGGCCCGACTTTGCCTTTGTACATTCCAAGCATCAGAGTGATGCGCATTTGTTTTTTTCAGAGGAGAAATAATGCCACTTAGCCGCTAGGTAAGGTGAGCGCAAGCCATGGCTGCCCGATAGATTGGAAGACGATGTTTTGAAGCAGCACGCGCTCTAGTTAGTTGATTTTTGAAGCAGACATCTTGACAGTTTTCGGTGCGTCTCTCTGCCGGCTCAGTTCTTTCGAGTTGAAGACCTTTTGTAGCAAGGGACAATACGAAAAGTACTAATTTTTTTAAAACGCTAACAATAATTTATGACTAAAAGGTCATAAATCATAAACCCTACCGACAACATTGCAGGATGGAGTGGTATCTGTTGTCGGTATGGTAACGGGAAGTGTTGCCTTCTCAGCGTGTCTAATTCTTTACTATGAATTGAAATGTTGAAGTACTGTGAGTGCTTCTCCTTATCTATCACACAAAAGTTGATCGCTACCTGACAAAAGAAATTTATGTGTTGCATGTGTATGTCCTTTTCTTAACTTTGTAAGGATTACTTCTGTGTGGCGTGATTTTGATACTGGCGGCCTATGACCAAGTTGCGGCTTGATGACATGCAATTTATTATCTGTCTGTGTGTCCCATGTGATCTGTCAATAGCCTCTGAGCTTTTGTTTTAAAAAAGGTTTCAAGTCGAGTGCAGGAACTGGTATCGATGTATTAAAAGCAGTTTTGTTGGCGCACCCAGCTAGCCAGTCCACCAAAATGTTGCCTTGAATTTCACTGTGTCCTGCCACCAAGCAGACTACAACATGCTGCTCAGATGAGTAGACTGTGCATACGCGCGAACAAAGTGAGATAAGGAAGGGCTCTTGTGCTATTTAAGAGTTTTCAGAGCTTTTACAATGCTGAGGGAGTCTGTATATACTATTTCCTTCTGTAGATTTATTTGTTTATTGTGCTTGACCGCTGAGAGTATCGCATAAGCTTCGCCGGTGAAAATGCTTGAATCAGAGTGCAGAACGCCGGCTTCCAAAGAGAATGGGCCCACGGCTGCGTACGATACAGAAGTATTGGACTTTGAAGCATCCGTGAAGAACTCAGGACATGTGTATTTCTGTTGTAGTTCTAGCAAATATGTCTGGATATGTGCAATTGGTGCATGGTTCGTTACCTCCAAGAAAGACACGTCGCAATTTTTCGCCTGCTATTGCCACGGTGGCAGGTACAGTGCAGGAGCCATAAAATGGTGTTTAAGTGGCACACTGGTTTCCTTCTCTAGGTCCCTCCCACGGAGTGAGTAGGGCTGTCTCATAGAAAGTCGTTTTTCAAACACACCAATGCTTGACATGTCATTAATTGTAGAATGTGATGGCTGATTCTTGTCTGCATTTTCATTAGGATAATATTTAGAAGACATGTAACCTCTCTGTAGGTGGAGTGACCATTCGTTCGATTCCACGTACAGGCTTTCCACGGGGCTAATGCGAAAAGAACCCGTGGAGCGACGGATGTCCAGATGATGAACAGGGTCAAGCATTTTAAGTAAGTAGGTGTCGCAAACTTGTATGCTATTGCCCCATAGGCGGGGCGGGTACGTACAAGGCTTTTATACAAGTTCATTAGACACTTCTTGTCACTTCCCCACGTAGTGCGTGACAACTCTTCCAGAACGTTCATGGCTTTTATGTACTTGTTTTTTAAATACTTCTTGTGTGGTATGAAGGTTAGCTTAGTGTCCACGATTAGGCCTAAGAATTTGTGTTCGGTGTTAACAGAAAGGCGTTACCCATGCAGTTGAATATCAGGTTCGGAATTAAGGCCTCTTTTTTAGGAAAACAAGACACGCGTGCTTTTTTGTGCATTCAACTGAAACCCCTTTTCTTCAGCCCAATTGGTAACTTTGTTCAAACCAAGCTGAACCTGGCGCTCACACAAGGCCAGATTGCAAGATCTAAAGCCAAGCTGGACGCCATCGACTTATGTACAATAAAAGTTATTGCCAGGGATGGACAATCGCAAAGAATTTATTTTGATGACAATAAGTGTGCAACTATGTACACCACCTGGTGGCACGCCTGTTTTTTGGACAAATTCTTGGGAAAGAATGCTGCCTACTCGAACTCTTGATGTGCGATTTGACAAGTAACTTTCGATTATGTTAAACATTCTTCCACACATGCCAAAATGGGACAGGTCTCTTAATATTCCAAAGCGTCATGTTGTATCCTATGGCTTTTTGTTATTGAGGAACACAGAGAGAAAGTGTGGCTTATGAACGAAAGCGTTTATGATCTGTGCCTTGATACGAACAAGGTGGTCGGTGGTGGATCAACCCTCTCGAAACCCGCACTGAAATGGGTCGAGCAAATTGTTTGTTTTAATGAGATGTACAAGTTGGCAGTTGATCATTTTTTTGAAAAGGTTGCACAGGCAGCTCGTAAGCACAATTGGCCTATAACTCGAAACTGAGGAAGGGTCCTGGCCCTGTTTGAAAAGGGGAATAACAATAGCGTCTTTCCAGAAAGTAGGAATAGCGCCAGAGAACCAGACAGCATTGTGCAACCAAAGTAAGGTTTTTTTGCGTTTCGATTGGTAGGTTTTTAACATTTCGTACACCACACAGTCAGAACCTGGAGCGTAGTCACTGCAGAATTTCAGTGACGTTTGAAGCTCAGGTAAGCTGGAAGCATGGTAGTACGCCGCGTATCTTGTGCATTTGTGTTCCAGTTTTCCCTTTTCTATTTTCGTTCTGTATTTTTGGAAAGCGTCTGTATAGTGCGACGAGCTTGACACCCGCTCGAAGTGAGCACCGAGGAAGCTCGCCTGATCTTCCAAGGTGTCACCCGGTGTGTTTACGAGTGTGAGTGTGTGTACTTGTCTTCCTGCTACCCTACCAACCATCTTCAAAACTGTAGCCTCCTGTGTATATGAATTGATTCCCGATAAAATCTTTTGCCAACTTTCTCTTCTGGCCTGCCGACGTGTTCGCCTGGCCTGAGACTTCATTTTCCTAAAATTTTAAGATTTTCGGCTGTCGGTGAGTTCCGAATCAACATACATGCTTTGATTTACTGCTTGCGTGCTTTTCGGCACCCAGAGTTCCACCATGGCACACATCGTTTTCCAGGGTGTCTACTCGTTTGTAGGATGCATTTTGTTGTGCATCAATCAAAAACGAAGTGAAGTAGTTCACAGCAGCATCAATCCTTAAAGTGCATATGTCGCGGCAACCTAAATGAGTGATGTTATAAAACTGTTTCCAATCGGCTTTGCTAAATAGCCATTTGGGAAACGGTGGCGGGCATTCAGTTGATGTAGGTGTGCTCAAAACTACAGGAAAGTGGCCACTTCCGTCGGCATTAGTGATGACTTTCCAGTGAAGTACAGGCACAAGCGATGGAGATACTATGCTTAGGTCTATTGAGGAATAAGTATTGTTAGCGAGGTTATAATAAATTGGTTCTTTTCGATTCAGAAGACACGCACTGGAAGAGAGAAGAATCTGTTCAATCAATCGACCTCGGGCATTACGATCGAGAGTTGCCCCATAGCCTGCTATGCGCACTCAAGTTTCTAAGGTGTTGTAACTTAGGCGCGCGCAGCGAAGCAGCAAGGACGATGGTCGGGCAGTCAACGAGCAGCGTTTATTGTCCGCAGCGTGGTTATATGCATTGGCATTAGGAGAGGGTGAAGGGAGGGGGGAAAGGGAGAATGAAGGCGCACAGGGCCCAAACGAAATGGTGCGCGCGCAGCTGGTTTTGCTGGCGTTACAAACTCAACAATACAACATTTCTTTCCTCTTAAAAGTGAAACCGTTGTACCGGGTTCCTAACTCTTGTCGATCGCCTCAGCGTTGGTTGATGCGGGACCACCTCAGGCGAGGGATCGTCCGTAGCGACTGGAGGTTCCGTAGCAGTTGATGGGGAAAACTCACTCCGACCATCCGCGCCCGGTAGCTCTGGGCTTCGCTCTTGCTCATTCCGCCTGGACGTGCGTTGCAACGGAGGAGACTGGACAGGGGTAGCCACGCTGGCAGGTTCAGCTTCAGCGTCCGCGCCTTCCGTCGTCCCCGCAGTTGCAGACTCCGGCGTCGATTCATGGCGGCGGCCGACTTGGTCGATATGACGCTGCACTAACCCTCTTGGTGTGTCCACTGCTATCATTCTCGCCCCCGACGCAGCTTTTACGCGTCCAGGCGTCCATCTTTTACCGGCACCGTAGTTGCGCACGTAGACGCTGCTTCCTGGCGAGATGGTGCAATCGTCAGCACCCGGCCACCAGTTCTCATCCCTGGGTGGCAGGCAGGTGTCAAGACGGGACCGCAGCTGGTAACCGAGAAGCATCTCCGAGGGTGACTTTCCTTCCTTTTGCGGGGTCCTCCTGTAATGGAATAGCAGGCGCATGATGTTATCTTCTAGTGAGCCATCTTGCATTTTCCGCAAACCATCCTTAAGGGTTCGCACTGCTCTTTCCGCTGCTCCATTCGACTGAGGATGGAAAGGCGCTGTACGCAAGTGCACAATATTGTTTCTTGCTATAAACGTGGCGAACTCCTGGCTCGTAAACTGCGTGCCATTATCGGACACGATTGTGCGTGGCACTCCGAACCGACAGAACAGACTTTGTAAACAGCGAATAGTACCCGCTGTGTTCGCATGCATCATAGGTATTGCTTCAATCCACTTTGTGTGAGCATCTACCACCACAAGTATCATTTTGCCGGCTATTGGGCCCGCAAAATCGATGTGGATTTGGGACCACCTCTCGGCCGTTTTCGGCCAACTCACCGGTGGGGCTGCCGCAGGCATGGGCAGGTTTTCTACACAGCTTACACACTGCGCCGACAATTCCTGAATCTCCCTGTCCATCCCTGGCCACCAAAACAGTGCCCGTGCCACCGCTTTCATTGACGAGGAGCCTTGGTGTGTTTCATGTAGCAGCTGCAACATCCTTTCCTGCGCCTTCTGTGGTATGACGACTCTGTTGCCCCAATAGATTAGCCGGGGAGCCATCGACAGCTCCATTTTGCGATCAAAAAAGGGCAGCAAGTCGGGCACCAATCCACTTGTTGTTCGAGACCAGCCATGCAAGATGTATTCCGCCACACGGGCTAACAACGAGTCCTTGGCAGTGAGCTCCTGCAACTCGTGCGTCGTCACTATACCTTCGTCTAGGGCCTCCAACGACAGGGCGTACTCGGGAGGCTCCCCTTCGGCTACTGGTTCCGCTGCCGCCGGGGCTGGTAGTCTGCTGAGGGCATCTGCTGTCAGTAGTTGTTTCCCCGGAACGTACTGTAGCTTGTACTGGTAGCCTCCTAGGAACAGTGCCCACCGTTGAATGCGCGCGGCGGCAATCGGCGGCGTTTGGCGGTCAGGCTTGAGCAGTCCCAGCAGTGGCTGATGGTCGGTTACCAGGGTGAATTGCCGACCTAGGAGGTAGTCAAGAAAACGAGAAACGCCAAAAATCAGTGCCAAGGCTTCTCGCTCCAGCTGAGAGTAGTTTCGCTCCGCTTTTGTTAACGTTCTGGAACGAAAACCGATTGGTCTGTGCTCATTTCCCGCCGAGTGAAACAGAACAGCACCTACGCCATACGGGGAAGCATCACATTCTAGCTTCAGTTCGCTGTTGGGATCAAAATGAACGAGAAGCTGCGCATTCTTCAACATTTCTTTCGCTTTCTCGAACGCTCACTGCTGCGGTTCCCGCCATTCCCAACGGGCTCGTTTTTTCATGAGCTGATACAAGGGGCTGAGCACAGTCGACATGTTGGGCAGGAAACGTGCGTAGAATGTGAGCATGCCAAGGAACGAGCGCAATTCGCTAACGTTACGCGGGCGCGAGGCTTGCATGATGGCGTCTACGTTCTTTTCAATGGGGTGGAGGCCTTGCCGATCTATACGATGGCCAAGGTAAGTCACAGAAGGTTGCCGAAGCTTGCATTTGTCAATCCTAAGTTTAATGCCGTTGTCACAGAACGAGCGCTAAAAATGAGCGCGCCGCCAAATTCTTGCGACAACGGGCGGGAGAAACGCCGCGAGGTCAAAAGAGAAAAAAAAAGAGAAAACAAACATCCAAGGCTCCCGGGCGCGCGCTCTCCCCGCAGAAGCGTGGCTTCATCGACGAACCTCCTCACCCCACAACGGCGGTCGAGCAAGGCCGCGATTTTTCTAGAACGAAGGAGGCGTGGCCACGCCGAGATGAGTCATCCGACGCGGAGGGCAGTCGAACCGTCTCGCGCCTCTCCCCAGCCTTCGTTGCGCATCGCGCCGACGAAATGAGGAGAACTTTCTGGAAGGTGGCGCGGAAGGTATTTAATCGAGCCGCCGAGACGAGAGAGCAGGAGGAGACGGAAGTTAACGCCAGAGCGCGTAGGGATTCCGCCGTGTAGTCGGCGAAGGTTTTGGTCCGTAGGGACGAAGCCGGAGATGAAGAGGATTTCCACCTGAGGGGTGAAGGCTCGGGCTACAGGCAAGAGCGTGTGTTTACCGCTATCGAGCGAAGACCCGTGGCAACAGCTGCGGGTGTGAAGCCGACGTGTTCCGGCGAAGAAGTTGAAGCTTGAAGAGTGGCCAATTGAAGACGGGAGGTTTTCTGGAAGAGAAACTTCGAGGGCGCGGAACGACAACAACGCTGGACTTTGAGTGAGTGATTCTCGGAAGAGTATCATTCAGACTTTTGTTCCAAGGACTTTGGACTGAACAGGTTTTATATCTCTTTAGTCTTTAAGTGTCTTGGTTGTTCAATGCATGCGACTGCATTGTAGTGCGTATCGTTGTCTGTGTCCGTTGTTTTGAGTGTGGCTGATTGTACTGTGTAGTACGTTGTTTGATTGGTGACGTATTGTATGGAACTATTGTGGAGTGTGCATTCTTGTGTGTTGTTTTCGATCTGCCATTTTTGAGAATATAATATTTGTTTTGTTTATCAACTCTCGGTTCTGACTTGTTCTTTGGGCCACAGCCGGCGTCCGCTGGCGCGCGAAAAAGGACCACTTCTAAATTGTCCACGCTTTCGTGGTGCGGTTCGGGGGGCCGATACCTCGGCCCTTGGAATTAGCCCGGCGATCGCCTCCCTAATTAACGGGACCGGTGTGACAGCCGTGCTCTCGGAACCGCTCCAACACTCCCTTGAGCTGCTGTCCGTTATCACTCTTGCCTTCTGACACTAGCACGTCTTCAAGGTAGGCCTGAACACCCGACAGCCCGCCGCGTACTGCATCCATCTTTCTTTGAAAAATGGCCGGTGCGGAAGCTATTCCAAACGGAAGTCTGTTATACCGGAAAAGCCCACGGTGCGTGTTAATGACGGACAGCCCGCTGGACGCTTCGTCAAGGGGCACTTGATTGTATGCATCTTTTAAATCCAAGATGCTGAAATATTCGCCTCCGTTTAAGCTCGCGAACATGTCCTCTATCACCGGAAGAGGGTAATGCTCCACCTCACATGCCGGATTGAGGGTAGCCTTAAAGTCACCACATATCCTCACGCTCCCGTCCTTTTTCAAAACGACCACAATAGGTGTAGCCCATTCTGCATGTTGCACGGGCGATAGAACACCAAGTGACACCAGCCGATCAATTTCACGAGAGACCTTATCGCGGAGGGCGTAAGGAAGAGATCTGGGCTTACAAAATTTCGGTGTCGCTGTCTCCTTGAGTTTTAGGCTGGCTGGTGGACCCTTGATTAGCCCAAGGTCTGTTGAGAAAACATCCTCGAACTCGCCGAGCAGTCGGTTCAGCCTAGGGTCGCTTGGCTTGGCACTTGCTGTAGGGTCCGGCGCAGTCAGGTCTCCAATGGGAACGCCCGTCTTGCTAAGCAAAGCAATGAGGACGCGGCCACATAGGTTGGGTCCTGCACAGTCAAGCACGATGAGCGGGCAAGGCACAGATACACTTTTATACTTCACTGGGAGTTCGAGTTCCCCCAACACCGGAAGCTGTCCCGCGTAACATGACAGCTTGATTCGTGGTGGTTGTAAGCGCGGCCACTGTGCGTGGTGTCGATCGTACACTTGGCGCGATACGACGCACACCGGGGAACCCGTATCCACTTCCATGGCAAGGTCTACGCTGCACCATCAAAACGTGCGGCGTATGGGTGGTTCCAAACCGTTTTTTCTTCCCGAAATCAACGTCCAAACGTGTGCGCTATTCAAGTCGTCGTTGCTAGACGCGCTTTCAACTGTCAGTGCCTTTACACTCGCTGCCCGCCTTCCCACCTTTGCATCAGTTGGAGCACTGTAGCATTTCTTTGCCAAATGACCGCGCCGCCCACAGTGATAGCAGCGTGCGTTAACCCAGCGGCAGGCGTTATCGTCGTGCTTCGTGCTTCCACATCGGCCGCAGTCATGCGACGCGCCTAGTGTGTGATTACCTCGAGAGGGCGAGCGATGATGGACTTGCATTTTTAGCACAGTCGGCGGCTCGGCACTCATATCTTTTATATCGCTGTCGGTTGCTTCGGCTGCAATGGACATTGATTCAGCCTCTTCGAGGGTTAAATCTTTATGTGCCAGTAACTGCTTGCGCAAGTTAATTGAGCGTACGCCGCAAACAATCCTGTCCCTCAACATCCGGTTCAGCGCACTTCCGAAGTTGCAATTGTCTGCTATGCGCCGTATTTCGACTAGGAATGCGTGCACCGACTCCCCTTCTTGTTGGCAACGTGTGAAAAACTTGTAGCTTTCTGCAATCTCGTGACGCTTGGGATCGTAGTAGTCATTTAATGCCGCGACCGCTTCGGCGTAAGTAAGGGAATTCGGTGCAGTTAGCCCCGCTAGCACTTGCACAGTCTGCGTGCTGAGTGCTGCCACCAGAAGTGCTCTCTGCCTTTTGGAGTCAGTAATGGCATTTGCCTCAAAATACGCTTCAGCCCGAACAAGGTATGGTTTCCACTTATCTCTTGTGCCGTCGAACACTGGGAGCTGGAGGCTGGTCATGGTCGCCGGTACTTGTTCCGGCAGGCCGTCGGCTTCAACTTTCACGGCAGCATGGGCGGATCCCATCCTCGTCGCCACTGTTGTAACTTAGGCGCGCGCAGCGAAGCAGCAAGGACGATGGTCGGGCAGTCAACGAGCAGCGTTTATTGTCCGCAGCGTGGTTATATACATCGGCATTAGAAGAGGGTGAAGGGAGGGGGGAAAGGGAGAATGAAGGCGCACAGGGCCCAAACGAAATGTTGCGCGCGCAGCTGGTTTCTCTGGCGTTACAAACTAAACAATACAACACAAGGAGAGCAAAAGGTTCTGGAAATTCATAAAATAAGGACTGGAATTCATGTTTTTGTAGGTGACAGCTTGGAGGTACGTAAAAAGTGCAAATTGTCATGAGTTTGTCGAAAAGCACAGCTCGAACAGCCACTGCCTCAAGAGATGTTTGAAGTTGAAAGTGTGTGCATGCAATTCCTGGATTCACTATGATGGCAACACCTCCAGATGATGTCACGGCATCATCAGGGTCTTTTCGCAAAATAGCATATATACGTAAAAAGTTGGTGTGTTTTGCATTTAGCTGTGTTTCTTTTACACACACCACTTCACTTTTGGTGAGTGTTTGTGTAAAAGTTCTTGTAAATCGTCATGGTTCCAGAGAAGGCCCCTGATATTCTATTGAATTATTTGAGTGTTCATGGTAAAGTTATAGTAGTGCTGAGTGTATGAGCAGCGAGTTTGTTTAGGCGGGAAATTAGAATTCAAGTAACAGGGTCATCACCAGGCCCCGTTATTTGCTTTTTTGATTTCTTCACGCGCTCTAAGGAGCCACGTCACTCCTCCGGCACCAAGGGTACCGACGTATCCATTGCCTCCTCGGAGGCACTGGATGCCCACACGTGTGAGCTGGTTGCTCGAATTCTGCGCCTCGCCTAGTGAGGCGAGGCCTCGACACCTGAGGACCCTGAGGTCTCCGGTCTCTGTTCGGGAGTAGGCGGAGTAGTCTGGACTAGAGCAGCCTTGGGGGCAGGTGCCACAACCTCCGGCTCGATATGTGCAGGCCGAGGGAGTGGCGAGCGCTAGTGCGGCGGTGCCCCCTGACGCACTGCATCAGCATACGTTGGGCCATACAATGGCGAGACTTTTCCTTGCTTCCTCAAAAGAAACGTTTTCTTTCTTCCAGTATGGACAGGAACGTGAATACGCAGCATGCTTTCCGTCACAGTTTACACAGTGCGGCTGCTCTTTGCAGTTCTCAGACACGTGGTCCAGGGCTCCACATAGTGCACAGGTCTGGCGACTATGACAGCTTTTAGAGCCATGGCCATACCTTTGACATTGGAAGCAACAAATGGGGTTTGGTATGTATAGCCTGATCGAAGTTTTCGTGTACCCTGTTTGAATGGTTTCTGGCAATTTACTGGAAGCAAACATGAGTTATAGGTGTTTCGTTGGTGTTTCCTTTTTGTCTCTTCCTATGATAATTCTCTGTAAATTAGTCAGATTTTGGCTCTTCCACCCCTTCAAAAGTTCAGTCTCGGTCAGGTCAAGTAATTCCATGTCAGATATCACTCCGCGAGTTGTGTTCATTGATCTGTGTGGTGTTAAGGTTATTGGTATGCCACCGAAAGCTAAGAGACGGTCTAGCTTTTCAAATTTTTCTTTGTCCCGTATTTAGAAGAGGAGGTCTGCGCTTGCCATTTTGGTTACCTTGTATCCAGCGCCAAGAGTTTCGGTAAGACATCTAGCAACTACGAAGGGAGAGACGGTCCTGGCTTGCTTTCCAGTTTTTTTCACAGTGGATGACATGAAAGTGAGGAAACGTTTCTATTGGCCTGTTGAAAATTTTTGTAATCGGTGCGTACCTGCTTCAAGCCGGTACGATCGGTAAGTGAGGGGAATGCTTCATGCATGCCGGTTTAATATTTATTCAGCAGTGTTGGCGACCACCCACCATGTACCCCAACGAGTGGACGCTACAAGTTCATAAATACTAAATACTTGCTGACGCCAGCCGTACAACACCTCTATAACCCAATGCGCCTCGACCAAGGTAGGCTATTTGCTCAGGGTTAACCCTCATCGCCAGGAAAATTGGAAGTAAAAGGAAGAAACAAGAAGACAGGAAAGATAAAAAGTGATGGCAAATATGAAGATGTAGAGAGAGATGGAGGAATGAGAAAAAGGTGACTGCCGATTTCTTCTGCATGGGTCAGTCCAGGGGTGCCATCTACGTGAAGCCGGGGACAAAGGGGTGTGTTGCCTCTGCCGGCGGACCTTAAAGGTCGAATCACCCGGCGTCCGCTCAACCCAGGATCCCCTTTTCCCCGGACATGGCACAGCCACGCACGGCTAGGCGTGGGAGGGAGTCGAAGCCCCCTCGTTAGCTCGGGTCCGTGGTGTAGCTACACACCAAACGCCTGCGTAAGCACACGCCCCTGCAGGGAGGTACATGCTGCTTGAACTAAAAAATGATTGCTTGCACGAATATAACTATCTCGTAGTGACTGCAATTACAATTCAAATAAGCTGCATAGCTCTACAACGTAGTATGAAACAATCTGTGAGAAAAGGGCACCGCAGCTGCTCGGTGAAGCCCGCAGAAAGCGACAGCCCTGGCAAAATTTTTCGTACGGTGGCACGGAATCTCGAACTGGAAGTCTATGCTGACGGGCATCGTAGCACAAAATCCTCTGTGTGAGCAATAATTTGCTATCCATCTATTGCAACCAAAGCAAGAATCTGGAGTGCTACTATGTCGCGGAATTTGTCACAATCTTTTCTGGGCAACAAGTGATTTTTTTCTGGCAGAAACCTGCTACGTGATGGCAATGAATGAATGGCCCCTCGCGACAGCCATGGCTAGCCACGGCGACAACAATCCCTTTCATCATCCCTCGTATATCACGGGCTTAAGGGTGTGCCTTCAAGTTTCGTATTTCCAGTATGCGGCCACCAGTTGGCGCGAGAGAATTCGTGACCTTCGGTCACTGTGTGCCTATCAGCTGCTATATCTCTATACTTGCACTGTTTGTAAACACCGCTGTGGCGCATGGATAAAAAAAGTGCGTGCGGCACGCAGATGGAACAATGTGGCGCGCGGCAGCGGGCAAAGTGAGCGAGCCCCGGTGGCCAAGGGGGGTCGGCAGAATAATACAGTCGCCGACCAATTTTTCGGCGTCCAAAAGTTTGAGCTTGTTGGATATTTCAGACTTCAAAAGTGCACCGTCAGGATTGCTAAAGGGCTAGTGCATTTTTAGACCAATTTTTCGGACGAAATCGCCCCCTAAAGTTGGATTTTTCGGACTAAATCGCTTGTTTCGAGCCGCGCCATGAACCTGTATGGACATCGCCATATTGAATTTTCTGCTGCTTGACTAAGCTTAGTTGATTAATTTTAAAATGGGTTTTCTGCCTCCACAATAATAAATCAAAGTCATATTTTTAGATTTGGAGGTTGTGTCTGCTTTAGCGAACTTGACGCGGGACCATTTTTTTGTCTTCGGTCAGCCTTAGTGGTCAGAACTGTCACTATCGCACCGTAAAGAGAGGACAGGCCCCGAAAACTCAAGTTCAAGTAATCACCTGTTCGGAGCAAAAAAAATCTACCACAGCGGAGTTCGGTTTGGACTGTCACGGTGGATGAACGTGTTTTTTGAGCGCTCGCGATCGACTGTGCAGATAAGTTGTTTTGCATGTTTTGAGCTGGTGTTTATAATTATAGGGCAGCAGTTAAAATCCCTGTAGCCCTTATTTTATTGTACGGCTTTTTCGGGGTCAATCACCAGGTATTTATTAGTTTGCGCGTGTGTGTGTTTAATTTTTTGTTTTTTTGTTGTTGTTGTTTTTCTTTTAATACCCCGTGAGGAAGGTGCACGTACATTGAACACGCAAATTCTTGTAGTAGAGCTTAGAGTTTCTTTTTTTCCTAGGGCAGCACTTGATTTTTGTAATTATCGAGTGAGACAAGTCATAGGGACAATTGGAGTCGGAAAGACATTGTTAAAAAGACTGTAAAGTGTTCAGGATGTGGGGTTGGTTTGAAAGTGGACCCAAGTGTAGAAGCGGAAGGAGAAGAGGCTGACGCAACTTTTCGTGTTTGGAGCAACCACAGGCATGGAGCAACCACCTTGCAATCTGGACTACGTACGGGAATATTGCACCAAAACAGAAGGCAGCAAAAGGGGGGGTGGAATTGGTGCATTAATACAAAAAGTATGGGTTGGCAATGAGTCAAGCAGGGATGCATGGAACATTTATGGTTAAGAGGGAAGAAGCTGGGCAGATGACACTCCTTGTTTTCGTGTACTTGTGGACGGGAGCAAAGACCAGAGAGGAAAACCGGGCAATGACAGAGTGTATATCGAATGACATTCAGGAGTTAGGAGGAGAGTGCGAGATACTTATACTAGCAGATAATAATGCGCACATAGAAGATATAGATGAGTATACTGACCCGAAAGGCAAAATGATCAAGGATATGTGTGAAACGCTTGATTCGATTATTTGCATAGTACCGAGAAGTGTGAAGGGCAAATAACATGAGAGGTAGGAAGGCTGCAATCGACGATAGATCACGCACTAATGTCACATAGGATGTATGATAAGCTCAGGGGAATGCACATAGATAAAGGTTGCTCCAGAAGTATGGGTAGTGAGCACAAACGTATCAAGCTATGTTTTTGGAAGAGCAGTGAAAGTGGGAAGGAGACAAGATGAGGAACTACAGGAAATTTTTTATTCAGAAAGGCAAATTGAAATAGCCACTAAACGAATTGAGAAAGTAATCACTGAGGATAATAAAGCAGTGGGGAAATACACGAATTTAATTAGTCTGTTTGAGCTAGAGCTTGCTAAGTCACGTGACGAGTCACCCCGGAAAAGAAGACAAAAACCCAGAAGTTGGTGAGATGAGGAAGTCAAGAGAGAAATAGCAAAACGTCAGGAAGCTTCTAGGGAACACAAATATGCTAAGCAGTGGGGTGAACCGACAGATGATGTTGAAAGAAAATGGAAAATCTTTCTAAGCTGTACAAAGAATGCATCCTTTCTGATCAATTAAAAAATTTGGAGAAAGGGAACTCAGTGGCTGGCAGAAGTACATAAAAAGATAAAAAGGCAGCTGCGAAATTTCGGAACCATCTAAACTCCCTAAGAAATGAGACGAGCCTAGAGCGAAGGTTTGTAACTACAGTTCAAGGTGCTAGACTAGAAGGGAACGAAGCTATCGAATATATAAGAACAAGGGTAACAGAAAAATTTCAACGAAAAAGCGCTTTATGCACCACAATACACAAGGATGACTCAAGTGGCGCAATGGCTCCATTTTCACAAGAGTGGGAAAGAGCTGAGAAAATGGTTCCTAGTAGTACATCAACAGGCGCAAATGGCATTCCAATTATGCTGATAAAGACAATAGGTCCGAAGTCTAAGCAGGCTTTGAGAGAGGCAGTGAGCAAAATAATAATCGATAGAGAAGTTCTCGATGAATGGAAACTTAGCAGGATAAGCATGATCTATAAAGGAAATGGGGACAAAGCTGACATAAACAACTACCGTCCTATAACAGTGATATCAGTGGTCTACAGGCTGGCGATGCAGATTATAAAGGAAAGACGGCAGGCATGGATAGAGATTGAGAAGGTGCTGGGGGAACTGCAGAATGGGTTTTGGAAACACAGGAGGTTGTATGACAGTCTGTTCTCACTGACGCGGTGCATCGAAATAGCAGAAAAGGAACAAAGGCTCCTGTAGCTAGCATTTTTGGATATCAAGGGAGCGTACAATAGCATGGCTCAAGAGGGATTGTGAGGAATACTGGACAAACTAGGCGTGGAAGTTGGAGTCACTAATCTTTTAAATAAAATCTATAAAAGTAACAAGGTAGTTATATATAAAGTGGGAAAAACAGGTATCCAAGCCCACAGAAGTGAAACGAGAATTAGGCAGGGGTGGTCACTGTCACCCTTGTTACTCATGATGTACCTATAGGCTTTAGATGCCAAATTAGGGGGAAGTGAACTTGTCATCAACCTTTCTTTAGTCAAACAAGAAAAACTCATTGATCAGACGCTACCAGCATTATTGTGCGCAGATGATATAGTACTAATGGCCGACAACAAGGAAGATTTGCAGAGATTGATGGACATCTGCAGTAATGAGGGAGATAGGTGAGATTTTAGATTCATTAGGGAAAAATCAGCGGTCATGATATTTAATGATAACGAAGGTAGTGAGTTTAGAATACAGGAGTTCACGCGAATGATAACAGTTAAATAAAATATCTGGGCGCATGGTTAAGCAATCGGACCGAGTACCTAAGGGAACACGAAATATACGTGACGACTAAAGGTAACAGGAATGCAGCAGTGATGAAAAGTAGGGCACTGTGGAAGTACATTAGGTATGATGTTGTGAGAGGAACATGGAAAGGGGTCATTCTTCCTGGGCTGACGTTCGGAAATGCGGTCTTGTTCTTGAGATCATAAGTTCAAGCAAAATCAGAAATTAGGCAACGTGGAATAGGTAGGGTTGTTTAGGAGCTCACGGGAGTGCACCAAATCAGGGAGTACAATGTGCTATGGGTTGGACATCATTTGAGGGCACGGAAGCTAGCAGCAAGATAAAAGTTGAAAAGCGATTGAGAGAAATGGGGGAGGAGGGTTGGGCTAGGAAGGTTTTCTGCTACTCGTACATGAAGAATGTCGATACAAAATGGAGGAAGTGCACCAGCGAAATTGACTGGTAAATACTTAGAAAACAGCAGGTGGCTAAACCAAAAAGAACTATCGGTTAAGAAGAAAGTCCAGAAAACGGGACTGACATGTGGAGAATTGGCATGATTAAGAAGTCCGCACTAGAGATCTATCGACCTTTATGCAGGAAATTGCCAAGAAAAGGATCTATGATAATACTCGAGGTAGTTCTCTATGGTTTAAGGCCTGGACGGGAGTATTGCGAACCAAAACTTATCGGGCCAAATACGAAGGGGTAGACACAGTATACAGTGCGTGTGGAAAGGAGAAGAAACTGCCGAACACTTGATAATGTTCTGTAAAGGGCTTCACCCTATAGTTCAGGATGACGGCGCAAAATTTTTCAAAGCCCTGGGGTTTAGGGGCAGGGAGGGCAAGATAGGCTTTAAGCGGGTAGCCTTAACTAGAAGGAGGTTATCTGATTGGTGGCTAAAGTCAAGGCACGAGTGAAAATTAAGCCCTTCAATGCAAAGTACGAATCTTCAACCTCACTATGTAAAGGAAAAAAAAGATAAATATAATGGTTACTTCACTAAGTATTATGGCTATGTGGCGTTAGCCGCCTCCCGATCGGAAGGGTAAAGCTATATCAATCTATCCATCCATCCAGCTATAGCGCAAGTGAGGGAGTTTAGTAGATTCACTATAGATTTTTGAAGCAGAAATGGATGGATGGATGGATGGATGGATGGATGGATGGATGGATGGATGGATGGATGGATGGATGGATGGATGTGGCTGTACCCCTTGGATCGGGCGGTGGCTAACGCCACCTAGCCGTAATGCTTAGTGAACCAGAAACTAGATTTGTCTTTTTTTTCTTTTAATCAGTGAAAATGAGGATTGCACTTCATTGTAGGGGTGCCCTCCTCGGGGCCAAATTTAATTTTAAAATGATCAAATACTACATTTTTGCGGACCGCAACACGTGAGAAAACTTCTTACAGCAAGTAGTTTTTCTTAAAGATGTGCTGCGTCATCAATTTTTATAATAGTTTTTGCTCCAGCTAATTCAAGGTCAGCACCAGCCTATCGACATCATTATCCTCATTTCAACGTATAAGACGGTCAACGGTTGCGACGGCAGGTAACAGCTCGCTGTACGTTCAGATGTGTCTCGGACTGTTTCGTTTCGATGTAAATAATTCTAGCCTTTGCCGATCGACACACTCTTTCTCGCTCTGTTTATTTTGACTATTTCAAATGTTTTCGCGAAGGGGATTCAAGTGACATCCGGCGAACGAAGCGACCGTTGAAGCTTTCATCGGATGGACGCCCATTGCAAGCCGGGGCCGGTGAGTCGAAACCACTTCAGTATTTTAAAAATGGTTGCTTACCAAGCTAGTTGGTTCATTTCAACATATGCAGTTTTTTTTCTTTGCCAATGACTGCGTAGATGTCACACGGCGGCAGCGCATTCCAATAATAAATTTTCAAATTTTTTAAGGTAACAGGAATGCAGCAGTGATGAAAAGTAGGGCACTGTGGAAGTACATTAGGTATGATGTTGTGAGAGGAACATGGAAAGGGGTCATTCTTCCTGGGCTGACGTTCGGAAATGCGGTCTTGTTCTTGAGATCATAAGTTCAAGCAAAATCAGAAATTAGGCAACGTGGAATAGGTAGGGTTGTTTAGGAGCTCACGGGAGTGCACCAAATCAGGGAGTACAATGTGCTATGGGTTGGACATCATTTGAGGGCACGGAAGCTAGCAGCAAGATAAAAGTTGAAAAGCGATTGAGAGAAATGGGGGAGGAGGGTTGGGCTAGGAAGGTTTTCTGCTACTCGTACATGAAGAATGTCGATACAAAATGGAGGAAGTGCACCAGCGAAATTGACTGGTAAATACTTAGAAAACAGCAGGTGGCTAAACCAAAAAGAACTATCGGTTAAGAAGAAAGTCCAGAAAACGGGACTGACATGTGGAGAATTGGCATGATTAAGAAGTCCGCACTAGAGATCTATCGACCTTTATGCAGGAAATTGCCAAGAAAAGGATCTATGATAATACTCGAGGTAGTTCTCTATGGTTTAAGGCCTGGACGGGAGTATTGCGAACCAAAACTTATCGGGCCAAATACGAAGGGGTAGACACAGTATACAGTGCGTGTGGAAAGGAGAAGAAACTGCCGAACACTTGATAATGTTCTGTAAAGGGCTTCACCCTATAGTTCAGGATGACGGCGCAAAATTTTTCAAAGCCCTGGGGTTTAGGGGCAGGGAGGGCAAGATAGGCTTTAAGCGGGTAGCCTTAACTAGAAGGAGGTTATCTGATTGGTGGCTAAAGTCAAGGCACGAGTGAAAATTAAGCCCTTCAATGCAAAGTACGAATCTTCAACCTCACTATGTAAAGGAAAAAAAAAGATAAATATAATGGTTACTTCACTAAGTATTATGGCTATGTGGCGTTAGCCGCCTCCCGATCGGAAGGGTAAAGCTATATCAATCTATCCATCCATCCAGCTATAGCGCAAGTGAGGGAGTTTAGTAGATTCACTATAGATTTTTGAAGCAGAAATGGATGGATGGATGGATGGATGGATGGATGGATGGATGGATGGATGGATGGATGGATGGATGTGGCTGTACCCCTTGGATCGGGCGGTGGCTAACGCCACCTAGCCGTAATGCTTAGTGAACCAGAAACTAGATTTGTCTTTTTTTTTCTTTTAATCAGTGAAAATGAGGATTGCACTTCATTGTAGGGGTGCCCTCCTCGGGGCCAAATTTAATTTTAAAATGATCAAATACTACATTTTTGCGGACCGCAACACATGAGAAAACTTCTTACAGCAAGTAGTTTTTCTTAAAGATGTGCTGCGTCATCAATTTTTATAATAGTTTTTGCTCCAGCTAATTCAAGGTCAGCACCAGCCTATCGACATCATTATCCTCATTTCAACGTATAAGACGGTCAACGGTTGCGACGGCAGGTAACAGCTCGCTGTACGTTCGGATGTGTCTCGGACTGTTTCGTTTCGATGTAAATAATTCTAGCCTTTGCCGATCGACACACTCTTTCTCGCTCTGTTTATTTTGACTATTTCAAATGTTTTCGCGAAGGGGATTCAAGTGACATCCGGCGAACGAAGCGACCGTTGAAGCTTTCATCGGATGGACGCCCATTGCAAGCCGGGGCCGGTGAGTCGAAACCACTTCAGTATTTTAAAAATGGTTGCTTACCAAGCTAGTTGGTTCATTTCAACATATGCAGTTTTTTTTCTTTGCCAATGACTGCGTAGATGTCACACGGCGGCAGCGCCTTCCAATAATAAATTTTCAAATTTTTTAATGTCTACATCTGTCACCGAAAAAAAATTGTGTTACTTGCGGCGTGGCCTCATGTGTGATCGAGTCGCTTACTCAATAGTTAATTCTAAAATTCTATCGCCAGGTGAAACCAATCAGGCTGTTGCAATGAAAGAAAGTAAATAAATCACTGTCGCCTCGCATGTGTCTTCGTAGCTAGCCCGTATGCAGTCAAATATCATTATTTCTAACATGCTTAATTCGAACTTCCGGTTAATTCGAACTCACTTTGAGGTCCCGTCAAAGCTAAGGGTATTCCGATGGGCGAAAACGTCCGGTAATTCAAATGCCCAAGCACTTCCGACGGTTAAATCGAACATACTGCGCTCCGAAAATGCTCTCAAGCACCCCGCCCAATCCTGTCGCGGCACCTGCGACACCTCAACGCTTCCCGGGAAGAAAATGAAAAGGAAAGAAATGGCTGTGATAGAATGTTTGCTTTCTCTCAAATGCCAATCTGCCAAGCGCCCGAGGCACGCTTCTGCCTTTTCGGTCCCTGCCACGTAAAGACCCTCCTCCTTCCAATGCCGTGTGCAAAGAGAGTCAGAGCGAAAAAAAGAAAGCCGTCGCTGGGTTGAATGATTGTGTGGTTGAAGGAAAGAAAAAAGACGCTATCTTCTGCCGCCCTTGGTCCTTGCGAGAGCATGGTTCTGCGCCTTGACGGCAGGAGGGGCGGTCTCTCACGCGCCGGTGCCACGCTTCACCCTTTCCTTTCTCTAGCACCTAGCCTTTCTTCTTTCAACTACGCGTGCGAAGAGAGCAAAAAAAAACTGCCGTGGAGTGTTGGTTTTATTTCAAAGGCCGATCTGTTTATCTCCGCGTGGAGACGTCCCTCCTTTCTCGTTAACACATACTAATGCAAGGAATAGTGTGGAACTTGGACACCCCCAAATAAAAATTGTGCGGTGCATGCGCAAACACCGAAAGCACCCACAATTTTGTAGTGCGGGCTTCCTAAATATGAACGGTGCACGTCATGCGCAGAATTGGGAAGAGCTATACCGAGCTATGACCACAGAGCATATCCTGCTTTATGCTGTAACTGAAACCCATCTAGCGAGCTCGAGGAGCCAGGTATAATTCATGCAGATTGGAGATGGGAAGGCAAAAACAGAGCTGGTCATGATCAAAAGGGAGGGAGTGTGGGCTTCCTGTGGAGACGTGAACAGAAGTGGCAGCGAGAGGACAGGGACTGTGCTGACCATTTGTGGATGACGGGTGACTTGTTGGGGATACCAGTAGCAGTGTGTGTGGTGTATTTTGCTGTCAAAGGTTTGCACTATGAGGAAAACGAGCAACTGTTGGGGTGTCCTTGGAGATGCGGAGCGTCTAGCGAGCTGGAGGGAAGTGCTCATTTTGGGAGGCTGCAACGGACATATTTCCGAGCTGGATGACTATACAGATGCGAATGGCAAACTGCTTACTACATTGGCAGAACAGCTTCAGCTGGAAATCCTACACACTACTACATGTTGTGAGGGCCAAACAACTTGGTGTGCTCGGGGAAGCGGCACGTCTATCATTCTACGCCCTGGCGTCCGACGAGCTGGTGAAAGCCCTACGACGACTTCACGTAGATGAGGAGAGAAACCTTAGCTTCGGGAGCGACCACAATTGAATTCGGCTAGATTTCTCCAAAGCACAACACCGAGAGCTAGACTCGAAACAGAGATTCAACCCTAATAGTTATCTGCCAGTGAGATCACTTGAAAAAGTGGTGGAGCAATTCGAAAGGAGCCCAGAGAGAGGGAGAGAACGCGAAAACATACGACGAGTATGTGTCAATACTATGTCGTATCATGGAGAAGCATAATGTCACTGATGGCACAAGACCAGCTCGCTACGGCCGAAAACCCTGGTGGGACATGGAAGTTGCTGAAGCGCGACATGCACGGCGAGAAGCAAATTGCTCCCTTTGTCGAGCAGTCAAAATTAATGATGCAGTGCAAACCGACGTCATATGGCAGCGTTACCTTCAAGTCAAGCGTGAAATGCAGGCTCTTGTGCAAGTGAAAGTTTCTAGGTTCAATATGCTGTTCCTGCAAAAAGCAGGGCTCAGAAATTCTGAAACTATGTTCGAACATTAGACCAGAGGGAACAGTCTACTCAGTTTATTGCAGACAGCACTGGCAGCTCTGCCCCGGACATGAAAGAGGCCTTGACAGAGCACCTGAAAACTGTGTGAGCCACTTGTGTATACGAAGGACCACCAGGTCATTGACAGGAACTCCCAAGGTGTAGAAAAAACTGTTGTACAGGGTTTCCCGGAGGAAGGGGCCACAAAATGGGAAATCATCTGCATCTCTCTGGACAGTGCTCTTCCCCGACTCCTAGCCCACACAGCCCCAGGGCCAGATGGCATCCTAGCATGCTTACTTAAGTGCTTTGGGCACGAATCAAAAGAGCAGTTACTAGCCTGTTCAAGGACATCGTTGCGGGAGTAGACATTCTAGCGGACTGGCAGCCAGGCAGAGTCTCCCTCATACTCAAACGTGGAGGCAAGGCAGGGAACCTGCAGGACTACCAGGCACTCACAATCACCAGGACTATCTACAGGCTTTTTACCCAGGTGCATAAAGGCTGGATCAGTGGATTGGCTGAATGTAAAGGGCAGCTTACAGAGCTGCAGAACGGTTTTCGCAAGGAGCGGCGACTTGTCGACAGACTTTTTGTTCTCACACAATGTATAGAGATCGCCAGGAAAGAAGGACGTACATTGTTATGCTGCTTCATGGATGTCCAAAAAGCCTCCGATAATGTCCCACATGATATCTTGTTCACTCGTCTAGCCACATTGGGTATGCCGGAGAAGCTATTGATGACAATGAGGAGTCTCTACGCCAACAATAACATCACTGCCCAATTCGTCAATGTGAAGAGTGAGCCGCTAAGTGTCTGCAGGGACCTTCGGCAGGGATGTCTCCTTTCGCCGAATATTTACCTACTATACAAGTCAGGCATGGAGCGAGCACTGCTCCAGTCCAGTCTTGGATTCCGCCTGAGGTGTAGCACTAACAAAATCAATGAAAATCGACAGTTGCCTGGCTTGGCCTTTGCGGACGACGTGGTAATAATGGCTGAAAGCAACGCAGAGCTGCAGACACTCCTGGACATCTGTGCCACAGAAATGAGTTCACTGGACATACACTTCAACGCCAAAAAACCAAGGTTGAGCCATTTGCTGGCAACTTCACTGAAGCTGTAGATCTCAAGCTGGGAAGTAAGAACATAGCCTTGAAGACTACGTATAAGTAGCTGGGCGTGCTTCTCTGCTCTGAGGCCAGAATATATATTCAGCAGGAAGCCCATAGCCGCCAAGCCTCACTGCGTGCTAAGTGCATTCTTCGGCGCCGCATCTTGTGGGAGTACAACCGCTTCATCATGGTGTGGGACATATGGAAACTGATGCTTGTCCCCTGCTTGACATTTGCCAACGCAGTAGTCTGCTTGACAGCGGCAACTGGAGAATGGCTGGAGCGGCGGCAACAAGAAGTTGGCAGCACGGCGCTTGCGTGTCATAGAAGAGTGGCGAACGAGATAGTACAGGGGGACCTCGGCTGGTCTGGTTTCGAAGCACGCGAGGCCTCCAGCAAGTTAGTGTACTGGGATGCCTTCCATTGATGTGCAGAGAGCGCTGGAAAAGGCAGGTATTCAAATACCTTGCGGCAACGTGTATGCGTACAACTTGGGTGAACCGGGTGTACCAACTAGAAAAGAAGTACGTCTCATTCACAGAGCCGGTACAGGCGGAAACTTCAAGGCTCCAAACCAAGGAGGTGCGTGAACGGGTACGCGACAGGAAGGAGGAGCTATGGCAACACGCACTGAGTGGAAAAGCTACCCTCGAACTTAACCGCAACAGTAAAAGCACAATAGGCTCAGCTCTCATTCACGACAACCGCTCCAGGAGTTCACTTCTGTTCGAGGCACGAGCTGGCGCGCTTCCAACCCTTACGTACAACTGAACGATCGGCGGGGAGACTGATTCGGTGCTGTGTCGTGCCTGCGGAAGTGTGGACGACACAATTGCGCATGTCGTAATTGAGTGCGGATGAATAGGACTCCCACGCATGGAGTCATTGCGTTCTGGGCTGAGCTTTGCGGAGGAAGATAGAGAGACTGATCTGCAGGCAGCGAGAAAGTCAATGCAGCGCCTTGAATGCTAGAGGGCAGTGGTTGTGGCACAGCGGTCGAGAGCACAAGGTGGCACAGTTTACTGACGAGATAGAGGCAGTGCAGTGTCAAAGTGCGGTTGTGTTAGCAAACAAAACGTGAGTGCGCCTTTGTGCTTGTGCTTTCTTATAATTTTCCTACCCTTTTCTGCATGTTCGGTTTTCTTCTCTCTTGCTGGGCACGTCCGTTGGTTCTTTTTTATTGTTTTTTACTCTTTTTTCATTTTTATTTTTCACATCTGTGTGCTGGGGTGTCTTTACATAGCGTTAGTGCACCCGCCCGTTAAAAAGAGAACAGCAGCAAATCATCATCCTTATCATCATCACCACGTGCTGGGCATACTGTGGCCGCGTGGTGCTGCCAAGCGCGGGAGGCGACGCTACGCAGCAGTCGTCTTTAGAAAGTGTCGGCGCCGAACATTTTCGTGCGCAACGTCTTTCGACAGGAGAATGCTGAAGCCCATGTAGAAATGATTTGCAAGCTGCGTGCGAAACTGAATGACTCGCTGAAAGGCAAACGTGTGCAGACGCGCTTCGCTGATTACTTCAATTTATAACGAACGTCCTGTAATGTGTGAACAATTGTAAGTCTTCTAAAACTTCCCCTTCGTGTGTTTGCTCAATGCACATGTGTCACTTCGTGGAGAGACCTTCCTTTATGTAGCTTTCATTATTTCGAACTTCTTTTAATTCAAACATATTTTTGGGCCTTTCGAGTTCGAATTATCGAGATTCGACTGTATTAGAGAAAAAACGAACGAGTAAATAGTTTACTGCTGTCGCGTTTGAGAAACATCACATAACTGTGGGTCTGGTTTTGCTATAGTGGGACAAAGAAAGTCTTACATAAATCAGAAATACTTATTTTTCTGCCAGAGCCTCCTGGCCCACCTGACGTGGAAGCAGCTGTGAACAATCGGCAAGGAACCTGCCACATGACATGCCTTGTGAAGAAGCAGCCCTCAATGATACACGTGTTATGAGGTACCATTACATATATGTACACAACACTGCTATTTACTAGTTTACTGAGTTTATTTGTTTACTATAGAAACTTTTATGCATTGATTTCATGCATTGATATCTGGTGATGTTACTTCTTTTTCCAGACTGCCATGCAACGACACGTTGAAACATCTGAATGTCCACTACAACAAGTCACCTCACACATGCAAAGCGGTATTTGTGAATGTTTTACCGCGCATAACGTGGAGGGGTGCTTTATATTGGCCACAAGCATTGGCTGTCTATGGTGGCATGGAATCTGCACTTCAATAACGTTGGAACTGTAACACTATTAGTTAGATTGTGTGGCACTGCTGAGCTGAACAACACAGGTTTGATCCCAGCCACAGTGGCCATATTATGATGGGGGTGAACCACTAAAACTCTTGTGTGCTTAAGGGTTTGTTCGATTCGCCTGCACCACATGATCCATTCTACAAAGTGCTGCAACTCGCCAATCGTTTGAAAGGCTCAGCAATGACATCTTCCAAATTGCGCCATTCGTTTCAAGAAGCGCAGGAGAGGTACAGCACCAAAACTAGTTCATGATTTTCCTGTAGCTCCTACTATGACGGCGCTGGTTTGGTGCAGCCGCACCCACAGCTTAATAAAAAACATAGAATTAGACATAGCTACTGTACCCACCTCTACAAATGCGGCGTGCTTTGGCAAGATGTTTGCACCTCATGCAAATAAATGAACAAAAATAAGGATTGCACCTTGTCGGCACCTTGTAGTTCACCTCTGATGCCGCACTGCTGAACTCGTGCTGCACAAGTTCTGAGCTTCTTGTGCACAGCTGTGAACCAGTTCAGATTGGTGCACGTGAACTAAACTAACCCTTAAAAGATGGAAGCTAGAAAATATGAAAAATCTGTGAACATGAGGTGTCAGAGAAATTGTTTCGACAAGCAGTTTTGTCTCCTGTGATGCTACAACGTCATTTGTTTAAACCCCTGGAAGCCAGAAATAATTTAAATTGGCCAACTGTTGTACGACTCACGATCACTTCATAGTTGGCATGTGAGTTGTCAGAAATTATCATTGCATTACAAAATGAACACCCCCGCAGTCACAGGCATTAACAGGCTTTCCGATATTTAGTTGTGCCTTGTGACAGTTTACGAACAACACCCAGAACTGTTTTGTCCTAATTAATCATGTTTAGCTAATACAAGTTTACAAAAAGATACGCCAAAGCTCATAAGGCTGCACTCAATTGTTCTAGCTTTGCACTTATGTTCAATGGGCTCCAAAAGTAATAAATCATAAAGGTGATGAGCACTTGCAGCACACCTTCCTCAAAGACGCGAAGGCTGGCGTGAAGAGCAAGATTGTGTTCATTGAATGGGGTACTGTTTTTTTTTCACATAGCAGAGAAACGTTCCAGATTTATTTGAGCAAATCTGCTATTGTTTAAATTAAGTTGTCATAATTGTAGTGTCTACCACTAGGAAGTGAAATTCTGTGCACTACAGTGTTGAAAAATATCTAGAAAATCACACAGGTAGTTGAAACATACTTGATCTTGACTTATACGCAGCTACACTGAGACATAGTACATATTTTAAATCCTAACCTCTAAAAGTAGCAGGGAGAAAACAAGTTCAGCTATCAAGCAGAAGTATACTGAAAAAGTAAATACAATAGCAAGCGTGTAATAAATGTGACCTTTATTGATCCAGTATTTGGACAGATTCTCATCATTTACCACCAACTGATTTCACGAGTGCTTGCTTGCAAGAGTGCTCAAGTTCTATCGGTATGTCTGTGCAAAAAAGAGATTGTGCTCAGAACACGTAGTGTAGAACTGCACGCATCTGCAATTCCTTATTTAACAAAATTAGCAAAACTACATTGCTCTCTCTGCGCGAGTTATCTATCAGCAATAAGCAAGTTTCCTTCCCGATTCCACATCATGTATTCACTTCACCTAAAGATTGACACTACAGGGCAAGCGCCGCATCTGACGGGAGAATCGGACCCTTGTTTTGAAGCCACGCTAGTAAACTCAAACAGCGCAACATAATGACAGCGATTTTCATTCAGCAATCTCGATGTTTAGTTATATGCATATGCTTGTTAGCTTTCAAGAGTTTTTACACATGGGTTGAAAGCTTTCGATATGTATAAGTGACTTGTTTTGTTCAGACCCGACCGTATACATTGGTTGTACCGGCTTGTACACTCGCAATAAATGATGCAAACCTTACTTGATTGACGTTGTTTTTGCCAGTCAAGACCAATTATGTCACCTCCCTTCTGAAACGTTCCGTATGCGAGTCCAATATTTCCATATGTTTCCATAAATAATACATAGGTTTCCTATATACTTTTCATATTTTTCGTAAGATTCTTACGAAAACATACGGAATTATTGGACATCACATACGGAACGTTTCAGTAGGGCTGGTGATAATTACACATGTGAACCGTGATTTACAACGAGAAAAAAAACGAAACACTAGAGGAAGCGAGCAGCGTAAACCAACCGCGAGCCCCCCACCTGTAGAAGAAAATGCGTTTGTTTATTGGTGATGATAGTAGTACCAGCGCCATCTCACTTCGCGGTATTGCAGTTCAGTACGCCGCCGCTACGTATTTGCATGTTATTTTGATACAACAGCCCAAAGGTACAGTTTCCGTTCTCTAAGCTGGTAGGTGTTCTGTGGGGAGGAGGCGGAGCTACGCAGTAGAGGAGTGCATGTGCCTGCCAAATGACATTAGGGAGTTTTAGAAAAGCGCACTATGAGTCCTTGTGGTGCGGTCGCTGGCACTGCGCATGCGTCGTAACGCGAGTCAGCGTTCGCGACCTGCCCGTGGAAAATCTGAAAAAGCATGCGGTGATCGAGGCCCATGAAGTGTTGTGTGTAGCTTCCGTGCACTTCGTCCATGGAGCCCAAAGACGAAAAAATTCTTCGCCAAGATGTGCCACAGTCGGAAAGTGGTTCAGATGATGACGACTATGATCACCCGCAGCTGTCGGCAGTGGAGATCGTCGACGTTTTTGTCGAGCATTTAAGGTGATGATGTCACCTTGGCGCAAATATGGTATAACCGATTTGCTTCCCAGCGTAGTATGAGGCAAGGCCGAAGCATGGACTTTTTTAAGCCTGCCTGATGCAATAAAGTTCATATTTCTGACAAAAACAAATTTTTCGAATTGTTAAATTTTTCGAACTTTTTTTTCTGTCTTGCCAGGTCCAAAAATTGGTTGGTGACTGTAAAAAACAGAAGAGATCCAACGATCAAGGAGGCACCAGGTGTCGGTTAGCGGGACTGCAGCGGATGAATTTAGGGGGTGTGTTCATTTCAGGTGAGAAAAAATTCCAATTCGGCGACTGAAGTTGGGGGTGTGTATTGTGCGAGTGCATTCATTACGCCATTAAATACAGTATTTATTGTACATGAGCCTAGCCCTCTGCAATGAAACAATGCTCAAGCGGCAGATATCAGCCATACCTCATGGCGCAGTTTCTCCAGGATCTCTATCAGTGCCACGATCAGTGCTTCAGCAAAGCCCACCACATCGACCCGGCTGCAACCAAACCTCTCCACCACACTGCCGAGAGAACATGGGGAATGAGTGTAAACTCTCATACGCATGACTACACATTTAGCAACAAGTCCTCTGAACCAGTTAAGAAAACATTGAAGAAGAACTTTCAGACATGAGTCCAAAGCAAAAGCTCCATGTGCACGTTTGTATGCTAGTTGTCATCTCTTCTAGGTACTTTTTTATGCAGTGAAGAAGGCCCCTCCCAATGATCTCCGCTTCACCCCACCCTACACAAGCTACAAGCACATTCCAGTTCATACACACACAACTGAACTTTCTGCCTTGCCCAGTTGCACTTCCCTCCTTTGGAACACAGTCAACTGCTCCAATTGACCCGACAGTTAACTGTCCAAATGCTTCCCAGCTCCTCATCTTAAAAATTATCAGCTGTCTGTTTGTTCTATTCTATTGTCATTTACTATTTACCATAGGTAGGCAGATAAGGCATCATACACTGGCTACTTTAAATGCCAGTGCCAATTTCGCGCAACTCCATTGCCAGCGAAGGTCGAGTAAACAGCATTCTGCCAGTAGTATTGCAGAGTTGCCACTCCTGAATTAGAATGAATCCAAAATCATACCACATTTTCGCGACCCCAAAAAGAAAATGCAAAGAAATTGCGACAAAGCTTGGAGGAATGAAATTGGAATGGAATTAAGCACATTTTCCTCGGAATAAAATAGGAATGAAATAAAGTGTTTTTGGAAATAGAGGCCATTTTTGTCGATGCACTGATTTACAAACTTCAAAGACTAGTAAGACGCTTGAATTGAATAATAAAGTTGTAATTTGGAATATCCTGGCCAAATTGAAGCACGGTAAAGCAACGCACCTACATTAACTTTGTCCTTATATATATTGGGCTGCTCCAGCATTTCCCCCTATTCCTCGCATAACCACGGCTCTAAGCCATGGTATTAGTTGTGTGGAACATTGGCGGTGGCATACCCACTTTGCGATTCTTTCCCCTCGGTGGCTCATCAGCTGCCTGCTTGTCGTCCCATCCTTCACCTTGTTTTTGTTTCAGCCACTGTTGGCGACTTGGACAGATATTCAAATAAGCGCTTCTCCAAGTTGTGATGCGTACTGAATCTGGTGCGATGCTTGTGTTTACTGGAAGCTTTCCTATACCAGCTTGCGTACCATCTGAACCCATATTATATGCCTCCTTCTTTTTTTTGCAATACTGTCCCCCTTAACTACACACATGGGCGCCTTTGCCAGAAACTCTATGGCAAAGGCTTGTAGGTCAGCACAGCACACATTCGTACACGAAAAACTGTTGTAGAAGATGAACCGTACAGAGAGATATAAAATAGACTTTTGAAAGCAGTGGTTCGGGTAGCCAAAGCAGGCGATCACACGTAACCAAGGCGCCGCCTCCCCGAATCCTTTCAAGACAATGCGCTAAGTCGCTATTTTACCACCAACGCGTTTAATGCTTGAAGAATATTGCAACATCACCACTTGTTCAAACATGCACTCTTAAAAAAACGGTCTGCATATTCGTTTACTGAATGTTATTCGTTAACTTGTCACAAAAAGCACTAATTTCCAGGTAAGTGAAGGTAGTGAAATGCAGATTAGTGAAACTTGCTCGTCTGCTAAAGAGTTCCTGAATAGTGCTGATTGGAATAATTAACATTACTGAACTTTGAGTTAACCCTCGTCTATAGTGCATGTACATTGCAACATCAAGATACTTATATTACACAAGTTTATCATTTTATTTTTATATTCATTTATATATTTATTTATTTATTCATTTATTTATCAGATAATGCCGGCTGCCTTTTGGGAGCCATGGCAGGACTGGGTACATCACATTGCATCGTTTCAGTCGACAACCGGAATAACAAAAGAAACAAAAACAGAACAAATGCACATATGTCTTATGATAACAACACATGCGGCCGAATGTGAACTCAAGACGCGAACATAAAAAACAAGCCCTACAGCATTGGCAATAATACACTGAGGTATGACACAGGAGCAATAACACATACAGGATCGAGTGATTGAACAGCCGAAAGACGCATACAACATTTCAGAGCATGAGTGAAACGGCCAACGAACCAAATAAGCATATGGACCGAAGGACAGCTTACGTCAACTGAAGAATACCGCGAAATAAATGGTTACCCGCATACATTTCAAGCTGTAAAAGAGAAAGAATGACAAGAACTGCGCATAACATCACAGATAATCTTGCACGGCATTTGTGAATGCATGAACTGATGATAGGCCGACTATGTCACATGGAAGCTCGTTCCATTCTGCTATCGTTCGAGGAAAAAAGGAAAATTTATACACCTTCGTCTTAACTCGTGGCCTTACAATCGTCTTACTGTGCTTCCATTTTGTTGGCTTTGCGCTGTTATACTGCATGTAATCAGTGAAGCTCATTCTAATGTTACTGTTTACCATATCATAAAGCATTTACAGTCGATGCAGTTTCCTGCGAAATTCTAGCGTTGGAAGTTCGCTTAAATGTCTGAGGTTAGTAATGAACACGTGCCTGCCGTAAGAGTTGAAGATGAATGTTAGCGCTTTTTTTTGAACGCGTTAAATGCAATCGATGTCACATGTCATATGTAGAAGAAATGAGCGAAATGCCATTGTTCACATAGAATAATTAGTGGTCACTAATTACTTCATGTAATTACTATGGCAAGTATGCATGACAGCAACATACATAAAGGCATAAACAAATCACATACGAGAACATACACGTGAATGTGCATATAGAATTTAGTCGGTATTTACTGTAGTAGCCGTTCGAGACTATTTATGCTCCTATATACTTTGGAATAGCACCCTGTGTACTGGTTAATAGCCATATAATTTATAAAAATAACAGACCTTTTATACACATCATCGTCTGCCTTCTATTTGCAATAATGTATGCCATAACTTAGCCTGTAGTTTTTATTTCTAAGTAAACAACAAAAATAAGGCAGGCCTAATTTTCTTGAAGAGTGCCACAAATACAAGATATATGGTGGTGTTTAAAAGAGATCTAGGAACGTATGTGGCTTGGTCGTTACCTAGTTAAAATACCGAGAAAGCATTCCTGATTGAATGATTGATTTTGTGGGGTTTAACGTCTCAAAACCACCATATGATTATGAAAGACACCGTAGTGGAGGACGCCGGAAATTTTGACCACCTGGGATTCTTAACGTGCACCCAAATCTGAGTACTCGGGCCTACAACATTTCCACCTCCATCGAAAATGCAACCGCCACAGCCGGCATTTGATTCCGTGACCTGCGGGTCAGCAGCCGAGTACCTTACCCACCACACCACCGTGGCGGGGCGAGAAAGCATACCTGTTTACTGATGGCGAAAGCGTGAGCCTTGACTAGATGCTGGATATAGTAAAGAAATGCCACGAAGGTAGTAAAATACCTTCAAAACAAGTAAACGCATTTAATTCCAAATGTCTACAAACTTTTTAAATATTGTGCTTTCAAATTGTGCTTTCTGCTTACCCTGCAGAAACCATAGGTAGTGGGAGAACTGCCCCTATGGGAACTAGTCGTCTGGCTGCAGTGCCCGATATAAGCCACCAAGCTACTATACTTCGACCATAGTAACGTGTTTGGCGTACTTGTGCAGGTCTTAATGTATCTCATATTATGAGCTTTATGATGTTACAATCTTTATTAGCTCGACAAACCTATCATCATTTGCCTCCCCTACGTTGATAAATCGTAGAAATCGTGTCGATCCGCCCATTCATTCTAGGTGTCGGAACGGGACGACGATAGTTACAGCGCGAGAACAAAACTACGACACAGAGACAAGAAGGACACGAAAGACACGAGCGCTATCGTCATGCCATACCAACTAGCCCAAGCTGCCACTCTTCTAAGTCGGAACGGGCTAAGACTTTTTTCATTTCCAGCAATTGAAAAGAGCATAATTACTGCAAGTTGCAATTCCCCGGAACAGAAAGGAGCTGCCCATTCAGCAAAACTGGCTGCCAGGGGCAGTTGTCAATTGGGACGTTTGGAAGGACTTCTGAATGATTGTCTCTTGAATGACCAGTCATGTTCGAGGTGCCAAGTCTCGAATAAACTGTACGAAAACTTCTTCCGAGTAAAGCAAGCGTAAATAGAACTAATGGGCCCCCTTATTTTCATTCTGCTCGTGCTCACAATTAGAAAAAAAAATCCTACCAGAAAACTGCAAATGTGAACGAATCAGCGCTCTTTTGCAAACTACTGTTTAACAGAGCTTTCGGCTCGAAGAGCAAAGACGGCACTTGTGGCAAGCATGCGAATAGACCACGTAGATTGCCTCTGAAGTTATTGCAACAGCAAGGCAAGAGCTGCCACTGCTTGCCAGCAATATACGAACCCAGGGTGCTTGAAAAAAAAAGGTGCCCGAGTCCACATGGAAGCAATGAAATGGCTTGGAAGCCAGCATGAAAGCTTTCAGAGGAATACGTGGGAGCACCCTCGGCAAGGCAGCCTGCAGACAACTTGAGCGCGAATGAACACACTTCATGACAGAGGCACTGACAGCTGGAACACCTACACAGGTGAATTGAGGCACAGAATGCTGCTATTTACACATGCTGGGTGCCTTGTGGCAGTTTCCACTACTTCAATCGAGAAATGGTTGCTGTGCCTACACAACAGCCTGCTTGTAGAGGTGAGCGTGAGTCACTCCAAGATGTGGACATCATACAGAGAAACTGACATTTCTGTTGCACCAATAATGTTGGTGAAACATTACAACATTACAACATCTGTTGCCAACAATGACCAAGTATTAAGTAAGCCCGCAACATAGACATTAAAAATTGCGGCATGCAAGATCCTCCAGTTCGCAAGGCCCATCGCACAGTACACAGTCACCAGCCAAAGTAGGTAGTACGGCTAAGGACCCATTAATACATATAAACAGCTATACAAATATTGCTAGAATGCCTGCCAAACACAAGCAGCAAGGGCATATACACAAAAAATAAGCACTAAATAAGCCAGGTATTGCAACACTATTAACAGAATGCACTGCAATGGGTTTTCATTATTGCTGCAAAACATACACGATAAGTTAGTTTGTTGCTGGTCATAGCACGAGAGGCCAGTAAGTGTTCTGAAAGAAGATTCCACTGAAAAAGTGTATTTAGGATTCCGCAGTCCTTTATATTCCATGTATCCATTGTTATACTAAACCATCATTACTGCACGTTGCATCCATTACTGCACGTTGCAAGTTACTGCACGTTTCATCCATACTTTGGTACTCTACAAGTGGAGCCTAGTACAATAGGGTGCGACTCGCTTGGGTCGTCAGCTATAAACATGCAGTACAGTCGCTTTCAGTCGTTTCTCAGTGCCCATGCCACTCAGCTCGGTGCCAGCCAGGTGCTGCTTTTTTCCACCAAGTGGAGCACCCTGGAAAGAAATCTTGCAAACAGGCAAATGGCAGCATTGCACGGCAGCATTGCACTCCTGCTTAAATGGAACAACGGCCCTCGATGTGACTGGTTTCACACTTGCAGTCTGCACCCAGATTGTTAAACAAAACACATTTATCTGGTCTCTTTACGTTCTGTTTAATGAGCCTAGTGTATTTGAAATATATGAGATAAAATGATATATCAATTTTTGCTAGTTGCATTGATGGCTTTTTGCATTTGAAAGCAATGTTTGGTTGCTCTTCAAAAGCTGACAGCAATTCAGGCTTCAAGCTGCCTTCTGAATCATTTTTTCAGTCATTCTACCACTGTGAAAGTGCCTGGAAACTGAGCAACCTTACTTGTGCTGCCAGACGTCTGCTTAGGTACACGCCGATCTATACTCTGTTTGAGAAGTTGCCTTCAGCACTTTGGAGGCTACAGGGCCCCTTAACCAATAGGAAGGCCGATTAGTCCCTCCACATGTATTCATGTGCTCCATGTCATCTGCTCACCGAATTGTCTATACACACTCATTGCAGATAAGGCTGGTTTATTAACTTTAAAAATACAATAAAACTATAATAAAAAAGTTTCTCCTTCCTTGTGCCTGCTTATACGTATTCCTAAACACTGCACATAGTGCATTCGGTTAGGTTAGTTCATTTACAACGAAAGTAACAAATTCGGCTTTTTTCTTCTATTCATTTTACGTTGGCAAGGCACTGCTGAAGGCAGGTGGTACATATCCAAAAGGGCGTATGACTGACTTTGTCGTTAGTGTGTTAGACAGTTCAATCTAAGCAAAGCGAAGAGAGAATTATGTTTTTTGCCCCCTCTCTTTCTGTTGCCTATTCGAACAGTGCAAATTACTTTCCGAACTAGAATATCTGCTACAAAATTCCCTTGATGGTCCTCCTAGTATTCGAAAAAAAATAGATGCAGTGCCTCACTCTCGCACAAATGTTCATCAAGCCCAGTGTTTTGGCTCAGCTTTTTCCACAGTGAACAACTTTTCACACGAAGGTTAAAGCATTGTTTTCAAAGCACACACCAACTGAGGGTAGATATTTGCATTTAAAACACCTTGCTGTCGATTCCCTGTTCAAACAACACCAACTAGATAATTGGCATGAGCCCTGTCGGGCCTCAATGGGGTTGGCTCAAGCCAGGTCGGATCCAGAAGACTAAATTAATTGTCAAGCTCGAATCGGGCCCAGGTCTCACATTAGTCACTGGCCGGGTTAGGGCATGTCAACTTGAAAATTTCATCCCGGCTGTGGCGGCTGCATTTCCGATGGAGGCGGAAATGTTGTAGGCCCGTGTACTCATATTTGGGTGCACGTTAAAGAACCCAGGTGGTCGAAATTTTCGGAGCCCTCCACTACGGCGTCTCTCAAAATCAAATGGTGGTTTTGGGACGTTAAACCCCACATATCAACTTGAAAATTTCGGAACTCAGGTCGAGAATCGTGGCCTGTGCAGTACTCACACCCACCCGCTTTAACTTTGTTTTTCACAGCATCAGCAGTCGATCACCTGAGCTTGAAAACAAAAAATAAACATAAGCTCTAGAACCCATTTTATCACTTATAATATAGCTGAGTTACATTTTCCTCATAAGTTCACAGCAAGCCAGCGACACCCACATGCATGACCCAAAACGTATCGCACCATCTGTCGCAGAAAATGTGCAAGTTGTTTACATCCTGTGGAGGCTAGTCAATACACCTCTCTTCTACTATAAGCAAGCCTCTGTGTGGTCTCGTTACCCTAAAAGCTTTTTTCCAAAATTATGAAAGAAGCTTAAGCTGTCGTGTAGAAGTACTTACGAAACCATGTCTTCCATCACACGCACAATGGTTACGAACGTCCAAAGCAAGTCGTCAGTGTCAGTGTTGCATACCGCTCTCCTGTAGAATGGGTACTCATGCTGGCGGCCGCACGGTATCTTGATGCAAAGATTTCCCCTGCAAAACGAAAAAGGATGGCCCCACTTTTTCACTCACAAACACAACCTTTCAATTATATTTCAGTCCTTGCAAGGTAGTCTCACTACACTGCGAAAAAGACGTGCACAGAGGAATAATTGTTAAGCTGCCTGTGTGCAGTCACATAAATGCTGCTACAACAAAATTTTGCCACAACTTAGGAATTTTCCTCAAAGAACACTTGGCAAGCTACTATGAATTTACCAAGGCCCACTAACTGACCTATCTCCCCTGTCCTACAACCAGCAAGATGATGGATGAAAAAGCACAGCGGTTGGCCCTCAGACAACTGTAGCCGCAAACATACCCAAATCAGTCGTAATATCAAACTATAGTAGAGTGTCTACCAAGTTTGCATTTTGAAATTCCCCGAGATTTCCGGGTTTTCTCCCCCCCCCCCAAGTATTTTTGCAAAACTCCCTTAGTGGCACATAACTTTCTGCCACGTCAATGCAAGAAGGCACCATGCCACCCATTGCCGTCACTGTCTTGCAAGCATGTGTAATTTTTTGTGCGTAATTTTTAAGCTTTTCAAAAGGCGAAATCACTTCATAGGAGATTTTGAATGTACTAAGTGTGTAAAATTGAGAAAATTCTATGAAAAAATATCAGCAACAGTATTTTGGCGTCAGCATTATTTATAACTGCAAAGAGTACCATAGGCGAAGCTCCAGGAGCTCAGCTCAGCGGCACCAGTGGAAGTTTACATCTTTACCTATCTCCAGTCAACGCTGCTGTAGTTGTTCGGCGATCGATCGTATGATCGTCAGATTTTATATGAAGGGATGAGAAAAGGAATCCCAATAACTAGCACCGGGGACGCTGCTGGACGGCCAAGCACTTTGGTTATCATACGATGACCACTGTGCGTGACTACACTACGGCAGCTGCCGCCCCAGCGCCCTTTGCGGATCTATAGTATTATTTCATAACGTGGTATTTCTTGAAACACGGGTCAATGCAGAGCGCCTTGTCACACATTGCACAAACAAAAAGATGTCTGTTATTTTGAAGCAACGAGTTGTGTTGACACGGGCACCTCTGCGTGCGGCTGTCTTGGAAAGAATAAACTCTATAATCAAGGAGAGGAAGAATACCTCGTGAGCGTCGATGATGAGCGTCGAGCCTGCAACACTCGCTCATTTGTTAATATATTCTAATTATTTACGGTTACTGGGAAAATAATAATATTTAAATGCATTACGTCGCGTTTGATGTGGTGTTAGTCTTCTATCATGCCGTTGTCTTGTGCTCTGTGAGTGGGGTAACAGAATATGTCTCGACCATTACATGCCCCAATCCCGTTTGGTAAAAAAACCTCAAACGTGAATGACGAATTCTAGTGGATAGAGGTTGAAGCTCCCCTCTGGTTAACAGGTCTGGCACTGATGTACGATCATAGAGATTATATATAAAACGGACTGCTCTCTTCTGAATTGATTCCAATTTTATCATATTTGTTTTGTTACATGGTTCCCAGATAAGTGCAGCCTAGTCTAACCTAGGCAGAACAACGTATTTTGATTGATTTGTTGGGTTTAACGTCCCGAAACCACCATATGATTATGAGAGTCGCCGTAGTAGAGGGCTTCGAAAATTTCGACCACCTGGGTTCTTAAACGTGCACCCAAATCTGAGCACACAGGCCTAAAACATTTCAGCCTCCATCGGAAATGCAGCCGCCGCAGCCAGGATTTGAACCCGTGACCTGCGAGTCAGCAGCCGAGTACCTTAGTCACTAGACCACCACGGCGGGGCAACAGAACAACGGATTTATGCGCAAGAAGGCGTACAGTGGGGGTGAATAGTTTCAGTGCCCTGCGAAGAAAAAATAAACATTGTGTGTGAGCTATGACTTGGTCTATGTGTTAATTAAGACATTTAAGAGCACTCCCTGTTTTAGTTGATCATGCTAAAATAATGGCATCATTATGTTGGCCACTGAAAAAACAATTTCAGTGATTATTTTCGAAGCAAATAAACAAAAAACTGGTTGAATGAAATTTTACTTCATGAAATATTATTCTATACATCTATGCGGTTATCAGTATATATGTTAGACAAACGCTGTGATGTAGAACACTAGACACATATAGTCGCAACTGCATTTCCCTTAGCGACTCCAAGGATAGAGAATGATTAATTTTCTTCAGAACGCATTATCTGGCTGGGCTTAACATGGCGTCTTTTAGCTAGTCTCATAAAGCCAACCTCCTCCGGCACTCATCTCTTTGGGCTGAAACTACACGATTTAAGAAACTTCGCTTTCCTTTTGCAGCAACGTTTTATGTGTCTGGGGTCTTCTGTCTATACTCCAAAATCCCCCTGTAGTGTTCTAGAAGCAGTTAATAAAGAAAAACGTGCCTCACTTGGTACCTTATGCTTATGCCTAAGACGACTAGAAGGCAAGAGCCACTTCATTTTTATTGCGATAGCAATTACAAGGACATTTTCGACCGGTCTTTGCCATCGCTAGGGGCATAGGCAAGTTTTCGTCAGGGGGGGGGGATGGGGGAGCGCACCTTGATCTGAAGGGGGGCATGCAAATGGTATTATTGGGCTATATATATGCCATGGTATAAAAATATTTCGGGAGGGAGGCGCACATTCGCGATGTGCCCCCCCCTCATGGCCTGGCTATGCCACTGGCCGTCGCTATCATGCGTTGCGTATTATCCCAATCGATAACATCCGCCCACGCATCGTGTGTTTTAAAATTGGCAAAAGCGTGGAAGCATGGGGGAGGAACGCAGCTAAAGCAGAGATAAAAAATCCAGTTTCGCCACAAGGGCGAAGCAATCAATGCAATAGCAACTACTTGAAATGAAAAGGAGAATTCGTTAAGCCCTGCCATTAGGTTCGAGAAACTTTTGTGGAAGCACGGTTCAGCTTAGCTCCTTGAGGGAAAGGGGTCGCAAAAAGGAGGTACCGAAAGTGTGTGGTGAGGTGTGGGCATAAGCATTCCGGGTACAGGTGGGAGAGAGTGAACGTCCGTCACAGCGTCACCACTCTCCCCCTGCATCACCCCCCTGCCCCTCTTTGTCCGCCAGAGTCTCTGTGCCACTCTTTAATATTTCAATGTAAAGGGCTGACTATAGGCTCCACCTTAACCCCAAAGGTTAACAGCAGCACACCCACTGCTGGCTCTAATAGAACAGCCAAAAAAGAGTTTGCAAATGCACTGGTCAGTCACATCAAGCAAGCCCGGAGGAGGCGCTCCCTTTTTGCTATTCTTTTGTTTCTCTCTCGTGTGAGAATGCTGGCACCTTAAATAGCCAGCGAAAACACTAACTGTACCACAGGGTCACTGCCTTCCCTCCGCTAAAATGAAGCGTTCTCTTTTTTTTTTAATTATTGTGTGTGACTTTCAAAAACTGCAAAGCCATGCGCGATTTCGCTGCTCCGATTCGGCAGGCAGCATGTTCTGGCGCTAGTTTCGCCTCTCGAAAACGTACATTGAACCAAGTTGAACCTTGCTACCATTGCTAAAAATAATTCTTTTACTACAGGGCCAAACAATTTGCTCAAGTGGCCAGACAAAGCAGTGGATGCGCGAGGCAAAACTGCTTTTCAGGGAGATTTTCCTATGACCTGGAAGAAACGTTCAAAATCCGGAAGTCTCCCGGGTGATCCGGGAGACTAGGCAGGTATAAATATGATGGCAAAAGAAATCAGTCAGTTCAGAACAGCTGCCTCAAATCCACAAAAAAATCACAAATAACAGCATGTAACTTTCGTTTACGTACTCTTATATGGATGTGCTGCTGAAAAATATTCACGAATATAAGGACAATATCAATTAACTGAAATGAGAAATTTAGCTGAAAATGCACAGCTACCAGCAATGAGTGTGTAGGTGAGGATGTTTTTCATTGCATTGCTAATAATAAAACACTAATATAATATCAGTAATAAGAGGCACGACATACCTCAGCAAGCTTCTGCTGATGGGTGTTCTATCCTAACCATACAAGCCAAAATCGCGGCCAAAACAAACATGTACAAATTTACCTACATGAGTAATATAGCGGTTCTAAAGTCAGATATTTTGTGTGATGCAACAGACATCCAAATAGTTCATGTACAAGCATAGAAGCTACGAACTTTTGTAGTCAATGTGAAGGAAAATAAATTGCCGCGGTCTTCATCCGGCCATGGGCTCCCACGATTGTGAAAACCTGTGTAACAGTAAAATTGACCATTTCAAGAAGAGTTAAACAACATAAACATGATGTCCCAAAATGACACGTGACCTCGAATGCCCTTGCTGAACATTTCATTTCATTTTATTTTCTTAAAGAGCCGCGAGGACTATTACATAAGGGGTGGGTAATATTAAACACAAAACATAAAAGCCAAAGATTTAACATTAAAAGTGATTATTGATATTTTCTATGAACGATGATGGGCAGAGAATGGTTGCAATTTCACTGGGAAGGCCGTTCCAGTCTGGTGCGGTACGTGGGAAAAACGAGGCAGAAAAAGTAGAAGTCCGGGAGCGTGGCCGAGCAACTTGAAGCAAATGGCTCGTGCGGTGAGATATGCGTGTTGCAGGAACAATATAAGGTGGGGCATGCAAGGAACTATGAAAACGTTTGTGGAACAATGACAGGCTGGCTATACGACGGCGAAGTTCTAGATCTGGTAAACAAGATTCTGCTTTCAATTCAGATACGCTGCCAGTTGAAGTGTATGAACAGTGAATAAATATAGCGGCCCAGTTTTGAAGCGATTCGATGGCACGTGTAAGATAAGATTGTCGAGGGTCCCAAATCGGCGATGCGTATTCTAGTTTAGGTCGAACGATGGATTTGTATTCTTGTAATTTTACGTGTGGTGGAGTGAGGCGTAAATGGCGCTTCAGGAAACCCAGTGTTTTATTTGCAGATGAAACGATATTAGTGATGTGTATGTTCTATGAAAGATTGCTACAAAGAGTGACGCCCAAATACTTGAATGTCGGAACATTTTCTAGCGGGATGGCATTAACTGCGTACCGATACACAAGCGGCATGTGGCGGCGATGAAATGAAACGACTTTACATTTACTCGGGTTAAGTTCTATGAGCCAGCGCTCACACCATTCCTGGAGGCAGTTTAGGTTGGCTTGTAAGCATGACTGTTTTGAAGTGTCAGTAACAATGTCATATATAACGCAGTCATCAGCAAACAGGTGGGTTTTACAGGTTAGGTTTGAAGGCAAGTCATTTATGTATATAAGGAATAAAAGGGGACCAAGAACCGAACCCTGGGGTACTCCGGACGTTACTGGAAAAGTAGTAGAGATACGGTTGTTGATATAAACAGACTGGGAGCGGTTTGCAAAGAATTCTCTGATCCAATTTAGTATGTACGGGTGAAGATTTAACTGGGAAAGTTTTAGTAACAGTCGGGAATGGGGTACTTTGTCGAACGCTTTGGGAAAGTCGAAGAATGCGGCATCGGTTTGTAAGTTACAGTCCAGGTTAGTATGCAAATCATGAACAAATAAGGCCAGTTGCGTTTCACAAGAGAAACCTCTGCGGAACTCATGTTATGCTGGATGAAAAAAGCTGTTTGAATGAAGAATGTCTATGATATGCGTGTAGATGACGTGTTTCATTGTTTTACAGGGTACGCTGGTTAAGGATATGGGACGATAGTTTAATGGCGAGTTTTTGTTACCCCATTTGAAAATCGGAACGACCTTCGCGTTCTTCCAGTCATCTGGTAAGCGTTCTGTTAATTGTGACTGTGAGAAGAGCCAGCATAGAAATGGTGCACTAATATATTTTGTGTTCTTAAGGAATTTGGAGTTGATTTCGTCAATACCAGAAGAGGAGGAAAGTTTTAATTTGTCAATTAGGCACATACTTCCACCAGCAGTAAACGATACCGGTGGCATAGCACATTTTATAATAGTGGGTGGTACTGTAAATGACACGTTACTTTCTTTGGTAAACACGGATGAGAAAGCGGTGTTGAAGATGTTGGCGCAATGATCATCGGTGAATACGTGACCCGATTTAATGGTAAGAGTAATTGGGGCAGTATGCGGGGGGTTCAATACCTGTCAAATTTTTTTTGGTTGTTAGTCAGCATGCTTAGTAAGTCAACGTTGAAAAAATTATTGTTTGCGTCTTGAACTGCGCATGTATAAGCTTTTTCAGCCGCGTAGTATTTCTGCCATTTTTGCGAGTCTTCTAGTCTTTTTGCGAATCTAAACAGACGTTTTTTTCTTGTTTTCTAATCTTTTCAAAGTTTTAGAGAACCATGGCTGTTGGCACTTTGCGCGGAAGCGGAATTTCGGAATAAACCTGTCAGCCAATTCATTGACCTTGTCCTTAAACAGTGTCCAGTTTTCTTCGACGGACCGGGAAAAAAAGTGGCTTCTAGACTGGATAAGAATGCGTTAAGCGCCAAATTCATTGCTTCATAATTGCCCTTGTCGTACAACCGAATGGCTTTTTGGGTGTTTTGACGAATTAACAGTTTAAATGCAAATTCGGTATGGATGACCTTATGTTCACTTATTTCGGGGAGAGTCTACAAGCCCTCAAACTGAGTGTTTAAGTGCACGTGTTTTGGTAAAAAAAAGTTAAGCTGGCAACATGCCTGCCCATGGAATCCCACCACATACAGACAACTGGGCACATGCTGAACAGGAGTGATGGGACGCTTTCGACAATGTACTCGCAAGGCTTATGTCATATACTTAGGTATATTTAAAGGGGGACTAAAAAGCTAGAAACATTGATTTAGTTTTGATTGACAAACTGCACTGTGAGAACTTTGATGCCTTATTTTTCACTATCATAAGAAGAAAATAAAAGTTGAAGTTTCATTCTTAAATTTTGCTCATAAATCTCCGCACATGAAGACCTATTTAAAAATGTACTTTTTGTATTTTCATGACATTGGCCTGAGAAAATTCTCTACAACTTCGTGTGCTAGATATATGGCACCTTACAGATGAAAATGTCTTTCATTTTATTGAGTAGAAGTTGTGTAGAACCCAGTAAGTCTTCAAGATCTATGATGTCACAGCATTTGGTACAGGAATTGAAAGGTGGAGTCTCCGCCCGCATTTTAGTGGTGCGCCTTCTCGCTTACTAAATGTCGTGCCTCGGTAAGAATAGTGTTTCAGAGATTGTGAAAGTGTCCTTTCATAACATGTGAAAAGTACTTTTGCTCTTTCACGTCCTTTCAAATATGCTGACCCTGTATATTGGCTTTTATTGTGAACAAAACTCCTACATGAGGTGCCGAAATGTCAGTAAAATATATTTTTAGTGATGTATTTTTTTGCATTTGCACTAAGAGGAGACAGTTATGGATTTTGCAAGGGTGAGACCCGGTGGTCCCCATGAACTCTTTGACGTATGACGACGTTGTCAAATGCCTGGAAGACCATTTCAACCTTCAAGCAACTGAAATAGCCTCAAGCTATACCTTCTTCCCACGAAGGCAAGAAGAGCAAGAAAACGTTTGAAACTACATTGCTGAGTTGAAAAGACTTGCTGTTTATTGCAATTTGAGAACGACATTAGACCGTATGTTGCGGAGCCGAATCGTTTGCGGGATTTGGGACGAAGAAGTGCGCCGGTGCTTCTTGGGCCACAAGAAGTTGACTCGTGCAGAGGCAGAAGAATTTGTCTTCGCTTCTGAAAAAGCGAACAAAAATGCTCGTAGCATGCAAGCTCCACACGCACTAACTGCAGGCAGTGGCGTCAACATGGTACGGAAACAACAGCAACGAAAGAAGTACAAGAGAGACACCTACTGCGAAGGCCTAGTCTCTCATGCGACAGATGCAAAGGGCCGCATACCACGGCGTCGTGCCGACATCGCAGTTCCATCTGCCATGAATGTGGCAACAGAGGACATCTTGCTAGAGTCTCCAAAAGAACCCACGCTCCGACGTCGGGACCGTTCGTCGTCGGCGGAACGGATTGGGAAAATGAAGAAGAGATTTTGTTTCGTCTAGTCGCACACAGTTTGGAAAATACGCGTTAGTGCAGTCAATTGAGCACACCTTGATGTGGGAAAGCCGTCGACTGCGAATGATTGTCGACACGGCATCACCACTAAGTGTAGTTCCCAAGAACGTGTACACTCTAAGGCAAAAGGGTGTTAAAAAAGTGTGTGGTTCGTCTTTCTGGGGACCAATAGGGCTGCCACAACCATTAATCCCTTTAAAGGCTAACGGCACTGGGTCTAACAGTTAGTCCCCACAGATGAACTCAAGGGCCTAGCATTTAGTCCTCACATTTGCACCTTAGCTGTTAATCCCCACATTTACACCTTACTGTTCAACCGTTAGTCCTCACAGTCCACCTTGCCGGACGAACGGTTGATCCACTCAAATACTCTAATCGAATAAACTTTTTGTCATCAGATCAAACATTGTTTTTTGTTTATTTTCCGCCAGGCCTAATACCTTTTTCGCCTGCTTTTCTGCGCAGTGAGCAACAAATCGCACAGAAACGAACACGCGAAAAAGTAGTTAGCCACCTATATGTAACTGCTTTCGCAGTCACGGAAACAACGAACAACAAAAGTGAGACATCCCTACTGAAATGTTCTGTATGAAATCTTGCGGAAAATATATAGACTCCGTAACATTGCCTCATGCTACATACGGCAAAATATGGAGTTTTATCGAAATATACGAAAGTTCTATGGCATATACGGAACGTTTTTTATGGAGTATATTGAAGGATAAGAAAATTGTATGGCGTATACGGAATGCTTTTTATGGAGTATACGGAAAATAAGGAAAAAGTATGGCATATATAGAACGCTTTTTATGGAGTATATGGAAGGATGAGGAAGTTTTATGGCGTGGATGGATTCAGTTTTATGGAAAGTATGGGACGATAAGGAAATTTATTGAGCATACGGAGAGTTCATTATGGAAGATATGGAAGGATAAGGAAAGTGTATGGAGTGTACACAAGCTTTCATAAGAAAAATGCGGAACGTAAGGTCTTACGGAAATATACAGATTTTGTAAGGTACTTACAAAAATGTGCAATAGTGTATGAAAGGCATGTGGATTGTTGCAAAAATTGGAAAATCTACATTTGTTGTTACAATTTCAGCAGGAAATCTGAGCTCTATATAATAATAAATGAATGCACAGTGACATATATAGTACAAAAGAATAACGCAGGCTAGTCCGTGTTGTCAGTCACCGCTGTTCGCCCTCTTCCAGAATGAATACAACTTCTGCAGATGACCAGGTGCTAAAGTCTGTGACACGGAAAATGTGTCATTTACAAGGAATGACAATAACTGTCATTTTACTTCCATGCTGTCACACGAAAACAAATCAAGCAAAAAGGCATAACTTCAAGGGCTCGTTTTTTTGGTAGAAACAATATTAATGAGAACTAAATTCAATGCGATCGAACTTGTCAATATTGATGAAACTGTTCTCATTAACATTGGCAAAGAGAAATGTCTTTTTAAAATATCGACCATGAGCTTAGCCCTCCTAAGCACTGACAAAAGATATGAAAATTGATGAAAACTAATTGCATGTAGCCTAAAAATACTTTTTATTGATAAAATGTGCTCCTACAATATAAATACAGCTATACACAACTTGCCACAGCTTCACAACAGAAACGAGGTAGGGGTAGAGGGAGTGGGCAGAAAAACAATTAGGTATGAGTGCACAACTGATATGTACGGACACATAATGGTGCATATCATTGATGCTCGGATGGTCGTGTATAGAGCTGGGTCGTTTTGAAATTTTCAAAAGCATTGTTTCAGACCACCATGCAGAGTACGCTTCAAATGTAGTGCTACATAAGACACATTTTCTGGGCAAGCTTTAATGAATAAGAGGATTATAGGTGAAACAAATGCTTTAAGATATATCATGGCTGCATGGACGCATACAAGCTATGTAAAGCGCAATAAAGTGAGGACGCATGAGCTTCCCTTGATGCTTCAGTTCTACATCGATGCTTCAACTGTGCTGCAAAGAAATTTAACCAATGTCTGTGTGTGCAACATTGTCAATTTTAAACTATCTTTATGTATATATAAAATTCCTACTGCGAGTTAAGCTACGTAGCACTTCATAACTGTTCCTGTTATTAAGGGCAATTTTTCAAACAATCAACATTATTCATTTTCTGACTCATGACTTCGTGCCCGCAATTCTTTGTTTGGCTCGATCACAATTGTGCAGCCCTTATTTGGAGGAATCAAAAAACATCAATCAAAATATATTTTGGAACTGCTTCTCGGTGATATTGCCTTCCCTCAACTACCACAGCTTGAGATGAGTCATATAGCAAGTCTCGCGCATACCTAGGGCCTACCCTTCAAGAAGCTGGTCCGGCTGTGAAATGCTCAGTTTTTCTGAAATAAGTTTTTGGTTTGAGTTTTCTCACTTCTCGAGTCCCTTCACAATCAAGCAAGCCCAATGTACCCCTTAGTCCTTAATTTTGTTATAATATGAAATAATTAAAAAAATGTAATAATGAAAATAAAAGTACTAATAACTGTTGCACAAAAAACACAGTTCCACATACGTACTTGAACGCATTATTGCTTTTATTTTGTTTTAGTACCTAACGCATTAGAAAAGTTAGCAGTACAATAAAAACGTTGAAAAAAACTAAAAAAAATTGAGACTTGGCGGGATTACAACCTGCGCTACTTAGGTGTGCTCGAGTACGCGAACTGAGTGCGTTAGCATGCCAAGCTATTCGCTCTTGACAGTGGGTGTGCGTTTACGTTATGTATATAAATTTGCTGTTTACACGCTATGCGTTGGCATATTTATGTACGATATGCGATCGTATCTATTGTTGTGTGCATAAGTTTTGTGATTTATTTACGTCACATGCTTTTCGCATGTCTTTCAACTATAGATTGCCGCCCCGTCGCGGTTGAAAACAAGTATTTTTACACCTACACACAAGCTTGAGCAGTTGAAGGTTGTTTCCCGGGGCTCTCTTGCCATTGAGTCGGCCACCACAGGAAATTAGAGTGATACGCCATTAACCCCTGTATCTAGCTGTATTCCACTTAGTAGCTCTATCGTTCGATGACAAATCGAGCGCGGGGCGCAACGCTATTGCGCACGACCATGCCTCGCGTAGCGGCGACATCAACTGATTGCGCCGGCCGGCTTGCTTCGATTTGCTTCAGAGCGAAGAAATGTCATACCTTGAAAGATTGTGTACTGCACTATGTCAAAATGTTACTGCTTTGTAGTCATCCAATGATTCATTGAGAATTGATAACTCTGATATGACTACTATAGAGCTTTGCATCGGCGACACGCACCGAACATAAAACCGCACTACGTCTGTCGTAGAAGCAGTAAGAGGCTGTCGTCTGCAAGAACAAAAACAAAACAAAAGTTGTGACTTGTTTTTTGAAAACCCGTTTATCACTTTTAAAATTATTTTACCAGATAACATACATTTTTTTCAGTTTTTAGCAGCGACAGATGTTTTTTTTTATTTTCCTCACACAGATATCCAAGTCAAATCCATTCACAGCTAAAGCCACATGTTGTTTGTCTTCTTTGTTTTAGTGGGCATGCCGTTTCGATGCGTCTCTCATGTGTTCGCGCTGCTACACACGAGAGCACGAAATGTTAAATTTACGCAAGGAAGCGCCGTTCCTCATTCGTGTGATGTGCTGAGATTGCGCCCCATTCCCGCGGTTGTTCGAATGCGGATCAAGTGCGAGTCGTCCAAGGATTCGGCAGGTTGGGCGGGCGCTCGAAGGATTCCGAGGTGACAGCTGACGCCTGTGGTCGCTTCCCTCAAGACAGTGTGAAAGAAAATAAAGGTAAGGGGGACACTTTTTTATGTAGACTAAGTATGCCACTCAGTGCAAGTGTGTGTTGCCGCACTCGAACGAGGCGTCGTGAAACGGCAACCTTACGCGCCTTTGCGAGTGCAGTTGCTGATTTGCTTTGACAAGGCTAACGCCAGCAGAGCCATGGCGCGTCGGCGCGGCCTTACTGGAGCTAATTCGCGACAACTGCAGCAACATGCATGTGTATGGTGATCGATTTTTTCATAAGTGCAATGTAATGAGGAGGACGCACACGGCGCTTGCTACTTTGTTGAATAAACGAAGCCTGCGGTGCTATTTGATGCAAAGCAGCACTTTCTTCACGTTCGCGAGCGATACAAATTGTAACTTAGCTCAATTCACCTAGCCAACCGCCTGAGTGGGTTGATAAGCATACGTTCACAGTAGAGCGTTATTATACCCCTAAACAGTGGCGTATGTTTGTTAAAAGATATAATGTGTGTGCCTAGTGTAGAGAGAGAGGTGTTCGTGCAATCTGTATATGTACCTGCAAGACGCCTTTGCTTGTAACTAATAATGTACTGGCCAGCACCTGTTGTGTAATTGCTGATGCAAGCACTTATAGCTTTGATGCGTTAATATTTCTCATCTAACTCATCAGGTGTTCGGCTGTTTCAGCACAAACAAGGCGAAGAGAAAAGGAAGACGGGTAATGACAGGACCAGTGCCGACTTTTGTTTGCAGGAGAATACACATGTTGGTGTATTTATTGTGACAGCCTTTCTGTGTTGTTCTTTTGCCCAATTTGTGCAACGACACAGTTGTCAGCAATATGAGAGAGAACACTGAAATTAGCTTTTAAAGATCTTGATGACTAATTGCTAGTAATGCACAGCACAAAGTAAGAACAAAAGACATCACTATGATCATTGTGGGACGAGTACAGTCTTGCATCTAAAAAATATATTGTGCAAAATGTTGCCTAAGTGAAAAAACCTTTCCATATTTGCAAATAGTGTGACGTCACTTCGAGCACCGTGCCAGCCATTCCCTCCCTCTGTGCATGGGCTAGTTGGCAAGGAAGTTGTTGGTGACGTTCCTGATTGACCACTGATATGTATGCGATTCTAAACCTGTAGCCTAATATATACGTAATCTTTTGTGCAGTTACATCGCTGCATCTCACACCTACAACTTACTTGCATATTTACTATGCTCCCTTAGGACCTAACACACAAACTTGTAGTGTGCATTGTCACTTCATGAATATCGAGCGCTAAAGGTACTGAGGATATGTGAAAGAAGAATCTCTGCTTATTACATGAAGACATATGAGGCGTTCGATAAAACGAGTTATACCTTTATTGGGCTTGCGTACTCATCGGGGCGATTCATACATGCAGCTTCAGCAAATGGTATCTTCCAGCCTGGTGACCATGCAGTTTTTTTCTGCACACAGCGCAATCACTGAGCTGTACCCACTCGCAGATGGTCGCGTCAAGTGCATATTTACCTTGACTAAAGTGTCAAATCAAGTTTTTTCAACGACCGGTCCCTGGCTCGAGTGCTAACATCTTCGCAAACAAGACACATTGTTATTGACACTGCACACACCACACACAATATTCTCAGTTGAACCGATATTCTCAATACCTTTCAATGGACTCTACATGCCGCAATCAACAGTGCACATTTTTGAAGACTGTGCCGCTGTTCCTCACACAGGTCACCACGTGTGTTCACTTCTTCAAGATAAACAGACAGCGTGGCAAATATTTTACCACACAGCTAGATGTTTGCTGACACATAATACAGCTAGTGTCGGCATTGTAACGTGAAGTGTAAGCTCTGAAAAACTAAAACTTGTCCCAAACACCGCACGACTGTACCTGGCTAAGCCACCAGCAGGAGTGTTTTTCCAGCCACACCTTTTACGTTTGCCAGTGACATCATGCTGTGACGTACCTCGGTAGGAGCCTATCGCTGCATACTTCATGTGAATGGGGGTCCTGTTAGAGAAAGCAGGCATTGTTGATTTCGTAACTTCTTCATTCACAACTGGATCTTCATTTACACGAGTTGTCTGACTGATATTCAGGCGAACTTTTGTGCAATAAATTATATAGGTGGCAGTTTATGCTTGCCCTATACTGTTGTTACTGGTGTTTCTCGTCGTTTCTTTGCACTGATCATTACTGCTCACCTACAGAAACTGGCCTAGCTTGCTGTTGTTTTGGACAAGATGCAGCTGGCAAGTGCGATAGTGTTCGTAACTCGAAATGCTCAAGCAAAAGTTATCGTTTCATATTCAGTTAGTTGCATTCATATTAGTGCATTAAAAGTAATCATTGATTAAACATGAATCCGTGTTTTTTCACATAATGCTCACAACTTTTATATCAAATTGAATGGTGTTTATAAAAAGCATAGGTTTTAGCTAAACTTCATGCTGTTTTCTTCAGCAGCTGAGAAAACGCTATTGCATGCTTACTTGCCATGAATTGGATTGTGTTTGAAATACATTGCAATTCTTCACCGGACTGCCAGTACACTTCACATTGGTGGTGCATTTATTAACAATGGTTTGATTAATTTTTAAGAACGGAAAGAAAAAAGCGGCAGACCGCGATACTTACTTGATATTGGCATCCGTTTCGCTACCCAGCGAATTATCATGCAAACTTCCTATAGAGTGGTTATGCGTCTTGCATGTGTGTCTGTAAACCAAGAACTTTGGGTAGAACTATATTTGTTTTACAAATGATTGCAGGACTGTGGAGGCTGTAGGGCTGCTTAGCCAATATGAATGGTGGAATCCATGGACATGTGTTCAACCATGCTGCATCAGCTGCTTGGTGTTTTCACGGCATCTGAACAGATGTGTTGGGAGAGTAAAGCAAGCAGGTTTAAACACAGGGAAAAGTATAATATGGCAGCACCTCTTGTGCGTGCCTTACATCCCAAGAATATCAGATATTTATCTTGCACCTTGTGGCCTGTAATGTTTAATGTGATACTTCTTTTTGCTTTATATTTGAGTCTTGATTCTTAGACAGCAATGTATTTGTGTTTGACAGCAAGTGTTCTTCAACAAATAACTGATCTCAATAATGACAAAACACCCTTCATACTTGGCCCTTAGCATAAGCTTGCACATATCTATAGCACATTCAATTGTTCATTTTTTTCTGTGATGATAATAGGCAAGTAGCAAAGCATGTTCAGATTGGAGTGGTCAGTGACGTCTGTTTAGGCTGTGCCATATTGCTATGCAACCAGAGTTACTTGTGGCCACATATACAATGAAGCCATATGACGTGCATTCTAAATGACATTATCATATCACATTTCACTGCATATTAATATGTGTCGAACAAATGCAGATATCTTAAGCTTGCCGCTATAAAGGGATCCTAAACCAACACAGGGCTGAAATTTAGTCGTGGTGTTGCAGCTGTGTATGACTCTGCAATGGATGCATAGCCGTGATAATTTTTCTATATGTAGCCGCAATAGTAATGTTATACACATTGGACGATACAAAAGAGGTCCTCGCTCATTTCGCTTTTTTTCGCTATGCTTCTTTCTTGTCTCTTCTTGCCTTGTGCTCCTCCTCACTGTGCAAGGAGCAAGAACAGTGGGAACACAAACACGTATTTAAAAAAAGGTAAGGTGAGCACTCAGGGGCTGAACACTTCCTAAAGACTCAAAGAGGAAAAGGTATTGTTTCTCGCAACTTTTTGGGCACCCATAGCTAGTTGTGCTGCTGCAGTTGTCATTCTTGATCACCTATTCATTGTTGAGGACATCATTGTTGAGGACACTATTTTGAAGTCGTTACACACATTTGCTTGAAATGTTAAAAAATAATTTGAGGTGATTTGACACTATTGCAGTTACATACAGAACTACGTTTCAATGCGTAGGCAAAATCTGTTCACTGTTAATCAATCCTAATGATATCTGAAATTCAAAAAATATTCACAGAAAAGCTCAGGAAAAGGCTAAGTGGTTGCCCCTTGAACGTGAAGGAGATACTTTTCTTCTAAAAGGTCAATAGACAGTCTTGTAGTCTCGATATTACATGCAGTATAAAATATTCTGGTGTGGTGCTCTTCATGCATATTATAATAGAGGGGTTTTTAATAGAACGGTTGTCACTTTGGCTTGCATTGCTGAAATTGTTCACATAGTTATAATACATGAATCAATTTTGCCTTTTGATTTTACGCAAGTGGTTTGCTAACCCAGTCGGTATAACTTGATTTGGATAAAATCATAAATGCTCTAAACTTTTTTACTATACAGCAGGTTTATTTTTAAAATACGCGACCATAGATGTGAACGCAGTTGGTGGCGTGCTTGATTAATGCTTTACTATCACCACTGTAACTACACCTGCTACAGTGCATAGTGTGACAAAAGTAATGGTACTTAACATTACTGGCAACATACACTTTTATGTCTCAAAATGTGTTAGAAAGCCTGGTTAAAATGTGTGTAAGTTTTTTCCGCTCCAACTGAATATTCTGGTCTACTCAAAGCAGCTTCCGCTCTTTTAAGGTCCTCAAACTATTAGGTGTTCAAAAGAAGTATCAATGCCATATTCTTTCTTTGTCAGCCTACTCACCACTCCAATAATGAGAATTACCCGAGAACATTACCCAGGAAAATAAAGGGACGTTATAAAAAGTAATGTCAATTCAATTGTCAAAAAATGTCAACCCATTAATAACTTGCCGCCAAGTTACGTTTTCGTTCACTTTTCTTTTCACAATTGTGTTCAAGTTATTTTTGATAACATCAACTATAGTTTCTTTGGCATCATTGTCTGCTAGTTCTCATTATAATGTGTTCAACAAAGACAACGAACCCTTAAATTTATAGTTGTTTCCTTCACTCATGAATCTGAAACAGTGAATCTCAGTAATCTTAGAGGTGTGTGACTTGTTTTTTTTATCAGTTGTGCGTGTGTTCAAGTACATGCATCTAGGTGGGAGGGAGAACCATGGCCACCTCCTGTGACTAGCAGATTTTCTGAGAACTAACAGATGCATAATGCTGCCAAAGAAGTATAGGGATATTGGAAGTAATCGTAATGCGATTGCCAGTAGGCAAAAAAAGGTATCCCACACTCGCCATAAAGGTAACAGACAAGAGTGGAAGCTTGGGCTAGTTGGTGCGTATTCATATTTGCAAGGTGTTTCAGCGCGCGAACAAAGGAAAAAAGGACAGGGTAGACTTTCTGTCTACCCTGTCTTTTTTTCCTTTGTTCGCGTGCTGAAACACCTTGCAAATATAAAGGTAACAGGCAGCGCTGACTGACTCTTCCATGATCAAATGCACATATATACTGTACAAAATGGAAGGGGGATAGCCGCCATGGTAGCTCAGTTAATCGAGCATCGGATATGTTATTCGAAGTTCGCAGGCTCGGTCCCTGTCCAGGGCAGGTTATCTTTTTTCCTTGTACTTTTCGTTTTTCATAATTAGAACACTTCTATTCTTCTTGCAGATTTTCTGATGTAAAAAAGGTACCTTATAATCTGAAGAGGCAAACAGAATGTGCCAGTGTATGAGTTAGCTCTTGTAGTGGTTACAAGTAAGATATGTTTTGAAGAATAAATCATTATGCCACTTGCCTAAAGAATGGCTACAGGACATGGTGCTGAATGCACTTTGTTATTTTTGAATCGAGCTATCTTGAATTCTATTTTTATAAATTACTTGGGCTACTCATGACAGTATCACACACTTTAATGCCACAAAGATTATGCAGCGAACAATGTTATAAATGCGACATTGCATAAAGATAAGGTGAAAACTGCACCCTCAACGAAAATGTACAGGGAGCACAAGGTGCAGGCGTCATTCCTTCTGCCCGTGCTTTTCAAGTGCGAGCTGTTTTCACCTCGTTCTGATCAACTAACTAGATTGAGATGTGTTGTTATAGTGCATAAGGATGCTCCACGGGAAACTAGGTTTGTCTCGAACTCTGTGTGTCTTTCAACCTATATGGTGCCAGGTTCAAGAGTTCATGCAGACCAGATCGTGTAAAACAGGACACCCGTTTAACATAATAACATGGCTTAAAGCATAAAGCAAGTAATGGGGCCGAATATCACTTTTTATAGTAGCTGTTTTTTTCTGCAATAGAAAGCTTACTGGTCTGATCGTACAAACATGCAGTGAATGAAGAGAATTTTCGGGGCTTGGTTCTTTTTGTTTGACATGGCTTTCATGAGTACATCTAGTGGTAACACAGAAAGGGCTGGAAACATTTTAAGAATTTTTGGGTCTCTGACTGCTATGAAGTGTCACCCAACACAGGCAGCAAACAGAGGGAGTTCAGCATAACAGCTTTATATGTTTGTGCATTGCAGTTTGCTGCGAAAGCATGCATTCCATGGGCGTGTGAAATGCACATATTTGGCACTGTTTGCCATGAAGACAGAGCTGCTTTTTGAGGGTTGACTCCTCTGCATAGGCAGCACAGAATAATGTTGGCACAGGTATTATGGATATATGCTGTAACTTTGACCACTAATCTTTTTGCATGTTAAAGCATCAAATTTTTTGTATGAAATACTGATTTTTAGGCTTTTTAAGTGCAATCTGAAAAGAAAATTCCACTCACGTTGCAAAAAGAATGCAGTTCAATTCACATTTTTCGATTTCCACCTCCAATCACACATTCTGGTGAATTGTCAGTCTCTTTAATGAAGAAATCCTAATCAAAATTTCTAGCTCAATGGGTTGGTACTAATGTTGAATTTTGTGCACTGTTCATGAGTAGAACGATAGATTCGTGCCCAATTCTTCAGTACTGCCTGAAATTGATCAGGCAGTCTTTGCATATTTTAGTATCGTTGGACGATCAGTGTCAGCTTAAGCTATGCCTTGAAAACGGCCCACAGCGTCCGGCTAATGTTGTTTTCGTCTGCAACTGTTGTTGTGGTTGTGCTGAATGACCTTTCTTTATATACACTACATAGCAAACTTACTCCTTTAGAGTCAAGTCCATCTTCGGATTGATTGTAAATGTTTTCATAAGCGAGGCTTCAAGTTTTATAAGAAGTTCCTCTGTGTGTCACGAGGAAATGTGTGTTCACCAAAAATTTCTATGTCATTATGTGCAACTCTTAAAGCCTCGTCTACAACTTTGTGCAGGTTGACCTTGAGCAGAAAACGAGGAGCGGCAGCAGCCCCCAGAAAAGAGCAAGCACTCTCCAAACTCCCCAAGCTCCCCAAGCTCTCTTCGACAGGAACAGAAGGGTCACTGTGTGGCATTGAAAACCATTGCAAGGATTGCCTTATCAGGACACCGTGCTGCTCTTTCATCGCAGAACACGAAGTTGACCACTCCAGAGGAACTTCACGCTGTGTATTGTGAGTGCGTCAATGGTTTTGTTTTGTCCAGCCAGCAGTCAAGAAATCATGTTTCAGATTCAGCCGGGATGGCTAGAGGGAGTCGGGCAGGCATGTTTGAACATTTGTCTAGCGAAGTAAGGCCAATTTTTGCACTGATCCTGTTGGAGTTATTGCCATACTGCCACAAATGACAGAAGCTTCGTCACCTCTCTAAATGTACAGATGTGTTGGGGAAGATTAGCTGCATTAGTTTTTTCTATAACTTATAGCTGCCAACATTCTTCATTGTACAGGAGTTTCGTTCCTCACTTATGGGTGTAAAGCCCTCCACAGAAAAAAATGCTACATGTCTATTTGCAGAAGCCCCAAGGCCCTACTTGCAGGTTTTTTCAGCTTGTAATCATAAGCAGCTCGTTTGGCTTAACATGAACAATTTAAACATGTACAGCGAAAAATTTGGGTGGCTGGTCGTTTTGTCATTATCATGTGTCTCGCAATATTATTAAGCATGTTGTGCATCACGTTGTCAATCTGGTTCATGTACATAGAAGACATTACACAGTTTCAGGCTACTTCAAGCACTGTTAGTATAAAAACCCAGGAAGCAAGCTATCAATAATTTTTTAACACACTTGCTTAATCTGATGCATGATACATCACTAAACTTTCGTGCGTATTCATCAATGTAAACTCGTCTTAGTGTTATCTAAAATGAAGATGCGAGTCGACAGATGGAAACATTTAATCGGGTAATCAGGGTGAACAGTGGAAGTGCCTCAGACAGGCTGGCCGATGTTGCGATAAGAGGACCTACTTTTTAGAAGTCACCATGTCATCCTTTCGCATGTTAGTTTATATGGGGTTAGTAATGACATCATCGTTTGGTGTAGGCGTGTGTGCCTGTTGGAAATGTTTGTCTGAAAAAAAACCTTAACGCACAAGAGTGCAGCCCTCTTCCTTTCAAGTTAGGTTGCGATGATACAAAGTGTTCTCCTGTCGGAGGTTCGGGGTAAGAGAATCAAACAAAAGGTAAAAGAAAGAAAAGAAGGTAAAAGAAGAAAGAAAAGGGGGATGCAAAGTAAAAGTAGTGTGCTACACTGCTCCTTCTTTGCATCCTCCTTTTCTCCTTTTTTTCCTTTGTTTTCTTTTTTCATCTTTTTTGTTACATTTGCATTGTTCCATTTAGTGCATGAATTAATTACACATGGCTTTGCTGTAGCAAAGATGCCTATGTGGTGTTGGATTGAACAGTGCATTGTACTTCATTCAGTTAATTACAGGCTGATAAGTCTTGCAATAAGCGCTTCCTGTCTATCACCACACATGATCAAATGAAAAGTTTGCGCTTGGTTCTTAGTATACTGGTATATAGCTTGTGTCTTGGACTACTCAAAATGAATGTAATTTTGCTGCTGTTTATGGTAATGAATTTATCCAACATGAAAATATCTTGCCTTGTGAACCTTGTCAGACTTGCCTTTCTTTTTTTTCTTATGCAGGCATTGTATGTAAGGAAGGCAGTAACAGAGAGGTGATAGCTTGGGCTTCGGAAGAATAAAGGCTGGCAGTGAGGCAATTCCACATCAAACATTCCAGCCATTTTGCCAACCATCCTAAATGTGTTTTGAAAAAAAAAATATTGTGCTCGTTTACTGTATTGAAAACAACAAAATGCTGAAATCTATTGCAGAGAACAAAATATTACGCCACTTTGGTGCCTTCTGGACTTCACAGGATGTCGTCTGGGTGTTGTTTGTAAAAAGTAAAAAGAAGTATTTCGAAAATACTGCCTCTTCTACACCAAATTTGGTTTGGGCATTAAGTAAAGGTGATTGTGTGTAGTGCATGAAGCTCAGTAATATTACTGCAATTTTTTCGCCACATCAAAAAGCAAGGAAGCAGTTCTCTTTATATGGCAAGTTATATGATTACACTTTGTTTTAAAGAATAAATAATTTTTGAAGTTTCCTAATGATGGCTGTTTTCTGCATTTGATATACGACTGCTTCATTTCCGAAGTTCCCCATGACCTCAATAGGAGACTTAAAAATCATTTTCCTTATTAAAACCAAAATTGTAATGATAACACTTGCCATATAACAAGAACTCTTTATTTGCTTTCAACTTACACATAAAAGTAATTTTCCATTAGACAAACACATAGTTCAAATTGCATCTCAATGTTGACAAAAACGATTATATAGTGATATTTGTAATGTGGACCTAACATTATTTTTTTCGTGAAATACAACTTCTGTGGAGTGAGTATTTGTGGCTCAAATATTCATACAAAGTACAGTATTGCCATACAAGAAATGGAAACAATAAATGGTTTGGCTAAATTCTTCAAAACCTATGTAGCGGATAAATTGCACTTATGTTACTCGGCTTCAAATACTTTAAAGAAGCACCTTTACTTAATATGTAGATAAAATTTGATATGGCAATAAAAAACCGTACTTTTAAATTTTTCTCACAACTAACACCCGCACTACATTCTGCAAAATTCTGAAGGTACCCACTTGACCACTAATTTTTTTCTCTTCAAATTAATTTCGCAAATAGCTATTTTCAAAAGAGTAAATTACCATCATTTTTAAAACTATATATCTTTGATGGTCGCCAGGCAGTATGGTTTGGATGTTTGGTGTAGAATAGCCCAGTGGGAAAAACAACAAATGTCTGAGCATCCCTTGACGCTCGGGCAATTTCGAAAGCATTTGTTTTTTAGCAGCAATTCAATTAGGCCTTGTGTTTATGCTTAGGCCCAGAAACAAAACACAAGTAACCAAAGTAGTCTTAAAAGTCATGCAGTCTCACTGTTCCAACGCTTGTGGAGTCTAATTTAGTGCAAGCTTCACTATTTTTAAAAATTCAGATTCAACCAACAGGTTTTAGAGGCACAGTGCATTTTCAGCTAAATTGTTTCACACCAGTTACTTAGATAAAAAGCGGCAAATAGAGGTAAAACTACCATTTTAAAAGCACTGTAGGTAATAACAAAAAGGTCTGCTTTCTTTTTTTGTGTGGCGCTTTGCCTGAACGCTGCGCTTTTTGTGGTATAGTTCATTGTCTTGTGAACATAGGCTTTAAAAACCAATATTAGCCATGTTGAGGTCGATTTCTTGGTTATAGTCATAGTAGTCATGTTAAAAATTATGACTTCAAACTTGATTGTTATTTTGAAGATTTTTTCTTGCATAATGATATTTCAGAGTCTTAGTCAATTTGTTATAAGAAAACGTGATGTCATAATAGGGTCACTTTTTATAGAGTCGTTCAGTTTTCCCTTACCTTTTACATTCCTAATAGAGCAGTTATTTTCAATATCGCTATTCAAAATGGAATGAGCATGCTGTATGTAGTAAGGTGTAAGCACTTACAGATAGCACATGCACCCAACTTTTCTGTTGGCAGTTTATTTCTGTTATTCTTGATTGATATGTGGGGTTTCACATCCCAAAATAACCATATGATTATGAGAGACGCCGTAGCGGAGGGCTCTGAAAATTTCGAATACTTGGGGTTCTTTAACCTGCACCCAAATCTGAGCACACGTGCCTACAGCATTTCTGCCTCCATCAGAAATGCAGCCGGGATTCCATACCGCGACCTGCGGGTCAGGAGCCGAATTTCTGTTATTCTTGCTCCCCTTTTTCTGTGCAGTTCGGTTATAGTTGTCTGGCTTGCACAGATTTTTATTCGCACCTGCCTGATCCTGCTTGCTTTCATGGTGATTTTAACCTTCATAATTTGCATAAGTAACTCTCAAATTGTTCAAGATGCAAATTTTGTGCACGAACTGTATAGTATAAAGGCAGCAGATGTACATGCACACACTATTAAATGTACATTGAGAGCTTTCACTGGTAGCTCCTAAAGTTTTACTGTGCAGGAAGCATTTAAATCATAATTCTATTAGAACATATCAATAGATTATCTCTACCATTGAAAATCGTGACAACCTAGTTATTTTCGCTGTGATAAGCATGCTGTTTTCTTTAATGTGGCAGAACTAATTTATACACTTATTTCTTCTATTATTCACATATGCATAACATGAAGGATTGTGTGCCTTACATTTTCAGTTTCATTCTGCATATTATATTTCTTGTGCATGTGAACTAAGGTGCTAACATGTGTCTCTGACATTATTTGTGCCAATTATTTACATTTCCAGGTGCCTATGAAGGCCACATAAGTTCTATGGTAGTGACCTCCCAAATCTGCAGTGGTGCCGGAGCCTCAAGCAGCATTTCGCCGATCTCCACAAGGCGTTCGTGAGATAAAGACAGCGCCACACTTTCACAATGCTATGATTAATATTTATGTTTAAAGATTTCATTTCAAAATTACTGTTACATTGTGTTTTGTGCCACCATCCTGTGGCTTAGGTGGAACTTGTGAAATTACGGTGTAGTCACCTCATTTGTGTACCATCAACACTGCAATGTCGCTATTCACAGCTAAAGCATACAGACAAATAAAAAATATATTGATTGTAGCAGGGCCAATGTGTATAATAATATTTCTTCATTGAAAATAATAACTTTATAAGTTCTTTAAGTCTTGCATAGAACACTGCATTTCTTGTGTTGCAATGTAACCTCCATTTTTGATCGCTAGCAAGTTAATTTAGTAGCTTTGTAACGTATTTAATTAAAAGCTAATTTTGCTTCTGCAACACGACAACTAGAAAGATGCTGATGATTCAATCCCTCATCATGCATATTTAGGAAATATTGTGATTTGTACACAGTATTGCATGTACTCAAGATGTGGACGTCTATTCAATATACACATTATATTGCTTTGCACTAGTAACATGCACACATTCCAGTTTTTCTGCATGTTACGTCTTTCCATAAAATGCGGAGTCCGCATCATGCGTCTCTCCATAAAATGCGGAGTCTGAATCATACGTATTTCCATTAAATGCGGAGTACGTATTATACGTCTTCCATATTCCAATAATTCCGTACTTGAGGTCTCCCATCATACGGAACGTTTCAGTAAGGATCCAAATCTTTTATTTTTTCTAAATCCACATGACTCCATTTTTTAAGTGAATTCATGATGAAGTTTACAAGACCAGTCTCGTTGTCGAATCTTGTTCACTCCTTGGGGATCTCCTCCGACGGAAGCGATAGATGACAGGCATTGCAGACGCCAGCACACGCAGCCATCTGCCTGCTGTGTTCCCACGGCTGCACGTACAATAATATAGTAAACATAGTTAGACGTGCACGCATAGTTAGACGTGCACGCATGAAGGTGCACGCACCTGACAAGTAAGTGCACGTTAATATAAAAACAAGCGTTAAATATGACACACAAAAAACTTTACCTTCACATCTCGCACACTCCTTCTGAAGCTGCTCTGACGAAAGAGATGGATGACAGGAATCGCAGACGCCAGCGCACACAGTCTTCAGCACGCTGTGTGCCCACGGCTGCACAATAAGTATGTAATGAGTGAGTCACTCGTGACAGAGGATGAATACAAATGCATATGAGAAATACGTGCAAGGTGAAATGAAAACATACGTGAGATATGACATGCTAATAAATTCATCGTGATGTCGTGATGTCACACATCGTCAAAGTCTCATTTCAATCACCGTCGCGCAACAGTTTGGGAGCCGCGGCCACAGCCACAACTCCGCAAATCTCCGTGCCGCTAACAAGTCGGCGAGTCCTAAGCGAGCGACGTTGTTCAGCTCGAGCAAGCAAACGCGAGACCAAACACGGCGTCGCACGCGGAGTGTCTGCCGCCAGCGAACTTCGAACAGGAGAGTGAGCGTACGCTTAGCCACCGCCACGAACAGCGCCGGGCTGGTTTGGTGCTAGCGCCGAACACGTCGACGGTATTGCAGCCCTTTTCCACAAACTCGAGCGAGTCCGCCGCCGCAGCCAGCAGACGGTGCCGAGCTGCTTGCGACAGACTGCTATGGCGACCAGTTTTCAGTAAGTTCCGATGCTAGTCAAAACCCCGCCAGCCCGTGTTGGTGCACATACAGCACGCGACATACTACAACCATGCTGTTTACGAAAACCCACAACGTGTTTTCGACGACTGCCAAAACAGCGACGATGTCTCAGCCCAATATCATCAGCCCGGAGCTCATTGCGGCGGCGAAGACAGGCGAGCACTCGATGAGCGATCGTTGGGGAAGCCGACGGCAATGACGGCCAATTTCCAGGCGGTCACAAAGCACAGGCGAACTGCAGACGCCGAAGCTGACCTTCGCGATGCATTTCGTGCGTGCGATAATAAACACGACCAAGCCCGTTGCCGGCAAGCGCGATGCGTATCGCACACACGAGAAGTAGAGTATAATAAAGAATGATAACCTACTTGCTTAGAATTCAGCGCTGTTTTCTGCCCTGAGTCGGTCTGAAGTATATATCTGATAAGCCTGTTGACTTCTGGGCTGCCATATTGGCCTCTCCAACTGTTGCTGTCGTGTGTTGTTCGTGATTATTTTGAAGGCAGAGATATACAGCATGGCGTGTTGACGTGTCGAGGCTTGCTCCAGACTTCATGGATGCAGCGAAATGCAAAAGCAGCAGCCCACGCTCATCCAAGCGTACAAAAAAGGACCAAGTCGTAATTTTTAGATCGTCGAATCCAGGCGGCCGTGCTCGAGCACTCCGAGCGCAACGTAACGTGAACCGTCGCCGGCGAAATACCGGGAAAGACTGTGAGCCAGCAGAGGAGGAGAAAAACATCTGTTTTGTGGAGAAGGAGGGAGGGTCACCTTGGCAACGCTTTTCGCGCTGCCTGCAATCCCCGGGTGATTCACCCCTTTGGAGACCAAGATGTTCCGCGCTGCACGCTTCCCTCTGTGGTTGCTCCTCAATGGTTTATTCGTTCATCGCGTGCGCCTATTGGGCTCTGTTACTCCTTCTTTGGGTAATATTGCGTTGAAGTGTACAAGAAACACTGCAAATGGTGGTCGGCTTTGCAGAAAGCTCCTGTACGCCTTTCATGTTTCCTGGGATGGTTGCTGGTCTGGGGCAAGGTGGAAATGAAGGTACAGCTTGGTCACGTAACAATGAGCAGTTCTTTGATAGTGGTGTACCATCAAGGGCCCCTGCTGTGTGGAAGAGGCACGATAGGACAATTTCGCAAAGCTGGCTTTTTCATTTTGGAGAGAGGCATGTAGTCTATGGTGAGTGTTGTGCACGCTGACAGTAAGCTCACTGCACTTCTTGAAGGCTTTTCCGACTGCTTTGAGGACCTCGGATGATGTAAGGGACCACCAGTGAAACTATACCTCAAGGAAGACGCCCCACCTCGTATTCTGAAGGCTCAGACAGTTTCGTGCGCCATGAGAGTGGAGGTATCCACCGAAATCGACCGACTGGTGGAAGTGGAAGTTCTGTCCCCAGTGAGCGTGGCTGTATGGGCAATTCTAGTAGTGCCGGTGGTAAAGAAAAGCGGACATATCCGGCTGTGTGGAGAGTTCAAGCTGACGGTCAATCCAGCGACAAGAACCGAACAGTACCCGCTTCGGAAAGTCCAATGCATTTTTGCATGGCTAGGGGGGGGGCGAGGTGTTCAGCACGCTCGATTTACGTAACGCATACAACCAACTTCCCTTGGATGAGGATGCCAAAAAGATAGCTCTGCTGAATACGCAAAAGAGTTTGTTCTTCTACAACCGCTTGGCTTTTGGTATCGCCTCGGCACCTGCGCTGTTTCAGCGGTGCATAGAAGCGGTACTACAGAGGTCACCTTGGGTGAAAGTTTACCTGGACGACATTATTGTAGCGGAAAAAGTTCAAATACGACGCTACTACGCCAACTGTTGGAAGCACTGCGGGCGAATGGCCCCACGCTGAACGAAGAGAAGTGCCATTTCTGGGAAAAGAGGTGGTATTTCTTGGCCACCTAATCGACCCAAGAGGCTTCCACACCTGCAGGACAACTTAGAAGCCATGCTGGCAGCGCCGCCACCAACTTCGGTAAGCCAGCCTAAATCATTCTTAGGACTGGTGACGTATTATGGGAAGTTGTACCAAATTAGTCCAATACTTTGGCTTCGTTACACCACCTGTTGTGAAAAGGGTTACCCTGGTGTTGGGGGATCGCACAGGGGACAATATTCTAAGAAAACAAGCCCACCATGAGCAACACAAACTTTCTTGTGCATTATGATCCTCAGAAACCCCTGCGGCTTGAGTGTGATGCGTCGGTGGACTGGATAGGCACAGTTTTTTTCTCACCACATTAAAGTGGTGGATTATCCTATCGCTTTCCACTCCAGAACTCTTACGCCGGCAAAACGTAACTATTCACAATTTGAAAAGAAGGCAATAGCGCAGGTTTTCGGCGTTGTCGAATTCCGAGATTATTTTTTGGCAACAAGCTCACAGCGGTGACCAATCACAAGCATTTGCCTGTCTTAACGAGTCCAGACAAACCACTCCCGCAAATGGCAGCGGCACGAATTCAACGTTTTCACTGGACGACTTAGTTTTTTTGCGCAGAATTTGCCTAATTACACCAGCGCAGACTGCACACTTCAGCAAGTAAAAACTTGGATCCTGCAAGGCTGACACAAGTGCCTGGGGGCAGATGAACAACAATATCGACCATATTTTGCGGGGAGGCAGGAATCGACCGTGAGCAAGGACATACTGTATTGGTGTCCCCGCGTGGTTCTTCCAACAGGTGCTCGAAATTTTATTTTGAAAGAGCTGCATGACACGCATGCTGGCATCACAGCAAAGAAGAACCTCGTGCGCTCCATTTTCTGCTACCCAGGGTTAGACTGTTATACGGAGATGCTTCCGAAACGTTTTCCCCAGTGCGTGCAGCGTTCGCCCATGCCCCCTGCGCAGCTTCCAGTAAACTGGCCAAAGACCAAAGCAAGTTGGCACCGCCGACACATGGATTTCGCTGGTCTTGTGGAAGGACATATGATCTTCATTCTTGTCGACGCGTAGACCAAGTGGATAGAGGCAGTGCCAATAAAGATGGCCACGGCGGCGACGACAGTGGATATACTCGGGGGCATTTTCGCACGCTTTGGCCTACTACGGATTGTTGTGTTGGACAATGGTCCGCAATTCACCAACGCAGAGACAGCACGGTTCTTCTGGAAAAATGGTATGCGCTGCAGAATGACTGCCCCATATAACCCACAACCTAATGGGCTGGCAGAACAGCGTGGAAACGCTGCAAAGTTGACTTTCCAAATTTCTGTTACATTACAGGGTACATGACCACGCCGACCCAAAAAGAGCAGTCGACCACTGAAAGACTTCCGGAATTCTAGCTGTGAACCCGCTACATAACTTCTTTGCAAAACAAAAAGGTGCGAAGGAGGCTACCGTCTACGGAGCTCCAAGGCCACACAAAAAAAGAGTATGCACTAGGACTGCAAGTTTGAAGTCGATCACATGGTCAGCCAGGTCAAGGATCCGTGACAACAGTCGAAGGCAAACGATTGTTAACTGTCAACATGCCAAGGGGGTGCAGCGCAAGCACGTGGATCCAGTACAAGGCCGCGCCTCATCGACGCCCGTTAAGAAAGAACCCTTCGAGACACCAGAGACCCTGGAGCACTCATCTCCGGAAGGGCCTCTCTCTTCCGCCGGTGATCGGACAACTAGCAGCGATGCCCTGCAAGCTGGTAAGTCTGTGCCGGGCGAGCCAACGGCTGGAGCTGGCATCGGCCCGGCAGGTTCAGGGCCAACAGAACCAACTCAATTCAGACGCTCCGCCCGTGCCCGCAAGCCCCCGGATAGGTTCTAGCTCAGGGGGGGGGGGAGTGATATACCATTGATCTTAGATGTAGATGCGAAAAGCATGCCGACCACACATGCCTTCACCCCCTCGTCAGGGCGCATGCTCCGGCCCTCTGGCCAGGGTATCAAAGCGGCCTCTTGAATAAACACGCCGTCTTGTTCCTGCCATGAAGTGTCTTTTTTCGCACCTACGTACGATACTGCAATGACTGTTCGGGCTGTTGAGGTGATTCGATGTAGGTCGAAACTAACACGTAGTGTTACTGCTTGCATGCTCTGATGTGCTCGAATGCTTGATGATATGTGAGGTTTAACGTCCCCAAAACACCGTGTGATTACGAGAGACGCCAAGTGCTCAAATATTTGGCATGCAATTTTTAATAAGTAGAGCAGAGCTGCAGCGTAGTACACCAGTAAAAAGAGCTTGGCATAGCGAGAGCATGATACTCAATTATGAGCCCCATATTTTTCCAGCGATGAATTTCAGGACGCCAATAGATAAGAGTTTCGCTTTCAAGTGAGACACATGAGGGCTCTAGGAGAGGCCCGCGACATTCACGCTATTTATATATGTATCTGAAAATGGGAGAGTGACGCGTGACGCGGGCATCTATGATCAGCACCAGCCCTAAACTGACTTCACTAGTATAACAAACTATCTTCTCAAGCACTTAAGTTGTTGCCCGATTGCGTGTATGCTTGCCATCATGCGCAGTTGCTTACAAGCCAACCTGGCTGTTGACGCGCCCCTAGGCTATCTCTATAGCATCGAATAAATCCTAAATAAACGCACCGTATATTATTGTCACGATCTCCGCACAAAGCATCACGAAGTGCCACGGGAAAACACCAAATTCAAACGAGAGATACAATCCTCTTTTGAGAGCGCGTTTTGCCAGGGTGGATCAGTGGCTAAGGCCGTGGAGGTCGTATTTCGATGAAGGTGAATGGCTGGAGGCCCGTGTACTGCGCCATTTCATTGCACGGTAAGGAACACTAATGGTCCAAACTTCCGCAGCCCTCCATTACGGCATCTCTCATCATATTATGATGGTTTTAGTATGTAAAGCTCGAGTATAGCTATGATTAAACTTTAAGATCCCGAAATTATTATGTGTCTTTAACATACTGACTTGGTCAGGTGTCAAAGCTTCTTCGTACAAATGTGTTCTGCTGTATGTTTCTTTCATTTCGGGACGTGTCGTGGCACCGTGCTTCTACTGGTCTTCGATCATGCTTCGGCAAAGTCATGTACCGAACGTCACCGCAGGGAAGTGTTTCGTCTGGCCAATTTACCAAATTGCTGGTCGATTAGTCTCCCAAACGAGTACTTGGCATGCACGCACACATCCACTATGATTGCTGGTATCGCTTGTTGCCACGGGCGCACACTCTTGTGGAGCAGTGGTTGTGGTACTCGGCTGGTGACCCTGAGGTTGCGGGTTTGATCACCGTCGCAGAAGTTACGTTTCAATGGAGGCAAAGTGCCTGAAAGACGTGGTATGTGCAATGAAAGTGCACGATGAAGAGCACCGAATTTAAGGAGTCCTTAAGTTTGGCGTGTCTCGTATATGGGGACTACAACCCCATAACTGAATAATAATATTATTATTATTATTATTAATAATATAGGGCCACGCACACGCGATCAGTTGATTTTACCTTGATTTTTCATGCGCACTGAAACGGGCCCACAACTCCGGTACGGCGAATTTCACGTCGACAAAGAAACTGCAACTCCACGTTGCTTAGAGTCTATATTGAGTCGCACTTAGACAGTTATTTACATTTCATTGAAACAGCAATGTGGCGCCAGAGCAAACGCTGTTCATGGAAGAAACGACCACCTTGAGTGGGGCCACGCCCGGGAAGCGGAAGCGCGATCGCTAAAGCCATAGGTGGATAGATTAAATGCATCGCGCTTAAGAGGACAGAAGCATAGAAAAGGTTTGCATTAACTTGCAAGTCTGTCGTTCTGAACGTCATTTTTTGTTGCCACAAAGCTGTTATGCAAATCCTAAAGTGGCGCTATAATATAAAATAGGTAATAAATTGTTGTTTGATTTTTACTTTTGAAAAAAACCTTGTCTTTATAAGGGACGCTGTACGGGAGGGTTCTGAAATTTTCACCACCCGGGGTTGTTTACCATTCGCCTAAATCTGAGCACAAGGACTTTAGTCATTTCCGCCTTCATCGAAACTGTGGCTGGCATGGCCGGTATTTCATCTGGAGATCTACGGATCAGCAGTCAAAAACCTATAAAATGTGTTTACAAGGTGTTATGCGGAAATTGTAATTAGAGAAAGACCAAAGTTGGGAATATTATTAGCGAAGGAGAGCAACAAGTGATATAGACAAGACGTTCTCGAATGAAGTCTCCGAGTGGGCTTTTTAGGACGGATATCGTGGACTCAAAACCACATCGGAGGGGAGAGGTGCAGTATGTTTTCTCGGAGAGGAGGAGCACAGCCTCGAGTCGATGAATTTCCTCATTATTCCTCTCTTTCCCACGTATCTGGCCCCTACCGTTGGTGTGTGCAGATTTCCGCCTATTACATTGGTTGGCACATGAGAGGTCGTTGTTTGTCCTTTTTTGGCGCGCTAAAGCAATATATTTTGCCGTGAATGGAATTGTCGGACGAGGACAGGTTCACAGGCTACAACTGCTGTGTGTTTTGCTGCGAGAACTGTCGGAAGCATAAAGGCCTAGCGTTAAGTTGTGCTGCTCTTGTCAATTTCGTCTTTGGTTACAGTTGCCGTATGGCACCTCGCACGGCCGCGATGCATGTGATGCACTGCTAGGGCCGCGATGCACTGCTAGGGTGTGTATGAGGTGTATGTGTACCTAGCTGTAAATATATCTGGTGATGACCAGCACTGGGACGAGGCGGATGCTCTCTTCGGCGCTCTGCAACCCGTTGTGTGGTGACTCTAGTTGGCAGGCTTTGGTTCAACGTGTCTTCTTCTTCTTCTTCGTTGATGCCGGGTCCGCCAAGACACAACACATAGCAGCCAACACATAGTACCATACCTACAAATGACTACACTTTCGTCGCACGCCTGCCTTTCCGACAAACGATGATATGTGGTGTCTGCACTTGTAGCTGTTCCTTCATCAGACCAGCTCGTGATTATGATCAACTGCTGATACACTACTAAACAATGAGAAGCAACGTCAAAGATGAAATATATGTCAGAAAATGTTTTGCAAAAGATTGTGCTCTTGAAACATCAACACACGTCATTTTAGTTACAGTGCCAGTGGCAAGCAGGGCTCTTTCGAGATTGTATATGCGTGCACTTTCGAGACTATCGAAAAAGCACTTTACAAACTACATGACAGAAAGGGTCACATAAAATAAGTGTTCCTAATTATTGCGGTTTTGCATCCCAAAACCACCACAAGACTATGAGAGACGCGGTAGTAGAGGCGTCTGGAAAATTCGACTACCTGATGATCTTTGACGTGCACCTAAATATATACACACGGGCCGAAACAGCGCCTCCAAGAGCAGCGAAAAAGAGGGGAGGCGCTAGCCTGAAAAGTGTCTCATTCATTTTTTTCAGTGCCTGGGCGAACGCTCTGTTCAGGTCGTCGAGCGCAGGCTCTGCCTCCACTCGCCGCTTCCGCATGGTAGCGCTGCACGAGTAGGCAAACAGGCGTTGGCCTCGTAGCCTACTCATGAATATGATGCCTTCCACGCTTGGTGTTGTTGGCCAACGCCCGATCTAAAGAGTACAGCCAAATCAATCCATCCGTCCATCCATCCACGATAAGCTGGCGGTGATGGGCCGCGCGTATGAGGCCGCTCACGAATTCTTGTCTTAATGCGAGTTAGTTTGCATTCCTGCTTCTGGCCGGCATTCAAGTGTGCAGGGGAAAAGAAAAGTAACACCAACAGTCAGTGCGCTGTTTTCACCGGGCTATGACCGCAGTGGCAAAAAAAAGAATGCTATACAGTGTTATACGCAAGTGTGTCTGTCTTTTTTTCATCGAGGCTACAACCGCCTGTAAATAATTGCGAAACAGAAAACGAAGCCGATTCAGCATGTCCGTGATTCTTGACATGTTTACTGAGCATATTTCACAAGCAGTCTGTCAGTACGTGCTACCGATTTGATATTTGCATTCGAATTTTATGAGTTTCGGGGCATTCGAGTTTCAGTAACTTTTTGACGCCATTGCGACTTCATCATTCGCACGCCTCAGTACATGATTCTTCCGTGTACCGCTCTGAATATCTGACGGAGAAAAATAGGACTGTTTTATTTCTCATAAGTGACAAACAAAAAAAGAACTCAAAGGGATCCACCTCAGACGACTGAAAGCAGTACCCATCTTAGTTTTCTTCAGATTCAATGAATTGAATGTTTCCTACTTACCTCCAGGATATTTTTGCTCACTACTTGGTTTTTTTACTGCCTCAAGGATTGTAGACAAAGCTAGTGATTCGCCCCTCAGATGCACTGCCTTTGTGATGGACTCATTTTAACCATGCGAAGATTATGATGCCTTCCGATACGTCACAAAACTTTGGAATCTGTGACGTCAAATGATGACGTCGTCAAGTAACGATGATTTCTTGCAATAATCTTGTTGACGCCACCGAAGCGAGAAGACACAGGATGCCGCCGGCAATAATGTTTTGCTTTTGAGGAGACATATAAAGCTTTCGCCGCAACAAACTGTACGGCTATAGTTCCACAAAATTGCAGCTGTCGCAGGTGTTCCCTGGAGAGCGCGAGCAGTAATCATACAGAATGATTGGTCTCCTAATAAATCTTCGTAATGCATTCGAACGTGTAGCCGTCATTTACAACTTGAATATTTTATAGATTATAGAAATTGGTGGCTCAAGACTACCCTTCATGTTGAAAAATATCGCAATTGTGATCACTAAACGGGACTTCGCTGCATCCGAACAGTCAACAAATGAGTCCATCAGTAGCAGCTTTGCATCGCCATCACTGCAGTCTGCAATGCTGACAACATGCCCGGAAGCTGATTGGGAGCCCATGGGCACCACATGAGTTATCAGAGAAACAAGTGAGAATTTTAATGTGCTGTGTCGTAAGGATTGCGCGACTTTAAGGCTTAGCAGGGTGCCCCATGCGAAAAAAATATGCAGGTCGACAGCCGTTTGGCCTCTACTCTGCTCATTATCGAATTAGAAGGTCAATGGGAAGAAGAAAGAAACAAAGCTGAGCAGCCGGTTAAACAATCCGTCGACCTGTGCTCAGACGATCTCAAACAACTCTTAACAGGCTGAATTTTACTCGACTGCCACATTGGCCAATATAGAAAGTTCGCATTCAACTTAAGACTTTAAGAGCTCCTGATCAAAACATAGGCCGTGTTTGCAGGAACCACACCGCATATGCAGCTGTTTTTGTTTGTTTAACGAAGATTTCATTGTTTAAGCTCTCAAATAATGAAATCACCTGGCATTGTTTCTCATTTCGGGCACTTGCTTTCTCCCGGTGACAACACATGTAACACTGAATATCTTTGCGAAGGGAACACAAGATCACCTATATTTCTCGAAGCAGCCTACTGGTGTTTTGTGCTATTTAGCGCATTAACTCCGGCCTTGCGAACAATCTGCTATTCCACAAGACAGTGGCAAGTATCAGGTAACAATAGGCACTCAAGCCTTTAATATTAGCTCCTGGCAAAGGCTTCTTTAGAAAATATACTTTCAGTGAGTCAAAAAACAAGTTTCAGTCAAGCGAGCGTACCTGTGATAAAACAGTTTCCGCGAATTACTGGCATGAGTTATCCCTTATCGGCCTAGCAGATGACGCATGACCGTCTCGACCTAATAGTCGCGAACGACACATGCCTTTGAATTGAGTTGGGTGTCTCAAATAGCAAGTGATTCACGCTTCTCGTTTACAAGTTTTCGTTTTATCTTAAACAAAGCGAACACAGCCGAAAACTGAGCCGTATAGCAGCTTCTAATGCAGCCGCGGCCATCGTTTGCTCGAAAGACGACATAGCAGCAAGGATGGATGGTTGCATGGATATCCGGCTGTGCCCTTTAGATTATCTGGTGGCTCACGCCACCTAGTTATAAGGTTAACTACTATGATGATTTGTTGAAGATGTGAAGAGGTTTATTAGCCGTTAAAGACAGCGACGAGACAGCGTGAAGAACCGTCCAGCGATCGGCACAGCAACGAACCGAAGCTCGAGCCGAGAGAGCCGGGGGTTGGCGATGCTGCTTGATGCAGGCACATCTTCTTTTTCACAATCGCCCCCGCTGAAAAAGGAGCCATCCTGGTGACCTAAGAAGTCTCGGGGAGAGACTCATGATATGGTTTTAGGTGGGAAACATGGACGATGTCACGTGCACGCCAGCGCATGTCATCCGATCGGGAAACTGGCTCAATTAAGTAATTAACTGAAGAGGTTTTCTCTAAAACGGTGTAAAGCCCCTCGCACCGGGGGACAAGTCTTGATGAGATTGCCGGAGTTTGGTATGGGATGGCAAGCAACACGAGAGACCCTGGGGCATAGCTGGAATCCGGAAGAAAGGTGCAACGGTTTTCTTTCTGGCGTTGCTACTCGTCCGAGTTGAACGCACGGGCGAGCTGGTGGCACTCTTCGGCTTGTCGAGCCGCATCGGAGATAGGTGGACATTCGGAAGCATCAGGACGGTAGGGAAGTAGAGTATCAATTGTATGGGAAGGGTCACGTCCGTAAAGAAGAAAAAAGGTGAAAATCCCGTGGTTGTTTGTATTGCAGTATTGTATGAAATTGTGACGTATGAGAGAACACGGTCCCAGCTGCTATAATTCGATGCCAACTACATTGAGAGCATATCACCCAGCGTGCGGTTAAACCGTTCCTAGCCCATTAGTCTGCGGGTGGTATGCTGTCGTTTTCCGATGAATGACGTGGCATCCCGAAAGCAGAACTTTGACGACCTCGGAGAGGAAAGCGCGGCCTCTGTCACTAAGGAGCTCTCGAGGTGCGCTATGTCGGAGGATAAATCGACGTAAAATGAAAGAGGCGACATCCTGAGCGGTAGTGCTCGGTAAAGCGGCTGTTTTGGCGTAGCGTGTTAGATGGTCTACCGCCACTTTAAAACCACCGATTGCCATCTGGTGTCAATGGAAAGGGGCCGTACAGGTCAACGCTAACGTGATCAAATGGCTTGGCAGGGCACGGAAGTGGCTGCAATTAGCCAGTCGCACGTAGTGGTGTTGATTTGCGTCGCTGGCAGTAAAGACAGCTCTGCACATATTTGCGTACAAAGTTGTACATGCCGCGCCAGTAATAACGATGGCGAAGGCGTTCATATGTTTCGAACACCCCGGCGTGTCCACATTGTGGATCGTCGTGAAGAGAGGCGCATACCTGCGATTGTAAAGTGCGTGGAATGACCAGTAGCCACCTGCGGCCATCAGGAGTAGTTGCGTCGATGAAGAAGTTGATCGCGGATGGCAAAATGGAACGCTTGACGTCAGAGGGATCGAGATACCGGAATGTTGGGCGTACCAGATAGATATTCGAGAAGAGATGCGATCCACGGGTCACGACGTTGTTCGGTGGCAATTGAGTCAAGGTTTAACGATGACAAGGTCTGTAGCACGTCTTTCCGCACGCCGTCGGATCTGGTGGCAAAGGTGAGTGGGACAGGGCGTCAGCGTCAGAGTGTTTGCGTCCGCAGCGGTATACAACGCGAAGTCGTACAGCTGGATTCGGAGGGCCCATCGCGCAAGGCGGCCTGAAGGGTCTTTCAGCGTGTAGAGCCAGCAAAGTGCGTGGTGATCAGTTAATAGACCGAACGGGCAGCCGTATAAGTACGGCCGGAACTTTCCAAGCGCCCACACCAAAGCCAAACACTCTTTTTCTGTCACGCTGTAATTGGTTTCGGCTTTCGTCAGAGTGCGGCTAGCGTAGGCTACAATGTATTCTGAATAGCCGGGCTTTCGTTGAGCGAGGACAGCGCCTAGTCTGACGCCGCTGGCGTCAGTGTGCACTTCGGTAGGAGCCGTCGGGTCGAAGTGGCGAAGAATAGGTGGATAGGTGAGCAGACGGCGCAGAGTAGTGAAGGCAACGTCACATGTAGTGGACCATGAGGAGAGGTTCACATCACCGCGAAGAAGCTGGGTTAATGGTGACATGATGGATGCAAAATTGCTGACAAAGCGCCAGAAATATGAGCATAGGCCTACAAAACTGCGAAGTTTTTTCATTGTTGTTGGCTTGGAAAATTCTGCGACTGCTCGAAGTTTTGCTGGGTCAGGTAATACGCCGTGCTTCGACACATTGTGGCCTAAGATGACGAGCTCGCGTGCAGCGAAGCGGCATTTTTTCAGGTTAAGCTGCAGGCCAGCATTGGTCAGACAAGTCAAAACGTGTCTGAGGCGAAGGAGGTGCGTAGCAAAGTTGTGCGAGAAAACCACGACAACGTCGAGATAGCAAAGGCACATATTCCACTTGAGACCACGTAGCGTATTATCCATAAGTCGTTCAAACGTGGCGGGCGTGTTACAAAGCCCAAAAGGTATGACGTTAAACACGTATAGTCCGTCAGGTGGGATAAATGCAGTTTTTTGGCGATCGGTTTCAGCCATTGGAACTTGCCAGTAGCCAGACCGCAAATCTAGCGAAGAGAATAATTCTGCTCCGTGAAGGGTGTCATTGGCGTCATCAATGTGCGGCAAAGGATATACGTCCTTGCGGGTTATCTTATTAAAACGACGATAGTCCACGCAAAATGGGATAGATCCGTCTTTATTACGCACCAGGACGACAGGAGACGCCCGGGGACTGTGAGATGGTCGAATGACGTCTCTACGAAGCATATCTTCGACTTGATCTTTGATGATGCGGCGCTCTTCAGTGGAGACACGGTATGGTCTTTGACGCAGTGGCTGGTGTAGGCCGGTGTCAACATGATGCTTGACTTGCGACATGCGGCCTAGTTGAGGTTGCGACACATCGAAAAAATTCCGGAACTCATGTAGAAGATCAAACAGGTCAGCATGTTCGGTGGGAGTGAGGGTGTCGGCGATGGCGCTGGAAAACGTATCTTTGGACGACTCCTCGAGGGCCGACACTGATTTTAGGTGGTCGCTGTAGTCATCCGGGACCTCAACCAAAGACAAAGGGTCGAGATCCTGAATGTGGCCGAGACATTCCCCCGCAAGCAAAGTGACAGGTGTGGAAAGCGGGTTGAGTATGAACATATTGCTTCTTCCGGCGGCAAGGTCAATCGTTGCGAAAGGCAGCGGCAGAGCTCGACGACTCGTGAAGATATCGGAAGGCATAAAAAAGACTGTAGCGTCAGTGTAGGCGTTGCATGAAATGGAAACAAGGGCGAAATTTTCAGGTGAAATATCAGTATCTTCATGCACAAACAACTTCGGCGGCCGATGAAGATTGTCAAGTAACGGGACATCACAAAAGGGTGAAAACTCAGCTTGAGCGCGTGCGCAGTCGTTTAAACCATTATGGCGGGATAGAAAGTCCCATCCGAGGATGATATCACGTGAACAGACAGCGAGAACAATAACCTCCACAATGTAAACAATGCCTTCGATGGACAGTCTTGTAGTGCAGGCTGCGAGAGGCGTTACTTGCTGTGCACTTGCCGTGTGGAGTGACAGTCCCGAAAGTGGCGTCGTGAATTTACGTAGTACACGGCGGACATTAGCGGCAATAACAGAAACAGCGGCGCCGGTGTCCACAAGGGCGAAAGTACAATGATCTTCAACAGTTACTGCGACCACGTTAGCAGGAGAGGGGCGAGGGCTTAGACAGTTCGAAAATGGCGCAGTTCTTGCCTCTTGAACTGCGGTGCTTAGTTTTCCTGGTCAGAAGGTCTGGGTCGGCGACGCATAGGGGAGGGTGATCGCCGATGAGGAGAGAGTGTGCGCGGCGTGACGAAGTTGGGGTCCTTGGGAGGGCCATAGCGAGGGAACGAGACTGGCCCCTATTGCGCGAAGGGTTGACTGCCGGGTCGCGACGATCGGACATAGTCGCCGAACGTCCGAGGTCGTCGGCGGCAGTAGCGGGCAACGTGTCCGGGAGTGAAGCAGGCGTAGCATATCGGTCGGTTATCGGGCGTCCTCCAAGGATTGGCGACTGGTGGTGCCACCGAAGGTGCAGTATAAGCAGCCGGGTGTGCGGGCAGTGAGCGCGAGGTGTAGGGTGGTTGCGGAAGCCTACGCACAGCGTCTGCATAAGTGAACGGCGCTGCTACAGGCTGTATCTCCAACGAACAGGCGACAGGAGGAGCCACAGGCTGCGCTGAATACGTTAGGGCTGCGGCCACAGGCTGCACGGCTGGCGCATAGGCGACAGGAGGGCCTACCGGCAGCGCGACACGCTGGCAGTGAACACGGCTGGATAGAGGCGGCTCGTGGTGCGCAAGGGGAACAGCTTGGGCAAGCTCTTCCGAAATAGCAGTGCGAAGCGGGGCAGGTAGACGGGTGGTGGTCTCCTGAGTGAAGGGCACTAGGGAAAGTTGGCGGGCGCCTTCCTCACGGACGAACGTTCGAACTTGCTGAAGCAACGGTGAATCGTCAGGCAGGGTGTCCAAACTTGACAGTGACTCACCACCACGCTGAGGCTGCCGAGTCGGAGTGCGTTCCTTCTTCAACTCGTCGTAGCTCTGATACAAGCTGACGACTTCGGAAACTGTGCTCGGATTTCTCGCCAAGAGCATTTTAAATGCGCCGTCGTCGATGCCCTTCGGGATGTGTTTGACCTTGTCATATTTGGGCATGGTGTCATTCGCACGTCGACAAAGGTCGACGACGTCCTCTATTGAGGACGTTATTCGACGTCCTTTATTGAGGACGTAGCTGGTAAAGGTCTCGCCAGTCTGCTAAGAGCGGACGCGCAAGCGATGTTCTGCCCGATGCTTGCGGACAGCCGGCCGACCGAACACTTCAGCACATGACGTCTTGAAGGCGCTCTATGTGGGCCATGTGGGGATGTTGTGTTTGTGGTTGTTAAACCACAATTCGGCGACGCCAGTGAGATAAAATATGACGTGGCCCAGCTTGTCGGCTTCAACCCACTTATTGTTGGCGCTCAGCAGTTCTTAGTGCTCGAGCCAGTCTTCGAAGTCGGTCCCATCCGCACTGCTGAAGACCTTCGGCTACCGTAGCCTAGGATGGCCAGGGCAGTTGAACTGGGGCGAAGGCGTCGGTGTAGTGGCATTGTCAGTCATGACAGGCCGTATCGTGCGGCTTCGCAGCTCCAGGGTGTAGCAACGGCGATTAACAGCACCTTCCACCAAATGTGAACAGGTTTATTAGCCGTTAAAGACAGCGACGAGCCAGCGTGAAGAACCGTCCAGCGATCGGCACAGCAACGAACTGAAGCACGAGCCGAGAGAGCCGGGTGTTGGCAAAGCTGCTTGCTGCAGGCACATCTTCTTCACAAAGGATTGAATTTCACTCGTGCTTTTATCGTAGCCACCAATAAGTTAGCCTCCTCCTCGCTATTTCAACGTGTTTAAAGTCTACTTTGCCTTCACGGTCCCTAAACCCCAATGCTTTGAAAAATTTTGCGCCAGTGTCTTAGGCTACAGAATAGAGCCCTATACAGAACGTTGTCAAATGTTCAGCCAATTCCTAGTCTTCTCTACACCGTGTCTGTGCCTTCGTATTTCGCTCGGTACGTCTTGGTCCATAATACTCCCGTTCTGGCCTCGAACAGCACAGAACAACCCCGAGATTTATCGTAGATATTTTCTTTTGCATGTACCTTCTTGAAAGTTTGGTAGGAATCCCATGATTATTTCACAAGCATTCCAACGTTCCACATGTCCCTCTCTGTTTCCTTCACCTTTTTAACCAATGTTTGCTCTGGGGTTGCTATTTTGATGTTGTCTAAATACTTCTTTTACAGTTTACGAGCTCGTTTTCTCCAATAAGTATCAACATTCTTCATGTACAAGTAGCTTAAACCTTTCCTAGCCCAACGCTCCTCTCCCATTTTTCTAAATCGCTCCTCAAATTCAATCCTTCTGCTAGTTTTTCTGCAATCTAACGAAATCAACCCCATGTCACCCTGTACTCCCTGATTTGGGGTGTTTCCATGTGCTCCCAAAGCAAGAATGCCTATGACACGTTGTTTAATTTCTAATCTTGCTTGAACCTCTGATCTCATGCGCAAGAGCGCATTACCTAACGTCGAACCCGGGACCATGACACCTTTCCGAATCCGTCTCACAGCGACATACCTATTGTAAATTAACAGTGCTCTATTTTTCATTACAGCTGCATCCCTGTTATTCTTAGTCATTACGTATCTTTTGTGCTCGCTTAGGTACTCAGCCCCGTGATCTATTCATACGTCCAATTTTTTTGTATCTATTCACTAATTTTAGCGTGACTTTCGGTACCATATGCTCACTGCCTTCATTAGCATTAAGAATCATGATTGCCAATTTTTTCATGCTGAACTTCAAATTTAACCTATCTCCCTCATTACCACATATGTCTCTCATTCTCTGCAGATCTTCCTTCTTATTGGCTATTAATACTATATTATCTGGATACATCAATGCTGGCAATGACTGTTCAGTGTGTTTTCTTTGCTTGAAAAAAGAAAGGCTGAAGCCGAGTAGACTCCCCTCTAATGAGGTTTTTAGTCCATGTAGATACAGTATAAATAAAAACGGTGACAAGGGACATCCTTGTCGAAGCTCCCGTTGTATTTCTATAGGTTCAGATACCTGTTATACCCATTTGATAACTACTTTGCTATTTTATAGATATCCCTTAGAAGAATATTTATTCCATCTTCCACATCTAGTGCGTCCAGTAATCGCCAAAGCCTTCCTAGATCACACTAGCCTAAGCTCCCTCCATATCTAGCAATAGCAGGCAGAGGGGCCTGTCTACTCTGGTTGCAGTGCCTGGCGGCGAAATGCCAAACTACGACTGACGGCCGCCTCCCAATAATAGCCGCTCCTTCGCCCGTGCACTGAAAAATAGAGGAGACGCTAGCCTGAACCATTTTCGCCTCCATCGAAAATGCCGCTGCTGCGGACAAGACCATCAGGTCGGCAGGGGAGCCACTAGACCAGCGTGACGGGCTAAGCGTTTTTCTGAGCAATAATGCGCCTCTCGTGCGCCTTTCAGGACATGTTTTTTTGACGAATTGTCATATTTATGACAATATCTGGATTGGAGTGATGAAAACGACACTTTTTTTTTGTCGTCGTAAGCTTGGTGCCGTGAATACTCAGTCCACGTTCGTTCAGTGCAGGTTGTTACTTAAACGCGTGCGCTCGTCGGGATGTTTCTTAAGTGTTCGTTAAAAAACAGACGGACAGCAATGTTGCCAACAACGAAAACCGGCCCCCTTTCAGCGTATATTGCGGGTCGCGGCTGCTCACGCCCAAGCAAACATGGGCTATCCTTTGCTTCGATATGGAGAACACAATTGTTTTCATTTTCTCATCGCTCTGCTTCTCCGCCAAAGTGTGACCTCACCCGCCGAGCATCTGTTTTTTTTATCCTGCGTAACAATCAGAGGCCACGAACTTTTGATTACCATAATAACATGAATCAACACGGGCGTCAGTATATGAGCACTCTTCGTTCCATGAACATTGCATTGTGACGTTACAAGTCGAACCAGAGCACCAGTAGAGATTATATAGTTACCAAGAACCTTAGAAATTGCGCCGAAAAAAACAGACTAATTTTAAACACTAACGTGTGCCTGCTTAACATGCAGTTGGCCAATAAAGTATGTATTCATTTGCTCATTTAAGTGTATACGTTTAACTTGTTGCTTATAGAGTCGTCCGAAATATAAACGCCCAGGCATAATCCCCGAACATTAGAAAGCCTGTCATAACAAAAAAATAACGAACCAATTGCCTATTTGCACGTTGTGCTCAAAAGTGCAATTACGTTCCACTCACTCTCTACGTAGATCATCGGCACCACTACGGGACCGTCTCGTGGGGCGCTGCTGCTTCCTGTTTCAACCATTTCGAAGCTGACAGCCTAGCGATTACGTACTAGCGCTGCTTTTACATGCGCGAAGCAATGCTGTGTTTTACCCGTGTTTCACCAAGCACAGCAATTCCTCGTGATTTTCACCTACCGTTGGACTATACACACCGAAATCAAGGGCGTAGTTACAAATTTCTTTTGGGTGGGAGGGGGGGGGGGTGCTTTTGTGATATGGTCATTTTTATCTATTTGCTATAGAGGAAAATTTTCAGGTGAAGGGAGGAGATGACGGGCCTTACGTGCCACTACCTGGCTACGCTGTTGACTGACCGGGCGGGGAAAGATTGCAGACGCTAGATCAAATCAAATCAAATCTTTATTTTCCTTTTCAAAAGGAGATGGCGCTGCGGCGAAACAAATGACAGCCCTCTTGTGAAATTGGCGTACTCCTTGACTTCATTATGTCCGCGCAAGTTGTTTTACGATAATGACATACCACTACGTTGCATTCCAAGAGCGGTAAATTCAAGGGCTCGTTTGCTTTGTTAGGCGCAATATTAATGCGAACAGACAACACTGTCAAGCAAAGTATAGGGGATGGTATTAGAACTACAATGTAAGTGTAGAGAAAGAAAAGTGGACCGAACAATAATTTGCCACCGGCGGGACCGAGCCTGTCACAGAATAACGCGTCTGAAACTGTAGCAAATGCGATACAGCTGCGATCATTCCTCCGTCCGATTTGCAGGCTGTATATGTGGATCTTTCCACGTGGGAGTGTCAGTGAGCGCTACCAATGACCAATACACAAGTGCCGAAGTGCTCTTGAACACATGAAGGAGCTGTTCAATTTCCATATTTGTGTCAGGAAAAACAGAGACCAAAACCAGGAAATCATGAGAAGCACTTGATCACCCCATTATTTTTATGTTCATCCGTTGTAAAGCAAGCTGTTCTGTGGACTGAACTAATGCGGGGTAGGGAGGTGTGAAAAGGAAGCTGCTACAAATATTTCCCGCCGCTCTTCCTAATGCGAAATTTTGCGCATGGCTATGACTGAGACCGCCATGCCTATATTGATTGCGATAGCAAGTATATGTACACTCTCCGCTAGCTTTGGCCGCTGGCATTGACGTCGTCATCACTCATCGTATATGTATACGTAGCTATATATATATGTAACGGCAAGAAAGAAAAATAAAGAAAAAATGACTCAATGAGCCACCTAGGAGATGCTCTCTCATCGTTCGAACCACACACTATTTATATCTACAACTTACCGCTGTTGACGGGCATCTCAGGGAGAACTATCGCGTTTTCAGCATTATCAGCAACACGACGCACTGAGCGCGTGGCAGCACGTGCTCTCATGTTCCACGCGTACTTTGGCCCGCGGAGAGGAGGGCACTGGACGCTCTCTCGCAGGCCCTTATCTCACGGTGGCGATGATCGTACGTCTTGGGGGCGTTTGGCTACGACTGGAACGATTCTGTTGTAGTTACGGGGTGCACAATAGTCACTGCAATCGTGGCACATTCTCTTTTTGCGAAACGGGCGCGTTTTTTTTGCACAGTGAAGTAACAAATGAGACGCTTAGTCGCGTTCATCTGTACGTGTGAGTACGGTTTGTGCGTCACTTTTACGTGGGAAACGTGGGGTATGTTTAAATATTCTTGCCAATTTGCGCGTGACCTTCCAATATGTTCCTATCGTTTTCATTGCTGAGCCTTTGCGGCAAAGCTGTGACTTTTTTAAAATTTTCAAAAGTCTGCCCATATGCATGTTAGTTTCGTTTTGATATCTCTGTTATCACACGAAAGCGTAGCGCCCAGAACTGTTTCATACGGTAAAAAAAGAAACACAGGTGTGTTATGATCAAAAGGTGTAGCACAACATACAACTTACTATTAGTTACTCGAAATCGTGTAAGAACATGGACGATATTTGCTTCCACAAAGTGTTACACATGCCTTTCATGCTGGTTTTAGAAGTGTGTGATTGGTGTGAGCTGAGCCATCCGGTGTTGCGCGCCTTAAACGCAGCTAGACGGCCAGAAAAAGCCGGACAATCCACTGGCGCAGCTACCTCGAGGAATCCTGTTCGAGGCAGAGACCTTCTTGGCCATGAGCTTCGTGGCAATTCCTTTTCTGGCAAAGTGCGCAACGTGGTCTTACGCCGCCACCCTGCATTACAGGTACACCTCACTGTTGTGGGAAGGAATTTGGGGAAGGAATCTTGTGTGCGCCACACAGAGTTGCGTGCACAGCCATCGAGAGTGTCAACATCAATGTCATCTTCTTAGATCGAGACCTATTGAAAAGCGATCTTTTAGAAGAATGAGAGGGACCTTCTTAACGTGGAAAACGGTGTAAATTAACCATTCACATATATTTTAGGTACGACATTAGGCTGCTTCTTTTCGTTATTTACACAGATCCGTAAAAGCTGGCATTCAGCCCGACGCTACATGCCTTGATTACTCTGAGATAGGTGTCTTCGAGACGAGCCCTGTGGACCGCACATAACGAAGACTGATGGCAGTCGTCGTTATGTGCGCGTAGTTTTTATATTTTCTTAATAGATAATTTTATAAGCTACGCCATTGCTGCTGGTAGCAAGCATTTTTGTTTTTCGTGAGGCACTCCATGCGATCACGTATTGAAAAATAGCCGTGGAACAATGCACGCTATTTCTGAACTGACGTCCAAATTTGAGACGACATTGGTATTCACGTGTTTCTGAAAAGCCGACGTCAAATGTACTTCTCTCAAATCATCTAGATATGAGTTATGGCTAAACCCAATTTTCAAACTACAGCATCAGCTCATATTTTGCTCACTATTGTGTTCTAACAAAACTGATGTAGTAGAACACTCATTCTTAATAATGAGATAGTATCCACACATTCTATATTTCAGAATGAGGCACACGTTAATTACCAGTTTTTACTAGTTTCGCCTTGTCACATGGCAAATTGAGGTCTGATGAACCGCACGGAAGCACGCTCGTCACCTACTTTTTCTTGTTTTAGTAATACTTTTCCAAGCAGCATATAATCCAAATTCAGAGCTCTCGCAGACCTTGCAGTAATTTGTCTCAATGTTTCTTGTATGAGTTACATTACTTGGAGACCGTTACATTTCTTGGAGACCAACTTTGTGCTCTTTAGTAATCGATATGCTCGAAACTAAACGATTTGGATTCGAAACAACACTAACGCTCACTAGCGTAACAACGACTGTGTTTCTGCAATAATCTGACACACAAACGTGCGTAGAAACAATCATTACGCTTTCTAAGGGCTCTATTTCTCATCAAGTGATATCAGGGCAGCCTTCGAGGCTGATCAGCAAACTGGTGAAGACTACGCTAGATCATGCTAGGGTTTAGTAGGCGTCCCCTTTTTTGGACTCAGAAGAAAGGTGCCCTGTTTTTGGTAGTGAAGCCTTTTAAAATAATGTAGTGCGCATTATATCTCGAGGTTACACACGTACACGAGGTTCAACTTTGCCAAACTCACGGGCGAAACTCGGGAGCTTACTGGTCCATCGAACAATGAAGTTTTGTAAGTAGTTAGTTGTAGATTGTAGGATCATTGATTGATAGTAGTTCAACATTTCATGAAGAGATAAACAAGTGCATTATAGAGCTTTTCGCCATAGCTTTAATGTAGATTTTTCATCTAGCGCAGCTTTCATTTCTTTGATGACGACAGCCTGAAAGACCAGAACTGGCGTTGAATTAAAGAACTTTGCCTTTGATAGTGCAAAAAAACTGGCTTCTTCACAGCGGCGCATGAGAAAAAGCCATAGATCTCAGTGACACGATGTCAAAAAATTACATTGAAGAGGTTTGGGCGCCAAAGTTATTATAATAAACTAAAATGTCTTTGCGAATCGGGTGCTAATGCTTTGATGACCAGGTGTTCCTTAACGCCTTCTTAATTCTAAGCCTAAGCATAACTGAGTGTGAACTATTAGTACTAGAAATGAAATGACGCACACAAGAAAGAAGACGAATACAAGCAAGTTTAAGCCACGGTTGTTCATGAGTTAAGGAATGCACATTGATGTCCTTTTGTTACGCAAGTGGATGCAGAAAAACTTGGCTGCATAGCTGCGTGCTTCCCAGCAAGTCGTGTCTGCGGAGGCGCTGCGAGATATTTCAATGCCATCTAGTATTATTGTCGAGAAACGGGGGCTTGACCAAATTCAAGGGCCGCTGTCAGGTAGCAGCACAGCTTTGTCTGCTGAGCGCTTGTTCGTGCATAGCGTGACATGTTCAGCGAAGCGCAAAAAACTCGCTTTTTTGTGAAAAGCGGAGCATTTTCAGCGTAGCGTAAGAAACACTATAGAATCTTTAGAACTACGTATTGATATATTTTATAGTAAAAATACACTCCGCTTATACTTACTCAGTTATTTTGTGCCTCAGAAATGCGTGATATAGAATTTCTGAATGTTCACAAGTAAGAACGAAGCCATCCGACCAAGATGACTGGCCGTTCAAGAAGTGCTTAAAGTTTTGAAGGTATGCCGACTAATCTGACCGAAAGACCAAAACTTTTGCTATGAAATATCTAAAAAAAAATATCGTATTTAATGAAAAAAACATGTACGTCAGTGGTGCTGGCGCATAAACTCTAATTCGTCGTTCAGCAAAGCGACAGACGGCTCACTGTTACAACGATCTCTCTTCTTCTGGATAAAAGAAAAAGGGCTACATATAACGTCTCGGAGAAGCGTTACCACTCCTGTCCAGAACGACTGGAGTTTGGAACTCTGGCATCATAACCGCATTGCATCAATACGTTCTTTCTTATTTTTTTAGCATAATCATATGGTGGTTTTGGGACGTTAAACCCCACAAATCAATCAATCTTATTTTTTAGAGTGTGCCACTCAAGCGCTCAGTCACGCAATGTTCTCTTTTTTCTGTAAGAAACATAATTTTGTACAGGACAAGAGGATAAGGTAAACGACCCCTCTGAAGCGTTTACCGGTAGGTATGTGGTTCAATAAAACTTGTAGCTGGGCGAGTTGGTTCATAATACTGGGTAAACTGGTGTGCGCGAAGGGAAGGGAACATGAGCTGTCACTTAAAAATAACGGGATCACGCATTTGCCCGCGCATTGCAAAGCTTGCACGTGCTCACCGATTTTCTCGGAGATTAGGATTTTGGGTCGGAGTGCTGATACCACAGCCCGGGAACTGATGGAAGCGTTTTATATTTCTGCTAGAGGCAATACCTGTGTTAGTGATACATCCATTTCGCTTTTTGATAGTGAGCGTCATTTTTTGCGTGGCCTGTTGTAAACTATTAGGTTCTGTCCTCGTGACCACTTGACTATGTTCTGTGCGACTGTAAATTGAAGGTTGACGAAGAATTAAATTTAGTTGAAAGTCTGCGCTTGTCCCTGTCTCTTCTCTGCTGTCGTTTGTCTGTTTTTTTGCTGCGCTTGTCCCTGTCTCTTCTCTGCTGTCGTTTGTCTGTTTTTTTTGTCTGCGCTTGTCCCTGTCTCTTCTCTGCTGTCGTTTGTCTGTTTTTTTGTGCGCACACCAGTTTACCCAGTACCGGTAGGTAATCTCTCTTCTCTCCCGGCATGAACCTTTATGCACACTCTTCCGACGGGTGGTTTATGCGATCCCCTTGCCCTGTGGATGAACATCTGTTAGGCCGAATAAACGCTCCATGAATTACCGGTTAGTGAACATGCACAAAAAATGAACAAGGAAGAATGTAAGGGTGCATATGTGGTAGCGATGTATGTAAACGTGGTTGCGAGGAGGTCGGTACAAAGAAAAACTGTCGAGTGGGAGGAGTTACAGCTCGCCAGCTTTGACTCTAAGGTAGAGCTTGCGTTCTTTGGTCTTGTCAAGCAGCCGCCAGCAGCTAGTGGAGCCCTGCTTTTGGGACCCCACCCATCGAGCGCATCACCTTTGTCCGAACCCATGCGAATAAAGTTTTTTCTCTCCTTTTCTTGCCGAAAGGTTACCATATTTCACGGGTTCCTTGATTCAAGTATGCGCGAGCTCCACCACAGGGGTTTAGCTTGTGCAGGTTAGGGCACTAGACTACTAGACCCAAATGTCGCGGTCGCGGGATGTAATGCCAACCGCGGCCGCTGCATTTTCTTAAAAACCGGAAGTGTTTGATGCTCGTGTACCTAGGTTAAAGTTAACGCTAAGGAACGCCAGGTTTCTGGAGCACTCTATTACGGCGTCCCACATAATCATAACGTGGTTTCGGGACATTGAACCAAAAATATGATTAATAATAAAGTTATTTTATTATTATTATTATTGTTCATAATTTTTTGTGTGTGCACGTGTGCAAATCGTTATATACAAGGCGCCCTTGCCTGCCAATAAAGAGCTTTAAGTGTAGTTTTTTTTTTCTCGTTTTCAAAGAGATAGATCTAAAGAACTCAATTGACAGAAGTTCCATTGTCGGTGCCGTGAATTGCGAGCGTAAAAACGTCATCGTGTCCGGCACCAAGAATCTAGAAACATGCAAATAAAGAAAATAATAATATTAACAATAATAATAATAACAGAGACTTCAGCTCCAGCGAGAATCGAACCCAGACCGTCTGTGTGGCAAGCACCTGTGTTCTACAAGTGTACAGAGACACACTTTTACTAGGCGTTATTTCTAGGGAAAAAACAACTATACCAATGTCACGTAGAGAAAGGCGCCTTCTTATCAAGTGTAACAATGCATGGTAGAAGCTTATCATCGCGCAAGGTGTCTATTGAATGACTTGTGGGGTTTAACGTCCCAAAACCACCATATGGCGCAAGGTGTCTAAACATCATAATTATGCAATGAATGACTACGGCTCCAGCGAGAATCGAACACAGGCGGTGTACGTGGCAAGCAGGTGTTTTACAACTCTATAGGGCCACACTATCGCTAGACGGTAGTTCGAAAAAAAAACACGAGTGTCACGTAGGCGAAGGAGCCTCCTCATCACGTGTAGTATTGCGTGGTAGAAGCTTATAATCCCGCAAGATGTCTAAACATTGGAATTGCAGAATACGTGAGCATTTTAACGACCCGCACCCAGACGTACTTCGGCAAATCGCCAACATTTAACCACACAAGTTCGTGGGCTTCGCGCTGTTGTTGTTCTTGTGAGTTGTTTTTTTTGCTCTGTTTATTAGTTCAAGTATAATTTTCTTCACCTGCAATGTCGTCAACATAGCAAGGAGCTGAGCACGTTCACGTGTTGCCTTAGAAATGCGTAGCAGGCGCTACGCCGATTCGCAAAAGCAAGAATTGTGGCTTAATCTATAGGCACCTAACAACTACTCATACAGTAGAAATTTGAGGATACTTTGAAACAGCCAATGTTACGCGCACAGTTGTTCGTTATCTTGCGGCACAGCTGAGGCTTGCGCCGAGAAGTGCAGCCCGTATAGCAGTTCACAAGATGATGGGTACGGCGACCAATTACGCTATCGCGTTTCACTCTTTAAGGCAAAGCTAAGTAATCCAAGTATTTTTTCGTGTTTTCATTTTATTTCTTCAGCTGAGATGTCCTAATGAGCTATGCACGACAATTCATTCTTTTACACTAAATCTACGTACATCATTAGATTTTTCGCTTTGAAGGGACCATGGTTAGCAATGGAACCCGCGACCTTGACTTTAGCCCTGGATCACTTCCACAAACCACCGCGGGTGTCGTTCAGAGGCACGTGACAAGGGCAGTGGAGGTTTTTGTATGAGCGTGATCAGAGTGCGATATGCACATGCACTCTCAGCTACTTCGCTCTTGTATGAAGCAAGAAGTGCAAGTGATAGCCGAGTTTCACATGCGTGCATGCCTGTTCATAGAGCGACATGGTTGTGGCCTGTGCTCACTGAAATGTGTGCCGTGGTATGTGAATAGGCAAAAGTATGGTGCGTGTGTGTCTTATAAAAATTAGATACCCTTGACGCTACGATGTAGCAGCAACAGCAATAGCCGCTGCACCAGGCAGCAGCTGTTCAGGATCATAAAACTATAATAAAAAGCTGATTACAAGGTAGTAGAAGTCATGCGAGCCTAGTCGCTCAATCATTCAGTATGCTAGCATATCTTATATGCTTTCAGATGGCAGGCGCTCTAGTGGGAATACAGATACCTTAAAATTGTTGTCGGTGTGTCTGTGAGAAATCTACGAAAATAAATTATGTAACAATGTTCACGTACGCCCCTGCTTTTGCTACAGGCGCATTTGGGAGATCATCCATAACGTTCGTTGCGTGGTTGAAAATCGACGACATTCCCAGAAGACCGGGCACATGGGCACAGGCCGCACCTGTAGGGTGGACATTCTGCAATTGCTGTTGGATGCTCAGGTAATGATTTTATATTGAACGTGAGATCGGACAGAGTCGGCCCTCAGCTGTGAATGAAGAAACCTCGCCTTGTGGATCACTCCTTGCGTCGTCTGGTCGTCCGAGTGTCTTGGCCTGTGTGCGTAAAGTACGCACGTCCTCAGAAGGCAGCTTATCCCGTTGCGTTACCTTAGTGCCAAATTCCCGAGTGTATGCCAACACACTATACAGAAACGTTTAGCCTTCTGAGACGTGTGTACCTTCTATTAAGTGAGTACGTACCTCTGTTGGTATGGAATTACAGGTGGTCTTCCTAACACTCATACCTTAAAATAATTTTAATGTGGGTGCCACTTTGTCGTTCAAGCACAGCCCATAGCACATCTGTCGTCCTCCAAAACAAAACAAGTACTAAATTGGTAGGTGAGAATGCAGAACTTAAGTGACAACGCCTCTTGGGTTTTTGCAGATTTCGAAATTCTTGTGATACCGCTAAGCATGAATGAACGTTCACATGGCTGTTAAGGAATAAAAAAAAACACACCCCAAGCCATGTATTTTTATACCGGCACACGTATTCCTGTGTTAGTGCGAGCAGGTGGTTCAAAGTTATTCTGCATCTAATTTCGCAAACTTTTCCGCCCCCCCCACCCCCTTTTTAGGCTGGTAGATTATAAATAAAACACATGATTGTCTTAGTAGCGCAACACTACACTCTAAAAAATATTGAGTAAAAAGGGTGTCTTTTTGTCCCACAACAATAATCGCCATCAGGCTTGCGTGCGCTTGCTTTCTTGAAAACTCGGCGCTGGCCACTTTTCTATCGAGAATGCAATGCAACCCTGATAATGGGCATGTCGATCGTGACAGGAATGTACCGGGCACGGGTGATGGTGCAAGGATGGAACGCAATATAGATGACGATTATTGTTGTGGGACGAAAAGACACCCTTTTTACTCGCTCTTTTTTTACAGTGTTTTTGTTGTTTTACATGCAGAACAAAAGTTGAAAATTGGTCTCGCATCTGTATGTTTCCCTGCAAATTTCATCAAAACGCGATTGTCTGGCGTCTTCAGAGAGTGAACAAAACATTTATTTGATGTTCCACGCTAGACAATCGTTGAATGGTATTTTGAAGGCGCTGCGTTGGTACCTAGATGCGTCCAGTGGGGGCGAACGAGCGCATCGAGGCACGTGAGACATGAGCGCTATCTGTGGATGGCCTCTGATTTAGCAATCGTGTGACGTGCGCACCCATCCTAACAAAGCCTTGGAAACACTTGCCTTTTTGTGCATAGCGTTGCATTGTCAGCGTAGCGTGATAAGCACTACGTTCTTTAGAAGTGCTTACTTATGCCTTCTTTATTATAAAGAAACACACCACGCAATACTGACGTGTTGTTAAGGTGCCTCAGATATGCACAATGATTGCTTTTTATATAACAATCACACAAGTATGAACGCTAAAACTTGGGCAAGAATGGTCGGCGCTGCGGATGGGGTTGGATTTTAGCCGTTTCGGGTATCGGTTCAGTAGACAAGTAGACAAACGGACAGACAGGCAGACAGACAGAGCGAAATTCTTTCGTCGAAGCACTCCATGAATCACTATCGTCTATAAAACACGTGCAACTGTGACTGAAGGCCATTGGCCCGTTGATTGCTAAATTGCGAATGTGCGCGCATAGAAGCAACTTGCTGTCTTCGTGCATTACTGTGGAAGTTAAGATTGCATATTTCACAATTAGACTACAGTGAAGGCGCTTCGCTCGCTTTCGATCGGCTCAAATGACCTACAGTGAAGCATCACTGTGTACGTTTTTCTACGCGCCACCAACTGCCTATGCACACAAATGCGGCGAGGGTTCTGTCGCCCCTTATAGGAGCAAATAGAAAAAGGCTATGTGTGTTTCAAGCCCGTCTTTAGCGAAACTCTTCATACTCATTAACTCTGAACGACCTAAAAAGAAAAAAAATGATGAAATCAATGCACCATTCACACGTCGGCAGGCTCAAAGTTTTATCATTTGATTGAATACGCTCTGCAGTGTTAATGATATACCCGGGGCAATGACTGGTCAGCAGTCACAAAATGAATTCACGTGATAAAATTATCGGAGCGTTTTTTCATTTCTGGAGGTTCTACCTCGGCACTTGAAGTACCATATGGTACGGCGATCTTTTTTTCTGTGGCATAAATCACCGTAAAATTGTTAGGAAGTTTTCGGCAAATGTAGTTTATGAACATCTGTAATTTATTACATTTCCGCTGGACCCCAAGGGCACACTGCGGTCCTTTAAACACCTGGCTAGCTTAACAGGAACACTGAGCAGTGCAAACAGTCTCCTTTTGCAGGTAGAAATGTGCTTCAAACCTATCCATAGCCGGCTTTCATCTAGCTTGTGGTTCCATCATCATGTAAAAACTGAACTCAGGCGTATCACAGAAGTGTGGCGCATCGTATGTTCTACCCACGGATAGAAGCGTGCGAGTGAGATCAACGAACGTGGCTGAAGCAAAGATGGAATGACTCGGCCCATCTCCCTTGTGCAGATAACATTATCCGTGTGCGAGGGCAGCCGTCGATTGGTGCTCAAGAAGTGAGAAAACGTCACACCCGTCTAGAAGGAGCAGGTAACGACGCCGGAGGGTGGGGGAGGAGGGAAAGTGCTGCTCCAGCAGCTTCTGTGAACTTTGATTACAACTGTGCGGCCGTGATCGCTCGCGTGCACTCTATTTCGGTGGGCACCAGCAAATGCCTTATACACCCTTCTGCATGCTGTGCTCTTAACGTGAAGATACAGGACGAAAAGCACTCCCCTCTCTATAGTGGCCGTTTTTTCTTGAAGAATTGTTTTGTAGAGCTACGCCAGACCACAGTCAAAACAGTTCGCTGCTATTCTTACTTCGTGCAACATTTCAATCAGTTGTCCCCAATCTTTGCTTCGACCTTGCGGTGAAACTGATTTTATGGAACCATCCCTGCGAAACCGCACTTGACGCCATAGCATGATACATAGCCACAGAGAAAACGCCTTGACACCGCGCCTCGTGAAGAGCGGCTACGCATGATTTCCAGCTTGTGTCCATTAGTCATAGCTTATGTAAGTTTTCCTCTAAAGTGTGGAGGAGGCGGTTAGACACCTTATATTTTCAAGACATAAGGAGTCCATAGATAACGAGTTCGCAGGAGTTCTTTCTGACAACTTTGGCCGTTCACCAACCGCATATGTTTATAATGACAATCACCATTCTGACCTGTGTCTACGTTTACGAACAAACTTAGCATTGTAAAGCAGTTGAAAATCATGGTGCTTGTTCATCGAGGAAGCATTTTTCAGTTTACGAGGCTTTTAGCAGTAAACCACCACGGCAGTTCACGTACAGCGTACAACAATTATTCAGCTGTCTGTTTGAATTATTTCCTCTAGCATGCTGATAGGTAAAGGTCTCGCGTGATATATTTCTTAGCGAAAGAAAAAAAGAATGAGCCAATCCCTGCACTTAGTATATCGTAATGCAAATTGGTCCGCATGTCTCAGGAACCACTTCAACTTACAAGGGGTGTTGAAATAAAAATACACAAATTATTACCATGAAGTGATCATTCGTAAGCGGTGGCACCTTTGCTTTTCCTTGAGCAGCGAAGAAAAAAATTGTTTACACGAAAAAAGAGGACATAACCTGTAATCAAGACAGCTTCAAGTAACTACAAAGGAAATAATTCTTTCAGCTCTGCTTGACTCGAGCGTACTCCATAGGGAGCTGCACCAACTTTGGCATGAAAGGTCGGGTGTTTCGTTTGTTTTCCCAGTTTTTCTTCGAGAAGTCGGTGACCAGAATTTACCAGCTTAAGCACAGTTATGCCTAGTAACAGTCACAGTACTTCTTCCAGAGGTGTGAGCACACAATCGAGCTCCGCTTGTGCTGCATGCGCAGCAGCGGCAGACTTCTCGCGCCTTCATCGTATTACAGGCTACATACAGCGCCGCATCGCGTATCGAAAGGCCCCTCACAATAAAGAGCGGAATGCTCCCACATTCGAAGAGGAGAAACACGACACACCATTGTCCTATCTCTCACCGCCTCCGAAGCGTCACGGTGCCACCTGCCGGGAACTCTCTCTTGACATTGAGTCTTCTCCATCACACAACCTCACCGTTATTTCGTGTTCGTCGACTGGAACCCAGTACGTGAAGAAACACATTGAAAGACTGTAGTCGTTCCACCCATGGGTTTACCGCTTCCTCTTTCCATGAGCCCAGATAAAATGCTTCCCTTCGAAAGCAAACCTAAACTTTCTTGCAACCTTCCCGGATCTTCTGCCGGCTATCTCACCGTTACGACCAGCAGCGCACTAATATGCCGCATTTGCAACGAGGGCGACCAGATGGAATGTCTCATGTCGCTTTGCAAGTGCTCGGGCAACATGGGCCTGCTGCACGTGTCCTGTCTGGAACATTGGCTTAACACCCAGAACGTGGACCACTGCGAGGTTTGCAAGCACCGCTTTCCAACCATGGCCCAAGCCACCAGCATCCATCAGTTCTTCTACTGGGCTCTGCACGCTGGTTCTCTATGGATTGTGCTAGGAGACCTGCTCTGCTTCACTGTCATGACACCATTGACCGCCCTCAGCTGCTTTTACTGTGCCCACATGGCCTCAAAGCAAGCGCTTGAAAGACGCATCATGAAGGTGATCAGCGTGGTCACTCTAGCTGGCCTTTTGCTTACTGCCTACTTGCGCTCGTTTTTTTTTCATATTGCGCTTCCAATACCACGCTTTTGCTCTATGGCAGACACACAGTGTGATGCGCAAAATTTGGGTACGGCGCAGCGCGGTGTCGAACTATGGATAACACAGGGTGCCAGATGGACAGCAGGCCAGGTCACGGAATATGGTGGACGTAGGGGCTTGAAGCGTAACCGAGACCAAGCGCACTATGCAATTGATTGTATGACTCGGCCAACGTCTGCCATTGAAACGTCCCCCGAATTATTTGTCTGAGTGCCCGCATTCTGCGCCTCAGCAGAGGATATTCGATAGCTTCTCATGCTGCTAGCAAATGGGTCTTAAAGAGCCGTGACTATATGTGTATTTGAGGTTCTAGGTTCCTAAATAACTGTAAGTGAGCTCCTTTGTTGTGAAATTTTTGAGCTGTTACGTACCATATTTCATGATGTTTTTATCGCCTTCCTATGATCAAATAAATCTTTCCATGTGTTTTGTAATGTTACTATCACTTCATCTTTCCATAGCTTTTGCATTGTGGAGGAAGCATTTTGATGAGGCGTTTTATTTCAAAACAGTACTTTTTCACAAACTTGTTTGCAGGTTGCTTAGAGGTAATGTTCTTTGTGTTTGAGAAGGATAGTTGCATTTGTTGCGAACAGTGTGAGCGCTAACCCGTTAACAGTGCCGGCGTTAACGGTAATGCGCTATTTTTTTTCAGGAACTCAGTAACGTTCCCATCAATATTTCGGAACTGTAACGGGTACTTGAATTTATTGCTACCAGTCTTACAGGTAATGCGTCAACAGTAACCTCATTACCGGCAATGCGTTGTTTTATATCAGTAATTTAGTAACTTGTTGATTACTATTTTGGAACAGTAACGGGTAATGTACTTGTGTTACTAATTTCTGCTAACGTGAGGCGTAGTTCTTTTTATTCCAGTGAACACAGAGTTCTAGATGCGAAGCAGCATAGGGTAGAGTTCAATCCGGTGGTTTGCGTGGTGAACACCCTTCCAGCACCTGTGCCAAATTTCCACCCTCCGCTCGCGCTCACGCGAGGGAAGGTGAGAGTAGGCGCATGCACAGTAGGAGAGCAGACGATCGTAAAGGCCCTCCCCTCACGTGAATACAAGGTGGTGGGAAGTTGTAGAAAAGCGCTGCCTCCACATCGTTTCTCCTCTCCCATTTTTCTCAGCGCCACTACTGTTACAGTGTTCTAGAAGGGGGTAATGGGATCAGGAACCGGAGTGCCCTACGCATTGAAGCGAGGCGGCGAGCGCGGACGGAACTCGGATGTGTGTTGGGCCGCTCTTGTCCCGTCGGCTGGCTTTCATGGCTGCCACTGGGGCTCTTAAATTTTTCACTTATGGCTACCCGCGGGCTTCCACAGCCAGCCAGAGCGTGTTCATTTTTCTGCCGCGGCACACTTCCGCTTGGCAATCGTTTTGTCTCGGGTTGGACGGTTCTGGCGACACGCGGGGAGCCCGAGTGTTGCCAGACGTCTCCAGGATAATTTAGTCGTGAAAGCTCTCTGGACGTTTTTGGGGGGGTTTCGGGCTGGCAGACGCCAGAAAAGTACGGTACGCCCTCGGTGCCATCTTTGTGAGGACTCGACGGATTGCAGTGTGGGCGCTCGAGGACTGTGCCTTCGCTTTTCGCTACGCATGGCGCAATCTTCTAAAGCCTGTTCCGCTCTGCGAGATGAGGAGTTACGAGTGGTGGCGAGTGTTTGAAACTACTGTTCGTCGCTTTTGTTATGTTTCCCGGGAAGCTTCCTCCTGTGAAAAACGCAGTGAACTGTTGCCTGCTGACTGCGGCGTTCTATACTACACGTTTGTACGCACGCATAGAGACAACTTTGGAGTTATTATTTTTGTTTCGTAGTAGTCCAGACCGCAGTAGTCGTTTGTGGAGCCGTGCCTGCTTTCTGTGCACTTAGCGAAGAAGATTGTGGTCAAACTAGCTCACTACGTCGTATGTTTGCGTGAGTGAACCTCTTAGGGCCGCTGTCCTCACTACTCGATTGATCTTCGATGGTGATAGAAGGCCCTAGATCACGACCGTTGGTGTTGCTCGCTGGTTGCGACCGGCGTGCGAACTCTTCAATCTATGGGCCAGCATATGTGGTATAATATTACACGATACGACGCGAGAAAAAAAAAGAGAATGAATTCAGAAAAGTATACATCTATTCGTTACCCATTTAGCAGTTAGCTTTGTCTTGTCTCAACTCTTCCTAATAATGCCGTGCAGTATGTACTATGACGTAGTAGGTCAAATAAAAGCTGAAATACATGACATTAGTTAGGTACCACATAGGACTGCAAAACAGGACCAGGCAAGTTATAAACTAGTCGAAAACGTGTCATGCACAAGTTATTTTATATACGACGCGCACTCTTGGTACCAATACCTACGCGCGTCAAAACTTTAAACAAAAAAGTTTGTTGGTCAACGCGTGTTTGCGACGCATAATACGTGATAGGTGAGCAGGTATATATCCTCGAGCTCTTTTGGGGACACGATCACTTTCGCGTGATTTTGGGTTGTGTTGTGCAGTGACCGATACACGTACTAAAAAGACTTGAGCTTGTTAAGCCGTCAGCGTCACGGCAGCACACCTTGCGTTGTTCTCTAGGAGGCGTGCCCCAGCTGGCTGTTTCGTTCACGGATGCGCCGAATGATCCTATGAGCGTATGAAGTCGTACCCCATATGCGTACGCTCGAGGATAATATTTCAGCTTTTTGGCGAGCCTAACTGCGTATTTTCAAGTGGACAATGTAGAAAAAATACAATACGCACGCGGCACATAGTTTCTTTTGCTGCCACGATAATAGAGTGTGTTTACATTTACGGTGGCTGTCCCAGCCTTCGATTTTGCTATGTTTAGGCAGCTTCGGGTTGTCTCGGATTCCCCACAATTGCGACCACGACGTTATTTTCTGTCCAGACCGGAAGTAGCTGACCGACAGCTGGCAAGCTCTGGCTGCCAGAAAGCTGCCAGAGGCCTCAAAATTGAAGAGCCCCACTGGGGCTTCGCGCGCTTGTTGTGACAGCTGCACGCATGGACGGATGAACGCACCTAGCAAAAAACCTTAACTCACGCAGTTGCTAATTCTCATCACAATTATCTGTTATTCTATAACCTTGCTAAGACAGTACGTTCGGGCAAAGTTGACCTTAACAGAGCTAGTGCAGAAATAGTTGTCTGATCGACAACCTGCTACGTCACCTGCTAGTAATAACAGGTATGGGCACGGCGGCACCCGAAGCATGCAGAGCGCTAATCCCTTCTTGTATGTCGTACAGATCGGCACTTTCCTGCTGCTGATACCGGCGGGGCATGAAGAAGCGGGCAAACCGACGACAGCGTGGACAGCAAATCCAGGCCGTGATAAAGCCCGCCACGTGCATCACGCGCCGGTTGGTATGGATGGCCGGCCCTTCAAGTTGGACCCGTTGGGTTCAGCGACGTACTGCGCCGACGCCATCTTCAGCGCCCCATCGGTGCCTCACTCAACGTCGACAACCCTGGATATAAATACGGCCCCCCAAGCGACGGTGATCAATGGGCACGGCGGCACCCGAAGCATGCAGAGCGCTAATCCCTTCTTGTATGTCGTACAGGTGAGAAAACGCTACGGCTAATGCATGCGTTCTGACTGCCTCTTCTTGATTGTGCTGCCGTGCCCACGGTTGCTTTGTGATCCCTTGTGTAACTTGTCCTGCTATTTGAGGGACCTGTTATTACTAGCAGGTGACGTCGAGACAAACTCCGGGCCCGACTTAAAACAAATTTCTCAACAACTAACGCAAATCGCTGGTGATATTAAACAAATTAAAGAAGAACGACTAACCGCTATTGAGTCCAAATTAGAAAAACTGGCTGCCGTAGATGAAAAAATACTGGACTGCACCACAAAAGTTTCCGCCTTAGAAAAAGTAGTATCAGGCCTAGAATTAAAGCTGGATGAATTAGAAAACCGGTCAAGAAGAAGTAACTTGATAGTGTATGGCATCCCTGAGGATGAAAAAGAAGACGAGGAATCACTAGAGCAAGTAATAAACAATACAGTTGCGAAAGGTGTTCTGAAAATTGAACCTGTTTCAATCGAAAGGATACATCGGCTCGGTAAACCAAGCGCGAACAAAACTAGACCAATAATTTTCAAACTCCTTGATGATCGAGACAAAACAAAAATTTTGAAAAACTCTCATAAACTAAAGGATACCGACATATCAATTAGTGAAGACTTTTCCCAGCGTGTGCGTAATATAAGGAAAAAATTGTGGGACTCGGCGAAACCAAATAAGAAATCCGGGCAAAAGGTACATCTTGTCTACGACAAAATTAGTATAGACCGTATTCTTTATCGCTGGGATGACACCGTAAACGATAAAGTGATCATTGGCGAGGCAAAAAATTCCTCAACTGGGAAAAAAAACCTGCCAAGCAACGGGCCGGCGTCTCGCACTCGAAACCGCCCCAGTTGAGGTTTATAAACGTGAATTGCCGAAGTGTCTTAAACAAATTAGAATCTCTTGAATGCCTACTTCTCGACCTTGAGCCAAACTTTGTTGCTTTAACCGAAACCTGGTTAAATAATGACATTTTAGATAGTGAACTAACGCCCCCAAATTACAATATAATACGGAAGGACAGACCGACACGAGGCGGTGGAGTAGCGTTAATGATAAAACGCGAAATTCAATACACTGTGCTGCCAGAGGTTGAAGGTGTAGAAGCTGTCTTTTTGAAACTAAAATTTGGCCTTCACACAACAATTGTGGGCTGCTGCTATCGCAGTCCTACTTCTGGCGAAGATAGCATGCAATCGCTCTACAACTACATTGAACAAAACATACAAAGCGCAAGATTCATCTTGTTGGGTGATTTTAACCTTCCTGATATCGACTGGCAATCCATGAAATTTCATTCCGCATGCTCAGATGTCCTTATCGACACAATGCTCCGATTTAATCTTCACCAAGTAGTCAACCAACCAACACGTGTCCAGGGAGAAACTTCAAATATTCTTGACCTTATATTCTTGAGTAACCACTTCCCAGCCGATGAAACAAAGATTGAAGTTATGGATGGCATATCTGATCACAAGCTCACTTTGTGCACTGTCCCCTTTTGAGATAAAATAGAACCAACGAACATAAAAATTACTTACCCGGATTTTAAATATGCCGACGACACCAGCATACTAAATTATCTAATTATAAAGTTTCCGTCCTTCGAATAATTGTTGAATGATAGTTCCACGACCATTGAAATATTATGGTCTCAGTTAAAAGAAAGTATGCACCACTGTATTAATACCTTTGTACCTCTTAGAGTGAAAAAAATTAAGAAACACAACCCGTGGATAACACGTGAGGTAATACATGCGAAACCTAAAGTAAAGCGAATACGAAAGAGTATGAAACGAAAACCCGGAGCAGTAACAGTAAATAATTTGACTGCTGCTGTGAGTGACCTAAAAACAAAAATCAAAACAGCGAAGAGCAACTATTTCACTAAAACGTTGCCACCCAGCAAGTTTCACCCAGCAAGTTTTGGAGCTACCTAAAGCCTGCAAAAAACAACAAAAACAACACACCCCCGGAAAAAGATAACCCGATCACTGCAGACAAAATGAACAACTATTTCAAGTCTGTATTCACTGTCGATGACGGAAACATTCCAGACATCGACAATAGTGCGGAAGGTACCCTGGAACCGATTATTGTCAATGAGGCCGGTGTCATAAATATCTTGTTAAACTTGGACACAAAAAAAGGAGCAGGGCCTGACAACATTCCTAACACCTTTCTTGTAAGATATGCAGAGGTGCTAGCTAAATATCTGTGCGTCATGTTTAACAAATCACTATCAACGTGCTCTTTACCTGTGGAGTGGAAAAAGGCCAAAGTTGTTCCTGTGCATAAAGGAGGATGCGGAAATGATATATCTAACTTTAGACCTATATCCCTGACATGTACAATCTGTAAAATCTTGGAGCACATAATTCTTAAACAAATAACTGTTTTCCTAGAAGAAAAACGTATATTATCTCCCTATCAGCATGGCTTCCGCCGAGGTCTTTCAACCATAACTCAATTAGTGGAATTAACACATGAGGTATCCCAGAGTATTGACAACCAAAAACAAACTGATCTAATTTTTCTCGATTTTGCCAAAGCATTCGACAAGGTATCGCACAAGAAACTACTTCAAAAGCTTGAGACCACTTTAGGAAATTCTACTGTTCTTAACTGGATCAAAAATTATCTTACATGATCGTACACAAAATGTGGAATTTAACGATGAAACCTCTGCTACCACCTCCGTCACATCTGGAGTTCCGCAGGGCTGTGTGCTGGCGCCAATTTTGTTTCTTCTCTTTATTAATGATTTGCCTACAAATATTAAGGAAAAAATCAAATTATTCGCGGATGACTGCGTGCTATATCGAGAAATAAACTCAACGGAGGACCATGTAGCTTTAAATAGTGCTTTACAAGATGTTTCCTGCTGGTGCCGTAAATGGCAGATGTCACTTAATGCAAACAAGTGTACAATTTTATCAGTAAGTCGAAAAAAAAACTAGGTCAAATTTTCTTTACACCATTAATGACATTCCCATAACTAGAGTAAGTCAGCATAAATATCTTGGAATTATTATAACTGAAGATCTAAGATGGGATGCACACATAAGTTACGTTACTTCAGCTGCACTACGCCGCTTGTTTACACTCAGATACCGGCTTCGCCAGGCCCCGCCTTCTCTAAAACTGCTTGCATACACTTCCCTTGTGCGATAATTACTGGAATACGGTAATATTATTTGGTCACCATTCACAAAACAGCAAATCACGAAACTGGAAGGAATACAAAGGAAAGCTATGAGGTTCATCTACAACAAGTACAGACATACAGATTCTCCGACTGAATTAATGAAAAAAGCTGGATTACTTACTCTAATGAATAGAACAAGGTTAGCACGTGCAAAATTCATACATGAATTAATACATGGTCATTTAAACATTGATGTATCCGCCTATCTTACGTTTGATCAAACTAGAAAAACACGCCAAAAACACCCAATGAGACTTAACGAATACTCCTTCAACACAAACTGCTTTAGGTACTCATTTTTTCCGTTAGCCACTAATGAATGGAATAAACTGGATCCGAGTATCTCCAGCACTACCGAATTAGCAAAATTTCTAACCCTTGTCGAAAATGAACTTTGTATCATGCAAACGGAATCACCTGGTTGATTTTAATATGGGTGTTCGTGTGAACAATGTACGAGCGAAGTATCATGTCATCATATTTTTTCTTTAAGCAATTTTTAGTACTGAATCCAGGTGAAGAGAAATCGCCCTGTTGATTCTTGAACATGTTTCTGTTTTTCAGTGTGTATAAATTTGCCCTTCCTTGAAATACTTCGCCATATTGTAGGGTAGTTTCTTATTGCTGTAATTTCTTGTTGTGTTTCTTGATGCATATGCCAATAAGTCAACCAATGTGTCAACCAAGTCGCTGCATTTATTTTCTTCTGACAACTTTTCTTTACACTTATGTTTTATGCCTTCTTTGATCTGAAATTGTTAAATGATCCGATTCTGTTAGTTTCATTCTGTACTTTATCGCGATGTATGTCTTTATTGTGTACCTATTCGAATTTTTATGTTCACGCCCTTCCTGCTAAAATCCCTGATGGGATTGGCAGTATGTCGAAATAAATAAATAATCAGTGCGCAAGATACTCCTGCTCAGGCAGGCAAGGATGCTGCAGTGGACCATCTGATTGCGAAAGAGATAATATCAGCTGAACGCATGTTTCGGAGTGTTTCGGAGTATTCCTGCAGAACACAGAGTTGGTAGAGCAGAAGAGCGATGACCATTTATATATTATGTGGCAAGTTATGTGTCTCGAAATTAGTTTATGAAGCATTATAAGTGCATGCCCTGCAATACCTTTCTTTTGGAAGCCTCTAATACGGAAAGCACAAACACTGCAGTCACTGTAATATGTGACAAGAGAGGCTTTGTTGTATCCCTCACAGGAGCTTTTTAGAGCACTAAAGAGGCTGGAAGACATCACACTGTTTTTTCAGCCAAGGGAAACTCTGCAGGGACAACGCAGTGGATGTGATGTTGCAGGAGAAGGAAACCTTTTGTGATGTCCTAAGTTGCAGCCAGCATGCAGAAGCGCTCACAACAGAGTTGTCCAAGTTCTATGCGATGACCATGCTGCAATTATTTTTAAAAGGGCGCAACAAATCGCGACAGGAACGGCGTAAAAAGAAATTGCATGTGAAGATCAGCCACTGCTCCTAATGCTTCTCTCGTTACAGCAATGTACTTTGAGAACACTGACGTGTTTTGTGCCAATAACCTTTTCAGTGCTTGTCTTGCTTTCTCATTTACTATGTTATGAAACTTCGCTATCTCTGGTAACTTCTAACTGCAGAATCGTCATGGGAATAATTAAATCCCAAGCTGTCAGTAAATATGCACAAATGTGAACGAAACTGCTTGTAATTGAATGTATACAGGGCATATGTTACGAATGTCTTTGTACATGCGGCGCCGTAAATGCTTGGCTTAAATGTACTTGTGAATGCGATTGCGACATACATATGACAATTGTCAATAGCAAATATTTGAACACTTTAACCATTCAATTGTTTATGTCTACAGTGTTCGCGAACTTTTACTAATCAGCCACATCTTCCTGCACCCGTAATGTGGACTTCTTGGGCCACCTTTATTTTCACGCTAGCTTAAACGTCCAGGTTCTTCGCGCTCGTTTTAATACGGAGACAGTTTTTAAAAGCATGCTAAATAACTCCGCGCTTCCTTTTTTTCGGTGAACAACAAGCGCACACAACTTTCTCCACATTGCTGAGGCTCTGAGTTTTGCGTCCCGTAAAAACCCACGCGCTGGTTTCCCCTGTTCGTGGCGTCTACGTCAGATGCCACACCCGGGTGCGCTCCCTGATCCCACTACCCCCTTCTAGAACACTCTACTACAGTGCGCTCACATATATTGCTGTGCGCGCACGCTTGGTTGCACGCCCCTAGCAGCGCTGGGTGTTCACTTTGTGGCACACACATAGTAATGCCCTCAATTAGGAGGGGATTAACAAATACACAACTCCACGCACAAATGAAACATACAGAGAAACATATGAATGGAAACACAACCGAACACCAGGGCTTCTCCGCGTTCCCGCGTAATTTCCTTTAGTGGGAGACGATGCAATTTTTTTTTCACGCATCGTTTCATGGGAGCTTTTTTTTTACAAACAGTGAATACTGCGTGCACCAAGGGCAAAGAATAACGAGGTATGGCACGTGGCTCGTGAGGTTTCTTTAGAGCGGCGCCGGTGCCGAGACGCTCACTCTACAAAAAATTGAACCCGTATCTGCATCTTATCTGCAAATGTCTTCGAAAGACGATGGTCTTTCGTTTAAAGAGAATGAACAAAACATTTGTTTGATGTTCTGCGCGAGAAAATTGGTGAATGGTATTATGGAGGCGCTGCGTTATAGCGCATCAAGCGTGCAGGGCAGGCGAACAAGCGCATGGAGGCACGTTAGACGCGAGCGCCATCTGCCAGTTATCTTCGAAAACGAAGGAAGTTAGCGCGCCATGCAGTAGAGAAAGTTCGGTGCATTCTTGAAGGCGATAAAGTGTACAACGCAAAGCGACGGGTAGGTGCCACCACCGTGTCATTTAAGCAAAGCGTTGGTAACACTTGCCTTTTTTGAGCACCGCGTCGCACTTTAAGCGCAGCGTATTTAATGCTACGGTCCATAGAATGACTTTTGTGTGCCTGCTCTAGTATAATGGCACACATAAAAAATATAACGTGTTGTCATGGTACCTCAGATATGCGCAACGATTGCTTTTTAATTGACAATCGCACAAGTATGAACGCAAAAGCTTTCTGCAGGTCGCGGGATGAAATCCCGGCTGCAGCGGCTGCGTTTCCAATGGAGGCGGAAACGTTGTAGGCCCGTGTGCTCAGATTTGGGCGCACGTATAAAAACTCCAGGTCAAAATTTCTGGAGCCCTCCACTGTGGCGTCTTTCATAATCATATGCTGGTTATGGGACGTTAAACCCCACATATCAATCAACGCTAAAGCTTGAACAACAATGGTCGGTGCTGCGGATGGGGTCAACCGTTTCAAGTACCCGGTGTCGTTAAGAGTGGACAAACAGAAAAAAGTACAGACAGACAGACCAAAATTTTTGCGTCAAAGGTCACCAAGAAAGATTATCGTCTTTAAAAGGGAGCGAGAATAGAGAAACGGGCTCCATTTCTCCTTTGGCACAGCCAATTTTCTTCTTTCGGGCACCTTACCCGTCGAGCCCTCTCGCGGCAAGCACAAATGAAACAACATTTCTCCTTTTGTGTTACAATTTCTCTTCAAACATGGCATCATGCACACGCGCATGTGCACGCTGAGCCTAGCCGCCCGCGGCCAGTCGCGTGCGATTATTTTTACTCACAATTTATGCAAGCAATGAAGGAGTGACGTTTATTCTTTTGTTTTATTCGTGTAGAGTAAAAGCCTTCTTTTTTATCTCCAGGCACTCGCACAATGCTCCCCACATTTCCGTGTGCGTCTTGTGTTGTTTAAATGCTACCAATTTGTCACGGATACAAGGATCTCTGCTTCCCTAAACATTCTTGCTATATCGATTACCTTAGACTGTACAAATATAATGTATTATTTCAGTGTCGACTTATTGGTCGGCATACGCGTTTTTACTTTCGCACGGCACCAATAGCGCTCATCAATTCAACGAGACGCATCAAAAAGTATCACAGTTAATTTTGAAACATTCTAGGAGGCGTTATCCCACTGCCGAGTCCATGCGCGAAAGCACGATCTTATACAATTGCTGGAGTTCTCTGTGCCGCTACCATCATATGTTTATCAGGCATGCCGTGGTGGGGTTTGGTTGGTTGGTAAATACTTTATTGGAAGTCCGGCAGAGCTTTCGCTGACTGGGCCTTAGGTCTCCCGCGTGGGGACGTCAAGTCCTTGCCTGACCACCGCCTCACTGGCCTGCTGGGTCTGCAGATGACTTTCGACGCAATGGAGGTTTTCGCCGTGCATCCAAACATAAGCACATGGGTGTTCTTTGCATCCCCCCCTTACTTGAAATATGGCCACGTGGCCGGGAATCAAACCTGCACCCTCCAGCATAGTCACGCGACACCCAATGAGGCTATGCTACCACGGCAGGTGAAAGCACAAAGAGAAATGGGCTCCAAACTTCTATCGAGCGTTTATTTACCAGACTGCGTTACAGTCATCAGAAACGTTTTCAGCATCACCATAACTACACTTTCATGAATAGTAAACCAATGGTGTCTGTCAATTAAACCAAATTCTCTATCGCACATGTTTTGTATTGCCCATGCCAGCACTGAGAGTTTCGACGGAATTATGCAGGTGAGCAGTATGGCTTTCTCGTCCACATGATTCTCCTTTGTCGTGCGAATCTATGCACAAAGTTCACTTCTAGAACAGTTGTGCACAGCAGGTAAGTACTAACACTCTCACTCCCCTCGGCGAAAAGAGTATTCCAAATCCAGAGTAATGGTAACCACTACAGCCACACGCTAACGAAATAATTGTGACACGCACATTGACCGCACGTTGACTGGCGAGGCCAATCATGAGGTGGATCTGAAGCAGAGAAGTATGTATGCACAGAATGCTACTTTATTATAGTAAATTTACGCACTATAGCGCTAGTTCCTTCAATCATGTAATCGAACTGCCGCGACGCCAACAGCCATTGCCATGGCTCACGAAAGAACACCGTCGGGTGCGAGGTAATCTCTTGTTTTTTTCGCACGACTCACATTGCAACGTACGTATACACCATTGAGACGGTCGTTACCGCATCACAAACATTATCATTGAAGGGCGCTAGCGGTATACTGTATCCACGGCTACGATCACACTTTAAGTAAGCAAGTAACTAGAATATAACACAAAATTAACACGAAACAACTAAACTAAGTCGATGCGACGAAGGAGACAAAGCCTGGCCTGCATGTTGCGCCCTCTCCGAGTGACAAGTGGAATAACAAAAAAAAGGACGTGAGCTCTGACATGGAAAGCGTGCCACAAGCGTTTGCCTTCTGAGAGGCTTCAAGAAAAAAGTTATCTGTGGCAGTCATCGAGATATGGTACAGCCAATGGAATGCCGTTTTCATTCTAAGCATGGCTTGTGGTCATCGTTTTCACGCAAACCTGAAAATCTCTACTAATTATTCTGTTCATTGTTGTGCAACCGTTGGTAAACTTCCAATTGTCTAAGAATTAGAGACAACATATTTATTTGTGGCCAATGTTGTGGTACAACCACGAAACGTAAAAAAGTTGACCAAAGCTTACCGGTCACTTGTGCCACTATGGTCAGTTGAAAGTTTTTGATTATAGGCGGGTGCGTGTTCGCAGTTAGGTGTGAGTAAACACGGACAGGTTTGTGCCGTTTTGGTGAACTGTTATTATACTCTTGTTCATTGAGTTGACTCTATATGTATGTATGTGTACTTTTTGTCCTTAGGTATGAGTAAACACGGTAAAGTTTGTGCCGTGGTGGTGAACTGTTCATTGTACTCTTCGTTGAGTTGGCTGTACATTTATTTATGTGTATTTGTGTCCTAGGTGTATGTGTAGCTATGCACATTGCATCAGCATATTTTAGGCGTCAGTGGTGCAATTATATACAAATTCCAAATCCAGACGGAGGCGGTCTGTTACATTGAAGCGCACGCGATTGGCCCGTGCGAGCCGTGAAGAATGCTGTGACGTTCTATGTGACGTGGGCGAGGTGTCACGTGACTGTTTTTTTCCGGTTTTCGGATGAAGGCTAAGTAAAAATAGGAGAACCTGTCCGAAAGAAATCGGATGGATTGAATTGGCTGGTAGGTGGCATGGATTGAATTGAAATGTAAGGGCTTCGCGACTTTTCAGCATCCGGGCACTTAGACAACATGGCGTTCCCCAATGCCGCGGTTTTTCGTCTCGCCTGTGCGGCAGCTTCAGCCCAGCCGAGACGATGAGGCGAGGTTAAAGATGCATTTGAAAAGTTCACTGAAGAAGAATTCCTGCAAAGTTCTCGTCTGCCCGAATGAACAGTGTGTAGCTTGTGTGACGAACTTGTCCCTATCATCAAATGCCTGCGAGCCAGTGGCCTTTAAACAGAGAGGAAAGTGTTGTGTGCGCTGCGATTTATCGTCACCGGTTGCTTCTAGGAGAGAGTTGGTCGTGAGGAACACATTGGCAAGTTTCAGCCGGCCGTGAGCAACACTATTCACGAGTTGACGCAGGCCATCATCGCCGTGGCTGCAAGGGAAAAGCTGGCGGACCTCCCACTGACAACAGCTGCTAAGGATGAGGCAAAGGTGGAGTTTGTGCTACACGTTTGCATCCCAGGCGTGCTGGCGTTTGTCGATGGCACGTTCGTCACCATTCGCAAGCCAGAGGAATTCAGACTGTCTGACATGGAAAGCTCATGTCCAAAAAGGGCTATTATGCCCTGAACGTCATGATCGTAAGTACTGTTAGGATCCTTTCTTACTCGTCCATCGGAGCAATTGTTCAGTTGTGACGCCAAAGCTGGAAAAAGTAATAATGCAACGAATAAAAAAGAACCTGCAGGGAACTGAGTGGGAGCTAGTTGGTGGCTAGCAAGGCCTCGGTATTAATAAGTGGCAAGTGTATTGTGCGTGAGCCAGCTGCTGTATTTGTACTGGCATGCATGCGCAATTGAGTTGTGCATTCTAGACGTAATCGGTAATATGGGCAGCAGACGTAGCAGAAATATATACAAGACAGGGAATTATTTCCAACACAAAAGTGCTTACAATCACAATTGCATGAGCTGGCTTTGGAATTTACGAGTGTTCTTTCCCAAGAGCAACTCGTAGGTTTTCAATTATTGATAATTCAGCGGAAGTCGTGGCCATGTGTACAGTAGAGAAGGGGTCATTGCTCCCCCTGTCCCTTTCTCCGGGTGCTACAGTCTGCATTTCCTTCTAAGTGAAGCTTCTTTTACCAATGACTGTACGAGTACGCATTGTTTCCAGCGTAGGCGTAAAAAAGAATTTATTCTGAGCAAATGCAGTAATATTTTATATCGCTCCTCATCGCAGGTGTGCAACGCATGGCTGCGCATCCTTGTTATAGGCCTATGATTCCCATGTTCGTGCCACAACGCCTGGGTGTGGGTACACAACCCACTGCGTGCACGCCTAGCTGCACATCTGCAGCCTGCTGATTATCTGCTTGGTAAGTATTAGTGTTTACTATCTGGGGCAGAGCACTCAGCTTTTATGTTTCTATTGCAGGAGACGCAGGGTATCCCCTCGAGTCATGGCTCCTGAATCCAGTCCTTGGCAGTCAACCGTGCAACACGTCCGAAGGCCGATACAACAAGGAGCACGCATCCATGCCCAGTGTTGTGGAAAGATGTATCGCAGTGTTGATGAGCAAGTTCCGCTGCTTGCAGCACTTTTGAACAATGCTCTACAACCTCTATCGGGCAGCACAAATCATCTGTGCTTGCGTTGCTCTCCACAACATTGCGATGCATGCAGGCGACTGGACCTTGGACGAGTATGTTGTGAACATGTCACCAGCTGAGATGACGATTGGGAGCCAAGGGAGAGCCATATGCTCACACCACGCAACGTGCTGCTCAGAGACAGTAGCAGCGCAACACTGTCTTGGGCCTTTTTTGAAGTACACGGAAACGGTGAGTTTTCATGTTTTAATACCACATACATAATTTATTTACACTGATTTTAGTGCATCTAGACATGACAGGGCTGTGTTTGCCACATTTGAATACACAAAATACTTACTCGTGCTTCAATATCAAACAAGGCTGCAATAATAAAATCCTGCATTTTCTTTATAAGGCACATGAAATATACAAAATAAACACCCTTTTTCATATCAGTGATCACAGTCACAGCAGGCTAGATTGGAGCAAGCATATATGAGCGGCACTCAGTGTTGAATGTTGCTATCAAAAAATTGTGCGCACAATGCAGCAACGTTACACAATTTATTTCACCAGAACGCATAAAAATTGCGAGTTCACTAGTAACATGTTGCAAGAACGCATTATACATAAGTCCGTCTCTTCTCATAGTTACTGACTACAAGCATGCAATCGTGCACGCCAGGCTTGACGAGCAATTGTGATCGTCAAGTTGTGCTGGTTTTTTGTTCATTGTTCTAAACATTGCATGAATGTTGAAATAACTTTTGATTCGAATTCTTGACTCCAGTCATGCTGCAATGCTAAAAAATACGTTAATCAAGACAGCAAAAAACAGGTGAGTTGCTTTGATAACGTACAGCATGAATAATTGGCCCAGCGATCTCGCGGCTCCCAAACCATGTCTTGTTCAAAATTTATTCCCGCAACGAGTCGTTTACATTGAAAACTAGATGAAATCAATGGCAGGCTGTGGTGATTACCATTTTCGTTTGTGAAACTATGCGACAGGACCACTTTCTAGCTTAGTGCTTTTATAAAAAGACTCAGAGTGTAGTTGTTGTACCTTAGCCTCATTTGGCTGCAATAAAAATTTCGCAGTGAACTGCAAAATAGTGTGATGCAAAAAATTATCACATCTTTACATTATGTGGTAATGCTGCATAAAAAGCTAGAAAACATAGTGAGGCAATAAAATATCACAGAAACTTTCACAGAAAATATCAACTATACACTCGTGGTCTCCGTGTGAATGACTAGACACCTTTGAAATGTAGGGAAAAAACACTGCCACTGGAGCAGCTCGAATATACATTGAGAAATTCATATATATGGAACATAAAAAATGCTATACTTCTTGTACAAAGTAAATGCTAACCTAAGTTTAGTAATATGCAGTAAATGCAAACAAAAAAAGCGTATCAAATAGAACATGAAGAGCAGCACGTAAACGCATTAACACTAAACGAATCAAAAATGATAAAACATTGAAAGCATGCGAAAAACAAACTAAACTATGTATATGTCTCCCGAAGTGTATAAAATTGAACATAAACTGCAGCAGCTAAACACAATGAAACCGACAAATCTATAATGAATGATGAGAAGAAAAAAAAACATTGAACACATGACGAAAAATTTAACTCAGCTACGTATCCCTTTGTCGTAGAAAGCCCTCAGCCATGGCCCGTGCCAAGAAATGGACCGCATGCAGGACGCCCTCCTGCGTCGCTGCCGCCTTCTCCTGCGCTGCTGCCATACGCCGTGCTGCAGAAGCGATGCAGGTGGTTGTTGTTTTTATCTCCCGCAGCACTTGCGATTAATCATCGTGGTGGAAATGTTTAAGTGAGCTGCCAGTAAACCCTTAACCATCCCGTGGCACCAAGCTGCTGCTGCAGCCAAGAATTGCAATTCGACACAACAATTTCCCCTCAGTTGAAAATCAACTGGCCTGATGGCGTCCTTTGAAAGTGTGAAGCTTCATGTACAAACTGTTCCCTCCTCGCGCGGACCAACAAACATTTGTTGGAATTAGTATTTATTCATCATCTCAAATGCATCTCTCACCATCAAACAGCCCCTTTCGGAGCTGACCAACCTATTGCCCGGAAGTTCATCATTGCGGATATCTAATACCGTGCCCTCAATACAATGCATGGTTCTTATTTACAGCCCAAGTTGGTTTCAGTCATTATAATACAGCACGGAGAATGTTTACGCCCCTTATGTAAAATGTAAACAAAGAGTCTACTCACCTTGAGCACCTTGTCACCCGGCTGAAGGCTGTGGTCCTGAGCTCAATAAACACTAAGTTCTAAGATGCTTGCGTGTTACTGTGTCACAGCCATCTGCAGCCGCTTCAGCGGCCTCCACGTCAATTTCCACCGCAGCAGTGGGAACATCCGCCTGCTGGAAAATGTCCTAAGCATAATCTTTCAGAAAGTGGGTATTCGTTACTCTGGCTTTTTTACAAGCTTACGTACTAAATATCTGAGGAAATGTTCTGCAGATATTCAGCAGTCATTGATATCATATATTGCTATTTTAGTGCCTGCACTTGCCCGCAGGAATTGCGTGTCTTATGATAAATAAATACCCCTTGTACTGCAAGGGCTGAAATCTGAGATTTTAGTAAATAAACCTACCCACTTTTGAATTCTTTCCCCTGCGCTATATTCCCGTTTAACAATGTCACGGTAAAAGCACCCCTTCAAATATCAAACTCTGTCATGACACCGCTCAGGAGCCCGTGATACTGCGGCGGCAGAATAATTACCTGTTTAAGGTGAGACCAGAGACACCGCTGAAGCGTGTCATCCCAGTCAACTGTAGAACCCGGCCGCGGAAGCCAGGCAGCCAACCCCCTCCAGTACCCCTGAAAATATACACCAATGTCAAAGAGCAAATCGCCAGCGCCTTTCGACGGTCACTCGCGTTTGTGCCTCTCTGATGGTGGTAGATAAAAAAGATAGGAAAAGATAGAAAGGCAGCTGCGAATTTTCGGAACCATCTAAACTCGCTAAGATATGAGACGAGCCTAGAGCAGAGGTTTATACCTACAGCCCAAGGTGCTAGGCTAGAAGGGGACGAAGCTATTGAATATGTAAGAACTAAGGTGACAGAAAAAATTTCAACAAAGAAGTGCTTTATGCACCACAATAGACAAGGATGAATCAAGTGGTGCAATGGCTCCATTTTCACAACGAGAGTGGGAAAGGACTGAGAAGAGGGTTCCTAGTAGTACATCAAGAGGCCCAGAGGGCATTCCAATTATGCTGAAAAAAACATTAGATCCGAAGGCTAAGCAGGCTTTAAGAGAGGCAGTGAGCAAAATAATGATCAATGTAGAACTTCCCGACGGATGGAAACTTAGCAGGATGAGCATGATATATAAAGGAAAGGGGGACAAAGCTGACATAAAACATTACCGTCCTATAACAGTGACATCAGTGGTCTACAGGCTGGCGATGCAGATTAAAAAAGAAAAACTGCAGGCATGAATAGAGGATGACGGGGTGCTGGGGGAACTGCAGAATGGGTTTCGGAAACACAGGAGTTTGGAACGCAATCTTTTCTCACTTACGCAGTGCATCGAAATAGCAGAAAAGGAACACAGGCCCCTGTGGCTAGCATTTTTGGATATCATGGGAGCGTACGATAGCGTGGTTCAAGAGAAATTGTGGGGAATACTGGACACACTAGGCGTGAAACATGTAGTCACTAATCTTTTAAAGAATATCTATAAAGGTAACAAGGTAGTTATAACGTGGAAAACACAGGTATCCAAGCCTGCAGAGGTAAAACGGGGGCTTTGTCAGGGGTGTCCCCTGTCACCCTTATTATTCATGACGTACCTACAAGGATTAGAGGCCAAATTGGAGGGAAGTGGACTGGGCTTCAACCTCTCTTTAGTCAAACAAGGAAAACTCATTGATCAGGCACTACCAGGAATAGTGTACGCAGATGATATAGTGCTAATGGCCGACAATAAGGAAGATTTGCAGAGATTGATGGACATCTGCGGTAATGAGGGAGATAAGTTAGATTTCAGATTCAATAAAGAAAAATCAGCAGTCATGATTTTTAATAATAACGAAGGTAGTGAGCTTAGAATAAAGGAGGTCACGCTAGAGATAACAGATAAATACAAATATCTGGGCGTATAGATTAGCAATGGGACCGAGTACCTAGAGCAACATGAAATATACGGGACCACTAAAGGTAACTGGAATGCAGCATTGATAAAAAAGCAGGGCACTGTGGAATTATAGTAGGTATCATGTTGTGAGAGGAATATGGAAAAGTGTCATGGTTCCTGGGGTGACGTTCAGCAATGCGGTCTTGTGCATGAAATCAGAAGTTCAAGCAAGATTTGAAATTAAGCAACGTGGAATATGTAGGCTTGCTTTAGGAGCTGACGGGAGTACACCAAATCAGGGAGTACAAGGTGATACGGGATGGACATCGTTTGAGAGCAGAGAAGCTAGCAGCAAGATAAAATTTGAGAAGCGATTGAGAGAAATGAGGGAGGAGCGTTGGGCTAGGAAGGCTTTCAGCTACTTGTACATGAAGAATGTCGTTACCAAATGGAGAAAGCGAACCAGGAAATTGACTGCTAAATACTTAGAAAACAGAAGGTGGCCAAACTAAAAAGAACTATCCGTTAAGAAGAAAGTGAAGGAAACGGAGACTGACATGTGGAGCATTGGTATGATTAAGAAGTCCGCACTAGAGATCTATCAAACGTTTAAGCAAGAAATTGCCAAAGAAAGGATCTATGATAATACTCGGCGTAGTTCTCTAGTGTTTGAGGCCTGGACGGGAGTATTTCAATCCAAGACATATCGGGCTGTCAGCCGCACTCGAGTTGGCACAGCTGAACTTTCCGGCAGCGTCTCATTCTCTGGCGGCGTCTCCTTCTCCGGCAGCGTCTCCGTGCTTGCACGGGAGACGCTGCACTGCGTTAACGTGGACTCCGAGCCCTGAGCGCGTCCACTCGGCGCGGTTGCCAATTGGTTCAACGAACATTCAAAAAACAAAAGTGAGCCTTCGAGCCGGGATCGCATAGCAACGCATCACCAGAGAGAGGAGAACGAGCCGAGAGCGAGCCGGGACGCGAGTGGCGTCGGACCTGGCCGATCAAGCTCCTGCACCGAGTCCAGTTTCCTTATACATGCAACTACTGCCAATTCACCTGTAAGTTAGCACAATACAGTTTTTTTTATAATTTGAACCTTGCCTTGACTACATTCATTCGGACATCGCTGACATGGCGCAGCCGACAGGTTGTGAATCGACCAGGCTGCATGCGGAGGAGGAAATGACGCCACGAGAAGGAGCGACGCCACGCCGTACATCGTCTCGGGACTCCGAAACGACCATCGTCGAAGGCGTGTTCACGACCCTCGACCACAGCACTATGGCCAATGCAACGAAAAAGCAACGCGTCGACGAGCTGAGAGCACGAGGTCTACGGTGCTCCGGACGAAAGGACGAGCTCATCGCAAGAGTCATCCGCGACAACATCACTCGCCAAGCCCTATAGCCGACGGACTCGTCATCGAAGGACCAGGCTGCCTACGACAATGACAGGCAGGCGCACCTGGAGACACTGTCCGCCGACAACGCGAGGCTTTGCGCTGAACTGAGCCGTCTGCGAGCCCACCTTAGCCGTGCGACCACGAGCGAACGTGAGACATTGCACGAAGCCCATCAGAACGCTTCACTGCCAACAAAACTGGTGACGACTTCAACCCTCGGGCTGCACCATTCCGTCTCTGCTGACATAACGATGTCTTCGGGTTCGATGCGGCCACCGTCACTGAACGACGGCACCAACCAAGACGCGGCACGCCCCGCCGCGCCGACCGTTTCAACGCACGAGGGAGAACCTTCCATGGCCCAGATCCTCGCCACGGTCGTGAACACACAATCCCTGCTTCCCAACACGCTGTCGAGTGGTCCACCGACGAAGAGCCCGATCCAGATTCATTCCACAAGTGACACGTCATCCTCAATCCCCTTGTTCGATGGGATGCCGCAACAAAGTGCTCACGAATGGATTACGCAAGTGGAGAGAATCGCAGCGCTCGCCCACTGGATGCCATCGCTGACATTGATGACAGCAGCAAGCCGCCTGACGGGATCTGCCAAGGATTGGCACAGCGCCTACGGCTCACAGTATGACACCTCGGAGCAAAGGAAAGAAGCGCTCATTCTCCGATTCAAACGAAAGCTGACAATGCAGGATTTCCTCGAACTGCAGACGAAGCGACGCCTTCAGAGCCACGAGACCATTGTCGAGTACATTTACTCGAAGAACGCCATTCTGAACAAGGTGCCGTACTGTTTAGCAGTGGAAGAACGAATTTCCCTCATTCTCAGCGGCATCGAGGACGACACATGGCCAACCCACTCGCAGCGCAGCTGTGTGGCACAGTAACTGAACTGATTGACAGAGCGGCTTTACTCGACGCGAGGTGTCGCACGACCGTGTGTGCCGAGAACGACAAGGAACCGTCATCACCTACAGCGAGCCCTGGTCAAGGTGTTCGAACCAGCGGGTGCCAGCCAGCAGCTCCGCCAACTCGCCGAAAGCCAACCCCCGCAGCGATTTCTCGGGAGCTCCACACACGCGGCCCATCTCTGCTCGTTCGTGCTTCAACTGAGGCGACATCGGTCACCTGTCCCGTGATTCTAGAAAGCCGAAAACGCCAGCAACGATCAGAGTGAACGAGAAACGAGCGAAGAGGGACAATAATAGCCACGAAACAGGGACTACGTCACCTAGGCAAGCGAACTGTTTTTTGCATTCGACGGGGGGCACATTACCAATAGTGTCCGGTACTGCTAACAACCGACCCGTCCACGTGTGCATTGACAGTGGCGCCAACTTATCCATCACGAGTGCCAATGACTTGACGGACGACATTCCCACACACGCATAGGTATCACGCGAGAACATTGAAGTTCTCAACCGCAGCATATGCCCAACTCTCGCTGCAACGCTTGATGTGACACTGGGCACCACGAATGTGCGACTCGAAGATGTCGTGGTAACGGAACTGCCCAGCGGCATCGACCTGATTCTGGGATCAGACTGGCGACGAGTCGCGAACGTCGACGTAGCATTTCACACGTCAAACGATGTGACTATCGTTACAGTCGAGCCCTCCGGAAAATTTTCATCGTCCGAAGTGCCACCCCCGAAACAAGGCACACCACACCGCACCGGAAAAACGCTTATTGCGACGTTCTGCCGGCAATCGGATGAGAGTGCTTCCAAAGATGAAGGGTACGTGCGCCTCAACACGAAATGTCCTGCACCCGACAAAGACTTCACGAGTCTAGTCGAAGACGCCACACCGAAGATAACGAAGGATGCCACCGAGGCAGAGAGGGAACAACTTCACGCAATTCTGTTAAGGCATCACCAAGCGTTCACTTCCAAAGGCGACACTTTAAGCGTGTGTCCTCACACTGAACACAGCATCGAACTCAGAGACAATATACCAGTGTCATCGAGGCCGTACAGGTGCTCACCGGCTGATCGCAAGTTCATCCGAGAACAGGTGAATGACTACCTCTCCAAGGGCATCATAAGGCCGAGCGAAAGCGAGTACGGTGCTCTAATGATAGTCGTCGACCAACCGCACCACCCGATGACTCCACGAAGAATGGTACACGACTATCGCAAGCTCAACGAGAAAACCATCAACCCTTCTTATCCAATGCCTGTCATGGAAGACGTTATTGACAATGTCATGCGCGACGGATCGGCTTACTTCACTGTGTTGGACGTGAAGACGACATTTCTGACTATACGAATGAAGCCGGACGACGTACACAAGACCGCATTCGTCACTCCAGACGGAAAGTACGAATACCTTCGAATGGCCTTTGGGTTTTGCAAAGCCCCTCAGACCATGCAGAGAGTCATGCGCCGCACGTTCGATGGCTTACCTAGGACAGCTACGTACATGAACGATGTCGGGCAGGGAGCCACAACAGTGAGGGAGGCTTTGGATTTCCTGAAGGAAGCACTCAGGAGAGTCGTGATCAACGGCTTGAAGATCAATCTCCGGAAATGCCAGTTGATTCAAGACAACGTATCTTTTCTGGGTTACGTGATCTTCGCCGAAGGACGAACACTGGACGAATCCAGAGTTGCCGCTGTCGAGAAGTTCGAGCCGCATCGCAACGCAAAGAAGCTGTACTCTTTCCTGCAGTTTGCTAACCACTTCCGAAAGTTTATACAGGAGTTTGCAAAGGTCACGCACAAGCTACGGCACCTTCTGGCGAAGAACGTTCCTTTCGTATGGAATGACGCTCATGAAGCAACCGTCAACGCCATAAAACACGCCTTGAAGAACCCGACGATTTTGGCGAGCTTCCGCCCAGACTGCCCGACTAACGTTCACGTCGACGCTTCGCAAACCGAGCTGGGCGTGGTGCTTTCTCAAACTTAAGGCGGAAAGGAGTGAATCATAAAGTACGCAAGCAGATCACTAAACGAGCACAATCGTGGTCTACACTCTAATATGCTCGAGTGCATGGCGCTCCACTGGGCGATCACTGAGAAGTTTTCGGTCTACCTGAGAGGAGGCCCTCGTTTTACAGTGTTCACGGACAACTTCAGCTTGTCATACAACGTCCAGAAGGGAGCCAGCAACCGCAGACTTGCGAGGTGGACGCTCGACTTAGCAGAGTACACCTTCGACGTCAAGCACAAGCCAGGACGCCAAAACTCCGCTGCTGACGCACTCTCGAGGCAGTCGGAATTTGCAGAGGCTTTCGGCCAGGGCGTTTCAACCCGAGACCTCAACTGCTACACAGTAGTGGTCGGCAAACACAGTCGCCTACGCGAGTTTCAGGAGAGGGATACTGACTGTAAAAGATTTCGGGAGGAGGCCAAGCCCAAATCTTCACACTACGAGATCGAAAACGACATATTGGTGAAGAAATATCTCGAGGGAGGACGAGTCCGTCGAAGGGTGATCATTCCCGCTGCCCTCCGAAGCAGTGCGATGATCGTTTTCCACGACAACAACGGCCACCTAGGCGTCGAGAAGACAAGAGACCTGATCCCGCGAAAATACTGATGGTCATCGATGGGAAAGACATACGCGAGTATGTTGACTCCTGCCACACGTGCCAGACTATCAACGCCCGCACGACACGGAATGGAGGTTGCCTCATCCCACGCGATATTCCTACTGAGCCAAGCGCGGTGATATCCCTGGATCACATGGGTCCGCTAAACGAGAAGTGAGACCACATTGTCGTGTGTATCGACCACGCCACAAGATACAAGGACGCCGTGACCATACCGAGCACTTCGTCGACGCACTACCTTGACTTCATGACAAACCGGTGGATTCTGCGATTTGGAGTTCCCAGCGTCATTATTACGGACCAAGCCAAGAGATTCGTGAACAAGAAAACCAACCAATTCCATCACAGACTGGGAATTGCTCATCAGAACTCCCCACCGTACTGGCCACAATCAAACGGACTGATTGAGCGAATGGAAGGAACATTAAAACAGGTGCTACGCGAAATGCTAAACAATAAGGACAAATGCCAAAAGGTACTACCCCGAGCAACGCTAGCAATCAACGCCACGAAGCATCGTCACAGTGGTCACAGCCCATTTCGACTCATGCACGGCTACGACCCAAAACTGCCAGGAGAGCTCAACCTCGCCTCAGTCGAGGGAGACATCGATGAGTCTCATAGACTGCATGACTTGGCAAGTGGACGTGCGGAGGCAAGAGAGAGGCTACTGCAGAGTCAGCGCAAAACAACGGTCCGATCCAACCAGAAGCGGCGAACTCCGAGGTTCATAACGGGGGACCTCGTCCTGCTTGAGTTGAGCGCTCGAGGCACATTAGATCCTCGCTATGAAAATCCGTTCGAGATAACGGCCCTCGTCGGAGGAAACAGGGCCGAGATCCAAAGAGTACCGCACACACCGTGCATGATCAACCAAGAAATCGTCAACGTGGAGCAGCTGCGTAGATATAATGAGCCGCTCCTAGAAGTTACGGAACCATCGCCATCTAACGACACGCACGCCTGAGGACAGGCGCAATTTTCGGGTGGACCGTGTCAGCGGCGCTCGAGTTCGCACAGCTGAATTCTCCGGCAGCGTCTCATTCTCTGGCGGCGTCTCCTTCTCCGGCAGCGTCTCCGTGCTTGCACGGGAAACGCTGCACTGCGTTAACGTAGACTCCGAGCCCTCAGCGCGTCCACTCGGCGCGGTTGCCCATTGTTTCAACGAACATTCAAAAAACAAAAGTGAGCCTTCGAGCCGGGACCGCATAGCAACGCATCGCCAGAGAGAGGAGAACGAGCCGAGAGCGAGCCGGGACGCGAGTGGCGTCGGACGTGGCTGATCGATCGATCGATGGCACCGAGAACAGTTTCCTTATACATGCAACCACTGCCGATTCACCTGTAACTTAGCACAATACAGTTTTTTTTTTAATTTGAACCTTGCCTTGACTACATTCATTCGGACATCGCTGACAGGACCAAATACGAAGGGGTAGACACGGTATGCAGTGCGTGTGGAGAGGAAGAAGAAACTGCCGAAGACCTGATTATGTTCTGTAAAGGGCTTCACCCTGTAGTTCAGGTTAATGGCGCAGAGTTTTTCAAAGCACTGGGGTTTAGGGGCAGTGAGGGCAAAATAGACTTTAGGCGGGTAGAATCAACTAGAAGGAGGTTATCTGATTGGTGGCTAAAGACAAGGCGTGAGTGAAAATTGATCCCTTCGCTGCAAAGTACGAATCCTCAACCTGACTATTTAAAGGGAAAAAAAGATAAATATTATGTTTAGTTCACCAAGTATTACGGCTAGGTGGCTTAGCCGCCGCCCAATCTAAAGGGTACAGCCACATCCATCCATCCATCAACCGCCTTTCTAGCAAAAACCACTCGCTCAGTACCCCGCTCCCGCCTTCTGCCTGCGCTGTCTCAGCACGTTCACGCGCTGTTATTTGGTCACCCAACACGCGCAGAGTCACCTGTGACTTGCTCCGAAGGCTTAAAAGTATTGTGAAAACATTCTCATGGTGTGAATTTTATCATAACCGAGAACTATTCATTGACAACCTTCGCGGGACCAAGCATGTTAAACCGATATCTTTGAGCGAGTGCTGTGTGCATGTCGATGGTGAACAGCCGGCTTCATGAGACAATAAAAGTGGGGTGAACACGTGAAGTGTATATTGATGTTACCGGTAAAACGCGCATTTGCTGCGGCAATTGTGTCTTCTTGGAGCTGTTGGCAAACGACTAGCTACCACGCTTTGGCGTGCATTTGTATACAGAATTTGAATATCATTTGCTTGGATAGCAAGTTTGTCTCGTGATTCTACATTTATGAGGAGATCAGTGTGAAGAGACTAAAATTACGTCAGCTCTGTTAAGTGCTTGGCACCAATTCAATGCGGAGTGTTCAGTTTCATAAGAGTTTCACTTTTGCCGAGGTTTTCATTGGATGTGAACAAGGTTGTACTGTATGTAAATGACACCTTGGATTTTTTGCAGCTCTTTTCAAAGCATAAAGATGAGCACGAAAAAATTTATGTCTACATTGACTTTGAACTTGTTTTGCACCGCATGTTTCATTTCAGATAATACCCAAGGCTGATCACACAGTGTGATCACCGATTCGAATGTCAATCAGCTTGTTTCGACAGCTCGCTTGGTCTTCGTCATATATTGCAGTACCGACTAATCGAGCATGTTTTTAATTACGCCAACGTTTGCCCTTGATAACCGCGTCAATTTTTGGGACACCATAGAAAAATTTATATCTGCCTTGTTTTTTTTCAAATAGTTTTCATAGCGGAAGCTGTATATCGCTCGCGGTTCATGCGCATGCAAGGATATAATATTTTACATGCCAAAATCATCAAAAATAGGAGGCGCGCGGGTTTTTAAGTGTATTTAGTGTGAGGCACGATTGCAACGCAACGAGGGTGCACACACACCGAGCGTCAGTTTTGTTTAAATTAAGCGTCATACCAGCATACACGTGAAATATGCAACATCAATATACCCTGTCTTCCACTCTTGCACCAAAATGCAGCTGGCGTGTGCGGGAATCACACTCATGACTTCTATTCTAGCATTGCGACACCTCAGCATACTAACATATCGGTGAGTGTTGCTTGCAAGACCTGTATGTTGAACGCGCAGCGCGAACTCACCGCATAAATCTGTTCACACAGAGCGCCGACGAGACGTCTGCAGCCATGCACTGAAATTCAGCGCTAACAGCATGGTATTTTACCAGTGGTGTTTTAAGCTATCAAGCTCCGCCACTTTCGCACTTCCAACGGTCGTCTTGGAAAGCCGGAGCCCAATCGCATAACGTACAACGTTTGCCTTTTTGCTGTAGTTTCAGTGCGACAACTCGCTTTCTTTTAGTATGAGTCCGCACATCGCGCGTTATTCAGGTAATAGCTTGTAGTAGTGTAGACGACTCAAATATTTCAGAGTGACAAGTCCATGGAGTATCGGCGAACTGCCGATACTCCATTCTTTCTATTCATAATAAAAAAAATGGAAGCGCAAACTGACGGAACACAAGAGAAGAGACAACAAGTGCAGACTGAAACACTACAGAACACTACAATGCGAGAACACTACAATGCGCTGAATTCAGCCCCGGGTTCACATTTGTCTGCCGATTGCAAAAAGTGTGCCTGCGTACCTGAATTTCGGCGCAAATTTGTCTTATACAGCCATCATGACGCGAAAACAAAAGAGATTGCGGAAGCCTTTTTTATTAAAAATAATATTGATAGTTGTGTTAGTTCACCGTATATATCACTGTTATATTGTGAAATCTGGTTTCTGAACGACACCAGATTATGGTGCAACCTTCCCTCCAGTTTTTCCCTTTTTCATCTTTCTGGTATATAATTGCTTCTCTGAATAAACGAGTTTCAGTCTGCGCTTTTGTCTCTTCTCTTGTGCCCCGTCGGTTTGCGCTTCCATTTTTTTTTATTTTGAATTTGTACCAACTAGCCCGCCAGTCAACCCTTCTTCTTTCTTGCTATTCGCGCTACTTGCATTGGAAACGCTATAACTTTACTGGCAGTTTTTAGGTCTTCGTCATGTTTAAACTTCAGTAGCAGCGAACAACGCAGCACTAGTGCCTGTCGGCTTTTCAGAAATACAAAGGGGCTGCGCCCACAGCGTGCAAAATGCGAGTTAAACGTCTCAAGGAACACGTTTTCTGTGCGCGCAATGGGAAAACCCAGCAAGCGTGGCCAGTTCATGTGACCGGTGTTTCGCCCTCTTTCCGCTAGGTCGGTTGACGGCGCTGCGCAAACTTGAGCCTGCCTTCCCTATAGGGTGGACAGGCTCAAGTTTTCGCAGCGCTGTTCACCACCCTAGCAGAAAGAGTGCAAAGCTCCGGTCGCTCGGACGGGCCGCGCTTGTGGCGTTTTCCCATTGCGCGCGCTGAAAACGTCTTCCTTGAAGCGCTGATCTCACATTTGCACGCTATTGGCAGCGCTGCCTCGTCATTCCGAAAAGCAGGCACGCACTATTGCTGCATTGTGAGCTGCGACAGACGTTTAAACATGACAAAGACCTGAAAACTGCCTGTCATGCTTTACCGTTTTCAATGCGATCAGTGCGAGAAGCAAAGGCGTCAAGAGTAGATTAGGGCAGTTAGCCAATATTAGTGGTCTCCTTACTTTGAAAACTTTTGTCGTGCACAGTACTGCAAACTATTAACTAACTTAAAGAAACGCGATTGCCGGACTCATATTTAAAAAAGCGTGTTTGTAAACTGAAACTACAGCAAATAGACAACCGCTGTACGTTTTGTTATTGGGCTCTGGCTTTCCGAGACAACCACTGGTAGTGTAAAAGCGGAGGACCTTCCTATCTTATTACACCTGAAATACTGTACTGTGAGCCCTTCAAATGTTTTAATCAGCTAATGGCTGTACACTTCTTGTCACCGCTCAGTGTAAAGAGATTTGTGCTGCCGGTTCACGCTCGGTGTTTATGCATACAGGTCTTGCAAGCAACATTTACCGATAAGTTAGCATGATGAAGTGTTGTGTTGCTAGGGTCAAGATTCATGACTTCAATTCTCGCATACACCAGCTGCGCTTCCACGGGAGCAAAATGCACTAACACTGCTCACAGATTTTGGTGCAAGAATGACAGACAAAGCGTGTTGGTGTTATCAGAGGCAAATCTCGGCGTAACCAAAAACATGCTCGATCCTAGTGGTTATTGAGTGATATGATGATGACGAAGCGAGCTGTCACAACAACCTAATCAACTTTCGAATCAGTAAACAGGCCTCATGATCAGGCGTGAATATTATCCGAAATGAAACTTGCACTGCCATAAACCTGCATAGTCGATATAGACATAAAAATTTTTTGGGCGCATCATTTTGCTTTCAAACGAGCTGAAAGAATTCAAGGGTGTCATTGAACTTTCGATACGACAATGTCAACATCAGATGAAAACCTCGGCAAAAGTGAAAGACATGTGAAAGTGAACACACAGCCCTAAAATGGTGCCAGGTACTGAACAGTGCAGTCGTAAGCTTAGTGTCTTCACACTGACCTCCTAATAAACTGAAAACTACGGGACAAACTTGGCATTCAAGCAATAGAAGTCCAAATGGTATATACAAATGCGCGCAAAAGCGCGGTGGTAGTTAGCCAAGAGCTCCAAGAAGACACGAAATCCGCAGCAATTGCGCGTTTTATTGGTGGCGTGTACAATTCGCACAGTCCCCTCCCTTTCTACTGTCAGAAAAGGCAGTTCTTTACCGACGACATTCACGTAGCACTCGCTCAAAGACATCGTGTTTGACCCGCCGCGGTGGTCTACTGGCTAAGGTGCTCGGCTGCTGACCCACAGCTCATGGGAATGCGTCCGGGCTGCGGCGGCTGCATTCCCGATAGAGGCGGAAATGTTGTAGGCCCATACGATTAAATTTGGGTGCACGTTGAAGAATCCGATATGGTCAGAATTTCCGGAGCCTTCCCCTATGGCGTGTCTCCTAATTGTATAGTGGTGTTTGGACTTTAAACTCCACATATCAATCAATCAGACCTTGTGTTTGACTTGCTTAGGCCCGCAAAGGTTGTGAATGAATCGCTCTTGGTTCTGGTAAGGTTCACATTATGAAAACGTTTTTATATTCTTTCTAAACCGTCGGAGTTATTTCCAAAGCCAGGCAAACCATCTAGCCTCAACAACCTAAGACTTATTTTTCTTACTTCATGCGTGGGTGAGGTTATAGAACGTGCCCTCCTGGCACATGTCAATACACACCTCAAAGACAACTCTATCTATCCCAACACCATTATTGGATTTTGACCTCACCTGTCAGCACAAGACGCTATGTTGCAACTTAACTTAAACACCAAGTTCTAAATCATCGTTCCCGTAACACCAAATCTATTCTCGAACTCTACCTTAGTAAAGCTTTTGACAACATTTCCCATGCTGCTGTTCTCGAACAAGATTGTCTCCTACACCTGGGGGAGCGAGATTACAATTACATTCGTGACTTCCTATCCAACCGCATGGCCAGCCTTTCGGCCGGAGATTTACGATCAGCCCTGATTCCTCCTGGCAGTGTAGGCACCCTGCAAGGGTCAGTCATCTCTCCCATGCTCTTTCACGTAGTCATGCTTGGCCTTGCACAGCCATTACAACAGGTCGACAACATCCACTACACTATATACGCCGATGACATCACTATTTGGGCGTGCCAAGGTAGTGATGATGAAGTGGAGACAGCCCTGCAAACGGCAATTGACATGGTTGAGGCCTATCTACGAAGAATCGGACTACGCTGTTCACCGACTAAATCAGATCTGCTTCTTTACAAGCCCATTCAGTGGGGACGTCCCCCAAACACCTACACGATAAAAAAACCCTGTGACACGATCACCCTTGACCTTCAGGATGGCAGCCCTATCCCGCACGTCCCTAGTATCCGGGTCCTCGGTCTCACTAAAGCAGCCAATGGCTGTAACGGCTTGGCTCTCAGCAAGATCTCTGCTCATTCTCACAACACCTTACGTCTTCTCAAACGTATATCGTACCGAAGAAGTGGTCTCAAAGAAGAGAGCCTTCTCCGCCTCATGCAGTCTTTTGTCCTGTGTCATATCATCTTCGTTTCTGCTTATCTGGACTGGTATTGTGCAGAACAAAACAAGTTTGATGTCCTCATGCTAAAGGTCTACAAGCAAGCCCTTGGTCTCACGCACTACACCATTACTGAACTTTTCAATCAACTGGGAGTTCACAACACCCTCGCAGAGCTCATCGAATCCAAACAACGCAGTCAGCTAGAACGGCTCACACTCACTGAAACGGGACGTTCTTTTCTCTCCACGCTTGGCTTCTCGTATCATCACCAACAGGTCCCAAAACAATCAATTCTGCAAAACATCCGCAGCTGGATCCACGCGGGTCCCATCCCTAGAAACATGCATCCTTAGTACAACAGAGCCCGACGCCAAGCTCTCGCTAGAGCCGTCCCAAAAGCACTTGCCCACGAACCTGACGCCACATTTTTTGACGCAGTTCAGTATCCTCAAGACACAGGTTTTGTGGCTGTCGCCTCACGCAATGGAGTCCTACATCATGCAACCAGCGCCACAACTTCCTCTTCCGAGATGGCTGAAGGGGTAGCCATCGCCTTGGCCACTCTTGATCCCACCTGTGACACCATCGTATACGACTCTCGCTCAGCCGTCACTAACTACAGCAAAGGCCGCATTTCTCTTCAAGCGCTTCACATCCTCTGCCAGGCACCACACTCCAAAGAAAACATGATCACCCTAACATGGATCCCCGCTCACGCAGGCCCAGTTGACCCACGCCTCCCCAACCTCAACGAGGTCACCCACTTCCTTGCGCGAGGCCTTGTCAACTGCGCTGGAGCTACTGGAGACGAGATGGACACCAGGGACAACCTGAGTACCTACAATGATCTGCTTAAGAACTTTTACCTCAGACGCCGAGTTTTTCCCCCACCTTATCCCAAGCTCAACCGGGCACAAGCCACCACTTTCCGCCTACTTCAAACGAACACGTATCCTTCACCTGCTCGATTTCACCTCATATTCCCGGACGTGTACACAACCTCCCTCTGTCATTGCTCCGGCAGTCACCCGACTACGCTTCCGCACAAGCTGTGGGAGTGCCCGGCACAATACAGACACACTATTGCGATGACCCTTTTGTCGAAGCTCCACGAGGCTCTGCGGAGCGCCGCTCTTGACGACCAAACCTGGGCGACTCAGCACGCCCGTGAGGTGGCGTCGAGGCAAGCCCTTGACGTCCCCTCATGGTAAAATTAGGCCCGGCCACCTAAACCTGCTGGTTGCTTACAATAAAGTTTATTTCTCCTCCTGTGGAGCAAGTCATAGGTGATGCTGCACGTGGAGGGCGACCAGATAACAGCGCGTGCAGAGCACCTTAATGCGCTGAGATAGCGCACACAGAGGTTGGGAGCGGGACACCGAGTGACCGGCTTTTTTTATAGAAAGGCGGCGAAACGCGCGCGGCGCAGCGCCCCCTGCCCCGAAGTTGGGAGGCTTATACGCGTGCCTGTCCGTATTGATATGAGGACGACGAGCACTTTAGCTCGCGAAGGCTTGTCGCTGATAGTACACCACCTGGAATTCCATGGTTCAAACGCAGCCACAACTACGATATTTACTGTATATTTTCATTGTGATGTTTCGCTTGTTGTGAAGCTGCTGTTAATACCAACCGATGTGCTGTTGTAATGTCTCCCTAATGCTTATTGACTGGGATTTCTGAAGTGCATTCTTGCTGTTCCTGAAATAACATAGGCAGTGAATCACATTGAGTAATATCCACATCCAACACGCATAAAGAAATACTTATCTTGCACTTCATTTTCATACTCTAATTTCTACCGTTCTCAAAGTTATCCAGTTTTACTTCAAAGGGGCCCTAAAACACTTTTTCAAGTAACCATGGAATGAATTCACTGAAAGAGCTTGTTGCCTCACGCATTCAACACCACAAAAAGTTTAAAAATTCGTCCCATGCGAGTGGAGTCACAATAGTTTGTCGGTTACTGCGATTGCATTCTTTCTTCTCTCGACCCGAAGAAAGTGGTGGAAGCTAAGCAGAGATGAATGGCAGGGCCACAGAAAAACGTCACGCGGGCCTCTTCACCTTGAGCACTCCCTTTTTTTTTCAAATGCGCTGATTTTCCAGTGTGATCGCCCGCGCACGCGTGGACAAGTAGTGCCCTCCCACGGAGGTCTATGTAACGAGCGAGCACGCCATGTTCAAATCAGCCAATGACTGATAGGTGGGCTTGCTACGTGTGATTTTTTGAGCATATTCCATGAGTTTTGGAGATAACAGAAAGTAATTTTAGTTGACTTTGATAACTTATTGTGAAAACAGTCCGCGTGCTGCGCTATAATGTTTGGTTCACGTGTTGTCGGGGCCTCTACCATCGATTGACAGCGTTTTCTAGCCAACCTCAAAAAGTGTTGCAGGGCCCCTTTAACAAAACGCAAGGAGCAAGGAATCAACAACTGAGTAGCGCACAAACAAAAAAGTAATTATACGACCACAATGTTCTCTTCGTACCCAAGCATAACGCTTGACGCTAGGTGAACGCAAAACTTTGAAAGCAGCATGCTTTTTTAATACGCACACCAATATGGCAGCGCAGAAGCTGAAGACAAACAAACAAAAGTTACATACGCTTCTTTTGATACACCACGAGTGCGTCGATGATGGTCACACGATTTGTGCGGAATTCTGCAAACTGTTTCGCACGATACGTCTTGAAAAAGTTCATTCATTGCCAGTCCTCCACGCCAAGATACCGCGGACGCACGGCAACGTTTTATCTGTGCACTGAGGGGGGGGACAATCACAGGATGTGTGCGCCATTTTTTATATGTTATTCATTGTTACGTCACTGCATACTTCATGGTGGGACTTTTGAATTTTTTAAGGTCAGTATGCCATGTGGTGTCAATCACGCGAATTAAACCACTCGGGTGCAAAAGAGCAAGATATGGTGGCTGTAAAAGGGCCTTAGAAATCCTCGCGCGAAAGCGGGTAAAAACATAGAAGCATTAAAACCATGGCATTAACGTTAAATACACTGCAAAAAATTGATTGGTTGATTGATTGATAGGTGGGGTTTAACGTTCCAAAACCACCACAACACCGTAAAACCACCATAATACTGAAGGGAAAAATATTTTCCCTTTATTACGCAAAAAGGCAGAGGTAACATGCTGCCAACCACTTCCGTGAAAAATGTAGTACACCAGAGATCACGTATAACACATAGAACGTACAGCCCATTCAACTTTCGCAGAGATCCCCGCAATGAAGAAATAAAGTAACGGCTGGTACGGAACAACATCTGCTTCGTAGGGCCATTTCTCACACATTATTCATGATACTAATGCTACATGGCTGTAAATAACCAACGTGTTTTCCTTGAACACAGCATTAGGCATGCGTATGCAGCAGTTTTTTTTTCTGCTAGTACGAGGTCATTCAGAATTTCCCAGGCCACTATTGTAACTAATCCTGTGGCAGCGTCACCTGGGAACTTTTGACTGCACCTGGGCACGCTAAAGAAATTTACGAAGTGAATTCAAATGTTTTAAAATCAACAAGGACAAGTTTCCTATTCACTGAAATTGAATTTTATTTTCCTATGTTTATAAAACGAAATACATCACATACATGCTACAAAGTACGTGAACAAAAATTTTCAAAACTTTTATTTTATTTCGGCGGCTTTGTATTTGGAGTTTAAGATACGAGGAAAAAATATTATAGCTTCCATATACCCAAGCACCTGTGTTGTTTTCCTATTGTAGCAGTATTGTGCGACTTCTTTTCCGAAAAAGAGGGAAAACATTTTTTCAGCAGAACCACACCAGGCGATTAAAGAGCAAAAAACAGTGCGAGCACAATTATTTATTCATTTCAAGACTCCTAATAGGCCTTGTTAGAGGCACCGGCTTCCAGCACGAAAATAAATGATCACACATAATGAATAATAATATATATTATACAGAATGAAATGGCTGAAATCACAAAGAACTTCATAAACACGCCAAATATTGGCTAACAATATTAGTTGAGACAATAGCAGCAAAGGAGTGATTCAATATAATAAGCATTACAACAATTAGAGTTATGCCATGCAAAATCACCCAGCGTTTTTTTTTTTGACAATCAGGAATATGGCGGAAAAAAGTTTCACGTTTCTCGAAATTCGAGACTGGTCCCGGTCATTTATTTCCATTGCCAAGCATTTTGCTCCCTAGTTATAAAAGTCTGTAGTACGGCGCCCACTGAGCTACAAGTCCTAAAGCAACAAAGTTTTCGGAGAGTCGTTTTCGAATGCACTCAATAATTGGCAATTCCAGCAAGGTAATGAAGTGACCTAACTAAAAATATTGACTTACTTATATATACGAATTCTTCGACAGCTTTTCCCACGAGCAATATTGAATAATGATGCCACGTTTGGGCTTTTTTTCTCGTAACATGGCCAATTCCAATGACACAAATAAATTATGCGCTGGTGACCGTTTTGATATGCTACAAATTAAAAATAATTCGGGCACTGAACTTTTCGAAAAAATATCATAAAATTGTAAATTTCACTTTTTTAGGAAGAGCTCTGTATTCAGCATCAAAAAGCTTGCCTTGGTGGTCGGACAAAAAATATGCTCAACATTTCAATTTGAAGTTCTATGTAATATCTCAATATAAGGGAAGTTATTGAAAGTTATTGTTTTTTGAACTCGAGAAGTGTTCTTTTCGAAATTATATATCTCCATCAGCTTCACCCTTACTTATCTAAAGCGGCACGAAGCATTCGCAAGGGCAATAGTCAACCGACTTCCACAGACCTGAAGTACACGCAGCAAGCTTGTGGCGAAGCAATTGAAATCGTAATGGGGCTATCATCTGCGCTCCATAGCCAGCAGAGGTGCGCTACAATAAATGTCGCTAGAGTGTGGACACTAGTATTGAAGCAAAAAGATATTGTTCACGTGGGGGTGGTGTGTGAGGGGAAGGTCACTTCGGTGATACTTTATATACATTCTTGTGTGTTTGTATGTGTGCATGTAGGTATGCACATGCTGAACTAAGAAAACCACAACTCGTCTACGAAGTTAATGATGATGTGTGGGGTGAAGCTTTTTTCTGAAGGTTTTAACGGAAATGGTGAATCCACCTGTCTGTCTGTCACTTACACTAACCTCTTCTGCTGAGTCTTCGATAAATTAGGCGGTCACGAACCGGTCACTGTAGAAGGACAATCCGCAGCTTTAGAATAAAAAATACCTGGAGTCTGCGGGAGGGAGAGTTAAGCAGCTCCTCCTGCTTTTCTAGCTACGCCTCTGGTGCTGACTCGATGATGAGCCATCAAGCCGTTAAAAAGTATACAGTACTCAATAATCCCTTACGCACAACAAAAATGAGACTATCGATTTAGCTACCCGTTCTTAATTTAAAGTTTTTTCGCTTCTATATTTATATGACAGGCTTTGGGTCTCAGGGAGCAGGGTGCTCTTCTAAAAGCCAGAAAAATAAGAAACAGTTGTTTTACGATGGCGTTTATCAGTCTACTGCATCGATGCTACTTGCATGATATAAGACATATGCCCCGAATATGACTAAATATTGTTAAGAAGTGTATAAAACACACTTACTGCATTTGCAGAACTGCCCAGGAAAGCAAAATGTCTGACTTCATATCTATAAAGCTGCATGACTCACCTGGAAGTCACCACACTCAACGCAGTCTTTGTAGCACCCCTCAATTAGCAATAGAATGCAGATTATAACTTTATTCCAATTTTAATTACCCAGTAGAGAGCACCAAATCCGCTCTCTGTATTCCAGGTCAGTGGAAGATTGCCCTTGAGAGTGTGTCATGTCGCTTGGGTTAAGTAGGCAAAAAGCTGGTGCAGATACATACTTCAAGAAGTATTTTTGACAATAAAAATATTACCCTCTAATGATTCCACCTTTTATAAGCTTGTTCATAGAGCTTTGAAATGAAATTTTGTGCATATTTATATTTCGATCACCAAGGCAAGTTTTCATGCTGAATGCCAAGGTTTTCCCTGATATAGTCTTTAGAGTATCTGCTCCAACATCAGTCTTTAGAGTATCTGCAAAATGTCTTTAGAGTATCTGCTCCAACATCAGTGCCTAAATTATTTTTAATTTGTAGCATGTTGACAGGCGACAAGCACAATTTATTTGTGTCCTTGGAGCTTAGCTTGTTCTCGGGAAAAATCCCAAATCTGAAATTTCATTCAATGTTACTGGTGTGAAAAGCCCTCAAGGAATGTATATACATAATTAGGTCATTTTTAAAGTTAGATAACTTCATTACATTGCCAGGAATGTCTTTTATTGAGTGCATTCCAAAAACTTCTTTTGGAAAAAGTTGTTATTTGACATATTTTACCTTACTTTGCGCCAAATAATAGGTTCTCAAAAATAGGAAGAAAATTTTTGGCAACAAAACTAAATGACCAGAACAAGGTTCGCACTTCCAAAATTATGTGGTTGTTTTATCAGCCATATTCGTGGTGGTCAGAAAAACGTTCAATGTTTTGGCATGGAATGACTCATTAGAGATAATTCCAACATATTAAAAAACAGTGCGTCAAATATTTTTAAAAATTTGAGAAAAGAGGCGTTTGCATGCTACATGCGGCGTTGCCTTTTTCTATCAGAAGGCATCTTCAGATAGGTACAAACAATAATTATGGTAGTAAATATAGAAATAACACAAATATCTATTTTCTCAGTGGTAATAGCCAGTCGGGTCAAATGGACGAAGCGAACCCTATCCTGCAAATTGTACATAGCCCGTCTAAAATTTAGGAAAAGCGGTCACTGGTAATCACTGCAGAGCGATGTATTCTGCTCAATTAAGCTGGCGAAACCGAAACCGACACACCAAACAGTGCATCTACCATTCACTTCAACAATGTCCTCCATGGCGACACTGTTTTTCTTGTATTGGGGGAGAAGATTAAGTAAATGTCGATAAGCGGGCACAAAGCAAAGTGTATATATTGACCTTTGATAACAGGTAGAGAAAGAGTGTCGTCATTGAAGTCGTTGTCGAAATGAATGATAGATGTGGTGTCTGGTGCATCGTTTTTCGTTTCGACAGCTAAATTTGGCAGATTGCATCATTCCACATTGATTATCAGTGGCTGATTTTCCAAAATATCAAAGTGGCTCTAGACCTTTCGTGGAAACGACTTGAACTTGCCCCCTTGACTCGACCAGCTAATACCACTGGTAAAAAGGTAATTGTCTTAATTGTTATAATTTCTGCCGCAAATAATGTTTGTGCCTATCTGAAGATTGCTTTTGTCACAGGGATGACAATGCCGCAACTAGCACGCAAGTACCTTCTTTCTAGAATATTGGAGACACTTCTTGAAACACCCTGTATTTCATGCCGCGACACGCAGACAATGCGAGTTAAAAACAAACGACGAAGAACTAGCAAGAAGAAATAGCAAGTTCATAAAGAGACAGCCCCGTAGCAAGGAATATTTTTAAGAGGGTGGGGGGCACTTGTTGATTCCATGAAAAATGACTTTCTTCATTACTCATGCTCAGTGGGAAAACCCACGACATGCTAATTCAGGCGGGGGGGACAAACTCCTCGGGCACCCCTCTGGCTACCGGCCTCCATTGAGCACACTTCCTTGGAATGCAGGAGATGTCACATAAGCAGAAGCAAAGTTGCCGTTATGAACAGATTTAAACGAAGGTCTGCACAGAAGAACGTCTTTAACCCAAGTGAGCACATTCAGAGTAATGTTTTGCTGTGTTGGTTAAATATGTAGCGAAAAACCCCATGAAGAGCTGTAGAAAACTATGTAAACAATGCGTCAACATGAGTGCCCATGTCAAGTAACAAATGCATACAGTCAAAAAGGCCAGCACGTCTAGTGTCACATGAAAAGACTTACGAAAGCCATACTCATATTTGAAAACGATGTTACGAACTTTCATCTAGAGGCCTTGCCTTGCAACAGGAAAGCTAATACTCATCACATAATAAACTTCTTGATTGTTGTACAAGTTGGCAATGATGGGTCTGATCGCACTAGTTAAAAAGTGGCCTAAGTATGCGCTCTCAAAATTAAGGTATACGTAGTTGCTTACTTTTTAAACGAACTCCTTCATGGCACAGGCACTCATCCCACTGCAGTAATGTAAACTTACGAACGAAAATCTGGATGCCCTATTGGGTGCTGTTTTGACTTTGTGCTCTAGCTGACTGATTTGATATGCTGTCAAACACAGTTACATTGTGCCAGAAATGTTTACAATGCTCTTGTTAGGTTGCCAGCACTATATGTTTGCACTCACTATGGCTCTAGGTTGCCAGTGTGAAATTCAACACATAAATTACAACCGCGGGTCTTCAAGGTCACTTTTTGAAGGCTATGTTTTGAATGTGCGATGTCGAAAGTAAATTTAAAACTGGATAATGACAACACAATAAACGTCATCTACATAGTACTGGTTTGTTCTACACTCACTAACGCGGCAGAACATTAACAATGAGTATGAAATCTTGGCTGTAGTGCTAAAGCCTTATGCAACGATCATATAAGTTTGCTTATGAGCTGCTTGATCACCTGTCACTGTTCCACGTTGCTGGATTGAACGCTGAACGGTCCAGAATTGGCAATGGAGGAAGCAGCCAAAGTGATGGCGCTTGATAATTTGCTGGTGATGCGGTGACCCAACTTGTTGGAGCATCAGGTCACCAAGGTGCTTGTGGCATGAACAGTCATAGTGGCACTAGCATGAGAGGCGACAGCTGGCCGAAGAATTATATAGGCCGCGCCTGGAAGAGAATAAATAGTGAGTGTGACTATGTAACTGCTGTATCATGATCCAATGACATGAATAATATGACATTTCACTGAGACAACAGCAGTTTATCCCTAAAAAACATTTCCGTGATAAAAACTCAAAAACTATCAGTGATACATTTGAATATTCGCAGCCTGCGTAACATATACAACAGTCTTATTGCATTTATTTCTTTATTTATTCACAATTTCACATTTATTTGTTTGTCTGAGACGTGGTTGTCACCAGACGACAGAAACTTGTATGCGCTATCAGAGTACAAAGCAGCATACTGCTATCGTGCAACACCACTGGGCGGTGGATCTGCCGTTTTTCTTAACTCGTCATTGTCATACAAACGCCACAATGACCTTGCATTTTCTAATATGTTCTGTGATTCTGTATGAATAGAATTTGACAAGAGTGTTTTCTCAGTCTATTGCCGGAACACAGTATTAGGATGCATTTATCGTTCGCCAGCATCTTCACAGTCTGAGTTCTGTTTTCAGTTCGGGAAGTTGTTGTACACTATTACGAACGAAAACAAAACTATCATAATCTGCGGAGACGTCAACGTAAACATTATCGACCCTGATAACCACTCATGTTCTGATTATTTAGGGTGTTTACATGGCTACGCTTTTGAATCTTCAATAACCACTCCCACCAGATGTGACATAGCAGGGTCTAATACGATAATTGACGACATATCAACAAATTTTGCTACAGACAGTACAGAAAGAATCATTGAGCATAGCATAACTGACATTACTCTATAATCCTGACTTTGGGCACAGAAAATCACAAGTATAGAAAAAACAAAGAGAGGACATCTTTTATTTCTCAGAAATTCGTATCCACGGTACAATCAATTGACTGGACCGTTGTAATAAATGAATCCTGCACCGAAAAGGCTTATCAGCTAATTTTACTACAGTTACACAATCTAATAACGATTGCACTATGGTAAATATCATAGCTCGTCATTTTTGTAATCCCAGAAAACTTTGGGTTACAAAGGCGCTACTTCGATGTACCTTGAAGAAGAACCAGCTTCGCAAAAGAGTTACTTGTGAGCCATTTCACTGTCAACTTTAAAATCGTTACGAGAAATATTCCAACACACATGCAGCTGCACTTAAAGGTGCAATACAAGAATATTCTCAGAAAATATTTGGGATAATGGCAATGATACGAGGCGCAACTGCCAGGTCCTAAATGAACTCTTAAATAATAAATGTTGTGAGCAGATAAGAAAAAGTAGAACTGAAGCAGAAACAAATGGCCATCCAACTGATATCGCCAATGCATTCAGTGAATATTTTAACAGTACCTGTGAATCTCTGAGAAATCCCCCATTACCAACATTACCTCGTCAGCCTTATTGTTTCTTCCCCTGACCTACCAGTGCAGAGGAAGTTATTCGTGCTATAACTTCGCTCAGGTCTACAGGACCCGGTCTTGACTCTTTTCATTCATGTCACATCAAGTTAGTCTCTAGTGAGCTATCTCCTGTCATTGGAGATATTGCTAAGAAGATGTTTAAAGCCGGCATATTTTCTGATTCTCTAAAGGTTGGTAGACTAACACCTGTTCACAAAAAAGGTGATCGCGAACTTCTCAGTAATTATAGGCCCATTTGTATTCTTTTATTTTTCAGCAAAATAATTGAGCACATTATGCATACAAGATTATTGTCCTACCTGACAAAGTTTATTCTGTTGACATCTAAACAGTACGGCTTTCGGCCCGGCTATTTCACTGAGCTTGCACTTCTAACCCTCACCGATAAAATAAAAGGGCAATCGACCAAGGCTTCATAGTTGGTGGTGTATTCACAGATTTACCGAAAGCTTTTGACACAATTAATCACAAAATTTTTATGCATAATCTTGAATTGTATGACATAACTGGCATGCACTTCAATTGATATCTAGTTATTTGTGCATTCGCACTCAAGGTAATCGAAAGGACGCTAGAGTTTCAGCAGCTAAAAAAGTAAATGAAGGTGTTCCTCAGGGCTGATCTTTGGCCCGCTGCTATTTTGCTATTTATTGATGATGTACCTGATGTTTTGAGCGCTACAGACTGTATCTTAAATGCAGATAACATGACCTTCTTTACTTATGCTAATAATATTGATGAGCTAAAACGAAACATTAACGTGGATCTACATAAGGTCTTGGTGTCCAATGAACATGTTAAGAATTAATCCATTAAAAACCGTTTTTTTAGTTTTTCATTCCTTTCCAACTGTACTTTTGATATCTACATCTGTGCGTCTGGAGGATAATTTAATTCTTATGTCCGACAGTACAACGCTTCTCGGTGTATTTCTTGACCTACATATGAAATTCAATCTTCATGCGCAATCACTCATTCGCAATATAACCTTTGGAATACACGCCATAATCAAAACTCGTTCATATTTTCAGCTACACATAATCCACTCTCTTTATCACGCACAAAACCACAGCTGTTTATCTTATTTCATATCAGCTGGTGGTAACAGATATTTGACCCAACTTAACCAACTACAACGCCTACAGAATCAAGCACTTCGAATCAAGACTTTCAGCTATTTCTTAACCAATGCAACGCCACTTTCTCATAATTTAAATATACATCCTCTTTATCGACTCTTTCAGCTGAAGTTATCAGTTGTGATGTAAAGGCTTTTTCGCGGTACATTTAGATAACATTGTCGTGGAAAGCATTGTAACGAATAATAATGCTAGGTTTTCTGAGCTTGATAACTGCCTTCTGTCTAAAGATCGTACAAACTAAGGCAAGTTCACTGCCACATTTACGGGAATCAAGCTGTGGAATTCCCTTCCTTACGTAAGAAAATCATCAACCACAGTACATGCATACAAAAACCAAGTAAATAAATATTTTTTGCAACAATTGTCTTCATCTTTGCAACTTCTTTTTTATGTAGCGATAACAATTGCTACATGTTATATTGTCTTTACGTTTTGTATTATAACTTGCCCACGTTTGTTCTTCAGAGTTTTCTTTTTGCCTTGCTGAACGTATATGTCTTTTCTACTTTCGTTTTTTCGCACTGTGCTTTTTTTCTTACTGAAGACACCATTAACATCATGCATGGGAGCCCCCCTGACAGTTTCAACTTTAGGGCTCTTTAGGGCTCCTTGTGTGTATTACCAATCCTGTACGCACTTTTCTGTAAACTGACATTGTTGTTGAATAAAACTTGAACTAGAACGTGCTGGCCTAACACAACTTCAAACCTTTTTCATCAGTCACGTGTGTTCATACCTGCACACTACTGTCTGTGGGATGTGGGTGTGACCCACATCTGATTCCCTGTCTATGTTAACTTAGGAACAGCAAGGATGCACTTTGAAATGATCTAAGTAGGCATTAAAAAGACAGTAAAACATTACATTTTATGCCGATAATAGCAGGTTCACAACGAGTAAAAAATTTCAATGAAAAGAAACAATAAATATCAGTTGCGACTGCGTTTGAACCTTGGGATTCCAGGTGATTTACATAGCCACACTAGTGGTGGTAAATGCCTCAGAAAAGACTCATCAAGCATCGTATATAGGCAATGTCGAGTGTGTTTGCAATGTTGCCTATCTTTGTTCAAAACAATGTAATAAACAAAAAATATGTACTCATATATGACCCAACAAGCTACAATGAAGCGCTGTTTTACCTGGCAGAAATTATGATTTGCGTATCATGGCACCGTGGCATGCACCATGTTTTGACAACCCTGAAGTCTGTGCTCTTAAAAGCTCAGATGTGAGTACAGGCATGATATTGTACCATCAGCTATTCCTGAGGCATCATTGCGATTGACATATCTGGTAAGCCCTTGATATGCTGACAGCTCAACCAGCTACTCCTGAAGCATCAGTGCAATTGACATATCTGGTAAGACCTTGATATGCTCACAGCTCCTAAGTTTACACAAATGTATATATCAACTTCGTAACAATTCACTGAAAGAGTAAAAAAGGCAGCCAAAACAGCTTGCCATTGGATCTTTCACATGAAATCAATCTCCACAAATCATGAAATTCACTGAACTGTATTTGAATTTAATTCATAAGAATGTTTGAAAACTACACTTTTAAAGCTATTTTTGTGCCTCTGCTGCGCTGAATAATAATTGTATCCCAGGTAAAACACTAACAGAACTTAAAGAAACGGTATGTTTATAACGAGTATGTTAAATAATTTTGTGCAACGATATATAAAAGTAAGTGCATAAGGGCTTCAAATACATCTTGACACCAGCCACCTGAGCCAAATACTTGCCCTGTAATATTTCAGTTCTCTTTGAAAACAGGAAGAGCTTTCCAATTTATTATACAAAAGTTGGCCCTATTGCAACCCATCATGTAAACCATTTTACTATTTATAAGCTAGTAATGACCAAAGCACATAGGCTTGATTGTGTGCAAAAAAGGAATACCTTTCGTGAATGTGAAAACTTCTGCTGAAATAAATTGTAATGTTTGTTTTCAACCAAAAAAAATAATTGATTTTTAGTCACAATATTAGGGTTTTAACTTTGTTTCCAAGTCAAAAAATGATTTGATTCTATTTCGTTAACAACATTAAGCTATCAACTCTGTTCCTCTGTTCCAGTCGCAAAGCAAATGGTGCCAGGAAGAGCAACGTGTAATCACATACTTCGGGAATATAGCATAGTGCCGCCGCTGGCGAATATTATGCGTGATTTATCTCCCGAAATGGGGGACGCTGTGTTAATTAGCTCAACCCACTTGTTTAAACAAGGATCTGGGAGTGGGTTACACAGGTAGCCGTCAAAGTTGGCTGAAGAGCTATACGCAATTGTTCGCAGTTGTCTTTTGAAAAATAAAGTTTTTTTTCCATCCATCAGCAGTTATAAATTAAAATCTCTTCAATACAATCTGAATTCCCAAATCTAAATATTACTTGTACGTGGACGTGAGGCAGGGTTGGAGGGAGACGAAGAGGAAGAAGAGATTAGAAATAAAGGAGATGGCTGACACCCCAGCCTAGTACTGCGTATTATTACAAATTGGCGCAGCCGCGTATACTTTCTGTGTGGACATTCAAGATGTGGGTGGACTTCACCATTGGAGCAAATCAACGCGGTGGCCTCTTGTAGGCCCGTGTACTCAGATTTGGGTGCACGTTAAAGAACCCCAGGTGGTCAAAATTTCCGGAGTCCTCCACTACGGCGTCTCTCATAATCAAATGGTGGTTTTGGGACGTTAAACCCCACAAATCAATCAATCAATCAATCAACGCGGTGGCATCCGGATCTTGACCGCAACGCCTCCAGATGAAGAGGAACTAGCCCTTCCGGAAGCATTGAGCACTGATGCATTTGTTTCTTATATAAGCACTAAAATGACGCTCACTCCAGGCCATTTACTCGCTAAAAGAATGGTGAGGATCAACATGAAACTTCAGGATTATGAGAATTTCGTGCTGACTCCAGTAAGAAACGACGTGAAGCCTGCTCCCGCTGCTTCACCTGAGAGTTCCGTCGAGCTGATCAACAAGTTTCTTGAACTGCACCAAGAACAGAATAGGCAGCAAAATGATTTATTGCGCTTGCTTGTAAACGCGACGGAAAGATTAAGCAGACCGAGTCGCGAACACGTGAAGCCAGACATGTTTGACGGAGAGTGTAGTAGTCCCGAGTCCTGGCTCACGTTTTACGAGTATGCATGATATGAGAACTACTGGCACAGCGACGAAGATAAAGTGAAAAACATGCGACTATTTCTATCGGGCATAGCAAAGAGTTGGTACGAATGGCGTCTCAACGCTCACAGCAACAAACCATGGATAGAGTGGAAAGCAAGCGAGAACAAGGTATTGCTATGGGACAAAGCGATCACGTTCAAATACAGGTCTGGATCTGCACGCAGCTATTTTTATGAGAAAAGGCGCTTGCTACTGCTGGCAGACTCATCTTTGCCTGAGACATCTGTGGTTCCGCTTATCATTCATGGTTTAAGTCCGGACCTCCAGAAGCAAATACAAATGCGAGAACCCAAGACGGTCGAAGAACTTCTGCAGGAAATGCGAAACCTCTGCCTCCAGGCCAAACCAAGACAACAAAACAGGAATCAGTTGAACTAATCACAAAAATGCAAAAGCCATATGACTTGCACTCTTTGCGGGTATTTCTGGGTCTTGCAGGGCATTTCCGGCCATTCATTAGAGATTATGCGAGCAAAACCAAATGCCTAAAAGAAATGACTAAGAAGAATGTGCCATTTCAGTGGACAGCAGAGTGTGAATCTTTTTATGACAGCCTCTACCTCCAGGACGTAGGAACCCAGCGTCAACCCATGACACCTGCTGCAAAAAATACCGGGGCCACACGAGCTGAGGAACGACGCCCGCTTGCAAGCTGGAGACCTACTGCAACACCCGTATCCTTTTTGACCGCCCCGGGAGGCTCAGACCATGGCGAAGAGCTAGATGATGTAACAAAAAACTAAATAGAGAGGGTCTCGGCTTCCACCCGACGACATCAAGAGAAGCTGTTTATTTGTCTCATACAAGTCTATTGTACATATCTGTTTTTGTGGATGGAAAGGAAGAGAATGCGTTAGTTGACAGCGGAGCAAGCGTCTTGGTTATTAACGCAAATATTGTTGAGAGGGTAAGAGTAAAACAGGGAAGACCAGTAGAAGTACACGGATACGATGGAAGACCAGATGTTCACGATAAATGGACTTGTATAACCATATCGTGTCTCGGCAACACTGTCACTGCGCAAGCACTGGTACTCGACGGAGTTCCGTATGAACTACTGCTTTCACGTCCAGTCATCAGTGCACTTCGCCCTAATATCTACTGGACAGGCGAAATTACCACAGAAGAAAAGCGCCACGCTGTCAACGCTGCAGTTTCGCCTTCAAGGACTCCGCGGAAACCATCGTCAGCTGAGAGATGTTTGGACGCTTTACCCGGAATTGCTGTGCCTGAAAGGATATCCTACAGCAACTACGAAGTTTGAGGTTCCATTCCAGCTCAGTGATACGACGGTGGTGAGAAAAAAGCCCTTTAATGTGTCACGAGAGAAGAAAGTGTGGCTTCAGAACGAGATTCAAAAGATGTTGGATGTGCAGATTATCCGTCCATCCACGTCTACTTTCGCTTCACCCATCACCATTGCACCAAAGGAAGATGGAAGTCTTCGACTCTGCACGGACTACAGACAAATTAATAAGCAGACTGAGCTTTTTTCCGTTTCCTATGCCACGTATATACTCTATCATAGATGACACGGGTGGCTGCAGAGTCTTCTCGCGCATTGACCTATGTAAAGGATTTTGGCAAGTTCCGATTTCTGAAAAGTGCAAGAAATATTCTGCCTTCATCACGCCCTTAGACATCTATGAGTATAACCGACTTCCATTTAGATAGAAGAACTCACCCGCTTGGTTCCAGAAAATGATGAACGACGTCTTGCGACCGTTTATCGGGAAGTTTTGTAACGTCTACATAGACGATATAATAGTATACTCCCGCAACGAGGAAGAGCACTCAAACCATCTGGCTAGAGTACTTCAAGCACTTTGTGACGCCGAGCTCAAAATTATTGACAAGAAGAGTGAGTTTTTCCAAAGTAAAGTGGTGTTTCTTGGAAGAGCATTTGATGGCCAAACCAAGACAACAAAACAGGAATCAGTTGAACAAATCGCAAAAATGCAGAAGCCATATGACTTGCACTCTTTGCGGGTATTTCTGGCTCTTGCAGGGCATTTCCGGCAATTCATTAGAGATTATGCGACCAAAACCAAATGCCTAACAGAAATGACTAAGAAGAATGTGCCATTTCAGTGGACAGGAGAGTGTGAATCTGTTTATGACAGCCTTGTGACTATTATTTCATCGGATCCGGTCCTGACTCTTCTAGACGTCAAGTTGCCCTTTGAACTGAACACCGATGCTTTTATTGTGGCACAGGCGCAGTGCTTTACCAGAGAGATACCGACTCTCCACGGAGCCGTCAACAGAGGGTCGTCGGGTACTATTCGTACACATTTTCGAAAACTCAACTGAACTACACGACTACAGAGAAGGAAGCCTTGGCAGTCCTAATGACCGTACGCTATTTTAGACCTTACCTGGATGGCAGGAGCTTCAAGCTCTTTACGGATCACCAAGCCTTAACGTATATACTTAACCTCGCCGAGCCTCGAGGGAAAATTGCTAGGTGGGTAAGTGAACTCCAGCAGTTTACTTTCATGGTCCACCACAGGCCTGGAGAACACCTCAAAGACACAGATGCGCTTTCAAGACTTGCGGTAGTTCCTGATCATAAAAATGTCAACGCAACATTGTTGTGGGAGGGAACTGAAGAACTTAAGTTCCATAACAAAAAGTTCACAGTCCCAGAAACAATGGTGCCACGAATTTTGGAGTGCTATCACGACTCCCCGCACTCAGGTGGACATGATGGCTTTTGGAGGACATATCACAAGATTCGCCAGCGTTTCCAGTGGAAACACATGAAAGAGGACGTTCAAAGGTATACTTAGTCTTGTCATCAATGTCAAGTTCACAAAGCCAAATACCTTCAGAGAACAGACGAGATGGTTTTGCCTCAACATTCCGACGTACCATTTGAAGTCATTCATCTGGATTTCGCAGAGTGGCATTAGACCAGTGCACAAAAATAGTGGCTGCACGGCCGGGAAGAGAAGACGCAAATAGTGTGATCACCCTTTTGAGTCGGGAGATGTTTAAGAATACGAAAATAGTAATATCAGACAATGGGCCAGCGTTTCTCAGTCAGCGTTTGCAAGATTGGGCGAAGGAACGAGGAGTTGTATTGCGACGCTGCGCTCCGTACCATCCTGCAGGAAATGGCATGGCTGAAAGAATCATTCGGGATTTGAAGCAGTTCATTTCAATGTATCAAGGTTTTCAGGGTGGATGGAAGTGCTGCTTGGAGGCAGCTGTCGCTCATCACAATCGGTCGCACACTGCGAGCATTGGCTGTAGTCCCTATTTTGAAGCTTTCGGAAAGGTGTCAGTGCTTCCTGCTGATCAAGAACTTTGCATTGCAGACCGCCTGCAATTGTGCGAAAAACGAAAACCTTCGGAAGCCTACCAGCGATACCGGGAAAGTATGAAGAGGAACTTTGATCGTCGCCACAACACGTGGATACCTCAGATACAACTGAACGATCTGGTGCTTGTCAGAAAAGGCCGTCCCGGCAAAAAGCAGGTGGACATGGGACCTTATCGCGTGGTGCAGATCGCAGTGCAACATGGCATTCTCAAAAGGGCCGGTTACACCAACGATAATGGCGTGCTGGAGTTTGCGACCATTGAAAACGTTTTCAAGTATCACCCCAGGAGGGATGAGTCTTCAAAGAGGGCGAGTGTACGTGGAAACCAGGCAGGGTTGGAGGGAGACGAAGAGGAAAAAGAGGTTAGAAATAAAGGAGATGGCTGACACCCCAGCCTAGTACTGCGTATTATTACATTACTTACAAAAAGCTCGGCTTAAGGCGTCTCTGTTATGTCTCCCTGGCAAAAAGATATAAACAATACACAATTTACTTTTATTTGGTCACCGATAAATTTATCGAAGAAAACGATACCTCTCAAGGAAATTGAAAAGCTAGGTTTAGAAATAAATGGTGCAATAATTTTATTCTTTAGAGCAAGTACATCACTTTAGAGTCTATAGTCACAAGGGCGTTTCTTAGTACGTAGCGGGTGCGTTCCTGCTGTGGTAAACCTCGTGCTCATCATGTTCGACGGCGGCGCGATCGGTGAGCGCGTGAGCAGCTGTGTGGGCCACCTCGTTTAGGTTCATGGGGGCACCCGCTAAGTGTCCAACAAAACTACGAAGCACTTTTAAATTGCAAGGAGAGAATACCCTACTTCTCACCCGAAATCTAATCGGCCTCAAGCGCTCACGTTCCGATTGCTACAAACACAGACATATCTTGATCTTTACACTCTGCATGCAATATATCTTGAACTATCAAGGTGATGTGTGCCCCGGATGTAAGCTGGAGTCTACATTTGCACACATGCTCTGGGGATGTGTTCTTTCAAGGCTCGATTCCACATTGGCCCGGTTGGAGGCGCCCATCCACAGACCACATTGGCCAACCTCTTTGGGCTTTCCACCAGGGCCTGGAAGTGGCTGAGAGGCTTAGCCTGGCGGCGCCGACGTGGGAGTCGCCCGTTCGCGCTAGGGCGCATCCCGCAGGACCTGAATTAGGTTGTTCCGACCGACCGACTGAACTGACCTCCCAACCGAACGACCGACCGACCGACTGCGTTGCGATGGCCGTTCCTTTTCCACAGGCGGTACGTGGCACACCTCGTACACTGGAACCGACGGCTATCTACCTGCCACGAGCCCGTAGTGTAGCTCGCTACGTGGAACAAAGGCCCCGGAAAAGTGACATCTGGCGTGACAATGAGCGCAGGCATTTGTGTTTTGTTTGACGTAACCCTGTTTCCTTTTCGATGTGGGCATAAACTCTCTTGTTGATATATGATCATGTTTGACCCAAAACAAATGGTTAGTGAGAACACCAGAAAAAGAGTAAGGGTCCAATCAGTTGTCGATTTATTATTTATTAGTAATGACATTTTATATACTCCTTTGATGTGGTTGATAGTGTCTCGGACCATTAGGCAGTGTGGCTTTTCTTTCCGCTTCGTGATACAAAAAAGCATATAAAACAAGAAAGAATAATTATTAAGAATTTCGCTAAAGCTCATCACCGTGCAATATATGACTGTTTGTTGAAACTGGGTGATAACAATCCAGGCTGCGCCTTGACCCTCTGGAATGTTTTAAAAGAGCATATTTATTATTGCATTGAAAGTTTTGTCTCTTCGAAATCTGTTCACACCAACACAAACAACCCATGAATGACAAGATAAATCATTAATCTACAGCGTAGGCTAAAATGAGCCAAAAACATAGTAAACCCGTTAGTGAAATATCTCCGTGTGCTCAGATTTGGGTGCACGTTAAAGAACCCCAGGTGGTCGAAATCTCCGGAGCCCTCCACTACGGCGTCTCTCATAATCATATGGTGGTTTTGGGACGTTAAACCCCACATATCAATCAATCAATCAAATATCTCAAATAAATGTCAGTCTCCCTTTTAAACTCTCAGGTGCGAAGTTTAGGTATTTCACACGTACATTCCCTGGAATCTTGAAAAAAGTCCTGAAAAATTCTTGCGATATTTAGAACGAACGAATGCTGCAACCAGTGAAATATTCGTGGATGGTTTCATCGTAATTGATGCGTGAATTATCGCTCATCACTTTCACAGATACTTCTGCTCCGTATTTTCTGCTCCCGACCTTGAATCATTGCATGAAAACGTTCTTCCAGTTAATGTCTTTTCGTTTCATAACTGGTGAGGGTATATTTTCTTGGCTGCTGAAGCTGAAAACAAAATCGTCAGCTGGTCTAGATAATATCCCTTACATATTCCTATTTAGGTATGTCAAACCCGTTGCGCCCATTATTTTAACAAATGTTTTTCACCTCTTCTTTGAAAATTGCCTCCTACCTGATTGTTGGCGTACCGCACGTGTAGTTCCAGTGTTTAGAAAGGGGATCGTCTCAACGTAACAAACAGGCCTGTTTTCTAAACGTGTACGTCATGTAAGCTATTGTAATACATAGTCACGCATTTCATTACCACATTTCTTGAAGAAAATATCTTGCTGTCACCATCACAACATGGATTTAGAAAAAAAATATCGACGAAACCACAGTTACTCGCAACAATTTATGAGTTCCCAGCATTGCTTCATATGAGGAATCAAAGTGATGTTATTTTTTAGATTTCAGTAAAGCCTTCGATCTTGTCCCGCATAGCCAACTCACTTCTATTGAATAATTTAGTCCTACCTGTGAACATCATTGATTAGATCTGTTCTTACCTTCATAATCGCAAGCAGTATGTTAAAGCAAGTGACGGCATGTCTGACATTCTACATAAATCGTCCGGTGTCCCTCAATGCTGTATTTTGGGACCTGTTCTCTTTTAGTTAACATAAATTATATTGTTGGATCAGTAGATACATCGCAAATACACATGAAGCATTTTGCAGATGACTGCACACGTTTTAAGACCATTACTACTTCAGATGAACAGAAGTGCCAGCAATCCAACCCGCGTTCCGTTTCTAAGTAGTGTGAAAAATGGTCAATGAAAATAAATAATGATAAGTCAGTTGTCATGCGCAAAAAGAATAAGAAACATCGTTTCAATTATAGGTATCATCCTAACAACTGTCTCTTGACTGAGGTTGAAGAGTATAAATACTTGGTCGTCACAATTACAAACTGCCTAACATGGTCGTCACATTAATAAAACAAGCTAAAGTGTTTCAAGAAAAGTTAATTTTTTTAGACATGAACTAAAATATCACCCTCAGAAATAAAACTTTTGGCCTACAATGATTTTATAAGACCGACGTGTGACTATGTTAGCGCTGTTGGAGACCCACATCTAAAGAAAGATATTGGTAAACTTGAGATGGTGCAGCGTAAAGTGGTTCGTTTTCTCTTTATTGCTTACCAGAGATATGACTCTTAAAAAAGATCTTGACCATCAATAACATCCCCACTTTACAACACCGAAGGGCAGTTGCATGACTCAAATTTCTACACTCGCTTTATTTTTGTAAATGTAACATTTGTCCAGAAATTTACATAAAAATGGAATTTCAAAACCAACTAGGCACGCACATGCATACACTCTTGAGCCTTACTTCACACCTTCAAATCTCTTCATGAATGCTTTTTTTTGGACTATCAATGAGTGGAACGGAATGACTTTTGAAGCGTTCGCTAATAATCATTATCTGGATGTTGACAACTATGTGTCTTTCTCTTTTTAGTAATACAGCACAAGGTCTCGAATGCTTCACAGTGCACTTGATTTACATTCTGTACTTGCAATTTAGACTACCTTGCTGTAATCTTGATTCGTTTGTTGTTTTTTTTTTGTTCTATGTTCAGCTGCTTTACCATGATTTTATTGCCTAGAATTTCCTTGTATTTGGTTTAAGCTGTGAAATACTGTTTATTATGCCCCCCTGCATGGTCTTCTACGGCAGTATGCTGTAAATAAATGTAAAATAAATAAATGTGCGCTGACACAGGAAGAAATGAGCGCCTCGATAGAAGACATAGCACTAAGTTAAGATTGCCGCTTCGCAGCGGATATTTCGGCTATTACCAACTTGCTGAATTTTCGCAATCGAGAAACTTTTTTTTTCATCTCAGCGTTTCTTTACGTTTACAATGGCCCTGCCAGCCACCCCAGCAATTGATTTTGTAGTCTTCGGGCAGCTTCGGGTTGTCTGGGGTTCCCCATGGACGCGACCATGACACCATTTCCTGACCCGACCGGAACTAGCTGTTTGATCGTCTTTCTAGCTCTGTCTGCCAGAGAACAACAGCCAGGACTCTGGAAATGCAAGAACCCCAGTGCTTGCTCCAACTGTTGTGGATGTGCTTAGAAGGTAGGCTCGCCCAGTGGATTGAACTCCGCTATAAGGTGCACCGTGTCTAAAAATAAGCGTGCCTTCTTTGCATATTTCCGAACAACTAAAGTACTGCCAACGTTTTTAACGTCAAAAGTGTGTGTTTCGACACGAGAATAACTGAACGCCTCGATATCAGACAGAGCACAAGATTGAGAACGCCATTTCTCAGCTGATCTTCGGCTATTCCCATCTAGCGGATAAATCGCATACAATTCAAGAATTTTTTTATATGAGCATGGGTCGGACAGTAGTGTGCTTACCGACGACAGCTCCAAGACCAGACACAATAACAAATTTTTGTTGAAACATTTACTCCAGGGTCATTCCGCGTCAAACGTTACAGCCATTTTTGCGGCCATCTCAAATGCATTTGGAAAACTTGTGCTATTTGCTGCGTTGAAAAAAGTGAAATAGTAGAATATTTCCGAGAGAAAAAAATTCTTTGTTCACGTGGCTGCCTTCTGAACTTCTTGAAATGTTGTTTGGGTGTTTTTTTTGTGCAAAAATTATATTTTAAAATTACGCTTCTTCTTTCTTTACCAAAAACTGTTTATATGTTAGGTAAAGGTTTTTGTGTAAGATGTTTTGCAGCTCAATAATTTTACTACAGTTTTACTGGCACATATGCCTCGAAGATTTTAGCCAAATTGTGTTATGTTCGTGTTTTTGTATTGCAATACTGCGCCTTCTATGAATATATGAGTAGTAAATACATGCTACAAAGAAGGTAAATTTTGAGGGAAAAGATTTTTCAGACCTCTCAAGTTACTGAACTTTACAAAAAAAGCTAGAAACTCAACTAAAACTTGTCATTTTTATCTAAATTGGTAGGCAATTTGCACAATGTGGTCGTATAATATAAAAATCAATATTACACCTAAATCAAAAGCATAAAACAGTTCTTTTTATATGGCAAACTATCGTTATATTTTTAAGAGAAAAAATAATTGTTGAACTTTCCTATTGACGGATATGGGGAATTTAAAGAGGCAGCTGTCGTATGACCAAATGAAAAGGTGTGTGCCAATAGAAAATTTCAAAAATATTCTCTTCCTTAAAACAAAAAAAATGTAATGATAAGGTTTGCCATATGAAAAGAACTGTTTATTAACTTTCGAGTTAGGTAAAAGGGTGGTTTTTAATTCAACCACCACATCATGCACATTGCGTAATACTGTGAACAAATATTACAAATTTGCGATAGTTATTTTTTTTTGTAAATTTCAGCAACTTGAGAGGTCTAAACTTTTTTTTCTCAAATTATCCTGCCTGTGGACTAAATATTTACTACTCAGATATATACACAAAACGCAGTATTGCAATAGAAATCATGTGAACATAACACGTTGTGGCTAAAATCTTTGAGGAGTATGTGCCTGTTAATATGCCCTAATATTACTGAGCTTCAAGTGGCTTACACGAAACCCTCTACTCAACATGTACAGCAAATCCAAACTGTACTTTTAAAATAAAAGTTTCCACGAGCAACACCCAAACGTCATTCCCGGAAGTTCATAAAGCAGCCACGTGGCCAAATATTTTTCTCCCAGAAATCTTCTACCGTTTCACGTGTTTCAACGCTGTAATTCAGCACAGATTTTTTCATACATAATTGAGATGGTCGCCTATTTTCTGGGACGTTTGGCAGGAATGATCATTCAGGAATCACTTAATGCTCTGCAAGAACATGTGAACTGTTTGTTAGCGAACGCACGAATACCATCACATTGAAAACTTGCTTACACTATATTGTCGTTAAAAATTTTCATGGAGCACATACGTTGGGTAACATAGGGCTATTCGCAGTGACATCTAACTTTGTAAAATTGATAACAGAATTATCAACATATCACAATTACACCTTTTTCGCAAAAGAGAACCATAAGGGGCTGCGAAGCAGCATTCGGGGTACACACCAAGGTTCCGTTCACTCCGCTCAACTCAAACCCCTCGCTGTCCTTGCCACAGACTCGCGTTGTTTCTCCGTAGTCTCTTGTCTCTTTCACTCAGACAGCTGACACTGGACACCTCTTGCACAGTATTGGATACCGTACTGCCCATTGTTTTTCTCACCACACAAGCCCTCAAAATGTGCAGTGTCAGTACGATTCACCTTAGCCACAATATGATATTTGAAAACACACTGGCGAGAGGCACATCTCATTGAATAAAAAGAATTGACCCTACGTGGTTGTGCTAGATGTGCCTACATACATTGCTGTTCTCAATATTGTGTTTAATATCAGTGTTGCTACCGGCGCGTCCGATCGTTTTACGACTAACTACATCAAGTTCCAGTTGGGGTAGCAGGTGAGTCCTAGAAAAACACCACTCAGAGGATCAAGTCAAAAAGGACACTTAATTTACGTTTCAAATAGGGTAAAAGGGTTGCAGTGACAGACACTTTGAATAAGTAACAGTTGGCGAATAACGATAACTTGAGCCAAACCTTTCAACAAGTCGACATTCTTGTGAAAGTTGGCATGGATGATAAGTTCAGAGAATGAGCTACCCTTGCCCTTGCTCGCCCACTATTGATCAGCTGACACACGAGATAGATGATGCCTGTTGGTGTTCCTGAAAGCTCTCTGTTGTAAAAGAAATCACGCACCAGTACATAGAACTCGCATTACACTGCATACTCGCATTCAATAGGCACATATGAAACACTTGTAACACTTGACAGCTGTGAACTGCTAGAAGTCACGGTAATAATGTGTGGAATCGCTTGCTGAATTCCGTGCCCACTTGTTGTGCCTCCGCAATCTCTGACGACCGCGCAGCTCCGGCTGACCGGCTCGCCCACAGCCATCTCCTGACGCCGTGAAGCTCTCACTAAGTGATACCCCGTCCTCGGACTCCTTCGACCGTGTCCTTTTTCTCTATTTTCTCGTTACTTTGGTGTGTGGGTGTCCTCATCTCTGTCACATCCCTTTTCATCCTCCCTATCACTTTTTATCTCTCCTTACCCCCATCTCTCGTGAGCCACTGTTGAGGTGTTTCACTATCATTCAGACAAAAATGGAGCTCACTTTTTTCTTCTTTTCTCTCTTTTCAGAATCACTTACACTTACATAGTAACAATGACAGAAAAATAGGCATTCAGCAATCATTACAGTCAAATCTGCATAATGGAATTTTCTAGGATGGTTATTCATAAAAAACGGTCATTTCATAATATATTTATTTGAACCTTAGACTGAAGAGTTATATGCACACCACAATTTGCTACTTCTCAGCGAAAGTACTGTAGCGGTTGCTCTGGCTCAGTAGTCATCTGCTTGCCGGGAAAAACACACAACAATGTGGGCGAATATTCTTAATTTCGGCTGTTCAAAGGTGCACACTGTAGTGATTACTTTGCGTGCGAAAATGTAATTAGCTTTTTCAAATTACGGGGAACTGTGCCTAGTTCATGGATCAACTGTGAGAAGCGAAACAAGTGCCAGAACGCTGGTTCGAGACATCCAAAATGGCTGCCTAAATGTGTACGGAAACATGGTGCACTACACCCGGCATCGAGACCAACCAAACTGTTCAAGTGGACTAGATATTGCAAAATATTGACGACTAAGAGTTAGTGGTCTGTAGGACAAAATGCCCCTTCTTGGCCTCACTACAATTGGCCCAATTGTAGCTGATACGCCCAGATATTACAAAGCTTGTTCAAGCTGGGTTCTAAAAATGCTAACCAACCAACTCAAATACCAGAGGACGTCAAGTGGACAAGCGTTTTTCGACTGCCACAGATAAGGCAGGCCTGGTTTGTTTTTGCACACTATTGCACAGGTGATGACGCTTGATAGTATATGCAAATGCAGCAACAGCACAATGGTGCCACCACTTTTTCACAAAAACAAATAAAATTGAAGCAATTACCCTTCTTTGATTAGAAAATGATGGCTACCATTTTTCAAGTCAAAGGGGTCAATTTCAGTGTAATATTTTATAAAATGTGGGCTATAGTTACATCTGACGTATACTGTGAAACATTCACCACAGTAATAAATACAATAAACCTTCATGAAATCACAAAATCTCATCTATAACGTCCTCCTACACCACAAAGTGCATCCTTGCACCACAAGCAGAACCAATTGGAAGATCAAATATATATATAGTGGGAACACTGATTACATGCCCTACTGTCCTGAGAGAGCACCATGCGAATATTTCCTGTTCTTCAACTTTAAACAGCAGGTCGGGGTACGAATTGAAGACAGTGAGAAATTCAAAATCACCGTTCACAACAGGTTCAATTACGAGGTTGCGATCTTTCATGCAAATTGACTAAAGAAGCTTGTAGTATGGTACGAAAAGTACTAAAACGTTAGAAGTGATTCTTGAGAATTGTCAGAATGAACATTTACTTATTCAGAACCAAGTAGTCCTTACTCTTTGTATGACCCTCAAAGTTTTTATGCGTTGGATTTACGAAAGAATAAGTGAGTTTTTTTCTGTGGGAATTGTGCGTAGTCATTAAAGGCACTGCGCAAACGATGGACAACGACAGAAGCTAAATTTACATTTTCAATCTTGACTACTTCCTAACTGTCTGCCTCACTCTTAACATCGGTATCACACAAAAATAGTTCATTTGGCTACATAGTTCACAGCAAAATCAAGGAATTAGTTATCAGTGCACATCCGAATTATCAACTTGTACAAACACTGGTCAGCTCTGACTATACCTACTAAGTGCACTCAGTCAATGTCGTGTTAAAAACTACAGTACCATTAAAATCCCTTGTCACGTGCCAGGTCTTTTACACAAAACACTTATTATTAGAGTAAAAGGTCACCATTTGAACTCAGTTAAGTGAAAGCGCACAGCCCGTTTTTTTCTAAGGGGCGAACTCTCGATAATTTGACAACTGTGGTATCCACAATGGTTGGTTCAACTGAGAGCCCGTTGTTTTCGTTGCTGCTTGCAGAAGTCTGTCTAGAGTGATCACAACATTATGCGAAATCAAACCAAAGTAAGGTTACTATATTGATTGATAGACTGATTGATCTATACGTGGGGTTGAACCTCCCAAAACCACCATATGAATATTAGAGACGTCATAATGGAGAGCTCCGAATATTTATACCACCTGGGGTTCTTTAACGTGACCCACATTTGAGCACAATGACCTACAACATTTCTGTCTCCATCGGAAATGCAGCCTTGGCAGCCGGGATTTGATCCTGCGACCTGCAGGTCAGCAGCCGAGTACCTTAACCACTAGACCACCATGGCGGGGCTGAAGGTACTAAAGGTGGAAAACAACCAAGCAGAAACATTTCACAGCAGATGAGATTTTGAATGCTACTGAGCACTTGGACAGGCTAACAATAATGCCCATGGACTCACAGTGAAAAAAATGCAAGCGAATGCAAATGACTGAATAAATTTCATTTTGTTTACGTTAGGTCTGTCGTATAAACAAACATGTTTTGAAGCATAAATATTGACATACGTTGTAACATTAAGGCTTACTGCTTGCGTGCGTGTCCGCACTTGTTCTTTGCGTGTCATCATCAGCCTGAATACACCTACTGCAGGAAAAAGCCTCTCCGATGTTCCGCCAATCAACCTGGTCTGGTGCTTTTTGCTGCAACGTTATACCAGGCAACCAAACTTTGTCTTCCCTTCATACATTTGACTTCTCTAGGAGTCCAGTCAGTCACTCTTAATGTCCAGTAATTATCCTGCCTACGTGCTACCGGCACGGCCCATGTCCATTTTGTTTCCTTTATTTTAGCTATGATATCCTTAACCCTGGTTTCTTCCCTGAACCACTATGCTCTTTTCTTGTTTTTTAAAGTTATACTTATCATTTTCTTTTCTCCTGCTCGCTGCGTCGTCCTCAACTCAAGCTGACCTCTGGTTGTCTCCTCCATATTTCTGCTCCTTAAGTGTGTACCGCCAAGATGCACCTGGTATATATAAATATATATATATATATATATATATATATATATATATATATATATATATATATATATATATATATTTATATATACATATATATATATATATATTTATATATACATATATATATATAAATATATATATATTTATTTATATATATACCTTTCTCTAGAGGGTTATTGGCAGATTATCGTTCATGAATTGAGAATGCTTGCTGATTGCGATGTGATCAACACGATCCATACTCTTCTAGTTCTTCCCTCTAATTGTTCAGCTCTGTGGTTGCTATCTCTGCAAGACATGTCTCGCTTAATGAAGGGACGAGTTCTTGCACAGTTTCTTCTTTTAGAACTTTGACAGAGTCACTCCCAGCATGCAAGAGGTATCAATAACTTAGTTTCGGCACTCCTGTACCTGTACTTACCTCTACCTTGCAACAGTCTTCATATTCAAAGAATTTTGTACTCAATTTGAAAAAGAAGTGCTGCTATTTAGGCACTACTGCACGCCCATTTGTTGCCTAGTAATAAGTGATACTCTATGCAAGTTTGACATGTAGAGTAAAATACAGGATGTGCACCTCCTCATATGCACTATAAAAATGTTAAAGCCTGCATAATTTCTGTAAACTGACTAATTCATAAAGCAAGCAACAACAATCTGTGCACCCGATTTCGCACAACTTTAACATACACTATCACAACTTGAACATACACTATCACATACACTATCACTGCTTTTCAGTATAAGGCATCCAATTGTCCGCCTCATATATTGGTAGCGCGTGGGGTTGTCACTATGAATTTTTGAGCTTCTTACGACTTGATTTGGGTAGCTTGGAGATGAATGGTTTCTCATTTGTTCAGTTCTCTGCGAAGATAGAAAAAACTAAGTCAAGAGAAGCGTAAGATAGAAATGGTTAAAGGAAAATAAGTTCAACAATGTAAATGTCTTCAACCATACCTTGCGTAGATTTTGGCCCAAGAACTGCCTTTCACTGATGACACAATCTCTGCTGGCTTTAGGTAGATTAAGAGCGATGAAGCATCCAAGCGTACACTGATACGAGCAGTTCCTTCAAGGCTGCATTTAGGTTGTAAGGAAAAAAAACTGTCCTGCTTACTCTGGTAGAAGCTTGAAAAAATTTGTGGTGCATGATTAAGACGAATGTAAATGGGAACACGGCATATCAGAAAGATAGCATGGACATAACTTGGCTGTTTTTGTTAATTTTTCTTGAATATGTTTTAGTAACGTTCTTTAGAAAACAGAGCTAGGTGATTGCCCAACTAGATTACCTACGTGGTTCATGCAAATGTAATATGCTTCATTATAAACTTGCGAAAAATGTGTACACAGGTACATGTACTAAGGGTTCACTTGGCTCTACCATGCGTTGAATTTCTGAGCATTTATTGAAGCAGACTAGTTTTAAGAACACACAGGTAAAACTTATGCTGTGAATATGTGATAAAAGCTACAAAGTTTAGCAGTCAAGATATTTTAAGCGAATGTGAGAACGAAGTAAACAATCTCAAACATTCGCAAGGTGTGCATCTCATTTGCTGAACAAGTCCAAAAGCCTTTTGAAATGACAAAAGCTGCAGCGCATGCCTAAAAAAGGGGCCATGTTTAGATTCAAAGAAGCGTAATTTCACTCACAGGTGAGCACGCCCCTATTGTGCATCGTTTTTTCGTTTTCGTACGCAGTCTAAAAGCAGTTTGCCGGTGTTAAATTTTCACGCTGGAGGCTGAGCAGCCAGAAGTCGGTTAGGCACATCGAATGACATAGTTCACAGGCTTTATACACGCGCGCTTCGTCGTAGCGGCACGTAAAACCAAACACACAAGCTCGGATTGATATATGAAAGCTGAGTTACAACTGAGATTCGAAAAGCCGATCGGTAAAAGGTAGCGCGGCTAAACGTGGCTTAATTTGAACAAAATAACCGGCAAGCACAATCGATGCCATTGAGCTGCTGCTTTTCGAACAGCACGATAATCTGAATATTTGAACTCAGTCACCGCTAATATAACTGAGTTTGAACTCAGTTATATTAGTAGTATAAGTGATAAAAATATTTTCATCAATGTTCATGCAAAACGACATGGTAATAACTTTTTAACGGTCGTTTGATACATCCTAAAAAAAGGTTAGTCGCATCGAGTGCCCCTAACGGCATAAATGCACAGTAACTTATCCAATCGCTAAACAGCAGTGAGTAGTTCCACTATACGCGCACATGATGCAAATTACCGTAGTTATAATATGTTTGTGCAGACAATGTTGTGCTTTTTTTGCAACGGCAGATAAAATTCAGACCATATATGAGCGGCTACTAACTTGCCTTATATATCTTAAAGAGGTGGCTCCATAGCAACTGTTTTCTACTTATTCTGAGTAAATGTTGCTTTCTTGTTTTCCCTCTGCAATACTCCGTGGTCATTTTACTACCTTATCGCCATGAGTATATACAGAAGGTGTACCCTAATAAATACATTGGAGTAATTTACAATAAATCACCGATCTGGGGACCTCATGTCGAATATATTGCCAGAAAATGTGCGCGGGCCATTGGTGTATTGCGAATGCTAAGCAACTATCGCATATGTAGAAGAAGAGAAACACCACAAGAGAGGTATACTTTACTGTTAGCATATTAGCGGGAGTAAAGGAATAGTGTTAAAGAGCACCAATGTTTGTTGCAAACCGCGTCCTAGAGTTTAGCAAGATAGCTAACGTGTACGTGGTTTACTTGCCCCAGCTTGAATGGTGGCTCCATTTATTGGAGGGTTGTTAAGATGAAGAACACTGAGAAATAAATGGAAATGAGAATGTTTGCAGGTGTCACTGAGTGAAGTACTGTTACAAGTTTATTTCTTTACCAGAAAAGCAAATAAATATTAACCACGCACCAAAAACGAAAACATTCATTTTGCCGAACTGTTCACATTTTTCAAGTTATGCCTATAAACGTTCAAAATCAGAAGCTATCTCGACCATAACGCAAAGCTTATTCCTAATACTCAAACATACAATCTAACGCTAATCAAGTGAAGCCATTTTAAACAGTCGCTTGTATTCAACCGAACTGAATCTTTAAACTACACCAAATCACTACAGAGCTGGCGTCCGAAACCGCCGCCTGGCTTACGTACACTGAAATTTGAAAAACAGCACGTGTACCAAAAGCAGTAAGAGTAACGTACGTATCTGCGCATGTGCCCGCCCATCCCGCTATCATGGTGAGCTCGCTGTGCCGCAAAGCCCGGTATGCTATACCTGCCTTATAATACTATATCGCATTACGTTCATCTAATTCCGAAATTGTGTTGTGTACATTTCTGTGGGGCTCCAGTCTACAAAATCACAAGTTATTTTTTTGAAAAGATAACAATATTGCTCATAATTTGGCCGGCCTAAAAGAGTTCCTAACAATGTGTTCTTACTATAATCAAGGTTTCCTTCTTTTCCTTGTTATTTACAAGTTCAGACTGTTCAGACATTCACAAGAATATACAACACAGCGTTACAACAACCAGCGATATTTTTTGTTCAGCATTTTTCTGTGTTTTATGGCCACACAATTACAGGTTAAAATTTAATTTGTACAAAAATAGCTGCATACTCTGAATGTGTGTGTATGCGATAACATTCTCGCACGTGATAGTTTTATTCGTGGCGAAATTCAACTTGATAAAATTTTTTTGTATAATGCAAAATTACTTGCCCACATTGTGTTAGATGGCTCATTACCACATAACCTGCACAATATCGTACCAAAAGGTATTACTGCCATAGCTGCATCACAATGTGAAGAAAAGGCCACCATCAGCTCACTTCGCCCAAATCGAGATTGGTGTTTTTTCGTCAGTCTAGTACATGATTTTATACCTCTTTTTGTGGTTGAGTTTCGGCAGTGTTGTGCTCACCTTACGCAATTTGGACACCGATTTTACGTCAGCTCTTTTAATATCATATATATTCTCTATCTCTTTTTGCGGCACTTTTTGTTGGTGCTGAATCCCACATAATAAAGGCATTCCATGCACTACTACCTGAGCAATAAGAAAGTTATCGTCCGTTTCGGTGCTTCAAAACAAAGGGCTTCTTGTCAACAAAACACCTGACTATTTAGCCAAATCGTTCATAATCAGATAGAGTCTACCGAACTTTTTATCATTTATTTATGTCACTGCTGCTCGATTATGCAGGCAAGTGATTCAGGAAGCTCTTAGAGACACACCACTGACAAACTCCACCGAATATCACCATCTAAATAATACCGGTGGCGAGCATTTTGTGAAACCTGTGAACTAGAAGTAGCTCTAACAGGGCTGCGCTGCGGGGTACTGAATATAAATGTATACAAACGCAGATCTGCTCAGCCATTTTCGCTGCTGGGCGCAATCTGTGGGGAACTGAAGCAACAAATAATTTCTTTGTGAGCTGCAAACGGTTTTATACAGCAGGCAAAACCATTTTAGAAACCTTTTAAGTATTAAAATGCATTAACCGGTTTGGGGACTTTTTCTGTGTTTTCTCCAATGCGAAGGTTTGCGTGCCTGTCCAAGGCTAAATTATTGAAACTATTTGATTGACTAAGTAAGGAATAATCTTATGCTGATGTGTCGACAAATAAATATATATATATTATTCATTTGTTAATATTGAACAAAAACCTATTTCGTTTTTATTAGAGACATACAGTAGATCAAGCGCCATTGTTTTCTAATCAATCTACAATATTTTCAATATAGAAACTTCTATACTCTAAAACCTAATATCAATATATAAAAAGAACCAAGTCTAGTCCGATCCCTCACAGAAAGTATGAGCTAATGTTATTAGGTGAACAATAAAAAAGTACTGGCCCCCATATCTGCATTTTTCACTGCAAATGTCGTCAAAAGATGATAGTCTTGGTACTGGAGAGAGTGAACAAAACGTTTATTTCATATTCTGTGCGAGAAACTCGGTGAATCGTATTCTGGAAGCGCTGCGTTAGTCTTGCTCCGTGCAGCAAAAATGAACGAGCACGTTGAGGCACGTGAGACAGGATCGCTATCTAGCAGTTATCTTTGAAAACAAAGGAAGGCGTTGCGCCTGTCTCGGAAGCGATAAGGTGTAGAACGCAAAGAGACGAGCAGGTGCTACCACCATGTCGTCTTAGCAGAGCGTTCGAAACACTTTCCTTTCTGAGCATAGGGACGTAATGTCAGTGCAGCGTAATAAACGCTACGCTCCTTAGAATTACGTATGCATGCCTTCTCTAGTATAGACACACATACAAAACATTGATGTGTTGTTATGGTGCCTAGATAACGCAATAATTGGTTGGTAATTGAAAATAGTACAGGTACGAATGCTGAAGCTTGAGGAATATTCGTTGGCAATGCCGATGAGGTTGGCCGTTTAGGGTATCGTTTGGTTCCGTTGGAGTAACGTTGCAGTGGACAAACAGACAAACGTTCAGACAGACAGACCAAATTTTTTTATTTTTGAAGTGCTCCAAGAAAGTCTATCGTAATTAAAAATACAGCTGTTGGGCAAGAAAATGGGCCTTGAATGGCCAATGACGGTGATGGTGAATGCATTTAACCTGAGGGTTAGCGTGTTGATGATAACAATAATGAACGACGCTGCTGCCAGTGTTGAAGCAAACCAAAACAATTCGATCTCACAAATGATGTACCGTTCATTTCATGGCCGATCTCCCGTGCTGGGATACGCAAGGACTCTGAGAAACAAACTGCCAAAAAACATTAGCAAGCGGTCACAAGAACGTTTAGGATAATGTTGACGACAGAGAAGACGAACGAGTTGAATTGATGATGATGGCGTTGTTCATTTTTTATGTAGTTATGATCATAACGACTAATGGGTTGAAAACAAGCTATCGAAGGTCAAGTTTCTCTTGAATGACCAGAAAGGATGATGTACCTATTGTAACTGGTGTAGTCAGCGTGTACATGTGTGGAAACTTGTTTTCGCCTAAAAATATGATTCAAATTGGCAAGGTTTTGGTGTATTTTCACTTCGCCTGTAATATTATTGCATAATGAAAGAAATCTTTTCTTGTACAACCAGATTTAACATGGAATCCAAGGAGTAAACACTGCTAGCGCAAATTGGTCTCGCTACGACTCCACGTGTTGCTGTTTCCGAACTCCCAAGAACGACTCAAATGCACGCATGGCCATGTAATGGTCATGCTGCTCGACGGCGATATCAAACCGCCATCGTAGCATCTACATTTTGGAAGGAGAGCTGAATGCTTTATCACTGTACAATAGGGCAAAAAAGGTGGACTACATTTCCGGAGTCATTTACTACTGTGTGTCTCATCATCATATAGTGGTTTTTGGATACAAAACCTCAATCATTACAATCTTATTAGGCGCGCACAGACATCGCTGCAACGTCTGCTGAATAATCATGAACCTACACGCAACTGTCAAGATGGAGCCTTTATTCTTCTAAGCAAAAAAGAACATGTGGAGTGGTAGACTCTTGAAGTACCGAGGCCAGACCATGCAAGCTGTCATGTGGAGCGTCACCGGAACTAAGCCTGTGTAACGACGCCCAGGGTCTTTGACCTGTCCCGAGACATCATCTTGGCTGGTTACTAGCAACCGCTGCTGGTGGACGTAGCGCTTCCCTGTGGGTTTTCGTCCCGGTACTGCGACAGCGGGGCAGGCGTTGAAACGCGTCTGCGCACGTTCAGGCTTCTCAGCGTTGCGGCGCTGTAGACGAACTTACGTGCCGAAGGCCTTGGCTCTTCTTTCTCGGTGGGCACGCCCAGCCCGAGGTCTGCCACAGCACGCAAGAGCCGCGTGAGGAACAGCTCAATGTGTTCTTGTTGCTCTTTCTTCGACAGGCTTCTCGGCGTCTCGCTCCTTGAAGTGGTGGCGCTTACATGAGGCCGCACCCTAGTACACTCGGATCGCACCGCCTCGGTTCCCTGCTCAACTGGTGAATGACCCCCGCGGCGCTTGACCACCTGCATCTCCGGAAGTCGCAGAGGAGTGCCGTTTCTGGCGACATGCGGGCTCGCACCAGGTGGCCATGGTGCGCCGTGCTTAGGAGCCACTTCGTAAGAAATTGCTGGAACCATCCACGGTGGCAACCAGGGGAACCGAGCGACTACTGTGTATGGCCGCTGCACGTAGTAGTACGGCAAGGGCTCTGTTGGCAGTGTTGGCCCCGGTGTCCAAGGAAACGTGGACGGAAGGCCAAGAAGCTGCTGCGCGTAAGCGGCGCACCTCAGCCCGTCAAACCCTGGCAGCGGTTGCTGCGGTAGGCCACGAAAGAAGCGCCTCGGTGGTTGGGGGCCATCCGAGTGCGGCATGAGCTTTGGTCTTTCGCTGTGGTCACCCATTTCTGTCCTGCTTCGTTGCTGCGGAATGACGCTGAGCTCCTGAGCGTGCACTACGTGAATGTGCAAGGGCCAGCTAGGCGTGCGCGTGACATGATCTGGGCAAAACGTGAGCACGCATAGAAGAAAAAGATAACTACTTGTCATCTTCTACCCTTCGCCTTCCAGATTTTGTGCCCATTTTTGTAGCAGAACGTCAGGCGATCAGTATAACGCTTCGCAAATTAAGATTTTTATTAGGTTCCACAGTAATTTGGAAAGATTATATTTCGGTTAGTTTTTTTTCCTTTTCAGGAAATGAGCAATCAATACTTCTGCGGTACTAAAATCATTATGTTCTTTTAAATGTTCCATTAGCTTAGCTTTACTTTCAGGACAAATGGCCCTATTTCTAAATGCAATGGCGGATGTGCTAGAAAAGACATCTTTGAAAGGCCTGGCTACTCACGCATTGCCGTTGTCAAAATTCATAACATGTACAAGATTAAGAAGAAAAATTCTGTTAGAATTTACTTATCCTCCAAAATTGACGTCTCTTCCAGAATTTTAGCACCATCGACAACGGTGAAAGAGTGAACTATGTCCAACCAGAGAATTTCCAGTTGCAATAACACGAGTACGTTTTCACACAACATATTTTAATACTTATTTACACAAAGCTTTTATGGCAGCTTCTCCTGCCAGTACTTTTACAGGGTCAGAATTTAATGAATGTCACAGTTTAATAAATGTTCAAAGAGATTGGAATCCTTTTTTCTAAATCACATGTAAGTTTCTATATACTATTTTCTAAATTGCACAGCTCAGAGTTACTGCCTTTGTTTGCATTCATCTATTGCAAGTATTTGCAATTTTGGTACTGTACCATTTTTTTCAGCTATACCTTGACGACAAATATTCAAATACTTAACCATTTTTCTTGAAAACTGCCCAGATATGAACAATTACCCTAGGGTCAGTTTGTGCGACTGTTCAGGATTCTACTGATGGCCATTCGCGTAGAAAAAAACTGTTCTATCACACAGTCACGGATCTGCTTGGTCCTATATTCAGAATAAATTCCTCTGCCTTGAAATAAGGAAAAATATCTTTCATGCTGCACACGTCCTGAATACAGGCCTAATAGCACAATATATATTATTGCATATTACAAGCGCACATTGCCATCGGGTATCACAACATGTCATAATCAACACGACTTTGTGGTTTAAAGCCGGGCAATCATTTCTAAAGCTACAAGCGTTATGGCGCGCACTTCCTCAAGACCACATAGTGGGTGCATAGCAAATGCGAGAAAATTTCGGGCACATAATTCTTCATGATTTAAAGCATGCCGCCTTTCTTTACACAGAATGCAGCTATGTGCGAAAGCAAGAAAAGACAGTTTGAAGTTTCTCATTTATACTGTCGTATTCAACAATTATCCTTTTTTTCAAGTAGCATCATACAATAAAAGCACGCAATAAGTGGTTCAAGTTCACACTAAGGACAGAATATGAATACAGCATTGTACTCTGAAAAGAGGATGTTAAAGGTCCCCAATCATGGTAAACAGTAGCAAGCCCTAATTCAAATCAGTCGAGTTTGGTTTGTCGGCTTGAATAAAACTGTGCGTAGTGCTCGCAGTTTAAAAACATTACATCACATTTTTTGTCTAATGATGCGAATGCGCAGTTACTCGAGGTAACCATATGATGTTTCGACAAATGTGCTCTTTAAAGGTAATGTTGGCTCTGATGTATGCATTCCAGTTGAAATTAAACAGATATCACCTGAACTGTAAAGTGGGGGAACAAAAATTAGGGAACACTGAATCTTCACCTATAGGAGTTACAAGAGTTAGTAAAGGTGAAAAATAACCAAGCGGAAGCATTTCGCAGCAAATGAGATTCCGAATGCTCAACTAGAGTACTGGGATACGCTACGAATAATGGTCATGAAGTCACAGTGAAAGAAATGCAAACGAATGCAAATGACTGATTACTTTTTATTTTGATTGAGTTAGGTATGTCATGTAAACAAACAAGTTTTGAAGCATAAATACCTAAATATGTAGTAACATTAGGAATTACTGCTTGCGTACATGTCCGTGCTTCTTCTTCGCGTGTCATCATCATCAGCCTAACCACACCTACTGCAGGGCAAAGGCTTCTCCGATGATCTGCCAATCAACCTGGTCTTGTCATTTGTGCTGCAACGTTATACCTGCATACTATTTAATGTCATCAGCCCACCTAACTTTGTCTCCCATACATGCATTTGCCTTATCTGTAAATCCAGCCAGTTACCCTTAATGACCAGTGGTTATCCTACCTACTTGCTACTGGCACAGCCTATGTGCATTTTTTCTTTTATATTTGCTATGCTATCCTTAACCATGGTTTGTTCCCTGACCCATTCTGCTATTTTCTTGTTTCTTAAGGTTACACCTTTCCCTTTTCTTTCTCTTGCTCGCTGCGTCATCCTTAATTTGAGCTGAACTCTGGTTGTGCGCCTCCAGATTTCAGCTCTGTAGGTAAGTACCGGCAAGATGCATCAGTTATAAACCTTTCTCTAGAGGGTTAATGGCGGATTATCGTTCATGATTTGAGAATGCTTGCCGAATGTTATCTGCACCATCCTCATTCTACTAGTTATTTCACTCAATAGTTGGGTTCCGTGGTTGCTACCTCTGCAAGAAGAGTCTCGCCTAATGAAAGAACGACTTCTTGCACAGTTTCTCCTTTTGGAACTTTGACAGAGTCACTCCCAACATGCAAGCGGTATCAATAACTTGTTTGTGCACTGCTGTAGCTGTACCAATTACTGCCTTGCAACAGTCTTTATAATCACAGCAATCTATAGCCTATTTGAAAAAGAAGTGCTGCAAAATATGCACTACACAAAGCCCCTTCTTTCCTAGAAATGAGTCTTATTCTATGCAAGTTTGACATGTAGAGTGAAATACAGTATGTGCACCCCATCACATGCACTGTCCAAAAATTTAAAGCCTGCATAATTCCTTTAAACTCACTAATTCATTAAGCAAGCAACAACAATCTGTGCACTTGAATTTGCAAAACTTGCACATGCTGTACACTATCACTGCGTTCAGTATAAGGCTTCCATTTGTCCGCCTGCTTTATTGGTGGCGCGGGGGGGGTTGTCACTATGAACTGTTGAGCTTCATAAGACTTCATTTTTGTAGATTGGAGATGAGTGGTTTTTCTTTTGTTCAGTTTTCAAAGAAGAAAAAAAAACGAAGTCACGTGGAGGGTAAGACATAAATGCGTAAAAGAAAATAGGTTTAACAGTTCAAGTGTCTTAAACAATACCTTGCGCAGATTTCGGCCCAAGAACTTGCTTTCACTGAAGACACATTCTCTGCCGGCTTGAGGTAAATTAAGAGCGATGAAGCATCTAAGCGTACACTGATATGAGCAGTTCCTTGAAGGCTGCGGTTAGGTTGTAAGAGAAAAAACAGTCTTGCTTACTCTGGCAGAAGTTTGAACGGATTTGTGATGCATGACAAAGAAGAATGTAAATGGGAACACGGCATATAAGAAAGATAGCATGGACATAACTTGGCAGTTTTTGTTATTTTTCTTGAATATGTTTTAGTAACGTTCTTCAGAAAACAGAGCTAGTTGATTGCCCAACTGGATTACCTACGTGGTTCATGCAAATGTAATATGCTTGATTATAAACTTCCGAAAAATGTGCAAACAGGTACATGTCGTAAGGTTTCACTTGGCTCTACTATGCGTTGAATTTAAGAGCATTTATTGAAGCAGACTAGTTTTAAGAACACACAGGTAGAACTTATGCTGTGAATTCGTGATAAAAGCTACAAAGTTTAGCAGTCAAGACATTTTAAGCAAATGTGAGAACGAAGTAAACAATCTCAAACATGCACAAGGTGTGCATCTCATTTGCTGAAAAAGTCAAAAAGCCTTTTGAAATGACAAAAGCTGCAGCGCATGCCAAAAAAGGGGCCATATTTAGATTCAAAGAAGCATAATTTCACTCCCAGGTGAGCACGCCCGCATTGTGCATGATCATTTTGTTTTCGTAGGCAGTCTCGGAGCGATTTGCCGGCGTTAACTTGAAAAACTGGAGTCTGCGCAGCCAGAAGTCGGCAAGGCACATCAAATGACATAGTTCACAAGCTTTATACACGTGCGCTTCACGTGCGCTTCGTCGTAACGGCAAGTAAAGCCTAACACACAAGCTCACATTGATATATCAAAGGTAAGTTACAACGCAGATTCGCAAAGCCGATCAATAAAAAGTAGCGTGGACAAACGTGGTAAAATTTGAACAGAGTAACCCACAAACACAATCGATGCCATTGAGCTGCTGGTTTTCAAACAGCACAATAACCTGAATACTCGAACTCAGTCACCCCTCTTTTATTAGTAGTATATGTGATAAAAATATTTTCCGCAACGCTGATGAAAAGTGACACGGTAACTAGTTTTTAACGGTCGTTTTATAGTTCCTTAAAAAGGTTAGTAGCGTTGAGCGCCCTTAATGGCTTAAATGAACAGTAACCCATTATATCGCTAAAAAAGCAGTAAATAGTTCCACTTTACGCGCACATGATGAAACTTGCCGTGGTCATATTATGTCTATGCAGACAATGTTGTGCTTTTTTGCAACGGCAGATACAATTCAGGCAATATATGAGCGGCTACACACTTGTCTTATTTATGTAAGAGAGGTGGCTTGAAGGCAACTGTTTTCTACTTATTCTGAGTAAATGTTGCCTTCTTGCTTTCCCGCTGCAATAATCCATGGTCATTTTACTAACTTATTACCGTGAGTATATACTGAAGGTGTACCCTAATAAAAACATTGGAGTAATTTATATTACATCGCTGATCTGGGGACCTCACATTGAATATATTGCCAGAAATTGTATGCGGGACATTGGTGTATTGCGAAAACTAAGCTACTATCGCATAGGTATGAGAAGAGAAACACTAATATTGGTATGTTTTATCGTTAGCATGTTAGCGGGGGTTAAAGGAATAGCGTTACCGTGCAGCAAACGTTTGTTGTGGACCGCGTTCTAGAGTTTAGCAAGATAGCTAACGTGTACGTGGTTTATTTGCCCCAGCTTCGATGGTGGCTCCATTTATTGGACGGTCGTTAGGATAAAGAACAGTGAGAAAGAAACAGTAATGAGAATGTTTGCATGTGTCACCGAACGAAGTACTGTTACAAGTTTATTTCTGTACCAGAAAAGCAAATAAATATTAACCACGCACCAAAGACCTAAAAATTTATGTTGCCGAACTGTTTACTATAATTTTTAGTTATGCCTAGAGACGTTCAAAACCGGAAGCCGTCTCGAACATTACGCTAGCTTATCCCTAATACTCAGTCACAGAATCTAACGATAGGCAAGTGAAGCCAGTTTAAAAAGTTACTTGCAGCGAACCAAACTGAATCTTTAAACTACACCAAATCACTTTAGAGCTGACGTCTAAAAGCGTCACCATGCTTACGCACACAGAAATTTCAAAAAGAGCACGTGTACGGAAAGCAGTAAGAGTAACGTACGTATCTGCGCATGTGCACTCCGATCCCGCTATCATGGTGACCTCGCTGTGCCGCAAAGCCCTGTATGCAACTCCTGCCATATAATGATATATCGCATACCGTTCGTCCCATTCGAAAATTGTGTTGTGTACATTTTTGTGGGGCTCCAGTCTAGAAAATCTGGACTTAAGTTTCTTTTTCGTTTTGAAAAGAGAACAATTGCGCTCGTATTTTGGTCAGCCTAAAAGAGTTGCTAACAATGTGTTGTACCTATAATCAAGGATTCCCTCTCTTGCTTGTAATTTACAAGTTCAGACTGTTCAGACATTCACAAAAATATACAACTCCGCGTTACAACAACCAGCAATATACTTTAGAATTAGTTTACGGTGTTTTATGGCCTCGACATCACAAGTTTAAATTTAGTTTGTGCAAAAATAGCTGCACACTCTGAATGCGTGTATATGCGATGACATCCTCGCTCGTGATACTTCTAATTTCCACTTGAGAACTTTTTTTCTTTTAATGGAAAATTGCTTGTCCACCTTGTGTCAGATGGCTCATTACCAGATAACCTACACAGTATCGTAACAAAAGGTAATATTGCCATAGCTGCATCACAATGTGAAGAAAAGACCACCGTCAGCTCACTTCGCCTAAATCGAGATTGGTCTTATTTCCTCAGTCGACCACATGATTTCATACCTTTTTTTGTGGTTGAGTTGCCGACAGTATTGTACTTACCTACGCAGTTTGGGCACCGATATTACGTCAACTGTCATAATATCATATTCTCTATCTGTTTTTGCGGCACTTTTTGTTGGTGCTGAATCCCACGTAATAAAGGCATTTTATGCACTACTACCTGAACAATAAAAGAAGTTATCATCCGTGTGGGTGCTTGGAAATGACCGGCTTTTTGTCAATTAAACACCTTACTATTTAGCCAACTCGTTCATAAATTTATCAAAGTTACCGTACTTTTTATTATTTATTTACGTCACTGCTGCTCGATTACGCCAGCATGTGATTCAGAAAGCGTTTCGAGACACAGCACTGACAAACTCCACCGCATATCACCACTTAATACAATTCTGGTGGAGAGCATTTTGTGAAACCTGTGAACTAGAAGTAGCTCTCACAGGGCTGCGCTGCGGGGTACTGAATCTAAATGTATACAAACACAGATCTGCTCAGGCATTTTCACTGCTGGGCGCATTCTGTGGTGAACTGGAAGCCAGAAATAATTTCTTTGTGAGTTGCGCACGGTTTTCTACAGTAAGCAAATCCCTTTCAGAACCCTTTTAGGTATCAAAGTGCATTGATCTGTGCCTGCCATTTTGTCATTTGGAGGCTTTTTCTGTGTGTTCTCCAATGCGAAATTTCGCGTGGTTGTCCGAGATTTTATTTTTGAAAATATTCGATTGACTAAGTAACGAATATTTTTATTCTAATGTGTTGGCAAATATATATATGTATATATATATATATACATATATATATATATATATATATATATATATATATATATATATATATATATATATATATATATATATATATGAGTTCTTTTTGCAACACTTCTTTGCTATTATTTGACCAAAATATATTTTGTTTTTATTAGAGACACACAGTATATCAAGCGCCATCATATTCTAAGCAGTCTACAATCTCTTCAATATGAAAACTTCTATACTATAAAACCTAATATCAATATATAAAAAGACCCAAGTCTTGTCCAATCCCTCACAGAGGGTATGAGCTAATGTTATTAGGTGAACAAGAAAAAAGTATTGGCCTCTATATCTGCATATTTCACTGCAAATGTCGTCAAAAGATGACAGTCTTGCTACTGGAGAGAGTGAACAAAACGTTTATTTGAGGTTCTGTGCGAGAAACTCGGTGAGTCGTATTCTGGAAGCGCTGCGTTAGAGTCTTGCTCCGTGCAGCGAAAACGAACGATCACGTTGAGGCAATAGAAACAGGACCGCTATCTGGCAGTTATCTTTGAAAACGAAGCAAGGCGTGTGTTCCTGTCTCGGAGGCGATAATGTGTAAAGCGCAAAGAGACGAGCAGGTGACACCACCATGTCGTCTTATCAGAGCGTTCAAAACACTTTCCTTTCTGAGCATCGGGTCGTATTGTCAGTGCCGCGTAATAAACGCTACGCTCCTTAGAATTACATATGCATGCCTTCTCTAGTATAGACACAAAAACAAAATATTGACGTGTTGTTATGGTGCCTAGATAACGCACTAATTTGTTGATAATTGACAATACACAAGTACGAATACTGAAGCTTGAGGAATATTCGTTGGCACTGCCGATGGGGTTGGCCGTTTTGGGTATCGTTTGGTGCCATTGGGGTATCGTTACAGTGGACAAATATACAAATTTCTGACAGATAGACCAAATTATTTTTTGTTGAAGTACCCCAAGAAAGACAATTATCTTTAAAAGTAGAGTTGTTGGGCAAGAAATTGGGTCTTGAATGGCAATAATAATGGTGATGATGAAAGCGGTGAAGCTGAGGGTTAGCGCGTTGATGATAGCGCGTTGATGGTTGCGTGTTGATGACAGCGCGATGATAGCGCGTTGATGGTTTGGTGTCATAGAACTAGACCGGTGACTGCGTTTGTGCCGGCGCTTGCGTTCCTTGTTCCATCCTCAGGGTTGCGGTCAAGTAGCCGGCGGTTACTTTTATTTTATTAGATCTACCTCTTGTTCCGCATCTGTTTTAGTGCATTGATAAGTGTAACTTCTTCTTATTTTATATCTGTTTCATCTCCGGGCCAGAGGCCTGCTATCTGGTCAGCCTCTGTTCCCCCTCAAGATCTTCCCCTGGAGTTGTTTCTCCACAATGGAACCCGTAGCGTTTCTGTCGCTTTGGTGCCGACCACCAGTGGGTTCATCCGCATGCAAAATTCCAAGACAATCCAAACGGAAATTCGTGCGATCACTCCCCACTCACTACTGATAACAGAGGCTGGTCAGTTTGGACGCGGGGGGATACTATGCTGCTCACCAGACAAGGCTTGCATCCAAGACCTTCTGAACTGCACTACTTTTGCATCACATCGGGTGAGCTCTTTTATCCCACCTCATCTAGCATGCTGCAAAGGATTGGTTCGTGGGGTAGACGCAAGTCTAAGCCCAGCAGAAGTCTTGGACATCTTTTCCCCGGCAGGTGTTATTTATGTTTACCGCTGTACCAAACAAAAAACCAACTAAAAGTTACCACTGAAACTGTTTTTGCCACATTCGCTGGAACAGATCGCGCTTCTGAAATTAAAGCAGGGCCGCTTATCTATAAGGTCGAAGCTTTGGCTCCCCGTCCACTGCAATGTGCTAAATGTTGGCGCTTTGGGCACAGTACTAAAGGTTGTCGATCGGAGACTCGATGCCGCATATGCGGGGCCATATACGGGGCTGGTCATAGTACTGCTGAATGTCAATCAGACAATAAGACATGCTGTTTGTGCAAGGAAAATCACGCTGCAGACAATCCCAACTGTCCTGCAAGATCAAAGGAACTTCAGGTGATTGAAATCATTGAAAGGACACGATGCTCTCGTAGAGAAGCAATTGCAGAAATTCAAAGCAGAAATCAGGGTTATGCCGGCATAGCAGCTCGACCGCCTCTTTTTATGGATGCATCACTTTCTCAATCCGTTTCTGCTATGGTAGAAAAGGCTGTAGAAAAAGTATTAGAAAAATGTTTTACTCAATCTGTCCGACTCACTCAATAATATTATGGATTCACAGATGGCGGGCCCATCTGATCGAATAACTAAGCGTATCTAACTTCCTAGTGCCTGAATTATTAAACCTGCCGAACATCAGTCAGATGTCTCTATCGATAATGGGGCAATGCCTTCCCGATCTAACACAACTGAGCAGGAAGGTATATCTGATTCAGATTCAATAAGTAATCGGGATGTAGATATGGATGCTCGCTTTTTAAAACGCACCAGATCACCCACTAGCAAACCTAATAATTCTTCTCATCCAAAAACAAAAAAGAGTGTGAAGAAGCCTAGAACTAAAGCGGACTTTTTTAAAGATAGTATCTTAGATCAAACAGTTGCTACTGCTTGCTTATCGTCATAGGGTGCCTTAGAGTACTTCAGTGGAACTGCCGTTCAATTCTCTCTGCAACTACAGACTTATTATACCTAATTTCTCAACAATCTCCAGACGTCATAATTTTACAAGAAACTTGGCTGTCTGCTGATCAAAACATCTATCTAAAACTATCAGTGCTTTCGACTTTACCGAGACTCACGTGGTGGAGGATTAATGCTTTTCATTTCATCCAAAATTTGTCATGAGGCACACCTAGTTTACCAACAAATATCACACGATTATGAAGTATTGGTTCTGGAAATTCACTTTCCTGGATGTGCGCCACTATCTATAGTCAACAACTACTTTCCGGCTGAAATACAAGATGAAAGAGCCCTTGACGTGACTGTGAGTTTTTGAAAAAACAGTACACTATTGGCGGGAGACTTCAATCCCCATCACGTTTCATGGGGACTCCACACTGATTTATCAGGAAAACGGTTGTGGGACTGGACCAATCGGAATAACGTTATTTGTTTGAACTCCAGCGTTCCGACATTCGTTTGATGTAATTCGAGGTCCGTCTTAGATTCGACAGTTGCTAGCTTAAGTGTGACAATATCATCTTGGACTGTTCTTGGTACCGCTACAAGCAGTTATCACTGCCCCCTGGTATTTGAAGTCAGCATTTCTTTAGTGACAGTAGATTATCAGATGCAAAGTTTCGTAAACTACTCTAAATTCAAAAAAAACTTACAGTCAACGCTGTCTTCCTTGCCCAATATGAAAGCAAATATGAAAGCTATGAGCCTTTGTTCCACCCTAAAGTGTACAATGAAAAAATCACAGTTCACTATATCTTCAACAAAGGGAAAATTCATATCTGCCTGGTGAAATGTGGATTGCGCCAGAGAATATAGACGCCGAAACGCTGCATGAAAAAAACTCCTCACCAACCAATGTCCGACTAATTGGAGAAATTATTTATTTGCTAAAGCTACCTTTAAGAGAACAGTTTCATTAGCGAAGGACGATTTTGAAGAAAAACGGTACAGCTATCTAACCAAGAGCGGCAACAAGAAAGCTCTATTCAGTATTCTCCATAGTCGTAAAGCTATTACAGCGCACGTAAATATTGACTCAGTTATTTTTTCTCCAACTGAGTTGCAAGATACATTAACTGAAATTGCATTAGGATTGGAGAAGAAATTTACATCAGAAATCAAAATAAAGTGTGCAAAACGGTCATTCGGAAATGATTTTATTGAAGTAAGTAGGGATGAACTTGCGCACGTCGTTCGTATTCTGCCAAACACAGGTCCTGGACCAGACGACGTCAATTCAGAAATGTTAAAAATAGTATTCGACATCTCTCCTGAAGACATCCTTAACGTTGTCAACTATTCACTTTAAAATAGTTGGATACCTCCCGACTGGAGACTTGCAAAAATAATACCGCTTTTAAAAAGCAGGGACTAGGAATGCAGATAGATAACATTTGGCCAATCGCTATAACATCACACATAGTTAAGTTAATAGAAAGAATACTTAACATTAGAGTTACAAAGTTCATAACAGATAAAGCGATACTCAGTGCGTGCCAGATTAGATTTAGACCAGGTTACTGTATATGGTGGGCACATGTTGATTTAGAGGCTCGTATAAAGCTTGCTCGGCACAGACGACAATATGCGGCCCTAGTAACCCTTGATTTAGCCAAGGCATATGACAGTGTTGAACATCCTATTCTTATCAATGTCCTAAATGAGCGTACGTTCCCGCAGTACATAACAAATTGGATAGACGAATTTTTAAAAGACAGGAAATTTTATTGCTTCCAACGAGGTGTTTCCATGCGGAAATATAGCCAAACGAGAGGTGTTCCTCAAGGCTCTGTTCTATAGCCTGTGCTATTTAACATTTTGTTAAGTTCAATACCACTTAGTGATAAAGTACAAATATATATATATGCAGATGATATTGCGTTCTTTGCATCTGACAGCGATATTTATTTACTACATTCGACTTTACTGTATTATTTGGCAAAATTGGAAACCTGGTTTCAGAAAATTCATATGAACCTGAACGTAACTAAAAGTGCTATATTAGTTTTTCCATTAGACGCACAAGTTACTATTTCTCTTCAGTATCATCAAGAAATAATTCCCCAGGTTAACTGTATTAAATATCTAGGTGTACTGTACGATCAAAAACTGAGCTGGCGTGACCACATTAAATATAATAAAATTAAGGCTACACGCGCTGTTGGAATGATGCTTGGCCGCCTCCGTTCCGGTCTACGCAGAGATACGCTGATTATGATTTATCGCATGTACGTTCGTCCGATTCTTGAATTCGGATGTGTACTATTCTCTGGTGGACCAGCATACAAAATAAACCCCCTGATTCTCTTAGAGCGGGAAGCTCTACGTAGTTGTTTAGGTGTGCCAAAATTCACAGCTAATAATGTTTTGTATCAAGAAGCTCGGATACCCACCCTTGCTGGCAGATTTCATATTTTAACAGTAAAAACCTATTTAAAATTTTCTGAATCTACTTTAGGAAGGCGACAGCTTGTATTCTTTGCCGAGCCTGGTGTCTTTTTCAATGAGCATTGGTCCCGTGTATATAAACTCCAAGTGCTATTTGTTCAAACTCTTCTAAATGCTTTAAATGTTAATATATTCGAGATCACACCATCTGTCAAACCAATCGGCCAAGTGCAAATAAAATTTGACGATATCTTCCTCGTGAACGCTAAACGCACTTGCCCTATAAATATTTGATTGGTTTATTTGAACAACACCTGTCTCAATTAGGTACTAATATAGTCATTGCAACGGATGCATCTATGAGTGGCGAGAAGGCATGTGTGAGTATTTTTTCTCTCTCATTATTCTGGTCATATTCATTACGCCTCCCAGATTATACACCAATATTTGAACCGGAATTAATGGCCGTTATACTAGCAATTCGTAAACTTCCTGCGACTCATTCGACAGCTGTGATAGCGTCTGACTCGTATTCCGTGTGTTCATTTTTATCATCGTTGTCGACATCAGCAGTACTAGAAACTTTTAAATCATTAATCCCAGCAAACATTCGTCTAGTGCGAACGATATGGGTGCCAGGCCATCGTAGTATATTTATAAACGAGATGGCTGACACACTTGCGCGAACATCTCTTGATCTTCCGATTGTGCCAATCATGCCTCCTACAGCTTATGTAACAGCAGCGAGGTTTAGAAAACTTTCCCTTCTTGAAGACTCATCAAAAATCATGATACCAAATCCAAATTTCTCGCACCTGCACTTCACATGGAATAATAAATGGTGTCCCACGCGTAAATTGGAAGTCTTGATATCAAAATTACGTTGCCGTGTACCACCTCTTAATTTCTACTTAAACAGGTCTGGTCTGGTGTCATCCCCTCTGTGCTCAAGCTGTAACGAACCTGAACATATCGACCATTTTTTATCACATGTCATCGTTTCAAAAATCAAAGAAAAAACTGCTTCAAACTTTTATTAAAAAACTAGGAATATCACTTAATGCTCCCAATATTTTGTCTTTTGGAGCCACTTCATTGGGACACAGCGACAGGAACATCTGCGGGGCTCTCTGCGAATTCATATATAACACAAAAAGACTACCTTGCTGAGTCAGCGATCAGCTCTGGAATTTTACTAGCCACACTACCACATATTATTTAGCTGATACGCTGCAATGATCCAACTTTCAGAAAAATTTCATATAACGATTCCACCTCAGATATTCAACAAATTCTATTATTTCTCTCCCCCCTTTTCTTCTTTTTTTGTACATTGCGCCAAACTAATTTCACAGTCAAAACACAGTAATCATATTCCCATAGTCTAAAAAATCTAAAGGTATTGACTTGCATCACCACCGGCTTCTTGGCCAATCCCCCATAGTGGGTGAGAGCCACAAAAGAAAGGAACAAGCAAGCAAGCAAAACAATAATGAACAATGGTGCTGCCAGCGTCGAAGCGAACATAAAACAATCCAATATCACAAAAGCGGTACCGTTCATTTCATGGCCAATCTCCCGTGGTGGGATGCGCAAGGACTCTGAGAAACACACAGCCAACAAACATTAGCAAGCGGTCACGAGAACGTTTAGGATATTGTATTGACAGGAATGACGAACGGGCTTATTCATGACGAAGGCGTTGTTCATTCTTTATGTAGTGATGATCATAACGACTAATGGGTTGAAAACTAGCCTTTGAAAGTCAAGGTTCTTATGAATGACCAGAAAAGATGATGGACTTATTGTAACTGGTGTGGTCAGCGTCTTCATGTGTTGAAGCTTGTTTTCTTCTAAAAACCCGATTCAAATTGGCAAGCTTTCGGTTTATTTTCAATTCACTGGTAATAATATTGCATAACGCAAAAGGATATTTGCTTGTACACCCAGAGAGAACATGTAATACATGGAGTAAACACTGTGAGCGCAAATTGGTCTCGCTATGGCCCCCGCGCAGTGCCATTTCCAAACTACCTGAAAACGACTCATATGCACTCGTGTTAGTCTAAGTTTTATGCTGCTCGACGGTGATATCAAACTGCCACCGTGGCATCTACATTTATTAAGCAGATTTATTACGGTGCAAATGGTGGCCTACATTTCTGGAGTCATTTACTACTGCGTGTCTCCGCATCATATAGTGGTTTGGGGATACAAAACCTCATTCATTAAAATCTTATTTGGCACACACAGACATCGCTGCAACGTCTGCTGAATAATCATGAACCTAAACACATCTGTCAAGATGGAGCCTTTTTTTTGCCAAGCAAAAAAACATGTGGTGCGACAAACTCATGCAGTACCGGGGCCAGACCAAGCTGTCATGTGGGGTGTCAGCGGCGCTAAACGAGTGTAAGGACTCCCAGGGTCTTTGTCCTATCCCGAGGCGTCACTTCGGCTGGTTACTAGCGAACACTGCTGGCGGACGTGGCGCTTCCCTCTGGGTTTTCTTCCCTCTACTCAGACTGCGAGGCAGGCGTTGAAACACGTCTTTGCACGTTCTAGCTTCTCAGCATTGCGGCGCTGTAGACGAACTTACGTGCGGAGCACCTTGGCTCTTTTTTCTTGGCAGGCACGCCCAGTCTTAGGTCTGCCACAGCACGCAACAGCCTCAAGAGTCTCAGCTCGATGTGTTCTTGTTGCCCTTCCTTCGACAGGAGTTACTGCTGCAGTTACTCGCCCTCAGGTGCGTGCACGAATACAGCGGGCAGCAACACTCACAACAGCCTACCTTCAGAAACAAGGCCTAAATATATCAACTGTGAAGTGCGTGTTGATGGCGTTTACACGCAAACCAATGACGCCATACGCTGTTTACATCAATGGGCAGAGTGTCAAATATGCACGGACGCATCGTTTCCTGGGCATAATAATCGACAGAAGTCTTTCGTGGAGCCCACATTGTGCGTACTTGAAGAAGAGACTGCTATCTATTGTGCATATCATGAAATTCTTGTGCGGTAAAGCATGGGGAACTTCTGTGGCCTCCATGCTACAGCTGTACAGGGCCCTATTTCTGGGTCTATTGCGCTACAGCTTGCCAGTACTGACTAACACTTGCAAATCGAATACTCATTCATTGGAGAGTTTGCAGGGTCAGGCACTGCGTATCTGCCTAGGACTGCCCCGATGCGCTTCTACTTATGCCACAATCATGCTTGCCAAAGACCATCCGGTCAGGACATATATAGCTGTGGATTGCCTCAGAGCGCACATTCGACATGCTAGCCGTGTCCCCGACCACCACTTGGCCCTTCTACCTTCCGGAAGACCACGTGCTACGTTTTCAGACGTCATAGCCAAGCACCTAAACAGCATTCCATCAGGATATACGCCAGCTGCGAGAACGGCATGCCCTTTGTGGTGCCTCGACCAGCCGCAAGTACGTCTAGAAATTCCGGGAATCAAAAAGAAAAGCAGTCACTCCAGTGTAGCATTGAAGCAAGCAACACTGCTATTATTACATGAGTTGTACTTAGACCGAACGCAGATATACACTGATGGGTCCGTCTCATCCAGCAGCTCATCAAGTGCCGCTGTAATTCCGGCTGCAGAAATTACAATCAAATTTAAGTTGTCACATATGACTAAATCTACGGCATCAGAGCTTGCTGCCATAAGGGCTGCTTTACAATATCTCGTTCAAGAACGTCCAGGAAAATGGGTCATATTCTGTGATTCGAAGGCAGCGCTTCAGAGTTTGCAGTCTGCCATGCGTAGGAGGAGCCATGACCAACTGGTACAAGAAATAAGACATTGCCATCATGAAGCTCTAGCACGAGGGCATGATATTAAATATCAATGGCTGCCTGGACATATCGGTATTACCGGAAATGAACTAGCCGATGATGCAGCCCACTCAGCCCATGAAGAAACCCGTGTAGTCCCGATTCCTCTATCAAGGAATGATGCAGCAAGACAACTTTACCTGCTGGCTCGAGATCTCACACGCACGTTCTGGTCGTCTACCAGCTTCCAAAGGTGTCAATTTTATGAACTGGATCCTTCGCTAAAGCTAAAGCTACCATCACAACTTTCCCGCTCCGATGCGACACTGTTATGCCGCCTTTGGTTGGGTGTTGCATTCACAAAGGTGTACTCCTTTCGCATTGGTATGGCAGACACTCCTACATGCGACTACTGCGGAGATGAAGAAACCATCGAACACGTCCTCTGCAGCTGCGCTTGCTACGACACACAGCGATGCCAGCTACGGATGGTTTTGAATCGACTTGACCCCGGACCATTTTGTGTGCGGAAGATACTAGGACCTTGGGCATCTGCCTCAGTTACGCATAAAGCAACTAAAGCACTGCTTCTTTACCTTAAGTCAACAAACCTGAGCGACCGCCTGTGAACTGTGTGGGCTCACCGAGTGTGCTCGTGATTGTGTGTACCTTCTCATCTTTGTGCAACCTCTTTTCTCCCCTTTATCCCTTCCCCAGTGCAGGGTAGCAAACCGGATGTGCGTCTGGTTAACCTCCCTGCCTTTCCTTGTATCTTTATCTCTCTCTCTCTCTCCTTCGACAGGCTTTTTCCCGGCGTCTTGCTCCTTGAAGTGGTACCGCTTACATGAGTCTGCACCCTAGTACCCTTCGATCGGACCGCCTCCGTTCCTTGCTCAACTGGTGAGTGGGACACATGGCCATTGACTAGCTGCATCTCCGGAAGACGCGGACGGTTGCCGTTCCTGGTGAAATGCGGGCTCGCATCTGGTGGCCATAATGTGCCGTGGTTAAGAGCCACCTCGTAAGAAATCGCTGAAACCATCCACGGTAGCAACGAGAGGATCCGCGCGACTACTGTGTATGGCCGCTCGACGTAGTAGTACGGCAAGGGCTCTGTGGGCAGTGTGGGCCCCGGCGTCCAACGAAACTTGAATGGAAAGCCAAACAGCTGCTGCGCGTAAGCGGTGCACATCAGTACGTTAGACCCTGGCAGTGTGTGCTGGGGTCTGCCATGAAACAAGCGCCTCCGCGGTCGGGGGCCATCCGAGTGTGGCATGAGCCTGGGTCTTTCGCTGTGGTCACCCATGTAAGTCCTGCTGTGTTACCGTGGAATGACAATAAGCTCCTGAGCGTGCACTACATGCGCGGGTGCAAGGGCCAGCTAGGCGTGCGCGTGACGTGATCTGGTCAAAACGGGAGCGCGTATAGAAGAAAAAGTTAAGTACATGTCATCTTCTGCCCTCGCAAAAAGGTTTAACCCTCAATAAATATGCAGTTGCACTTGCAGTGGCTCACATAACTATCCCATAATTTCTATTTTGCCGACACTGGCATTTCTCGCCGTGGTACGCTTTGAAAAATTTGTGATGTCAGATCAGTTTGAAAAATCTCGCTTGGTAACATCGCAATTTTCCAATCCTAGGTACCCCTGGAAAAATCGATGGTGCTCCTCTGGAATGGTGGAGATGTCGATTACGAGACTAATATGCCGAGTCCCCACCCCCCTGAACATTTATCTACACAGGTCTGGTCTAGCACAGTCTTCTCTATGCCTCCACTGCAACGAGAGTGGATCCCTTCACCATTTCCTCTTAAAATACAGATCATATACAATCCAAACGAAGAGACTGTTCGAAGAACCTCTCCGTAGGTTGGCTCTAAATTTATCCCTTGCGGTGGTCTTTTCCTATGGAGCAACTGAAAAGGGATTTAGCCACACGAACGTTTGCCAGGCCATATGTGATTTTATAAAGGCAACAAAGCGATTAGAATGTTAAGCTGAGGCATAAATTCACTTTATTTCAAACCACATCAGCTTGTTCGTTCTTTGTATTATCTCTATTTTATTTTTGATCTATCGTTTACCAATTGGTTGTTTGTTTAAACATCCTTATCTAAATAATGCAGCTGGTAAAACAACTCCATCTCACAAATAAGGCACTGTCCGTTTAATGGTTGATTCTCCATGGTAGGTTGCGCCAGGACTCTGAGGATCAACCAACCAACACCCAATCTACGCCTTTCAGGTTTTGTGGCCATCTTTGAAGAGAATTTTTAACGATCTTTATAGCGCTCCGCAAATTAGGATATTTAACAAGTTCCACAGTAATTTGGACAGATTAGTTTTCGGTTTTTTTTCTTTTTCGGGAAATGAGCAATCAACTCTTCTGCGATACTAAAATCATTATGTTCTCCTAAATGTTTCATTAGCTTAACTTTACTTTCAGGACAAATGGGCCTATTTCTAAATGCAATGGTGGATGTGCTAGAAAAGACATCTTTGAAAGGCCTGGCTACTCATGCATTGCCATTGTCAAAATTCATAACAGGCACTAGAATAACATGAAAACTTATGTCACAATTTATTTCTCCTCCATTATTAACGGCCACTTCAGAATTTCAGCACCATCGACACCGGCAGAAGAGTAAAATAGGTTCAACCAGAGAATTTCAAGTTGCAATACCAAGAGTAAGTTTTCATACCCTATATCTAAATACTTATTATTACACAGGTTTTATGGCCGCTTCTCCTGCCTGTTATTTTTGTGGCGTCAGAGTTTATTATGCCAGAGTTTAATAAATGTTCAAAAAAACTGGAATCATTTTTTCTAAATTGCGTGTAAATTTAAATATACTATTTTTTAAATGACGCAGCTCAGGGTTACTAGTTTTGTTTGCATTCATCTATTTCTAGTATTTGCAATATTTGTACTGTACAATTTTTCAGCAATGACTTGATGACATTGAAATAAATAATTAAGAATTCTTCCCAAAAACTGCCCAGATATTGACTATTCCTCCAGCGTGGATTTTTGCCAGTGTTCAAGTTTTAACTTCACAGCTGGCCATTTGTGTAGAAAAAAAAGTGTTCGACCACACAGTCACGCGTCTTCTTGGTCCTATAGTCAGAATAAGTTCCTCTGGCTGCAAATGCGGGAAAAATAATTTTCATCCTGCACACGTCCAATAGAGGCTTCAAAGCTAAACACGTAATACTGCAATGTACAAGCGTACACTGCGATCGGGTATCACAATATGTCAATATCCACACGACTTCATGGTTCGAAGCCAGCCTACCATTGCCAAAGCCACAAGCGTTATTGCGCGCTATTTTTCAGGACCACATAGTGGGTGCATTCCAAGTATGCAAACATTTTACGCACATAATTCCTCAAGCTTTAAAGCATGCTTCCTTTGCTTACCCAGAATGCATCTATCTGCAAAAGCTTAAGAGATACGTGAATTTGAAATTTAGCAATTTCCTATCGTATTCCACAATTACCGTTTTATTCAAAAAGCCTCATACAATAAAAAGCACGCTATAAGTGGTTCAAACGCGTACTAAAAGGAGGATATTAATATAGCATTATAATCTGAAAAGTGGAGGTTAAAGCTCCCTAATCATTTTACACAGTAGCAAGCCCTAATTCAGATCAGTCGAGTTTAGTTTGTTTTCTTGCTTAAAGTTATGTGTAGTGCTCGCGGTATAAAACCTTACGGCACATTTTTTTTGTGTGTACTGATGAGTATGTGCAGTTTCTTGAGGTAACCACGTGATGTTTTAACGAATCTGCTCTTTAACGCATTCCAGTCTTTAACGCATTTCAGTCGAAAATAAACAGATATAAACTAAACTGTAAATTGTGGAAAGAAAAATTGTGTAAATTGTGGAGGGAACACTGAAGCTTCGCCTATAGGAGTTGATTGCAATATTGACATCCTGTTCCTAATGCGTATTTTGAACACTCTTACATGAAACCTTTTCAATTTTACTACGCACCCACTACGTGGCCTTACGTGAATAGGCGCAGTAGTGTGTGTGCCTTTTGTATTGGAATACCGGCTTTCAACCCCGGAGCGATTATGATAATCACGTATTCTGGCGCCCACTGGAAATGAACGCTTCTACGGCGCTTTACTCATCAGTCCTCATCGTCGTCAGCGACTGCATGAACAATTGTCACAAAATACCTTGCAAGCGTTTAGTGGATACCACGCTTCTCAGAAGAATGATGAAAGATCGCATATCGAATGCCGACCTACTACCCAGAAAATATTCTTATCAATGCCATATTTGGTACCTAGCAAGTGGGCTTGCAGCAGTTACCCAAATATGCTTAGAATAGGCTCTGAAAGGCCACTCTTCCAACTTTCCCTGTGACCTCTGACTGTGCTACGTCCTCCGTGCAAAACTGACGTTTTGTGTGCCTGTACTGCAGCATAGGCCCGGCGAACGCGAGCTTTATCACGTTTCCACTCAAGGCACTCTTCAAGCGTTGTCCAATGCGTCATGTTGGTTTGTGAATCATGTATACAAGATACGTGTGTTTGTGAACCATGAGAGCTACTTTCACTGATTCTCGAAGCAGAGGAAGTTCTTTTCACTGTTTTCACAAGCAGAGGCGTGGCCGTGTGGTAGAACATCCGCTTTAACGGAAACAACTCGGGTTCAGTGTCTACTTAGACCTGAACAACCGTGGTTGAATACTTACTCTGCTATGGGTGTTTCTATTATTTAGCTATTTTACTTGCATCGTTCTCAATTTTAAGGTCAAGAATAAGATGATCATTTTTCGCTCACAACCAACGATGCCGATGCCAACACTCGAAATTCTGCAAAGCCAGCTCATCACACACTCCTGTTAAAAATTAATGTTTTCCTAAATTGCCCTGTTTACATCCGTGAACACTGCACCAGCTTTTAAAAGCCACATTATCAAAAAAGTTTTGACTGCGTGCACTAATGAAGACACGCGTAAATTTAAAAACAGTGGCAAAGTGGGCGAAAACAGAGAAATAAGGACACAGGCACACAAATGTTATGACAGCCTTGGGGATGGATTGTGCCAACTGTTTTCCGTTTGTTAATTGTGCAAGTCGTAGTTTATCGTTTGTGTTTGCACAAGTTTATTGAAAGAAAAAGAAAAAAACAAACTTTACAAAACTATTTACTTTTACGAAATCTTTCCGATGATTCTTTCAAAAAATAGTTCCTTTCCGATGAAAGGGAGCCATACCTGGAAGAAATAGAAAAAAATGGTGCTGTTGTACAGCTAAAACAAAACAGCGTAATGAAATGACCACAATTATTACGAAGCTTTTTACTCACTAAGCGTGCAATGCGCTTCGTTTTCTTGGCTATAGTATTAGAAAACAGCGTGCTGAGGCAATAAAAATGACAAACGTACCTCAATTAATAACGGAAACTTGTGTTTCACGGAGCCTTCTAACGCAAATAAGTTCATTACACCTTAAGACGGCGTTCATTAGTACAGCTTTTGAGAAAGAAATTTGTGAGGCAACGCTCAAACGCAAGATTAGGTTTTCATTTATTTCCGCACGAGAAGTGGACGATGGTCAATCCAGTGGCATCTACACACACACACACACACGCACGCACTTCCATGTGCGTCCACAGCTGCAGCACGCGTGGCGAAGTGGAATCCTGAGAGCTGCGTTAATATATAATGTATATCGCAGCAGTAGTTGTACATGAATTAAGAAGAGGAATAAAACGAACGAAACGAGTGACAAACGGGATATGCCCCAATGACTCCGGGGAAGCAAAAATGTAACAATGATGTGGATAGATACACTATGAACTAGACAGTGTATTCTACATTGTCCAAGAGAATAACAATTTACGTGCTTCTTACGGCAGGTAGATTTTTCCAAGCCTATTGGCGAACAAAGTTTTATTCGTTCACAATTATTGACACAATAATATTGCCTTTCAAGTGAATTTCTTGGTAACTATCTTCTTTAATTTTGCTGTAAATGAGCCACGGAGCTTTCTTGCCTAGCGTGCTGAACGACTGCTGCCTGCACAAAACGTTCCCCAAAATTTTCACCCCTCCAACTGACACAGTTCTATATTTTTTACTATTTTACCTTTTAAAAGCAGCAGCCAGCAGTCAGGCGGGTTTTGAGGACAATGGACCCAAGCTGTCCACACTGGCCACAGATAGCTGTAGGTAAAACACATTTGAGAAAGCCATTCGGTGAATCCCCAATTGTTGCTTCGTGTACGCTCGCTACAAGGATGCGTTCCAGCCACATTTTCATTTTAGTTCTCATACATTTATAAAAAGTATTATTATTCAATAAATCAATCAATCATTCAATTCAATGAAGGGGCCAAAAACAATCATAACGTCTTTGTGCTGCCGCATTCAAAAATAATGCAATATTAGGATACAATGATATACAGAGATATCAGAAAAGGAAATGAAAGAAAAATAAAACGCGTTGAAAAAAGAAATCAACGCACAATGCGAAGCAACAAAAGACCATACGATAATTGTAAAATAGGAAAACACAATTTGAAGTATACAGAACTACGATAAATCTACGATAAGCATAACTACGTAAAAGTTTGTTAGGACAGAGCAAAGCAGAGATAAAAATGAACTGCGGGCCATCAAAAACACAACCAATCAAGAAAGTTGACGTTTTAGAGATTTTGTGTTTCGTAAACGGCAGACCGTTGAAAGAAGCTGAAAGGTACGTGCAAGAGTCGATTTTCTCTGCCCAACTTACGCCGAATTCAAAAATCCATACAACTGAGAAAGAAAGGGCACGATATGTTACTGTGAACTAGCTTGTTACGAAATAACAGTTCAGCGCTATTTCATTGACACTGAATTGATGGCAACGATAACAATCCATCAGTGTTGGAAAGAGATCCAGAATCATTTCTAGCGAAGCGATAGGTATAAATAGTAATGAATTTTCTGTGAACTGGTTCACTCGCGTTACTGCTGGAATTAGCGAGGCCATACCAGAACAGATATGTATATACAGTGAAGTTTAGGGAAAACATATTGTGGTGTACAACTTGCTCACGACTGTAGAAGAACTTAAATATCGAGAGAATCATCCAGCCAGGCCCAGAAAACAAAGGCCTCACATGGCAGCACTTTAAGTGTGAAGAGAAACATTTAGCAAGCTATTAAAAAAGAACACCAATATCACTGATATCTAAACATTACGACACGCTATTGACAGAGTCTAAAATGACACGAAATATATTCTTCGAAATATCATGATTAATATATCAATCAAAAGTAATAATAACAATAATAATAATAATGACGGTAATAAAAATAATAATATGAAACGCATATAAAAACATTGAATCTCGTTGATTATTTGCACGGTGCGAAATATCCTTGGCCACAATGAAGCAAAAGCTAAAGCGCAGTTTTCTACTTATACGCGCCATATCGTGTTTTTGTTTCTTTTTTTTGCAATGACAGATCATATTCAGTCCATATATGGGCGGCTACGGACTCGCCTCAATATCATGGAGAGCTGACTCGATGGCAGTTGCTTTCTCTTAGTCTGAATGAATGTGCCCTTGTTTTCCCGCTGTAATACTCCGTGATCATCTGTCTCATAATCATTAGTATACAAGAGATATAACCTAATAAATACCTCAGAGCAATTTATCATACATCGCCTAACTTGTGAAATCACAACGGCTATAATGTCAGCAAAAGTTCGTGGGCCATTGGCATAATATGAAGGCTAAGCAACTACCACATAGGTATGAAAAAAGACACACTAATTGAGAAGTATAGTTTACCGTTAGCGTGACAGCGTGGGTTAAACGAATAGCGTTACCGTGCCGCAAATGTTTGCTGTGGAGAGTGTTTTATAGACTGGCGAGATATCGTGTCTGTGCTTTTTGTGCCCCAGCTGGAATGGCGGCGATACCTATCGGATTGTTAAATAGGTGAAGAACATTTAAGAGGAAACAAAACGAGAATGTTGGCCTTTGACAAGCTTATTTTAGGACCAATGAAAGTCACTAAACCTAGACCACGCACCGAACACGAAAACACCTATTTTGCCGAAGTACTCACTTCGATGCCTCGAGACATTCGAATTGTGAAATTATTTTGAAAATACGCTAGCTTATACATAATACTCGGTCAATGAAGCTAACGAAAGACAATCGAAGCCGTTTTAAACAGTCGTTTGCTGCCAACAAAATGAATATTTCAACAATTACGCCAAAATAACTTCATGTCCGAAAGCGCCGCCATGTTTACGTACACTATGCACACCACGCTAAGGCGATGACGTTAAATGTAAAAGTTAGCACGCACGACAAGCAGTACGGTAGCGTACATATGTGCGCTACAAACTGCCATCCCCCTCCCATGGTAAGCCCGCTCTGCCGCTAAGCCTGGTATACCACAACTGTCTAATAACAATATATCACATTTCGTTTATCTTATTTTGAATTATTGTTGTGTATGTTTCTCTAGGGCTCCAGTTCATCCGTCCTTTGGTTTTTTTATTTCTTCAAGAGAAGCATTGGGCATATGCTTTGGCCTGGCTAAAATAGCCGGCTAAAACAGCTGCTAAAAATGAGTAGTACCTAAAATTGATGGTTCCTCATTCTTCCTTTAGGTTTCACGTGTTGATTATACGGACTGCCTCAAGAATTTACAACTGATCGTTACAACAACCCGCCACAATCTTTGGCAATATCTTTATGTGCTATATGGCCGCCACATCACAACCTGGAATATATTCGTAAAAAATTTACTGTTTCATTCGAATTTGCGCAAATGCGATAACATCCCCACTCGTGAAAATTCAGATATGTAGAAATTCAAATTGATTACATAATTTTTAATATAGCAAAGGTGTTTCCTACCATTTGTTAGGTGGCTTAACACCAGATAACCTGCACAGCATCATAACAAATTATATCATTGCGATAGCTGCATCACAATGTAAAGAAAAGTCCGGTGTTGGTATACTGAGCCTAACTTTAGGTAGGTCTTATTCCCTTCGTATACATAATTTTATACCCGTTTTGTGGGTGCATTTCCGGCAGTGTAGTGCTCACGTTACGCAAGTTTGACACAGATATAACGTCAGGTGTTATCTTACCACTATCTGTTTGTGTGGCAGTTCTGCTGGCGCTAGATCCCACGTGCAAAAGGCCCTTCGTGCACAAGTACCTGCACAAGTGAGGAAGGTCTGACCAGTTTGGGTGCCTGGACATAAAGTATTTACTCTCAAAGTAATAGCTTATTATTTAGCTTCCTCATTCTTCCAGATCAAAGTTATCGGACCAAATTTACCGCACTTTTCCTCATCTTTTACGTGAGGGCTGCTCGATTTCGCAGGCATGTAATTGAGGAAACTTCACTGAATATCGGCCCTTTCTATATCCCCGGCAAATACCTTTTCATGAAACATGTAAATTAGAAGTACCTATCATGGGACTGCGCTGCCAGATACTGAATGTAATTTACACAAACACCATTAGCTCAGGCACTTTCGCCACTGTGCGCATTCTGCGTAAAACTCAAAACAACTAAAATTTTTGTGAGCTGCAGACCGTTTATTACAGTACGCAAAATCCTTGTATTATCCTCTTAGGTATTGAAATGCAATTATTTGTGCCTGTCATTTCGACTTTAGGGGTCTTCATTTCTGTGTTCTTCAATGCGAAGGAATGCGTGGCTGTCAGATACCATAAAAATTAATTGACTGACTTAATTATCACTACTATTATTCGAATCTGTTGTCACCAGTATATGTGTATAAAAGTAAAGGTATTGCATGGTTTATTTACTAGCTATTATGTAACTGAAAACGTGTTTTGTTTTAATAGACACGTACAATAAATAGCACTACTATTTCCTAAGTAATCTGCCATCTTTTTATTATACATGGTGTTTCAGATAAAATCATCAAGCAATAACAATTTAAAATGAGTTCTAAACGTCTCCAGACAACGCAGTATTGTTCTGAGCTGTATTTAGCACATCAGAATATTTTTTTATCTGCCAAGCACGGTAATTAGGAAATATTCCTTAATAAAATTTATAGGTACTGGCTCTAGATAAAAAAACTGTCAATACAATTCTTGTAGTTCTTATCCAAAAAAGACAAAATTTTAAAGTTACGGAAGATAGCAAGGCTGGTTATTATTTTTTCCAGGGTTTCTTTAAAATGTACGAAATTCAAAAAATACCACGTGATTGCCACTTAATAAAAGGTGCTTTGAATGCCCTCAAATGTACGTTGAAGGAAATAGCGAAGGCTTCTCCCGCACGAAGGTCACTTGAACAGGCTATTGGTGACTACGACGGACATTAACCGATGATTGATTGGTACCAATAGAATAAAAAAGGGGAAAGGAAATGAAGACAAAAAACTTTGACAAAAAGGCGGTTGCCACGTGCATTGCGCTACGAGACCGCAGGCAGCATTCGGCGCAGCGCAGGCGTTTTTTTTTGCAGGCCAACATTAAACATGATAGCGAGAGAGAGGTTGAAATTTTATAAAGAAAGGATATAAAACTTTCAGCGGTAATTATTCCAGATGTTCTTTTTTTGTGGGTCATATCTGCATCGATTACGTGTGATTGCTCTACTGAATACTTGTACGGAATACGGCACGATTGCTACTGGGTTTGAAAGTTTATTGCTCGTACTTCGCCTCCATTTAAAGATTCATGTTTAGTACCCGTCTGTTAGAGATAAGTGCATATAAATAAACAGAACGAATAAAAAAGTGCTCTGTTCTCTTATAGCTAACTCGTAAATAATAGAAAAGTTAGGTGTTGGAAAGAGATCAGCGTAATTACAAAGTCTAAAGCGCCTTTATGGAGATGTCAAGGGCAGTTACTTAGCGTGCTCAAACAGCCCTCCAACACTGTCTATACTGAATCTACATCGAGTCAGCACAACTTCTGTCGCGTTTCGTAGCATTCGTGTAGTAATAGAGCGACACACACTCCTATTTTAGACTTCAGTCTTGCGGGTGCTGTCGTCGCTTCGGTGTAGACGTTGTCTTCAATGTATCCCTATAGAATGAAATTTAAAGCAGTCAAATCTGGGTATCTTGCGGGTCAGTGTACAGGTCCAAGATAACTGATTCCCTTCTCGGGAAAATCTTAATCAAGCCACGTTCGAGTCCACGTGCAGCTGTTTATAGGAGCTCTGTCTTTCTGGAACCAGATGTTCACAAGCTGCGATAGAGAGGTTGCAGGCGAAGTCACTCAGTGTGCCTTTTAAGATTTTCCAGATGTAGCGTTATGCGGTGAGTGTTCGATCGGAAAAAGACCGGGCGAACAATTTTGCCATCCTTAATACCACATCAAACACTGAAACAGCACTTCACCTGTGTTCTGACTGCAACAGCCAGTGAGGATTTTAAGCGTTCCAGTAAATAAAATTGTGAAAATTGACTTGTATATTCAGCCAGAAGCGACCTTCATCGGAGCAGATTATGTTCTTCAGAAATCCGGGATGACCTTCTTCTTGTATGAGTACCCAGTTTCAAAAGTAAAGACGGCTTTGCAAATCTCTGTCTTCCAGCTGTTGATGCAGGTGGACATGGTATGGGTGAAGTCCTCCGCTCGTCAGCACGCGCCAAACACTACTGCTGGAAATGCCGGTCTCAGCACTCATGTCACGCACGCTTGCTTAGGAATGGGTTATCATATAAGCAAGAATGTTTGATTTAGGAGACTCAGTCAGACCTTTTATGCGCTGATGCTGCTTTTTAAACGCACCTGTCTTCTTGAGCGTTTCGTAATTTTGCAGCAATGTCGAACTGTTCACCCGAATTCCTGGGTACCATCTGCGAAATAATCTTGCCACCTTACCCCTGCTTCTCTTCGCTCGGCTGTGGGCGAGAAAAATATTCGCACATTCCTAATTAGTGAAACGCACTGTCGTCACCTAGCTACCCAAGACACCAAGCTAAAGATTAAACACTAATTCATAAACTACCCCACAAGATCCACACGAGTCATACTCGGTCTGAATCTCAAGAAAGCAGTTGACAATGCAGCTCATGAAACCATTCTTAGCCGCATATTGAGCTTACACACGGGTGAGCGAGCCTATATTGACGTCAAAAACTTCTTAACCAGCAGGAAAACAAAGCTCAGCTTAGGAAGTCTTATAACTGATCTCAAAGAATTGGGATGCAGAGGCACTGCACAGGCTCCGTAATATCGTCAATGCTCTTTCATTTATACATTATTGGACTACAGAAATAGGTAAATAAAATCCCTAGAATATATCACTTTATCCAAGCGGATGACATCGCAATATGAGTCAGTGACGGCAGGGACAGCTACATAGAACAGACACCCCAAGAAGCACTAGGAACAGTTGAGCAATCCCTACTGAAAAAACCTATATATTTCCACACAGGATCCGTATGCTTCAATACAGGGGTTACAGGAGCTAATACAGGAGCTGTACAGGAACCAAATGGGGGTAGATGGGTCTTATACAGGAGCTATATGGTGGTAGGTAGGAGCTGAATGGGACCTGGGCAGGACACATAGGGGTATGTAGGAGCTATACAGGCATTATGGGTTTGGTATGTAGGACTCTCATCTAGCACAATATAGGAGCTAATGGGGCTGAATGGGGGCCATACATAGGACTTGATAGGGCTCAATGTCAACCTTGATAGTCAATGTAGTACATCAGTAGACTTATTAGACCAAATACCTAGGCATGCATAACATTTTTGTTTTTTCGTGTGTTGAAAGATCTAAAATACTAAGTTTTTCAGCTCCATTAGTTGGCTGTACACAATCTCAAGAAATAACCAATTTTAACTAGTTCATATCATGAGATGCAAATATGTGCAAAAGTGTAACAGATAAGTATATCAGATAATTACCGAAGTACTTTATTTCATTTGATCACCTTGGTTGTACATGTGTTATATTTGCACAAATATTGCTGTTCAATTTATGAAAAAAAACAATATTTAAAATGTTGTATTTGTGCAATGAATAATCTTTCTATGAGAAATCTCTACCAGAAAATAGTGAGTGAGTAATTTTCTATTATATGAACATACACAAGAAGCTAAAAGACAATTATTCCTTATATTCAGGAGAGATAGACCAAGCCTCGCTCATATGCTCTGTCATTGCACCACGGCACAAAGCACAAGGGGCCATGCAGGACTGCCAAGGAAGAGTGCGAATGAGCTCTACGAAGCTTGGACCTCGAGGAAAAAGTGCACACGACACAGTCAAGAGGCAAGGCGTCTCTGTTATGGCATAGCAATTGCGCTCTCTGGTCTAAACACACACAATGAAAGATATCGATGAAGTCTTTAATCTGTACAAGTACAAAATAATTACATATAAACACATTAAAAAGGTTTTGCAATACTGGTATTGTTGAAAGAAAAATACATCCAATATTCAGATCAATTTTCCATGCACTGCTCAAAACGGTCGATCTGAGAGTTTGGTTGGCTTTGCACAAGCTTGCTCACTTGTGAACGGTACTTGATTGTGTTTATTGCTCAGAATCAGAATGAGAGCAAATAATTATCAAAATTTTGTTTAATGTGCTTCCATCTGAGCCTTTGAAAACAGCTTATTGTACGTCTGCATGAAAGTATCTTCACCACTGGCCAACTAAGCATTTCTAATGCTACTCCTGTCTTACAACAAAATTGATTCAAATATTCAGTTTAACTTTCAACACATTACTTTAAATAGATGAATAAGTGTTTGGGTGGCACAAGCTTGCTTGCTCATGAAATGTACTTGGCTGTGTTTATTGCTCAAAAGTTAAATAGGAGCAAATAGTTCTCAAGATATTGTTTCGTGTGCTTTCATCTGAACCTTTGAAAACTTCTTGTTGTACGCATTCATATATCACATCATGCCAACTCAACAGGTAATGGTCACGATGCTCATGTCTTGCAAACAAGAGTTGCTCAAGTTGTTGTTTTGAGCTTCCATGCATTACTTGAAAAGGTTGGCAAGAGTGTTTAGTGGCACAAGTTTTCCTCTTCCTGATACTTGGCTGGGCTATCACAGAGAAGGTGTACATTAGCAAATCTTTCTCCACGATTTGTTTTGCGCGCTTACAACTGATCCTTTCAAAACGGCTTGTTGTATGCTTGCATGTACAGCATCATCCCCATTGGTCAGCTATTTGTAACAGTACACTTGTCTTCCAAAAAAAAGGGGCTCAATTTTTCATTTTGAGTTTCCATGTATTGCTTACAATGGTTCATGTGAGTGTTTTTGTGGCACAAGAATGCTTGTCTGTGATACTTGGCTGTGTTTATCACTCAAAACGTGGACAAGAGAAAATAATTCCCCACGCTTTCTTTTGTGCGCTTTCATATGAACCTTTCAAAACGTCTTGTTATATGCTTGCATGTACAGCATCATGCCCATTGGACAGCTATTCGCAATGGTACTCATGTCTTGCAAATAAAAGGGGCTCAATTTTTCATTTTGAGTTTCCAGTTATTGCTTGAAATGGTTAATGATAGTTTTTTGTGGCACAAGAATTCTTGTCTGTGATACTTGGCTTTGTTTATCACTCAGAAGGTGGACAAGAAGAAATAATTTTTCACTCTTTGTTTTGTGTGCTTCTATCTGAACCCTTCAAGACAGCTCGTTGTACGCATTCTTGTACAGCCTCATGCCGATTGGACAGCTATCTGCAATGGTACTCATGTCTTGCAAACAAAAGGGGCTCAATTTTTCATTTTGAGTTTCCATGTATTGCTTTAAATGGTTGATGAGAATGTTATTGTGGCACAAGAATTCTTGTCTGTGATACTTGGCAGTGTTTATCACTCAGAAGGTGGACAAGAGGAAATAATTCTCCACGCTTTGTTTAGTGCGATTCTACCTGAACCTTGCAAAACGGCTTGTTGTATGCTTGCATGTACAGCATCATGCTGATTGGACAGCTATTTGCAACGGTACTCATGTCTTACAAACAAAAGGGGCTCAATTTTTCATTTTGAATTTGCACGTATTGCTTTAAATGGTTGATGAGAATGTTATTGTGCACAAGTATTCTTGTCTGTGATACTTGGCTGTGTTTATCACTGAAAAGGTGGACAAGAGGAAAAAATTTTCCACACTTTGTTTTGTGTGCTTCTATCTGAACCCTTGAAAACAGCTTGTTGTACGAATTCATGTACCGCATCATTCCAACTGAACAGCTGATGGTCACGGTACTTGTTGTTGTTTTGAGCCTCCAAGTTGTTGTTTTGAGCTTCCACTCATTGCTTAAAATAGTTGACAAGAGTGTTTAGTGGCACAAACTTTTTTTTCCTGATACGTAGCTGTGCTATCACAGAGAAGGTGCACAATAGCAAATAACGCTCCATGCTTTCCTTTCTGCCCAAGATGCTCATGTGCTGTGACATGAGTATCGTTACAAATAGCTATCCAATGGGGATGATGCTGTACACGAAAGCGTGCAACAAGCCGTATTCAATGGTTCAGATGGAAGTGCACAAAACAAAGCATCGAGAATTATTTGCTATTGTGCGCCTTCTCTGAGATAGCCCAGTCAAGTATCAGAAAGAAGAAAGCTTGTGCCACCAAACACACTCATCAACCATTTAAAGCAATGCATGGAAGCTCAAAACAACAACTTGAGCCACTCTTGTTTGCAAGTCAAGAGTATTGTGACCATTAGCTGTTCAGTTCGAATGATGTGGTGCATGAATGTGCATTGTTTGAAATGTGTTATCTGAGTAATTGTGTGACACAAAAATGTGCATTTTCTGCTTGCCCATTTTGAGTTTTCTTTAAAGGCCTAGAAAACGGCATTTGAAGACATCTCTCTCATTTTATTGAGGGACGTAATCTTGCAGTGCCATGCAAGCATGGTTTAAAAAAAACGTTGGTGTAGTGTAACTGCAGAGAGAATTCATTCTTCAAAGAATTGAAGAGAAGTGTCTAGTGTTAGCCCTCTTTATTTACTTAAAGGAAGTCTTACACTTATATAACAAAACCAAGAAATACTTTCTGTCAAGCTTGTATTTCCGTATTATGATGGCAATCGAGTCTTATAACTTGTGAATTCTTGTGTGTCGCTTCGACTTCAGCATGTTAATATTGATTAGCACTCAGGAGAAACACTGGATCCTACGCCAGCTAGGAGTCACATAGAGAAGCATACTGGGTTCTTTCCTGTTTAACTTATTATTACCAAGATTGTCAGTATCTATTACTCATTTTGTTTTGCACACTTATGCATGGGCGTCAGTAAGGGGGAAAAATGGGGTAGTTGTCCCCCGCAAGCCTCACTAGCACCCACCCAAGCTATGGCAGTGCTTTCGCCCTACACCAGCCATTTGCACCCCTCAAGAGAGAATCCTGCCGATGACCATGCACTTATGGCACCGATCATACAGTTGTGTGTGAGAGCTGATCTCAAGGCGTGTGCTCATGGGTCATGCGGCTTCGCTGTCTGCGTTGGAGGCGCAACCGATAGATCGAAGACGAGAGAGTAAGCGCGGAGTCTGTAGATATCAAGAGCGACTGCAGCCTCGTTTTCTTCCTCAGTCACGCAGGCTGTCTCCCCACCCCTCGCTTTCGTTGCTTATGGGTGAAGTTTGTGCGCATGCAGTGCGGCATGCTTCGATTGTCGTAAAGTGGCTGTAGGCGTTCCACTTAGTTCGCGGCTCCTTGAACGCACATAGTGTTGTGCGTGAAGCTTGAGCACTGGCAGTTTTAGTGGCAACATGTAGCGAATTAATGTTATGTTTCTACAACTGCGGAGTGCATGTGGCTGCAGTTAGCATTGCTTCAACAAAAACCTGCGCGTAGAATTTGCGTTAAGTAATATTGTAATCTTCGTAGAATTTTCGGTTAGTAAAAATGGAGCGTGACTGGAAAAAGTGCACTAGAAATTGTTGTGGCTAATACGAGAGGGATCACTTTTTGGCCACGGAGTAAAGCATGTGCTATGACAGGAATCACTGACTTGCAGCTATAGAAAAATAAAAATTGTGCCAGCCATGTGAAACTCTAGGTGTTTGGTTACCATAAATGTTGCTGAGGGATGTGCAGGCCAGTCTCGTGCATTAAGCTGTCTCACGTTTTAATTGTTCTTCCTACTAGCAGCACTTTAAGGAAGCTCCACGTTATTCAAAACAGAGCTTTACGCATAATTTACAACTTAGCCAAAGATAATTCTTCTCCACAGCTCAGCTGTTTTTATACTATTACTTACGCTGAATTTTGACATATGCATATGCAAGACAAAGAATATACTAATGCTTACAGATACAGTAAGGTCAGCTGAATACTCATCTATGTAACACTTACGGCTCGTGAAAAAATTCTAAACACCACACACTAATTACGGGGCCCAGACGAGAATATCTCTACCATTACCCTGTGTAGTGAACAAAAAATAGTCAACATCTCGCAGATCTGCGCTTTATGCTTTCGTCGTTAATCTAGAATAACACGGATGAATTTTATCTTTGATGTGTTTTTTTTCTGTTGGTCTCCTCGAAGCTGTGTGTACTGGTCGCGTTCTTTTGGCGATTATGTATGCTTATGTACGCCAGTTAACGTATGCCGTCACGGCATGCTGCTGAACAATAATCTGCTGGGAAGCTTAGTGAAGTTCAAAAAAGTTTTTTTTTCACATGCTCTCCGCTGTAGGTAGGTCCAGTTTGTTACTGCGTCGATGAGAATCAACGGGACCATTGCAGAATGCTTAACTGCCATTTGCATTTTTGCGCGACCGGATGTTTACGAGCCATAACTCAACACCAGCTGACAGCCGCACTACGGAAGCCAAAATACGAAGTTTTGGTTGCGTGAAAAAAAAACCAATGAAACCAATCAAACTTACTGCATGCTTTTTTATGCGCGCGAAAAGACGTGAATTTAAGAATTTAAAATTGTGTCAACGAGTTTTCTCTTTCTCGCCAGCTTCGAGTTTTTTTTTTCATTGTAACTTCAGGAGAGTCGGTTAACGACAAGCGGCCAAGACAAGCCCATTTCGGAGTCATTCGTCGTCAATATGGCGCTTGCAAGTTGTGCGATGGGGTTTGTTGCTTGTCTTGTGCTACCGGGTTTAACCGTTTCCTGTGTGCAGCCTCTATGCCTCATCGAACTGTGCGGCAGGTGTGAAACAGATGTGGTTCAGTAAAACCGTGAAGAGTCATTTGAAATGCGGGGTGCACCAAAAGTCACGTTTGTCGTTTGCGAAGACGGTTACCGCGCCGTTGTGGACAGCCTCAAGAAATGCTTCATTTCGCTGAGCGTTGCCGATATGGCAAAAAAGGCCTTTATCAACAAAGTGAGCCGGGTAAGCACATCAAGAAGAGCTGCTATTACAGGGATGTCCACCTTCTTTGAGGTGAGTGTCATTTTATTTTCAATGACGTTTTCGCTGGCGTGCGTTTAGGCGAACAAAGGAAGGCACAACGAAAACATGTTTGAGTGCGTGTGCGTTTTATTTTTTATGTGGCACATTTTATCCGTGTGTTGTGTATGTTGGCATGCTGCACCTGATACCGCACGCTCGTGTCCCATGGGATCTTTCGATCGCAATCATGACCGATCTGGATTAAAATGTATTATGTGCGGCTGCACAGTGGCATAAGTTGTAGCTGGCACTGTTGATCGCGATCAAAAACTACATTCGGGTCGGCCCTGATGGCGCTGGAAACTTCCGGTGTGACACCGGTAGAGTTAATATTATATGAACAAGTCGACGTCGCTATTCCTGATGGCCAACCTGCACTACATTGCATTTATTTATTGTTCGCATGTAATAGTCACACAGTCTACGTTTTCATTTCTGTGTGGTTATTTATAGTAGCATGCTCTCCAACTTTATGTGTTCTCTGATTAAAGTATTTTACTCACCTCGTGCAGATGGAGAAAAAAACGACTCGCCGTGCAACGCAATCGTTTCTACCAGAGTGACTGTGAAAGGAACGTCAGAACTTGGAAGGTCAATGTGGTTTATTAGTAAAACTTATTTTAACAACATATACAAAATGCTAACTTCTAATGTCCTGGTTGCTTTCACAAGCCGCACGTCTATACAATAGTCGCTCATTCAAGTACATTTGTGCTAATTGGCTAGGCAAGGGTCACTCATTCTATGTTGCATTTTTTTTCAAGTTCTGTTCGGTCGTGAAGTAGTAAGCAGAGCGAAAATGAAGACTGCTTCATTTGAAAAGTTTAGGTACATATACCAGCTACATATGTACATATTTGCCATTTTGATTCAGACATTTGTCAGTGTGTAGCACCAACTCATTAACTTATTTATTCACAATACTGCAGCCTAGCATAGCCCCAGCTGCAGTGGAATTACAAGAAATGAGAATGGTACAGAAATAATTAATAACAATACTGGCACCAACGTAAATAGGTCAGTTTTGCCAGGATGATTCTTACACCGAAAAAGAACAGCACTAATACTTAGCAACCACACTCTTGACTTAGTAATGTAAGAGTCTCAGTGATTTAGTATTCAGCCCAACAAATGTTGATCAAGGGCTTCATCAGGACTGTCTGCCTTGCAACTTCCTTTACTCTCCGCCTAGAAGTTCAGTAAGCGAGTCTGCATTAAGCAGCAGAGCGAAGAACAGGACTGGGTGGAAGCACAGGCCTCCTAGCCAGCATTTCACGTTAGCAAAAATATGGCAATCAGAGATAGCAAAGTTAGGTCTGTATGGTGTTGGGCGACTGAACTTCCCGCTGCTTCCTCTGTGGCCCCATGTTGTCATGAAAAAAAAAGACAGTTTCACTTATGACATCTCTCTTTGCTTATTCTTAATTGCGCTCTGTAGACATTTGAGAGTTAGACCTACAATACTGCAGTGAGGGTCATGCCATGTCCCATGAATTAGTGAGGCATAAACTTGCAAAGGCTCATGGGATGCATGCAGTCTGCACCAGCTACCATTTCAATGGCTCTCAGTGTGCTGCATCACTCCTTGAGTATTGGCGTTTACCCGTGTCACTCGCTTTCTTCATGGTAACCCAACGCATATGCGGCAAATTTCTAGCACACAATAGCACTGCTGCACCTACGACTGACCACAAAAGAGAAGCATGTGCTGTGATTGCCAAATAATATTTTCATTTGAAGTGGCAAACAACCGACTGTATGTGCTATGACAATTATGTATTTTCTTTTAAGTGGCGTGGCCTTGGTTGTCACGTCTTTGAACTAATTTCACACTTGCTAATAATGCACATCACCGACTAATGTGCTTATTTTTACGTGTTTGCTTCAGTGAGGGCACTCAGCTGTTTTTGCATTTGCAATTGAAACGCTCTGTCGCTGTCTCAGATTGTTGGGTATATAGTATCTTGTATCAACGTTCATCATGTGCGATGAGTATCATATGTTACTAAAACTACGTGTTCAGCGGTGACGGCCTGGTAAAATGTTCAAATGTGCATGAATGACAGTGACTTTTATTTAGTAAAGTCGAGCTTCTTAGGCGTTTCGGCATTGCATCGTTTTGGTGAACAAGCTGGTCTAGGCGATGCTCACCTCATAGTCAGGCACCGTGTTTGTTGAGCCTTGGTACCTGTCCTGCTCGCATGTGCACCAGATCAGGTATGAATAAATTGACTACTACGGAATGAATCCTTGGAGGAACAGTTGAAATCACTAGCAACACATTGTATACCTGTTCTATAAATAGAATAGTGGAGCGCCCTTTCTTGTCTACATAGCATTACTGACACATCATTTTTTCCAACTGGTGCGAAGTCGTCGCCTTCTTAACCACTACTAATGGTGTATACATCACTGCAATTGGTGCCGTGGATTCCACGGTGTCACCCCTGGCATGATATTGTGTGGCTGTTGGCTGCTCTGTCTTGCTATTTTCTGTATCATGCTCAGAGCTGGCTGCTCGTTGCATAGTGGCCGTGCATTTTAAAGCAAATGCTGTATGCTTGTCGTAGCTGTGTAGATAGTGATTGTGGTTGTGATGATGAAAACTACACATCCAAACGACTTTTGTACTTCAGTCTTGGCGCCTTAGATTCTCTTTCGACGTGCCAATATGTTGATGGCACGTAGTCAACCTGCCATGGATCTTTTCTTGGAGCGCCTGTACATAAATACCGAATGTGTCAAACGAAACCATCCATGCAGAATTGTCGATAATTATTACTCACCTTACGCTAGGAATCCAAAGACTATAACACTCACCATATCTCTCCACAAAATTCACTTTAATTTTATATCTTTGTTCCAAAGAAATCTCAACATTTTTTCCCGTTTGGCACTATTTTTGACATCTGCACAGCCGACTATGATTGTGCAAATGACTAGATTGCAACACAATTGAAAGAAAAGCCCTGTCTACGTCTCCAAAAGCGCGGCCAGCCAAACAGTGTGCCACGGATATCTTTAACTAGGAGCCGATGCAGATGGCAAATCTCATGAGCCTTTGTGGGTTTATTTCTCACCTATTTTATCAAGGAAACACCACCATTAATCTCCCCAAACACAGCAGCCATGCACTTCTTCTTGAAGAAGGTTCACTTGAATTTCTTTGCGCTCATCGGAATGCTTCCACTGTTTGTATTGCACCTTCAATTTTGGAGTACATCATGGTAGTGCCAGAGAAATGTCAAAATGGCACCCGTTTATCGTTTTGTTTTCATGACCAGTCAGCATTTTAGGAACTGACTGCACGCAGTTTGCAGCACTAGAGTCTCATCTGTATCCAACCATGGTATACCATCTGTGCTGTATTGAGCTGACTGCAATAGTTTGGGAAATGAATTACTCAGCCCAAAAACTCTTACCCAATAATTTTCCCGAATTATCTGACCCGTTCAGTCAACAAAATCATTGTTTTACACTTGCTTCATTCCCACTCAGTCTGCATTGTAAAGATTGTGCATCATGCTTCTAATTTCCTACACTATTGTAGTGCCTTGCTGTTATGTATTGAAAGTGGTGCTGTACACATTGCTCAATATTCGATGAATTTCAGCTGCACTGCACTGCTCAGCACCCTGAAATGAAATTCTAGCTCACACTTCACACTTATCCGAGGCATGCTTACATGGGTGCTTTGCGTCAAGAACTGAAAGCTGTGACCTCATAGATAGACAGGCACACTAAAGAATTCGTACAACACATATGCGTTGCATCATGAAATTTCGATTGCTTTTTATTCGGGGGTCATTTTGACTTTGAAAAATATAGGCATTGTACTTTATGAGCTAAAAATGTATCTCTGGAGTGTCAACATGCCAAAGCAAGCTTCTCAAGTTATACTCATGCTGACTGTATGTTTGTTACGTTCATGAAGCAGTTAATTTTGTAATGATTTGCATAAATTCATGTGGCTAAATCACTGCATAAACATCAGTCTGCAAATATGATGTGCAAGTATTGCATAGTTATAAATTAAGGAGCACATGCAGCTGTGGCGGTCAGCAACACAGCAGACAGTATATTATTCAGGTGAATATTCACGGCTACCTATGAAGTAATATATGACTTAGTAAGGTAGTTACTGCCACTCTAGTTTTGAGGTACGTGTTACTGGAAAGTACAGACTTCGTAGTATGTTGTGTTTATCGAAAAATTCTCAGCAAGTGCTCCTGGAGAGTGAATGATAATTCGACAAGGTTTGAAGAGTAGGCCCTTTCGCAGTCATCGGTCAATATTTAACATGGAAGTGGAAGAATCACTGAGAATAAAAAATGCACATCTGTGCATCTACTTAAGCACTTTCTTGAATGCCCATGCATACACGGCTTTATTTCACATTCACTCGGCAAATAGAAACAGTGAAGATGGTGGTAGAGGAGAAGAGGCTACTTATTTAGCACCTTTTGAAGAAAGTAGGGAGGTGCTTGCTCTGTTAGGAGTGCTTACTCTGGATTTTATGGCATTTAGAGCATCTCTACTGAGTGGTAATATTTTGGGTTTATATATACACTCCCAAGACCACCCCATCCCACCCCTTCAAAAAAAAGTCGCAGAAGGCAGCGATTCAAGAAAGAAAAAGAGCCCTGTAGGATGGCTCTGGCAATCAGAAGCTTGTTTGATTGAGCCTCCTCCAGAAAATTTTTACAATGGAACGAGTGGATTGAGCAACAAATAGAGGCTTTGGAGGAAAGGAATGGCAGACTTCAGAACCCCTCTCAGCCATAGGACGGCAAACTCCCTCACAAGCCGAGTAACTCAAACTCGGATTGGGCCATAAATGAGAATATGAATGAGCCATATTTGCAAATACATTTTGTGATTGAGTGAGCTTCACATTTTTTTTTGGTCGGCCTGTGCTTTCAACACGCCTTCGACAATTCAAAGATAGAATTTTTGGTGAGCCTGTAGTTCGCACTCTCTTCTTTTTCATTCATCTATAGTTAACACTGGCCCATCTGCCCTATGTAGGTATGGCCGAAGCTAAAACGAACATTTTACTTTACGCCTGTATTGTAATCAACAAATTTTTTGGTGTGTTTACGAAACAAATGTGAGTCCAGCTTCTTGTCCCCTCTCATTGTTTTTCAGCATGACATTATATCATGCCTTGTACCTAGTCTATTGGTGGCCATATTGCATTGATGTTGTGTCTATTTATCACTTTCTTTAGCCCCTGAGCTATGTTGTGAATGTAAGGACTACCCACGACACACCCGTTACATGCTACGCTTCTCGCTTATTATGTTCACAGAAGTCCATCATAAATCTCTACCAACAAGCTCAGCTGTCCATCACTCTAAGTTGCAAATTTCTATAATGTATAGAACATTCTTTTTGATGATTTCTTAATACCTATTAGCTGTCACCCCTTCGGTTTCAGTCATATCCTCCAGGTCAGGCTCCTTCGGCACAAACACTGCAGCTGCTGTTACCACCACCACGGCCTATATTTCACTTCAGCCATTGCTGCATCACAACCAGTATTACACTTTCTGAGCCGCTACCACAGTCCTTCCCAATGATGCCTCACCTTGACAGGGCTTCACATGCTTCCAAAGGAAGCTATCAGGAAAGTGTGTACTGTTAAGAAATTTAGCTTTCAATAGCATTGATGTTTTCAATGGGCAGATTAATTGACAAGTCTGCCAACTTCATGCTTCTTGAACAGGGTTGAACCTACGTGTGTCTTTCAGTGTAGGGAACCAAGTTTATGTGAATTTCAAAGTAGCTTATTTCTATTTTATTTTACAATACTGCAGGCCTCTTCTCAGGCCCATGCAGGAATGGATTTAACTTGAATACACAAAAATGTGAGGAAAATAAATAGACCTTATGTACAAAGCAAGTAAGAGCAATAAATATGCACATTGTACAGAAAGCAAGGTGTTCATATAAGTTCTGAATTCTGTTCATAAATTTGACTGAAGAGGAGTTCACAATATCAGCGGGCAGCATATTCCATTGCGAAATGGTGTGCAGAACTGAATAATATTTGTAAGGTTATGTTATTAATTCGGTGTATGAAGAAAGCAGGGCAAGCAAAAATTAGAAGAAAGTACTTTTCATTGTTTGCTAGATATGAAAGCAGATTCTTTTTCCACAATATTCGTGCACTGTACAATCCCGAGCAAGTGCTCCCACTATGGTGAAGGTGACGAGAATCGAAGGGAGGGGGGGGTCCTTGCTCGGGCTTGCATCAAAAATCAAGATTGTGGTGAAAAAGTCGCATGTGCTTCCAACGAAACTGATACACTTTACTAAATATGCATGAATTCACTATGATTCTGAAACCTCATTGCGCTTCTAAATAAAGAAAGTGAAGGCAACTGCAGAAATGGCAGGAAGGCGGGGGGGGGGAGAGTGCTTGCTCAGTTGTTCATGCATGTTTTAAATATCTTGAAAGAGAGAGGATGGAACTCGCTTGGGTGGGGGCGCTTGCTTGAGATATTACAGTATTGTCCTCATCCTGCGTATCTTTTTTTAATCAACTGAAAAAAGCAACCTGAAAGTAAATGGCCCTTTTGTAGCTTATTGTAGCATTTGTAGCTTATTTTCTTTGTAAATTGATGAAAAGCATGAAGTTTAGCATTTTTTAGCGAAAAGAAAAAGCTGTCCAACTAGTAATGTTTCCGCACTTACCGAACTCAGACACAGTGAAATAGGTAAGGTCGCACAGTAAAAAAAATAGGTCAGCACTGAAAAAACTGCAATTTTCATTGCATAAGTAGAGCTCCATCTTCTCGAAATGCCATTTTTTGTTATGTCAGTATGATAATTTTGAAATGGCAAAAGATGTCATGCTGATTGTTTGTGCACATAGTCAAGCAACACATGGTGGTGTACTGAACTGAACTTGATCTTTTAGAATAACTTTCATTTGATCTAAAAAAAGTGTGCAAAATGTCCAAAATCATGTACAGGAGCAAAAAATGGAATTTTTAAAAAAAATAAACCATTCTTTGGTTCGGTCATTAGAACACAAGGCTCTGAACAAATTAGTATAAACTTCTGGTTGCTATTATTATTACATGCTTAAAAATGATTCCAAAAGGGTAAAAAATACGTGGAAGTCTGGGACTTGCCGGTCTTCTCTAATCGACACAGTGCTCTGAATGAAGCCAGTGTTTACATACACCCGCAGAGCTGTCTTATTCAGTAATGGCAAAGTAGATACATGGTGCAGAAAAGTTACTGTTCCTACCCCTTAATTGGAGGCAGTAACCGGGTAGACTCCAATGGCTGAATTAACAGCCCCCAAAATGCACTGCTAAAGCTTGAACAGTTTAACATCAGGTCCTTTTAGCAGGGGTGCAACAGCTGCGCCAATCGCGCCAATTTGATACAATTCCCGATTGTTGCACCGAGCTGCGCCAAACCCGTGAAATTGTTAAAATTGCACCACGCCAAAATGCCCAGCCAGCCTCAATTTTTTTTTCAGATGTACTAATTGTGGTGAGCAGTGCAGGCCATGTCGGCCACCTGCAGCTTTGCGTCATCAGTCAAAGCGCGCAGACCCGAAGTAAAGTGCCTAGAATATACCTAAAATAATCTAGCCACCCACCCTATGCTCGTGAGACGTGATCGACCAGATAAAATAACAACACTGCATGCCTATCAGTCCGCTGACCACAAAAGATACGTATCGGCGGGACGGCAGAACTTTAAAACAAAAATGTGTTGGTGTAGCCACCAACCCTTCACGGAAAATGTAAGTTCTCTTGCCAGAAACGCGGCTATGGCTTATTAAGGCTCGAACAAGCTCTACGTGCTGCAAATGCCGGCGTTGATTACCTTAGCAGTGGCCCATAACAAATTTTGGCTGGAAGCTGAGTCCTTGCCACGGTATTGGCGATAGATATCTAGTACCGTCGCCGGGGCAACGGGCGTGCGCCGTTGTTACTTTATCTGGTCAAACTCGTCTTGCAAGGTAGCCGATGCGTCACATAGCCCCATGCTGAAAAGGGTGGGTTGGAAGGGGGTGGTGAGTGGTTAGCAAATTTGTTGACTTTGGTTCTAAAGCTGCTTGAGTCACCTTTGCCGCGCTAGACCGATGCCCACGAAAAAACATGTTGAGATTTACAAGGGGCTGTTCGCGATACTGGGACACCTCACATTTTGCTCAGTTATTCATGCGTTTGTACACCGTTAAATTCTGAGTACCAGTATAATTACCGACGTATAAATAAGCTACTGGCAATCATTTGAAGCAGTGTGTGACATTTATGCTTCTCTACAGAAATAAACTAAATTGTGCGCCAATTTTTTTTTCACCACCTCTAGTTCTCGTTTTTACTAATCTTCCAAATTTCAAGCTCACAATATCGGCAGATTGATATTGAAATTCTCAGAGTTTGTCAATTGATTTAACAGCCGCAGTAAACGCTAATATGGACTTTATCATTGGTTTCTTAGAGAGGTGGTTCAAATTACTACCTTCATTGAAATAGTAGTAAATACTATGCTCACACTACATAATTTAGGTTATGTTGAATTGTTTATAATGTTTTTTCTCTAAATGAAAGCCACTTTTTTTAGAGTGCACCAAATTCGCTATGTCATGATAAAAATGCATGTTCTTTTTTTCCATAACCAGCTCCTAACTTGGAATTAGTGCTCCAAAAGTAACATTTTGCTGCTCCAAAAATTGCTCGAAATGGTATTTTGGCTGTTGCACCCCTGTTTTAGCACGCCAGCAAATGCCGGTTGGGGTCCAAAGATAAAGTCTGAGCTCAGAGTTTTGTTACAAGCATGAAGCAATGAAGGAACTAGGAGCGAATGGGAATGCTATAGAAAGATTACCACTTAACTCTTCAGATTCAATTTCAGAAAACGAAACACTGGTTAAAGTCAATGTCAGTGCTGCTGAGAGTGAGTAGGTTTTTGTGCTGTCGGCAGTCTCAACGAATAGAAAGTGCTGAGAGCACACCACGTAAACAAGCCGTGTAGTGATATATATCCAAATAGCACGCACCAGCACTCGTAACTGCGCCCTTATGTTCAATGGTAGCAGCTGTTGAAAGTGTCCATATAATTGCCATTGCAATGTTTATTCTAAATGAATGGCTAGTTAAATCACTGGACAACTCAAATGGGTTTAACAATGATTGTGAAACAATCAAGTATTTCTCATCACAAGCATGAAACTCAGGCACTCCAGAATATTCAATGCTTCAAGCAATGATTTCGTCACCAGCCCGACTAGTCCCTCCATGTAGACTGCAGTATTAACCAGGGGCTCCCCTGCTGCAGTTGGTGAATACTTGTACTCCTCAGTGTCACTGTGTGAGACTCTCTTTCAAAACACCTCCTCAGTGACTGCACAGCATCATCTACAAAATCTTCATCATAGACTGACTGACTGATGCCCTAATAAGGTGCTATTAGAAGCTGTTTGGTATGCAAAACATCACACTGCATTGTTTCAAATTTTTTCTGGCCAGTGTTATTCTCGGCAGTGATGTAAGATGATCGATGGTACTACTTAATAATGTAACACTTCTTTGGACAACCGAATAACTCTCCTATATCATAACACATTGCCTTACCAACTGAACCACTTCTGCATTTACCCTGTCTCTGCATGCTTATATTGAGCAGCACCCTGCATAGGTTAAAAAGAAATCTGCGAATCATTCACACTCACTCATAAAATATATTTTTTCCTTAGGCCTTACTAGTAGACTCAAACTCGCGGCTCAATGCAAGTCTGACAAGTCTGGTGAGTCGACTTTCGAGCCCGTTAAAATATGATGATCTTTTCCACACATGGTTTCAATGCTCCTTATTAGCAATATGTTGTATAATTGGTGCTCCAGTTGATGATCTTTTCCACACATGGTTTCAATGCTCCTTAACAGCAATGTGTTGCATAATTGGTGCTCCAGTTACAACCTTTCAATCTCAGACCTTTATATAGTGACTGCAACCCAGTAAGGTAATCTCTATTCAAAGAGATGGCACCTCAGATACTTTATGAGAATGTCCCGGGAAGAAATTCACAGGAGGGCATGTCAAGGAACCTCGACTCCCCCCCCCCTCCTTGTAGTTCTGGCCTCTCAGCTATAATTATTGAGTCGGTGCACAAATGCTTGTGCATAGAGATATGTGTGAGCTGTGAAAATTGAGAGCTCAAGGCGCAAATCCATGTGGAGGGAGGCCGCTACACTGCCACGAGACACTGCAAGGTGCCAGCTGGAGCACCTATTGTGCAATATATTGCTTTCATGGAGCACTGAAACTATAGGTGAAAAAGATAATCATATTTTAACGGACTCGTTAGTTGACTCACCAGACTTCGTCATTAGTCACTAACAACACAAAAACCCTTCACTCTTGGGAGCACTCACATTTGCTTTAACCAGCGTTTTGTTTTGTAGAGTTAAGTGAGATTGAATCCAAAAGAGGTAACTGCTAATATCGATTCTCAATTGCTATAATTCTTGAACAAGGGTGCCAATAGTTGTCGTATGCGCCCTGGTTCGAGGAATATTGACATGACTCATTCATACATAGCAAAACAAAGGCAAAGCCTTGAAATGAATAAGTTTCTTGCATGCTTTTCTCATAGCACTGTAGCGGCTTCCACATGACATTGTGTCTTGAGTTCTCATTTTTTCGGGGGGCTTTTGCACCAGCATTTGGTGTGAAGCATGCTGGCTATTGCGCGGTGCCTTCTTTCAGAGGAGGGTGCAGGAGCATGCATGCTTCAGAGAAACAGCTATTGATAGCTCGTGTAGCTGCAAAGGGCTCATTAGGGGCTGTGCTTGGGCGATTCTTTTTTAATGCTGTTTAAATGCTCATTTGTGACAGCTGTGGTTGCATGCTTGTGTGGAATCACCTTATTTTATGGCTGACTTAATTATATTTTTTTTGCTTTTCGGGGGGCAGCACCCAGTGGGGGGACTGCTGCTTACAGTTCTGGCCCTCATAAATAACAAAGTAGGCAGCTGTGCTTTTTTTGAAAACTTTTGTTTGCTGTTGATACATTAATACTAATTTCTACCAGTTCCACAACATTCCTCATGCATGCCATTTACACTCCTGCTGCTTGCACTTATCTTTTTTATATCCATGTACTGTATTTGCTCACATAATAATTGCATTTTCTTCATTTTTGAATAGTTTACTGATTTAAAGGTGTGGTTTGTACAGGGGGTAAAGTTTTGGAACAGGTAGACTAAATTTAAAACTGCAAGCTGGAATTGTGATGACTACGTTGTGCCATAACAAAACCATATCAGGTTGAAGAGTTCCTACCTTCATGTTACAGGCACATGTTCGCATTCCCTTGTAATGAAGAAGCCCTGAAAAGCCTTTCCAAGTAATCATCAAATGTCTTCATTAGAGAAACTTATTCATCCCAAATCGACTGTTGGAAAAAATTTTGCAATCTGCGAAGTACTAGCGGAGCTACAGGAATTCGTCACATGCTTTACGTACTTTGTTTTACCTTTCGTTCGAGTGAGCTCACTCAAAGCCACGCAGGAGGGGATGACTGGGGGACAAGAAGCTATGCCGATTTATCAACGTGGGTTCTGAACTTGAGCTCTTTTATTTTTATTCCCCCCCCCCCTTTTTTTTCTTCAAACATGGGGCTTCTCAGTGTAATCACGAACAGGTGCACGGGCATGTGGCAGCCTCCGGTTTCGGTTGTACACATTGCACTTGAAGCGCAGTCAGTTGAATTTGGAGCCTTATTTGTTCAGGGGAAACAGCGTTTTTCAGGTGACTGATAACAAATTCTGATTAACAGGCTGCGTGTTGCCCTATTATGTCTTTCTCACATGCTGTCAGGAGCCTCGACTACCCTCGGCAGCATTTTCTGACCATGCTCGAAAAGGGTTGCTGGGCCACTTAAATTGCTTCATGGAGAGTGTTGTGTATACTATACTGAATTTGTGACAGAAATGCCCATTTTAGCATGCCTAATTTCTGTATATCTGCCATCTGCTACACTTTATAAGAACAATTTGAAAACGATTTAAGTGAAGACAGTAGATGATCGAGGCCCTTAAATTGCTGGACATTAAATGTTAACGTCAAGGCATTTGAAAAACAGGAGGAAAAGCTCTCTCTGGTGCAAGTGTGCCCTTAATTGGCTATGCTTTATTTGGTTTTGCCTGCTTCAACATCATCAAAGTGCTTGAAGAACAAGAAGAATAATTCTCTGTGGCACGAGTGTGCGATAAAATGCTCAACTATTTCTGGTTTTTCTACTTCTCTTGAACTTTATTGTTATAGTATGTGTGCCAAAGTGAATTCTAATATTGAAGTGTGTGTGCAAATTGAATATTTTTCTGAAATTTCTCGAATACTTCTAGAATTTTTTCAAATACTTTATGTGAAATTCTAGAAAAAAGTTAGAGACGCTTCTAAAGTTTATTCTTATGAGATGAAAGTCTTCCTTTTGGCAAAATTGATAAGTGTTGGTAAGGTAGCGTTTCGTAGTTGCCTTATAAAGAATAAGGCAATGCACAATTGAATTTATGTATGCACAAATGTGTTTATATGCATGATTTCATGCAGCCGAAGAGTTGATCAAATTTCAGGTCAAAACCCACTATAAATAAGCCCTTGCCTCTGCCACACCTATCATCTCCTTGTTAAGATCAACCTTTTCTAGAGTCAGTACATTTGTGACCGTAGCAGAGCCAGAAAGGCAGCTTTCACGCAATACGAGTGTGATGAGGTAAAACATATTAAAAATTTGCAGGATCCCTTTCAGTCAGACATTGACCCTGTTTTGTCTCTGGTAAGTTATAATAGTTCAAATAGCAAAATTTGCAGTACGAATTGAATCGAATAGCAAACATTATTCAAAATATATTCAAAATTATGAATATTTGTGTACCCCTACTTATTGTTTACTTCACATTTATCACCCCATTTTTCGTTCTCAGTAGAAAAGACATGTGCCCTTCTAAATGCTGTGCTAAGGCCACAGATCACAACTCATGCACGTGCCTAGAGCTCCACGCATATTCTTCGGTGAGACCTTCTATTTACCTGTTTGAATTCAAAATTGTTGAACCTCTTGGATCAATTTTCACTATTGAAACTTTATTCTTTGAAGTAGTTGTGCTAGTAAGTTTTAAGTGTTAAAGCAATAATTTGAGAGTCAGTGTAACGATGTTAACTCCCACACAAGAAAAAACGATCATAGAGACATTTTTCCCCTGCAGGTTCATTTGAGAGGCAGAAGGAGCAGTAGGCTTGGCTGCGGTCGTGATGCAAGGAGGCCACAAAGCTCCTGTGGAGTGTCTTTCAGCTTCAGAACAAGAGCACCATAGTAGCCCCGTGTTGGAGTATTTGTGCATCAAGAGGACAAACAGGTGCCCCTGAACGCGGCCCTGCCAGTGAGAAATTTGGAGGTTGTGGCTAGTGTTCATTGCTTAAAGAGGTACTGACGCAAATTTTCGTCTTGCAATATTAACATTGTTGACAGCCTATTAGTCACAATGTGGCGGATTGCTTGCTGCAGCATGGAACAGATAAACAATTTCTGTCTGTTTATTACAGACTAGTTTTATCTTGGCACAGCTCTGAGAACACGAGCCACAGAATGCAACAAATATATGCCAGCTAGTGTGCTGAATGGTACAAATAAACGGGGCTTCCAGGTGTAAGCAGTTGCACAGCAGGTCTATCAACATTGAAAGTGGGCGGTGACAACCGACAATGTAATCAAGCCGCTGGGGCAAACAGCTCCCGCTCGGCGCTTCTGGCTTAAGAGATCGTCCACCATGGCGTATTGTTCTTCTTCCTCCTTACACACAGAACACTGACGCACTTCCGTGCTGCCTGCGTTATGTGCTCACATTCTTTTGCTGCTGCATATGCAGCACAATGTCGTTGTCGTCAAGTTGATCGTTCTCAGTTGGGTGCAAAGATTTTCTTGGGGCATCCTCACGTTCCACATGTTTACATTAGGCATGGACACAGCAGTCACTGAATAGTAGCCTGCTAGCTCAAGTGTGGCCAAAAGGCAACAACGGCTATGATGTCAATAATGTAGCTGTGCCAACTCTGAGCTCGGCAACAATGGTGGCACCTGGAACTTGGGACTCAGCTTCAAGTCACTTTCAGTGATTAAATGATGAGAGATGCGGCATATAGCACTGGTTTAGTCACGCAAGCTTTAATATTCATATAATTGGCTGTCTGAGCTATAATTGTTCATCCAATTTGTAGATATACGCATGTTTAAGGGAATCGATGTCGCAGGCTATATTAGCCACAAAATTTTGTGTCAGTAGTCTTTATGGTATTTTGCTTTATGTTTTAACTTACAGTTAAACAAATAAGTAAAGTATTTAGTAAGTGCTACATGTATTTGCCCAGTACTAAGCAAATGGTTTTGCAAAATTTGTGAATCGGTCAGCAGATATGCATGCACCTAGCAGGCTGAGAAAGATAAACACACTTCCTTGCAAAATGTTTGATCATATAGACAAATTCGAGGATGCAAAAATATTTGTCTTGTTTTTCTCAAATGTCCCGACACTACACTACATACAACACTTCCACCCCTTTAATCAACTGCACTTTCGAAGCACCATTAAATTGCCCATTGTGGCATATTAATATTTTTTACACTTTATTAACTGGCATAGCCTTATTACCATGCTTAGGCAAACATTACTTATGACCTTTACTACTTGTCCGAAGTAACCGGGGTTGTTCTGCTGAAGGACTTTTTTGGGGCAAGTTTATGCTTGCTTAAAATTATATGGTGTGTGGTTTCGTGTGACTTTTCTCTCTCTTTTGCACTATATTATGATTTTCAGCACGACCGGGAAATTCCTCGGACCCCTATCACCTATATTACCCACAAAGCCTATAACTCCTGTATGGCCCATATACCCCATATGCCCCATAAGCCCTGTATCCCCCATATGGCCCGTAATCCCTGTATCACCTGTATCCAATAACATCGTATGATACGGGTCCTATCTGTACAGGATTTTTCAGTAGGGATATCTGGAAGGCGCAGGACTCACATGCTCCCCGAAGAAATCAGAACTTCTTCTCTACAGGCCAGGAATTAGAGGCAGACCTCCCAAGTCAGATGAAAACAAGCGGCAATATGAGGACATTAGGATTCATACACAGGCGGGCACAGCTATACTAACAGTTCTAAAAATACGGGTACGGGACTAGTCATCGAGGCTAACGGTGGCAACGGCGAGACGGTACGCAGACTAAATGCCAAAGTCACGAATGCGATGAGACTGATTCGCAGGGCCACGAATAAACACTGAGGTATGAAAGAAGCCCACGCAATTCGTCTGATCCAGGCCTTCGTCATAAGTCACATAACGTATAGCAGCATACCACAACTGGCAAAAAAGCTGAAACTAACAAAATAAATCCACTCATTTGGAAGGCCTACAAACAAGAGATAAAAATATCTGAGTATACTAGCACAGACAAACTTCTTCAGCAAGAACTACACAATACGCTCGAAGAGATCGTAGAACCTCAGCGTATATTCCAGCTTGAAAGGCTCACTGAAGTTAAAACGGGAAGAAATGTATTGAGAACATTAGGAATCATCTACCATGCACAACATGGTGTCAAACATGCTATCCCCAATACAATCAGAGCTAGGATAGTTTCTAACCCGATACCATTGAACATGAGCCCCATTATCAACCTGGACCGCAGAAAACAACGCGCAAAAGCACTGTTCAAAAAACACGGCATGAACAGTAAATCTCTTTTTGTAGATGCTAGCACATACCCTGAACGATATCGTAATTGACATGTCCGGCATTTGTAGTAATGCGTGATTTGTCATAACAAACAATATAGAGAATGCTGTAAAGAGAGAGAGAGAGAAATAATATTTACTTATTCATCCATAGTGTAAGAAGTTCCCGGGAGGTAGCCATAGCTATGTATCACCTCCAACAAACACTCATTCATATTGAGCGATTCGCAAATAGCCATCAGAAATTTTATGCAAGAACGGATGTCATAGCAAGTCCTCAGAATCCTCAATAATAATCAATAACTACACAAAGTTGATGAACCCAAATACCTCGTATGGTTCCCGGCACACGCAGAGACTGATACATTCAATCCGAACAAGCTGGCACCTGAGTTGTCGCAAGAATGAACCCGCCACGCAACGGGACCACATCGCTCAGTTATTATCCCTGTCACAGCCGACGTACCACACAAAGACCAATTTAAGAGCTACAAAGTATACATGCAACACTATAGAGAAGCAAGGCGCACCTTTCCCGAACATTACCCGAGTCTAAACAGGCAAGAAGCACTCCAGACAAACTGCTACCCGAACCCTGTGCACCGGTGAAAGAGCTACCCACACTTATACCCGGACAATTATTTTAGGCTATGTGTAACAGAATAGGCGTCTTACAAACAAGTAATATGGGAATGCCCGAACTTATCAGCAAGTTCTCCTGGGGTCCTCCGGGACCAATGGCGGCTTGTGCTGCTCAGCCCGGAGGTTCAAGACCAAAAATGGTGTATCTAGCATGTCAGGAAGCCTGTACGGAGACATGCCTTCTGGTACCTGTTTGTGCGGTCTAGCCCGGACCACAAAGATGCCGAATACGGAAAAAAAGTCGATTCATCATCATCGTCATCATCACAGCAACATAGAGATAAGAAGAAAGCTGCGCAAGCTAGAGGCGCATAGCACTCATTTTTAATTTTTATTGCTTCGTGCTTTTAGCTTGAAACCTCTGTATATACTCCACTATTCAGAAGCATCAAAACATTTCATAAATTACTCATTTCTTGGCGAATTCCCAACAGTTCGTATGAGCCACAATTCATAGGTAAAAAGAACAAAAATACAGCTATTGTGCAAGAAAACGGGCTTTGAATGGCAATAATTATGATGATGGTGAAAGTGTTGAACATTAGGATTAGAGTGTCGATGATACTGATAATAAACGATGGTCCTGGTATGTATGTATGTATGTCGTACCAGGACTCTGAGTAACAACCAACCAACTAACCTTAGCAAGCGGTCACGAGAACCTTTAGGTTATGTTCATGACAGTATTGACAAACAGGTGGAATTTATGATGGAGTGGTTGATTTTTATGTAGTGATGATCATAAAGACTGATGGCTTGAAAAAGAGCCTTCGGCGGGCAATTATCTCATAATGATCATGAATGATGATATACCTATTGTAACTGGAGTACTAAGCGTCCACATTTGTTGACACTTTTTTAGGGGTGGAGCTCCTATGTATGTATATATGTATGTATGTATGTATGTATGTATGTATGTATGTATGTATGTATGTATGTATGTATGTATGTATGTATGTATGTATGTATGTATGTATGTATGTATGTATGACCAAGAACACTGTCTCAGGGCAGTGTCCTTCGCCATTTACTCTTCCTAACATACATTACCGATTGACCCAGCTCATTTACGAATGCAGCTTGAGCTTCGGAGAAGCTTCTGTGGCACAGGTAGGTAATTTGAGAGAAATTTCATTGCCCCCCCCCAATTTCGGGGAATGATTGAAGCTAGTCATGAGTCTTGTCGGCTGCTTTTAGTTCAAAGAATGAAATAGAAAGAACGAAGCAGCATTTCATACCAGATTTGGGCACACGTCAAAGAACCCCAGGTGGTAGAAATTTCCAGAGCCCTCCACTATCGCGTCTCTCATATTCATATGCTGGTTTTGAAACATTAAACTCTACATAAAAAAATAAGCATTTCATACCAGATTTTAATGCGCTGAAATCATCTTTTCTACTGTGGAGAATTTCAGTAATTACTTTCTCTGGGACTCAACTATGTCATTTTATAGAGTTACAGAGTTCGCTGAATATTGCATGGGTTCCTCGAGCCTTATCATACATTTACTTCTTTCTTGGTGAACTAAGCCCTGTAGATAATACTGACGTTTAGGCATTCTTAAACTTTCACTCATCATTCGAACGGGAAAAATTTTTCGCCTTTAGCATTCCTTTCAGATAAGAAGATTTGTTTTTTTGTGATTGAATGCTGACTTCATTTTCTAAGCTGTGCTATGTGGAAACACATACTTCGGCAAAATGAAAGCCAATGCGGGCAGCTGGTGAAAATTTACTTTTGCAACTGTAAATAAATTTTACGTGGTTGTATTACAATGTAAGATGTTCGTAATGCAATAACAAATAGTTTATATTCTGAACATTCCCTAGAAAAGAGCATTATTTGTAGTAAATGTCTAAATGTTTGCTATGGCAAAGTTTGATTCCGTTAGGCTGGCTGCAGTTTGAGGCAGCAGTTCAGCATGGCCTGTCTTAGTTTCATACTGTCTAAGTTTCTGGGCGGAGCCTGACCGCTAAAGAGCGCGTTCTCGGGTGGCAGATAGAGAAACGTTCCATGATGTGAAGTTGCACAAAGCTGCTTCATATAATGGTACAGGCAGTTATGCCCGCGTACTAACAGGCATATATTCATGGTTCATATTAGTAACAACCTTATTTTTGCTGCTGTTAGTGGCCAGTTGTTTTTACACATCACCTGAATTTAAGTTAGTGCATATACTTAAACATTGTAATGTGCGTGTAACATCAGTGCAGTGCCCATGTTGGTTATCATTCACGTGACCATAACAAGGACCTGCTGCCAGCCATCATGTCCTGGTCTTGACCTGTCTTTGGGAAGCTGAGTCAGCCGTCTAGGTTGGCGAGCGGGTTCCTGCTTCTGTTCACTAGCCACCATGGTGCAGTGACCAGCCACCATAGTAGATGCATGGGTAGATCTGTCTGAAATAAAACGTTGATGCAGGCTTGTTAATACGTTGTGAACTTGCTATAAACAGCACTACAACTAGACAAAGAAAGAAGAAACAGAAGCTGCAAAAAACATCCTGTCTCTTGCAGCTCTATCTATCAGATGTTCTGATCTCTCTGCTCACATTTGGAGATTGTTTTCACACTATGACTTAAACGCTTCTGTCACTGCTTTATGTGTGAATTGGGCTTCTCATCTGCTTCAGCCAAAAAATACACCTGCAAAGAGTCAGTCTGCCACTGTGGATGACACCAGCATTGGAATCACTAGCGACTGTTTTTGTTTCAAATATTCAGCAGAACTTCATTTATTACAAAGCTTTGCTTGTCTTAGTAGTTTGGTAATGCGTGCAGTTTCAGTGTAGTTGTTTTGCTTTTATTTAAAATTACTTTCGTGTTGAGTGTTTCACAATTGTGTCTGAAAAACTGGCTTATCCTTTTCTGAAACGAGACACTGCCTCAGTAAAACGATCGTGCATCGCAGGCATGATGGCTGAATGGCTTCAGCTGCTTCAATGCTCCCTAAGGATGTAGTGTTGATGTTTGAGAGCAGCAGCCATAGGCCGGTAGAAAAAGTTAACTTATTTAAACTCACTCAAGAAATACGTTTCACCATTGAAACTCACTCGGACTCAAATTCACTGAAATTTAGCTCAACATAACTAATTGGGACTCGCTAAACTGTTTTTCAACCACTCTCACTCAGGCTCAAACTTACCAACATATTACTCAGTTCGGCATGCTCAGACTCGCGATTTGACCTATGTCTGAGTGAGCAAACAGCGGTCACTAGTCGCAATGCAATTAGAATATTTTTATGAAATATGCAGCTCACATCAGAAATTTTCGCCATGAATGTCCCGTGAGCGAGTTTGTGAAGAGAGGTCTTGGCGACCCCCTTATCTCCTAACTTGCGCCTCTGTTCAATACCCGCATGAACGGTTATGTGTTGACTTATGCTTGAACAGACTTGATTACCAATGTAAGCAAATATGACGTCGATAGTTATGCTGATAGGCGGTATATAGGAACATAGGTCATAAATAAAAGGTGGTGCTTATTAAGGCTCACACAAGAAATACACGTTGATCTTAGTGTTCACCACCTCAGACTCGCGAATATTTACCCACTCGGATTCAAGCTCTTTAAAATTTTCCTTAGCCAGACTCACTCTAACTCAAACTCATGTAATATTTTTCAGCTGTACTCACTCAAACTCACGACTCGATTATAATCCAAATGAGCCTGGCCCCAGTAATGACCAACGTGCCATGCTCGAATCAGGCAATCGCTGATACAATGGCTGTGATGGGTAATTTTTGAGCTTGTAGCGCAATTTATCGAGTGAAAGGAAAGCAATTTCCAGGTGAATTTGAACATTTATTGAGAAATTCTGGCCTCGTGGTGCGCAACGATATTTGGCTCACGTGTTCTCGGAAATGTTGACTACCGATTGGGTGCGTTTTCCGACCATATTCAATAAGTGTTGCAGTGCCCCTAAACTTTGATGAGGTTTTGCGGCAGTGCAAATTCCCTTGGATAGGTGCTTTTGCGGCATAGCAATCTCTGCTGCAGTGATATTATCTTTACAGGAGATCATGTGCAGATCAATGTGAACTATTTGTTCAATGCTAATACTTCAAAATTTTCAATAATTTAAAATTGAGTCGAAGCAAGTTTGAATACAGTACTGTTCCTTAAAATATTCGAAGCATTCGAAAATTTGCACAAGCCTGCTTTTTTTAGCTAATATATTTGCCTTTTTGCTCTCTCTATGCAATTGGTTTCTCCCCTCCTTTTTTTCTCTTTCTCATCTTTCCAATGGTTCTCCCATATACTTTTTCACTCTCTCCTTTGCATCCTAATTTGCCTTTCCCACCCCCTATACTATTTAAGGCTATAATTTTTTCGGTCACCTTGCGTAAGTAGCTGAACAGTTATTATGCTCAGCTTTCAATTGTACGTTCGCTGGTTCGAATATTGCCTCGGGTAAGCAAAAAAAGACAAAGTATTCTTATTTTCTTTCTTTCTGCTGCTAAGAAGTGGTTCATTGCAGATGGGGCCCGTCTTCTAAAGCGGCACAAGCTCGGAGGTGTCAGTTAGCTTGGCAGTATCCATTCAAATGTTATGACTGGCAGTGCAAGGACCCAGTCTGCAATAGACGCTCGTTGGCATACCTGCCAAATGTGGTACGCGTCCAGCAGAAACGCAAGAGGTGTCTGGGTGTGCTGCAGGGAACACGCATCAGCGTTGCTGGGACAGACAGTATGCGTTTGAGGAGAGGCGCATGCACGGACCGAGGATATGAGAAGCCCGTCGCGTGTGCGCTCAGGGCTCTCCCTGTGGCCTTCGTTACGGCCAGTCCTGTCTCCTGTAAAAGTGCATCTCGACGCCTTGTGTTTTTTACACCTGTAAATATGTAAATAAATTGTGTGTTTCTGTCGTCAAGAAGCCTCTCAAAGGTGTCTCTTTCCCCGGCACTGGGAGAAAACCTGTGCCCCTAACCTCGGTCACATCAAGGTGTGCTTCCAAAAAGTATCGCTGTTGTATGTATTGTGTGCTCACAATTGACAACAATGAAGGCATAACTAAACTCGTTGCTAGTTTATCACCAGCTTTCTTGCAATATGTGCCTGTTTCAAATCTATGAGGGCAAGGTTTTCTTTTTTTCAAGTCTTAATTCGTTTGAGATAAAACTACATCGAATTCAAGATGCTGATGTTTGGGACATTTAAGTAGACTTTCCAGCTGCCTTTTGCATAGTTGCCACTGCAATTGAGGCATTTGTTTTGGCCTTGTAGCAGCTTTTTTATGCCCCCTCCACACGCATTGAAGACAGCCAAGTCAATTCTGTATGCCACTCACTGTCTGTAGATTGTTGTCTGCACAACCTGCTTCAATATTTCTATACTGTTTTCACACTTTGCTGTCACCAGGGTTGCCGTCTTTTCTCAACCAAAAAGCAGGCCCTTCAACGAGGGAAAGAGGGAGCGCCGAGGATATCAGGAGATTAATTTCCAACAATAGACACCATGTCAGGTCTTTGGCATACAGTGCCATTTCAAAATAATATTGCTTTCTTTGCTTCAAATAAGCCTGATATAAACGCAAAACTGGCTCACTGAGCGGACCTACTAGTCTAATTGCTGGCATAAAAATATCTATGGTTAGAATAATGCGTCGTTTCCCTCACTTAAAAAAGAAATATTGGGGGACCCTTAAGATTATTCGCTTTCAAGAATTGAACTCGATAACGATACCCTGGCCCTATTGCGTACTTCAAGCACTTAGTGCATGAAATCTTTTCGAACTTGGTATGCACTCACTATGTGGTCTGAAGGAAATGTGTGCAGCAAAATGTGTGCGTTTTGTTATGGCTGGCCACCTTATAACTCTGAAGTCCTTAAGATAATCACATGTTCTGATTTATGATTACAATACACACTTGTATCAAGAAATATTACTGTGATATTACATATTGAATTGTGAAGGCAGTATACAGGACACATATGTGTTTGCAAAGCCTAACGTTATTTTGACTGCATTTTCAAGCAGATGAAGTTATTTTCCCTGAATTTCCAAGCAGATGTGTGACTGTGCGGTAGAACGCCTGCTTGCCATGCAAACGGCCTGGGCTCGATTTTCCCGCAAACAGGGAAATTTTTTATTACTTTTTTTATTTGCATTTTTCTTGATTTTCTGGTTGCTCACAAAGTTCATAACTCCCAATCAACGATGCTCACAATATTTTTAAAACTGTCGCGTTAAAACTGGCATAAAAGGGTAACAATGTATGACTGATTCAATAAGCTTTTACAGTTTATGCAAAATCACATTGGTGTGATGTTGAAATCCCTAGGTCCATTATTAGACTACCAAATGTCATGGCTTTCACTTTTATGTCTGTTTAGAGGTACAGCAATTAACTGGCCAGAAAGTGTAAATAGATCTTTCTTTATTTGGAAACACGCAGAAGTATGATAAAATCGAGCTCCCTTTCCCTTGAGTAATTTGAGGTGTGTAGGTATATTGAAATGGTGTTTGAAAATATCAGCATCTGTGCCATTGCACCGCTTCGCGGCAAAAGCTTAGTATAGAGTTTTGGAGAATTTCTGCACGTTGCCTGCTGCAGCTCAGACAATTGTTAATCTGGCTTACCACACCTTAAACTCTGGCTTACCTATTCTGGCTTACCACACCTTACAATTGGTAATGTCGCTACCACACCATTAACCGGCTGCAGTGGGCCAGCCAGTGGTGTGGTATGTTGTTAGTGGCATTGGCAGACATCACAACTTCCGATGTAGTGCTTGGTGGTCTTCCAGAGTCGAGGCCAGTAAAAACGTTGTCGGATACGGTGAAGCGTTCGGGCAAATCCAAGGTGCGCAGACGTGATGTAATCGTGCATGGCCTGGAATACCGCAAGACGCAGGCGTTCTGGCACGACGAGGAGTAGTGTGGAATCATGGCTGGAGTATTTCTTGCGATATAGTAGGGCGTCATGAATCACGACTGGCGTGGCGCGTTTAGAGCTACGAGCCACATAAATCATTGGTTTCAGCGAAGGGTCACGCTGTTGCTCGTGACGGAAGGCGTCCAAATTTGGGAAGTTGGATGAGATTAGGGACAGGTAGTTGTCGAAATCATCATCATCATTATCCACAGTTGGAGATGGAATACGAGATAAGCAGTCGGCATCTGCGTGACATCGACCGCTCTTGTAGGTCACAGAATAATTATATTGATACACGTCATCGAGAAGGAAAGAGCATCATAGATGACGAAGACGATGAAAGCGACCGTGCTCGTGTTGTTGTTGCTGCTGTTCTTCCATCTTGGCTGCAGGTGCCTCTGACTCTCCCTGTATAAATTGTAAATATATTTATTGCATTCATTCTCTCACCCCCCGTGACATTTGGTGGTGGTACGGGGTACAACATGAAATAACGGAGCTCCGCAGTGGCCGACGCTTGGAGTTTTCCACCTTGGCAAACCAGGGACCGGCTCCCGCAGAGGCGACTTCAACAACAACTGTTGTCCTTCCGCAGCTAAAAGATCCTGGCACGTTCTGTGGCACGGATGATGTCGACATCGAAGAATGGTTGCCGTTGTACGAACGTACAAGTAAGAATTACCACTGGGATGAAACTCTTATGTCAGCCAGTATACTGTTCTACTTGAAAGGAACAGCAAAAGTGTGGTTTGTGAACGACGAAGATAAAATTGGAAGCTGGGATGCGTGCAAAGAAAAGATGCGCGTCCTTTTCGGCAAGTCTGTGGGCAGAAAGGCAGCGGCCAAGAAGGAGTTCGCATCTCGTGCGCAAACGTCATCAGAGTCCTACGTGACTTACATACAGGATGTGCTTGCGCTTTGCCGAAAAGCAGACAACGGTATGGAAGAAACGAAAAAGTAGCTCACATATTGGAAGGCATTGCAGATGATGCATTCAACCTTCTCATATGCAAGGACTTCAGCACGGTCGATGCCATCATCAAGGAGTGCCAGCGTTTTGAGGCTGCAAAAAGTCGACGTATCGCCCATAATTTCACTCGACTACCAAACACAGCAGCAACCTGGTCGTGCGAAGAGAGGCCTGCACTATATACGCCGTTAACTGCAGAGCACGTGACCAAGATAATCAGACGTGAACCTATAGCTCTGTCTCCTGCGTCCACATGCTCCCATGCCTGTGACTCTAGCCCTCAGATGGTGCCACTGGTACATGCCATTGTGCGACAAGAGCTTTCCAATGCTGAAGTGGCCTCCGAGTGCACTACAGCTCCCTCTCAGCCAATCAACCGTCGTCGACCCCCTGTTTCATATGCCCAAAGCCAAAACCTTCTGGCGCACCCTCGCAATCTAGCCAAGTGGAGGACTGCTGACGATCGCCCGATTTGTTTCAACTGCCACCGTATCGGACACGTGGCCCGCCATTGTAACACTTGGTGGTATTGGCATCAGGCATCCTATGGGTACACCCACCGGCCAGAGAGGGATAATGGACGCTTTCAAACTTACCGGAAGTCACCTCAGGCCACCAGTGAAGACGTTCCTTCTATGCCACCATATCGTCGTCGCTCTCCCTCTCCGCATGCTGACCAGTCTCGTTCACCGCTCTCCCGCCGCCCGTCGCCTCGCTCGCCCCAATTTCGCCGACCAACGTCGCCGACTAACCACCTGCCGTAGGAAAACTAGATGAAGCAGCTCCCGGAGGTGATGCTGCATCGACCACTTGCCCGCCGAATTCTCTGATCATGCTGCCGACTCGAGGCAACCTTATTGAAGTTGAAGTAGATTACACACCCGTTGTTGCACTTGTGGACACAGGGGCTCACGTATCAGTGATGAATTCAGAACTTCGTTGCCGCCTTAAGAAAGTTTTAACGCCACCCACAGTGCCACTGATCCAGGTCGCCGACAGTGGCACGTTTCCTGTGCTTGGAATGCTCCGCACGTATCAGTGTGGCCTATCGCTCCACGTCAGTGCTATTTGCTGTGCTCAAGAAATGTTCCCATGAACTTATCCTCGGTATGGACTTTTTGTCCGCCCACTCTGCCCTTATTGATTGCGAAACCGGCATGCTTCAACTTGATTTACCGTGGTACCATGACGACCAACACCAGCTCAACCCCATCTGTGTTCTGCAGATCACGTTCGCCTAGCCTCTCAAGCCGTTGCTTACGGGAACCTGTTATCTGTCCCTCCTGTTCCCGGTGGTGACTACATGTTGACACCTATTGCTGACGTTCTGCTGGCCAAAAATGTTGCCGTGCCTCACACACTATTGACAGTCACGGGAAATACAGCATCTCTTACGATCCTAAACTTCAGCTGGTGCGCTGAAGTTATCCCAGATGGTATGACTTTGGCTAAAATTCTTCTATAGATGCTGCCATTTCGGCGTTTGTTGCCAATTCTTTTTCGTTCCCTGTTCCGTTCTCATCCTCGAAGAGCGCAGCGAATGCCACCATCGACAAGATGATCGCTCCGGACCTTCTTCCAGCACAGACAGCTGACAACCTGCAGCTGCTGAAGTCCTAACGCGACATATTTGATTTTGATGACCGCCTTTTCGGTGAGAATTCCATTGTAACTCATAGGATTAACACGGGAGACGCCAGCTCCATCTGACGACGTCCTTATTGCGTGTCTAATGCTGAGCGACAAGTTATCCAGCGCGAAGTTGAAAAAATGCTCACAAAAACGTCATCGAACCTTCCTGCAATCCATGGGCATCGCTGGTCGCGCTGGACAAGAAGAAGGATGGCAGCTGGCGCTTCTGCGTAGACTACCGTCACTTAAACAAAGTAACACGTAAGGACGTGCATCCACTGCCGCGAATTGACGATGCTCTCGACTGCCTACATGGGTCTGCCTACTTTTCATCTATCGACTTGCGATCAGGATACTGGCAGATTTCTGTCGATCATCGAGACCGTGAGAAAACCGCATTCGTCACACCGGATGGACTTTTTCAGTTCAAGGTTATTTCATTCGAATTGTGTGATGCGGCAGCTACATTTAAAAGGATGATGGACTCTCTCCTGTGTGAAAATGGAACACATGCCTGTGCTATCTCGACGACGTCATCGTATTTTCATCTAGATTCGAAAGCCCCCTTAGCCGCCTAAAGGCTATTCTTGAGGTTTCCCGGAAAGCAGGACTACAACTCAACTCTTCCAAATGTCGCTTTGGCCGTCGGAAAATCACTGTGCTGGGCCACCTTGTCACTGCTCGAGGCGTGCAACCTGATCCTGATGAAATTCCAGTTGTCAAAGATTTTCCCATATCACGTTCCGCAAAAGATGTACGATGTTTTATCGGCCTTTGTTCTTACTTTCGACGTTTCGTGATGAATTTTGCTGACATTGCCCGACCACTTACGGAGCTACTGAAGAATGACATGCCTTTTTATTTGGGTACTGACCAAGCAACTGCCTTCAGCACCCTTGAAACATTACTTATTTCCCCACCCATCTTGGCCCATTTCGACCCGTCAGCCCATACTGAAGTTTGTACCGATGTCAGTGGACATAGAATTGGTGCTGTTCTCGCCCAGTGGCAACAAGGACAAGATCGCGTCATTGCTTATGCCAGTCGCTTCCTTTCTCCTTCGGAGAGGAAGTTTTCCATGACAGAGCGTGAGTGCCTCGCACTAGTCGGGGCAGTGGGAAAATTTGGACCATACTTGTTTGGCTGCACCTTTTTGGTGATTACAGATCACCATGCCTTATGCAGGCTGTCGTCCCTTAAAGAACCAACTGGACGACTTGGCCGTTGGGCCTTGAAACTACAAGAATAAAGCTTCGACGTGGCATACAAATCTGGCCTAATGCACCAGGATGCCGACTGTCTATCCCGTCACCCCGTGGACCCACCTGACCTTTGATCACATGATTCTGACCCTTGTGTCTTCACCATGTCGGCTTTTACCGACATACGCAGGGAACAGCTCAGCGATGTCCACTTGCAGTCTATCATGCAGAGTCTACGTTTGCCTCACGTAGACCCGTCGCTACACTTGTTCGTTATACGCGATGACCTTTTTTACCGACGCAACACCAGCGCCGAGGGACCAGAGCTACTACTAGTAGTTCCTGCGACGCTCCGTTCCGCTGCACTTGAACAGCTTCACGACGCCCCAACCGCGAGACATCTCGGGGTCACGCCTACGTACGATCGCGTGCGGCGTAGATTCTTCTGGCAGGCCTTTACCGTTCTATGCGCCGATACGTTGCTGCATGTGAGTCCTGGCAGTGCTCCAAACATTCCACCTTGCCACCAGCTGGTCCGCTCCAACCAATAGACATATCCACCATTCCCTTCTACCGCGTCGGTCTTGATCTCGTTGGACCATATCCTACTTCTCTCACTGGAAACAAGTGGATAGCCGTAGCCACTGATTACGCCAAAAGATACGCTATCACACGAGCGCTACCGACATGCTGTGCTACTGACGTCGCGAACTTCTTGCTTCATGACGTAATTCTTCACCATGGCGCTCCTCGACAGCTGCTGACTGATCGGGGTCACTCATTTCTTTCAAAAGTAGTAAGTGACAACCTTCGCTCGTGTTCGACGCGTCACAAGCTCACTACGGCCTATCACCCACAAACAAATGGTCTTGCCGAGCGCCTAAATCGAACATTGACAACAATGCTCTCCATGTAGGTTTCAAAAGATCACCTTGATTGGGAAATTACTTTGCCTTATGTGACATTCACGTACAATTCGTCACGCCACGACGCCACTGGCTTCTGCCCCTTCTATCTGTTGTTCGGCCGCCATCCAGCGTTACCCTTCGAGACTCTTCTCCCATCAACTACGCAAATGGTTACCGAGTACGCCCAGGATGCCACTGTTCAGGCTCAAGTGGCCCGCCAATTTGCACAGGAACGTCTTCTTGATTCACAGCTCTCTAAGAAGGCCCGCTACGATAGCCATCACAGAGTAGTTTCCTACTCTCCAGGTTCATTTGTCCTCCTCTGGACACCATGCCGCCACGTTGGCTTCTCTTCGAAGCTCCTCTCTCGCTACTCGAGGCCTTACAAGGTTTTATGCTGGCTTACCGATGTCACATACGAGATTGCTCCGTTGGACAGTCAGTCGTCGTCGTCCGCACCCAGTACTGACGTCGTCCACGTGACCCACCTCAAACCGTACATATCCGCGTATGATCCTACTCTCATTTAGGCGCCGAGAAGACGCTGCCAGCGGCGAGGGGTTATATGTCACACGACATGGGCAACGAAAGAGCAGCATAGACGATGAAGACGATGAAAAGCGACCGTGCTCGTGTTGTTGTTGCTGCTGTTCTTCCCTTTTGGCTGCAGCTGCCTCTGACTCTCCCTGTATATTTTGTAAATATATTTATTGCATTCGTTGTCTCACACCCGTGACAATATTCTTGAAGCCGTAAGGCCCAGCAAGCCAACCGACCAGCTGGGTCATGTAGTCCGTAAAGCCAACAAAGCGAATGATAATCTGTGACGATCTTGAACTGCCAGCCCTACGAATAAAGTCTCAACTTTTGGACGGCGAAAACAACTGCAAGACATTCCATTTCAGTGACCGTTAAATTCTTCTCCACCTTAGTCAAAGTACGACTTGCATACGCCACGACGTGCTGGTGGCTGTCGTGATACTGAACTAGCACGGTACCAACACCGTTACCACTAGCATCTGTATGCAGTTCCATGAGTGCCTCCGGGTCTAAATGGCGCAAGAGGGGCCCGGAAGTAAGGAAATACTTCAGCTGCTCGAAAGCAGTCTCACACTCAACAGTCAATCGAAATGGGGCGTTTTCGCGGAGCAACACTATCAGGGGATGAGCACGCTGGGCGAAGTATTTGATAAACCGATGAAAATAAGAACACAGGCCCACGAAGCTACGGAGATCCTTCACAGACGTTGGTAGCTTGAAGTCTCGGACAGCGCTGATTTTTTGCGGGTCTGGTCGTATACCGTCCCTGTCGACTAGATATCCAAGCACAAGGGCTTCACGCTCACAAAAATGACACTTCTTTGCGTTTAAAATGAGACCAGCTTGTTTGACGCAATCTAGAACAACGCTAAGCCGATGGTTGTGCTCGTGGAATGTCTTGCGAAAAATAAATACACCATCGAGATAACACATACATATCTCCCATTTGAGACCACGAAAGATGGAGTCTACGAATCACTGGAAGGTAGCTGGGGCATTGCATAAGCCAAACGGCATAACGTTAAATTCAAATAACCTATCAGGCGTTAGAAAAGCAGTCTTCTCTTTGTCGGACGGATGCATTGGTATTTGCCAGTATCCAGACCTTGGGTCGACGGACTAAAAGTATGCGGCCGAGTGCAGACAATCAACAGCATCGTCGATGCGTGGTACCGGATACGCGTCTTTCTTCGTGACGGCGTTGAGACGGCGGTAGTCTACACAAAATGGCCAAGAGTTGTCTTTCATTTTTACCAATATCATATGAGCTGTCCAGGGACTTTTTGACTCTTGAATAACGCCTTTCTGCAGCATGTAGTGGACCTGAGTGGCGATCACCTGCCTCTCTGACGGGGATACGCGATAGGGTTTCTGGCGTATCGGTGTAGCATCTCCCGTGTTGATGCGGTGGTGCATACGGGATTCGGGCAACATGGAACAACGCTTGTTTTGAGCGAAATCAAAGACTTTCGCGTAGCGTGTAAGCACCTCCTCGAGGACATTCTGCTCGGAAGAAGGACAAGACTTATTGATCATACGTTTAATCTCGGCTGAGTAGTTGGGTGCAGTCTGACTGATGACTGGAGACTCTGAGACCATTCTGACGTCAATTGTGGCCTGCTCCTCGAACGTTCCCAGTTTGAATCCGGCTAGTATAACAACAGGCTCTGAGGCTGCGTTGAGCGCCCACAAGCAAGCATATCTGTCGATGGCTCTAAGGACAGACCATGGGACCAGCACATTCTTCTTGATGGTATTTCCATGATCAGGCTCCACAGGTCCAGTGCAGGGTCCCGAGCGGACATGAGAAGAGCATACGGGTACAAACACTGCTGTCTGACCAGGGATTGTCACATCTTCAGGCATTGAAAGCGCTTCCATGGGTATATTCGGAAAATCGTCAACTATTGCAGCAGGCAACGTACTTTGTAGAAGAATCTCTCCAGTTGCACAGTCAAGCGTAGCGCCGCATTCATGAAGGAGGTCTATCCCTAAAATGACGTCATGAGTTGCGCGAGCCAGTACAGTGAATTCAGCTCGGAAATTTTGTCCACCAATCGTGAGTACAACTGAACAAATACCAACAGCGCATAACGCTTCGCCTCCAACTCCACTAAAAGTTTATTTACGATTCCAGACGAACTAACTTTGTGACCCAAGAAGCGATGTTTGAAACCAAGACTCATAACCGAAACAGCAGCACCAGTGTCTATAAGAGCAAAAGTATCTTCACCGTCTATACACACACGCACTTTGTCCATCAACATCACAGCAGAAGGAGGAATTGGCGAAACCGACCATCCCCACGACCACACCTCCAACGGTCGCACCAGTTAGTTTCCCAGCTGACGCGGGGAAGGTGACCGACGACGTGGAGACGGCGACCGGCGAGACCATGTCGAAGGCGTCGTCAGGCTTCGCTCGGAGGCAGGAGACTCGCTGCAAAATTTGTTAGGCAATTGCTGTCAGGGAAGGCTGGGTGAGAGGTCCAGTTTTCGTGCATACGAGGCGGGTACATCGAAAAATGTGGCGGCACAGGCGTTTTGTACATACGAGTCAGATACGTCGAAAAACGTGGCGGCGCAGGCGGCCGTCTGGAACAGAAGTGTGAAATATGCCCTCGGAGACCGCATGTGTAGCTAACGGTGACTTGTCGGCTTACATTAGCAGGAGCAGAGGTAGCAGGAGTACGCGGAGACGGGTCATGCTCCGCAGGAACATTTTGTGATCACGCATAGTAATATTTTGGTAGAGACCTGGTTGACGACGGTCGGAGGTCCGCAGCAGCACGTCGAGATGATGACATCCGGTGGTGGCCATGACCCGTCGGGGAAAACGGAAGCTGCGGGGTAAAATCTGCAGTTTCTGTGCGTGGTTTGTTTTCGACGTGGCGCTCTCGCATCCAGTAGGGAGGTGGTTCGGGGCACGTAACGAACGAGCATTGGTGGTGAACGTCACCTTCTTGAAGTCATACGAGCTCTTCTCCAACTACCCGACGTACGAGGAAGGGAATGTCTTCGCAGGTGGCGACGTTCATACTTGCACCAGTGGGAACATTGTCCAAGCGCCCGAACTTGGGTAAAATTCTCCGGGTGTTCAACGCCTCGAACGCATGACACTGCTGCCCGAAAATAGAAGGAGTAGTCAAGTTTTCTTTCGTTATCAAAAATTGCACACGTCCTCGGCGATGCCTTTAACAAGTGACCAACTTTGTCTTCGTCAGACATATTTGCGTTTACAATCCCGCCAAAGCTTCAATATTTCTTCAATGTAGGTTTGCACGTTTTGCCGGGCAACTGAGTCCTACGTGACAGCGTTTCCTCAGCTTTCTTTTTCATAGAACTCGTGTCCCCAAAGCAGGCCTTCAGTTCCTTCACAAATATATCCCAAGTGGGGAGGACATCTTCATGGTTCTCAAACCAAAGCAAGGCTGTCCCGTCAAGGAAGAATACTACGTTCACGAGCTTCGCCGGTGCGCCCCATTCGTAGTAGCGGCTCACTCTATCGAAGTGTTTTAGCCAAGCGTCCACGTCTTCGTCAGTTTTACCTGAGAATATTCGTGGCTCAGGTGCCCAGTAGTCTGGTTGTCGAGGTCAACGGCCACCTTGTACTGTGTCGGTGGTACTTGTGGATGCAGTAGCGTAGTACGTCAATGGATTGCTGTGTCTTCGTTCATGCTGATGCTCTCCGGGGGTAGGCCAGCTAAGCGTCTGCTTCTTCGAACAACTTCTGCGGCGGGGTGCAGGATGCCAAGTTACCCAGCACCGCTCCACCAAAGCTGTTATGGATGTGATGGGTTTATTTACACTGCAAATTGTCAGCGCTCTACCGTCACTGCCTAATCACCATCGCTCGAGAGCGTCCGATCTCTTCTTCTGCAAGGTTCCTTTTGGCGTTGCATTAGTGCTTGCCAGACTGGGAGGGTCGGTGTTGCCAAACTGCCGCTAAATTTGACTGCAAAATTTTTTTCTTGTAGTTGTGGCTTCTCTGTGGGGATTTGGTGCCATGCACGGTGCATTTCACGAACGAGCGACGCTGGCCGTTTTATTTACGGAATGAACCGCGCCAGGCAGTTGTCGAGCGTGGCGCTGCCGTGCAATTAAGAGACCGTTTTAATAACCGGAATGAACCCTTTTTAGCAGAAGTTAAGCGCGGCGCTGCTGCGCAATTAAGAGGCCGTTTTAATTAACGGAATGAACCACGCATTACAGAATTCGTTATATTTACGGAATGAACCACGCCTAGCAGAAGTCAAGCGCGGCGCTGCGGTGCAATTAGGGGTCCAATTTAATTAACGGAATAAACCTTGCCTAGCATAAGTCGCGCGAGCGCTACTGCGCAATTAACAGGCCAATTTAATTAGCGGAATGAACTGCGCCTAGCAGAAGTCGAGCGCGGCACGGCTGTGCAATTAAAAAGTTGATTCAATTAACGAAATGAACCGCGCCTAGCATAAGTCGAGGCGCGTTCTCTTGCTGTGTGCGCAGCTGTGCGATAAAGATATCGCGTCTCAGTATTAGGGATGACGGAGAAAACTGAATAGAGTCGCAGGAGGTGGTGCGCTGCGCCCCTCCCTCCTTACTTTTCTGTTTTTTTCTCTCAGCTGATCGTGTCGCGTCGACCGCGCACCACGACGGGGGACGCTACGCTTTCTTTAGCTGTGTCAGCACAAGACATATCATTCGGACTCGTATATACATGTGATGAATAAGCGTTTCAAGGCTGGTTAATCGGGGTACGTCGGATATGCTACAGCTATGTACGCCTGGAAGGCTGCTTTATCGAAGCAGATGGAGCGAATTAAGCTCGACTTGCGCGTACCTGTAAATGGGACCCGGCCGATGGGCCGCCGTCGCTTAGAGGGCCCCACCCACAATAAGCACAAATTGTCTCTCAGCTAAAGAGCGCAGAATAAAACAACAGGGTGGGTACATAAGAATAAAATAGCATAATATGTCTCACTACACGCTCATCACTCACGATATGGCAGGGATCCCTAAACGGGATATCGGCGAGCGATCACCTCCATTAATCGAAGGAAAGGGTCTTTCACGTTGGGACGTGCAACAACCAAGTACGTCTCGAGAGGCAAAAAAGGAGCTTTGCCCCTGTCTACCCTGCATCGTGAGTGTCCCGAGGAGCTCGGACAGCTAGCTGTTTTCTGCAACCATATTACCTGAAGTGTGGGTCTGCTCGTTTTTTTTTGCCGGGGCGATTGTACGTGACGAAATACTGCATCCTGGGTCACCATAATTAAGCCAAGGTCCTTGCGAATTCCCCATTACTCGGATGTCGGCAGCCGCTTCTGTGCTGTTCCCGACTGTCTGCAGGTCAAACTGCCGCTCGAAGCGATGGCGTCTTGGACAGTCCAATAGCGCGACGCCTCCTGAAATGGTGACAATGTACTTTGGACAACCAACGTTATGACATTTCATAAAGAGATTACGATCCTAAAGCTTAGAGATGGCGACCGAGATAGGGAGCACCAAATAAGGAAATTTAAGAGGTTTACGTGAGCAAGTTTGGCCATGCCTCGACGCCCAATGCACCGAGGTGGAGTACGTGCCCTAGGTGGTTTACTGTTTACGTGATATGTGGGTCACATCACGTAGCATCACATAATGTCGTTAACCCTCCAGCTCCAGTCACCATTGCTGCGGAGAAGGAGAGGCACCGAAGTGGAGTACGTGACCTAGGTGTTGTACAATTCGAGGCATCTTCGCCTATCCCGTATTTTCACACATATGCTCGCGTCGCGTCGGCGCCGTGACCCACCTTCTCTTTCTCCGCAGACACTCACGTCACATCGGGTCGGCGCCATGTCAACGTTAGAGGTCCAAAAAGGTTTTTTTATAGCCATGCTGATTTGCGGCGTCTTTGCCCATCCCGTCTTTTTCTGCGGGTGCTCGCGTGGCGTAAGGGCTGGGGCCCATCCACTCTTTCTCCGCAGATTCTCGCGCCACGTTTGTGCCGTGTTCCACTCCCTCTTTCCCCACTGTAGCTGCATCACGTAGGCGCCCTGTCAAAGTTAGAGCGCGCTATCCCCCTTTCACTTCATGACCCTTAATAAATGCCGTAACGTTATCCATGCAAGCTACACTGTTACCAGTTCAGGAGGCGTATCGTCATGGCCACGCCAAGGATAGACGCCAGCATTGTCGAAATCGCCGACATCATAAGGTACCCGCCGCGCAAGAGGCCTTCCTTCGCGAAATCGGACTGTTACCTGCGCCATCACTTCGACCGGCAGTTCGACCTCAGGCAGCCGGAACAACAATGGGGCGTCCACCGACATCCGAGTACTGGGGTATTTGCGAGGATCTCTGGTTTAATCCAGGTGAGCCAGGATGCGGTGAAGAAGCTTGACGTATAATCGCCCAGGAAAGAAAGGAATCAGACCTACATTCTGGTGCTATCGCTGCAGGAAACAGCTCTCCTAGCTCCTCGGGACGCAGGCTCTGCAGTGTAGGCAGGGCCAAGGTTCCTCTTTTGCCTGTCAAGACGTACTTGGTCGTCCAAACGTAAAACTCGCTCGACGCGAAATAATATGGCTCACGTACGCCATGGTGAAAGGGTTTTCATCAAAGAACACGAGAGAGCTTAGAGAAGGAGTTTAAATTTAGCAACTCGACGTGGACCGACTGGAGAAATTATATAAGAGAAGTAGCTCTCGAAGAGCTGCGCGCACAGCCGGCGATGAGTGGAGTGGGTGAGGTCGTCCAAATCGACGAATGCTTGTTGAGGAGTCGGCGCAAGGCGAATCGAGGTTGCCTGCTGACTGGCGACAAAGTTCCTTCAAGGCGCCGCAACAATTACGGTGGCGTTTCTAACAAGGGCCCGTGGATTTTCGGCCTGCTGCACGTGCCACGAAGGAGTTGAGGCTGTTTCAAGTTTAAGAAGGGTAAGAGCGCCCTGAATACGAATACACAAAGAAAGGACATATACACACACACACATAGCGCTACTTTCAACACTTTATTTTTGTGATCACAACTCTACTTATCAGGGAAAACGATAAGCACAATTCATGCGCAGAAGTAGCCACCACATTACTACGCATCATAAAGGACACTAAGAAAATCAAATTCCTTTTTCGCCAGCACGATAGAAGGCATACTAACACACCTGTCACCCAACTTTACAATCGCTCCTGGCTCTTTTATTTCGCGTGTAAGGTGATTCCTATTTCTCGATAAAACCGCGCACGTGTTGAACAAGGACATAAACCACACTTTTTACAATGTGTTTCTAAGAACCCACCTGCCCCGTTTTTTACAATGTAATGATGCTTACGCATCCGGTCATTCAAGCAACGACCGGTTTGTCCGAGGTTGCAGCGACCCCAAGGTAGCAGCAGGCAATACACCACACACACAGCGCACTCAACAGACTTAATTTTGTGGTTATTTTTGCACCCCCAATTTTTGTTTACATTTCTCGTCGTAATTTTCCACAACCTTTCCAACTTGTTTGGCGCTGAAAAGAACGCGCGCACTTTGGCCCACTGGGCAATCTTTTTGAGATTATGTGAAACCGCGTGTCCATATGATGCGATACCCTTGCTCATATATTTTCGCCGCATTTCCGTTTTCATTTATGCTGGCCCTCATGATACATTCAACTACGGAGACAAGCAAAGCCTGGAGAAACCCGGCAACCAGCAACCTCTTCCTTTGCTGATCAAAACTGCATTGAACCATGTAGTGACCCGACTTCGTTAGATTATTCTTGAAGCAAAGCTTCGTAATCACACTCTTAACTAATTTGGATTGTGCTGAGTGGTAGAGAAGAAGAAGTTTACTTGCACGAGGGTCATGATGCTAACAGGTATGATCGCAGTCGAATGACAGGCAAAGGTCCAGAAACCTTATGGTGCCATTCTGCGAAAGCTCATGGGTCACCTCTAAGCGCTCAAGACGATCCTTGATTACTGGTAAAAGGCCATTGAACTCAGCAACTATCTGCTCGGCAGGACAATCCACAAAACAGAAATCATCTACATAGTTAAAAGTTCTAACTACCTTAATACCGTTCAACCTTTCCGACAGCTTCACACAAAGCTCAGCTAAAAACAAGTCACTCAGTCGGGAGCCAGGCAAGAACCAATGCAGATACCTCTTTTCTGCAGCTGTGCACAATCCTCCCACAAAATGAAGGTAGTGTTAAGGTAGCATGTCAGAAGTTCTAAGAAGTGTTCACATGAAAGACCAACCTCGTTTCGAAATCTACTTACACCACCTTGCTGTTTGAAATCAAATTACACCTTGCTGTTTGAAGGGGATAAAAGTGATGCTGCCACCCTTAGTTCACTGATAGCCAAGCACATTCTTCCCGGGACGACGGTGTACAGCGACGAGTGGGCCGCAAACCAGTGCATACCCAGACTTGTAGATGCCAACGGAACACAGCTAAACTTTGACTGGCACACCATAAACCACAGTGTCAACTTCGTTGACCCTACGACAGGCGCCAACACGCAAAGGATTGAAAGTGAATGGCAAAAGGCCAAGCGCCGTCTCGTTCGCAACAGCAACAAAACGAATACCTCACTTATGCCGTCTCACCTCGCCTGGCTTTGGTAGAGATCAATTAACGCCCGTCCCAACGTGAAAGACCCTTTTCTTCGATTATTGGAGGTACTTTCTGGCCGGTACCCAGTTTAATTGTTATTGGCGCGCTTAATGATGTAAACTAAGTTCTTGAGCTGAGAGACAATACACAATCATTTTTAGGAATTTTGGTAGTTTGTGCTTATTGTGGGTGGGACCCTGTATTCGACGGCATCTCGTCGGTGGGGTCCCATTTATAGGTACGCGCAAGTGGCGCTTAATTCGCTCCATTTGCTTCGATAAAGCAGTCTTCCAGGCGTACATAGCTGTAGCATATCTGAGGTACCCCGATTAACCAGCCTTGGAACGCTTATTCATCACATGTATATACGAGTCCGAACGATATGTCTTGTGCTGACACAGCTAGGGGAAGCGTAGCGTTCCCCGTAGTAGCGCGTCGTCGACGCGACACGATCACCTGAGAGAAAAAAAAGTAAGGGGGGAGGGGGCAGTGCATCACCTTCTGTGGCTCTATTCAGTTTTCCCGTCATCCCTAATACTGAGACGCGATATCTTAATTGCACAGCTGCGCACACAGCCTGAGAACGCGCCCCGACTTCTGCTAGGCGTGGTTCATTCCGTTAATTAAAACGGGCTCCTAATTGCACAGCACCGCCGCACTTGACTAGGCGCGGTTTATTCCGTTAATTAAAATGGCCTCATAAACTGCATGGCCGCGCCACGCTCGACTTCTGTAATGCGTGGTTTATTCCGTAAATAAAACGAATTCTGTAACGCGCGGTTTATTCCGCCAATTAAAACGAATTTAACTTCTGCTAGGCGCGGTTCAAATCGTTAATTAAATTGCCTCCTAATTGCACGGCAGCACCGCGCTCGACTTCTGCTAGGCTCGGTTCATTCTGTTTATTAAAACGCAATCTGTAATGCGCGGTTTATTCCGTAAATAAAACGAATTCTGTAACGCGCGGTTCATTCCGTTAATTAAAACGAACTCAACTTCTGGTAGGTGCGGTTCATTTCGTTAATTAAATTCGCCTCCTAATTGCACGGCAGCGCCACACTCGAATTCTGCTAGGCTCGGCTCATTCCGTTAATTAAAACGCATTCTGTAATGCGCGGTTCATTTTGTTAATTAAATTGGCCTCCTAAGTGCATGGCAGCACCGTGCTCGACTTCTGCTAGGGTCGGTTAATTCCGTTAATTAAAACGAATTATGTAATGCGCGGTTCATTCTGTTCATTAAAACGGAATTAAAACGGCCTCTTAATTGCACGGCAGCACCACGCTCGACTTCTGCTAGGCTCGGTTCATTCCGTTAATTAAAGCGGCCAGCGTCGCTCATGCGCTCGCTAAATGCACCGCGGATGGCACTAAACTCTTACGGAGAAGCCACAACTACAGAAGAAAATTTTTTAGCCAAATTTAGCTGCAGTTTGGCAATAACCACCCCAAAGCCTTGCAACTGATTTATGCAACGCCAAACGGAACCTTGGCCTCTTTTTCTTCCTCGCTCTTTCCGTCTGCGTTGCAGTATAGTATATATATTGTGTTCTCACTTTCAAGTTGGCTTGTTATGCAGTTTAACTTACCCTTCGTGGGTTCATCGATATTTTTCACATATTTACAGAAATTTCCAGAATTTTATGCCTAAACATAGTTTGACACAATCTTCGCTAAAATATAGCCCTAAAATTTATGAGAAAGGCAGTGTTTCGGTTCATCCGGTGGCACATTTTGGGACACTCTATGAGGGCGTCACTGTGGTGACGGCTGTGGTTTTTCGCCAGACTTGCATTCGCAGACGCCAAAATTGACACGGTATTTTTTATCACTTTTTGCATTGTTTTTGCATTTTAGTTAATACCTCTGTCACTTCGGTAGTCACCACGGTTACGATGACGGCCCTTAGGTCTATGAACTGTTTTCACACGACAACACTAGTTGCAGTTAGTCCACTAACGACTGTTTTCAGAGATGGAGGTAGGCAACCCCTGCTAGTGCTATAAACTGACAACATGGCGGCCCCCATGTCGGACGCGAGCAGCTCGGCTGCCAGCTAAATATCTAGGAAAACGCGTGTCAGCTGGACCTTTGCGACGACGGAGGCGTTGATACGGATTTAAGAAGATGCATTACGTGTGTAAGCATTGCCACGTAAGACTTGCTATTTTAAAGGGGCATCTACCTTCACGATGCGGCAGCTAAGTGTTGGATTCTCACAGAACGTAACTGCGCAGTTCTTGACCTGACAAGGTTCTGTTTGTCGCTGCTATAGTGTACTAGAAGGGGAAGTGTGCCGTGCGCGGCGCGCTACATTGGAAATAGTGCGAAAACAAATCGACGACACAGAGACAAGAAGAACACGAGCACTAACTTCCGACTGAGTTTAATGCGCAGAGCGCGAAAATATACAGAGTAGACAGTAACCATGTAAGAAAAACCATATGGCACAAAGAGCAAAACATGAGTAAGACAAGAACAAAAACAACAAACAAAAGCACAGAAAAAAAGGCAAAGTCTATAGGGAAACGAATCGGAAAAGTAAAGATAATATAACTACTTGCCCACACCGAAACCTTCGAGGAAGCTTAGTTCCTTCTCGGACAGAGACACGGAGGGCTTGCTAATGCAAAACTTCTGTTCGCGTGCCATCTGCGCGGCCTCGACAATGACCCGGGTGCGCTCATTTTTGTGCTTGTACAGCATCGCTGTGTCCTTGAAAATAGCAACACAGTTGCACTTCGTGCAACTCAAGCTCTGTTTGCACTCCGGCTCTGTTTTAAAATGTTGTACCGACATTCGTCTAGATAGAGTAAAAATGCAAGCCAAGGAAATGTGTCGTAAACAAGAGTTTAAACCGTTAGCACAGCATATGAGCAAAAGTGAGAAAATGGGCTCAGCATGTTTTTTTCGGCCAAAACACTTAAGGTTGACATGCCCTTCCGTATCATTGTGACAGAAAGTGGTACGTGGCAAAAGAGACTCGGCTTGTTTATTCACACTCATCTAAAGTGTCTAAACATTGATGACCCATTTTGGATCAAAAACTTGCAGACGCTGATAGAATTTTTCAAACCGTCAAATCAATCTAATCTTTTCGGCTTTTCAACTAACATAAAGGACCTATACTACTCCCTGCCTCACGATGAGGTATTAGAATGTATAAGGGATGACATGTAAATCTTCGGGGAATTGAACTTTCAATTAAAAACTGGCATCAGTGCGCAAGATTTTCTCGACCTCGTTTTGCTGTACCTTACCCCTACCTTCGTTCAATGGAATGATTGCATTTATCTGCAGAAAAAGGGTGTTTCAATCGGCTCATGCATAGCACCTCTACTCAGTGATATTCTATTGGCACAAATGGGCAAAAAACTACAAAAAAAGTTAGAAGGCTCGCATGTTATCAAAGTATTCGGATACGTGAATGATTTCTTGGTTCTTCTGAACTTTAGCCCCTCTATGTACTACTCAATTGCGACTCAGACGATAGGTGTGTTTGAAGATTGTTTAAAGCCTCTTGTGTTGACACATGAAATATATAAGGAAAGGAAATATATAAAGGCAACAAGGTACCTAGTTATAAAGTGGAAAAAACAGGTATCCAAGCCCACAGAGGTGAAACGGGGGCTTAGACAGAGGTGTCCTCTGTCACCCTTGTTATTCATGACGTACCTACAAGGCTTAGAGGCCAAATAAGAGGGAAGTGGACTTGGCATCAACCTCTCTTTCATTAAAAAAGGAAAACTCATTGATCAGGCACTACCAGCATTAATGGACGCTGATGATATAGTGCTAATGGCCGTCATCAAGGAAGATTTGCAGAGATTGATGGACATCTGCGGTAATTAGGGAGGTAGGTTAGATTTGATATTCAGTAAGAAAAAATCAGCAGTCATAATTTTTTATAATAATCAAGGTTGTTAGCTTAGGCTACAGGAAGTCACACTAGAGGTAACAGATGAACATTTAAACCTTTACAATTAAAATATGATATGGCCTCTTATGACACAACATATCTGTGGAACCAGTGAATAGTGGGTGATTACTAACAAGCTGAATGCATCACACAGATGCTTGCTATCATTGTACACATCATCCCCAAATTGGATGCTTGCACTCCAGTGCCCACCAATGGCACAAAGTATTAGCTGAATGCGAGCCCATTACATCCTTTGAATTACTGAACACTAAACCTATAAATCACAGTAACTTTACCTTAGGTGAAAATCACCCTTTTGTTTTGTCCATTTGTTATGAGTTTGTCCTTGCTTCATTCATGCAGGCTTTGAAGTCAAGCTGCAGCGTTCAGAAGATGGGAACTGCTGCGCAGTGTTAGATGTAACAGCTACCATGAGAAGAATGCAGCAACTCGATTCAGAAAGAGAAATAATCTTCGTTGACTGGACATCATCCTGCGATTCGATGCACAGCACTGTAACGATGATGCTGGCCGCAACAAAAGCTGGTGCTGTAGCGATAGCCGGATTGATCCATAATTCAAAATCAGCTCAAGGATATATCGCAGCGTTCAGCCTCCTGAAGAAAACCTACCCACTCTGCTATGGAGGATTGACAGTAAGTTACACTATCATATTCATTAATAATAAGATGAAACAGACAATTGTGCCAAGGAAAGTATCGGAGATGTCATCAGAAGCTTTTGTAAGGTAAATGTGAAGAAAGAAAAATGGACGAAAAAATAACTTGCAGTTGGCAGGACCGAACTTGCGACCTTCGAATAACGTATCCGATGCTCTACCCACTGAGCTACCATGGTGGCTATTCACACATGCGCATTATATGTGGGAGCATCAGTCAGCGCTGCAAGTAGCCATGACAGCGAGTGCAGAATACTCTTTATGAGCCTGTTTGGCATCGCATAGCACGTGATTTTATTGCGAGCAGGCACCTCACAAATAATCTCTTACACATTACCTAAAGACACAAAGTCTGCCAGAACGAGACCCTCACTACGAACTAAGGCAAGAATTGTAAATTTAAGGACTCAAAGTTCACCCAGAAGTTCACTTAGAATTTAGCATTGCACTGCGACCAAATACGCAAACACGTCGTACATGTGCAAGGGTATAAATAACTAAGTCAATTACTACTAGGGGAATTAGTAACAAGCAATGCGCTAGACAATGTTCAATGGTGAGTAGCAATTTACAGTTGCACACGAGGCAGAATTGTACAACCATTGCATACTGGAAGTTTCACATATGGGGCAGTATCTTGAAGGATAATAAAGAAACTCGACAAGATAGGAACTACACAGCATGCAATTGAAGAGAAAATGAAAGGCAAAACAATATAACGAATGAAGGTAGCAAAGCTATTCAGAGACTTCGAATGTGTAGCAAATATCTGTGTTGACATCCGAAAAAAAAGGCCCTGGCTGTGTGTTATGCTGCAAATGTCGTCGAAATACAGTATAGCGTTCTGTCTTGAGGCACTGCATGAGATATGGAGGCTATCTGGCAGTAATGTAAAGAAACAAGAGCTTGTGCAGATCGCAGGGCCACTGGCTGATGGCAGCAACATATAGTCTGCAGAGCGCTTTTTCGTGCAAGGTGAAGCGTAATAAAACACCCGCACTTTCGTGAATAGCGTCACATTTTCAGTGCAGCATAACAAACATTAGGGTCTTTAGAATTACGTATCGATGTTTTTTGTAGTAAAGGAACACAGAACCTAAAACTTGCTTATTGTTGTTATGCCTCCTAGATGAATATTTGCTTTTTTGATCAACAATGTTCATAGGTATGAGTGCAGCCACCATATGAAGATGGGTGGGTATTGAAGAAGCGCCTAAACTTTCACTGGTTGGATGAATTGCGTGGCAGACTGACAGACCAAAATTTCAGTGTTCAAGCATCCCAAGACACACAATAACTTTTTAAAAAATATATCAAGGTATGGAAAATGGAGCTAAGACAGATAGTTAGTTACATTGATTACGAGATGGGCTTGGCAGCTGTAACACAATGCAGTTCGCTTACCCGATCCACTCAACAATACAGGTGTTCCTTGTAATTGTAGCTCGCCTGCTGATGCCCGGCCTGGCAATCACTTCGTTGGACCCATCATCCAACTGCACCTTCCTACCTGGCAATGACGAAGCAGGCACTGTCCCGCCGCCCCTCCGCTACCGCCCCGATGCTGTTGCCTGCACCGTGGCTAGACCACTCCTCCCCCACTTCACCTTGGACAGCCCCATCGAAGTCAACATCACCACTACGAGCACCTATATATCGCGAACGGTAACCGGCGTCAGCTTGTGGGCTTGGCAGCTGTGACACAATGCAGTTCGCTTACCCGTTCCTCCCAACAATGCAGGTTAGTAAGCACAGCAGTCTTTACGCAAAAAAAATCAAGTGATTACTTTCTAGTCCAGCTGCCGGGCCCACAGTATCTTGTCGCTATCGTTGCCGAGTGTTTATATGCCGTTTACTTGGTACTCTTGTTGTTATCTGGTGACGTTGAAACTAACCCTGGTCCGGAAATGAACGAAATTCTCGCAGAACTCGGAAAGATCAGCGCTGGACGAAACAAACTAATATCCGATATTGAAGAAGTAAAGCAGCAACTCCTCACAACCGACAAAACATTGTCGGATCTAGGAAAGCGTATGACCGAACTAGAACGCCATTACCAAAATATTTTGCCCATATGAGCTGACATTGCCGCAATTCAAGCCGACACTACCGCAACCGCGCACTTAGTTTCCGAACTTGAAAAACGGCTGGATGACGCAGAAAACCGGTCGCGCCACAACAACTTAATCTTCTATAACCTTCCAGATACTAACGCAAAAAAACTGAAACAGAACAACTTATCATTAACCACTGTCTTGAACGCTTGAAAAGAAAAATTGAACCGAAAGAAATTGACTGAGTGCATCACCTCGGCCGCCACACCAATGATCGTTGCCGCCCGATAATTGTCAGGTTCACATTCTACAAAACCAAAGAAAACACCCTTTTCAATGCCAAAAAGTTGAAAGGAACAATTTTGAGCATTGTCGAAGATTATTCCCTCTCAGTTCGTGTTTACCACCGTCATCTAGTTGCTTTCGCTAAGCAGAAATCAGGTAAATTTCAGATCTGTTTCAAAACTTTGTATATGGGTTCCAAACGGTACATTTTTGACCACGGATCACAATCGGTTATAGAAGACACATAGCGATCACCGCGCCCGCAGACTAAACCGCACCCTCGCCAAATCCAAACACGTAAGCAACTTTCTTTTTCTGTTATCTTTACTAATGTTCGTAGTCTCATGCCGAAGTGCCAACTCGTGTCGAACTTTGTGGCGTCTTCTAACAGCAATATTTTTGTACTAACAGAAACTTGGCTAACCGATGAAGTTACTGATGCCGAAGTGCTCTCGGACCCGATTATCAGTTATTCCGTCGATTATTGATCACGTGTTGTGTAACGCTGACCTGGATGTATCGGCAGGCGTATACGCTGTTGCTATTGCGGATCACAATCCCACCTTTCTATTTTTACCCCAGAAATACATTTGTGCTCCTGCCATACCTGCCATTAAACGAACAACACGTGTCGACTATAATTCCGTGCAAAAACTACTACAAGGAACGAATTTTGATGCCCTCTATGATGAAGACGTGGACGTCGAGTGTGATAACATTGTAAAATGCATTATGGATGTCATTGAACGATCAACGCGTAGCTGTTCGCGCCGAAATTATGACCATGCCATATGTCCATGGATGAATAGAAATATACTTGAGGTTTTGAAGCTGAAAGATTTTTACTACGACAAATGGAAAAATAACAGGAGCAATGAATACTACCATCAAAATTTTAAGCTTTACAGAAACAAGTCAGTAGCAATGATAAGAAAATCCAAGAAGTGCTACTATACCAACCTAGTGAAAAAAAATGATGGTAACACGAAGAAAATATGGCAGATTGTTAAAGACGTCACTGGCATGGGTAGCAAAGAACGCATTACACCTGATAATCCAACTCGTGAAGTGGCCGACAACTTTAACGATTACTTTACTAATATTGGTCTCAGCCTTGCGAGGAAGTTCCCTACTCATATGCAGAATTTAAATGCACCCTGTACTGTTACCAATAATTTTGATTTATGTGATGTAACTGAGGATGACATCCGACAAGTAATTAATAAGTTACCAGGGAACAAGGCAGCTGGACATGACGCCATATCATCAAGGATTTTAAAGGAGAATATTGATGTATTGTGTGGTCCCTTATGCCATATATTTAATCATGCATTTTCCTCTAAAACTTATCCTAGTATACTTAAGACCGCCAAAGTAATACCAGTGTACAAATCTGGTGATCGGAATCTTCCGGACAGCTACAGACCAATATCTGTTCTGAGTAGTATTAACACTACGCTTGAAAAACTAATATCGTCGCAATTAAGGCGCTTCCTGGGTGAACAGAATGTACTTTGTCCCCAGCAACACGGCTTTGTTGCAAACAGGTCCACTTCAACTGCTGTTTCGATGCTTACGCAATATATTAATTCCGCGCTACATGAAAACAACATAGCAATAGCAGTATTTTTAGACATACGAAAGGCATTTGATGCTATTAGTCATTCCATTTTACTGGAAAAAATGCATTCTTATGGGATAAAAGGTAACTCGCTTGATTTTTTTTCTAGTTATCTATCGGCACGCAAACAAAAGGTAGTCATTGGTGACATCAAATCATCCTACGGTTATATTAAATGCGGGGTGCCACAGGGTTCAGTTTTGGGCCCTATATTGTTCTCTCTTTATATTAATGATGTCCCGCGATCCCTACAAAGGTCAAGGGCACTGATGTACGCGGACGACACTGTTTTAGTTTTCACAGGACACTCCTTAGCAGATTTACAAAATGACGCGATGACCGATTTATCGAACATTTCGGAATGGTTTGCCAGGAATCAGCTGACTGTTAACTGTACTAAAACAAAGTATATGGTGTTTCACTCTCGTAGGAAACATATTGACGCTGAATCTCTTAACCTAACAATAAACAACACTCCTATTCAACAAGTTCCTTGTTTTAAATATTTAGGCGTCACTTTTGATGAACACTTACACTGGCATGAGCAAGTACAAAGTGTGTGCGCAAAGCTAGCCTATGGCTGCTATTCTCTAATAAAAGCTCGCCAATATTTTCCACAAGCTATTCTCCGCACACTCTACTTTTCATTGTGTCATTGTCACATAGGTTACTGTCTGGAATCGTGGGGTGTGACGTACAACAGTTATCTAAAAACTCTTGAGCGACTTCAAAAGCGTACACTGAAAATCATAAGCCAAGGTGAATCAGTAAGTAATATTTTCCAATCACAACGCATTCTCTCAGTTCCGATGTTGCGTGACTACAAAATCGCTGTTTCAGTAAATAACATAATTAATAGAAATTCACCTTTGCCTGCTGATCTTTTTTCAATTCCTAAACGCAATACGCGACATGCTTCGAATGGTAATTTCAATCTGCCCAAATGTTTTAATGTTTACGGAGAAAGACTGATACAGTTTAGTGGAACAAAAATATGAAACACGGTCCCCCTAGAGATTAAAACGGCACGTAATTTCAGCATGGCATGTAAATCATTTTTTCTGTGGAGTCAAGACATGTAAGCATGTGTGTGTGATTCGATTTTCATTGTATTTTTTTAATAAGTGCCTATGTATAGAAACTAGCTGCAAGCTAATAAGTATGCATATCTGCAAGAAAAAATGTATTACTGTGTTATCTGTATCACATAATTGTTTTTTTTTATGTTGTTACCTCAGAGCTGACCTGTACACTTTTTTATGTTGCACATTGTATTGGACCGTCCACTAGCCACTTTAGGCTATCGGTCCAAATAATCCCTGTAATTGCATATATCTATTTATGAAAATAAAGCTTCATTGATTGATTGATTGATTGATTGATTGATTCCGCACCGACCACAAACGCGGCCGGGACGGGGGTGTGCTAATCGCTGTTGGCCCAGAAACACCCTGTTCTGCTGTCAACATAAAATCTATTTTTGACATTCTGTGGCTGGTTCGCTACGCTTCCCCTCAAACATTCCTACTCGGGGAGTGCTACAGGCCACCGAGCACCAGTACAGGTTTTTCACGTGATCTAAACAATATAATGAGCACACTCACGACCACCTACCCTAACGCTTACATTTTACTTTTTGGGGACTTTAATTTCCTAAAAATTGATTGGCATAACCCTGCACCCTCGTCGGCATACGATGTCGAAACAAAAGATTCTACAGACGTTTGTTTGACTTTTAACTTATCTCAACTTGTGTCAGAGTCCACGCGCATATCAAGTGGCTGTGCTAACATCCTAGATTTATTACTAACCGACCGCCCAGATTCTTTATCGTCCATTTCATGCCTACCCAAAATTAGTAACCACAAAGTAATACATGCAGATTTTTCCTTCCTTTTGAGCGGCGTGACAAACTCAAGAAAACAATTACCTTATACGATAAAGGTAATTATGAGGTCATTAACAAAGAACTCGAAAACTCCTTTCCAGACTTCGAACATAGCTTTCACTCCCGATATGTGAGCGATAATTGGGAGATTTTAAGGAATAAGATGAATAAACTAATTAGCGAATTTATCCCCACAACATGATTCTGTAGCACGCTGCAGAAGCCCTGGTTTACAAACAAACTAAAGAGACTAGCGAATAGAAAAAAGCGCCTTTTTCGAGCAGCAAAAGCGAAAGAGACGCATGAAGCTTGGGTGAAATACAACGCAGCCGAAAAAGAATGTACTAGCGCTATTAGTAACGCAAAGTATACGTTTTTGAACCAGCATTTGCCAGGCATGCTAACCCATAGCACACGTAAATTCTGACAGATCGTGAACCCTCGGTCTGCCAGCACCATTCACCTTACTAATGATTCTGGTCATATTCTCTCAGATGACCAATGTGCTGATGCTTTTAACAGCGCGTTTTCATCTGTATTTACTAACAAATCTAGCGTACCTTCCTCTCCTGCCCCGGTGCTGTTGACATCCTCTATGTGCTCAATTGTTTTTTGTGCAGATGGTATTTTAAGTATTATTCAAAACATGAAACTGTTTTCATCAGGTGGAGTCGACGATATTAACTCAAAAGTGTTAAAAAAATATTCATGACACCGTCGCCCCATTTCTGTGCTTGATGTATGCGCAGTCGCTCTCCACAGGCATTCTTCCAGATGACTTGAACATGGGCAAGGTCGTCCCCATTTACAAATCAGGTGAAAAGAACTGTCCATTGAACTACCGTCCCATTTCTTTAACAAGCTTCCCTTGCAAGATCATCGAACATGTCATCTACTCTCACATTGTAAACTTTCTAGATTATAACAACTTTTTTCACTCCAGCCAGCATGGTTTTAGGAAAGGATTCTTCTGCGAAACACAACTAGCAATATTTCTTCACGATCTGCATGCTAACCTTGACAACAACTTACAAACTGACGCAATCTTTCTAGATTATGCAAAGGCATTCGACACAGTACCCCACCAAAGACTAATGCTAAAACTATCCCAGTTAAACTTGGACTCAAGTGTACTAAATTGGATCAAAGCATTTCTAACTAACCGTTCTCAGTTTGTGCATGTCAATAATAAATCTTCTGCTTACCTCAAATTAACATCAGGCGTACCTCAAGGTTCAGTTCTTGGCCCCCTCCTGTTTCTAATATACATCAACGACTTACCCCTCAGCGTATCCTGCAAAATCCGCATGTTTGCAGATGACTGTGTGATCTATGGGACAGTAACTAACATTCACGACTAAAATCTTCTCCAGAACGATCTTAAACACATTCAAAAATGGTGCGATAATTGGCTTTTGTCTCTTAACCCTAACAAATGCGAACTCGTTACGTTTACCCGCCGCAAGAATCATTTCATTTTTTTCATATCATATCGCCAACGTCCCTGTACAAGCACAACCATCCTACAAGTATTTAGGTGTCACATTGCGTTACGATCTCACTTGGAATGCGCATATTACTAACGTCATTTCATCAGCAAATAAAACTCTGGGCTTCTTGAAGCGTCACTTACGTCATGAACCAAAACATGTGAAGTTGCTGGCATAATTAGTCCCTCATCAGATTGAAACTCGAATATGCCTGTTTTTATATGGAACCCGCCTCAAGCATACCTCATTAACGACCTCGAATCTGTCCAAAATCGCGCCGTTCGATTCATTCACTCCCAGTACTCATACGACATCAGCATTTCATCCTTGAAAGCACAATCTGGTTTATCACCCCTCTCTGTTCGCCACGGTATCGCCACCCTTTCTCTCTTTCATAAATTTTTTCATTCTTCTCTCAATGCAGCTCCTTACATCCTCCCCCTGACATACATTTCACACCGCAGAAGCCATCCACTTCAAGTGTCCCGTTATCGCAACAGAACTGCCACTTTTTTCGCTTCTAATTTTTCCCGCGCCGTCAAGGATTGGAACGACCTTTCCTGCTCCATTGCTTTAATCATCTGCCCATCATCCTTCGCGACAAATGTTACAAATCACCTGTGCTGCGAAAACTAACGTGTTCAAATGTTCTCTTTTCCTGTGTATCCACCCCTTATGTAATACCCCCTGGTGGGGTCCTTAAGGAAATAAAAATGAATGAATAAATGAGAAGAGATGAAGGAATACACAGGCATAAAAGGACATCAGCTTGTACTGGACAGGGTAATTTTGAAGACTTTAAGTGAGGCTTTAATTCAGGAATGGGCTTAGATAGACCAATAAGGATATTGACGTAAAATTTTTCACAGAAACTTTAATAAAGAAAAGCACTCTTTTCTTTAGAACAAGCATAAATGAACCACAATACATGAAATAATTATTGCCTTGATATATATTACTAGATAAACCCCGAGCCCTCCTGCCAGTGCAGGTCATCTAATTGCTTTTGAAAATGAGTCATCAAATTTTATTTTTCTTCCTATTTGCAGTACTGCCAGACATTCATGACGGACAATTCGTCAGCAGAGAAAGCCGCTCTACAGGCTGTTTGGCCGTAAGCAAAGCAGCTTCTCTCTTTTTTTCATGTTGCCCAAGCAGAGTGGCGTTGACTAACGTCAAGCCATAATTCCATCCCAAATGACCAAAGAAGAGGCCTTATGGCTGCATTCAGGAAGGTTAGTGCCTCAAGCAAAACTAACACAATTAAATGGGGCTAAACTAGTAAATAAATAAAATAAATAGTTCGGATCGAATAATAGTTTCAATGCATGCGTGAGGTAACCCTTTGTAGCTTGCATACAGGAAAACTATATTGCCCGAACAGTTATCTCTCATGTAGACCACCATGCATGCTGAACTGGTATGTATCGCCTTCCACGTGGGCACGAGCAGAAAAGTTTTGTGTCTATTTTCTTTTTTCACTTTTTAAATTTTAATTGTTAGTTGGCACTTCTGATGTCTCGACTTCTCTCCTAAGTTGTTGTTTGCATGCCCTGCCCATGAAAAAGTTGCACACAAGATGTGGTTGGGAAGGTGGGAAAAATGATACCTACATGTACCTTGACTGGCTCTACCTTCGACTACTTAGCAGTGGACACTATAGGCAAACTAAATGAAACATGTACACAGAGAATGTTGTAGCTGCAATACTAGTTTGTCGGAAACTAGTGTAAAATCATGCGAAAATTAAATAGCAGTAACATTTGTTCACCGCGACAGCACAGTGCGCAAACATCTAGCACTGAGCCGCAATCAAAATAAGAGTACTGCAGCAAGCATGTCTTTTGGATCAGCAGCCAAATACAGTAAGCACTGATCCCCTATGGCAACCTTTAACACATCACGTCTCCACATACATGCAGCACTTTCTCTGGAGCTTTTGCCCACTTTGTACAGTGTACTGTCCAACATTTTTCTTTCATTTCCAAAAAACTAAACTGAATCTCCGTATTATTACGTGCGCTTTCTAAGGAATCATTTAATAAAATTGGCATTTACTGATAAGGTATGTTGAGTTGACAGAAATGTAAGTGAATCTTTTTCAGATAATGTATGCAGGTAATCATGAGTCCATGCAGGCCGCCATTGAAGACATAAAGCTGCTGAATTCCGAAGCATACATCCAGCACGTAATGGCCTTCTTAGAGCGAAAAAAGAAAGGATGGTTGCTACTTTACCGCAGTGACTCTACAACACGAGGTCACAACACAAACAATTTCGCTGAATCTTCCACCACAATACTATAAGACATTGTGTTGTGGCGGACTGAAGCCTTTAACGCCATAGCCCTGATAGAGTCCATTTCTGCTGTTTGTTAAACGTACTTTCAGACAAGAATTCTAAGGCATGCGAAAGACCGCATTTCATCCCATCATATATTATATGACAACCTGTTTAAGAGGATGCCAGAAGGGGCAGGAGAAACCAATATAGATCAGGCGAACCAGTGCTACAAGGTATCAAGCACCCAAAAAGAAGATGTTTATTAAGTTTACGGTGACACAGGCATGTGTACCTGTCCAGCGGGAACCACAAGTGCCCTTTGTATGCACCAGGCGTTAGTCCACCAGAAGTTAAGGGGCATGTTCTCAAACTGCCCAACATTGTTCACAAATGACCGCCATCATCGCATGTCAAGCTCTGGGACAAAATTGTCCCAGTATTGAATTTTATTTGTCCAATACCACCGACAGAACAGAACCTTGAGCAAGCAGCCATGCCATGTGTCAACACTCATGGTGCTTATTCAAACAACGAGCACCATTCCCATGTGCAGCTGCCCTCTACATCCGGCTTTGAGGAAGAAGACACAAAGGGAAGCGCCCACTAACAAGATTCACACTATCAAGAAAAACAAGTTAAAATAATGACTTCCACTTCAACATACCTTCCCTTATCAGACATAACCAAAACAGTTGCAATTGTGTGCTTGCATATCAAGTGCCCTCAGCCATGCAGTTGTGCATGTTGCAACTGCAACAAGCACAGACTCAATAATGTTCACATGCCCCCCCCCCTCAACCCCTGGGGTGGTTTCCTAAATCACTCTGCTGGCTTGCTAAGTATCATCTCGCACCAGATACCGACTTTTCCTTTTTTATTGCAATGTGTGACAGCCATAGGACAGCGATCTCACTCACGAGCCGACTCACTTGGACTCGCTGAGACTCAGATCAAGCCGCTTGTCCGAGTGAGTCCCGGTGAGTATTATTTTCGCGAGTTTGAGTCCCGGTGATTCTGGTGGAAGAATATTTTCGTGAGTGTGAGTCAGTTCGGCTCACGAATATTTTGGGGAGTGTGAGTTCGAATGAGTCCACAGCAAAAAGTACTATATCCTTGGTGAGTCTGAGTGAGTTGTGCACTATCTTTTCCCGGCTTAAGGTACATATAATTGATCTTTAAGCATTAATATCAGCCTTACACAGATTCACGTTTATACTCACATCTACTAAGAAGTATTCTAAAGCAGTGTAATCATAAACCATTTCATTACCTAATAATTAGAGGCATCAGTTATGTAAGGGGGTGGTGCTTTGAATTGCCCCCCCTCCGTCTCTTTCAAGGAAGCTCTAGATTACATTGTTACGTGGAAAATAAGAGCTGTCAGTCCGCAGCCAAAACGCAGCTCACCGACAACGTCCATTTCTTCACTCTCAGTCTGAGGCACCTTTTTTAGGTATGCCCCATTTTGCCCTCTTTCAGTCAGACGAAATCACGTAACACGACCCCCGGCGGCAAAAGCGCCGCCCCGGTGAGTTTACGGGGCCACAGCAGGAGCAGTGTGGTAGCGCTTGAGCCTTGATACGTGGACGATGTTCCTTGACAGCAGAGCGCAAGAGGTTGATAGATTATCAGGGACAATTTCATATGTAGTGTCGGTCATTCGTATAAGCACGCGGTATGGGCCCGTGAAACGAGAGAGAAGTTTTTCTGAAAGGCCTGCATGTCGCGTAGGGGACCAAAGAAGAACAAGAGAACCTGTTGGAAAGTGTTCTTTGCGATGCCGCTCCTCGTAACGCTGCTTCTGCGAGTCTTGGGACGCCATTATTCTGCTGCGGGCAAGCTGACGAGCGTGGTCAGCTTGGGTAATAGCGTCGCGTGCATATTCAGAAGTAGGCTGCGCAGCGACTGGCAGGAAGATATCCAACGGCAATGTTGGTTCACGTCCAAACAGAAGGTAAAATGGCGAGTACCCAGCAGTGTCATGCCGGGAGGAATTGTATGCGAACGTCACGCAGGGTAGTGCAAGGTCCCAATCACGATGGTCTGCCGTGACGTATTTCGATAGCATGTCTGTCTGCGTGTGGTTTAAACGTTCTGTAAGCCCGTTTGTCTGGGGGTGGTACGATGTCGTGAGCTTATGTTGGGTAGAGCAGGAACGCAGGATATCGTCAACCACTTTTGAAAGGAACGTATGGCCTAGGTTTGTCAGCAGCTGACGAGGGGCTCCATGCACTAAAATGAGATCGCGTAGTAGAAAATCAGTGACGTCTGTAGCGCAGCTTCTTGGCATGGCTCGCGTAACTGCATAACGGATCGCGTAATCCGTAGCCACCGAGACCCACTTGTTTCCGGAGACGGATGTTGGGAAGGGACCAAGAAGGTCCAAACCAACACGGAAGAATGGCTCCGATGGGATGTCGATGGGCTGAAGATATTCGGAAGGGAGTCCCGACGGCTTTTTGCGACGCTGGAAAATTTCACAAGCATTGACGTAGCGACGTACACAGCGTGAAAGGCAGGGCCAGTACGAGCGGCGGCGGACACGGTCATATGTGCGAGAGACACCAAAGGGACCCGCGGTTGGTGCGTCATGGAGCTCGCGTAGAACTGTGGAACGCAGGTGCTTTGGTATGACCAGAAGTAGGTCGTGACCGTTGGGCGATAAATTACCCAGATATAAGGTGCGGTCCTTCAAGGTAAACATGCGAACAGAAGCGTCTTGCGGTGGAGATTCGAGCTGTTGTATTAGGCGGCTGATATTCGGATCGCGACGCTGCTCGTCCCCGAGATGAAGCAGCTGGGAGATGGAAAAGATGCAGCCCACAGACTCAGTGCTCGTAGGATCGCAGTCAGTCACAGGGTAGCGTGACAGACAATCCGCATCTTTGTGCAGTTTTCCTGATTTATACACTTCGGTATGAAAATACTCCTGGAGGCGGAGTGCCCAGCAGGCGAGACGACCTGTGGGATCTTTGAGGGAGGCGAGTCAGCAGAGAGCGTGGTGGTCGGTGACAACTATAAATGGTCGGCCGTATAAGTAAGGGCTAAATTTCGCGACTGCCCACACCAGCGCTAGGCATTCGCGCTCTGTGATGGAATAATTATGCTCCGAAGTGGACAGCAGCCTGCTGGCATAAGCTATCACGCGATGCTGCCCGCGCGGTCGCTGAGCCAACACAGCGCCTATTCCGTAACCGCTGGCATCTGTGCGGACTTCGGTCGGTGCCGTAGGGTCGAAGTAAGCCAGCACAGGAGAAGTGAGCAAAGTGGTCAGGTCGGAAAATCCTGCTGCTTGCGAGGGACCCCAGGTAAACATCTCATCTGCTTTGAGTAAATATGTTAAGGGCCGAGCGATTTCCGCGAAGTTCTTGATGAACCGCCGCAAATAGAAACAGAGCCCCACAAAGCTGCGGACATCTTTGGCGGTTTTTGGCACAGGAAAGTCCTTCACAGCTCGAACATTTTCTGGGTCAGGCTGTACGCCGTAAGCGTCAACAATATGTCCAAGTTTTGTAATGCGACGGCGACCAAACCGGCACTTGGATGAATTCAGCTGAAAGCTGGCGAGACGGAATACATCAAGAATTTTCGACAGTCTCTCAAGGTGCGCTTTAGAAGTGGGAGCAAACACAATCACGTAATCCAGATAACAAAGGCGCGTAGACCACTTGAATCCATGGAGCAGGGAGTCCATCATTCGTTCAAAGGTGGCGAGGGCTTTTTATAAGCCGAAAGGCATGACTTTGAATTGCTAGAGGTCATCGGGTGTTACAAAATCCGTCTTCTCTCGGTCCATGGGGTCCACGGCAATCTGCAAATAACCATAACGAAGACCAATGGAAGAAAAGTAGGTGGCACCATGGAGGCAAACAAGGGCGTCGTCAATGCGGGGCAAAGGGTATGCGTCTTTCTTGGTGATGTTGTTAAGGTGGCGATAGTCCACACAAAATCGCCACGATCTGTCCTTCTTTTTAACTAATACTACCGGGGATGCCCAGGGACTGGTGGATGGTTCAATAGTGTCCTTCGCTAGCATCTTGTTCACCTCCTTTTGAATTATGCTCCGCTCGAAAGCAGACACTTTGTAGGGACGGCGGTGAACAGGGTTGGCATCACCTGTGTGTATGCGATGCTGGACAAAGGACGTCTGCCCAAGAGGTCGGTCGCCAAAATCGAAAATATCCTGGTAGGCCTCGAGAAGATGTTGTAGGGCTTCAACTTGCGAAGGCGGAAGATCAGTGGCGATCATGTCTACAATATGACAGCTGCCCGAATGTGTTACGAGTAATGTGCGCTGCGGTGAAACAAGTGTGTCTAAGGCAAGCACTTCAATTTGTAAATCGAGCAACGGACACAGATGGGCCACAGAAATGCCTTGTGGAAGCACATGATTCCTGTAGCCGAAATTTACAAGAGGTAGACAAGTTTTGTTATCTGTGATGCTGAGCACCGTATAGGGCACTGCAACATTGTGCGCAAAGAGTACGTCGGTGAAAGGCATAGCGTAACAGTCACCGTCGGACACAGCTGGTGAGCACAGAAAATCGACGTACGTCAAAGTTTTGGACGGCAGGCGAACGAAGTCGCTGCATTGTAATCGGCATGTAGGTTGGTACGGGGCGGCACTGATTTGTGGCAGTTCAAGGCGGAGCACACCATCGGAGCAATCAATCAGAGCAGAATTGCCGGCAAGAAAATAAGGCCTAGTATGAGGTCGTGGGGACATGTTGCAAGCACGGTAAAAAGGACGGTCACTTGATGACCGGCTACAGTAAGTTGAGCTGTGCACATACCGACGACACGGACTGTTGCACCATCTGCAACTTGAACGATACTGGTCAAGGGGGGCGTGAGGACCTTCTTCATGCGACGACGAAAACGCGAACTCGTAATAAAGACGTGAGCGCCCGTATCTATCAAACAGTCAACATGTGTGCCATCAACATATACTTCTGGGGTGTTCCGGTTCAAACGTTAGGGCAACAGAGGATTTTTTGGTAAGGTCGACAGGGCAGCTTCACCTCCAGAAGCTGCGCAGCCTAGTTTTCCGGGGACATGCGGCGGTTAAACGATGGCGAGGGAGAGCGGCGACGCGTATTGGAACGAGAAGGGCGGCTTTCAGGCGGTGGCGACGACGAGACAGGGTGGCCGTAGTCCTCAGGGGCAGTAAATGCTGTAGGCTCTGTGCGGGTCGGATAACGGTGGTTTGGTGGACGGAACGAGTACTGTAAGCGGGGTACGAGCCAGATGACATAGATGGACATTGGCTGCGGCAGTAACGAGCGATGTGTCCTGCGCGACCAAAGCGGAAGCAGATTGGCTTATCATCAGCTGTTCGCCATGCAGACGGGTTCCTGGTTCGAATAGAGTACGGACGGCGACGTCTCATGTCCACAGAAGCTATCGAGGGACCAGTAATATCCAGGGTGTGTGCAGTGGACAGGATACCAAGGTTAGCGAATTCCTGGCGGACAACAACCTGGATCAAGGCGACAGCTGGCGTTGAGGCGTCGGGCAACGTCGGTTTGTTGGCAGCCGGGTAAGCGGCCTCGAGTTCACGTCGGACGATGCATGTCACGTCTTCGGTTGTAGACGAATGACAAGGAGTGGCTTCGCAAGACGACGTTGCTGTGGTGTTGGGTGGGCGCTGAAACTGCTGCAAAATGCGTCGACTCTACGCCTGCTCAAGACGGCGGCATTCCTTGATCACGGCGTCCATGGTCGTTACGTGGGTAAATACAAGCTGGCTGAACGCATCGTTGGCGATTCCTTATAAAACGTGCGAAATCTTGTCGGCCTCAGTCATGTTGGGTTCGGCCCTTTGACACAATGCTAAGACGTCTTGAATATAAGTCAAGTAGGGCTCAGTGGACGTCTGTGTACGTACAGACAATTGCTTTTGGGCATCAAGCTGTTGACCAAACGTGTTGCCAAAGAGGTCGCGGAGCTGTTGTTTAAACATTTATCAGCTTGAGATTTCGTGCTCGTGGGTCGCAAACCAGATGCGAGGGGTCTTGTCAAGATAGAAAATGACATTCGCAAGCATAACGGTTGGGTCCCAGCAATATTCCTTGCTGACGCACTCGTACATGCTAAGCCATTTGTGCACATTCACGTTGTTCTCTCCAGTAAAGGTACCGGGATCACGGGGTTGCGTTAGGCGACGTACCGGGTTGCTGTCGTTGCTGAGGTAAATGGCGAAGCCGTATCTTCACCCGGAGCCATTGTAGCAGACTTAAGGAGGCGTCTACTGCGTAGCTCCGTTGTCAGAAGAGCACCCAGCACTTCCACCAAAATGTTACGTGGAAAATACCAGTTGTCAGTTCACAGCCACAACGCAGCTCACCGTTTGTTTGTTTGTTTGTTTGTATCCTCTAATCCATGGCTCGTACCCACACTGGGGGATTGGCCAAGAGAACATATAGTCTCATTTGGACGATAACTGCATTATTGCTTACAACGAAAAAAAAAGGGGGGGGGGGAGTTGTATAGTGAAGACAGTATGTTAAAAAAAAGAAACCAAAGATTTAGATAGAAAAAAGAATCAACAACAAAGTAGACACTAATAGCTACAGCTTGATTTTAGGAGCCGACCTGACAGCTGGTTTTGCCAAACCCGATTAATTTGGTATGTCAAGGGTTTATCCAGAATTGAAAATTACTTTTCGACCCCTCTTTTTTTTGGGGGGGGGTATCTGTTAACGTGGGCTTTATGTTGAAAAACGTTTAGAGTCTTGAATAAAATTACACACCGCATCGAATGCATCTCTGTGGAAATTTCCTAATACAGAGGCACCAGAACTAAGAACATTTTCTGTGGTTAAATTTAAACCTAGCTTCGCAAATGGAATATCTAAAAGTCGTTTCCTAATTAATGCATAGTTACGACATGAGCCAAAATAATGCTCAATAGTTTCTGATTCTTCGCAGAACGGACAAAGGGGGGAAAGTGTCAGACCAGCTCTGTGTAAATAAAAAGCTCTCCGACAACGTCCACTGCTTCACTCTCAGTCTGAGGCACCTCTTTAGGGTATGCCCCACTATGCCCTCTTTCAGTCAGACGAAATATCATAACAATATATTACGCTGTCATTTCTTCCAAGAAAAATAACATTACTGTTTACTGGTTTGGAAGCACTCAGAACTCGTTTTCGAAGATACTATGTCAAACGGCACAAAGAAAAAAGAATACCGATTATGTGAGATATTAGCGTAATGAGCATTAAAACACGGTTGAATAAGCTAATTTTAGGCTGGTGGACTCGCTCGCACTCACTCAGACTCAGATCGAGCCATGAGTCTGAGTGAGTTTGGTTGACGAAAACTTCTGTAATAGTGAGTTCGAGTGAGCTCGGTTGAAGAAAACTTCCATAATGGTGAGTTTAAGTGAGTCTGGTTCAAGAAAATTCTGCGATGGTGAGTCCGAGTGAGTCCAGCAAAGTGAAATTTTCCCCGAGCCCCAGTCCGAGTGAGTCCAAAGCTCAAAATATGTTTCCCGAGTGAGTCTAAGCGAGGTCTATAAGTTTTGTCGACCCATAGTGACAGTCTAAACTAGGCATCTAAAATGTAAAATGTTTGAAATATTGGCGTACATATAATGCTTCAGCCTTTCATTTTCTTCAAGACACGGTAATTAATGAAGTTACAAATATTTCAGGCAGTGGATGAGAACCTGGAAGCCTTCATAGCACAGATGAAAAAACTTCATGCAAAGGAGCGCCACAACTACACGTATAAGAGACACTTGTTACACATCACACATCACACATCACATTACATTGTTACAGCCGTAACAATGTGATATCGGACCCTAATGGCAATGGCCAGTGCGTTTGGCTTAGAACTGAGGTGTCGGCGTTCCATAAAGGTGCAGCCCACAGCTATTGCTAGGCGGCACCCTGGTATGACAAGGGGATCAAAACGGGTGGCAGCTGGACGACCCTCAAATGGTCGTTCACCAAAGAGGACCAGGAAGCGCTGCCATTAATTGATGCAAAGTGTTGATACGAATGTACCGCATGCTAAAATGCATGGCTATGCACACCGACTTTCTGAGAGTGTATTTGCCAACATGTTTAAGGTATGAGGCCAAGTGACTGCAATTTTTTCTAAAAAGCGATAAGCGCCAAACATCATCAGTCTGTAAATTAAAGCACATTATTTTAGGCACAAGTGAACACTATAAAGCAAGTCGTATTTTTTCTTAATTTTCTATAATGACAAAAAATTTAATATAAAAGTAGGCTATCCCTACTGAAACGTTCCGTATGATGCGGAGACCTCAAGTACGGAATTCTTGGAATATGGAAGGCGTATGATGCGGACTCCGCATAAGACGTATGATGAGTACTCCGCATAAGACGTTTGATGCGGACTCCGCATCTTATGGAAAGACGTATCATGCAGAAATTACTGAAATGTGTGCATGTTACGTCTAAATCTAGTGCAAAGCTATATAATGTGTAAATTGAATAGACGTCCACATCTTGAGTACATGCAATACTGTACAAATCACAATATTTCTTAAATGTGCATGATGAGGGATTGAATCATCGGCATCTTTGTAATTGTCGTGATACGGAAGCAAAATTACCTTTTAAATAAAATACATTACAAAACTACTAAATTAACATGCTAGCAATCATATATGGTGGTTACATTGCAACACATTATTACAGTGTTCTATACAAGACTTTAAGAACTTATAAAGTTATTACTATCAATAGAGAAGCAATAATATACACGTCAGCCCTGCTACAATCAATATATTTTTTATTTGTCTGTATGCTCCAGCTGTGAATAGTGACATTGCAGTGTTGATGGTACACAAATGAGGTGACTGCACCGTAATTTCACGAGCTCCATCAAAGCCACAAAATGTTGACACAAAACACAATGTAACATCAATTTTAGAACAAAATGTTTAAACATAAATAATAATCATAGCACTGTGAAAGTGTGGCGCTGTGTTTATCTCATGAACGCTTTGTGGAGATCGGCGAAATGCTGCTTGAGGCTCCGGCACCACTCTAAATTTGGAAGGTCACTGCCATAGAACTTATGTGTCCTTCACAGGCACCTGGAAATGAAAATAATTGGCACAAATAATGTCAGAGACACATGTTGGCACATTAGTTCACATGCACAAGAAATATAACACACAGAATGAAACTGAAAATGTAAGGCACACAATCCTTCATGTTATGCATATGTGAATAATAGAAGGAATGACTGTATAAATTAGTTATGCCACATCAAGGAAAACTGCATGCTTATCACAGTGAAAATAACTAGGTTGTAAAGATTTTCAATGGTAGAGATAATCGATTATTATGTCCTTATGAAATTATGATTTAAATGCTTCCTGCACAATAAAACTTTAGGAACTGCAAGTGAAACTCTCAATGTACATTTAACAGTGTGTGCATGTACATCTGCTGCCTTTACACTATACAGTTTGTGCACAAAATTGGCATCTTGCACAATTTTGAGAGTTAAACCTATGCAACATATGAAGGTTAAAATCACCATGAAAGCAAGCAGGACCAGGCAGGTGCCATTAAAAATCTGTGCAAGCCAGATACCTATAACCGAATTGCACACATATAGGGGAGCAAGAGTAACAGAAATTCGGCTGCTGACCCGCATGTCGCGGTATCAAACCCCGGCTCCGATTCCGATGGAGGCAGAAATGCTGTAGGCACGTGTGCTCAGATTTGGGTGTACGTTAAAAAACCCCAAGTGGTCGAAGTTTCCAGTGCCCTCCACTACGGCGTCTCTCATAATCATATAGTGGTTTTCGGACGTGAAACCCCACATATAAATCAAGAATAACAGAAATAAACTGCCAACAGAAAAGTTGGGTGCATGAGCTATCTGTAAGTGCTTACACCTTACTACATACAGCATGCTCATTCCATTTCAAGTACCGATATTGAAAATAACTGCTCTATTAGGAATGTAAAAGGTAAGGTAGAACTGAACGACTCTACAAAAAGTGACCCTATTATGACATCACGTTTTCTTATAACAAAATTGACTAAGACTCTGAAATATCATTATACAAGAAGAAATCTTCAAAAAAACAATCAAGTTTGAAGTCATAATTTTTAATATGGCTACTATGACTATAACCAAGAAATCGACCTCAACATGGCTAATGTTAGTTTTTAAGGCCTCTGTTCATTAGAAAATGAACTATACCACAAAAAACACAGCGTTCAGGCAAATCACCAAACAAAAAAACAAAGCAGTCCTTTTTGTTATTACCTACAACGCCTTTAAAATGGTATTTTTACCTCTACTTTCCACTTTTTATCTAAGAAACTGGTGTGAAACAAGTTAGCTAAAAATGCACTGTGTCTCCAAAACCTGTTGGTTGAATCTGAATTCTTAAAAATTGATGAAGCTTGCACTAAATTAGGCTCCACAAGCCTTGGAACAGCGAGACTGCATGACTCTTAGGACTACTTTGGTTACTTCAGTTTTGTTTCTGGGCCTAAGCATAAAGACAAGGGCTTAACTGAATTGCTGCTAACAAAGAAATGCTTTCGAAATTGCCAGAGCGTCAAAGGATGCTCAGACATTTGTTGTTTTTTGCACTGGGCTATTCTACACTAAACATACAAACCATACTGCCTGGCGACGATCACAGATGTATAGTTTAAAAAATGATGGTAATTTACTCTTCTGAAAATAGTTATTTGCAGAAATGTTTTGAAGAGAAAAAAGTAGTGGTCACGTGAGTACCTTCAGAATTTCGCAGAATGTCGTGCGGGTGTTATTTGTGAGAAAATTTTCAAAGTACCGCTTTTTCTTGCCATATCAAATTTGATCTACATATTAAGTAAAGGTGCTTCCTAAAGTATTTGAAGCCGAGAACATTAGTGCAATTTTTCCGCTACATAGGCTTTGAAGAATTCAGCCAAACTGTTTATCGTTTGCATTTCTTGTATGGCAATACTGCACTTTGCATGAATATTTGAGCCACAAATACTCACTGCACAAGAGTTATATTTCACGAAAAAAATTGTTAGGCCCAAATTACAAATATCACTATATATTAAATTTTGTCCACATTGAGATGCAATTTGAGCTGTGTGTTTGTCTAATTGAAAATTACTTTTATGTGCAAGTTGAAAGCAAATAAACAGTTCTTGTTATATGCCAAGTGTTATCATTACAATTTTTGTTTAAATGAGGAAAATGATTTTAGAAGTCTCCTAATGAGGCCTATGGGGAACTTCGGAACGGAAGCTGTCGTATATCAAATGCAGAAAACAGCCATCGTAAGAAAACTTCAAAAATTCATTTCTACTTTTAGACAAAGTGTAATCATATAACTTGCCATATAAAGAGAAATCTTTGCTTGCTTTTGATGTGGCAAAAAAATTGCACTAATATTACTGAGCTTTATGCACTACACACAATCACCTTTACTTAATACCTAGACCAAATTTGGTGTAGAAGAGGCAGTATTTTTGAAACACTCTTTACTTTTTACAACAACACCCAGACGACATCCTGGGAAGTCCAGAAGGCACCAACGTGGCCTAATATTTTGTTCTCTGCGATATATTTTAGCATCTTGGTGCTTTCAATACAGTAAACGAGCAAAATATTTTTTTTCAAAACACATTTAGGACGGTTGGCAAAATCGCTGGGATGTTTGATGTGTAATTGCCTCACTGCCAGCATTTATTCTTTCGAAGCTCAAGCTATCACCTCTCTGTTACTACCTCCCTCACATACAATGCCTGCATAGGAAAGAAAAAGAAAGGCAGGTCCGACAAAGTTCACAAGGCAAGATATTTTCATGTTGGTTAAATTCATTACCATAAACAGCAGCAAAATAACATTCATTTTAAGTAGTCCAAGACACAAGCTCTATACCAGCATACTAAGAGCCAAGCACAAACTTTTCATTTGAACATGTGTGATGATAGACAGGAAGCACTTATTGCCAGACTGATCAGTCTGTAATTAACTGAATGAAGTACAATGCACTGTTCAATCGAACACCACATAGGCATCTTTGCTATAGCAAAGCCATGTGTCATTGATTCATGCACTAGATGGGACAATGCAAATGTAACAAAAAAGGTGAAAAAAGAAAACAAGGGGAAAAAGAAGAAAAGGGGGGATGCAAAGTAGGAGCAGTGAAGCACTACTTTTATTTTCATCCCCCTTTTCTTTCTTCTTTTTTCTTCTTTTCTATCGTTTATCTTTGTTTTGCTTCTCTTACCCCCAACCTCCGACAGGAGAACACTTTGTATCAGCGCAACTTAACTGGATAAGAAGCAAGGGCTGCACTCTTCTGCGTTATAGGTTTTTTTTTCAGACAAACATTTCCAACAGGCACACACGCCTACACCAAAAGATGATGTCATTACTGACCCCATTTAAACTACCACGCCAAGGATGACAAGGTGACTTCTAAAAAATAGGTCCTACTATCGCAACATCGGCCAGCCTGTCTGAGGCACTTCCACTGTTCACCCTGATTACCCCACTAGATGTTTCCATCTGTCGACTCACAACTTCATTTTGGATAACACTAAGACGAGCTTACATTGATGAATACGCACGAAAGTTTAGTGATGTGTCATGCTTCAGATTAAGCAACTTTGTTAAAAAGTTATTGATAGCTTGCTTCCAGGCTTTTTATACTCTAGTTTGAAACTTCCTAATGTCTTCTATGCACATGAACCAGATTGACAACGTAATGCACAACATGCTTAAGAATACTGCGAGGAACATGATAAAGACAAAACGACCAGCCACCCAAATTTTTCGCTGTACATGTTTATAAAATGTTCATGTACACCCAAACGAGGTGCTTATGATACAAGCTGAAAAAACGGTCAAGTAGGGCCTTGGAGCCTTCTGGAAGTAGACGTGTTGCATTTTTTCTGTGGAGGGCTTTACACCCATAAGTGAGGAACAAAACTCCTGTATAATGAAGAATGTTGGCAGCTATCAGTTATAGAAAAACCTAATGCAGCTAATCTTCCTCGAAACATCTGTACATTTAGAGAGGTGACGTAGCTTCTGTGATTGTGGCAGTAACTCCAACAGGACCAGTGCGAAAATTGGCACTACTTGGCCAGACAAATGTCCAAACATGCCTGCCCAACTCCCTTTAGCCATCCCGGCTGAATCTGACACACGATTTCTTAACTGCTGGCTGGACAAAAACAAAACCACTGAAGCACTCACAATACACAGCGTGAAGTTCCTCTGGAGTGGTCAACTTCGTCTTCTGCGATGAAAGAGCAGCACAGTGTACTGGTAAGGCACTCCTTGCGAGGGTTTTCAATGCCACACAGTGACCTTGCTGTTTCTGTCGAAGAGAGCTAGGGGAGCTTGGAAGGTGCTTGCTCTTTTCTGGGAGCTGCTGCCGCTCCTCGTTTTCTGCTCAAGGTCAACCTGCACAAAGTTGTAGACGAGGCTTTAAGAGTTGTATATAATGATATACGAATTTTCGCTGAACACACATTTCCTCGTGGCACACTAAAGAATTTCTTATAAAACTTAAGGCCTCGCATATGCAAACATTTACAATCGATCCGAAGATGCACTCGACTCCAAAGGAGCAAGTTTGTTATGTAGTGTATATAAAGGAAGGTCATTCAGCACAACCACAACTACAGTTGCACACGAAAACGACATTTTACACGATCCTGTTTATTTACATGGTCCATTTTATTTTATTTACACCGTCCATTTTACACGGTCCTGTTTTACACGATCTGGTCTGCATGAACTCTTGAACCGGGCACCATATAGGTTGAAAGACACACAGAGAGTTTGAGACAAACCTTGTTTCCCGTGGAGCATCCTCTTGCACTATAACAACACATTTCAATCTAGTTAGTTGGTCAGAACGAGGTGAAAACAGCTCGCACTTGAAAAGCACGGGCAGAAGGAATGACGCCTGCACCCTGTGCTCCCTGTACATTCTCGTTGAGGGTGCAGTTTTCACCTTATCCTTGTGCAATTTCGCATTTATAACATTGTTCGCTGCATAATCTTTGTGGCATTAAAGTGTGTGATACCGTTATGTGCATCCCATGTAATTTATAAACATAGAATACAAGATAGCTTGATTCAAATATAACAAAGTGCATCCAGCGCCATGTCCTGTAGCCATTCTTTAGGAAAGTGGCAGAATGACTTATTCTTCAAAACATATCTTACTTGTAACCGCTACAAGAGCTAACTCGTACACTGGCACATTCCGTTTGCCTCTTCAGATTATAAGGTACCTTTTTTACACCAGAAAATCTTCAACAAGAATAGAAGTGTTGTAATTGTGAAGAAAGAAAAGTAGAAGGAAAAAAAGATAACCTGCTCCGTACAGGGACCGAGCCTGCGAACTTCGAATAACATGTCTGATGCTCTATCAACTGAGCTACCATGGCGGCTATACCTCTTCCAATTTGTACGGTATATATGTGCATTTATACATGTAAGAGTCAGTCGGAGCTGCCTGTTACCATTATGGCAAGTGTGCGACACCTTTTTTTTGTCTACTGGCAATTACATTACGATTGCAATTACGTTACGATTACTTCCAATATCCCTATACTTCTTTGGCAGCATTATGCATCTGTCAGTTCTCAGAAAATCTGCTAGTCACAGGAGGTCGCAATCGTTCGCCCTCCCACCTAAATGCATGTACTTGAACACATGCACAACTGATAAAAAAAACAAGTCACACACCACTAAGATTACTGAGATTCACTGTTTCAGATTTATGAGTAAAGGAAAGAACTATAAATTGAAGGGTTTGTTGTCTTTGTTGAACACATTATAAAGAGAACTAGCAGGAAATGATGCCAAACAAACTATAAGGGATGTTATCAAAAGTAAGTTTAACAAAATTGTGAAAAGAACAGTGAACAAAAACGTAACTTGGCAACGTTTTTTGACAATTGAATTGACATTACTTTTTATAACATCCCTATATTTTACTGGGTAATTTTGTCGGGTAGTTCTCATTATTAGAGTGGTGAGTAGGCTGACAAAAAGTATTGCGCAGTGATACTTCTTTTGAACACCTAATAGTTTGAGGACCCTAAAAGAGCGGAAGCTACTTTGAGTAGACCAGAATATTTAGTTGGAGCGAAAAAAAAACTTACACAGATTTTTACCAGGCTTTTTAACATATTTTGAGACATAAAAGTGTATGCTGCCAGTAATGTTAAGTACCATTACTTTTGTCACACTATGCACTGTAGCAGATGTAGTTAGAGTGGTGATAGTGAAGGATTAAACAAGCACACCACCAACTGCGTTCACATCAATGGTCGCGTATTTTAGAAATAAACCTGCTGTATAATAGGAAAAATTTTAGAGCATTTATGATTTTATCCAAATCAAGTTAAACCGACTGGGTAAGCAAAACCATTTGCATAAAATCAAAAGGCATAAAGTGATTTATGTATTATAACTATGTGAACAATTTCAGCAACGCAGGCCAAAGTGACAACAGTTCTATTGAAAACCCCTCTCATTTAACATGCATGAAAAGCACCACACCAGAATATTTTATACTGCATGTAATATCGAGTATACTAGACTGTCTATTGACCTTTTAGAAGAAAGGTATCTCCTTCACGTTCATGGGGCAACCACTTAGCCTTTTCCTGAGCTTTTTGTGAATATTCCCTGAATTCCAGATATCAGTACAATTGATTTAGAGTGAACAGATTTTGCTTACGCATTGAAACATAGTTCTGTATGTAACTGCAATTATGGGTGCCAAACCACCTCCAATTAATTTTTAACATTTTTTTTATTTTTTAACTGCAGCAGCACAACTAGCTATGGGTGCCCAAAAGTAGCTAGAAACAATACCTTTACCTCTTTGAGCCTTTTGGAAGTGTTCAGCTTCTCAGTGCTCACCTTACAACATTTTTTTAAATACGTGTTTGTGTGCCCACTGCTCTTGCTCCTTGTACAGTGAAGAGGAGCACATGGCAAGAAGAGACAAGAAAGAAGCATAGCGAAAAAAATCGAAATAAGCGAGGACCTCTTTTGTATCGTACAATGTGTGTAACATTACTTTTGCGACAACATATAGACAAATTATCACGGCAATGCATCCATTGTAGAGTCATACACAGCTGAAACACCAGGACTAAATTTCAAGCTTGTGTTGGTTTAGGATACCTTTATAGTGGCAAGCTAATGATATCTGCATTTGTTGGGCACATATTAAAATGCAGTGAAATGTGATATGGTAATCTCATTTGGAATGCACGTCATGTGGCTTCATTGTATATGTGGCCACAAGTAACTCTGGTTGCAAAGCAATATGGCAGAGCCTAAACAGACGTCACCGACCACTCCAATCTGAACTTGCCTTTGCTACTTGCCCATTATCATCCCAGCAAAAAAAGAACAATTGAATCTGCTACAGATATGTGCTAGCTTATGCTAAGGACCAAGTATGAAGGGTGGTTTGTCATTATTGAGATCAGTTATTTGTTCAAGAACACTTGCTTTCAAACACAAATACATTGCTGTCGAAGCATCAAGACTCAAATATAAAGCAAAAAGTAGTGTCTCTTTAAAAATTACAGGCCACAAGGTGCAAGATAAATATTTGATATACTTGGGATGTAAGGCACGCACAAGAGGTGCTGCCATATTATACTTTTCCTTGTGTTGAAACCTGCTTGCTTTACTCACCCAACACACCTGTAAGGATGCCGTGAAAACACCAAGGAGCTGATGCAGCAAGATGGAACACATGTCCAGGGATTCCACCATTCCTAAGCAGCCCTACAGCCTCCACAGTCCTGCAACCATTAATATAAATATAGTTCTACCCAAAGTTCTTGGTTTACAGACACACATGCAAGACGCATAACCACTCTATAGGAAGTTTGCATGATAATGCGCTGGGTAGCAAAACGGATGCCAATATCAAGTATCCCGGCCTGCCACTTCTTTCTTTCCGTTCTTAATTAATCAATCCATGGTTATTAAATGTTCCCCCAATGTGAAGTGTACTGGCAGTCCGGTGAAGAATTGCAATGTATTTCCAACACAGTCCAATTTATGGCAAGTATGCATGCAATAGCGTTTTGTCAGCTGCTGAAGAAAACAGCAAGAAGTTTAGCTAAAACCTATGCTTTTTATAAGCACCATTCAATTTGATATAAAAGTTGTGAGCATTATGTGAAAAAACACGGATTCATGTTTAATCAATGATTACTTATAATGCACTAGTATGAATGCAACTAACTGATTATGAAACGATAATTTTTGCTAGAGAATTTAGAGTTATGAACACTATCGCACTTTCCAGCTGCATCTTGTCCAAAACAGCGGCAAGATAGGCTAGTTTCTGTAGGTGAGCAGTAATGAGCAGTGCAAAGTAACAACAAGAAACACCAGTAACAACAATATGGGGCAAGCACAGACTGCCAACTGTATAATTTATTGCACAAAAGTTCGCCTGAATATCAGTCAGACAACTCGTGCAAATGAAGGTCCAGTTGGGAATGAACAAGTTACGAAATCAACAATGCCTGCTTTCACTAACAGGACCCTCATTCACATAAAGTATGCAGCGATAGGCCCCTACCGAGGTACGTCACAGCATGAGGTCACTGGCACATGTAAAAGGTGTCGCTGGAAAAACACTCCCGCTGGTGGCTCAGCCCGGTACAGTCGTGCGGTGTTTGGGCAAGTTTTAATTTTCCAAAGCTTACACTTCACGTTACAATGTCGACATTAGCTGTAGTATGTGTCAGCGAACATCTAGCTGTGTGGTAAACTGTGTGGTAAAATATTTGCCACGCTGTCTGTTTATCTTGAAGAAGTGAACACACGTGGTGGCCTGTACGAGGAACAGCGGCATAGTCTTCAAAAATGAGCACTGTTGATTGCGGCATGTAGTGTGCATTGAAAGGTATTGAGAATATCGGTTCAACTGAGAATATTGTGTGTGGTGTGTGCAGTGTCAATAACAATGTGTCTTGTTTGCGAAGACGTTAGCACTCATGGCAGGGACCGGTCGATGAAAAAACTTGATTTGACATTTTAGTCAAGGTAAATATGCACTTGACGCGACGATATGCGAGTAGGTACATCTCGGTGTTTGCGCTGTGTGCAGATAAAAATTGCATGGTCACTGGGCTGGAAGATACCATATGCTGAAGCTGCATGTATGAATCGCCCCGACAAGTACGCAAGCCCAATAAAGGTATAACTCGTTTTATCGATGGCCTCATATGTCTTCATGTAATAAGCAGATATTCTTGTTTCACATATACTCAGTACCTTTACCGCTCGATATTCATGAAGTGACAATGCACACTACACGTTTGTGTGTTAGGTCCTAATGGAGCAATGTAAATATGCAAATAAGTTGTAGGTGTCAGATGCAGCGATGTAACAGCACAAAAGATTACCTATATATTAGGCTACAGGTTTAGAATCGCATACATCTCAGTGGTCTATCAGGAACGTCACAAACAACTTCCTTGCCAACCGGCCCTTGCACAGAGGGAGGGAATGGCTGGCACGGTGCTCGAAGCGACGTCACACTATTTGCAAACATAGAGAGGTTTCTTACTTAGGCAACAATTTGCACAATATATTTTTGAGATGCAAGACTGTACTCGTTCAGATTGATCATACTGATGTCTTTTGTTGTTACTTTGTGCTGTGAATCACGAGGCATTTAGTCACCATGATCTTTAAAAGCTAAATTCAGTGTTCTCTCTCATATTGCTGACAACTGTGTTGTTGCATAAATTGGGCAAAAAAGCAAAACAGAAAGGCTGTCACAATAAATACACCAACATGGATATTCTCCCGCCAACAAAAGGCGGCAATGGTCCTGTCATTACCCGTCATCCTTCTCTCATTGCCTTGTTTGGGCTGAAACAGCCAAACACCTGATGAGTTAGATGAGAAATATTAACGCATCCAATTTATAAGTGCTTACATCAGCAACTACACAACAGCGTGATAACCGCACCCCTGCCACACATCAGCAGCGAAACATATTTTGAACATGCTGGCAGTGTATTATTTTATAAAAAGCAACTCTGGCAGATTGCAAAATCTCACATTGTGCATGCAAGTTTTCTTCAAAGTCAGGCGTACAATGTAGGTGCTGGCCGGTACATTATTAGTTACAAGCAAAGGCGTCTTGCTGGTACACATGCAGATTGCACGAACACCTCTCTCTCTCTACTCTAGGTACACACATTATATCTTTTAACAAGCACACGCCACTGTTTAGGGGCATAATAACGCTCTACCGTGAACGCATGCTAATCAAACCAGGCTAGGTGAATCGAGCCAAGTTACAAATTGTATCGCCCGCGAACGTAAACAAAATGCTGCTTTGTATCAAATGGCACTGCAGGCTTCGTTTAATCAACAACGTAGCAAGCGCGGTGTGAGTCCTCCTCACTACATTGCACTTATGAAAAAATCAATCACCTTACACATGCATGTTGCCGCAGTTCTCTCGAATTAGCTCCAGTAAGGCCGCGCCGATGCGCCATGGCTCTGCTGGCGTTAGCATTGTCAAAGCAAATCGGCAACCGCACTCGCAAAGGCGCGTAAGGTTGCCGTTTCACGACGCCTCGTTCGAGTGCAGAAACACACACTTGCACTGAGTGGCATACTTGGTCTACATAAAAAAGTGTCCCCCATACCTTTACTTTCTTTCACACTGTCCTGAGGGAAGCGACCACAGGCGTCAGCTGTCACCTCGGAATCCTTCGAGCGCCCACCCAACCTGCCGATTCCTTGGACGACTCGCACTTGATCCGCATTCGAAACCCGCGGGAATGGGGCGCAATCTCAGCACATCACACGAATGAGGAACGGCGCTTCCTTGCGTAAATTTAACATTTCGTGCTCTCGTGTGTAGCAGCGCGAACACATGAGAGACGCATCGAAACGGCATGCCCACTAAAACAAAGAAGACAAACAACATGTGCCTTTAGCTGTGAATGGATTTGACTTGGATATCTGTATGAGGAAAATAAAAAAAACATCTGTCGCTGCTATAAACTGAAAAAAAATGTATGTTATCTGGCAAAATAACTTTAAAAGTAATAAACGGTTATTCAAAAAACAAGTTACAACTTAGAATATTTTTCAGGTCTTTGTTTTGTTTTTGTTCTAGCAGACGACAGCCTCCTACTGCTTCTACGACAGACGTAGTGCGGTTTCACGTTCGGTGCGTGTCGCCGACGCAAAGCTCTACAGTAGTGATATCAGAGTAATCAATTCTCAATGAATCATAGGATGGCTACAACGCAGTAACATTTTGACATAGTGCAGTACGCAATTTTTCAAGGTATGACATTTCTTTGCTCTGAAGCATATCGAAGCAAGCCAGCCGGCGCAATCCGCTGAGGTCGCCACTACGCGAGGCATGGTCGTGCGCAATAGCGTCGCGCCCCGCGCTCGATTGTTTATCAAGCGATGGAGCTACTAAGTGGAGTACAGCTAGATGCAGGGATTAATGGCGTATCACTCTAATTCCCTGTGGTGGCCGACTCAATCGCAAGAGAGCCCCGGGAAACAACCTTCAACTGCTCAAGCTTGTGTGTGGGTGTAAAAATACTTGTTTTCATCCGCGGCGGGGCAGCAATCTATAGTTCAAAGACATGCGAAAAGCATGTGACGTATATACAATCCAAAAACATATGCACACAACAATAGATACGATCGCATATCGTACACAAATATGCCAACACATAGCGTGTAAAAAGCGAATTTATATACATAGCTTAATCTCTCGACATTCTTCAGCGCGAATAGCTTAGCAAGCTAACGCACACAGTTCACATACGCGAGCACAACTTAGTGGCGCAGGTTCGAATCCCGCCAAGTCTAATTTTCTTTTTGTTTTTTTCCAACGTTTTTATTGTACTGCTATCTTTTCTAATGCCTCAGGTTCTAAAACAAAATAAAAGCAATATTGCGTTCAAGTACGTATGTGGGACTGTGTTTTTTGCGCAACAGTTATTAGTATTTTTATTTTCTTTATTAATTTTTTATTTATTTCATAATATAACAAAATTAAGGACTAAAGGGAACATTGGGTCTGCTTGATTGTGAAGAACTCGAGAAGTGAGAAAACTCAAACCAAAAAATTTATTTGAGAAAAAACTGAGCATTTCACAGCCAGACCAGTTTCTTCAAGGGTAGGCCCTAGGTATGCGCGAGACTTGCTATATGACTCATCTTAAGCTGTGGCTGTTGAGGGAAGGCAATATCACCGAGAAGCAGTTCCAAAATATATTTTGGTGGATGTTTTTTGATTCCTCCAAAATAAGGGCTGCACAGTTGTGATCGAGCCAAACCAAGAATTGGTGGCACGAAGTGAGACAGAAAATGAATAATGTTGATTGTTTGAAAAATTGCCCTTAATAAAAGGAAATGTTATGAGTGCTACGTAGCTTAACTCGCAGTAGGAATTTTATATATACATATAGATAGTTTAAAATGGACAATGTTGCACACACAGACATTGGTAAATTTCTTTGCAGCACATTTGAAGCTTCTATGTTGAACTGAAGCATCAAGAGAAGCTCATGCGTCCTCACTTCATTGCGCTTTACATAGCTTGTATGCGTCCATGCAGCCATGATATGATATATTTTAACGCATTTGTTTAACCTATAATCTTCTTATTCATTAAAGCTGGCCCATCAGTTGTGTCTTATGTAGCACTACAATTGAAGCGTAATCTGCATGGTGGTCTGAAACAATGCTTTTGAAAATCTCAAAACGACCCAGCTCTATACACGACCATCCGTGCATCAGTGATAAGCACCATTATGTGTTTTTTACATATTGGTTGTGCTCTCATACCTAATTATTTTTCTGACCACTCCCTCTGCCCCTACGTCGTTTCTGTCGTGAAGCTGTGGCAAGTTGTGTATAGCTGTATTTATATTGTAGGAGCACATACTATCAATAAAAAATTATTTTTAGGCTACATGCAATTAGTTTTCGTAGATTTTCATTTCTTTTTTCGGTGCTCAGGAGAGCTAAGCTCATGGTCGATATTTTAAAATGACATTTCTTTTTGTCAATGTTAATGAGAACAGTTTCATTAATATTGACAAGTTCATTCACATTGAATTTAGTTCTCATTATTATTGTTTCTACCAAAAAACGAGCCCTTGAAGTTATGCTTTTTTGCTTGATTTGCTTTCGTGTGACAGCATGCTAGTAAAATGACAGTTATTGTCATTCCTTGTGAATGACACATTTTTCGTGTGACAGACTTTAGCACGTGGTCATCTGCAGAAGTTGTATTCATTCTGAAAAAGGGCGAACAGCGGTGACTGACAACACAGACTAGCCTGCGTTATTCTTTTGAACTATATATGTCACTGTGCATTCATTTATAACGTTATAGAGCTCGGATTTCCTGCTGAAAATGTGACAACTTTAGAGTTTCCACATTTTTGCAACAATCGACATGCCTTTCATACACTATTGCACATTTTCGTAAGCACCTTACAAAATCTGTATATTTCTGTAAGACCTTACATTCTGCATTTTCCTTATGAAAGCTTCTGTACACTCCATACACTTTCCTTATCCTTCCATATCTTCCATCGTGAACTCTCCGTATGCTCCATAAGTTTCCCTATCTTTCCTTATCCTTCCATATACTCCATAAAAAGCCTTCCATATATGCCATACATTTTCCTTATCTTTCCGTATACTTCATAAAAAGCTTTCCGTATACGCCATACATTTTCCTTATCCTTCCATATACTCCATAAGAAGCTTTCCGTAAATGCCATACAACTTCCGTAAATTTCCATAAAACTCCATATTTTTTCCGTATGTAGCATAAGGAAATGTTACGGAGTCCATATATTTTCCGTAAGAATCCATACGGAACGTTTCAGTAGGGATATGCAAACATTTTTTACTTGAGGCCTGCTCTATAAAAAATTTATTTCACAAGGACACAAAAACGCTTTGGCCTGTTGTCATGGGTCCCGTTAATAGGGAGGCGATCGCCGGGCTAATTCCAAGGGCCGAAGTATCGGCCCCCAAACCGCACCACGTAAGCGTGGAAAATTTAGAAGTGGTCCTATTTGGCGCGCCAGCAGACGCCGGCTGTGGCCCAAAGAATAAGTCAGAGCTGAGAGTTGATAAACAAAACAAAATTATATTCTCAATTACGGCAGATCAAATCGATACACAAGTATGCACACTCGACAATAGTTGAATACAATATGGCACCAATCAAAAAACGTACTACACAGTACAATCAGCCACACTCGAAACAACGGTCACAGACAACAATACGCATTACAATGCAGTCACATGCATCGAACAACCAAGACACTTAAAGAATAAAGAGTTGGAAAACTTATTCAGTCCAAAGTTCTTGGAACAAAAGTCTGAATGATACTCTTCCGAGAATCACTCACTCAAAGTCCAGCGTTGTTGTCGTTCCGCTGCCTCCAAAGTTTCTCTTCCAGGAAACCTCGCGTCTTCAATTGGCCGCTCTCCAAGCACCAAACTTCTTCGCCGGTAAGACGTCGGCTTCCCACACGAAGCTGTTGCCACGCGTCTTCGCTCGCTAGCCGTAGACACACACTCTTGCCAGTAGCTCGAGTCTTCACCCTTCAGGTGGAAATCCTCTTCTTCTCCTCCTTTGTCACTGAGGACAAAAGTCTTCGCCGACTCGGCGGAACACCCTACACACTCTGGTGCATACTTTCTTCTTCTCCTGCTGTGTCACTAAGGACAAAACCTTCACCGACCAACGCGGCAGAATAACCCCACGCACACTGGCGCTAACTTCCTTCTTCTCCTGATCTCCCATCTCTTCTGCTCGGTTAAATACCTTCCGCGTGAGATTCCAGAAACTTCTCATCATTTCCTCAGCGCGATGCGCAGCGAAGGCTGGGAAAAGCGCGATACGGTACGAGGGCCGTCCGCGACAGAAGACGCAACTCTGCATCACCACGCCCCTTTCCATCTAGACCTTTCCAGGGCTTGGTCGGCCGCTGATGTGAGAAGGTTCGTCGGCGAACCTACGCTTCCGAGGGGTGGAGGGACGCGAACCCGGGCAGTCTTTGGATGCTTGTTTTCTTTTTTTTATCGTTGACCTCGAGGCGTCTCTCCGGAGCTTCGTCGCGGGAATTTGGCGGCGCGTCCTTTTTTGAGCGCTCGTTTTGTGACACCTGCAGGTTGAGCCAAAACAAATGAGATCTGATGAATAATAACATTAGTAATTAAATAACGAAAAAAGAATGCACTAGCACACGGGGCACCTTCGTATAGCAGCCATCTTGAGGCATTATTTTGCTCATTGAGGTTCATCGCATGCCTACTAATGTCAGTGCGGGGGCCAAGCTTGATCCGAATTCGCTTAAGTGTGCTTATGTAACTCTTAGTGAAATCACACCCAGCGTCAACGAGAGCCATTGTGATGATTTATAGGCTCAGATATGTGTCCTTGAGCATGAACTACACGTTTACCACTTTACGCATTCACCTAATGAGAAGTTTATTACATTTATGGTTTAAATGATCTGTAGGCTTTGATTTTAGAGCATTATTCCATCTTTGCACTCTATATGATTTCTGAACAACCAACAAAATACTGCATATCAAGCTAATGTTACGATGCAGACAAAACTGTCAGTTAAGGTTCTGCTTTCATATGAGGTTGGTGGTATAACAATTCTCCTTGCATCTTTTGTAAGAAACTGCACTGACGGAAGTTTTGTGTAGCAATATGGTGGGCGATAAATTGCAGATTTAACATTATGATAACCGAAAATTGACATATAGAAAAATATTCGGCTTTTTCACTTGGCCTCGTACCGTAAACAAAACACACAATTTTTTGTTAGGCCCGCAAAAGTATTCGTCCCTTACTTCTCTTCTCCCATCATTTAGCATTCAAGCCCAAGCACTATTCTGTGTTCCTTAATATTGTTGCTTTGTTTTTTATAGTTTTTAAACTATTCTAGTAATTAGTAGTGTCACATGTGAAAGTAACGCGCCGTGAGGAAGAACTTTTACAGAGAAGCCTAAATTGAAGATGGGAAACTAAGATCGATTGTCGGTAATTGTCATCACTGTGTTGGGGAGCACATGTGCATCAAGGCAAGGTCAGAAATCAGAGCAACATGACCACCATCTGCTACTGTTGGCGATGACAAAAGCTGGACTTGAACTGCGACTTGCAGCGAAAGTTCTTTCTATATGAAAACAAGAAATTGCGTGACTTTGCTAAGGAGCACCGCAGAGGAAATGAGCGGTTTACTGCGCGGTACAACAGACTACACATAAAGAGCAGCATTTTTCGCTATGACGCTGTTTTAGATCGTGTCACCGGTGTCGATGCTCGAGCAGAGCGAACCACGAAGTGACATTATGAAAAACAAGGCAAAAAAGCTGCCAGTTCAGCTCCAATTTGCTTGCTCTTGGCAAATTTCCACAGTATATTTCATAACCTTGATATCCCAAAAACCAATATGCACACTTATTCAACCGACATCTTCGTCGGAACTAAAACTTGGCTTTCCGACGGCATCACAGGTAGCGAGCTAGTGTTCCAATCGAATTTTGTGCTCTTTCGTCGAGATAGGATCGGATCTAGAAAAGCAGATGTCGTCCCCCCCCCTGCCATAGCAGTAAAACAGAAATTTCAGCCACCACTCCTAAAAATTGAGTCACTCTGAAATTAATTGGATATCTCTTGATTTCTGTCATGTTCATTGCATCATATGTGTTTGTTAGCGACCGCCAGATAGTCGACCTGACTTCATTGATTGTTTTAAAGAATCTACTGAACAGGTCATGAGGTTTCACGACTTTTTTATTATACGCGATGGTTTTAACTACGCAGGTATAGACTGGAAGACGTTATCAATCACTACTCAGAATTATCGCATGGGGCACCTATGTCTTCTTCAGTGCCTTCACTATAATTATCTCACTCATGTAATGCTTGAGTCCACTCGCAGTAGTCATGCATGGGAGCTCATCTTGACTAACGACCCGGATTCGGCACGCGCTTATGTCTTGGAAGAGATGAGTGATTACAGAGCCGTACATTGTTCGTTCGCTGTTCCACGGATTGACAAAAGAAAAATATTAAAAGAGATACTTCACTAGGCGAAGCTAGACACAAACAAAAATTAATTGTATGTTACTACAATTTTTCGTTATATTTCAGTCAAACTTGGCAAGACGTACTACAAATGAGAACTGGTGCATATTCCCCAATCACCTTTGACAAATAACAAATTCATTTGTGCCCAGACTCACGATAAGCACATGTGTGTGTGATTCATTGTTCACTCACAATGTGAAGATGTGCATCAACAAGAAAAAAGGGCATATCAAAAAGCAAGTCAGGTATATAAGCCAGATGAATGGCAGAAATATAAATAAATCTCTAAACAAACAAAAAAATCAAACAAAAATAAATACTTAAACAGCACTCTATCAAATTTGCTAAAAACAGATCCTAATAAGTTTCGAAATACAGGTAATTCTATACAAAATTAGTTGGTGCCACCTATTCTAAATGCCGACGGCAACATGCTATCTCTAGATGAGTGTGCCAAGCAATTTAAAGAGCACTTTGCCGGAGTTTATACAGATTAAGATCCTAATAATAGTTCCTTGATCCTTTTGCAACAATATACTTTGTTCAGGTTCCCATCAATCATCATAACCACCAACAGTGTTAAACGCACTATTGACCGCATTCCATTCAAGACCAGTCCAGGTCCGGATGGCAACCAGCGCTTAGCTTTTAAAAAATAACCAGTCACTTCGCAGGAGTTATGCTTTCTTTACCATTCCAATACTCACTCGACTCTGTATGTGTACCCGAAGACTAGGAAATAGTTCATGTTCTGCCTATACCTAAGACTGGTGATCATACTGTCTTCAAATATATTACTGACCTATATTATATTACTGACCTCCATTAGTCGCAAACTGCTTGAACACATAATCAACACACACATAATGGCGTATATCAATCAAAATAATTTACTCATAAACAATCAGCATTGCTTTGAGCCGAAACTCATGTGAAACGAAGCTCTAATCACAGGTAGCAGTCAGCATGGCCTTCAACCGAAACTCGTGTGAAACGCTGCTCTATGCATGAGTAACAGACATTCACACCTTATTTCACCTGTCCCATTCTGTTGACGGAATTTTTATTGATTTTTCTAGGGCCTTTCACCGTGTACCTCACGAATGACTAACACTAAAGATAGGTAATCTTGAACTCGACAGCGAAACAACACGATGCCTTGAGTAATTTCTAGAGCATCGTTCCCAGGTGGTTAAATTAAATGATAACATCTCCAGTCCAACACTTGCAAGTCTGGTGTTCCTCAAGGTACAGTAATAGGTCCGCTTTTTTCCTACTTATAATAATGACATAGCTATAATTGTTAATTCAACAGTTCGCATTTTCACAGACGATTGCGTTACGCACAGAGAAATAGCTGGTGACCATATGCACAGTCCCTGCAAAGTGACCATATGCACAGTCCCAAAAGTCTGGGGGCAGTCTCGTAAGATTGAAAGAAGGGTAGTGGAGGCCAACTGTTTGATGAAGGGTATGGGCCGGCAACTCGGATACAGCGTAATAACCAAGACGGGTACGAGCCCGGCACTCGCCCCTTTGCACAGGATGACATTCACTACAGTGGTGCGATGGGAAGGAGGGTCGGTAATAGAAAGGGTTGTCAAGGCCCAGCTTTTTCAGGGGGACCGAGCGCCCTCAGGCCAACAGTGTAGCCAAAGACGGTTCTAAAGGGGCACAAATATTTCAGCCACACGGAGTCCGTGGGAGAAGAAATCGATGTAAGCACAAGGGCCAAGCTAAGTCAGACGTAGGCTATATTAACATGCAGGGTGGCAGAAATAGGTTAAACTGGGAAGAGATAGAATTGCTGTTGAGGCAGGAGGAGCTGATGGTATGTAGGGTTGTGGAAACACATGTTCGAGGCATGGAGCAACCACCTTGCAATCTGGACTACGTACGGGAATATTGCACCAGAAACGAAGGCAGCAAAAAGGGGGGTGGAATTGGTGCATTCATACAAAAAGTATGGGTTGGCAATGAGTCAAGCACGGATGCATGGAACATTTATGGTTAAAAAGGAAAGTAGCTGGGCAGATGACACTCCTTGGTTTGGTGTACTTGTGGACGAGAGCAAAGGCCAGAGAGGAAAACCAGCCATTGGTGGAGCGTATATCAAAGGACATTGAGGAATTAGGAGGAGAGTGCGAGATAATTATACTAGGAGATATGAATGCGCACATAGACGATATTGATGGGTTTACTGACCCAACAGGCAAATTGATCATGGCTATGTGTGAAAGGCATTAATTGATCATTTGCAACAATACTGAAAAGTGTGAAGGGCAAATAAAATGGGAGGTAGGAAGTCTTCAGTCAACGATAAATTATGCACTGATGTCGCATAGGATGCATGAAAGGCTCTGGGGAATGCACATAGATGAATGTGGCTCCAGAAGTCTGGGTAGGGGTCACAAACGTATCAAGCTAAGTTTTGGAAGAGCAGAGAAATAGGGAAGCAGACAACATGAGCAACTGCAGGAAAATTTTTATTCGGAAAGGCAAATAGAAATAGCTACGTAACTAATCGAGAAAGTAATCACTGATGATAATAAAACAGTGTGGACATACACGAATCTAATACGACTGTTTAAGCTACAGCTTGATAAGGCACGTGAAAAGTCACCCTGGAAAAAAGACACGAACCCAAGAGTTGGTGGATGAGGAAGTTAAGAGAGCCATAGCAAAACGTCAGGGAGCCTCTAGGGAACACAGAGATGCTAGGCAGCAAGGTGAACTGACAGACGATGTTGAAAGAAAATGGGACATTTTTCTAAGCTTCGGAAGGAAAACATCTCTTCTGATCAACTAAAAGATTAGAAGAAACGGGGCTCAGTGGCTGGCAGAAGTACCTAAAAAGGATAGAAAGGCAGCTGCAAAACTTTGGAACCATCTAAACTCTCTGAGAAAGGAGACAAGCCTTGAGCAGAGGTTTATAACTACAGCTCAAGGTTCTAGGCTAGAAGGCGCGAAGCTATTGAATATATAAGAACAGGCTTGACAGTAAAATTTCAACAAAGAAGTGCCTTATGCACCACAATAGACAAGGATGGATCAAGTGGAGCAATGGCCCCATTTTCACAACGAGAATGGGAAAGGACTGAGAAGAGGGTTCCAATTTGTACGTCAACATGCCCAGATGGCATTCTAATTATGCTGATAAAGACATTGGGTCCAAAGTCTGAACAGACTTTGAGAGAGGCAGTAAGTAGAACAATAATCAATGGTGAAGTCACCGATTGATGGAAGCTCAGCAGGATGAGCATGATATATAAAGGAAAGGAGTACAAAGCTGACATAAACAACTACCGTCATATAACAGTGACATCAGTGGTCTACAGGCTGGCGATGCAGATTAGAAAGGAAAGACTGCAGGCATGGATAGAAGATGAGAGGTGCTGGGGGAACTGCAGAGTGGGTTTCGGAAACACAGGAGGTTGGAAGACAATCTGTTCTCACTGACGCAGTGCATCGAAATAGCAGAAAAGGAACTAAGGCCCCTGTGGCTAGAATTTTTGGATATCAAGGAAGCGTACGGTAGCGTGGTTCAAGATGCCTTGGGGGCATACTGGACACACTAGGTGTGGAATATGAGGTCAATAATTTTTGAATGGATATCTCTAAAGGTAAGAAGGTAGGTATAAAGTGGGGCAAACAGGTATCCAAGCCTGCAGAGGTCAAACGGGGGCTTAGGCAGGGGTTTCCTTTGTCACCTTTGTTATTCATGACGTACCTACAAGGATTAGAAGCCAAATTAGAGGAAAGTGGACTTGGCTTCAACCTCTTTTTCGTCAAACAAGGAAAACTCATTGATCAGGCACTACCAGCATTAATGTAGTCAGATGATAGAGTGCCAATGGCAGATGACAAGGAAGATTTGCAGAGATTGATGGACGTCTGCGGTAATGAGGGAGACGGGTTAGGTTTCAAATACTGTAAAGAAAAATCAGCAGTCAGAATTTTTATTGATAATGAAGGTTTCGAGCCTAGGATACAGGAAGTCGCGCTAGAGATAACAAATAAATACAAATATCTGGGCATACGGATAACCAACGGGACCGTGTACCTAAGGGAACACGACATATACGCGAACACTAAAGCTAACAGAAATGCTGCAGTGATGAAAAATAAAGTACTGTGTAATTACAATAGGTATGATGTTGTGAGAGGATTTTGGAAAGGGGTCATGGTTTCTGGTCTGATGTTCGGCAATGCGGTCTTGTGCATGAGATCAGAAGTTCAAGCAAGATTAGAAATTGAGCAACGTGGAATATTTAGGCTTGCTTTAGGAGCTCACGGGAATAGACCAAATCAGGGAGTACAAGGTGATATGGGATTGACATCATTTGAGGGCACGGAAGGTAGCAGCAAGATAAAAGTTGAGAAGCGTTTTAGGGAAACGGGGGAGGAGCGTTGGGCTTGGAAGTTTTTCAGCTATTTGTACATGAAGAGTGTCGATACAAAATTGAGGAAGCGAACTAGGAAATTCACTGATAAATACTTAGAAAACAGCAGGTGGCCAAACTAAAAAGAACTATCGGTTGAGAAGAAAGTGAAGGAAACGGAGACTGACATGTGGAGAGTTGTCATCATTAAGAAGTCCGCAATGGAGATCTTTCAAACTTTTAAGCAGGAAATTGCCAAGAAAAGTGTCGATGATATTACTCTGGATAGTTCTCTACTGTTTTAGGCCAGGACAGGTGTATTGCGAATTAAGACATATCGGGCCAAATACGAAAGGGTAGACACGGTATGCAGCGCATGCGAAGAGGAGGAGGAAACTGCCAAACACTTGATAATGTTGTGGAAAGAGCTTCACCTTACCACTCAGAATGATGGCGCACAGTTTTTTAAAGAACTCGGGTTTAAAGACAGGGAGGGAAAAATAGGCTTTCAGTGGGTAGAATTACCTTAAAGGAGGTTATCTGATTGGTGGCTAAATTCAAGGAACGAGTCAAAGTTAAACCATTCACTGCAAAGTACTTGTCCTATACTTCACGATTTAAAGAGAAAAAAGATAAATCTAGTTGGTAGCTCACTGTGTATTATGGCTAGGCGGCGTTTGCCACCGCCCGATCTAAAGGGTTCAGCCACATCAATCCATCCATATATCCAGCAACGGTGCTGGATTTTAATGTTGCGCCCCGGTGGCCGCGTTTTACGTCGTCTTACGTCTCCCACCTCTCCCACTACAAGGCCCTGCCGTGGTTGCAACTCTTTATGGGGACGCTGGCAAAAAGAAAAAGCAAGCGGTTGCAGCTGACGTGTCCAGCATGCCAAGAGCATTCTCGTCTCCACGCGCATCACGAGCCACGCGGCTGTCTTCTTCTGTCGCGTCTGCCATGGTGCTACAACCCCAAGTTAATGAGTGGTCCAGACAGCATCACACAGAGGCGACTGGAGAGATAAATAATTAAATCAACGGCAATTGTGTTTGCAGTACGCAAAGAAATGCTTCACGTTTAATAAATAAAATCCTCTTACAATTTGTCCTGTTGGGGTTTTCTTCACCGTGGCCGTAAATAAATGATTCAAATATACAGTTGTTCGGTTATGCCCCATTCGATTTCTTAATAAAAAATTGTGAATATTTGCACACCACCAATGTTTACAGAGCTCTCTGCAAACGAACCTTGTTCTTGATGAGCGCGGAAGAGTGAACGCTTTTCTAACAACCCCACCTGCCCCAAGTTATTGAATCAAGCAGCAAACGCTTTTCTTTTTCTTTATATGCATGCTCGGCGTAGTTGCGCGAAAAAAACACCATTTGATAGTTGTTTAAACCAAAGTAAATATTAAATGTAAAATAGCAGACCTGCCAGTAATTTCATTGTAATCCCGGAATAAGCCTAGAAATGCTTGAAGAAGTTATTTAGCTTGTTTAGCTCCTTGCTGAATTTTTTATCTACTTCCAGCTGCTTTTACGCTGCCATCTAGCCATATTTGCTCTCCGGCAATTGGCAACGCTGATATATGCATAGACGGGGCCTGACGGCATGGACAAATCAGCTGATAAACGAAGAAGCCAACTAAAGAAATCGGCCGAGTGTCCATATATTTGCTGTCCTAATAGAATGCCATCTTCAGTCCACAGATTGTTGGCAATATTATATTTGTCCCATCCTTCCCACGTGAATCTTAATTTTTTTCCCTTGTGTAGGTTTCGTTCATGCTGTGCAGTTCATAGTGGCAAGATTTTTTTTACCTGGTATCGTGTGTTAAATGTATACTTATGTAACTTACTCAAAAATCTCCACTTTGCTATTATATACGGTTGTTCAGTTATGCCCTATTTCAATTTTTTGTTTAAAAAGTTTCGAATATTCACACACCCCTAATGTTTACAGAGCTCTGTGCACACGCATCTTGTTTATTATTAGTGCAGTAGATTGGACGCAGAGGTTTTAGGGCCGGTCAAGTGGTTATGAGTCGTCCATAATGAATTGAATGGGGCAGTGTTAGGACAAATACATGAACGAGAACGCTGCCCTATTCAAGTTGTTATGAACCCTATTCCACAAGCCCACCTTTAGGTAGAGCCGCATTGTCCCCATTTGCCCTTTGCAAATCTGTATTCGATGTTTTGTGGAAAATAAAGCATAATATATACATAACTATACATATATACATATATTAGGCACGCAATTTGATGACTGTCTCCGTATCCGGCTAAATTGGGGTGCTGGAGCACAGTACAGTGCTGATGAACAAGTATCCATGGTGCAATAGGGGCGGTTCAGTGCGCAATGAAGCAGGTAAACAAGTTTGGTGCACAATGGTGTAAATGGTGCAGCTGTTCCACCCTTGATCGAGGAAGAAAACGTGCATGCGGAGAAAAGTGTCGCTACTTTAGAGACACTACAGGAGCAGGCTCATGACGCCATTTGCCCAGGTGATTGCTTTGACCAGGTTCAAGTTGTTGATTCGGACGCTGCCTTTTTTTCTTAAATTGACAAGCAAACGTACGTGATGACGCACACGTAAAAATTCAAAAAGAAAAAAAACGCTTTAACAGAAATAACGACCTCGGTAACCTTATTCTAGGAGTCATCGTGCACGTCTGCGTGCTCCGACAAAACATGGCGATTCAGCCAGACTTGTTGCCTACACGAGTACGATTCGATTGTAGCACTAGACTGCTTCACTGTAAATAGGTCACCAACCCAACAACGAAAAACTGTGCCGTCGCAAGCACGAGCGGTAGCATATCCCACGAAAAGCCAACGAGAAGTGAAATGCTTTGTGGCGCCCAAGCACGAGGTCACGCCGCACAAGAGATATGCTATTAAAACCAGAACTTGCACAAATGTGCTTTTTAATAATTAAATGTACCTTGCAGTGGCGGAGATACTCACTGGCACAACTATTGTGGTACCAAAAAAGCAACTAGCTATCGTGGCAGAAAGAAAATGCTGCCAACACAGGCTGACAGACAATTGACCTTAATTTTCCCCCAAGAATGTTACTTTATTTGGCACAAAAAATCAAGAATGTACAAAACTTCCATTCTTGTTTCACTGAAAAAACTGAAGAAAAAAAGAACACTTTGGTGGCTGCAAGGCTGCTGCAGACTCGACCGGGCCACGATGTTTTTTAAATCACTGGTGGCGAGGCTCAGTTCAAGGAAGGATAGAAATCAAGGTCTGACAGATGGCGTCATGCATACATCTGATTTGCCACTTAGCCGTAGTCAGAAGGTCCCTGTAAAGAAAAAGCCACCACAACAAGAGCTGCATATAATTGTTTCTAAAACACTACTTGCATTTGATAGGGCTCTTATACCCAGTCACCTAATCATTTTGATGTTCCAGCTACTGCTCAAAGAGACACTAAATTCAAGTAACGATTCATGTCAGAGTGAAATCTCAATGTATGACAACGTCTAAAAGGACATTAATAGTAACAGCAGTGCCCAACTTACCGAGAAATTAAGGCAAATGCACAAGAACAAATGCTTCACAGTAGCACTTTTGCAAAAAGATACCCGTGATGCCAGACAAACTGCCTACACTTATTCACTAGTAATCGATCTAGCTGCACTAAGTAAAGAGCCTTCCGTACATCAAGAGCTGTAAAAGAATGCTGTTCGTTCGTTTTTCTTCGATTCGTGTAAAAAACAACTGCCAGACATTACTATGAGAAATGGCCCAAGTGCTTCAAAAATTCAATTTTCGCCTGGTTAAACTGGACTGGTCGTGCCATCTAGCAGGACCCAGTGAAACCAAGCGTGCCTCAATCTTGTAGGTTATGGCTAAAAATTGTTCATTGGCCGTTTTTGCTGCCGTGGCTCCCGCTACTTTTCCTCTGCTGCTGCTATAATGTCGGCGAGCGCGAATGAAAGCTGGGCAACGTTGTGCATGGCAACAGTGACTTGAGATGTGCCACTGAGGTAGGTAATTTGAAGAGTGCTAACCAAATGCAGACCACAAAAACACAATTTTATTTCAAAATGATTACTTCCTTGACAGATAACTATGAGGTTTCTGGAGCACTATAATTCAACAATCATTGTCAAGTAAAGAGTTACCTTTAGTGAAATCCCTAAAGACTGACGCCGTGTTTACGTTCACTGTTCGTAATAAACGTGCTGTGTAACAGCATCGGCACAAATAAGAGAACACTCTTTGGTGTCGCGTCAAAATGAGACAGTCCTTGTACCTTGTGATTGCAGGCAGAGAGGAACCAGTTTTCTGTATGATCAAGCTTCAAAGCTGCAATAATAGTATCTGGGGTTGAACGCCCCAAAACAACGATATGATTATGAGAGGCGCCCTTCTTGAAGGCTCCGAAAATTTCAAAAATGTGGTGTTCTTTACCAAGCACTCACATCACAGAGCACACGGGCCTCTACCGTTTCAACTCCATGGAAATACGACCGCAGCGGCTGGGATCAAATTTGCGACCCTTGGGCCAGCAGCCTACTATCGTTACCGCTACACAACGGCGACGGCCACTTCAAAGCTGCATCCTTCTGTTTCATTACAATACTATGCTTACTACATAAAAATCAGATGTTTGTGGCAGCTCATGCGTGTTATCGATTCTTAACAACCGGCTGATGGAGCGTGTTTCTAGCCTGTTTCAGATTAGAGAGTAGGTAGCCTTTGGTCGGATAATCTGCAAGGATTGCTTCCCCATTCATATTTTTGAAGCATTCATGTGCTATGATGGCTCAAATGGCCTACATTCTCCCTTTATGTACCTAAGTTTACGATCCATGAAGAGCAAATTTTCCTAGAAGCTGCTCCTTATTCAGAAAAAAAAACTGTATTCACATGCATGTAACATGCTTGTGTGGTGCTTTGCGTATGGTACTGAACGAAATAATGCTGTTCCAGTAAACGAGGTACTTTCGATAATACGTGAACTGGTTACGCACTAAGATGGTTTGACAGGCGTTCAATCGGTGAAGTCAAACTACCTCGCTGCAACAGGTTGAAATTATAAGGTGTTAGTAGGCCCCAAAGCAAAGAAGCGTAAACACAAATATGCGAACCATGGCATGCATATATCACGCGATCACCGCTTGAAAACCTTGATGATGCGATTGCACAATTCAAGTGCCCTGTCACGTCCAACTTTGCTCGTGATCAAGATAAACATAAGTTCAGATGAGGTAACTAAATCAAGCTATTGCAGGTGCACTTTAATTTTTTTTTTGCTTACATTCTTGTAACGTTATAGCCCACGTTGCTGGGATTACGAGCGGTGATGATGCAAGTGTGCCATCTGTACCGCTTTCTGTATTCGATTGATTCTAGTGAAGATTCCTGGTCACATTTACGACAATGCTAGTCAAGCAGCCGACACAACCTACTGAATAAGTGAACATGTATTTTGCATTTATTTTACGTATAACGTTACTTTGCATACAATTCGGAATGCTGATATTACAGTACATTAATAATGTTTCTTGCTTGTTGAAGACACTACAACAATTGTATGGCAACACTTGTTTCAAAGAAAGTGATTACTGAGCGACTGCATAGAAACAAAGTGCGGCTGGGGCTATACAGTTAATTTCACAATATTTATAGCATGTAGCCAAGAAAATGGCTGTCTGGTTTTATCCCATGTAACCATACGGGTAATCCCGATGCACACACCTCTGGAGTCGGTGGTGTGTAAAAGATTTCGCTCGCGACCCCATCACTGGCGCTATCACAGTTCAGTGCGCAACATCTCGTAAGGGCTGCCGAAATGTGTTTTCACATATTCTGTTCATTTGATGTGCATTGTGAATAGCACCATGGGTTCCAAATTACCCTCTACTGTCGTTACGAAGATCATGGTGCCAGTGGCTTCCACCGGTGTGCTCGACACTTCGAACTCCATAGTATTTTAAGTTGCAGCCACCGTGTTGTCAAGTCTTTACTTAGAAGGTAATTGACTCTGGCATGTATTATATTTCACACTGTGTGTTGAGAAACGCGTGTGCGGAGTATTATTGAAAGAAAACAAGTTTGAAACGTCCAGCACTTCGTTTGCTGAGGTGTGAAGAAGTGCACGTACAGCTTTGTGAACACTAACCAAGTACTGTGCCTGCTGAGTTGACGAGCGTGCAAATACTTGCACGAGCCATGGTTCGCATTCAGGAGAAACGAAACAAAAAAGCCGAGTTCACGTACTGCACTGACACATTTACTTTTGTAAAAGGGGAGGGTGTATCTTTCTATAATGGCATATTCTCACTGACTGCGTGTGTGACCGGCACCTATGGAATTGTAGTTATTTCTTTACCCACAAGTAGTACAGAAACACCTGTTGCTCAGTAGGGCCAAACGTTGCGCACGAATGAAGCACGTGCTACTTATGCGAGTGAAAGGAGTATATAAACACAGTCGCTCACTCTCAGCAAGGTCATGCGAGCGGCTGCGCTCTTCAGAGGCTTGTGCATCAGAAGCATCTCACACGAACGCAAAAGTGGCACAGGTATAGAGCAAGCTGACACTCCAGCTTCATGTCCTATGTAGTTTAGCTTCGATGGACGACTAGAAAAGAAGAAGTGGTGTTCTTAAGAGTGAAACCATCAACCATCTAACACTGAGACGTGACGTCAGTGTACAAACTCTATTATTGTTTTGCACGACAAAATTGCTGCTTTATTGCGCCTCCAAACAAAAGCCACTTGGTTGTATTTACGTGCTGAAGCGTGATCAGTGAGGCACAAGACTAAAGTTAAAGCACATTTACAAGCTGATTATGTCACCATAGATCTAATTATTTCAAACGAAACATTTATTTTTTTCATATATACTCTCACAGCTAATGGTCAACAACGAAAAATTAGCCGATAGGCTTAGTTAACTAAAAAGCCACAAAATGTCGAAAGAAAAAAAAACAGAGCAGCAGAAACAGAGAGCAGAGATGTGGCACTAAACACTGACCTTTATTTCGGAAAAACCAAGATCCGTATAATGTATGCGCAGCTGACAAACCAAAAAACCAAGCAAGCTAATCTAAGCAAATAACTTCTGCGCTAGAAACATTCTCTCCTAGTGAGATAAACTGAAGCTGCACCAAGACATTTGTCTTGACCCAATCTCCAGATATAAAATGCCTTAATACTTTCCCATTCACTCTGCATTTTGCCTTACCTAAAATTGTCACCTTATCAAAGAAAGGTGTACACCCCAACGTCTTGCAGTAATGGCAAGTTACCACCAGTGTCTGAGGGTAGAAGATTTTCATGCTCCCCCAGCCGGACACACTCATCAACTAGATTGTCCAACGTAAAACGTCTCAACTTAACAGAATGCCATACACCACACATATCCTACACGCGCAGTCTTTCCTCACATATTTTATGTCACACACACTGCTTATCGTGTCGAGCTGCACAACCCTTATGCAAAGACCCGTGGGTTTGCTGGGTGCAGAGCAGACCAGTTTGACGTCGATCCTGGCGACAACTGTGCGAAACGAAAAGTAGACCCGGACTTGATCGTCTGGCTTCATCCAAGATGAATGGAACAACTGAGCTCGTGCTCACCGCCCCTTTTTTCTAGTTCATTTGCAACACACCCCCGCGTCTGCCAAACTCGCGGCAATGTTCTGGTGCACAGAGGCAGAAGCTCAGGCGGACATGTGCGAACAAGATGCCAACGAGTGAAGGGGGGAGGTGCTACGCGAAAACAATGAAGTGCTTCCCAATGACGATGAAGCTTGGGGAGGCACCGGCTTGTCTTATGGAGGGAGCCGTCCATTCAAGCTATAGTGGTGTTGTTTGATATCTTTAATGTTTCGTCTCGATACCCGGTGCGCTTGCTTCCCTGCTTAGTGCTGCAGGTCACGTCGACACGATGCCACAACTCACGCTGGTGGCTTTTGCGCTTCTTGCGTCGCTTCCCAATGAGCCTTGAAACTCCCTCGGACATGCGGCAGATGTCCATGGGACATCCGAAGGATACTAATGTCGGATTGAATTTTTACATTCACTTGGCTTTCTCTAGCAGACGTCCCCGGGACATAACGAAAAGAACGTATTGTAAATTATATATATATATATATATATATATATATATATATATATATATATATATATATACGCACACATCGCGTCCTGCATCGTCTACATTGCATTTGGTATTTGTTGTTTGATATAAAGCCATATCAGTCCCAATATATTCTCGCGTGTATATCAACAATTGTATATTTTTATTTTATAATATATGAATCTTTTGTGGTGGTTATAACTTCTGCTGTTCATTTGTTTTTTCAGAATTGTGTTTAACGTGTACCTTCAATAGAAGTTTCAAAGTTCGCGCGTTTAAAGTTCCACGTTTCTTTCTTTTTTACAAAAATAAAATTATATACACTTTACGTATTTACGCAGTTTATACGCACACATATTTTACATATTTCAATGTAATAACAAAGCTTTTAGTCAGCATTAAGAAAGTAAGATGCGCGAATTCAGTGTGCGTCTGCGCAGCTGTAACCACTTTACTTGTTTGGACGTGTTCGACTTACGCCCACCTAGTTCTTGTAGTATGATGAGTCTGACTTTAGCCTGCTCTTGTACATTTAGAAAGTTTTCTGATTAGCATCGTTATCCTTGGGCTGGTGTTGGCATTTCATGCCAAGCCTCTGCAGGTGCTGCTTTAATATGCTCCGCTTGATCACTTCGAGTGTCAGCTGGTTCTCATCGTGTGCCTGGCTCGCAAGTGCTTCCAAGCTGAATGAAGACTCCGTAATCCACGACGATTGCTCTTCCTCGCTCAACGAGGAAATGATGATGCTGATGAATCCTGGTTCCTTTGGGTGGCGACTTCGTCAAAGATGAGAATCTCGGCAACATTCAAGGGCAGCAGAGGTTCGTCCACGTGTTCTGTTGCTTGTAGTACATTGTTGGTGTCCATTACGGCAGCTCGATCGACAGCGTGCAAAGAGCTTACGCTTACGCGTTCGAGGTTCTCAGACATGGCGGCGTATTTGGTGGCATAATTGTAGGAGTCTCCCGACAGCTTGTCGATCACACTATGTCCCGCTTTGCGAGAGTCCTTTTTTGTGTTGAATCCCTGCATGATGCGCATGGCGTAGTTCTAGATATGTGCAAAGCGGCACTCATACATCAAGCGCAGGCATGAGGCACTATCTCTTTGTCGTATTTGGGGGCGTCGTAAATGGTCATGGGGTCCATGTACTCGGTTGAGTGAAGCTCCTAGCAGCGCTCTGCTCACCGTACCAATCATCGACTTGCTTGGACTGGGTAAAGACGCTACCGCCAGGATCGGCTTTGAAGAGCATGTAGAATAAGGAGTATGGTTCCGCGCGTTGTACCTGAAGCTCACAGTGAGCAAACAATGAAGAGTATATTATTTCTACTACAACTTGCAGCAGCTGTCTGACTTCGGTAGTTCACAACCAAATTCAGAACAACCGCAGTATAAATTGCCAGCGACTAAATAAGGGTGTCTACCAATTTGATATTCCTTAATTCCTTGACTTCTCCAGGTTTTCAATGATGACTAAAAGCAAAATCCATGACCGCCACGTCTGCTTGGAAAACTCTGTACATGGGAAACAAACCCTAAAGTGCTAAAAAAGTCAGGCGCTCCATATAAATAAGTGAACATATTTACCAGACGCACTCAGAATGTTCCGAGCTCGTGCGGTAAATGCAAAAAAATAAGTACACAGTGGACTCATAATAAAAGAAACTCGGTTAAACAAAAAAGCCGCATAAACGAAACTATCTAGGCACATTTGTTTGGTCTCATGCATATTTAGTGATAAGAAGTTTCAGGTAATCAGAACTTTTTTTCACTTACAATGTTGAATGAAACTAAAACAGGCAAAATTTAAGAACGGCAGAAACGGCCACGACAGTCTAAAAACAATGAAACAAATACCAAAGCTAGCCGAGCAAATCCAGTGATTTCACATGTCCACGCACACCGAGCAGCAATCGACCTCTCGTTATGGTGGCTAGAAGGGAAGTTGTCAGCATCGTGTCAGCCATGCCTTCAAAGAAGGCGTGCTAGTATTTCATTCCGCAGCGAGCTGGCCCGCAGGTCGGTTCTGAGATTGGTCGAGAGCACCCACCAGCCGCTAGCACGGCACAATTAGTCACTTGCTCGTGTTCTCACAACGTCTGCGGTGTGCCTATTTCAATGTTCGGGACAATACGCACCAATGTGACCATGCCACAGTGATGTGTAAACAGCAAAGAAACTGCTTTGCACATGAATGCAATGTGGGGTAGGTTTCGGCCAACAAACAAGGGAAGAAAGCGTCCTTCTTAGCTGCTCTCATTGTCGATGAACGGCGCAAGACCTGTCAGAGTGAGATTCTTCGCGCTGACAAGCCACCGGAAAAGAACTGCATCGTGTGCGAGGCTCAATTCGACAAAATATCGATCGTTCAAAGCTACAATAGCCATGTGGGACATTGCTATGGCACTGGCTTTACCAAGGCTACTTCTGCATTTGTCGCTATAATCATAGACCTCATAGATGTCATGACATTAGGATACTCAAAGCGAGGTTTAAAAGCAGAAAGTTAAGAAATAGCAAGCAGCTTTTTGGAGTTCTTAGCAACTTGGGAAAAAGCTGTAGCAAAGCAGGGTGGGTTCCTGCACGAATCTATTGCCGAAGGACACCATGCACACTTTCTATCCTGCACTCTATCACGAAAACCTTGGGCTATAAGTATTTGATGACATCTAGCCTCTGCCCAGACGCGCTTGGAAATCTTTTCGTTATCTTGAGGCAAATGTCTGGCTCGAATGACCACCTTACACCGACGTGGTTTTTTGTCTCAGTTTTTACACCTTGTCACGGTTACCCTCCATTGTAAACATACCATCTGGAGCTCTGAGCAGCCTTTTATGTCCGGGTGCCCACAATAATTCTTTGAAACTGCAGAATAAGCTGGATGAGCCCCTAGATGTGGGGCATTTTAATGAGGTTCGTGAAATGATTGTTGCTTGTGAAGTGTTGCTTTTGAAGTGAAATGATTGTTGCTTGTGACTGTTGCTCTGACCACACTGATCGCATCTGACAAAAAACGACTCGCACATCACTAATTACGTCAGTGGTATGTGGCCTGGAAGATGTTGAAAAAGACGAAGTGCAACGAATGTAGCAGGCTGTTGCTTCGCTCAGAGGACTCCAGCTTGCTTCAAGCAGAATGATGCCTTGCTTGTTGAGGTAAAAACACACTGTCAGCTCACGGCACTGCCACGTGCCTCTCGCCGTTTCCGAGACGCCGCTTTTTTCTTTCTGCCGCCGAGCGTCGTAGAATTTCTGCCGCCGACCAAATCGCTTGCTGGGCTGTTTTTGCTGCTGCCACCGGCTCCCGTGCAAGGAAACCACCGATGAGCACCTATTTTTCCTCCCTTCCTTCTCACATCAGCGGCGCCTCCTCACTCATGCCTTTTCCTCACTTCGTCATGTACATTCTTATCTTGCTTTTCTAGCGGCGCCGCCAATATGGACGGCGTGCCGCTGGATGCCGAGCGGAGGCACCGACGGGCGGGAAGCCGCCGCAGCATACTTTCCGCCAGTGTGTTCGTACCCTTACATAGACAGAGGGGCTCCTATAGCCGTCCAAGTCCTTAACAGACCTTGTGAAAGCTATGAAAGATGCATTCACAAGCTTTATTCTCAAGAAATTGAAAGGGGATAGCATAACAGACCCTATCCCTTGACTGTCTGTGAATACATCAAACATGGTAAGCTGCGAACACCACAAACTGGAAGTGACAAATCGGATCATCCGATTCTTTACACCAACCGGAATGTATCTTCACATTGTTGAAGCAAATGCGTCCAACCAAGAACAAAATAAAAAGATGAAGTTATTGAAGTGGAGACATACGCGACTTAACTGTCATAACATAAACGTATACCAAACAAGGTTTTATTTTATGGGCTTGTGCATTACTCACACTGTGTTGTCTTTCGTGATTTTAGTATTATCTTGTTCACATCGTTACAAATTTCCCATCAGCAAATTTGATGCCACTGTCTGGCTGTGTTTCACATATGCAGAAATAAATTTTTTTGCGAACTGGTTTGTGGCTGCATTTAGGTTTGCCAAGCAAATCTGACTGTCATTTGTATATGTATGCCCAATGTGGCATTGTATATTTGCTGTTTTTTTTGGTTGGACTATTTACTTGCTTTAGCTTATTTTTATGCTGATACATTTACCTACATTGAGATGTCATGGAGAACATTGCGGCATCATTGTAAAAACGACACGGACATTGTTTTCGTGTCAAGCTACCGGCAAGTCATTTCATTTCCTTCTTCCAAGCTTCGAGCAGCGGGTGGCAAACGTAGCTGATATACAAGAAAGTGAATTGAAAACATCAGCTTTAGGTGTCAATACATGCCTTGCAGCAAGCCGCCAGAATTATGCAGGGTAGACTTCAATAATGCTGACACGAAAAGCAACTGCTACGCACAAATATGTTACTCTGACGTGCGCACGCACGAAGGGGGCATGTCAGAGTCGACCGCAGTGCCACCACATCTGGATGAATTCTCGCTCGCTCTCCGGCGTGCAGGTGCTGACACCTCTCCTTCTAGCCACCGCAGACTCATCGTGAACTCGAAGACAACCTTGAGGAACCTATAGCTGAAGTTCAAGATGACGACTAGTGCTTAAGTGGTGACGAGATAGTTTGTATATTCCCGAGCCCATTTCAGTGGCTGACGGTGCCGCAAAAGATGCTGTCATCCTGTTGCATTGCTATTTTGAACAAGACGATGGCACAAAGTTCCTGCCCAGCCTTTCAGCAATGCATATCTAATATGCAAGAAAATGCTTGAAAAAGGCCAAACAAATTGTAATCACCTCCTTTTTTTCGAATCAGCAATATTAGCAACATTTTTCTTTCTAACCAACTATAGTAGTATTATTTACTTCAAAATGTTTTGTTCACTTAGCCACAGTTTCTGCGTATGAAATAGTCATATTTCATTTGTTTTGTGAGCTTTGCTTTAATGAGACTTCTCATAAATAAAACAAATTTTCTTGCCCCTTTAAGTTTCGTGTAAGAGCTAGGAGACCACTGTATTTGGCCAAACTAAAACCCCTGAGCCTGGCAGTGAGCAAGTCAGCTGTTTGATGTACAGAAGAACCACGAACCAAACACATCCCTTGAAAGTAACCACAGATGGAAGTTCGAAGGAGCCTGCGATAGTCCAACGCCCCGCCGCAGTGGCCTAGTGGCTAAGGTACTCGGCTGCTGACCCGCAGGTCGCGGGTTCGAATCCCGGCTGCGGCGGCTGCATTTTCGATGGAGGCGGAAATGTTGTAGGCCCGTGTACTCAGATTTGGGTGCACGTTAAAGAACCCCAGGTGGTCGAAATTTCCGGAGCCCTCCACTACGGCGTCTCTCGTAATCATAAGGTGGTTTTGGGAAGTTAAACCCCACATATCAATTAATGCGATAGTCCAACACCGCGGTCAAAGCTGCTAGGAAACGTAGAAATGGTGCCATCTCACAGCATCCGTGCAAAATGGGGACGCAATAGCCTGGCCGGTTCTGCCACTAGAGTATAATTTAGATTCCTATATTGGCTATAGCCCACCCCGCTTAGGTTGTCAATTGGAATGAACTGAATTATAACGACCTGAACTGTTGTATTTACCGACTGAACTACTTGGGATGTGGATTATATTAGATTTGTTTTTACATGAGTTGCTGTATTTACTATTGATTTGTGTCCCAGCCTGATTGGCGCACCTCTAAATTATACTTTTCTGCAAAAAAAGTGAATAACTAATACTCGTGTATGCTCTGTACCTTGCCTTGATAACTAATGACAACTTTGCAAGAACAGAGCAGTCCTGAAAAAATTTCCTTTCTTCCTCCGACAAGCACAAGCATGTTTGTATTCTATATCTCTGGACGATGATACTTGAAGTGCAACAAAATTCCTCAGACGGCTACATCAAAAGCTGGGGACAGCATTTAAAGTACAGACGTACGTTTGAATTTGTCGTGGGAAGAAGGAAACTGTCAAGAAGCAACAGCTTTCTTGATTCCACAGAAGAATCACGAATATCAATATGTTACTTTATTTACGTACTCTGCTGTGGACGTGACGCAGAAAAATATTTGCAGATATATTTACACAATCTCAAAAAACTGAAATGAGAAATTTAACTGGGGTTACACAACAAGAGGTACCCCAATAGGTTTGCAGCTTAGGACATTTGCTGTTGCATAACCACTAATAAAAATAATAATAATAATAATAATAATAATGATAATAAAAAGACAAGAGTAGCCTGTAAAGCTTCTGCTGATGGCAGTTCTAGCCTAGAAAAAGCAGACTGCCTTCAAGCCGAGCCGAAATCGTGGCCTAGACAAACGTGCATGAACTTACAGACATGAGTAATATTGTGGTTTGAAAGTCAGATATGCCGTGCAATATGTAAAAGCAACACACATCAAAATGTTGCAAGTACCAACGTAAAACCTAAGCAATGCTTTAGGTGATGTGAGGTACAAGTTGCCAAAGAGGGATTTCCTTGGTCTTGTTTATGCCACAGGCTGCCATAATTGTGACAACCAGTACATCAGCGAAACCGGTGACTTCAAGAAAAGAGTTAAAGAATATAAATATAATGCCATGAAACAACGCTTGGCCTCGACTGTCCTCGCTAAACACGTGGAATCCACAGACTACCGAATTGAATGGTCAAGCACTTGTGTCCTGGACAAAAAATGCATGTTATCACGAAGAGGCGGGCACTATAATAAATGTATGACAGAGTGGGGGGTATCACGTGATTTTTGCATAATTGGGTATTGTTATTTCATCTTTATTATACATATTTATTTAATGACGGAGAAGCGTTGCCTTAAACTAGTGGTGGAATACTTATCTTGGGTTGTGCCCCACTACAGGTTGAAGACACTGTTGCTTCCATCACATTTACTTGAGTCATGCAAAGCGTCAAGTCGAGCCAAAGCCAAGTAAAGACGTCCTTGATTGAATTCCGAACGCCAATCCAATTGGTCAGTGATCGCTCGCGCTATGGTAGTTGCGCAGAGCAAGTGTAGTATGGTGCGGCAGACGCGCTGCACGAAGAACACAGGGCACGGCACCGAAGTGCCAGCCGACACGAGGTACGCAGCACCGGTAGCCAAGAAGGAACTCGTTTTATGTGCACAAGCATGCTACTGGATGGATGAATGGATATGGCTGTACCCTTTAGATCGGGCGGTGGCTAGCGCCACCAAGCCGTAATACTTAATGAACCCATAACTATATTTATTTTTTCCTTAAAAAGTGAGTTTGAGGATTCGTACTTTGCAGTGAAGAGTTTAATTTTCACTCGTGCCTTGACTTTAGCCACCAATGAGATAACCTCCTTCTAGTTAAGTCTACTTGCTTAAAGTCTGTATTGCCTTCCCGGTCCCTAAACCCCAGTGCTTTGAAAAACTCTGCGCCATCATCCTGAACTATAGGGTGAAGCCCTTTACAGAACATTATCAAGTGTTCAGCAGTTTCTTCTTCCTCTCCACACGCACTGCATACTGTGTCTACCCCTTCGTATTTGGCCCGATATGTCTTGGTTCGCAGTACTCCCGTCCTTGCCTCAAACAGTAGAGAACTACCCTGAGTATTATCATAGATTCTTTCCTTGGCAATTTCCTGCTTAAAAGTTCGATAGATCTCTAGTGCGGACTTCTTAATCCTGCCCATTTTCCACATGTCAGTCTCCGTTTCCTTCAATTTCTTCTTAACCGATAGTTCTTTTTGGTTTGGCCACCTGCTGTTTTCCAAGTATTTACCAGTCAACTTCTGGTTCGCTTCCTCCATTTTGTATCGACATTCTTCATGTACAAGTAGCTGAAAACCTTCCTAGCCCAACGCTCCTCCTTCATTTCTCTCAATCGCTTCTCAAATTTTATCTTGCTGCTAGCTTCCCTGCCCTAAAATTATGTCCATCCCATATCACCTTGTACTCCCTGATTTGGTGTATTCCCGTGAGCTCCTAAAGCAAGCCCACCTATTCAACGTTGCTCAATTTCTAATCATGCTTGAACTTCTGATCTCATGCACAAGACTGCATTGCCGAACGTCAGCCCAAGAACCTTGAACCCTTTCCATATTCCTCTCACAACATTATACCTACTGTAATTTCACAGTGCCCTATTTTTTATCACTGCTGCATTCCTGTTACCTTTAGTCGTCACGTATATTTCGTGTTCCCTCAGGTACTCGGTCCCATTGCTTATCCATACGCCCACATATTTGTATTTATCTCTTATCTCTAGCGTGACCTCCTGTATCCTAAGCTCACTACCTTCGTTGTCATTGAAAATCATGACTGCTGATTTTTTCTTACTAAATCTAAAATCTAACCTATCTCCCTCATTACCGCAGATGTCCATCAATCTCTGCAAATCTTCCTTGTTGTTGGCCATTAGCACTATATCATCGGCGTACATTAATGCTGGTAGTGCCTGATCAATAAGTTTTCCTTGTTTGACGAAAGAGAGGTTGAAGCCCAGCCCACTTCCCTCTACTTTTGCCTCTAATCCTTGTAGGTACACCATGAATAATAAGTGTGACAGGGGGCAACCCTGCCTAAGCCCCCGTTTTACCTCTGCAGGCTTGGATACCTGTTTTTCCCACTTTATAACAACCTTGTTACCTTTATAGATACCCTTTAAAAGATTAGTGACTACATGTTCCACGCCTAGTGTGTCCAGTATTCCCCACAATTCCTCTTGAACCACCATATCGTACGCTCCCTTGATATCCAAGAATGCTAGCCACAGGGGCCTTTGTTCCTTTGCTGCTATTTCGATGCACTGCGTCAGTGAGAACAGATTGTCTTCCAACCTCCTGTGTTTCCGAAACCCACTCTGCAGTTCCCCCAGCACCTCTCATCTTCTATCCATGCCTGCAGTCTTTCCTTTCTAATCTGCATCGCCAGCCTGTAGACCGCTGATGTCACTGTTATAGGACGGTAGTTGTTTATGTCAGCTTTGCGCCCCTTTCCTTTATGGATCATGCACATCCTGCTAAGTTTCCATTCATCGGGAACTTCACCATCGATTATTATTTTGCTCACTGCCTCTCTCAAAGCCTGCTTAGACTTCGGACCTAATGTCTTTATCAGCCTAATTGGAATGCCATCTGGGCCTGTTGATGTACTACTAGGAACCCTTTTCTCAGCCCTTTCCCACTCTCGTTGCTAAAATGGAGCCATTGCACCACTTGATTCGTCCTTGTCTATTATGGTGCATAAAGTACTTCTTTGTTGAAATTTTTTGTCACCCTTGTTCTTATATATTCAATAGCTTCGTCCCCTTCTAGCCTGGCACCTTCGGCTGTAGTTATAAAACTCTGCTCTAGGCTCGTCTCATTTCTTAGGGAGTTTAGATGGTTCCAAAATTTCGCAGCTGCCTTTCTATCTTTTTTATGTACCTCTGCCAGCCACTGAGCTCCCTTTCTTCTAATCTTTTCATTGATCAGAAGAGATGCAGCCCTTCTACAGCTTAGAAACGTTTCCCATTTTCTTTCAACATCATCTGTTGGTTCACCCAGCTGCTTAGCATGTCTGTGTTCCCTAGAGGCTTCCTGACGTTTTGCTATGGTTCTCTTAACTTCCTCATCCCACCAACTTTTGGGTTTGTGTCTTCTTTTCCAGGGTGACTTTTTACGCGTCTTAGCAAGCTCTAGCTCAAAGAGTCTAATTAGATTCGTGTATGTCCACACTGTCTTATTATCCTCCGTGATTACTTTCTTAACTTGTTTAGTTGCTATTTCAATTTGCCTTTCTGAATAAAAATTTTCCTGTAGTTGCTCATCTTGTCTCCTTCCCACTTTCACTGCTCTTCCAAAACTTAGCTTGATACGTTTGTGATCACTACCCAGACTTCTGGAGCCACCTTCATCTATGTGCATTCCCCTGAGCTTATCATACATGCAATGGGACATCAGTGCATAATCCATCGTCGACTGCAGCCTTCCCACCTCCCATGTTATTTGCCCTTCACACTTCTCGGTACTGTTGCAAATGATCAAACCAAGCCTTTCACACATATCCATGATCATTTCGCCTGTCGGGTCGGTATACCCATCTATATCTTCTATGTGCGCATTCATGTCTCCTAGTATAATTATCTCGCACTCTCTTTCCAATTCCTGAATGTCCTTTAATATACACTCTACCATTGCCTGGTTTTCCTTTCAGGCCTTTGCTCCCGTCCACAAGTACACGAAACCAAGGAGTGTCATTTGACCTGCCGCTTTCCCTTTTGTACCTGTAGCGTTGTACCTATATATATAGGTACGACGCCCCCTGGAGGCCAGAGAACTGGTTCCCAAACCGGAACCAAAACCCAGACACTACATCATCCCCCTCTTGAAATAAATATGGTGTGGGGTCCTCCACGCAACCAATGCACAATAATAGCACAATGCACATAATTCACAAAAGAGTAAAAAATTGAACAACATAATGCTTGAAGAATTACTCAGCAAACACACAAAAATACAAAGGTAATGCAAACTTGAGGAGAAAAAACAAGCACAGACTGCACGTAGCACAACTAATGATGAATTAAAAATCTGTAGCATGCAGACCAACAATACAACCGCAAGGTACAATGCCAAGTAACCACCACATCACCCCCTCCCCTTTCGAGATAGGATCTGCAGAGTCACTATCGTGTTTGAGTCTATGGCGTCGACGCCTTTAGCGGTGCCATTTTAACGACAGGCGTCTGATCTGTCGCCGCAGCCCACAGTAGTTCGGTGGAGCGACAAAAGAGGCCCATGAACTCTGTATCAAGGGTACCTTCCGCATAGTCGGGGCCGGAACAAGCGCGTTATGATGCTCCGATAGGGCATCACTCAGTGCCACCGATGCAGAACCCGTGCCGAGAGTAGGAACGGGCACGGCAGACGTAGAGGCAACCAGCGGAGGAACCTCTGCAGCACGTAGAATAGCAACTGACCCTGGAATCATGGCTGGCATGTTTCGTGGATGCACCTATGGCAGATCGAGAACAGACACAGCATCCCAGAGGCAACCACAAGCCGAAATACGCCCAGGCGGGGCGGAATCAGCAGCAAGCAAGACGGGAACAGCAGGCACAACAGACCTCTGGTGAGCTGATACGCAAACAGATAGAGTGCGGTTATGCTCAACCGTAGAAAATATGACAGAAGCAGGCGCATCAGGAACACGGAATGCTGAGATGCCGACAGGTGCAGCACAAGTGAACACGCTCTTAGTCTGGGCCGGAATCCTTGTAGTTAGTGAAGTCGAAGTATGGCCCTGTAGAATCTGCGAAATTTCTTGAACGTCGGAGGCTCCGATGGCACAACATGGTTGGCAGCATAACGTACAACAGTATGTGTCAAGGAAGACGAATGTCGCGGCGTTGATGCTCGCGTCGTGTAATCGAGTCGGCCTGCAGAGCAGCCAGCTGCTGCAACGCGCGGTCGACGGACTCCTCTTCCGTGGCATGTTCCAACGCTGCCTTGCAGTGAAAGCGTCCCCCATCTGAACGAATGACCTAAGCAGGTCGGGGTCACGCAGGCCATGCAAAACATGGTCCTGTACCATTGTATCTGCAGCGGCGCCAAAATCCCATTTTTCGGCCAACTGCTGCAGCGCTAGAATGAATTGGACGGTAGTCTCGTCCGGCTCCTGAACTCTCCGCCGGAATCGTGTACGTACACAGAAAGCGCCTTCAGGTGGCGCGAAGTATGCGTCCAGAACGGCTAAGGCCTGCTGCTACGCGTCGCAAGTTGCACCATTTCCCGAAGCTTGGACGCCTTTAGGCAGCATCTGCTCGTCTGCAGCTTGCAATCCCTCCCCTCCAAGCCTGTTGAGCAGCAACGCCATCTTGGCGCCTGGCGTAGCGTCCGAAGCCGCCGCGTTGACGTACACTTGAACGACACGACGCCAAGTCTTCCACGGAATCAGAGGCACGCCAGGGCATTGCAGGAAAGGAGGTGGTGAAATTGCGGGGAACATGCTGCTGCTAAGACAGACCGGATGTGGAGGAAATAAAAGTGGAGCCGCCCCATGTGGAAAGGTCTGGACTCTGCAGTCTCGGTGGTCATAAACTGGTAATCTTCAGGAAATACCGCATCGGTGGCGTAGCTTGCACGGGTGCTGATTCGACAGCACTAGGAAGAAGGCTCGATGCCCACCTTATCACATGATGCTCGTGGACTGCAGATCCACGTTGCCAAAATGTTGTATCATGCGGCAAACGCGCCACGTGGAGAACACAGGGCACGGCGCTGAAGCGCCGGCCAATAAGACGTACGTAGCACCGGTAGCCAAGAAGGAACTCTCTTTATGTACACCAGAATGCTACTATATACATATCTACAATGCCCCCTGGAGGCCAGAAAACCGGTTCCCAAACCGGAACCGAAATCCAGACACCACAGCAAAGTTTTTGCTAGCAGACACTGCGTGTGTCAGCCATGCAAGGCAAGGCGGGGGAGGGGGGAAGCGAGAGTTGGCACGAGGCGCGAGTTTGGAGCACACTGCCTCCGGGGCCCCCGCACGATCCCGCCGCGCTTTCGAGCGAACTTTCATGCACCAGCCTCGACATTTCTTCACTCGCGGTGCACAGCAGTTGCTCAGATTCCTCTAACGAATACGTCGTGCTTGCCATGCTGTTTTTGGTGTGTTGGGAGAAAACACGTGCCATTGTACCTATTGTCCTGGAAACTGCTTGACCAGAACTATCCCCGCTCACTCGCACGGCACAGACAGGGCCACATGTTACATATCTGTACTTTACGTCTCATGTCGGACATTTATCTGTTCTTATCACGCATTAACTATTGTCGATCATTTGCATAAGCCCTGCTAATACGTGGCATGCTACCAATTCTTCATTTGTTTGCATTTTCCTTGCTATTAACCAATTACCAAGCATGTAGTCGGTGCATCTTCAACTTCTTTAGAAGTGTCTGCAACACCCAATAGTTTTTCTCCTGTGCTTGTCCGTATGTACATATTGCCGTTACTGGAATAACGTTGCCATATACACGCATAAGTTTGTTTGGAATGTTGCTAATAATTTTATCGACCCACAAAAAAGCAACTGTTGCCGCCTAAGAAGTCATTGCACTTGAAGGCGGACGGCCATTGAACACCCAAATCTTGTAAGGCTACGCACACACTTTCACAATCACGGCTGCGGACTCTGAGTCATGTGCGTCTTAGCCTTGATAAATGTTGCTAATAAAAATTTTATTGCCCTTGAAAATCCACTGGAACTTCACTTTTTTATTTCTTGAAATTCATTTGCAGCAGAAAAGCTTGCGCAGAAAAAATACACGCTTCCGAGGCTGTGTGGGTAATTTGTTCACATGAAAGGTTTTTCTTGAATATGCACTAGCTATGTACACACAGACACTACATATATCCTTTGAAGGGCCTTTCAATGTCCGTATTGGCAGTCCTAGGGTAATGTCGAGCGAACGTAAACTTTTTTACCTTTGTACATTACCTTTGTATCTGACCCCAAGATACACGAAACGTTGTATACTTTTCTCGAAACGTCTAGAAAGGTATGAGGGCATCTAGGTATAATATTTTACGTTGAATGAACGTTTTTCAAAGGAAGTTTCTTTAGAAGACGTTGTTCTTTACAAGAAGTATTCTTCAAAACGTTTATTAAAAGTTATTTTCTAGAACTTTGGTAGAATTCGCGGATGAGGTCTCGGAGGTGTTTTCTATGTTTCTTTTTTTTGAACCAAAATAACGTTCGCTTTACATATTTATTTAATATATACTTTTACATAAATTTTAGGTATTTGAATGCAATATTTGAGTGCTCTAGTCTGCATTAAGAAATTAAGATGCGCAAAAGCAGTGTGTTGCTGCGCGGTTAGAACGTTTTTGCATGTCTGGACGTGTTTACCGGCGTCTCAGTCGCCTTTTGAGCAAGCGAGTTTGAGTCGATTTCTCTCGTGTTTTAAAACAGTGCTTGCACTTTGTGTTCGTGTTTTGTGTTCTGCCAGTGCTGCTGATTACAAAGATGCGCTATACTCAAGCGAAGACGTGTGGGTTCATATCGTGGAGCACTCGCCAGATATGTACCACACTGCTGCTGTCGGCGCTTTGTTATGACTCACCATGATTTCCTACTATGCGCACGATAAGTGAGCTTTTGTTTACATGGGGACCCAAATTTTCTGTAGTACTTCAGTGTAAATGCAAAGTAGTGCGAAGTTAAGCGCGGAAGCATGCACGCGTACCGGGAATTCGGCGGCAGATTCGAGCACAGCTGGGGCGGCTGTCCGCCTCTGTTGGCAGTGGTGTTGGCGGGGGGCCCTGCTCGACAGTGACCACTATTTTTGTTTATTAATTTCGGGGCATTTGTTAGCTGTAGGCGTTTATGCCTGTTCATATTGTGCCCTACTGAACTGAACGTGTCTAATGCAGTTTTATCTGCTGTACGTTCCCTTTTATACAGCTACAGTATTTGTACGTTATGACTACTATAAGAGAAGTTTTGGCAAGGTTCTCTTTGGCGTCTCTCAATTGTTTTCTTGCGAGTGGCCTAATGTATGCCGGTGTGTGCATCCACGCCGGCACGCGTCGATATATACTACAATGATACTCGAGTTGATGCGTATTCGTGTGCAGCTTGTTGCATCGTCTTAAGTGGAGTTGCAAAGGTTGCACCTACACTTCAGTGTTCATGCAGCTCGTTTAGTAAAATTTTAAATTTCGGTATACACCAGCAACGTAAGTTGCCTCATGCCGCCTGATCCGTGCATTTTAAGTAATTCATTTATCCTGAACTGTATTTTAGAACGAATATTTTATGACTAAATGTGGCCAAATCGCTTTAACTTGCTGTGCGAGCACTAATTCCGTCATAAGTCCACGCGTTCGAGCATCATCAATTTTACTCTGCTTGTTTCCGCAATGCTTGTATTTTGATTTAGTTCAATAAATCTTTTATGCACCTCGCCCAACCTTGGTGTTGAAACTTGGCTAAACACTTTCACGTGTATGAACGTTTACAATAGTTTATCGCACCACCTGCAATAAAATTTTTGTGATTATTGACATGCTTGACAGTATACTGGATAAAGTAAACTTTCTAGGCATGCCCTACAGATGTTGACGGAATCTGTCGTATGTGCAGAATAAATACTTTATTTATCACTCAAAACTCGCGAAAATGCTATAAATCATGGTAAGCATACATAAGTCACGCACGTATTACTGTTAAAATGTAAAATTGGATATCATATTTTTAGAATAATAAATATAGACTGCAAGTTTTCAAGCTATGGGCACTGAAGGAATTATACAAGTTCGAAAATCAGTTTGATCAGATCCTATTGCTAAATCGCGGTCAATGGCTTCAAAGATTCTGGTTCCCGGAGATCGTTGCAGAGGCTTCCATGCTTTATTGGGATGATGTGTGTGGTTCAAGATGGGTGCATAATGTTTTTTTTTGCATTGACAGCCTCTGGTGCTTGAGTGAGGTGTATTATCATCTTAGAATACCAGGATCGTTGAAACTGATGACCATAATTTGGCAGCACAAAATTGTTATTTATTGACACCAAGTTATGACATTATAGATATAATTGTCCCAGTGCGAGCCGCCTGAAAAAAGCTACCTTTGTTGTATTTGACATCCAATTTACGTTCAGTATTATAGGTTATCTGCAATGTATACATGATGAAAATGCACACCATCATGTATGTGTGGAGGTGTCATTGAATTTGCTGTCAACACACTATGCACGAGCACAATTTAAGCACGGTTTTGACACATCTGCAATGTGGAAATGGCATTTCCTTTCATAAGGTTGTAACTGTGTTCGCCAAAAACATCAAGAAAGATTTTCTTGTAACATCTCTAGTTTGTGTACATCCTGCTTTTTTTTAAGACACATTGTTCCAAATAATTTTGAATATACTGACAAATTCAGTTTTTTAAGAGACACAAGTCACTAAATTGTTTTTCGGTGTTTCCATCGCAGCCGATGCACGCACCTCGTACGAACTGAGTGTGAAAGAATGCCGAACGAGCCTGTCATCAATGGTGGCTTGTGGAAACGTTGACTACTAAATCTGCAGCAGCTGCGCATGACTTCTGTTTTCTATGGAAAGGGAACTTCCCTCAGCCACCTGGTTGCTGTATTCAAGTAGCTCGCATGTTCAGAATGTTCAGTATTGACCTTTTTTTCTTGAAAAACGTAAGTGCTGTAAGTTGTGTGACAGCCACCTTTGCAGATAGCCAACTTGTTCAGGGGAACACAATGTGCAGCAATAGTAATCGCTGTCAGGCGTGCCCTTCAATAAGATTCAATATTGAACCTATTACTGATTGCAGCAGGAGGCCATGCACGTATGATAATTTTGAGCCAGTCACATTTCTACATAGGTCCAAAGAGTTCTGGCATGCCTGTGCTCAGATATCCCGCTGGAAAGTATAGTTGTGACTTTTATCATTATGCATGCAGGACAGTGAGCACTATCACACAGCTACTACTCCTTGAGGTGCAACATATATTCTGATCATGGATTGAAGCCATAGACAAGCATTAGAATGGTTACCTTTTTACTACCGGCTAGAATAGCAAGCACTGACTGCTTGTCTCACCAGGGAGTAATTTTTGCTGATCCTCGCTGCCTTGCATGCGTAATCATGAAAAGCACAATATACTTACGAATGGAATATCTCAGAGCATAGAAACGCCCGAAGAATTTTTCAAGTATGCATGTCTAGAAACACGACTGCCACAAACTGTTCAATGCAAACATACCCACCTGTTGTAGGCACCAAAAGTTTAGTATTCTTAGTTGATTGGTCAGCTGACAGCATTATTGTCTTACTTTGTGTTCACCTGGACACATAACGTATCTGAAAAGGCAGTTTTGTGTTCCTAAGGCTGAATTTTATTACAAGCACAAAGCACCTCTTTGAATGTGTTAGCGCTGCTTCCTAAGGTTTTATGTCATGTTTATTTATCTGTAATTTGCAGTTCACTTAAAATTGAACTTTTCGCATTGTCTTAAGGCTGTAGCAAATCAATGGTTTTATTTTCACTGTAATATTGACTGAATATTTTCCTAGGGGCTACTTGCACCTGTGACGCCAGCTGCTTTGTCCCCTCCCAGCCCCACCACTACTTCGCTGAAGCTGGGCCTTGTGACAATTGAACCGGCAGAACCTGATTTTTTTTCAAACTTGCTTGCTCTTTCTTCTCCGCCGTTCTGGTGGCCGGTTCCCTACTGTTCTCTCGGTAGGCCGCTCTTCTGTTCACCTTGGCTAGTGTTTTCTTGGCGGACTTCAGCCTTTCTCCCAATGCCCTCAATTTCTCTTGCTCTGTCACCAACGCAGTCTCAAACTCGCCGATTCTCATCAGCAGTTCACTCTGGGCAATCATCATTTTCTCCATTTTTTTCTCCCCCCCCCCCGCAGGGGCACCTGCGCAAGTAGGCGTTTAGTGTGTAGCGACACCACGGACCCGAGCTAACGGGGGAGTTTCTACTCCCTCCCACGCCTAGCCGTGCGTGGCAATGCCGTGTCCGGGGAAAAGGGGATCCTGGGAGTTGAGCCGACGCTGGGTGGTTGGACCTTTAAGGCCCTCGGCAGAGGCAACACACCCTTTGGCCCCGGCTTCACGTAGACGGCACCTCTGGGCTGACCCACCCAGGGGAAATCGGCAGTCGCCTTTGCCTTTCTCTCTCTCTACATCTTCGTCTTTATCTCTCACTTTTTATCTGTCCTGTCTTCTCCTCTCTTCTGCTTACTTCCAAACTTCCTGGCGGCTAGGGTTAACCCTGTGCAAATAGCCTACCTTGGTCTAGGCGCATTGGGTTATAGTAGCGTTGTACGGCTGGCGTCTGCAGGTTTTAGCACCCGCAAACTTGTAGCCTCCCCTCGTTGGGCTCCGTGATGGGTGGCCGCCAACGCTTCTGAAGAAAATTAAACTGGCATGCATAGAGCATTGCCATTATTAAGTGATCGTACCGCCTTAAAGCGCGTACGCACCGAAGACTTAATAGTTTTTAACCGATCAACTGAAAACTTCCCACATTTTCATGTTATACATAGTGGGATAAGCAGCAAGCAAGACAGAACTGTATCCCCTTTTGTAGTAGCCAGATGTCTCACAGAAACTCTAGGAGCCGGGTACAAAGTTACCAAAATGGCCAGCGGAGACCTCCTCCTTGAAGTTCGAGAAAAAGAATAGTATGAAAAGCTACAGAATCTTTCAACTTTTGGTGACACTCCCATAACTGTAACGCCACACAGATTCATGAACACAACCCGTGGAGTAGTATCTGATGCTGGTTTGCTCGGCTTGACTGAAGAGGGACTTCTGAAGGGGTGGAAGAGTCAGAATGTGACCAATGTACAAAGGATCGCCATTAGAAGAGACAACAAGGTAACACCAACAAAACACCTAATACTCACGTTCGCTTCCAGTATTCTGCCAGAAAGTATTCAAACAGGGTACACTAAGACGTCGATCAGACCATACATACCTAACCCACGTTGTTGTTTTAAATGCCAGAAGTATGGCCACGGCTCACAAAGCTGTCGTGGTCACCAAACTTGTGCACAATGTGGAGTGTCAGGCCACAAGCCTGACAATTGCGAAGAACCATCACACTGTGTGAACTGTGGCGGAAATCATGCCGCATACTCACGGTCTTGCTCATTTTGGAAAAAAGAAAAGGAAATCAAAACATTGAAAATTAAAGAAAATATCACATCCAAGGAAGCAAGACGAAGAGTGTCGCCATTTTATGGCGCTACATATGCTGATGCGGCGCGTCAGGGGGCAACGCCGCACCAGCCCTCGTCACTCCTTCGGCCAGCGCAGAGCGAGCCGACGGCTGTGGCACCTGCCCTCAAGGCGGCAGTAGTTCAGTCTACTCCGCCTCCTAGCGAATTGAGGCCGGAGACTCCAGGGTCCTCTGGTCTCAAGGCCTCCCCTCACCAGGCGAGGCCTACAACCCGAACCACCAGCTCGCATGTGCGGGCACCCAGTGCGTCTGAGGAGGCAATGGGTACAACGGTACCCTTGGTACCACAAGAGCAGCGCACCTCCTTGGAGCGCGCCAAGAAAATAAAAAACCAATAACGGGGCCAGACGACCGTCCTGCCACCTGAATTAACAAGCTCACTCCAACACAGGATGCTCTTTGTGCACACAGCAGCATCTCTCTTGTTTAAATATGCAGACAGAAATATTACAGTGGAACATCCGAGGCCTTCTTCGAAACCTCGATGACTTACAAGAACTCCTCCATGAACACAATCCAAGAAGGCTGTGTGTACAAGAGACACACTTAAAACGAACTAACACATACTTTTACGTAACTACATAATCTTCCGAAAGGATAGAGATGATGCCATGCTACCATCCGGTGGTGCAGCGGTTATAGTAAGTCAAGGTATAGCATGCACACAATTACCCCTTCAAACTTCCCTCGAGGCGGTGGATGTCCGAGCAGTTATTCTAAACAAACTTGTCACTGTCTGCTCTTTGTACATACCTCCGCACCACCGTCTCGTAAAACTTCAATTTCTGTCTTTAATAGACGAACTACCTGAACCTTATCTGGTCCTTGGGGACCTGAACGCACATAATGGTCCTTGGGGTGACTCTCGCTGTGATGCCCGAGGTCGTCTCATTGAACAATTCCTCATTTCATCGGGTGCTTGTTTGATTAATAGGAAAGAGGCAACATAATATAACCTTGCCAACAAAACTTACTCTTCCATAGACCTCAGTATCGCATCTCCTTCACTTGTACCATTACTTCAGTGGAAAGTCATAAATAATCCATACGGAAGTGACCATTTCCCTTTAGTTTTGAGTACACCAATAATAAATGAATCTCCTCCACATGTTCCCAAATGGCTGGTAAACAAAGCCAACTGGGAACAATTTCTAAAGCTTACTCACCTAAATTGGACTGACATATGCGGGTTAGGCATTGATGAAGCTGTGCAGTACTTCATGGCTTTTCTTACTGACGCAGCAACCGAGTGCATTCTACAAACGTCTGGACTGCCCGACAAACGACACGTTCCGTGGTGGAACACGGAGTGTCGTAATGCGCGAAAGGAACAGAACAGGGCATGGAGATTGCTGCGGAACTCGCCAACAGCGGAAAATCTTGACACCTTCAAGAAAATAAAGTTTCAAGGAAGGAGAACGCGTCGGCAGGCCAGAAGAGAAAGCTGGCAGACGTTTTTATCAGGGATCAATTCATACACACAGGAGGCTAAAGTTTGGAACATGGTCGGTAGGATAGCAGGGAAACAAGTACGCACACTTCCACTCGTAAACACTCAAGGTGATACCTTGGAAGATCAGGCAAACTTCTTCGGGGCGCATTTTGAACGGGTATCCAGCTCGTCGCACTATACTGACACTTTCCAAAAATACAGAACAAGGATAGAAAAGCAGAAACTCGAACACAAATCCACTAGATACAAGGCATATAACCAAGCTTTCAGTCTAGCGGAGCTCCGCACATCTCTAAACTCCTGCAGTATTTCTGCTCCAGGTTCTGACCGTGTGGTGTATGAAATGCTAAAAAACCTACCAGCCGAAACACGAAAACCCCTACTTTGTTTGTACAATGCTATCTGGTTTTCTGGCACTCTCCCTACCTCCTGGAAAGAGGCTATTATTATTCCCATTTTGAAAGAGGGCAAGGATCCTTCTTTAGCTTCAAGTTATAGGCCTATTGCACTTACAAGCTGCTTGTGCAAACTATTCGAAAAAGTGATAAACTGCCGACTTGTACATATCCTTCAAACAAACAATTTGCTCGACTTATTTCAGTGCGGGTTTCGAGAAAGTAGGTCCACCACAGACCACCTTGTTCGTATCGAGGCAAAGATCAGAGACGCCTTCGTCCTTAAACAACATTTTCTCTCTGTGTTCCTCGATATCGAAAAGGCGTATGATACAACATGGCGTTTCGGAATTCTAAGACATCTGTCCCACCTTGGTGTGCGCGGAAGAATGTTTCATATAATCGAAAGTTACCTGTCAAACCGGACATTCCGTGTCCGTCTCGGCAGTGTGCTCTCCCTAACATTTGTCCAGGAAACAGGCGTGCCACAAGGGGGCGTACTTAGCTGCACACTTTTTTATTATCAAAATGAATTCTTTGCACTTGTCCATTCCCCGCAATATGTTCTATTGTACATATGTCGACGACGTTCAGCTTGGCTTCAAGTCATGCAACTTGGCCATGTGTGAGCGGCAAGTTCAGCTGGGTTTAAATAAGGTCTCCAAATGGGCAGATGAAAACGGATTTCGACTTAACCCACAAAAAAGCACGTGTGTCTTGTTCTTTCGAAAGAGAGGCATGCACTCGGAACCTGACATTCGACTGAACGGGCAACGTCGGTCCGTCAAAGCCGAGCATAAATTGTTAGGCTTAATTTTGGACAAGTTGACCTTCGTACCGTACATCAAGTATTTAAAAACAAAATGTTTAAAAGCCATGAATGTTATAAAAGTGTTGTCACGTACTACGTGGGGTAGTGATAGGCAATGCCTCGTGAACCTCTATAGAAGCCTCATTCGCACCCGCTTAGATTGTGGGGCCGTTGTCTTTCAGTCTGCTACTTAAAGTGCCTTGAAGATGCTGGACCCCGTGCACCATTTGGGCATCTGCCTTTCTACGGGTGCTTTTCGCACCAGCCCCGTAGAAGGCCTTTATGTTGAGTCAAATGAGTGGTCGCTTCATCTGCAGAGAACTTACATGTCCTTTGTTTATTTCCTTAAGGTGAAAGCAGACAAGAAGCACCCCTCATACTCTACAATTAATGATTTGTCGAGCTCAACTCTGTTTCAAAACAGGCCTTCGATGAGGCAGCCCTTCTGAGTTCGCCTGAAGTGTCTAGCTGAAGAAACTGCAGTGTCACTTGAACACAGTTTAATGGCTCCTGTAGCATACCCGCCACCGTGGCAGTGGCACACTATAGACTGCGATGTGTCTTTCCTAGAAGTTACAAAACATGCACCTATTGCCCTTATCCGAACATACTTTTTGGAACTTCAACACACATACACACGTCCTGAGTTCTTCACAGATGCCTTCAAGACTAACTCCTCTGTGTCCAACGCTGCTGTCGGCCCATTCTTTTCGGATGCTGGCCCTCTACATCCACGCACAAGTATCTTCACAGCGGAAGCTTACGCGATACTTGTGGCAGCTAACACATCAAACAATTACAAATACAAAAAGCAGTAATTTATACAGACTCCCTCAGTGTGGTAATGGCTCTGCATAGTCTTAAAAAACAAAAAACCCGGTCCTTGTCTCACTTTACTCCATTTTGTGCACACTCTACACACTCAAACAACATGTTGTAGTGTGCTGGGTGCCAGGGCACCGTGAGATCCAAGGCAACGTGAGGGCGGATCAACTCGATGCATCCGTCCATGAGAGCACCTCCATTACATCCATATAAATCCCGGCCCTTGATCTTAAGCCGTCTCTCAAACGAAACCTCAGGGACTACTGGCAGAGCAAGTGGGATACACACACACAAAACAAACTACACGTTATCAAGCCACACCTTGGCCATTGGCCACCAGTATCAAAATCACGTCTAACAGAGGTAACACTAACAAGACTCAGGATAGGACACACATACACGACACACACACATCTTTTGTCCGGTGGTGATCCACCATTGTGTGATAAATGTGGTGAGGCATTAACAGTTCTTCACGTTTTAATTCAATGTAAACAGTTAGACACTCTAAGAAGACAACACTTTCCATTATCCTACCGACAACATATACATCTACACCCTGCAATGTTCGTTGGCAGGGAACCGCTTTTTAGTAATAAATCATTGTTAGCGTTTTTAAAAGAAATTCATAATTTTCATATCATATACCCGGGCATCCCGTAGCACAACCTCTCCAGAGAGGTTTTTGCTGCAGTGGCTACACAGGAAAGCACTTGCCTCACGGCTCTTGGACGCAAGGGTACTAACGTGTGAGGTACTTGTGCTATTGCCATACATGTCCACCAACGTTTTTCATTATCACCAACTTTTGTCACCTATTCACACCACACACACCTTTCACGGCATGGTCATGATTTTATTACTTGTATGTTTTTACCCGCCTTACTGCGAGGAATTTTATGGCCCTTTTACAGCCACTAATCACAATCATTGTCCACATTCTTTGTCCCATAAACTGGCGCTCTTTGGCCATCACATGGCCCTTGCGCCAAAAAACACCATATATCATCATCATCATCCATTTTTTCCTCGACCTCACATTGCCTACACTTCGCGTCAGCCTCTTCTCTTTCCGCTTCTACACTTGGGTCTACTTTCAAATCAACCCCACATCCTGAACACTTCACAATCTTTTTAACCATGTCTTTCCGACACCAATTGTCCCTATGACTTGTCTCACTCGATAATGACAAAACTCAAGCCCTTCCCTATAACAAAGAGAAAGTCTAAGCTCTACTACAAAACTTAGCGTGTTCAATATACGTGCACCTCCCCTACGGGGTGGCAAAAAAATAAAAAAAAAATAAAAAACAAAAATCGAATACACACACACGCACAAAGTAATAAATACCTGGTTACTGACCCCCGAAAAAGCCGTAATATAAAATAAGTGCTACAGAGATTTTAACTGCTGCCCTTTAATTATAAAGAAAGCTCAAAACATGCAATTTAGATCATACGAAGCAGCGCCACGGTGTAGAGAAAAGAGCGGGCCACGCCCACTTCCGGAAACAAGCTCTGCCGGAGAGAAACCCACTGCGCGCCCACCATCCCCGAGCCACTCCTAATGCCTGAACTCTTCACTAGATGGCGCTCAGGTCGCTCATATAAAAAAAGAATTTCTTTTTGGTTTTTTTTTCTTGCGAGCTTAGTGGCACATGCCACTGCCCAGTTATAGAGGAGACGCTCATAGCATCCATCCATTCATCTGTACTAAGGTTTATCACTAGATAGCGCACAGGCGCGCACTGGAACTGAGATGTTTCGATAAACAGACAGACACAAACAGACAGACGGAGCAACCTTTTTCAACATCATTCACTTCGTGGATATGGCGTATCGACAGGGCAAAAATCATAGTGCAATCGCGGTTTCCCAATGTACCTCCGGAGCTTCAGCCACTCACCGTCATTCACTCTGTGATTATGGTGTGATTTTTTTTTGGTTTCAAGTTGCGTCATCCCGCCGATTGGTATCAGCTGCAGTCAGCGGCAGACGGGGCTTATGGCGTTGTTAACTTTATCAGGTCGATTGCGCCTCGCGAGTGTCCTAAGCTAAGGTATATACATCTTACACTCTGGTTTAGTTTACAATCTTCGCACCTCAATTTGGTTGATGATACAAACTGCTGTAGGCCAACATGGCCATCAGTCTTCATTCAAGTTAGCACAACTGAGGTAATTTTAACACTGATCGGAAATTTCGGCACAGCGTGGCGCAATTTCAGCAAATTTCATGGTTTTGGTGGAGCTCAGCGCAAAAATGGCCAATTTTCTCAAATTTGCGCAGCTGTTGCACCCCTGTGCAGGCAAAAGTGCGCCAGCAGTGGCGACAAACACAGCTGAAGCAGAAATAAAACGAGGCGACCTCTCTCTGTTGCACAGAGGGAGCATGCAATAACATCACTCTGCAATGCAGACCTGCCATCGATTGGTAGTCAAGCAGGCAGACAAGCAACCGTTACATCCCGGTTTAACTTACAGAAAGCTTACAGAAAAAATCTGTTAGATTCATCTACATTACGTTTGGCTGCACTTCAGTCACTAACCTCGTATCTCAAACTCGCCTAGCTGCTGTAAGTAATCGAAATCGTGTGGGTCAACTAAAATTCTTTTTTCAGTTGATAAAAGGTCAGTACCTAGAAAGACACGTCACATCTTTTATATACCATGGATTACGCTACCATGCACATATACTCACTAGCCATTACTCCATTCACTACACGTGTCAACTGTTATAAGTGCTCTTTCTTTCAAAGAACGATAGTCAATTGGAACAAACTGCCTGACAAAACTGTTACGCAAGACTCACTATCGCAATTTGAGTTGCACCTTCAATAGCAGTTAGTATCCTTGTTTAGCTGAGATCTTTAATTTGCTTTTTTTCTTTTTTTTGCTTGTGCTAAACGAAGTTTCTGCTTGATTTAAAAGTCGGTACAATAACGTTGCTTGCATTTATTTCTTTCTTGGTAGCGCGAATGTATAAAGATATTCATGTTCGTTTCCCATTGTTATTTTTCTGTTGAGTTCACCTGTTATGCACCACATTTCCAAGCTCTTGAAGAAAGATTGCAGTATCCATAAATAATAAATAATACAAAACTGCAATTTTATTTTGAAATCTTGAAAAGTGGGTGCACATCAGAATTGAGTACCGTGTTAACTTGTGTAATGAACTCAATTTTTTGTCGAAACATCGTGCCAAAGTTTCGGGTGCGTTTCTTATGCAAGGCAAATTTTATGAAACCTTTCAACAAGAGCCAAAAAAATGCGGTAACGTAAAAAAAGTTAGGTCACTTCGCCTTTCACAATTGACATACGCGTACACTGTTTGGAAACAGCTGCTTTGTTGCACTTCACTTATCTTCGGTGGTTCAAAGCCCTATCTAAAGAATCTGTCCCTGCACCACCCGCACACTCCATGAAAGCATTTTGGGGCTTTCTTTTCTCTGAATCGGTTAACTGCAATAGCATTGTTTGTTTTCATCTCGAGAGGCGCCCATACGTGTGTGCTACGACGCACTTAGCCAGCTTTGTGACAGCCTCGCATGACGACAGAGACAATGCCGTTGACATTGCACCAAGCTACTACCAAACAATGAAAGCAAACTCAGCAGTCAATATAAGAATAATGATAAAATACGGCTGCCGTCTCGCTGTTCCCTTGAGAAGTTACTGTAGAAAAAGTAGCCAATATTTTGCGTTCTGTGAAGTACGCATGGATAACAAACATGAAGAGCAAATTGGTGGTTAGCAAAACAGCGTGTCGTCTGCTATGCTACTTCCGACTCTAGGCCTCTCCTCTTGCTTTTTCAAGGTGCCTGCTGCACAGTGTAACTGGGGAAGAAACGCGTGTAATTCTGTGACGCGTTTATAGCTGCTTCTTCACTGCATCAGTGATAGCATCGTTCAATTCTTTTTGCGAATGGATAGATGATATTTCGTACACTTTGGAGAATGAAGCGAGATCTGTAAATGAGCAAACACGAGGAACATTAAAAGGCGGGTGTCGAGCACAGCATGCTGTTATGCGTTGAAACACAAAGTAATATTTTGCAGAATCACCTCGATTTAGCCTTTTCGAGCACAAACGATGGCCACCTCGACATCACTCCCATATATGAGCACATGCTGCTGAATGTCGACATACATAAGATGACAACATAATGCACGTACCCTGCCTGATCAAGTACCAATGTGTCGACAAGTGTCTGTAAATTAATGAAAACAGCTCAGCGCATCTAATGTCTGTGGGACAATGCGGCCGCTCTATTAATGGCATCAGGGGGCATAAAACAATCACAGTCACTTTTGAAGAAGCAATAAGCATGGTATCACGTTTAAATATGTACGACTTGCAAGCGTGAAGTGCTGATTGGCTGTGTAATGTACATTGAATGCAGAGAATTTCTCATGCATTGAAACATTTTGTTCGCGTGTGTGAAAAAACGCCGTCCCATTTAAAATTACTTGGGAATAGTGTAAAATAAGCCAGCAAACTACGAGCAGTAAAGACAGTTTACCATTGCCATTTGCTATATCAAGCCGGAGATTGTACCTATACAACAAAAACGTAAATGAATAATTTTGCAGGTGAGCAACAAGAAAACAAATGAGTGGATATTTCGTGATGGTATGATGATCCGAAAACCGTTGATAGTGAGAAAACATGCGCATTAACAGCCTTTGCTACAAAATAACAACCATGTGTCCGGAGTTGCATGCTGCTTGATGATGATGTTTGGTGTTTTGTGGTGCAAGGACAATTTTCTGGCCAAAGAGCGCCAGTTCATCTTACTAGAAATATGGACAATGCTTGTGAAAAGCGGATTCATAGGGGCCATAAAATTCCTCGCGATAAGGTGGGTAAAAACTTAGAAGTAATCAAATCATGACCATGCCGTGAAAGGTGTGCGTGATGTGAATAGATGACAAAAGTTGGTGATAATAAAAAAACGATAGGGTACATGTATAGCATTAGCACATGTGCCTCACTCGTTCACACCCTTCCGTCTAAGGGCCGTGAGCAAGTGCTCTGTTGAGTGTAGCCACCACAGCGGAGGCCTCTCTAGAGAAGTCGTGCTACGGAATACTCGGGTATATGATATTGCCACTTGGCTGCTAGGTACGGTGAGTGCGAGCCATGGCTGCCCGATAAAATGGAAGACGATGTTCTGAAGCAGCACGCGCTCTGGTTAGTTGTTCATTATTGAACCAGCTATCTTGCCAGTTTTCGGTGCGCCTCCCTGCCGGCTCAGATCTTTCGAGTTGAAGAGCTTTTGTAGCACGTGACAACTGATGTAGCCGATGTTCTAAACGCCTCCACTGTTGTCACTGGTGTAGCGCGTGACAACAGTGCATGCCACTTGGGCGGCAGTCGCAGTCCCCATCCCCAAGGCGATCTTCTCCAAATTGTCGGAGCATCCCAGGGCGGCGCCAGCGCACTCGCCAAGCCCTAGGCGGAAAAACTAATGACAGCGACCTTCGGGAGCGAGGCCGCTGACACTCGACACAAGCAAGGCCTCCCAATGACGCAAGCGTGGACCCGGAGCGATTTCCCGACGACAGCGACGAAAACCACAAGCAGATTTTCTTTGAATATTCATGTGGTAGTTGACGGTCACCACGACGTTATTGCATAATTGTACACAGGTGCGGACTAATCGATCATGAGCAGAAAACTAGCAGCGCACATAAAGAAAGTTGCTACGCCTTGGTACGAAGCTCAAATTTGTACTGCCGGCGGGCACGTAGTCACTCCAATCAGCATGTGCACTATCAGAGTGAGCATTCGGGGACATACGTGTCTCGCCAGCTGCCTCGTACTTCGTGACTGTTCCCGAGACCTAATCTTGGAGTCGACTTTTTGCGGGAGCACGGCGCTATTGTAAAATTTCGAGAGCGTACCGTGACATTTCCGAGAGCTAAATCCTCCGACGAATCTGACGACATCCGTGACAGCACGTTTCGCGTTTCTGCCGACAGCATAACGTTGCTTCCGCGTTCAAGCGTCCTAGTTGATGTGGTGTCCGACAAGTTACGGGTGGTGAGGTTGTCGCCGAAGGCAAGCTGGCCCTTTTGTTCGCGCTAGGTGTCTGCGCTGCACGCAGCCTCATCACGCTTTATGACGGACACTGTGTCTTACTTGTGACTAATTTTAGTAACGAGTACCGGCACCTGTTACGTGACACCGCTATCGCTTTCGACTATCCTATCGCAGATGTTTCTGAATGTTTCACATCTACATCAGCCGACAGGATTCCACCGACACCAAGCGACGTGACTTCACTACTTGCCAAAGTTGATGTCAACTCGACCCTTTCGGAACAACAACAGACCGAGCTACGTAAACTGCTATATCAGTTTAAAGAGTGCTTCGCGTCCACCTCAAAGGTTCTTCAGACACTGATCACCAAACACCGAATATTTACGTATGCCGACGCTTCACCCATAAAACAACACCCTTACCGCGTTTCAGCAAAGGAACGTCACGTGATAAATGCTCAAGTCGAAGACATGTTGCAAGATGACGTTATCCAACATTTGAAGAGTGCATGGGCATCTCCGGTTGTGCTCGTGAAGAAAAAAGATGGATGACTGTGCTTCTGCGTGGACTACAGAAAACTTAACAGCTTGACTAAAAAAGACGTCTATCCGCTGTCCCGCATCAACAATTTCTTCGACAGACTGCCGCAGGCTAAGAACTTTTAATCGATAGACTTGAAAAGTGGCTACTGGCAGATCAAAGTTGATGAACGAGATCGTGAAAAAACCGCATTCATTACACTGGATGGCCTATATGAAGTCAAAGTACTTCCCTTCGGCCTCTGCTCTACCCCTGCGACATTCTAGAGAATAATGGACACTGTCCTTACCGGAGTTAAGTGGCACACGTGCCTAGTTAATCTGGATGATGTTTTCGTGTTTTTTGCCTCATTTGAGGAGCACCTGAAGCATCTGCAGAATGTGCTGGAAGCGCTCTGCTCTGCTAACCTGACACTGACGCCAGAAAAAATGTCATTTCGGTTACAAGGAACTTAAGTTTCTCGGCCATGTTGTCAGTGCAGATAGTATTCGACCAGACCCTGGCAAAGGTACCACTGTGGCCTCGTTTCCTGTTCCACGTGATAAGAAGACAGTACGTCACTTTCTAGGGTTCTGCACGTACTATCGCCACTTTATAGCCAATTTTTCTAGGATTGCTGAACCGCTCACTCAACTCACTCATGAAGATGTTCCATTCATCTGGGAGGAAGAACAGGACGCCGCTTTTTCTCAACTACTGGATCGTTTGCAGACACCTCCAGTCCTCGCTCACTTTGACCAAGACGCTGTGACTGAAATTCATACTGACGCCAGCAACGTGGGTCTTGGTGCTGTCCTCGTCCAACTACAAGAGGACACAGAGCGAGTGATAGCGTACGCTAGCCGCACTCTTTCCCACGCCGAGGTCAACTACTCCACGTCACAGAAAGAGTGCCTCACTGTTGTATGGGCCACGATAAAATTTAGGCCTTACCTTTACTAACGCCACTTCAAGGTAGTGACAGACCATCATTTGTTGTGTTGGTTAGCCAACCTATGGGACCCGAGTGGGCGACTGGCACAATGGAGTCTTCGTCTGCAGGAATACATTTTCACAATCGCTTACAAATCAGGTCGCAAGCACGAAGATGTTGATTCATTGTCCCGTGCACCTGTCGAAGGTTTTGGCCGCGACACCGAGATTGACGGTGGTTTCCTTGGGGCCCTTACTACAACAAATCTGATTACACGACAGCGCGCGGACGACGAAATTCGTGCAGTTATCGAAAACCTTCAAGGACGCAACTCTTCCATACCTAGATGTATTTCTCGAGGTCTGTCGTCATTCTGTCCGTGAGTTGGGGTCCTGTATAAGAAAAATTCCAACGGCAATGAGAGAACGTATCTTTTACTTTTCCCAACTGACATTCGTGATAACATTCTTCTCGCCTGCCACGATGTGTCCACATCTGGTCACTTAGGTTCCTTTCGAACTCTCGCTCGAGTTCAACAAGGATTCAACTGGCCTAAACTTTCCGCATCCGTAAAGCGATACGTCAAAAGCTGCCGGGAATGTCAACGCCACAAATCCTCGCCACTGAAGCCCGCGGCGCTTCTTCAACCAATAGAACCACCTAGAGCACCATTTAATCAAATAGGAATGGATTTATTGGGGCCCTTTCCCCTATTATCTGCCGGTAACAAGTGGATCGTAGTAGCCACCGACTATTTGACAAAACACGCCGAAACAAAAGCACTACAACGCCCTACGGCTTCCAACGTCACCCAATTTTTATGGACCAGATTGTTCTGCGACATGGCGCCCCGTCGTGCGTAATCACAGACAGAGGAACAGCATTCATGGCACAACTCATTCATGACGTATTCAAGCTCAGCTACACGAGCCATCGCAAGACCACGCCATATCATCCGCAGAGCAACGGCTTAACAGGGCGACTCAACAAGAACATCACTGACATGTTATCTATGTGCGTAGATGTCAGGCATAAGACCTGGAACCAGGTGCTACCATACGTCACATTCGCCTACAATACTGCCATCCACGAAACTACGCAATTCACGCTTTTCCGTCTTGTCTATGGACGTGAGGTTCAGACCATGCTGAATGCAATGCTTCCACACAATTGCGATGCTTTGATCCCTTCTGACGTTTAGCAGCTTACACAATACGCCGAAAAAGCAGGCCAGTTAGCAGGCCTACACAATAGGCACCAGCAGAATACAGAAGCGTGCCGTTACAACGCTCGTCATCGACAAGTTGACTACCATCCAGGCGATCAAGTTTGGGTGTGGACTGCAGTCCGAAGCCAGGGATTATCAGAAAAACTGCTCAGTCGCTACATCGAACCGTACAAAGTGTTGTGACGCGTGAGCGATGTGAACTTTGAGGTAGTCCCTGACGGCGCCTTCTTGCCAAGGTGGCGAAGGCACTCCTCGGAGATTGTGCACGCAGTGCGACTGAAGTGGTACTTCTGCATGAACCTTATTGCTGTTTTTTTGTATGCGTGTATTTTCTCTTGGTTCGGCCCGACTTTGCCTTTGTACATTCCGAGCATCAGAGTGATGCGCATTTGTTTTTTTCAGAGGAGAAATAATGCCACTTGGCCGCTAGGTAAGGTGAGCGCAAGCCATGGCTGCCCGATAGATTGGAAGACGATGTTTTGAAGCAGCACGCGCTGTAGTTAGTTGATTTTTGAAGCAGACATCTTGCCAGTTTTCGGTGCGTCTCTCTGCCGGCTCAGTTCTTTCGAGTTGAAGACCTTTTGTAGCAAGGGACAATATGAAAAGTACTAATTTCTTTTAAAACGCTAACAATAATTTATGATTAAAAGGTCATAAATCATAAACCCTACCGAGAACATTGCAGGATAGAGTGGTATCTGTTGTCGGTATGGTAACGGGAAGTGTTGCCTTCTCAGCGTGTCTAATTCTTTACTATGGATTAAAATGTTGAAGTACTGTGAGTGCTTCTCCTTATCTATCACACAAAGGTTGATCGCTACCTGACAAAAGAAATTTATGTGTTGCATGTGTATGTCCTTTCCTATAACCTTGTAAGGATTACTTCTGTGTGGCGTGATTTTGATACTGGCGGCCTATGACCAAGTTGCGGCTTGATGGCATGCAATTTATTATCTGTCTGTGTGTCCCATGTGATCTGCCAATAGCCTCTGAGCTTTTGTTTTAAAAAAGGTTTCAAGTTGAGTGCAGGAACTGGTATCGATGTATTAAAAGCAGTTTTGTTGGCGCATCCAGCTAGCCGGTTCACCAGAATGTTGCCTTGAATTTCGCGGTGTCCTGGCACCAATCAGACTACAACATGCTGCTCAGATGAGTAGACTGTGCATACGAGCGAATAAAGTGAGATAAGGAAGGGCTCTTGTGCTATTTAAGAATTTTCAGAGCTTTTACAATGCTGAGGGAGTCTGTATATACTATTCCCTTCTGTAGTTTTATTTGTTTATTGTGCTTGACCGCCGAGAGTATCGTATAAGCTTCGCCGGTGAAAATGCTTGAATCAGAGTGCAGAACGCCGGCTTCCAAAAAGAATGGGCCCACGGCTGCGTACGATACAGAAGTGTCGGACTTTGAAGCATCCGTGAAGAACTCAGGACATGTGCATTTCTGTTGTAGTTCTAGCAAATATGTCTGGATATGTGCAATTGGTGCATTGTTCGTTAGCTCCAAGAAAGACACGTCGCAATTTGTCGCCTGCTATTGCCACGGTGGCAGGTACACTGCAGGAGCCATAAAATGGTGTTTAAGTGGCACACCGGTTTCCTTCTCTAGGTCCCTCCCACGGAGTGAGTAGGGCTGTCTCATAGAAGGTCGTTTTTCAAACACACCAATGCTTGACATGTCATTAATTGTGGAATGGGATGGCTGATTCTTGTCTGCATTTATATTAGGATAATATTTAGAAGACATGTAACCTCTCTGTAGGTGGAGTGACCATTCGTTCGATTCCACGTACAGGCTTTCCACGGGGCTAATGCGAAAAGAACACGTGGAGCGACGGATGCCTAGATGATAAACAGGGTCAAGCATTTTAAGTAAGTAGGTGTCGCAGACTGGTATGCCATTGCCCCATAGTCGGGGCGGGTACGGACAAGGCTTTTATACAAATTCATTATACACTTCTTGTCACTTCCCCACGTAGTGCGTGACAACTCTTCCAGAACGTTCATGGCTTTTATGCACTTGTTTTTTAAATACTTCTGGTGTGGTATGAAAGTTAGCTTAGTGTCCACGATTAGGCCTAAGAATTTGTGTGCGGTGTTAACAGAAAGGCGTTACCCATGCAGTTGAATATCAGGTTCGGAATTAAGGCCTCTTTTCTAGGAAAACAAGACATGCATGCTTTTATGTGCATTCAACTGAAACCCGTTTTCTTCAGCCCAATTGGTAACTTTGTTCAAACCAAGCTGAACCTGGAGCTCCCACAAGGCCAGATTGCAAGATATAAAGCCAAGCTGGACGCCATCGACATATGTACAATAAAAGATATTGCCAGGGATGGACAATTGCAAAGAATTTATTTTGATGAGAAAAAGTGTGCAACTATGTACACCACCTTGTGGCACGCCTGTTTCTTGGACAAATTCTTGGAAAAGAATGCTGCTTACTCGAACTCTTGATGTCCGATTTGACAAGTAACTTTCGATTATGTCAAACATTCTTCCACACACGCCAAAATGGGACAGGTCTCTTAATATTCGAAAGCGTCATGTTGTATCCTATGCCTTTTCGTTATCGAGGAACACAGAGAGAAAGTGTGGCTTATGAACGAAAGCGTTTATGATCTGTGCCTTGATACGAACAAGGTGGTCGGTGGTGGATCAACCCTCTCGAAACCCGCACTGAATTGAGTCGAGCAAATTGTTTGTTTCAATGAGGTGTACAAGTTGGCAGTTGATCATTTTGTTGAAAAGGTTGCACAGGCAGCTTGTAAGCACAATTGGCCTATAACTCGAAACTGGGGAAGGGTCCTGGCCCTGTTTGAAAAGGGGAATAACAATAGCGTCTTTCCAGAAATTAGGAATAGCACCAGAGAACCAGACAGCATTGTGCAACCAAAGTAAGGTTTTTTGCGTTTCGATTGGTAGGTTTTTAACATTTCGTACACCACACAGTCAGAACCTGGAGCGTAGTCACTGCAGAATTTCAGTGACGTTTGAAGCTCAGGTAAGCTGGAAGCTTGGTAGTACGCCGCATATCTTGTGCATTTGTGTTCCAGTTTTCACTTTTCTATTTTCGTTCTGTATTTTTGGAAAGCGTCCGTATAGAGCGACGAGCTTGACACCCGCCCGAAGTGAGCACCGAGGAAGTTTGCCTGATCTTCCAAGGTGTCACCCGGTGTGTTTACGAGTGTGAGTGTGTGTACTTGTCTTCCTGCTACCCTACTAACCGTCTTCAAAACTGTAGCCTCCTGTGTATATAAATTGATTCCCGATAAAATCTTTTGCCAACTTTCTCTTCTGGCCTGCCGACGTGTTCGCCTGGCCTGAGACTTCATTTTCCTAAAAATTTGAAGATTTTCGGCTGTTGGTGAGTTCCGAATCAACATACATGCTTTGATTTGCTGCTTGCGTGCATTTCGGCACCCAGAGTTCCACCATGGCACACATCGTTTTCCAGGGTGTCCACTCGTTTGTAGGATGCATTTCGTTGTGCGTCAATCAAAAACGAAGTGAAGCAGTTCACAGCAGCATCGCAGCATCAATCCTTAAAGTGCATATGTCGCAGCAACTTAAATGAGTGATGGTATAAAACTGTTTCCAATCAGCTTTGCTAAATAGCCATTTGGGAATCGGTGGCGGGCATTCAGTTGATGTAGGTGTGCTCAAAACTACGGGAAAGTGGTCACTTACGTAGGGATTAGTGGTGACTTTCCAGTGAAGTACAGGCACAAGCGATGGAGATATTATGCTTAGGTCTATTGAAGAATAAGTATTGTTAGCGAGGTTATAATAAATTGGTTCTTTTCGATTCAGAAGAGACGCACTGAAAGAGAGAAGAAACTGTTCAATCAATAGACCTCGGGCATCACGATCGAGAGTTGCCCCATAGCTTGCTATGCACATTCAAGTTTCCAAGGAGAACAAAAGGTTCTGGAAATTCATCAAATAAGGACTGGAATTCATGTTTTTGTAGGTGATAGCTTGGAGGTACGTAAAGAGTGCAAATTCTCATGAGTTTGTCGAAAAGCACAGCTCGAACAGCAGCTGCCTCAAGAGATGTTTGGAGTTGAAAGTGTGTGCATGCAATTCCTTGATTCACTATAATGGCAACACCTCCAGATGATGTCACGGCACCATCAGGGTATTTTCGCAAAATAGCGTATTTACGTAAAACGTTGGTGTGTCTTGAATTTAGCTGTGTTTCTTTTACACACACCACTTCACTTTTGGTGAGTGTTCGTGTAAAAGTTCTTGTAAATCGTCATGGTTCCAGAGAAGGCCCCTGATATTCTATTGAATTATTTGAGTGTTCATGGTGAAGTTAAAGTAGTGCTGAGTATAAGAGCACCGAGTTTGTTTAGGCGGGAAATTAGAATTCAAGTAACAGGGCCATCACCAGGCCCCGTTATTTGCTTTGTTGATTTCTTCACGCGCTCTAAGGAGCCACGTCACTCTTTCGGCTCCAAGGGTACCGACGTATCCATTGCCTCCTCGGACGCACTGGATGCCCGCACGTGCGAGCTGGTTGTTCGAATTCTGCGCCTCGCCTAGTGAGGCGAGGCCTCGACACCTGAGGACCCTGAGGTCTCCGGTCTCTGTTCGGGAGTAGGCGGAGTAGCCTAGACTACAGCAGCCTTGGGGGCAGGTGCCACAACATCCGGCTCGATATGTGCAGGCCGAGGGAGTGGCGAGAGCTGATGCGGCGGTGCCCCCTGACGAACTGCATCAGGATACGTTGGGCCACAAAATGGCGAGACTTTTTCTTGCTTCCTCAAAAGAAACGTTTTCTTTCACTTTTAACGTTATTACCTCGTTTTCTTTCTTCCAGTATGGATAGGAACGTGAATACGCAGCATGGTTTCCGTCACAGTTTACACAGTGCGGCTGCTCTTTGCAGTTCTCAGACACGTGGTCCAGGGCTCCACATAGTGCACAGGTCTGGCGACTACGACAGCTTTTAGAGCCATGGCCATACCTCTGACATTGGAAGCAACAAATGGGGTTTGGTATGAATAGCCTGATCGAAGTTTTCGTGTACCCTGTTATAATGGTTTCTGGCAATTTACTGGAAGCAAACATGAGTTATAGGTGTTTCGTTGGTGTTTCCTTTTTGTCTCTTCCTATGATAATTCTCTGTAAATTAGTCAGATTTTGGCTCTTCCACCCATTCAAAAGTTCAGTCTCGATCAGGTCAAGTAATTCCATGTCAGATATCACTCCGCGAGTTGTGTTCATTGATCTGTGTGGTGTTAAGGTTATTGGTATGCCACCGAAAGCTAAGAGACGGTCTAGCTTTTCAAATTTTTCTTTGTCCCGTATTTAGAAGAGGAGGTCTGCGCTTGCCATTTTGGTTACCTTGTATCCAGCGCCAAGAGTTTCGGTAAGACATCTAGCAACTATAAAGGGAGAGACGGTCCTGGCTTGCTTTCCAGTTTTTTCACAGTAGATGACATGAAAGTGAGGAAATGTTTCTATTGGCCTGTTGAAAATTTTTGTAATCGGTGCGTACCTGCTTCAAGCCGGTACGATCGGTAAATGAGGGGAATGCTTTATGCAAGCCGGTTTAATTTTTATTCAGCAGTGTTGGCGACCACCCACCATGTAGCCCAACGAGTGGACGCTACAAGTTCATAAATACTAAATACTTGCCGACGCCAGCCGTACAACACCTCTATAACCCAATGCGCCTCGACCAAGGTAGGCTATTTGCACAGGGTTAACCCTCATCGCCAGGAAAACTGGAAGTAAAAGGAAGAAACAAGAAGACAGGAAAGATAAAAAGTGATGGCAAATACAAAGATGTAGAGAGAGATGGAGGAATAGTAAAAGGTGACTGCCGATTTCTTCTGGGTGGGTCAGTCCAGGGGTGCCATCTACGTGAAGCGGGGGACAAAGGGGTGTGTTGCCTCTGCCAGGGGACCTTAAAGGTCCAATCACCCGGCGTCCGCTCAACCCAGGATCCCCTTTTCCCCGGACATGGCACAACCACGCACGGCTAGGCGTGGGAGGGAGTCGAAACCCCCTCGTTAGCTCGGGTCCGTGGTGTAGCTACACACCAAACGCCTGCGTAAGAACACGCCCCTGCGGGGAGCTACATGCTGCTTGAACTAAAAAATGATTGCTTGCACGATTATAACTATCTCGTAGTGACTGCAATTACGATTCAACTAAGCTGCATAGCTCTACAAAGTATTATGAAACAATATGTGAGAAAAGGGCACCGCAGCTGCTCGGTGCAACCCGCAGAAAGCGACAGCCCTGGCAAAATTTTTCGTACGGTGGCACGGAATCTCGAACTGGAAGTCTATGCTGACGGGCATCGTAGCACACAATCCTCTGTGTGAGCAATGATTTTGCTATCCATCTATTGCAACCAAAGCAAGAATCGGGAGTGCTACTATGTCGCGAAATTTGTCACAATCTTTTCTGGGCAAGAAGTGATTTTTTTCTGGCAGAAACCTGCTACGTGATGGCAATGAACGGCCCCTCGCGACAGCCATGGCTAGCCACGGCGACAGCAATCCCTTTCATCATCCCTCGTATATCACGGGCTTAAGGGTGGACCTTCAAGTTTCGTATTTCCAGAAAGCGGCCACCAGTTGGCGCGAAAGAATTCGTGACCTTCGCTCACTGTGTGCCTATCAGCTGCTATATCTCTATACTTGCACTGTTTGTAAACACCGCTGTGGCACATGAATAAAAAAAGTGCGTGAGCGAGACCGCGTGGCCAAGGGGGGTCGGCAGAATAATACAGTCGCCGACCAATTTTTTGGCCTCCAAAAGTTTGAGCTTGTTGGATATTTCAAAATTCAAAAGTGCACCGTCAGGGTTGCTAAACGGCTAGTGCAATTTTAGACCAATTTTTTGGACGAAATCGCCCCCTAAAGTAGGATTATTCAGACTAAATCGCTTGTTTCGAGCCGCGCCATGAACCTGTATGGACATCGCCATATTGAATTTTCTGCTGCTTGACTAAGCTTAGTTGATTAATTTTAAAATGGGTTTTCTGCCTCCACAATAATAAATCAAAGTCATATTTTTAGATTTGGAGGTTGTGTCTGCTTTAGCAAGCTCGACACGGGACCATTTTTTCGTCTTCGGTCAGCCTTAGTGGCCAGAACTGTCGCCATCGCACCGTAAAGAGAGGACAGGCCCCGAAAACTTAAGTTCAAGTAATCACCTGTTGGGAGCGAAAAAATCTACCACGGTGGAGTTCGGTTTGGACTGTCACGGTGAATGGACGTGGTTTTTGAGCGCTCACGATCGACTGCGCAGATAAGTTGTTTGGCATGTTTTGAGCTGGTGTTTATAATTATAGGGCAGCAGTTAAAATCCCCGTAGCCCTTATTTTATTGTACGGCTTTTTTGGGGTCAATCACCAGGTATTTATTAGTTTGCGCGTGTGTGTGTTTGATTTTTTTGTTTTTTTTTTTGTTGTTTTTCTTTTGATACCCTGTGAGGGAGGGGCACGTACATTGAACACGCAAATTCTTGTAGTAGAGCTTAGACTTTCTTTTTTTCCTAGGGCAGCACTCGAGTTTTGTAGTTGAGTGAGACAAGTCATCGAGTGAGACAAGTCATAGGGACAATTGGTGTCGGAAAGACATTGTTAAAAAGACTGTAAAGTGTTCAGGATGTGGGGTTGGTTTGAAAGTGGAGCCAAGTGTGGAAGTGGAAGGAGAAGAGGCTGACGCGACTTTTCGTGTTTGGAGCAACCACAGACATGGAGCAACCACCTTGCAATCCGGACTACGTACGGGAATATTGCACCAAAACAGAAGGCAGCAAAAGGGGGGGTAGAATTGGTGCATTAATACAAAAAGTATGGGTTGGCAATGAGTCAAGCAGGGATGCATGGAACATTTACGGTTAAAAGGGAAAATAGCTGGGCAGATGACACTCCTTGTTTTCGTGTACTTGTGGATGGGAGCAAAGACCAGAGATGAAAACCGGGCAATGACAGAGTGTATATCAAAGGACATTCAGGAATTGGAAAGAGAGTGCGAGATACTCATACTAGCAGATATTAATGCGCACATAGAAGATATAGATGGGTATACTGACCCGACAGGCAAAATGGTGAAGGATATGTGTGGAAGGCTTGATTAGATTATTTGCAACAGTACCGAGAAGCGTGAAGGGCAAATAACATGAGAGGTAGGAAGGCTGGAGTCGACAATAGATCACGCACTAATGTCACTTGGATTTATGATAAGCTCAGGGGAATGCACATAGATGAAGGTTGCTCCAGAAGTCTGGGTAGTGAGCACAAACGTATCAAGCTATGTTTTTGGAAGAGCAGTGAAAGTGGGAAGGAAACAAGATGAGGAACTACAGGAAAATTTTTATTCAGAAAGGCAAATTGAAATAGCCACTAAACGAATTGAGAAAGTAATCACTGAGGATAATAAAGCAGTGGGGAAATACACGAATTTAATTAGTCTGTTTGAGCTAGAGCTTGCTGAGTCACGTGACAAGTCACCCCGGAAAAGAAGACACAAACCAAGAAGTTGGTGGGATGAGGAAGTCAAGAGAGAAATAGCAAAACGTCAGGAAGCCTCTAGGGAACACAAATATGCTAAGCAATGGGGTGAACCGACAGATGATGTTGGAAGAAAATAAAAAAAACTTTCTAAGCTGTAGAAAGGATGCATCCTTTCTGATCAATTAAAAATTTGGAGAAAGGGAACTCAGTGGCTGGCAGAAGTACATAAAAAAGATAGAAAGGCAGCTGCGAAATTTTGGAACCATCTAAACTCCCTAAGAAATGAGACGAGCCTAGAGCAGAGTTTTATAACTACAGCCGAAGGTGCCAGGCTAGAAGGGGACGAAGCTATTGAATATATAAGAACAAGGGTGACAAAAAATTTCAACAAAGAAGTACTTTATGCACCACAATAGACAAGGACGAATCAAGTGGTGCAATGGCTCCATTTTAGCAACGAGAGTGGGAAAGGGCTGAGAAAATGGTTCCTAGTAGTACATCAACAGGCGCAGATGGCATTCCAATTATGCTGATAAAGACAATAGGTCTTAAGTCTAAGCAGGCTTTGAGAGAGGCAGTGAGCAAAATAATAATCGATAGAGAAGTTCTCGATGGATGGAAACTTAGCAGGATGAGCATGATCTATAAAGGAAATGGGGACAAAGCTGACATAAACAACTACCGTGCTATAACAGTGATATCAGTGGTCTACAGGCTGGCGATGCAGATTATAAAGGAAAGACTGCAGGCATGGATAGAGAATGAGAAGGTGCTGGGGGAACTGCCGAATGGGTTTTGGAAACACAGGAGGTTGTATGACAGTCTGTTTTCACTGACGCGGTGCATCGAAATAGCGGAAAACGAACAAAGGCCCCTGTAGCTAGCATTTTTGGATATCAAGGCAGCGTACAATAGCATGGTTCAAGAGGGATTGTGAGGAATACTGGACACACTAGGCGTGGAAGTTGGAGTCACTAATCTTTTAAAGAAAATCTATAAAAGTAACAGGGTAGTTTTAAAGTGGGAAAAACAGGTATCCAAGCCCACAGGGGTGAAATGAGAATTAGGCAGGGGTGGTCACTGTCACCCTTGTTATTCATGATGTGCCTATAAGGTTTAGATGCCAAATTAGGAGGAAGTGGACTTGGCTTCAACCTTTCTTTAGTCAAACAAGAAAAACTCATTGATCAGACGCTACCAGCATTATTGTACGCAGATGATATAGTACTAATGGCCGACAACAAGGAAGATTTGCATAGATTTATGGACACCTGCAGTAATGAGGGAGATAGGTGAGATTTTAGATTCATTAGGGAAAATCAGCGGTCATGATATTTAATGATAACGAAGGTAATGAGTTTAGAATACAGGAGGTCACGCGAAAGATAACAGATAAAAACAAATATCTGGGCGTATGGATAAGCAATTGGACCGAGTACCTAAGGGAACACGAAATATACGTGACGACTAAAGGTAACAGGAATGCAGCAGTCATGAAAAATAGGGCACTGTGGAATTACAATAGGTATGATGTTGTGAGAGGAATATGGAAAGGGGTCATGGTTCCTGGGCTGACGTTCGGCAATGCGGTCTTGTGCATGAGATCAGAAGTTCAAGCAAGATTAGAAATTAAGCAACGTGGAATAGGTAGGCTTGCTTTAGGAGCTCACGGGAATACACCAAATCAGGGAGTACAATGTGGTATGGATTGGACATCATTTGAGGGCACGGAAGCTAGCAGCAAGATAAAAGTTGAAAAGCGATTGAGAGAATTGGGGGAGGAGGGTTGGGCTAGGAAGGTTTTCTGCCACTCGTACATGAAGAATGTCGATACAAAATGGAGGAGGGGAACCAGGAAATTGACTGGTAAATGCTTAGAAAACAGCAGGTGGCTAAACCAAAAAGAACTATCGGTTAAGAAGAAAGTCCAGAAAACGGAGACTGACATGTGAAGAATTGGCATGATTAAGAAGTCCGCACTAGAGATCTATCGACCGTTATGCAGGAAATTGCCAAGAAAAGGATCTATGATAATACTCGAGGTAGCTCTCTGTGGTTTAAGGCCTGGACGGGAGTATTGCGAACCAAAACATATCGGGCCAAATACGAAGGGGTAGACACAGTATGCAGTGCGTGTGGAAAAGAGAAGAAACTGCCGAACACTTGATAATGTTCTGTAAAGGGCTTCACCCTATAGTTCAAGATGACGGCGCAAAGTTTTTCAAAGCACTGGGGCTTAGGGACATGGAGGGCAAGATAGGCTTTAAGCGGGTAGCCTTAACTAGAAGGAAGTTATCTGATTGGTGGCTAAAGTCAAGGCACGAGTGAAAATTAAGCCCTTCAATGCAAAGTACGAATCTTCAACCTCACTATTTAAAGGAAAAAAAGATAAATATAATGGTTACTTCACTAAGTATTACAGCTAGGTGGCGTTAGCCACCGCCCGATCGAAAGGGTAAAGCCATATCAATCTATCCATCCATCCAGCTATAGCGCAAGTGAGAGAGTTTAGTAGATTCACTCTAGATGTTTGAAGCAGAAATGGATGGATGGATGGATGTGGCTGTACCCTTTGGATCGGGCGGCGGCTGACGCCACCTAGCCGTAATGGTTAGTGAACTAGAAACTGGATTTGTCTTTTTTTCTTTTAATCAGTGAAAATGCGGATTGCACTTCATTGTAGGGGTGCCCTCCTCGGGGCCAAATTTAATTTTAAAATGATCAAATACTACATTTTTGCGGACCGCTACACATGAGAAAACAACTTGTTCTCACAGCAAGTAGTTTTTCTTAAACATGGGCTGCGTCATCTATTTTTGTAATAGTTTTTGCTCCAGCTAACTCAAGGTCAGCAGCAGCCTATCGACATCATTATCCTCATTTCAACGTATAAGACGGTCAACGGTTGCGACAGCAGGTAACAGCTCGCGGTACGTTCGGATGTGTCTCGGACTTTTTCGTTTCGATGTAAATATTTCCAGCCTTTGCCAACTGACACACTCTTTCTCGTTCTGTTTATTTTGACTCTTTCAAATGTTTTCGTGAAGAGAATTCAAGTGACATCCGGCGAACGAAGCGACCGTTGAAGCTTTCATCGTATGAACGCCCATTGCAAGCCGGGGCCGGTGAGTCGAAACCTTTTCAGTATTTTAAGGATGGTTGCTTACCAGGCTAGTTGGTTCATTTCAACATATGCAGTTTTTTCTTTGCCAATGACTGCATAGATGTCACACGGCAGCAGTGCCTTCCAATAATAAATTTTCAAATTTTTTAACGTCTCCATCTGTCACCGAAAAAAATGTGTGTTACTTGCGGCGTGGCCTCATGTTTGATCCAGTCGCTTACTCAATAGTTAATTCTAAAATTCTATTGCCAGGTGAAACCAATCAGGCTGTTGCAATGAAAGAAAGTAAATAAATCACTGTCGCCTCGCATGTGTCTTCGTAGCTAGCCCGTATACAGTCAAATATTATTATTTGTAACATGCTTAATTCGAACTTCCGGTTAATTCGAACTCACTTTGAGGTCCCGTCAAAGCTAAGTGTATTACAATGGGCGAAAACGCCGGGTAATTCAAATGCCCAAGCACTTTCGACGGTTAAATCGAACATACTGCGCTCCGAAAATGCTCTCAAGCACCCCGCCCAATCCCGTCGCGGCACCTGCGACACCTCAACGCTTCCCGGGAAGAAAATGAAAAGGAAAGAAAAGGCTGCAGCGGAATGTTTGCTCTCTCTCAAATGCCAATCTGCGAAGCACCCGAGGCACGCTTCTGCCTTTTCCGTCCCTGCCACGTAAAGACCCTCCTCCTTCCAATGCCGTGTGCAAAGAGAGTCAGAGCGAAAAAAAAAGAAAGCCCTCGCTGGGTTGAATGATTGTGTGGTTGAAGGAAAGAAAAAAGACGCTATCTTCTGCCGCCCTTGGTCCTTGCGAGAGCATGGTTCTGCGCCTTGACGGCAGGAGGGGCGGTCTCTCACGCGCCGGTGCCACGCTTCACCCTTTCCTTTCTCTAGCACCTAGCCTTTCTCCTTTCAACTACGCGTGCGAAGAGAGCAAAAAAAACTGCCGTGGAGTGTTGGTTTTATTTCAAAGGCCGATCTGTTTATCTCCGCGTGGAGACGTCCCTCTCTTCTCGTCAACACATACTAATGCAAGGAATAGTGCGGAACTTGGACACCCCCAAATAAAAAGTGTGCGGTGCATGCGCAAACACCGAAAGCACCCACAATTTTGTAGTGAGGGCTTCCTAAATATGAACGGTGCACGTCTTGCGCTGAAGTGGGAAGAGCTATACCGAGCTATGACCACAGAGCATATCCTGCTTTATGCTGTAACTGAAACCCATCTCCGCGAGCTTGAGGAGCCAGGTATAATTCATGCAGATTGGAGATAGGAAGGCAAAAACAGAGCTGGTCATGATCGAAAGGGAGGGAGTGTGGGCTTCCTGTGGAGACGTGAACAGAAGTGGCAGCGAGAGGACAGGGACTGTGCTGTCCATTTGTGGATGACGGGTGACTTGTTGGGGATACCAGTAGCAGTGTGTGTGGTGTATTTTGCTGTCAAGGGTTTGCACTATGAGGAAAATGAGCAACTGTTGGGGTGTCCTTGGAGATGCGGAACGTCTAGCGAGCTGGAGGGAAGTGCTCATTTTGGGAGGCTGCAACGGACATATTTCCGAGCTGGATGACTATACAGATGCGAATGGCAAACTGCTTACTACACTGGCAGAACACCTTCAGCTGGAAATCCTACACACTACTTCATGTTGTGAGGGCCAAACAACTTGGTGTGCTCGGGGAAGTGGCACGTCTATTGTTCTACGCCCTGGCGTCCGACGAGCTGGTGAAAGCCCTACGACGACTTAACGTAGATGAGGAGAGAATTCTTAGCTTCGGGAGCGACCACAATCGAATTCGGCTAGATTTCTCCAAAGCACAACACCGAGAGCTAGGCTCGAAACAGAGATTCAACCCTAATAGTTATCTGCCACTGAGATCACTTGAAAAAGTGGTGGAGCAATTCGAAAGGAGCCCAGAGAAAGAGAGAGAACGCGAAGACATACGACGAGTATGTGTCAATACTATGTCGTATCATGGAGAAGCATAATGTCACTGATAGCACAAGACCAGCTCGCTACGGCCGAAAACCCTGGTGGCACATGGAAGTTGCTGAAGCGCGACATGCACGGCGAGAAGCAAATTGCTCCCATTGTCGAGCAGTCAAAATGAAAGGTGCCGTGCAAACCGACGTCACATGGCAGCGTCACCTTTAAGTCAAGCGTGAAATGCAGGCTCTTGTGCAAGTGAAACTTTCTAGGTTCAATATGCTGTTCCTGCAAAAAGCAGGGCTCAGAAATTCTGAAACTATGTTCGAACATTAAACCAGAGGAAGCAGTCTACTCAGTTTATTGCTGACAGCGCTGGCAACCCTGCCTCGGACATGAAAGAGGCCTTGACAGAGCACCTGAACACTGTGTGGGCCATTTGGGTGTACGAAGTACCACCAGGTCATTGACAGGAACTCCCAAGGTGTAGAAGAAACTGTTGTACAGGGTTTCCCGGAGGAAGGGGCCCCAAAATGGGAAATCAGCTGCATCTCTCTGGACAGTGCTCTTCCCCGACTCCTAGCCCACACAGCCCCAGGGCCAGATGGCATCCCAGCACGCCTACTTAAGTGCTTTGGGCACGAATCAAAAGAGCAGTTACTAGCCTGTTCAAGGACATCGTTGCGGGAGTGGACATTCCAGCGGACTGGCGGCCAGGCAGAGTCCCCTCATATTCAAACGTGGAGGCAAGGCAGGGAACCTGCAGGACTACCAGGCACTCACAATCACCAGGACTATCTACAAGCTTTTTACCCAGGTGCATAAGGGCGTGATCAGTGGATTGGCTGAATGTAAAGGGCAGCTTACAGAGCTTCAGAACGGTTTTCGCAAGGAGCGGCGACTTGTCGACAGACTTTTTGTTCTCACACAATGTATAGAGATCGCCAGGAAAGAAGGACGTACATTGTTATGCTGCTTTAATGGATGTCCAAAAAGCCTCCGATAATGTCCCACGTGATATCTTGTTTACTCGTCTAGCCACATTGGGTATGCAGGAGAAGCTATTGACGACATTGAGGAGTCTCTACGCCAACAATAACATCACTGCCCAATTCGTCAATGTGAAGAGTGAGCCGCTAAGTGTCTGCAGGGACCTTCGGCAGGGATGGCTGCTTTCGCCGATTAGTTACCTACTATACATGTCAGGCATGGAGCGAGCACTGCTCCAGTCCAGTCTTGGATTCCGCCTGAAGTGTAACACTAACAAAATCAATGAAAATCGACGGTTGCCTGGCTTGGCCTTTGCGGATGACGTGGTAATAATGGCTGAAAGCAACGCAGAGCTGCAGACACTTCTGGACATCTGTGCCACAGAAATGAGTTCACTGCGCATACACTTCAGCGCCAAAAAACCAAGGTTGAGCCATTTGCTGGCAACTTCACTGAAGCTGTAGGTCTCAAGCTGGGAAGTGAGAACATAGCCTTCAAGACTACGTATAAGTATCTGGGCGTGCTACTCTCCTCTGAGGCCAGAGTATATATTCAGCAGGAAGCCCATATCCGCCAAGCCTCACTGCGTGCTAAGTGCATTCTTCGGCGCCGCATCTTGTGGGAGTGCAACCGCTTCATCATGGTGTGGGAAATATGGAAACTGATGCTTGTTCCCTGCCTGACATTTGCCAACGCAGTAGTCTGCTTGACAGTGACAACCGGAGAACGGCTGGAGCGGCGGCAACAAGAAGTTGGCCGCACGGCGCTTGCGTGTCATGGAAGAGTGGCGAACGAGGTAGTACAGGGGGACCTCGGCTGGTCTGGCTTTGAAGCACGCGAGGCCTCCAGCAAGTTAGTGTACTAGGATGCCTTCAATTGATGTGCAGAGAGCGCTAAAAAAGGCAGGTATTCAAATACCTTGCGGCAACGTGTATGCGTACAACTTGGTGAACCGGGTGTACCAACTAGAAAAGAAGTACGTCTCATTCACAGAGCCGGTACAGGCGGAAACTTCAAGGCTCCATACCAAGGAGGTGCGTGAACGGGTACGCGACAGGAAGGAGGAGCTATGGCAACACGCAATGAGTGGAAAAGCTACCCTCGAACTTAACCGCAACAGTAAAAGCACAATAGGCTCAGCTCTCATTTACGACAACAGCTCCAGAAGTTCGCTTGTGTTCGAGGCACGAGCTGGCGCGCTTCCAACCCTTACGTACAAGAGAACGATCGGCGGGGAGACTGATTCGGTGCTGTGTCGTGCCTGTGGAAGTGTGGACGACACAATTGCACATGTCGTAATTGAGTGCGGACGAATAGAACTCCCACGCATGGAGTTATTGCGTTCTGCGCTGAGCTTTGCGGAGGAAGATAGAGAGACTGATCTGCAGGCAGCGAGAATGTCGATGCAGCGCCTTGAATGCTAGAGGGCAGTGGTTGTGGCACAGCGGTCGAGAGCACAAGGTGGCACACTTTAATGACAAGATAGCGGCAGTGCAGTGTCAAAGTGCGGTTGTGTTAGCAAACAAAATGTTAGTGCGCCTTTGTGCTTGTACTTTCTTCTAATTTTCCCACCATTTTCTGCATGTTCGGTTTTCTTCTCTCTTGCTGGGCACGTCCGTTGGTTCTTTTTTTATTGTTTTTTATTCTTTTTTCGTTTTTATTTTTCACATCTATGTGCTGGGGTGTCTTTACATAGTGTTAGTGCACCCGCCCATTAAAAAGAGAACAGCAGCAAATCATCAGTCTTATCATCATCACCACCACGTGCTGGGCATACTGTGGCCGCGTGGTGCTGGCAAGCGCGGGAGGCGACGCTACGCAGCAGTCGTCTTTAGAAAGTGTCGGCACCGAACATTTTCGTGCGCAACGTCTTTCGACAGGAAAATGCTGAAGCCGATGTAGAAATGATTTGCAAGCTGCGTGCGAAACTGATTGACTCGCTAAAAGGCAAACGTGTGCAGACGCGCTTCACTGATTACTTCAATTTATAACGAACGTCCTGTAATGTGTGAACAAATGTAAGTCTTCTTAAACTTCCCCTTCGTGTGTTTGCTCAATGCACATGTGCCACTTCGTGGAGAGACCTTCGTTTATGTAGCTTTCATTATTTCGGGCTTCTTTTAATTCAGACATATTTTTGGGCCTTTCGAGTTCGAATTATCGAAATTCGACTGTATTAGTGAAAAAAACGAACGAGTAAATAAATTAGTGCTGTCGCGTTTGAGAAACATCATATAACTGTGGGTCTGGTTTTGCTATAGTGGGACAAAGAAAGTCTTACATAAATCAGAAATACTTCTTTTTCTGCCAGAGCCTCCTGGCCCACCTGACATGGAAGCAGCTGTGAACAATCGGCAAGGAACCTGCCACATGACATGCCTTGTGAAGAAGCAGCCCTCAATGATACACGTGTTATGAGGTACCATTCATTACATATATGTACACAATACTGCTATTTACTAGTTTACTGAGTTTACTATAGAAACTTTTATGCATTGATTCCATGCATTGATATCTGGTGATGTTACTTGTTTTTCCAGACTGCCATGCAACGACACGTTGAAACATCTGAATGTCCACTACAACAAGTCACCTCACACATGCAAAGCTGTATTTGTGAATGTTTTACCGCGCATAACGTGGAGGGGTGCTTTATATTGGCCACAAGCATTGGCTGTCTATGGTGGCATGGAATCTGCACTTCAATAACGTTGAAACTGTAACACTATTAGTTAGATTGTGTGGCACTGCTGAGCTGAACAACGCAGGTTTGATCCCAGCCACAGTAGCCATATTATGATGGGGGTGAAACACTAAAACTCTTGTGTGCTTAAGGGTTTGTTCGATTCGCCTGCACCACATGATACATTCTACAGAGTGCTGCACCTCACCAATCGTTTCAGTGGCTCAGCAATGGCATCTTCCAAATTGCACCATTCGTTTCAAGAAGCGCAGGAGAGGTACAGCACTAAAACTAGTTCATGATTTTCCTGTAGCTCCTACCCTGACGGCGCTGGTTTGGTGCAGCCGCACCCACAGCTTAATAAAAAACATAGCATTAGACGTAGCTACTGTACCCACCTCTACAAATGCGGCGTGCTTTGCCAAGATGTTTGCACCTCATGCAAATAAATGAACAAAAATAAGGATTCCACCTTGTCGGCATCTTGTAGTTCACTTCTGATGCCGCACTGCTGAACTCGTGCTGCACAAGTTCTGAGCTTCTTGTGCACAGCTGTGAACCAGTTCAGATTGGTGCAGGTGAACTAAACTAACCCTCAAAAGATGGAAGCTAGAAAATATGAAAAATCTTTGAACATGAGGTGTCAGAGAAATTGTTTCGACAAGCAGTTTTGTCTCCTGTGATGCTACAACGTCATTTTTTTAAACCCCTGGAAGCCAGAAATAATTTGATTTTGCCAACTGTTGTACGACTCACGATCACTTCATAGTTGGCATGTGAATTGTCAGAAATTATCATTGCATTACAAAATGAACACCCCGCAGTCACAGGCATTAACAGGCTTTCCGACATTTAGTTGTGCCTTGTGACAGTTTACGAACAACACCCAGAACTGTTTTGTCCTAATTAACAATGTTTAGTTAATACAAGTTTACAAAAAGATGCGCCAAAGCTCATAAGGCTGCACTCAATTGTTCTAGCTTTGCACATATGTTCAATGGGCTCCAAAAGTAATAAATCATAAAGGTGATGAGCACTTGCCGCACACCTTCCTCAAAGACGCGAATGCTGGCGTGAAGAGCAAGATTGTGTTCATTGAATGTGGTACTGTTTTTTTTCACATAGCATAGAAACGTTCCAGATTTATTTGAGCACATCTGCTTCTGTTTAACTTATGTTGTCATAATTGTAGTGTCTACCACTAGGAAGTAAAATTCTGTGCACTACAGTGGTGAAAAATATCTATAAAATCACACATGTAGTTGAAACATACTTGATCTTGACTTATACACAGCTACACTGAGACATAGTACATATTTCAAATCCTTACCTCTAAAAGTAGCAGGGAGAAAACAAGTTCAGCTATCAAGCAGAAGTATACTGAAAAAGTAAATACAATAGCAAGTGTGTAATAAATGTGACCTTTATTGATCCAGTATTTGGACAGATTCACATCATTTACCACCAACTGATTTCACGAGTGCTTGCTTGCAAGAGTGCTCAAGTTCTATCAATATGTCTGTGCAAAAAAGAAATTGTGCTCAGAGATGAACAGGTAGTGTAGAACTGCACGCATCTGCAATTGCTTATTTAACAAATTTAGCAAAACTACATTGCTCTCTCTGCGCGAGCTATCTATCAGCAATAAGCAAGTTTCCTTCCCAATTCCACATCATGTATTCACTTCACCTAAAGATTGACACTACAGGGCCAGTGCCGCATCTGACGGGAGAATCGGACCCTTGTCTTGAAGCCAGGTACAGTTTCAGTTCTCTAAGCTGGTAGGTGTTCTGTGCGGAGGAGGCGGAGCTACGCAGTAGAGGAGTGCATGTGCCTGCCACAATGACATTAGGGAGTTTTAAAAAAGCGCACTATGAGCCCTTGCGGTGCGGTCGCTGGCACTGTGCATGCGTCGTAACGCGAGTCAGCGTTCACGACCTGCCCGTAGAAAATCTGAAATAGCATGCGGTGATTGAGGCCCTTGAAGTGTTGTGTGTAGCTTCCGTGCACTTCGTCCATGGAGCCCACAGACGAAAAAATTCTTCGCCAAGATGTGCCACAGTCTGAAAGTGGTTCAGATGACGACGACTATGATCACCTGCAGCTGTCGGCAGTGGAGATTAGCACCGTGGTGACGATTTTGACGATGTCACCTTGGCGCAAATATGGTATAACCGATTTGCTTCCCAGCGTAGTATGAGGCAAGGCCGAAGCATGGACTTTTTTAACCCTGCCTGATGCAATAAAGTTCATATTTCTGACAAAAACAAATTTTTTGAATTGTTCAATTTTTCGCACTTTTTTTCTGTCTTGCCAGGTCCAAAAATTGGTTGGTGACTGTAAAAAACAGAAGAGATCTAACGATCAAGGAGGCACCAGGTGTCGGTTAGCGGGACTGCAGCGGATGAATGTAGGGGGTGTGTTCATTTCAGGTGAGAAAAATTTCCAATTTGGCGACTGAAGTTGGGGTGTGTATTGTGCGAGTGCGTTCATTACGCCATTAAATACATTATTTATTGTACATGAGCCTAGCCCTCTGAAATGAAACAATGCTCAAGCGGCAGATATCAGCCATACCTCATGACGCAGTTTCTCCAGGATCTCTATCAGTGCCACGATCAGTGCTTCAGCAAAGCCCACCACATCGACCCGGCTGCAACCAAACCTCTCCACCACACTGCAGAGAGAACATGGGGAATGAGTATAAACTCTCATACGCATGACTACACATTTAGCAACAAGTCCTCTGAACCAGTTAAGAAAGCATTGAAGAAGAACTTTCAGACATGAGTCCAAAGCAAAAGCTCCATGTCACGTTTGTATGCTAGTTGTCATCTCTTCTAGGTACTTTTTTATGCAGGGAAGAAGGCCTCTCCCAATGATCTCCGCTTCACCCCACCCTACACAAGCTACAAGCACACTCCAGTTCATACAAACACAATTGAACTTTCTGCCTATCCCAGTTGCACTTCCCTCCTTTGGAACACAGTCAACTGCTCCAATTGACCCGACAGTTAACTGTCCAAATGCCGCCCAGCTCCTCATCTTAAAAATTATCAGCTGTCTGTTTGTTCTATTCTATTGTCATTTACTATTTACCATAGGTAGGCAGATAAGGCATCATACACTGGCTACTTTAAATGCCAGTCTCAATTTTGCGCAACTCTATTGCCAGCGAAGGTCGAGTAAACAGCAATCTGCCAGTAGTATTGCAGAGTTGCCACTCCTGAATTAGAATGAATCCGAAATCATACCACATTTTCGCGACCCCAAAAATAAATTGCAAAGAAATTGCGACAAAGCTTGGAGGAATGAAATTGGAATAGAATTAAGCACATTTTCCTCGGAATAAAATAGGAATAAAATAAAGTGTTTTTTGAAATAAAGCCCATTTTTCTCATTGCGCTGATTTACAAACTTCAAAGACTAGTAAGACGCTTGAATTGAATAATAAAGTTGTAATTTGGAATATCCAGGCCAAATTCAAGCACGCTAAAGCAACGCTCCTACATTACCTTTGTCCTTATATAGATTGGGCTGCTCCAGCATCTCCCTCTATTCCTCGCATAACCACGGATCTATGCCATGGTATTAGTTGTGCAGAACATTGGCGGTGGCATACCCACTTTGCGATTCTTTCCTCTCGGTGGCTCATCAGCTGCCTGCTTGTCGTCCCATCCTTCACCTTGTTTTTGCTTCAGCCACTGTTGGCGACTTGGACAGATATTCAAATAAGCGCTTCTCCAAGTTGTGATGCGTACTGACGCTGGTGCGATGCTTGTGTTTACTGAAAGCTTTCCTATCCCAGCTTGCGTACCATCAGAACCCATATTATATGCCTCCTTCTTTTTTTGCAATACTGTCCCTCTTTACTGCACACATGGGCGCCTTTGCCAGAAACTCTATGGCAAAGGCTTGTAGGTCAGCACAGCACACATTCGTACACGAAGAACTGTTGTAGCAGATGAACCGTACAGAGAGATATAAAATAGACTTTTGAAAGCAGTGGTTCTGGTAGCCAAAGCAGGCGATCACACGTAACCAAGGCGCCGCCTCCCCGAATCCTTTCAAGACAATGCGCTAAGTCGCTATTTTACCGCCAACGCGTTTAATGCTTGAAGAATATTGCAACATCACCACTTGTTCAAACATGCACTCTTGAAAAAAAATGGTCTGCTTATTCGCTTACTGAATGTTATTCGTTAACTTGTCACAAAAAGCACTAACCTCCAAGTAACCCTACTGAAACGTTCCGTATGAAATCTTACGGAAAATATATGGACTCCGTAACATTTCCTTATGCTACATACGGAAAAATATGGAGTTTTATGGAAATATACGGCAGTTGTATGGCATTTACGGAATGCTTCTTATGGAGTATAAGGAAGGATAAGGAAATTGTATGGCGTATACGGAAAGCTTTTTATGGAGTATACGGAAAGATAAGGAAAATGTATGGCATATATGGAAAGCTTTTTATGGAGTATATGGAAGGATAAGGAAAGATAAGAAAATTTATGGAGCATACGGAGAGTTCATGATGGAAGATATGGAAGGATAAGGAAAGTGTATGGAGTGTACAGAAGCTTTCATAAAGAACATGCAGAATGTAAGGTCTTACGGAAATATACAGATTTTGTAAGGTGCTAACGAAAATGTGCAATAGTGTATGAAAGGCATGTGGATTGTTGCAAAAATGTGGAAACTCTACAGTTGTTGTCACATTTTGAGCAGGAAATCCGAGCTCAATAAAGTTATAAATGATTGCACAGTGACATATATAGTACAAAAGAATAACCCAGGCTAGTCTGTGTTGCCAGTCACCGCTGTTCGCCCTTTTCCAAAATGAATAGACTTCTGCAGATGACCAGGTGCTAAAGTCTGTCACACGGAAAATGTGTCATTCACAAGGAATGACAATAACTGTCATTTTACTTGCATGCTGTCACACGAAAACAAATCAAGCAAAAAAGGCATAACATCAAGGGCTCGTTTTTTGGTAGAAACAATATTAATGAGAACTGAAATAAATGTGAATGAACTTGTCAATATTAATGAAACTGTTCTCATTAACATTGGCAAAGAGAAATGTCATTTTAAAATATCGACCATGAGCTTAGCTCTCCTGAGCACCAAGAAAAGAAATGAAAATCTATGAAAACTAATTGCATGTAGCCTAAAAGTACTTTTTTATTGATAGTATGTGCTCCTACAATATAAATACAGCTATACACAACTTGCCACAGCTTCACCACAGAAACGAGGTAGGGGCAGAAGAAGTGGTCAGAAAAATAATTAAGTATGAGAGCACATCTAATATGTACAAACACATAATGGTGCTTATCACTGATGCACGGATGGTCGTGTATAGAGCTGGGTTGTTTTGAGATTTTCAAAGCATTGTTTCAGACCACCATGCAGATTACGCTTCAATTGTAGTGCTACATAAGACACAACTTATGGGCCAGCTTTAATGAATAAGAAGATTATAGGTTAAACAAATGCTTTAAAATTTATGATATCATGGCTGCATGGACGCATACAAGCTATGTAAAGCGCAATAAAGTGAGGACGCATGAGCTTCTCTTGATGCTTCAGTTCTACATAGATGCTTCAACTGTGCTGCAAAGAAATTTAACCAATGGGTGTGTGTGCAACATTGTCCATTTTAAACTATCTACATGTATATATAAAATTCCAACTGCGAGTTAAGCTACGTAGCACTCCATAACTCTTCCTTTTATTAAGGGCAATTTTTCAAACAATCAACATTATTCATTTTCTGTCTGATGACTTCGTGCCCGCAATTCTTGGTTTGGCGCGATCACAATTGTGCAGCCCTTATTTTGGAGGAATCAAAAAACATCAACCAAAATATATTTTGGAACTGCTTCTCGGTGATATTGCATTCCCTCAACTGCCACAGCTTGAGATGAGTCATATAGCAAGTCTCGCGCATACCTATAGCAAGTCTCGCGCATACCCTTGAAGAAACTGGTCCGGCTGTGAAATGCTCAGTTTTTTCTCAAATAAATTTTTTGGTTTGAGTTTTCTCACTTCTCGAGTCCCTTCTCAATCAAGCAGACCCAATGTTTCCCTTAGTTCTTAATTTTGTGATATTATAAAATAAATAAAAAAATTAATAATGAAAATAAAAATACTAATAACTGTTGCGCAAAAAACACAGTCCCACATACGTACTTGAACACAATATTGCTTTTATTTTGTTTTAGAACCTAAGGCATTATAAAAGTTAGCAGTACAATAAAAACGTTGAAAAAAAGCAAAAAAAAATTAACCTTGGCGGGACTCGAACCTGCGCCACTTAGTTGTGCTCGCGTACGTGAACTGAGTGCGTTAGCTTGCTAAGCTACTCGCGCTAAAGATAACACGTGAGTTTAGGTTATGTATATAAATTTGCTTTTTACACGCTATGTGTTGGCACATTTATGTACGATATGCGATCGTATCTGTTGTTGTGTGCATATGTTTTGGGATTGTATATACGTCACATGCTTTTCGCATGTCTTTCAACTATAGATTGCTGCCCCGCCGCGGAATAAAACAAGTATTTTTACACCCACACACAAGCTTGAGCAGTTGAAGGTTGTTTCCCGGAGCTCTCTTGCGATTGAGTCGGCCACCACAGGGAATTAGAGTGATACGCCATTAATCCCTGCATCTAGCTGTATTCCACTTAGTAGCTCTATCGTTTGATGACAAATCGAGCGCGGGGCGCGACGCTATTGCGCACGACCATGCCTCGCGCAGCGGCGACATCAGCTGATTGCGCCAGCCGGCTTGCTTCAATTTGCTTCAGAGCAAAGAAATGTCATACCTTGAAAGATTGCGTACTGCACTATGTCAAAATGTTACTGCTTTGTAGCCATCCTATGATTCATTGAGAATTGATAACTCTGATCAAAACAAAGACCTGCGAAAATATTCATAAGTTGTAACTTGATTTTTGAATAACCGAAAGTTATTTTGCCAGATAACATACATTTTTTTTCAGTTTAGAGCAGCGACAAATGTTTTTTTTTATTTTTCTCACACAGATATCCAAGTCAAATCCATTCACAGCTAAACCCACATGTTGTTTGTCTTCTTTGGTTCTGCCGGCATGCCGTTTCGGTGCGTGTCTCATGTGTTCGCGCTGCTACACACGAGAGCACGAAATGTTAAATTTACGCAAGGAGGCGTCGTTCCTCGTTCGTGTGATGTGCTAAGATTGCGCCCTATTCCCGCAGTTGTCCGAGTGCGGATCAAGTGCGAGTCGTCCAAGGAATCGGCGGGTTGGGCGGGCGCTCGAAGGACTCCGAGGTGACGGCTGACGCCTGTGGTCGCTTTCCTCAGGACAGTGTGAAAGAAACTAAAGGTAAGAGGACACTTTTTTATGTAGACCAAGTATGCCACTCAGTGCAAGTGTGTGTTGCTGCACTCGAACGAGGCGTCGTGAAACGGCAACCTTCCGCGCCTTTGCGAGTGCGGTTGCCGATTCGCTTTGACAACGCTAACGCCAGCAGAGCCATGGCGCATCGGCGCGGCCTTACTGGAGCTAATTCGAGACAACTGCGGCAACATGCATGTGTATGGTGATCAATTTTTTCATATGTGCAATGTAGTGAGGAAGACGCACACGGCGCTTGCTACGTTGTTGATTAAACGAAGCCTGCAGTGCCATTTGATGCAAAGCAGCATTTTGTTTACGTTCGCGGACGATACAATTTGTAACTTGGCTCGATTCACCTAGCCAACCGCCTAAGTGGGTTGATTAGCATACGTTCACGGTAGAGCGTTATTATGCCCCTAAACAGTGGCGTGTGCTTGTTGAAAGATATAATGTGTGTGCCTAGTGTAGAGAGAGAGAGAGGTGTTCGTGCAATCTGCATGTGTACCTGCAAGACGCCTTTGCTTGTAACTAATAATGTAGCGGCCAGCACCTACATTGTACGCCTGACTTTGAAGAAAACTTGCATGCACAATGTGAGATTTTGTAATCTGCCAGAGTTGCTTTTTATAAAATAATACACAGCCAGCATGTTCAAAATATGTTTCGCTGCTCTGTGGCAGGGGTGCGGTTATCACGCTGTTGTGTAGTTGCTGATGCAAGCACTTATAGTTTTGATGCGTTAATAATTCTCATCTAACTCATCAGGTGTTTGGCTGTTTCAGCACAAACAAGGCAAAGAGAGAAGGAAGACGGGTAATGACAGGACCAGTGCCGACTTTTGTTTGCAGGAGAATACCCATGTTGGTGTATTTATTGTGACAGCCTTTCTGTGTTGCTTTTTTGCCCAATTTATGCAACAACACAGTTGTTAGCAATATGAGAGAGAACACTGAAATTAGCTTTTCAAGATCATGGTGACTAAATGCCTAGTAACTCACAGCACAAAGTAACAACAAAAGACCTCAGTATGATCAATGTGGATGAGTACGGTCTTGCATCTAAAAAATATATTGTGGAAAATGTTGCCTAAGTAAGAAACCTCTCTATGTTTGCAAATAGTGTGACGTCACTTCGAGCACTGTGCCAGCCATTCCCTCCCTCTGTGCAAGGGCTGGTTGGCAAGGAAGTTTTCTGTGACGTTCCTGATAAACCGCTGAGATGTATGTGATTCTAAACCTGTAGCCTAATATATACGTAAGCTTTTGTGCAGTTACATCGTTAAATCTGACACCTACAACTTATTTGCATATTTACATTGCTCCCTTAGGACCTAACACACAAACTTGTTGTTTGCATTGTCACTTCATGAATATCGAGTGGTAAAGGTACTGAGTATATGTGAAACAAGAATCTCTGCTTATTACATGAAGAAATATGAGGCCTTCGATAAAACGAGTTATACCTTTATTGAGCTTGCGTACTCGTCGGGGCGATTCATACATGCAGCTTCAGCAAATGATATCTTCCAGCCCGGTGACCTTGCAATTTTTTCTGCACACAGCGCAAACACCGAGATGTACCCACTCGCAGATGGTCACGTCAAGTGCATATTTACCTTGACTGAAATGTCGAATCAAGTTTTTTCATCGACCGGTCCCTGCCATGAGTGCTAGTCTTCGCAAACAAGACACATTGTTATTGACACTGAACACACCACACTCAGTATACTCAGTTGAACCGATATTCTCAATACATTTCAATGCACACTACATGCCGCAATCAACAGTGCACATTTTTGAAGACTATGCCACTGTTGCTCGCACAGGCCACCACGTGTGTTAACTTCTTCAAGATAAACAGACAGCGTGGCAAATACTTTACCACACAGTTTACCACACAGCTGGATGTTTGCTGACACATACTACAGCTAATGTCGACATTGTAACGTGAAGTATAAGCTTTGAAAAATTAAAACTTGCCCCAAACACCGCACGACTGTACCGGGCTGAGCCACCAGCGGGAGTGTTTTTCCAGCCACACCTTTTACATGTGCCATTGACATCATGCTGTGACGTACCTCGGTAGGGGCCTATCGCTGCATACTTTATGTGAATGAGGGTCCTGTTAGTGAAAGCAGGCATTGTTGACTTCGTAACTTGTTCATGCGCAACTGGACCTTCATTTGCACAAGTTGTCTGACTGATATTCAGGCGAACTTTTGTGTAATAAATTATACAGTTGGCAGTCTGTGCTTGCCCCATACTGTTGTTACTGGTGTTTCTTGTTGTTACTTTGCACTGCTCATTACTACTCACCTACACAAACTAGCCTATCTAGCCGCTGTTTTGGACAAGATGCAGCAGGCAAGTGCGATAGTGTTCATAACTCTAAATTCTCGAGCAAAATTTATCGTTTCATATTCAGTTAGTTGCATTCATATCAGTACATTATAAGAAATCATTGATTAAACATGAATCTGTGTTCCTTTACATAATGCTCACAACTTTTATATTAGATTGAATGGTGTTTATAAAAAACATAGGTTTTAGCTAAACTTCATGCTCTTTTCTCGAAGAGCTGACAAAACGCTATTGCATGCTTACTTGCCATGAATTGGACTGTGTTCTAAATACATTGCAATTCTTCACCGGACTGCCAGTACACTTCACATTGGGGGAACATTTAATAACCATGGATTGATTAATTAAGAACGGAAAGAAAGAAGCGGCAGGCCGGGATACTTGATATTGGCATCCGTTTTGTTACCCAGCGCATTATCATGCAAACTTCCTATAGAGTGGTTATGGGTCTTGCATGTGTGTCTGTAAACCAAGAACCTTGGGTAGAACTATATTTATCTTACAAATGGTTGCAGGACTGTGGAGGCTGTAGGGCTGCTTAGGAATGGTGGAATCCCTGGACATGTGTTCAACCTTGCTGCATCAGCTCCTTGGTGTTTTCACGGCTTCTTTACAGATGTGTTGGGTGAGTAAAGCAAGCAGGTTTAAACACAGGGAAAAGTATAATATGGCAGCACCTCTTGTGCGTGCCTTACATCCCAAGTATATCAAATATTTATCTTGCACCTTGTGGCCTGTAATTTTTAATGTGATACTTCTTTTTGCTTTATATTTGAGTCTTGATGCTTCGACAGCAATGTATTTGTGTTTGACAGCAAGTGTTCTTGAACAAATAACTGATCTTAATAATGACAAAACACCCTTCAAACTTGGTCCTTTAGCATAAGCTAGCACTTATCTGTAGCAGATTCAATTATTCATTTTTTGCTGGGATGATAATGGGCAAGTAGCAAAGGCAAGTTCAGATTGGAGTGGTCGGTGACGTCTGTTTAGGCTCTGCCATATTGCTTTGCAACCAGAGTTACTTGTGGCCACATATACAATGAAGCCACATGACGTTCATTCTAAATGAGATTACCATATCACATTTCACTGCATCTTAGTATGTGCCAAACAAATGCAGATATCATTAGCTTGCCACTATAAAGGTATCCTAAACCAACACAATGTTGAAATTTAGTCGTGGTGTTGCAGCTGTGTATGACTCTACAATGAATACATAGCCGTGATAATTTGTCTATATGTTGTCGCAATAGTAATGTTACACACAATGTACGATACAAAAGAGGTCCTCGCTTATTTCGCTTTTTTTCGCTATGCTTCTTTCTTGTCTCTTCTTGCCATGTGCTCCTCCTCACTGTACAAGGAGCAAGAGCAGTGGGCATACAAACACGTATTTAAAAAAAATGTTGTAAGGTGAGCACTGAGAAGCTGAACACTTCCAAAAGGCTCAAAGAGGTAAAGGTATTGTTCCTAGCTACTTTTTGGGCACCCATAGCTAGTTGTGCTGCTGCAGATAAAAAATAAGTTAAATGTTAAAAATTAATTGGAGAGGGTTTGGCACCCATAATTGCAGTTACATACAGAACTAGGTTCAATGCGTAAGCAAAATCTGTTTACTCTAAATCAATCCTAATGATATCTGAAATTTAGGAAATATTCAGAGAAAAGCTCAGGAAAAGGCTAAGTGGTTGCCCCTTGAATGTGAAGGAGATACCCTTCTTCTAAAAGGTCAATAGACAGTCTAGTAGTCTCGATATTACATGCACTATAAAATATTCTGGTGTGGTGCTTTTCATGCATGTTATAATGAGAGGGGTTTTTAATAGAACTGTTGTCACTTTGCCCTGCATTGCTGAAATTGTTCACATAGTTATATTACATGAATCACTTTATGCCTTTTGATTTTATGCAAATGGTTTGCTTACCCAGTCGGTTTAACTTGGTTTGGATAAAATCATAAATGCTCTAAAATTTTTTTTACTATACAGCAGGTTTATTTTTAAAATACGCAACCATGGATGTGAACGTAGTTGGTGGCGTGCTTGATTAATCCTTCAATATCACCACTCTAACTACACCTGCAACAGTGCGTAGTGTGACAAAAGTAATGGTACTTAACATTACTGGCAGCATACACTTTCATGTCTCAAAATAGGTTAAAAAGCCTGGTAAAAATGTGTGTACGTTTTTTTTTTCGCTTCAACTAAATATTCTGGTCTACTCAAAGTAGCTTCCACTCCTTTAAGTTCCTCAAACTTTTAGGTGTTCAAAAGAAGTATCAATGCCATATACTTTCTTTGTCAGCCTACTCACCACTCTAATAATGAGAATTACCCGACAACATTACCCAGTAAAATAAAGGGATGTTATAAAAAGTAATGTCAATTCAATTGTCCAAAAACGTTGCCAAGTTACGTTTTTGTTCACTTTTCTTTTCACAATTTTGTTAAAGTTACTTTTGATAACATTCCCTATAGTTTGTTTGGCATCATTTTCTGCTAGTTCTCATTATAATGTGTTCAACAAAGACAACAAACCCTTAAATTTATAGTTCTTTCCTTTACTCATAAATCTGAAACAGTGAATCTCAGTAATCTTAGCGGTGTGTGACTTGTTTTTTTTTTGATCAGTTGTGCATGTGTTCAAGTACATGCATTTAGGTGGGAGGGCGAACTATTGCCTCCTCCCGTGACTAGCAGATTTTCTGAGAACGGACAGATGCATAATGCTGCCAAAGAAGTATAGGGATATTGGAAGTAATGGTAACGTAATTGCAATTGTAATGTAATTGCCAGTAGGCAAAAAAAAAGGTGTCCCACACTCGCCATAATGGTAACGGGCAGCGCTGACTGACTCTTCCATGTATAAATGCACATATATACCGTACAAAATGGAAGAGGGATAGCCGCCATGGTAGCTCAGTTGATAGAGCATCGGACATGTTATTCAAAGTTCGCGGGCTTGGTCCCTGTACAGGGCAGGTTACTTTTTTTTCCTGCCCTGCCACGGTGGTATAGTGGCTAAGGTACTCGGATGCTGACCCGCAGGTCGCGGGTTCGAATCCCAGCTGTGGCGGCTGCATTTCCGATGGAGGCAGAAATGTTGTAGGCTCGTGTACTCAGATTTGGGTGCACGTTAAAGAACCCCAGGTGGTCAAAATTTCCGGAGCCCTCCACTACGGCGTCTCTCATAATCATATGGTGGATTTGGGACGTTACACCCCACAAATCAACCAATATCTTTTTTTCCTTCTTTTTTTCTTTCTTCACAATTACAACACTTCTATTCTTCTTGAAGATTTTCTGGTGTAAAAAAGGTACCTTATATTCTGAAGAGGCAAACAGAATGTGCCAGTGTACGAGTTAGCTCTTGTAGTGGTTACAAGTAAGATATGTTTTGAAGAATAAATCATTCTGCCACTTGCCTAAAGAATGGCTACAGGACATGGCGCTGGATGCACTTTGTTATTTTTGAATCAAGCTATCTTGTATTCTATTTTTATAAATTACATGGGATACACATGACGGTATCACACACTTTAACGCCACAAAGATTATGCAGCGAACAATGTTATAAATGCGAAATTGCATAAGGATAAGGTGAAAACTGCACCCTCAACGAGAATGTACAGAAAGCACAGGGTGCAGGCGTCATTCCTTCTGCCCGTGCTTTTCAAGTGCGAGCTGTTTTCACCTCGTTCTGACCAACTAACTAGATTGAGATGTGTTGTTATAGTGCAAGAGGATGCTCCACGGGAAACTGGGTTTGTCTCAAAGTTTGTGTGTGTCTTTCAACCCATATGGTGCCCGGTTCAAGAGTTCATGCAGACCAGATCGTGTAAAACAGGACCGTGTAAAATGGACCGTGTAAATAAAATAAAATGGACCATGTAAATAAACAGGATCGTGTAAAATGTCATTTTCGTGTGCAACTGTAGTTGTGGTTGTGCTGAATGACCTTTCTTTATATACACTACATAACAAACTTGCTTTTTTAGAGTCGAGTGCATCATTGGATCGATTGTAAATGTTTGCATATGCGAGGCCTTAAGTTTTATAAGAAATTCCTCAGTGTGCCACGAGGAAATCTGTGTTCAGCGAAAATTTGTATATCACTATATACAACTCTTAAAGCCTCGTCTACAACTTTATGCAGGTTGACCTTGAGCAGAACACGAGGAGCGGCAGCAGCCCCCAGAAAAGAGCAAGCACCCTCCAAGCTCCCGAAGCTCTCTTCGACAGGAACAGCAAGGTCACTGTGTGGCATTGAAAACCATTGCAAGAAGTGCCTTATCAGTACACTGTGCTGCTCTTTCATTGCAGAAGACGAAGTTAACCACTCCAGAGGAACTTCATGCTGTGTATTGTGAGTGCTTCAGTGGTTTTGTTTTTGTCCAGCCAGCCGTTAAGAAATCATGTGTCAGATTCAGCCAGGATGGCTAGAGGGAGTCGGGCAGGCATGTTTGGACATTTGTCTAGCCAAGTAGTGCCAATTTTCGCATTGGTCCGGTTGGAGTTACTGCCACAATCACAGAAGCTACGTCACCTCTCTAAATGTACAGATGTGTCGGGGAAGATTAGCTGCATTAGGTTTTTCTATAACTGATAGCTGCCAACATTCTTCATTATACAGGAGTTTTGTTCCTCACTTATGGGTGTAAAGCCCTCTAGAGAAAAAACGCAACACGTCTACTTCCAAAAGACTCCAAGGTCCTAGTTGTAGGTTTTTTCGGTTTGTATCATAAGCACCTCGTTTGGGGTACATGAACATTTTATAAACATGTACAGCGAAAATTTTGGGTGGCTGGTCATTTTGTCGTTATATTATTCCTCGCAGTATTCTTAAGCATGTTGTGCATTACGTTGTCAATCTGGTTCATGTGCATAGAAGACATTACGAAGTTTCAGGCTACAGTATAAAAAGCCTGGAAGCAAGCTATCAATAATTTTTTAACAGAGTTGCTTAATCTGATACATGATACATCACTAAACTTTCGTGCGTATTCATTAATGTAAGCTCGTCTTAGTGTTATCCAAAATGAAGATGTGAGTCGACAGATGGAAACATCTAGTGGGGTAATCAGGGTGAACAGTAGAAGTGCTTCAGACAGGCTGGCATATGTTGCGATAGGAGGACCTATTTTTTAGAAGTCACCTTGTCATCCTTGGCGTGTTAGTTTAAATGGGGTCCGTATTGACATCATCTTTTGGTATAGGCGTGTGTGCCTGTTGGAAATGTTTGTCTGAAAAAAAAAACCTATAACGCAGAAGAGTGCAGCCCTTGCTTCTTTTCAAGTTAGGTTGCGCTGATACAAAGTGTTCTCCTGTCGGAGGTTGGGGGTAAGGGAAGCAAAAAAAAGATAAATGATAGAAAAGAAGAAAAAAAAGAAAGAAAAGGGGAATGCAAAGTAAAAGTGGTGCTACACTGCTCGTACTTTGCATCCCCCCTTTTCTTCTTTTTTTCCCTTGTTTTCTTTCTTCACCTTTTTTGTTACATTTGCATTGTCCCATCTAATGCATGAATCAATGACACATGGCTTTGCTATAGCAAAGATGCCTATGTGGTGTTGGATTGAACAGTGCATTGTACTTCATTTAGTTAATTACAGACTGATCAGTCTTTCAATAAATGCTTCCTGTCTATCACCACACATTTTCTATTGAAAAGTTTGTGCTTGGCTCTTAGTATGCTGGTATATATCTTGTGTCTTGGAGTACTCAAAATGAATGTTATTTTGCTGCTGTTTATGGTAATGAATTTATCCAACAAGAAAATATCTTGCCTTGTGAACTTTGTCAGACCTGCCTTTCTTTTTCTTTCCTATGCAGGCATTGTATGTGAGGGAGACAGTAACAGAAAGGTGATAGCTTGAGCTTCGGAAGAATAAATGCTTGCAGTGAGGCAATTACCATCAAACATCCCAACCATTTTGCCAACCGTCCTAAATGTGTTTTGAAAAAAAATAATTTGTGCTGGTTTACTGTATTTTTCTGAAAACAGCAAAATGCTAAAGTATATCGAAGAGAACAAATTATTAGGCCACGTTGGTGCCTTCTGGACTTCCCAGGATGTCGTCTGGGTGTTGTTTGTAAAAAGTAAAGTGTTTCAAAAATACTGCCTCTTCTACACCAAATTCGGTCTTGGTATTAAGTAAAGGTGATTGTGTGTAGTGCATGAAGCTCAGTAATAATAGTGCAATTTTTTCGCCACATCAAAAGCAAGGAAGCAGTTCTCTTTATATGGCAAGTTATATGATTATACTTTGTCTTAAAGTAGAAACGAATTTTTGAAGTTTTCTTATGATGGCTGTTTTTGCATTTGATGTACGACAGCTTCCGTTCCGAAGTTCACCGTGGCCCTCAATAGGAGACTTCAAAAATTATTTTCCTTATTTAAACAATAATTGTAATGATAACACTTGCCATGTAACAAGAACTGTTTATTTGCTTTCAACTTACATATAAAAGTAATTTTCAATTAGACAAACACACCGCTCAAATTGCATCTCAATGTGGACAAAAACGATTATATAGTGATATCTGTAATCTGGACCTAACATTATTTTTTTTCGTAAAATATAACTTCTGTGCAGTGAGTATTTGTGGCTCAAATATTCATACAAAATGCAGTATTGCCATACAAGAAATGCAAACGATAAACAGTTTGGCTGAATTTTTCAAAGCCTATGTAGCAAAAAAATTGCACTAATGTTACTTGACTTCAAATACTTTAAGAAGCATCTTTACTTATTATGTTGATCAAATTTGATATGGCAAGAAAAAGCGGTACTTTGACATTTTTCTCACAAATAACACCCGCACGACATTCTGCGAAATTCTGAAGGTACCCACGTGACCACTACTCTTTTCTCTTCAAAACATTTCCGCAAATAACTATTTTCAGAAGAGTAAATTACCATCATTTTTTAAACTATACATCTGTGATGGTCGCCAGGCAGTATGGTTTGTATGTTTGGTGTAGAATAGCCCAGTGCAAAAAACAACAAATGGCTGAGCATGCTTTGATGCTCAGGCGATTTCGAAAGCATTTGTTTGTTAGCAGCAATTCAGTTAAGCCCTTGTCTTTATGCTTAGGCCCAGAAACAAAACACAGTAACTAAAGTAGTCTTAAGAGTCATGTAGTCTCACTGTTCCAAGGCTTGTGGAGCCTAATTTAGTGCAAGCTTCACCATTTTTTAAAATTTCAGACTCCACCAACAGGTTTTGGAGGCACAGTGCATTTTCAGCTAACTTGTTTCACACCAGTTACTTAGATAAAAAGCGGAAAGTAGAGGTAAAAATACCATTTTAAAGGCATTGTAGGTAATAACAAAAAGGACTGCTTTCTTTTTTTGTGTGGTGCTTTGCCTGAACGCTGTGCTTTTTGTGGTATAGTTCATTGTCTAGTGAACATAGGCCTTAAAAACTAACATTAGTCATGTTGAGGTCGATTTCTTGGTTATAGTCATAGTAGCCATATAAATAATTATGACTTCAAACTTGATTGTTCTTTTGAAGATTTTTTTCTTGCATAATGATATTTGAGAGTCTTAGTCAATTTTGTTATAAGAAAACGTGATGTCATAATAGGGCCGCTTTTTGTAGAGTCGTTCAGTTCTACCTTACCTTTTACATTCCTAATAGAGCAGTTATTTACAATATCGGTATTTAAAATGGAATGAGCATGCTGTATGTAGTAAGGTGTAAGCACTTACAGATAGCACTTGCACCCAACTTTTCTGTTGGCAGTTTATTTCTGTTATTCTTGATTTATATGTGGGGTTTCACGTCCGAAAACCACTATATGATTATGAGAGACGCCGTACTGGAGGGCACTGGAAACGTCGACCACTTGGGGTTCTTTAACGTACACCCAAATCTGAGCACACGTACCGACAGCATTTCTGCCTCCATTGGAAATAAGCCGGGGTTTGATACCGCGACATGCGGGTCAGCAGCCGAATTTCTGTTACTCTTGCTCCCCTATATGTGTTCAGTTCGGTTATAGTTATCTGGCTTGCACAGATTTTTAATGGCACCTGCCTGGTCCTGCTTGCTTTCATGGTGATTTTAACCTTCATAGGTTGCATAGGTTTAACTCTCAAAATTGTTCAAGATGCCAATTTTGTGCCCAAACTGTATAGTATAAAGGCAGCAGATGTACATGCACACACTATTAAATGAACATTGAAAGCTTTCAGAGCTTTCAGTTGCAGTTCCTAAAGTTTTACTGTGCAGGAAGCGTTTAAATCATAATTTCAAAAGGACATAATAATTGATTATCTCTACCATTGAAAATCGTGACAACCTAGTTATTTTCACTGTGATAAGCATGCTGTTTTTTTTTGATGTGGCAGAGCTAATTTATACACTCATTCCTTCTAATATTCACATATGCATAACATGAAGGATTGTGTGCCTTAAATTTTCAGTTTCATTCTGTGTGTTATATTTCTTGTGCATGTAAACTATTGTGCTAACATGTGTCTCTGACATTATTTGTGCCAATTATTTTCATTTCCAGGTGCCTATGAAGGACACATAAGTTCTATCGCAGTGACCTTCGAAATTTACAGTGGTGCCAGAGCCTCAAGCAGCATTTCGCCGATCTCCACAAGGCATTCATGAGATAAACACAGCGCCACACTTTCACAGTGCTATGATTATTATTTATGTTTAAACATTTCGTTCTAAAATTGCTGTTACATTGTGCCACCATCCTGTGGCTTAAGTGGAGCTTGTGAAATTGCGGTGCAGTCACCTCATTTGTGTACGATCAACACTGCAATGTCACTATTCACAGCTGGAGCATACAGACAAATAAAAAACATATTGATTGTAGCAGGGCTGATGTGTATATTAATGCTTCTCTATTGATAATAATAACTTTATAAGTTTTTAGGTCTTGCATAGAACACTGCATTAATGTGTTGCAATGTAACCACCATTTATGATCGCTAGCATGTTAATTTAGTAGTTTTGTAACGTATTTTATTTAAAAGGTAATTTTGCTTCCACATCACGACAATTAGTAAGATGCTGATGATTGAATCTCTCATCATGCACATTTAAGAAATATTGTGATTTGTACACAGTATTGCATGTACTCAAGATGTGGACGTCTATTCAATTTACAGATTATGTTGCTTTGCTCTAGATTCCGACGTAACATGCACACATTTCAGTAATTTCCGCATGATACGTCTTTCCATAAGATGCGGAGTCCGCATCATACGTCTTATGCGGAGCCCGCATCATACGTCTTATGCCGAGTCCGCATCATACGTCTTCCATATTCCAATAATTCCGTATGTGAGGTCTCCGCATCTTACGGAACGTTTCAGTAGGGAAGTGAAGGTAGTGAAATGCAGATTAGTGAAACTTGCTCGTCTGCTAAAAAGTTCCTGAATAGTGCTGATTGGAATAATTACCATTACTGAATTTTGAGTTAACCCTCGTCTATAGTGCATGTACTATGCAACATCAAGATACTTATATTACAGATGTTTATTTATTTATTTATTTATTTATTTATTTATTTATTTATTTATTTATTAAATTATTTATTTATTTATTTATCAGATAATGCCGGCTGCCTTTTGGGAGCCATGGCAGGAGTGGGTACATCACATTGCATCGTTTCAGTCGACAACAGGAATAAAAAAAGAAAGAAAAACAGAACAAATGCACATATGTCTAATGATAACAACACATGCGGCCGAATGTGAACTCAAGACGCGAACATAAAAAACAAGCCCAACAGCATTTGCAATAATACACTGCGGTATGACACAGGAGCAATAACACATACAGGATCGAGTGATTGAACACGCGAAAGACGCATACAACATTTCAGAACATAAGTGAAACGGCCAACGAACCAAATAAGCATGTGGGCCGAAGGACAGCTTACGTCAACTGAAGAATACCGCGAAATAAATGGTTACCCGCATACACTTCAAGCTGTAAAACAGAAAGAATGACAAGAACTGCGCATAACATCACAGATAATCTTGCACGGCATTTGTGAACGCATGAACTGATGGTAGGCCTGCTATGTCACATGGAAGCTCGTTTCAATCTGCTATCGTTCGAGGAAAAAAGGAAAATTTATACACCTTCGTCTTAACTCGTGGTCTTACAATCGTCTTACTGTGCTTCCATCTTGTTGGCTTTGCGCTGTTATACTGCATGTAATAAGTGAAGCTCATTCTAATGTTACCGTTTACAATATTATAAAGCATTTACAGTCGATGCAGTTTGCTGCAAAATTCTAGCGTTGGAAGTTCGCTTAAATGTCTGAGGTTAGTAATTAACACGTGCCTGCCGTAATAGTTGAAGATGAATCTTAGCGCTTTTTGTTTGAACGCGTTCAGTGCAATCGATGTCACATGCCATATGTAGGAGAATAAGCCAAATTCCATTGTTCACATAGATTAATTAGTGGTCACTAATTACTTCATGTAATTACCATGGCAAGTATGCATGACAGCAACATACATAAAGGCATAAACAAATCACAGACGAGAACATACACGTGAATGTGCATATAGAATTTAGTCGGTATTTACTGTCGTAGCCGTTTGAGACTATTTATGCTCCTATATACTTTGGAATAACACCTTGTGTACTGGTTAGTAGCCATATTATTTATAAAAATAACAGAACTTTTATACAGATCATCGTCTTCCTTTTATTTGCAACAATGTATGCCACCACTTAGCCTGAAGTTTTTATTCCTAAGTAATCAACAAAAATAAGGCAGGTCTAAATTTTCATGAAGAGTGCCACAACTACAAGATATATGGTGGTGTTTAAAAGAGATCTAGGAACGTATGTGGCTTGGTCGTTACCTAGGTAAAAGACCAAGAAAGCATTCCTGATTGAATGATTGATTTTGTGGGGTTTAACGTCTCAAAACCACCATATGATTATGAAAGACACCGTAGTGGAGGACGCCGGAAATTTTGACCACCTGGGATTCTTTAACGTGCACCCAAATCTGAGTACACGGGCCTACAACATTTCCACCTCTATAGGAAATGCAACCGCAACAGCCGGCATTAGATTCCGTGACTTGCGGGTCAGCAGCCGAGTACCTTAGCCAACACACCACCATGGCGGGGCGAGAAAGCATACCTGTTTACTGACGGCGAAAGCTTGAACCTTGACTAGATGCTGGATATAGTAAAGAAATGCCAAGAAGGTAGTAAAATACCTTCAAAACAAGTAAGCGCATTTAATTCCAAATGTCTACAAACTTTTTAAATATTGTGCTTTGAAATTGTGCTTTCTGCTTACCATGCAGAAACCATAGGTAGTGGGAGAACTGCCCCTATGGGAACTAGTCGTCTGGCTGTAGTGCCCGATATAAGCCACCAAGCTATTATACTTCGACCATAGTAACGTGTTTGGCGTACTTGTGCAGGTCCTAATGCATCTCATATTATGAGCTTTATGATGTTACAATCTTTCTTAGCTCGACAAAGCTATCAACATTTGCCTCCCTTACGTTGAGAAATCGTAGGAATCGTGTCGATCCGCCCAGCCATTCTAGGAGTCGGAACGGGCTAAGACTTTTTTTCATTTCCAGCAATTAAAAGAGCATAATTACTGCAAGTTTCAATTCCCCGGAACAGAAAGGAGCTGCCCATTCCGCACAACGGGCTGCCAGGGGCAGTTGTCAATTGGGACGTTTGGAAGGACTTCTGAATGATTGTCTCTTGAATGACCAGTCATGTTCGAGGTGCCAAGTCTCGAATAAACTGTACGAAAACTTCTTCCGAGTAAAGCAAGCGTAAATAGAACTAATGGGCCCTCTTATTTTCATTCTGCTCGTGCTCACAATTAGAAAGAAAAATCCTACCAGAAAACTGCAAATGTGCACGAGTCAGCGCTCTTTTGCAAACTACTGTTTAACAGAGCTTTCGGCTCGAAGAGCAAAGACGGCACTTGTGGCAAGCATGCGAATAGAACACGTAGGTTGCCTCTGAAGTTATTGCAACAGCCAGGCAAGAGCTGCCACTGCTTGCCAGCAATATACGAACCCAGGGTGCTTGAAAAAAAGGTGCCCCAGTCCACATGGAAACAACGAAATGGCTTGGAAGCCAGCATGAAAGCTTTCAGAGGGATACGTGGGAGCAAAAGGAGTTCTCCTTCGGCAAAGCAGCCTGCAGAGCGCGAATGAACACTCTTCATGGCAGAGGCATTAACAGCTGGAACACCTACACAGGGAACTTGAGGCACAGAATGCTGCTATTTACACGTGCTGGGTGCATTGTGGCAGTTTCCACTACTTCAATCGAGAAATGGTTGCTGTGCCTACACAACAGCCTGCTTGTAGAGGTGAGCGTGAGTCACTCCAAGATGTGGACATCATACAGTGAGACTGACATCTCTGTTGCACCAATAATGTTGGTGAAACATTACAACATTACAACATCTGTTGCCAACAATGACCAAGTATTTAGTAAGCCCGCAATATAGCCATTGAATATTGCGGCATGCAAGATCCTCCAGTTCGCAAGGCCAATTGCACAGTACACAGTCACCAGCCAAAGTAGGTAGTACGGCTAAGGACACACTAATACATATGAACAGCTATACAAATATTGCTAGAATGCCTGCCAAACACAAGCAGCAAGTGCATATACACAAAATTAAACACTAAATAAGCCAGGCATTGCAACACTATCAACAGAATGCACTGCAATGGGTTTTCATTATTGCTGCAAAACATACACTATATGTTAGTTTGTTGCTGGTCATAGCACGAGAGGCCAGTAAGTGTTCTGAAAGAAGGTTCCACTGAACAAGAGGATTTAGGATTCCACAGTCATTTATATTCCATGTATCCATTGTTATACTAAACCATCATTACTGCACGTTGCATCCATTACTGCACGTTGCAAGTTACTGCACGTTGCATCCATACTTCGGTACTCTACAACTGGAGCCTAGTACAATAGGGTGTGACTCGCTTGGGTCGTAAGCTATAAACATGCAGTACAGACGCTTTCAGTCGTTTCTCAGTGCCCATGCCACTCAGCTCGGTGCCAGCCAGGTGCTGCTTTTTTCCACTATGTGGAGCACCCTGGAAAGAAATCTTGCAAACATGCAAATGGCAGCATTGCACGGCAGCATTGCACTCCTGCTTAAATGGAACAAAGGCCCTCGATGTGACTGGTTTCACACTTGCAATCGGCACTCAGATTGTTAAACAAAACACATTTATCTGGTCTCTTCACGTTCTGTTTAATGAGCATAGTGTATTTGAAATTTATGAGATGAAATGTTATATCAATCTTTGCTAGTTGAATTGATGGCATTTTGCATTTGAAAGCAATGTTTGGTTGCTCTTCAAAAGCTGCCAGCAATTAAGGCTTCAAGCTGCCTTCTGAATTGTTTTTTCAGTCATTCTACCACTGTGAAAGTGCCTGTAAACTGAGCAACCTTACTTGTGGTACCAGACGTCTGCTTAGGTACACGCCGATCTATACTCTGTTTCAGAAGTTGCCTTCAGCACTGTGGAGGCTACAGGGCCCCTTAACCAATAGGAAGGCCGATTAGTCCCTCCACATGTATTCATGTGCTCCATGTCGTCTGCTCACCGAATTGTTTATACACGCTCATTGCAGATAAGCCTGGTTTATAACTTTAAAAAACAGTAAAACTAATATAAAACAGTTTCTTCTTTCTTATACCTACTTATACGTATTCCTAAGGACTGCACATAATGCATTCGGTTAGGTTAGTGCATTTACAACAAACGTAACAAATTTGGCTTTTTTCTTCTATTTATCCTACGTTGGCAAGGCACTGCTCAAAGCAGATGGTACGTATCCAAAAAGGCGTATGACTGACTTTGTCGTTAGTGTGTTAGACAGTTCAATCAAAACAAAGTGAAGAGAGAATTGTGTTTTTTGCCCCCTCTCTTTCTGTTGCTATTGAAACTGAACTGACAATGCAAATTACTTTCCGAACTAGAATATCTGCTACAAAATTTCCTTGATGATCCCCCTAGTATTCGAAAAAAAATAGATGCAGTGCCTCACTCTCGCACAAATGTTCATCAAGCCCAGTGTTTTGGCTCAGCTTTTTCCACAGTGAACAACTTTTCACACGAAGGTTAAAGCATTGTTTGCAAAGCACACACCAACTGAGGGTAGATGTTTGCATTTAAAACACATGGCTGACAATTCCCTGTTCAAACAACACCAACTAGATAATTGGCATGAGCCCTGTCGGGCCTCAACGGGGTTGGCTCAAGCCAGGTCGGACCCAGAAGACTAAATTAATTCTCAAACTCAAAACGGGCCCAGGTCTCACAATAGTCACTGGCCGGGTTAGGGCATGTAAACTTGAAAATTTCATACCGGCTGTGGCGGCTGCATTTCTGATGGAGGCGGAAATGTTGTAGGCCCGTGTACTCAGATTTGGGTGCACGTTAAAAAACCCCAGGTGGTCAAAACTTCCGGAGCCCTCCACTACGGCGTCTCTCAAAATCAAATGGTGGTTTTGGGACGTTAAACCCCACATATCAACTTGAAAAGTTCGGAACTCAGGTCGAAAATCGTGGCCTGTGCAGTGCTCACACCCACCCGCATTCACTTCGTTTTTTACAGCATCAGCAGTCGATCACCTGAGCTTGAAAACAAAAAGTAAACAAAAGCTCTAGAACCCATTTTATCACTTATATTATAGTTGAGTTACACTTTCCTCATAAGTTCACAGCAATCCAGCAACACCCACATGCATGACCCAAAACGTATCGCACCATCTGTCGCAGAAAATGTGCAAGTTGTTTACATCCTGTGGAGGCCAGCCAATACACCTCTCTTCTTCCATAAGCAAGCCTCTGTGTGGTCTCGTTACCCTAAAAGCTTTTTTCCAAAATTATGAAAGAAGCTTATGCTGTCGTGTAGAAGTACTTACGAAACCATGTCTTCCGTCAAACGCACAACGGTTACGAACGTCCAAAGCAAGTCGTCAGTGTCAGTGTTGCATACCGCTCTCCTGTAGAATGGGTACTCATGCTGGCGGCCGCACGGTATCTTGATGCAAAGATTTCCACTGCAAAACGAAAAAGGATGCCCCACATTTTCACTCACAAACACAACCTTTCAAATATATTTCAGTCCTTGCAAGGTAGTCTCACTACATTGCGAAAAAGACGTACACAGAGGAATGATTGTTAAGCTGCCTGTGTGCAGTCACATAAATGCAGCTACAACAAAATTTGTGCCACAACCTAAGCATTTTCTTCAAAGAACACTTGTCAAGCTACAATGAATTTACCAAGGCCCACTAACTGACCTATCTCCCCAGTCCTACACCCAGCAAGATGATGGATGAAAAAGCACAGCTGTTGGCCCTCAGACAACTGTAGCCGCAAACATACCCAAAGCAGTCGTAATAGCACACTATAGCAGGGTGTCTACCAAGTGCGCATTTTCGAAATTTCCCGAGATTTCCGGGTTTTCTCCCCCCCCCAGGTATTTTGCAAAACTCCCTTAGTGGCACATTACTTTCTGCCACGTCAATGCAAGAAGGCACCATGCCTCCCATTGCCGTCACTGTCTTGCAAGCGTGTGTAATTTTTGTGCATCATTTTTATGCTTTCCAAAAGGCGAAATCACTTCATAGGATATTTTGAATGTACTAAATATATAAAATCAAGAAAATTCTATGAAAAATATCAGCAACAGTATTTTGATGTGAGCATCATTTATAACTGCAAAGAGTACCATAGACGAAGCCCCAGGAGCTCAGCTCAGCGGCACCAGCGGAAGTTTACATCTTTACCTATCTCCAGCCAACGCTGCTGTAGTTGTTCGGCGATCGATCGTATGATCGTCAGATTTCATATGAAGAGATGAGAAAGGGAATCCCAATAACTAGCATCGGGGACGCTGCCGGACCGCCAAGCACTTTGGTTATCATACGATGACCACTGTGCGTGACTACACTACGGCAGCTGCCGCCCCAGCGCCCCTTGCGGATCTATAGTATTATTTCATAACGTGGTATTTCTTGAAACACGGGTCAATGGAGAGTGCCTTGTCACACATTGCACAAACAAAAAGATGTCTGTTCTTTTGAAGCAACGACTTGTGTTGACACGGGCACCTCTGCGTGCGGCTGTCTTGGAAAGAATAAACTCTATAATCAAGGAGAGGGAGAATACCTCGTGAGCGTCGATGATGAGCGTCGAGACTGCAACACTCGCTCATTTGTTATTATATTCTAATTATTTACGGTTCCTGGGGAAATAATAATATATAAATGCATTACGTCGCATTTTTTGTGGTGTTAGTCTTCTATCATGCCGTTGTCTTGTGCAATGTAAGTGGGGTAACAGAACATGTGTCGACCATTGCATGCCCCATTAACGTTTGGTAAAGAAACTCCAAACCTGAATGACGAGTTCTGGTGGATAGAGGTTGAAGCTCCGCTCTGGTTAACAGGTCTGGTACTGATGTACGATCATAGCGATTATATATAAAGCGGACTGCTCTCTTATGAATTGATTTCAATTTTATCATTTTTGTTTTGTTACATGGGTCCCAGATAAGTGCAGCCTAGACTAACCTGGGCAGAACAACGGATTTTGATTGATATGTTGGTTTTGACGTCCCGAAACCACAATATGAATATGAGATACGCCGTAGTGGAGGGCTCCAGAAATTTCGAACACCTGGCGTTCTTTAACGTGCACCAAAATCTGAGCACACACGCCTACAACATTTCCGCCTCCATCGGAAATGCAGCCGCCGCAGTCGGGATCCGAACCCGTGACCTGCGATTCAGCAGCCGAGTACCTTAGCCACTAGACCACCACGGCGGGGCAACAGAACAACGGATTTATGCGCAAGGAGACGTACAGTGGGGGTGGAAAGTTTCAGTGCCCTGCGAAGAAAAAATAGTTAACATTGTGCGTGAGCTATGACTTGGTCTATGTGTTAATTTACACATTTAGGACCACTCCCTGTTTTATTTGATTATGCTAAAATCATGGCATCATTGTGTTGGCCACTTTGAAAAAAACTAGTTCAGTGAATATTTTAGAAGCAAATAAACAAAAAACTGGTTGAATGAAATTGTACTTCATGCAATAATATTTAATACACCTGTGTCGTTATCAGTATATACGTTAGACAAACGGTGTGACGTAGAACACTAGACACATATAGTCGCAACTGCATTTCCCTTAACGACTCCCAGGTGTGATGAGTGAAGAAAACGACAACGACGGAAGTGCAGGGCAAGGCGCGTGTAATGTGCGCGTGAGTGTCAGCGAATCAGCTGATGACCTGTGGTGGCCCATAGAGGTGGCGTGCCACGATTGGGCCACGGGCGACCATCACGTGGCAGTGGGCCTTGTGGCTGGGGACGAGCCGAAGCAGCGGGAGACGGGAGACAGCGGCTCGAAGCGTCGGACGCAGGCGATCCAGGTTCCGGCCAGGGAACGCGGCCGTCCACGCTGCTGCCATCCAACCACCAGCTGGGGCGGCATTGCCGGCACAAGTACTGCATCTTGGGGCGCGGCCTGGCCTGCTGTTCTCTTCCTTGCCGAGGGCATCGCGGATCCCGGCGAGGCATCTCCACGGTCAGCCGTTCGACACAGCGATGAACGTGGCCTGGCTAATGGTCACGGTTGCGTCGAGCATAGCGTCTCGGCGCACGCTCTTCGCTGGACGGGCTGGCCATTCCCCGCATGGAGCATCGCGTCTCCGATGCGGGTTGACTGCTCCGTAGCCGCACCCATTCCAACAAGTGCCGGTGTCACCAGAGCGTCGCACTTCGGCAAGGGACGAGCGCGATGTTCTGCCGGGCGAGACGCGGGAGTGCGCACAGAGGAGCACGGAGCCAGGCGAGGATTCAGGGTGGCCGAGGATTCAGATGCCAGGGGAGTTGCTGGCTGAATCTAGGATCGCCGAGCGGTGCCGAGCGACGCGCCAGACTCGGACGTGGGCCACGAGCTCATGAGCTGCAGGGCGCACACGAGGGTACCTGGCGGTGCCCTGCCTGGCCACGAAGAAGGAACGTGCGGAAAAGAGAGCTCGAGAGTGGAGGCCACGAAGGCAGAGGAAGCGGTGCGCCACTCGAGAGGACGAGTTCCTGGCAGCGTTCCTGAGCCGGACGTGGGACCCGTACGTGTCGGCCAGGTCGAGCTCCGGTGTGTCTGTTCAAGGTCCAAGGCCGAGACCTGCCGAACGGCTCCCGCCTGGGTGCAGTGGCCGGGAGCAGGTTCGTGGGCGAGGCCTACCGGGTGTGGTCCTCGTGAGCCATGGCCTGATCCGGCACCTCCGGAGTTGCGACCCTGACTGCTGGGTTGTCCGCGACTTCCGACTCAACAGCGCTGCACACGGTAGCGTATCCGTGCGCCGTCAGCCGTTCCACCCATGCCATGAAATAAAAAAAGTTTATGTTAATCCTTTCTCGTCTGCTATCAACAAACATAGTGACGAACGTCCTTTAACCATCACACCAGGATATAGAATGAGTATTTTTCTTCAGAACCCATTATCTGGCTGGGCTTAACATGGCGTCTTTTAGCTAGTCTCATAAAGCCAACCTCCTCCGGAGCTCATCTCTTTGGGCTGAAACTACACGATTTAAGAAACTTCGCTTTTCTTTTGCAGCAACGTTTTATGTGTCTGGGGTCTTCTGTCTATACTCCAAAATCCCCCTGTAGTGTTCAAGAAGCAGTGAATGAAAAAAAACGTGCCTCACTTGGTACCTTATGCTTATGCCTAAGACGACTAGAAGGCAAGAGCCACTTCATTTTTATTGCGATAGCAATTACAAGGACATTTTCGACCGGTCTTTGCCGTCGCTGGGGGATAGGTATATTTTCGTGAGGGGGGGAGGGGGGGAGTGCACCTTGATCTGAAGGGGGGCATGCAAATGGTATTATTGCGCTATATATATGCCATGGTAAAAAAATATTTCGGGAGGGGGGCGCACATTCGCGATGTGCCCCCCGCCCTCATTGCCTGGCTATGCCACTGGCCGTCGCTATCATGCGTTGCGTATTACCCAATCGATAACAACCGCCACGCATCATGTGTTTTACAAACGGGCAAAAGCGTGGAAGCATGGGTGACGAACGCAGCTAAAACAGAGATAAAAAAGCCAGTTTCGCCACAAGGGCGAAACGATCAATGCGATAGCAACAACTTGGAATGAAAGGGAGAATTCGTTAAGCCCTGCCGTTAGGTTTGAGGAACTTTTGTGGCAGCAGGGTTCAGCTTAGCTCCTTGAGGGAGAGGGGTCACAAAAACCAAAGGTACTGAAAGTGTGGTGAGGTGTGGGCATAAGCATTCCTTGTACAGGTGGGAGAGAGTGAACTTCTATCAAAGCGTCACCCCCCCTCCTCCTGCATCACCCTCCTGCCCCTCTTTGTCCGCCAGAGTCTCGGTGCCGCTCCATATTATGCCAATGTAAAGAGCTGACTATGGACTCCCCGCCAACCCCTAAGGTTAAAAGCAGCACACCCACTGCTGACTCTAATAGAACAGCCAAAAAGAGTTAGCAATTGCACTGGTTAGTCACGTCAAGCAAGCCCGGAGGAGGCGCATCCTTCTTGCTATTCTTTTGTTTCTGTCTCGTGTGGGAATGCTGGAACCTTAAATAGCCATCAAAAGCATCAACTGTACCAGAGGGTCACTGCCCTTCCTCCACTACAATGGAGCTTTTTTTTAGTTAATGTGTGTAACTTTCAAAAACTCCACAGCCTTGCGCGATTTCACTGCTCCAATTCGGCAGGCAGCATGTTCTGGCGCTAGTTTCGCCTCTCGAAAACGTACATTGAACCAAGTTGAACCTTGCTACCATTGCTAAAAAATTATTTTTTTACTACACGACCAAACAATTTGCTCAAGTGACCAGACAAAGCAGTGGATGCGCGAGGCAAAATTGCATTTCCGGGAGATTTTCCTATGACCTGGGAGAAACGTTCAAAATCCGGAAGTCTCTCGGGTGATCCGGGAGACTTGGCAGGTATAAACATGATGGGAAAAGAAATCAGTCAGTTCAGAACAGCTGCCTCAAATCCACAAAAGAATAAAAATTGCCAGCATGTAACTTTCGTTTACGCACTCCTATATGAATGCGACGCTGAGAAATAATCACGGATTTAAGGACAATATCAATAAACTGAAATGAGAAATTTAGGTAAAAATACACAGCTACCAGGAATGAGTGTGTAGGTTAGGATGTTTACCATTGCATTGCCAATAATGAAAATAGTAATATAGTAACTATTTTAAGAGGCACCACATACCTCAGCAAGCTTCTGCTGATGAGGGTTCTATCCTAACCATACCTTGAAGCTAAGCCAATATCGCGGCCAAAACAAACATGCACAAATTTACCAACATGAGTAATGTAGTGGTTCTAAAGTCAGATATTCTGTGTGATGCAACAGACATCCAAATAGTTTATGTACATACAAGGAAGCTAAGAAATTCTGTAGTCTAGAAGAAGGAAAATAAATTTTCTCGGTCTTGGTCCTGCCATAGGCTCCCACGATTGTGAAAACCTGTGTAACAGTAAAATTGACCATTTCAAGAAGAGCAAACAACATAAACCTGATGTCGCAAAACGACACGTGGCCTTGGATGCCCTTGCTGAACATGTAGAGTCTACAAGCCATCAAACTGAGTGGTCAAGTGCACGTGTTGTGGTAAAAAAAATTAAGCTGGCAACATGCCTACCCATGGAATCCCTCCACATACAGACAACTGGGCACATTGTGAACAGGAGTGATTGGACGCTTTGTAAAATCTACTTGCAAGGCTTATGTCATATACTTAGGTATATTTAAAGGGAGACTAAAAACAATGATTTATTTTTGATTGACAAACTGCACTGTGAGAACTTTGATGCCTTATTTTTCACTATGATAGGAAGAAAATAAAAGTTGAAGATTCATTCTTAAATTTTGCTCATACATCTCCGTACATGAAGACCTATTTAAAAATGTACTTTTTGTATTTTCATGACATTGGCCTGGGGAAATGCTCTGCAACTTCGTGTGCTAGATATATGGCACCTATAGATGAATATGTATTTCATTTTTATTTAGTATGTGAAGAAGAAGATGTGCCTGCAGCGAGCAGCATCGCCAACGCCTGGCTCTCTCGGCTCGTGCTTCGGTTCGTTGCTGTGCCGATCGCTGGACGGTTCTTGACGCTGTTTCGTCGCTGTCTTTATCGGCTAATAAACCTCCTCACATTTGGTGGAAGGTGCTGTTAATCCCCGTTGCTACACCCTGGAGCTGCGAAGCCGCACGCTACCACCTGTCATGACTGCCAACGCCACTACATCGACGCCTTCGCTCCAGTTCAACTGCCCTGGCCATCCTAAACTACAGGAGCCGAAGGTCTTCAGCGGTGCGGATGGGACCGACGTCAAAGACTGGCTCGAGCACTATGAACTGGTGAGCGCCAACAATAAGTGGGATGAAGCCGACAAGCTGGGCCACGTGATATTTTATCTCACTGGCGTCGCCGAATTGTGGTTTAATAACCACAAACACAACATCCCCACATGGAGCGTCTTCAAGACGTCATGTGCTGAAGTGTTCGGTCGGCCGGCTGTCCGCAAGCAGAGGGCAGAACAGCGCTTGCGCGTCCGCTCTCAGCAGACTGGCGAGACCTTTACCAGTTATATTGAGGACGTCGTCGACCTTTGTCGACGTGTGAATGACACCATGCCCGAATCTGACAAGGTCAAAAACATACTGAAGGGCATCGACGACGGCGCATTTCAAATGCTTTTGGCAAGGAATCCAAGCACAGTTTCTGAAGTCGTCTGCTTGTCTCAGAGCTACGACGAGTTGAAAAAGCAACGCACTCTGACTAGGCAGCCTCAGCTTGGTGGTGAGTCACTGTCCAGCTTCGACTCCATGTCCGACAATTCACCATTGCTTCAGCAAGTCCGAGTCTTCGTCCGTGAGGAAGTCGCCCGCCAACTTTCCCTAGTGCCCTTTACTCACGAGACCACCACCCGTCTACCTGCCCCGCTTCGCACGGCTATATCGGAAGAGGTTGCACAAGCTGTTCCTCGTGCGCACTACGAGCCACCTCTATCAAGCCGTGGTCACTGCCCGGGTGTCGCACAGCCGGTAGGCGCTCCTGGCGCCTATCCGCCAGCCGTTCAGCCTGTGGCCGCGCCCCTAACCTATGCAACGCAGCCTGTGGCTCCGCCTGTCGCCTTTTCGCAAGAGATGCAGCCCGTAGCCGCGCCGCTCACATATGCAGACGCTGTACGTAGGCTCCCGCAACCACCCTACACCACGCGCTCACAGCCTGCACACCCGGCTGCTTATACTGCACCTTGGGCGGCAGCACCAGTCGCCAATCCCTGGAGGACGCCCGATAACCGACCGATTTGCTACGCTTGCTTCACTCCCGGACACGTTGCTCGCTACTGCCGCCGTCGACCTCAGACGTTCGGCAACTATGCCCGGTCGTCGCATCCCGGCAGCCAACCCTTCGTCCAATACGGGCCGGTCTCGCCACCTCGCTATGCGCCTACTGACCACCTAGACTTCCAGCCGCAACGCGCACCCTCTCCTCGTCGGCGATCGCCCTACCCCATGCGTCGCCGGCCCGGACCCTCCGACAAGGAAAACTAAGCAACGCAGTTCAAGAGGCAAGAACTGCGCCGTTTTCGAACTGTCTAAGCCCTCGCTCCTCTCCTGCTAACGTGGTCGCAGTAACTGTTGAAGGTTATTGTACTTTCGCCCTTGTGGACACTGGCGCCGCTGTTTCTGTTATTGCCGCTAATCTCTGCCGTTTATTACGCAAAGTAACGACGCCGCTTTCGGGACTGTCGCTTCACACCGCAAGCGCACAGCAAGTAACGCCTCTCGCAGCCTGCACTGCAAGAGTCTCCATCGAAGGCATTCTTTACATCGTGGAGTTTATTGTTCTTCCTGTCTGTTCGCATGACGTCATCCTCGGGTGGGACTTCCTATCCCGCCATAATGCCGTCATTGACTGCGCACGCGCCGAAGTTGAGTTTTTGCCCTTGTGTGATGTCTCATTACTGGACGCTCCTCATCAGCCGCCGAAGTTGCTCGTTCTGGAAGATACCGATATTCCGCCTGGAAATTTCGCCCTTGTTCCCGTTTCATGCAACGCCTACACTGACGCTACAGTTCTTTTTATGCCTTCCGATATCTTCAAATGTCGTCGAGCTTTGCCGCTGCCTTTCGCAACAATTGACCTTGCCGCCGGAAGAAGCAACATGTTCGTAAGCAATCCGCTTTCCACACCTGTCACATTGCTTGCGGGGGAATGTCTCGGCTGCGTGCAGGATCTCGACCCTTCGTTTTTGTTTGATGTCCCGGACGACTACTGCGACCACCCAAAAGCACTGTCAGCACTTGGGGAGTAGTTCAATGATACGTTTTCCAGCGCCATCGCCGACACTCTCACTCCCACCGAACATGCCGACCTGCTGGATCTTCTCCATGAGTTCAGGAGTTCGTTCGATGTGTCGCAACCTCAACTGGGCCGCACATCACAAGTGAAACATCATGTTGACACCGGCCTACACCAGCCACTGCGTCAAAGACCATACCGTGTCTCCGCTGAAGAGCGCCGCGTCATCAACGATCAAGTCGAAGATATGCTTCGTAGGGACGTCATTCGACCATCTCACAGTCCCTGGGCGTCTCCCGTCGTCCTGGTGCGTAAGAAAGACGGATCTATCCGATTTTGCGTGGACTATCGTCGTTTGAATAAGATAACCCGCAAGGACGTCTATCCTTTGCCGCGCATTCATGACGCCATTGACACCCTCCACGGAGCGGAATTTTTCTCGTCGCTAGATTTGTGGTCTGGCTACTGGCAGGTCCCAATGGCAGAAGCCGATCGCCAAAAAACGGCATTTATTACACCAGACGAACTATATGAATTTAACGTCATGCCCTTTGGGCTTTGTAACGCGCCTGCCATGTTTGAACGTCTTATGGATAATACGCTACGTGGCCTCAAATGGAATATGTGCCTGTGTTACCTCGACGATGTCGTGGTTTTCTCCCATGACTTTCCTACGCACCTCCTTCGCCTCAGGCACGTTTTGAGTTGTCTGACCAACGCTGGTCTGCAGCTTAACCTAAAAAATGCTGCTTCGCTGCACGTAAGCTCGTCATCCTAGGCCACAACGTGTCCAAGCACGGCGTATTACCAGACCCAGCAAAACTGGGTCCAAGCACGGCGTATTACCAGACCCAGCAAAGTGTCGCACTTGAGATTTAGCTTTAGGACGCGATATAACTTAGTTACCAGTTAAGTATAGCACAATCAACTTTTTAAAAGTCTTTTTATCTTTTACTGCGTGCCTGTGTCAAATGCCCCTTAGCTGTGTGAACTGTAGAAATAGAATAAAGGTGAAACAAAAAAGACGCAATAGAACAGTGCAATTGCTCAAGCTCGGGCCCTATGCTCATTTAGTTTTATTTGGAAGCAGCATTTATTTTCTATATATATAAAAATACATCCCATAATAAAAATAATAATTTAACACCATAGCCTGATATGTTGCACCCCTTGAGATTTTTCTGGATTTATGCCACTGAGTAGCACACTAGGATGATAGCGTATACAGCTTTCTTTTGGTTTCGCTTAGGCTCACGGGATGGTCCCATGGGTAAACTTTTTTTTTTAGCTTGCCAACATCCTTTCAGAGCAGGTTCAGAGCAGTCACAAGCAAATATTGCACTTTGGAGCTACATGCAGCAGCATTTCTCTCTTGGAGCGGTTTGGGGCAGTTGGAGCAGCACTTCCATCTCTGCTACTATCCTGATCTTCTATACCTGCTACACAGCTCTTGAGATATTCAAAATTGTAAAAAAGCACAAAGCGCTTTCCTGTCCTTCACTTGAAACCATGGTGGTGCATACTGCGGCTCGTCGCTTTTGTAGCTTCCTGCCACCCTTGAAGATTTGACAAATGCATTCACTCGGGAGTCGTCTCATTGCTGTACTTTTTCCTCGTATAACCTTGTGCTACAAATCATAGAACAAAAATGATAGAAAAACAATTCCTGCAGATCAAAATGAAGGGTCTATACTACCGTGAAACTGTGCCATGAAGCCATCTTACGAACTGAAATCAGCACGTAAGTTGCGATCCAGCTTTGGCTCTCCATTATCTGTATATTTAATTCAAATTTGTATGCAATGAAATACGGCAACTTCAGTGCAACCGAATAAGCATAAGTTAGTGAAAGTGATGTAAAAATAATGCACATGCTTGCTGCGCCCAGAGAACAAGTCATTCTCAACTCTTGTGGTCTATACATGAAATTTCACTGCAACAAACTTTTTACGCATGTTCTGTTAGCTTCATTGTGGATGCAGCTATAATGAAACTCTGAGACCTACAGCACCAGTGATACAGGCCTAGTTGCTGAAGAGACTGCGGACCACGTGTCATGCAGGACATATTTATGAAGGTAAGAAGGAAGCCTACCAGAAGTCATTCAGGACTGCAAATGCCTCCTGGAACAACTCTAAGGGCGCAGTGGTCTCGAGCACAGGTTGAGGGTTCAGTGGCACATCTTCTGGCTGTCCCTGGGGACTGTTCATTGGCAGGTCTTCCATTGGCCGTCCCAAGGGAAGGTTCAGTGGCAGATCGTCTTTTGGCTCTCCCAGGGGTTGGTTCAGTGGCAGGTCTTCTTTTGGTCGTCGTGAGGGAGAGTTCAGTGGCACATCTTCATTTGGCTGTCCCAGGGGATGGTTCAGTGGCAGGTCTTCCTTTGGTCGTCGCGAGGGAGGGTTCAGTGGCACATCTTCTGGCTGTCCCTGGGGACTGTTCAGTGGCAGGTCTTCCCTTGGCCGTCCCAAGGGAAGGTTCAGTGGCAGATCATCTTTTGGCTCTTCCAGGGGACGGTTCAGTGGCAGGTCTTCTTTTGGTCATCGCGAGGGAGGGTTCAGTGGCACATCTTCTTTTGGCTCTCCCAGGGGACGGTTGAGTGGCAGGTCTTCCTTAGGTTGTTGCGATAAAGGGTTCAGTGGCACATGTTTTTTTGGCTGTCCCAGGGGATGGTTCAGTGGCAGGTCTTCCTTTGGCCATCGCAAGGGATGATTCAGTGACACGTCCTTTTGTGGCTGTTGCCAAAAGTGCCATTCACCTAAGCTGCGACATCCAGGCTTTGGGTGGAAGGGCTCAGAAATTCTAGATCTCTGGGGCCCCTTGCTCACTCCAGCTTTCTGCTCTTCACCTTCAATGCAAGCTTCGTTGTTCACAGGTGGCTTGCGGTATGATGACATCGTCAGAGAACTTGTGATGTTTCAAGGACTGCGTTCAAGACACAGAAACTGCCTGTAATACACACTTCACAGGCAGAAAAAGTACCAAAATGGCATAATGCATTTCAATTCTACATCAGACACAATGATCAAGTTCACATGCTTCCCGACAGTACTGGCTGCGTCGGTTAATCTTCACACAGCGATAAACTTCAGAGTGTGTAATTTGGTATGGAAGAGACGAACACATGTACAGGACAAGGGCTAAAGTGTCTTCATTGCGCAACAATTTTCCTAGATGTATTCGCCCCGAGAGCGAACTATGTCGATGTCAGTTGGCCCCTAGCTAAAGCGTGCCTAGTGAGGATTGGCCTCTGCATTGTCTGTTAGCCATGTAAGACTTGCATGTGTGTGCACATTATGTTCATCCTCAAAGGCGGTTCGTTCTGCTTTATCAGCAAAAGCCCCACTGCTTGCATGTTTGTTTAGCATTATCTACGCAAGCATTTGGACTTGTTCGCCTGTATATGCACTGTAATAAGATCAGTGTGTGCCCTTGCCAAGTACTGGGTCTTGTTGTCGTACACTCCAATCGCCAGGGTCATGTCAGTATAGGTGCCGCTTTGTCGAATGCCTTGAGCGAGTTGGTGCATCCAAGTAATCACAATATCAAGCAAAAAAGTCAGAATGGAGTTGCAGAACCAAACATGTGATGTCTGCTCTGTGTGTACGTTTTGTTATTCTTGCTATATTATGATGATTTACCGCTCTATAGTCAACGCACATTGTACTAAAGTGCTCTTAGCGTCATCGTAAACATAAGGAATATTAGATAAAACATTAACAAGGAGTAAGAAGACAGGTTGACCAAATCTAGCTTAATGTAACTGCGGCGCTGTTGTGCTTTTCGATGATGCCACGAGCTTCAATTTTACTCGAGATACTTTTTGCACTGTACGGTCTCATTACATTGAAATATTTGTGTCAAGTAAATTCTGCCACTTCGGAACTTACATTGTCTTTAAAAAAGAGTAGAAGTACGTAGCCATGTTTCAACATGGGTAACCATGCGCAGTTTTAACATTGTGCGAGCCCACTCGTCTGCTTAGATTTGAGTTCAATTTAAAGAATCAAGATGATCAAAAATTAATCCAGATGACATACCTCCGTTATATCATATGTCCCACAAAACACCATCTTGTTTTACATTATCTTGAGCCCTTTTGTGGCGTTGTTGTAGGCAGAGGGGATATTCACAAAAAAAGTTGTCCCATCAAATAACCAAACAACGTTGCGTCACTTTCCAGGGTTTGTACAGGTTTCCAAAGCGAAAATTGAAGGATGTTCAAGGACTTTCCAGGACCTGTTGAAAGTTTTTCAAGGACTGAAAGCAGTATGCTAAGTTGAAATTTCTCACCTAAAAATGACTAATTTCATTGCACCTACATTAAATATCTGTATATCACAACTGTAAAAAAAGAGCATTGTCTTATTTCTCACACCTTCTTCCACACTACATAGGGAGAGAACACCATGCCATGTCAGCAGATTACGTGCTGATGGGCTTCAACGCGCATGTGTAGTCAGGCCATAAATGGGTCGTGCCACAATATTTGTGGCTTGCGTGCTCTTTGCTGCAAGCTTTAATTACAGCTCTACAAGCACGATACGTGCACCAAGATTAATTTATTCTTGCTATATTATTTGTCACCTTTTTGATATGAACAATATTCAGTTCCCGTTTGTGAGGACCGAGTTGGGCAGGTACGTAGCAGTGTAGCCGACTTAGTCACATGATCACAGAGCTTTGCACGCGTCATGCTCAGTATGGTCAGTTCTCGCACACATGTCCCACACCAAGCACCTGCAAAACGAACTCGCTGGTATCTGCAGCAGCGATGCTTTGCTGGTATGTACGGGGTGTAAGTCCGGAGGTCACTCACCTGACTACAGATCTGGTGTGACTTCACTAGAACTTTCGTTGCCCTTCTTATAGAGATACGTCAGTGTTGGACGCGCTCGCGATGAGCTTCTTTAGGAGAATGAGCATTTAGGTACACCTGAGAAGTGACTTAAAATATATTCTTAAACCCACACACTGCTTGCTATAGCCTTGAAATTTGATGGCACCACCGCATCAAGAGAGTCGGCTTGTGCACAGTTGACACTCGCAGCATGTTGCTCAACAACCATGAAGTAACAATTGTGACAGTGGTTAATTTACACTCATCTTGTGGATACAAGTGTGTTCCTTTCTAGCAGCCTTCTTAGTTTGTTTAGGCAGCACACTTCCAGTGCCGAGCTGTGACAGTCATTCACCAGCACTCCTCTTGTGTGCTTCCTTTTTGTGCATCCTTCATGATTGAGTGGAACGTGCATCCTTTTGTGCATCCTTCGTGGTTGAGGGAGGTAGCTTGCCCTTCGTGTGACACTCTAATTTCTTGATATCACACTCACTGCTTTACCCTGCCACAAAGTAACTTTTTTTTTCACAAGCACTTTTGGAAAATGGGATCATGAGCACCCGCATCGCATTACTGCTTCAGAAATTAGAAGTTTGACAGGTTGACACACTGATGTACCACATTTAGGAGGTCGCGATATCAATATCAGAGTGCACTGCTAAGGAAGTTTACAAATTTTCAAGGATGGCGAAAAATCCCAGGACTTTCAAGGCCTTAAAGATGAGTTTTTTAAACTTAAGGGTTTTCAAGGATTTTAAGGACCTGTACGAGCCCTGCTGTCATATAGGTCATCAAGTGAACAAAGCTGTGTGCTGTTACCTTTTGGTGCTCTTACTGGAGAAGTGCACCAAAGCGTTCCGACTCTCAGCTTTCCTGGTTATACAAAGTATGAACTGTCCTATGTGTGGATGCATATCCGCGGTTACTTTAGCTCATCAACCAAGAATGCAACAAATGACGAATTCAGTTGCACTACAATGGGTACTTACAAATAAAGATGCAAAAATAGTGTGAAAACACAGACAGTGGCCACATGTGAATATCCCTTTCGATGGCAGATTGTATTTCTAACGATCGGAGAGCTTCGTGCATCCATTCGGTAGTGGGAAAAGAAGATATTACAAGTAGGCTACAGTCAAAGCATTTTATTCTCCATCAAGCAACTTGCACCGCTCAGAAAATGGGCACCGCCTATCCGCACTAGCGTGATCCCGGTGCAGTCGCTTATACTCCGATCTTAGGGCGAATACGCAGTAAAGGAGGCATGCACAGCACACTACACATCAATACCACAAAAAGTACGCATACAGCATAGACAGGTCCAATGCCATCAGTTGGTGCTTTTAGAACGTGCATCGCCAATGCGGCGAGATTGTCCCTCGTTTTCTTCCCGGCACTTAGCTTGGGTTCTGTCTATGCAATGCACGGGCAACGTGAAACGATCCCCGCTTGTTTTCATTCCCGAGCAGAGCACTTGATAATTGGCCATTCAAGTTGCTTGCATCACTTGGCATACTAATAAAAGGGGATGGAAAGGGTGGTTGCAAAAGCTGCACGTATTGACTGTCACCCAAATAATATAACCACAGTTTCCTAACATATGGTCTCCTTCACTTAACATTTGTCGAAGAAAGCCCGTTGTTTGAAAACCAAACATTGGTTTTCTCACTTTATCGTACCAAAGTTTCACTGCATCGATTTCACACAGAATCAGTTTTCTTTCAGTTTCACTTAACCACCAAAGGAACCGCTACGCTAGCCGATACTCTGTATCATGCGCCTTATCAAAGAACGACAGAAGAGAGAAAAGGGATGCAAAAATGATACAGCACTCATATTTTCCGCCACCATGACTTGTTTCTTTGCCCTCAACATCAACATTCTACAAGTATCACCTTAGTCTGGAAGCTCACCTTATATTCCAGGAACACTACACTCCTTGTTTTTCAATCATTACTGTCTGTAAAGTGACCCTGGTATTCTGTGCTGATAGGTTTATTATCATATGTTGCTTATCCTTCGAATAACACGTTCGTTGCTCTACCACTGAGCTTCTACGGCGGCCTAGTTGCTTATCCTTGAAGTAGCCATTGGCCCCAGCTACGCTAGGAACTATGGGCCAGCTGTTTTTTCATGTTTGGGGCGCAATTGCTACCAGGTATTGCTAGACAACATGACCCTTTGAATCACAGACTAGCCGGCACAGCAAACGACCATTCCTAAATTACTTTGAATATTTCCAACTTCCTTGCATCCCACATTCTGTATGAATTGTTAATCCAAAATTCATCTAATTCAAAAATATTTTATGACCCTAGAGACTTGTAATTACCAAGTTTTAATGTATGTAGACAAACAAGCAGAATTGGCCACCTTATTGTAGTTTCTTTGAAATCATCCATCGATTGCTTTTAACGTTTGGAATTGTCTCAAGGGCTCCATGCGCAAGCACTTCATGACATCTGATGATGAATTCTCAGGACAATTGCCAATGCCAAACTTGCCTCACCGATGAGCTTCATGCACTTTCCTGCTGTATTTATCTTTTTGCAACGCATAACCTCTTGCTGATACTGCATTTTAGTTAACGCCTGATATATCTTACTATGCAAAATGGCAGTGCATGCAAATAATTAAGAAAGGGTGAAAAGAGAAGCAAGAAAGATGCAAAATGAAGACACAAATGCCTCTACAACCTGTTGTAATCAAACTACAGGGATCGAAAAATCTCATTTCCTTCTTAGAAAAGGACGGCATGCTGACACATTGTGAGCTGTGTGTCTGTGCGTGCACATTTTACTGTGTCCACTTTCAGTTGCACTAGTTAAACTTAGCATGCTTTATTACAAATCAAAGTTTTGGTAAGTGCACAGCTTGCTTCTGCAACGTGTGGGTGCTCTTTAAAAAAAACCTACTCACAAGATCTCTGTCTAATTAAACCATGATGGTGACTATCCCTGAAGAAGTTGCTTGATTCGACCAACTTAAGGGGGCAGACCGGTCTTTGGAACCAAAAAGTGACAAAAAGTTTATTTTTTGAATTAACATATTTGGTTTCTGCATGTTTTTCTATCTCTCTGCAAAATTTTACTCACCAGGAAGTGGTAATTTCTTCGTAATGTCATTCTAACTGTCCAAGTTCTTGGTGCTGTTAACATGCAGAACCTTCAACAAAATGAGAAACCAACTTCCAGGCTTCTTTATACTTTGCCAGAAACCTGTGTTAGAATCTCTGCTATGAGTTTATGAGCACTTTTGAGGGGACTGCAAAACATGCGCACCATGATTGTTGCTTTTTGAAGAAGCTGTGTGTTCACAGTTTTTTTTTCATTTCTCTCAAAAAATAAACTTATGACAGTTCCATTTAGAGGCCTCAGTAGCTCTGTGGCTAGGGCTGGTACACATATATCTTTTGCAATGGAAACCAGTATATGAGTATAATGTAAGTATGGGAGCATAATTCAAAGCCCAAGCGTTTTTAATTATTACTCATCGAAATTTTAACACAACTCCAAGTGCTTTTGAAATGAATAGTTCATTTTGCTGTAAAATCACTAAGAAAGGCCTTCAAAAAAAACTCTTGCACACTTTCAATTTATAATTATTAGGCTATGTTGGCATATTTTAAATATCACTTTTCGTTAAGCACTTTTTTTTCTATGAAGACCTCAAACAATAAGGAGTGAACTTGGGTTTCTCAGGAACAAGATGATTTAAAGAAAAATTTAAATATTTGAATTTAGCAGAAAAAACTGCACAATCCTGTGCAGTTTGATAAATATCGCTGAAGAAACAAACAAAAGACGTCTGAGACCAGTCTGCCCCTTTGTGATCTCTCCCTGTTGGAAAACATAAATGGGGATAAAAAAGTCGCTAAAGTGCATGCTCTGCTTTTATTAAGGCCATCCTAGTGGTGCAGACGGAACCATATATGTAATTCTCCCAAATGCAAGGCCCAATGAAATCGTAAAGCTGCCCAAGCATATGTACAACTGTGCGCAAAAAATACTGACAGATGCTTAGGTAATTGTGAATGGGTGCATATAGGATGTAGCTATCTCAGGAGAGAGGCTTCATATCAGTTAGTCCCAACTGCTACCTCGGATTTACCCCAAGTTCTCTTAGTAGTTGTGGTCTACGTGGCAGTGTGGGATGATTCAGCCAGTTCAGCCATCTCGAAAGCCAACCATCGGAGCAATTCTTCTATTTTGTAGAAAGGATTTTGCAGCTTCAATAAAATGTATTCTTTTGAAGCAATGGAAGCAGCATTCGCACCACTGAATCAGAATTCCACAAAACAAATATAACTTATCAAACTGAGGTGCACTAGTGTTTTTAACTTTGTTCCACTAACCAAAAAAACTTAATTCACAAAATTTTTTGAACTTCTGCTTTTATTCAGTGGCTACTGATTTGTCAATATTGACAACTATACTCATTTGCCCAAATGAAGACAAATATTTAACTATACGCTTGTATTTTAAGACCGGCAGCAGTTTCGATTTCAAAGAACACTCTGTGGCAGACCAATGTCGCAGTGCACCTACTCATTAGCAAATACCATTAGGTGATCACTGGCCATGTGCTGCCATGTTGTCAGCGCTGCCGTTTCGTCTGCTATGTGTAAGTTCCTCAATTGTCGAATTACGTTGCTTATCCAGTGCAGTGATTGGCGACGAAGCTGAGAAGAGTGTAAAGATCAGGCAGAAAGGCTCAATTCACTGTGTGAATTTTTGTAGTGGCTGCAAGTTGCTACCAATCATCGTTTTCCACCTGAAAAGACACTTTTCTAAGGCTTGGAGTAGCCGCAGCATTGTTGCTCTAAGAATTTGCAGAGTAGCAGGTTGAGAAGCGATGAATTAAGGGAGCAATGATATTTTATCTTTGACGCTTCGTAACAATGTAAGCAAAGTGATGTACGCTTTGCGAATTCAGATTGAGCAATGCTGCATTCTGAATTTGTACCAATCCCACATACGCAAGTTGACGTACCGAACAAGTTACCTGTCCACTATGCAATACAATCCTCGCAGTAGAAAGACTACCTAAAATTTGTGGAACGTGGTTACCGCAACTGTTGTGCATCCTAAAATTAGCTACAGGGGACTCTGGCACTGTGATAATTCAGCCACCATGGAAGTGGTGGGTAGTAAACAAGTTTGTCTAGTCATCATACCTGTGTCTTCAAACTCACTTGTGGCTTTATTCATTGCTGTGTCTTCGTTTTGTTTCCTATAAGAAAACAAACCGCTGTGAACTTGATGAGACAATCTGAGCGTAATGACGTCCAGGTGGCTAAGTGCAACTGCTGAACATTTATTTGCGAATTGCTTTCTCGCAACATAGCGGCTCTGGGTCACACGAAGCCATACAGAGCCTAAAGATAAGATTAGACAAATTTGTGTACTACCTATCATTCCCATGCTGGGCGAGGCACGGTGTGTGACAGCTTCTATGGACACTAGCACCACAGTTCCGTCTAGTGTATTTACACGAAACTCAATACTGTTGACAGTGGCCACAAAGTGAGATCTTGCAGCATGTCACTCAACTACAAAAACTTTTTTTCTGTTTTCTGACTTGTGTCTCTGTTTTTGTGGAAAAAAACAATCTTGGGAGTTGCCAATTCACTGCCGGTACTTTTTACACAGTCAGTACGTAAGTAAATCCTCGCAGTGTTACTTTGTAGGTCTGATTCATTGTTAAACAGTCACTCCATGTATCCGTGAAAGCGAGTATACACTAGACGAGTGGAAGTACACGACTTCTCACTGTGTGAAAAAAGTTGCCAAATTTTAGATGCCCATGCAATGCTTTTGCAACTTTCTGAGATCATTGAAAACTGAAAATCAAGAAGCAGTTGCAATACCGGCGATGTGATAGATTGACCTCATTATTCGCGAATGGCAGGAAAGAAGTGGAAATTTAATGGCTCATTGTTTTGTTACATGTCACTAGGATCGCATACCGTTTTCTTGTTGAAGGAAGAAGAAAGAAAGGACAGAGAGGTTAGCCAATCCTTGTGGTGGAGTGTGCAAATTACAGGCTCAAATAACATGAAACATCAGCAAGAGCAGACTCGCCTTCTCGACTACAGAGTGTGCAGTTGCTCGCCCGTCTTCAATGATACTGAGCAATGAACTAACTGCGAGAGGCACCTGATGAAAACATATAAAATGCAAAGAAAAAAACATGGCCCTGATTGTGTATATACCTTCCGTAGCGTTATCATGGAAAGAGGTTGATAACCTTTTTAAAGAAATCTTTATGGTACTTACAAGGCATCGACATGTTTGTAATTAATCCGATGCTCTCATGTGCAATGTTTTCATCTTCACTCTGACCCACCCTCACGCCCGTCGAAACAGCCTCGGAACACACCTCTGTGTAGTTAAGCCAGGTGTTGGCTCAGCTGCGATACAATACCGTCTAGGTGGGACTTGTTCTGCACCACCTTTCTCAATAAAAATAGCTTGTTTTTCAAATTGCTTGCATCTAAGCCTTCTCTGGAGTCCGATACAAAGATTGTGAAAAAAAACTATCAACCAAGATTCGAATAAAAACAGTATGTGGGTACCCTTTTAGTCAAAAATGCATGGGACGTACCTTGTTCCCTTAAATAAAGGAACATGATAGACAAATGGCCCATGAAGCTCTTTAAAAACAGCTGCCAAATATCTCAACTGATTATTCAACAAAAAAAGCTTTTTCGATGATGATTCACTGTTTTGTTACCCTGCCTATTCTAAGTGATCAGTGGTGATTCATGCATCGAATCATTGATTTGCTCCTCATGTCGGCACCTCCTAGTAGTTGTTAGTCCAGCCACTGGTCTGTCAGAATAAGTTTGAATTTTGCTGCCGTAAGAACTTGGCGATTTTTCAAAGACTTTCATGCAAACCAACAAGCATGTGTTGTGGGGAAAGTGGGCATGGCTGACGCACTTGAGAGAAATGTCTGGTGTTCATTTACTCTAACAATAAACCCAAGCCGAAGACAAATGGTGATGTCAGCTTCGCAATGTGTTAGTGTTGAATGGCACAAAGTGCCCAGAACTTACACCAGCTATTCACTAGAGAGCGGCTGTTTAAAAGCCTGGGAATGTTTGTACCAGAACTCAAGGCTCACCGCATGCATATAACGTTGAGCTCACCTTTTCAGCCAATTACTAAAAGTTATTGTTTCATTTTGCTCATTTAATTCTCTTTAGAGGGCTACATACAGTTTCACTTGGATGACGGCGAAGACTTGCACACCTTTGCAAAATGTTTAGCAACCGCACACATGTATTTAGTGAGGACACAGATGACAGCACCTCAATTTGGATCAACATCTGCAGCTCCAGAATTGGCTTCAACCTCGTTTTCTACGAAACTTTTCTACGCCATCTTACTAGGGCACGCTGCTGACACGATAGGGCTTGTTATACTTGAATTATTACAGGTCATAACGTAATAGGAGATATGGCCATCTTCTCCTTCGGACATCCTTCTTTTCCCCCATGTGTACAAGCTCATGTGCTGCCACCAGCTTGCCTTCATGCCAACAAGACCACTCGCACCACAAGCAACAATGGGTAAACCTTCTCGTTTTTTAAAATTTTTTTACTTCATTGCAGAAGCGTAAAAGCAAAAAAACTATTGAATACACATTTTCGAATGCCAGCCTATGCAGAGACCATCGGGAATAAGAAACAGCGATGCCAAAAAAACTGGAGCAATTCAGTGGACTTGCATAGGCATTGTTGAGCAAGTAACTCGACTTGCCTAGGTATTGTTCACATGCAGCACATCCATTCACTTTAGTGTGCACGCTATTTTTATAAAGAAGCATTGTGTGCGAAATATGTGGGGTGCACCAGAGCTTAAAAGGAATTCATTCACTGCATGATAAGTTCATGAAACAAAAAAGGAAAATCTTGAGAATGGAAATCAAAAGATCATCTTTCATGTTTCCCAATTCTAGAATGCTGGCTAGCAAAGCGTAATTGGCTGCAAAAAGGATGTTGGCACCTTGTTTACACTGAATAATGTATAACAGCCACGCAAAACTATTAGAAGTAACCAATTGTTTTACCAACAAAATCTTCCTATGCAAGATTCACAATGGGCTGCTTGAAAGATCTCCTAAACAACTTTTTTGAGAATTTTTTACTGTAATTTGTAGCCTTACATCTCGTAATGTTGAAATTGAGTTAAAAGTGCTGTAATGCACCGTATAATTCATGCTAGCATCATAACTGCGTCCCAATTTTAGTACGACTTCAATGTGCCCCATATGAAATCAGTACCCTACAGCAGGAGAGTGCTTAGGCCAAATGTGACGCTGAACGTTTGGACGGGTAACCCACTTGTGCAAAGAAACAATCCAGGAGCATTCCTGGTGTAAGCAGCTAGAAACGAAGCAAGACAACAAATCGATAGGGACAAGGAACAGTCGCATGTACCCCATGAGGATTCTGCGATGTCGATAATACTCGCTTCTGTGAAATATCAGTAAGAGTCCACTCCACGCTTGTGTCAATGTCAAGGGCTACTGAAGATCAAGATGAGCACTCACACTTACTTTTAAACTAAATTAATGTATCCTAATGACATTATTCGTAAGTCATAATCGGTAAGCAGTGCTCACACATGCTGGACTATCAAACAATACAAGCATCTCGAGTTACCAAATCCGGTGTCAGGGGTACTTTCATACCATAAATTCTGTTTATAAATATGTATCACACCTGTCACACTTGTTAGAAAAATGCTGTGTGTAACGACTTTCTCACTTCACGCTCGTGTTTCCATTCAGTTGCAACTACTAAGAGCACAGAAAGCTTGATGGGAGGTGGACGACAGCTAGTGCTAGCCGACACAATGAAGGTGCCGCACATATTGTGTTTAAATGGAATGCAACTGTCAAGGAGAATAGATGAATGCTGTGGTCATTTCATACAAAGCCCTCACGGAAGAAGCCACTAAACATCACGAGAAAATTATCAGCATCATCGGCCAGACTCACTCGCACTCCGCAATGTTTTCTTCCACTGGACACAAATTCACAGCTCAGTCTGAATGAGAAACTCGGGAGTCCAGTGTTGGCCTAGAATTAATTTTTCCTATCATGGTGTTAATGCTTTTTATCTCGCGTAATCGTGGTGCTCTTCTTAGCCCCTTTTGATATGATGCTTTCGAATACAGGTTTTGAGTGGCTGCAATCTGAGAACATTTTTTTAAAGAGATGTATTTATTGAGAATTCTCCTCAAAGAGTTGGCAGTTTGAGCTATGCACCCATGAACTCAGGCTAAGCTATGCAACCAAAAGGCGGGGGGGGGGGATGTTAAGGTAAATTGACGAAAAAAGTTTAAGAAGAAAGAAAATGAAAAAAAAAGAACAGAACTTCCTGGGTACGCAATGACCTTAACGATGCGTGTTAGGAGTGGCTTTAAAAGCGAAAAAACAAGAAAGAAAATAGAAGCTCTAGAAAATAAAAACTTCGTAGTTTTATATAGACACTATAATATCTACAATTAACTAAAATTGACAAACTGAAAGAGACGATAATAGTATGGCACATGGATTGAGAAACCACGGTCCAAAACCACAACAACTATTCCTCTTACGCAGTTTTCTAATGCACTCCCTGACATAACATCATCATAACATACTACCGAATTCTAACAACCAACAAGAAACTTAAAAAACTTTCCCGAACCACTCAAGGTTACCTACAGACGCAACGCTAAGTTTTAAGACATGCTTATTCACGCAAAACTGAAAGGAAAGACTAGGACGTCAGGTCTTTGTAGCCGGGCCAGATGCTCCACTTGCAAACAGAACAGCCGGCTACCAGCGTTTTTAAAGCACAGCACATAAATATTACATTCACAAGGTCACATCGAGCTTAACCTGCTCTTCAAACAACCTAAATACCGTCTTGAGTGTGCCACCCGTAGAAAACAATATATAGACGAAACTGAGCAGTCAATTAGCGCAAGACAGAACGGCCCTTCTGCACACACAAAACACAGTTTACCAAAAGCAGTAGCCGGTCACTTCAACCAGCAAGACCACATTTTCGATCAAGCAAAGCTTTACATTATACAAACTGATTTCCGGTCACCGCGAGACAGAAAATACATGGAATCATATTTGCTTCCCAAATTCAATTCCCTACACCCATCAGGAATCAATATAACACGTGGCAGTTTCCAATCAGTGAAAGCCAGAACACAATTGTGGCAATATTTACAGAGACAAGATACGTTCAACTTTCAAATACGCATAATAGGTACTACATGAAATCGCTTCTAGCCTACATAATGTTCTATGATTGTTCTCTTTCAATGTCTCCATTTTAATTGCATATATACATGTGTTTGTTTACAACTACGAAGTTTTCATTTTCTAAAACCTTTACACGCCACGTTTTTTTCCTCTTTTTTTTTGCTTTAAAAACCACTCCTACCAGACATTGTTAAGGTCATTGCGAACCCAGAAAGTTCTCCTAGTCTTTTTTTCTTCTTGACTTTTTTTCGTTGATTTACCTTAACATCTCACCTTCATCCCTTACCCTTCTTTTTCTTTTTTTTCTAGTGTTTTTCTTATTGTTGCTCATTTCCCTTGCATTCTAAATTTCCCCATTTCTCAGCCAACATGCCGCTGAACTCTTGAAATTATTTTGCTGAGCCTGCCACCAACAGAGATACTGAGAACTTATTTCGCCAATGACCTTCCCCATTAAACACACGCTCTTGAGACCTCATTTGTTATTGCTTACTTCCAAAAACTTGGGTATTTAAAAATACCCTGCCTCCTTGTCCCCTGTTTGTAACTGCGTTTTTATTGTGCGCCCTGTTGATAGGTGTTCGGTAACAGGCACACGTCCCTATCATTGGCAACCCTTTATGGTATCCGGATCCGGCAACCGTCTGCCAGCTCCGAAGCTTTAAGCTCTTTTTTTTTGTTCGTGTCTGACGAGGTCACCACTTTTGCAGCACACCGCTCAAACTTTGCATTTTTTTCTCATTTTTTTCCACTCTCGAAAAACAATTTTGAATAACTACCACCTGAATTGAAGGGAAGCGAGGACTACACTCCTCTGCTTTATAGTTTTTTAGACGACTATTACGAAGAGGGACGTGTGCCACTGCCAGAAGATGACGTCACTACTAACCCCCCTTAAAACTAAGACACTGAGGATAACACAGTGTCTTTAAAAAAGATAGGCCATTCTATCGAAGCATCGGCCAGCCGGTCCTTCGCACTTCTACTGTTCTGCCTGATTATCCCAAGTAAGATTGATAGTAATGCTTAAATTGTGTAGCTATAATAAATCAACAAAAGAAAGCGGAGCTCACTCGAACTCCCCAAAACTGTTTTAAGCCAGACTCACACTAACAAACATTTCCGTCATTCAGACTCGCAGCTTTATCAGAGTTTGAGCAGGTTCGAGTGAGTCGCCTCATGAGCGAGTTCATGGGTGACATACATGCCGAGAAAGACTGTTTCAGAACACAGAGGAAACACCAAAAAAAGAAAGGATACTACTCGTAGCCTGATCATTTCCAGCTAAAGGTGAGGCATCGAACAAGGAATGGAAACCATGAGCCATTGTCAGTGTCCAACAAGTCTAGCGATATGAAGGACCACAACACGGACTCTCCTGCTCTTTTTATGACCATGCACAGAAAAGGTCCCTTTATATATAAACACAGAAAGAAACCTTGGTCGCCCCACACTTTGTAATTCTTTCATTTGGCAAAAGTGTGAGCAGTCTTGGCCACTGACGATGCCTGCAGAAGCTGGAGCTGTACCAAAGGCCCTGAATCATAGCTGTGTGCATCGATACAAAGCAATCAGTGAGAGGCATGCGAATGCATCAGCAACTGCAGAGTAATGTCTTTTCTGGCTAGTGTAGGGCCAAAAATATTTATAGGCTAGTTCAATCTATGTATGTCCATGGGTGCCTGCACACATGCAAAACTGAGATCAGTAATGCTGATAGTGAGGTGCACTGGCAGAATCAGATTCTTTGAATCCTGTCATGAATATGTAGTGCACATTACCTATTTCCAGCATCAACATGACAGAGCTGCCTCCTCACAAACTTTGACAGTGAAAACACACTAGGCATGGTGGGGCAAGGACCAAATGAACTGTTATTTACCTCAAAAGACAACATTTTAGGTAATGCATGAATTTTCAGTACAGAACCAGCGCAAGGAATATATAAGAATGAAAAATCAGTAGTTTTGAGTCCCTCTTTTTTCTCTGTTCTGCAGTTGTTCTTAACCTAAACATTCATTGCTATTAGCCTCTAAATAAAACAATTATTAGGCATAGGTAGACGCGTGTTATAACAAATCGAATACATCTGCCGATTTTGAATATAACATTGAATTATTTACATAGCAAAAGCACAATTGTTTCTCCTACGTACATTTGGATGAATGATCACTGATATATCATTTGTTGTACAGCCGCCCACAATTTTAATCAGAATGCACGAGAATCTATAATCATTGTTGGGGTTTAACGTCCCAGAATATCCAAGTGGTTAAGAGAGACAGCGGAGTGGAGGGCTCCGGAAATTTCGACCACCTGGGGTTCTCTAACGTGCACCTAAATCGGAGCACATGGGCGTGCCTGAAGCATTTTCGAACACGCGAGCATCGATTCCTGAGAGAACAAGCACCTCTTCCCGCCACAACCTGGCAGGAGGCAGCTGCACGGGCCTATTCATCAGGCACCTTCTGGTTAATTTCGCCGCTGTGCTTCGGTAAGGCCATTTCACATAACACACAAAGTAGCGATTTGGAGGCTGTGAATTCGCTCGCAGCAGAAAAAACGCAGTTTGCTCCCGCCGCAGTGGTCTGCGTCGAGCTACCAACATGTTGGAAATTTTTCGCTCAGCGGCGCAGCAATTTCCTTATCGGCACTCACTAAATAGTTCGAGCCGGGCCGGCCAAACCTTCGATATTGCTTGTTTGTTTGGGTAATGCCCGATTTCACCGCATTTCAAATTGAGTTTAGATTGATTTGTGGGGCTTAACGTCCCAAAACCACCATATGATTACGAGAGACGCCGTAGTGGAGGGCTCCGGAAATGTTGACCGCCTGGGGTTCTTTAACGTGCACCCAAATCTGAGTACACGGGCCTACAACATTTCCGCCTCCATCGGAAATGCAGCCGCCACAGCCGGGATTTGATCCCACGACCTTCGGGTCAGCAGCCGAGTACCTTAGCCACTAGACCACGGTGGTGGGGCTCAAATTGAATTTAGACTGCAGAAAGTGTTCTTGAATGACGAAACACATGAACACATGATCTCTTCGCAGATCACTACACATGAAAAATTCTACAGTGTCTGTCATCAAAGACCTGTTGCAGAAACGTTGCTGGACGCAATAGTCACAGAGCGAAAATCGCAGAGCATTGGCAGTTCACGTGAAACAAAACCTTCATTAGCGGCGGCTGCAAAAAAAGCGAATAAAAAGATTTTTTTTATTTCACTGCAATCATTCTATGTGAAACACCCTTTATAGGGTGCTTATTGACTGGCCGATCGACGCACGCGCGTTCAGGTTTTAAAAATGACCGGCTGTACATCAAACAAGTTCTAACCAGTGTCGGAGGTTTTAGACTAAGGTGTACAGTGTCCTAATTAAGCCAGGCAAAATGTGCCGAAACACACAGCTACTTTCGTGATAACATTTCCCTCGTGAGCGGCTGCCAAAACGCACTCGCAAGCAGCTAGGCACCTGATCGGCCACGACTACCGTCATTTCGCAGCAGCGACACAAAAGGTACAACGCTAAGCCACTGCTTGGCATGAGACAGGCTTCTGCTTTTACAACACGGTGAAATCGGCGGATTCCCCTTCCTGGCAGATCTGATGCGCAGCACAACGTGAAGTTGCGGTACTGGTAGAGAACGATATCAACGCAATATGGCCCCAGCTGCTACTCGACCGTATAATAGTGTATAATCGCGATAGTTACTGTTCTTTGTCGAAACATCTGGCTAAACTACACTCACAGTTCTCTTCGCAGTCTTTCGTGCCGCTTTCAAAGAGCACCAAGACGCCACGAGCACCTATACCAGCCCAGAAACACGCCACCCGTTCAGATTTCACGAATGACCTTCAAGTGCGCTGCGGCAACGAGGCATTGGTTGTAGCAAGCACGTGAGCTCCTATTGGTCGCCGCTTGCAGTGGCTGTTGTTGTTGTTGTTCTCCTATTGTTTGTGGCGCATACCCACTGTGGGGGATTGGCCAAGAATGGAGTGGTTTTAAAATTTGCTGTTCAGGTTTGGAATAATGGATGTATAACAGAAAGATTATCGATAGCCTAGAAAAGTGTGGTGCCTAATGTAATGCATACAAATATTTACATAAACGAATTTATTCTTAGTTTGGAGCAATAATCTGATTTTATACGTATATAGTTATGTGGACATGTTAGGATAATAAAACTAGTTATTCAGTCGACCTATTAGTTTCATCAATATAGTCCTGGACGGCCGCGAATACTGTCGATATATAGAAACCAGAAATGGAAGCTCCAAAAGACAAAATGACAGGCACAGATAAGTCCATACCAGTACCTCGTAAAGGTATTTCTAATAGGGTTTTCCTATTGTTTTAAACTGCCTGCAGGTCAAAAAGAAATGGTCTATAGTTTCCAGTTCATCACAGAATGCGCACAGTGGCGAAGGTGCCTGAGCAGACCTGTGTTTATAGATATTTATATTTGGTACCCGGCAACGCAGCCTCGTGGTAGCTGCTTCTTGTTTTCGAGTACGGTAAAAGTCTCTTCGCCAGGGATATAATAAATGGCGATATTTTGTAGAGTTTGTTAGTGCTGAACCTTTAAAGACTTGCATAAGCGTACGTCTGCGGTATTGAGCAGCAGTCACATAAGCGGATGATGGACAGAGCGGTAGAATTGGTTCGCTGATTGACGACTTAGCTAAGGAATCGGTTTTTCATTCAGAAACAAACCTTTATGTCCAGACACCCGAACTAATGGTACTTTTCTCAAATGCGTAGGTACTAGTGCATGGAACGCTTTTTAACGGGATTATCAGTACCAACAGAAAGTGCCGCACAGAGAGATAGGGAATCTGTTATTATGACAGGTGACGTAGTTGCTGTATCTAACTTGCGTAAGGCGAGCACTACTGCCAGAAACTCAGCCACAAAAACGGGTATGAAATCGAGTAGTCGAAGGGAATAAATCCCATTTAAAATCGGGCTGAATATACCAACCCCTGACTTTTCGTCGTATTGGGATGCGTCTCTGGCAATAATAACGTTCGTTGTAATACGGCGCAGGTGATCTTGTAGTAAACCATCCAAAATAATATGGGGAAGTAATTTGGCATTATTAGGAAAAATGTCGTCGAATTGAATTTCCACCGGGGCTGAATTATCACGACTGGGCATGGTGTCGCATGTACGTACGTTTAGAGGCTCCAGTAAGTTTTGCACAAATATAATTTGTGGGCTGTGAAATCGCAGTCATCTAGCAGCAAAAATGATTCCGGGTTGGAAAAAAGGCTGTTTCTGATTGTCGTAATGGTGATTATAAATTCTTAAGAATGTCTGAACAGTCAGAAGGCTAATTCTACAAGAAAGCGGAGGGACCCTCGTTTCGAGATACAACCCATTGTTGGCAACTGTTTAGGGAAGGCCAAGGCATAAGCGCAAAGCTTCTCTTTCCATAAGAATTAGAGGCCACAACTTGTAAGCTGGAACTCTAGAGAAACATACACAGCCAAATTCCAAAATGAGACCAAAGTACATGCGATATATCAATACCAATGTGTCTCGTCTCATACCTATGTGGTAGTTGCTTAGTCTACGTAATATGTCAATGGCCCGCACACCTTTTCCGGCGATATATTCGATTTGAGGTCGCCAGTTAAGCGATATGTGATAAATTACTCCATGGTATTTACCAGATTCAACTTGTGGTATATCCTCATGATGGTAAGACAGAGAGATGTTCACAGGGTATTGCAGCGGGAAAACAAGGAGGGCACATTTACTCGGATTAACTAAAAATCTGTTGCCACTGTGCCAGCTTTCCAATATATTAAGGTAAGTCTGCAGCCGTTCATATAAGGTCTGAATGTTATCTGCCATTGCAAAAAATGCGATATCGTCTGCATAAACATAATTTGTTATATCTTGTTTACGTAAAATGGTGCTCATTAGTAAATTAATTAGCACCGGGGAAAGCACCGAGCCTTGCGGTACTCCTCTCGTTTGGGTACGAGTAGATGATGAGAATCATCTTCAAAACAATGAGATTTCCTGTCTGCAAGAAAATTGTTAACCCACGCTACTATGTATGATAGAAAATCAAGGTATTCTAATCGATCTATTAAAATACAGTGCTCCACAATATCATATGCTTTAGCGTTGTCTAAGGTAACTAAAGCTGCTTATTTTTTATGTAGCCGAGCTAATTGAAGCCGACTTTTTAAATCAACGTGGGCACCCCAAATTGAACAACAAGCCATGAATCCCATTTGACAGGGACTTAGAATGGACCTCATGGTATTAAGCTCATTAATTCGTATATTGATGATTCTCTCAACCGATTTCACTAAGTTTGATGTCAGTGCGATTGGCCTTATGTTATCCAACGTGTATGCATCATTTTCATTTTTAGCAACAATACAATTTTGGCAAGTTTCCATTCTGGAGGTATTCATGCGTTTTCTAACGAAGTATTCACTAGTTTTAGCAAAAGATTAGGCGATTCCTGGAGTAAATATTTCAACATAGAGTTCATAATCCCATCTGGTCTGCGAGCCGTCCTCGGTAAGCATAATACTGTCTGACTCAATTTAGCTAAAGAAACTTCAGCTAAATAAATTCATGCGTACTTGTACAGTTCCTAATGCATCTCATAACATCAGCTTTATGATGTTACAATCTTTTTTAGCTCGACAAAGCTATCGAAATTTGCCTCTCCTACGTTGAGAAATTGTAGGAATCGTGTCAATCCACCCGGCTATTCTAGGAGTAGGAACGGGCTAAGATTTGTTTCATTCCGAGCAATTGAAAAGAATGTAATTACTGCAAGTTCATAATTTCCGGAATGAAATCGGAACGAAAAGGAGCTGCCCATTCAGCAAAACTGGCTGCCAGAGGCAGTTGTCACATGGGACGTTTGGAAGGGCTTCTGAATCATAGTCTCTTGAATGACCAGTCATGTTCGAGGGGCCAAGTCTATCGAATCAACTGTATAAAAACTTTTTTCGAGCAAAGGAAGCCTAAGTAGAACTAATGTGCCCTCTTATTTGCATTGTGCTCGTGCTCACAATTAGAAAGAAAAATCCTACCAGAAAACTGCAAATGTGCATGAGTCAGAGCTCTTTTGCAAACTACTGTTTGACAGAGCGTGTGGCTCGAAGAGCAAAGACGGCACTTGTGGCAAGCATGCGAATAGAACACGTAGGTTGCCTCTGAAGTTAATGCAACAGCAAGGCAAGAGCTGCCACTGCTTGCCAGCATTATATGAACCCAGGGTGCATTTAAAAAAGGTGCCTGAGTCCACATGGAAGCAACGAAATGGCTTAGAAGACAGCAGCAAAGTTTTCAGAGGAATACGTGGGAGCAAAAAGAGGAGTTCTCCCTAGGCACAGCAGCCTGCAGATAACTTGAGCGCGAATGAACACACTTCATGACAGAGGCATTAACAGCTGGAACACCTACACAGGGAACTTGAGGCACATAATGCTGCTATTGACACATGATGGATGCCTTGTGGCAGCTTCCACTACTTCCCTCGAGCAATGTTTGCTGTGCCTACACAACAGCCTGCTTGTAGAGGTGATCCTGAGTCATTCCAAGATGTTGACATCATACAGTGAGACTGACATCTCTGTTGCACCGACAATGTTGGCGCAACATTACAACATTACAACATCTGTTGCCAACAATGGCCAAGTATTTAGTAAGACCGCAATAGAGCCATTAAAAATTGCGGCAAGCAAGATCCTCCAGTTCGCAAGGCCCATTGCACAGTACACAGTCACCAGCCAGAGTAGGTAGTATGGCTAAGGACCCATTATTACATATGAACAGCAATACAAATAATGCTAAAATGCCTGCCAAACACAAGCAGAAAGGACATATACACAAAAAATAAACACTAAATAAGCCAGGCATTGCAACTCTGTACACAGAATGCCCTGCAATAGGTTTTCATCATTGCTGCAAAACATACACGATATGTTAGTTTGTTGCTGGTCATGGCACAAGAGGCAGTAAGTGTTCTGAAAGAAGGTTCCACCGAAACAGAGGATTTAGGATTCCACAGCCAACTACATTCCATGTAAAAATTGTTATATTAAACCATCATTTCATAAAGTTACTGCTCGTCGCATTCATACTTCGGTACTCTACAAGTTAAGCCTAGAACTATAGGGTGCGACTCGCTTGGGTCGTCAGCTCTAAAACATGCAATACAGTCGCTTTCAGTCGTTTCTCAGTGCCCATGCCACTCAGCTCGGTGCAAGCCAGGTGCTGCTTTTTTCCACTAAGTGGAGCACCCTGGAAAGAAATCTTGCAAACATGCAAATGGCAGCATTGCACTCCTGCTTCAATGGAACTTCGGCCCCTGATGTGACTGGTTTCACGCTTGCATTCTGCATCCTTGTTGTTAAACAAAACACATTTATCTATTCCCTTCACGTTCTGTTTAATGAGCCTAGTGTATTTGAAATTTATGAGATGAAATGTTATATTAACCATTGGTTGTTGCATTGATGGCTTCTTGCATTTGAAAGGAATGTTTGGTTCCTCTTCAAAAGCTGACAGCAATTCAGGCTTCAAGCGACCTTCTGAATTGTTTTTTTTCAGTCATTCTACCACTGTGAAATTGCCTGGAAACTGAGCAACCTTACTTGTGGTGCCAGACGTCTGCTTATGTACACGCCGATCTATACTCTGTTTCAGAAGTTCCTTTCAGCACTGTGGAGGCTACAGGGCTCCGCAACCAATAGGAAGGCCGATTAGTCCCTCAACATGTATTCATGTGCTCCGTGTCGTCTGCTCACCGAATTGTCTATACACACTCATTGCATATAAGGCTAGTTTATAACTTTAGAAAACAGTAAAACTACAATAAAACAGTTTCTTCTTCCTTATACCTACCTATACGTATTCCTAAGAACTGCACATAGTGCATTCGGTTAGGTTGGTGCATTTACAACAAACGTAACAAATTTGGCTTTTTTCTTCTATTTATCTTACGTTAGCAAGGCACTGCTCAAGGCAGGTGGTACATATCCAAAAGAGCGTATGACTGGCTTTGTCGTTAGTGTGTTAGACAGTTCAATCAAAACAAAGTGAAGAGAGAATTGTGTTTTTTGCCCCCTCTCTTTCTGTTGCTATTGAAACTGAACTGACAATGCAAATTACTTTCCGAATTACAATATCTGCTACAAAATTCCCTCGATGATTCTCCTAGTATTCGAAAAAAAAATAGATGCAGTGCCTCACTCTCGTACAATTGTTCACCATGCCCAGTGTTTTGGCTCAACTTTTTCCACCGTGAACAACATTTCACATGAAGGTGAAAGCATTGTTTGCAAAGCACACACCAACTGAGTGTAGATATTTGCATTTAAAATACCTAGCTGTCAATTCCCTGTTCAAACAACACCAACTTGATTATTGGCTTGGGGCCCTGTCGGGCCTCAACGGGGTTGGGTCAAGCCAGGTCGGACCAAGAAGACTAAATTAATTCTCAAGCTAGAATCGGGCCCAGGTCTCACTTTAGTCACAGGCCGGGTTAGAACATGTAAACTTGAACAATTTCGGAACTCAGGTCGAGAATCGTGGCCTGTGCAGTGCTCAAACCAACACGCATTCACTTCGTTTTTCACAGCATCAGCAGTCGATCACCTGAGCTTGAAAAGCAAACGTAAACATAAGCTCTAGAACCCATTTATCACTTATAATATAGTTTAGTTTTACACACAGTTTAGTTTAACACACAGGCAGCCTAGCATCAGCTTAACAATCAGGCCAGTCAATACAGCTCTCTTCTACCATAAGCAAGCCTCTGTGTGGTCCTGTTACCCTAAAAGCTTTTCCAAAATCATGAAGGAAGCTCAAGCTGTCGTGTTGAAGTACTTACGAAACCATGTCATCCGTCACACGCACGACGGTTACGAACGTCATAAGCAAGTCGTCAGTGTCAGTGTTGCATACCGCTCTCCTGTAGAATGGGTACTCATGCTGGCGGCCGCACGGTATCTTGGTGCAAAGATGTCCACTGCAAAACGAAAAACGACGGCCCCACATTTTCACTCACAAACACAACCTTTCAAATATATTTCAGTCCTTGCAAGGTAGTCTCACTACACTGCGGAAAAGACGTGCACAGAGTAATGATTGTTAAGCTACCTGTGCGCAGTCACATAAATGCTGCTACAACAAAGTTTGTGCCACAACCTAAGCATTTTCCTCAAAGAACACTTGGCAAGCTACAATGAATTTACCAAGGCCCACTAACTGACCTATCTACTCTGCCCTACACCCAGCAAGATGATGAATGAAAAAAGCACAGCTGTTGGCTTTCAGACAACTGTAGCTGCATACATACCCAAACCAGTCGTAATATCACACTATGGCAGGGTGTCTACCAAGTGCGCATTTTGATATTGCCCGAGACTTCCGGGTTTCCTCCCCCCCGCGTATTTTTTTCAAAACTACCTTAGTGGCACATAACTTTCTGCCACGTCGATGCAATAAGGCACCATGCCACCCATTGCTGTCAATGTCTTGCAAGCATGTGTGATTTGTTGTGCGTCATTTTTTAAACTTTCCAGAAGAATAAATCACTTTATAGCAGATTTTGTATGTACTAAATTTCTAAAATTGAGAAAATTCTATATAAAAATGTCAGCAACAGTATTTTTGTGTCAGCATCATTTATAACTGCAAACAGTACCATAGGCGAAGCTCCAGGAGCTCAGCTCAGCGGAACCAGCAGAAGTTTACGAATTTACCTATCTCCAGCCAACGCCGCTGTAGTTGTTCGGCGATCGATCGTATGATCGTCAGATTTCGTATGAAGAGTTGAGAAAAGGAATCCCAATAACTAGCCCCGGGGAGGCTGCCGGACGGCCAAGCACTTAGGTTATCATACGATGACCACTGTGCGTGACTAAACTATGGCGGCTGCCGGCCCAGCGCCCCTTACGGATGTATAGTAGTATTTATTAACGTGGTATTCCTTGAAACACGGGTCAATGCAGAACACCTTGTCACACATTTCACAAACAAAAAGATGTCTGTTGTTTTGAGGCAATGACTTGTGTTGACACGGGCACCTGTGCGTGCGGCTGTCTTGGGCCGAATAAACTCTACAATCAAGGAGAGGGAGAATACCTCGTGAGCATCAATGATGAGCGTCGAGACTGCAACCTTCACTCATTTGTTAATGAATTCTAATTATTTACGGTTACTGGGAAAATAATATTTAAATGCATTACGTCGCATTTGATGTGGTGTTAGTCTTCTATCATGCCATTGTCTTGTGCTCTGTGAGTGGGGTAACAGAATATGTGTCGACCCCAATAACGTTTGGTAAAAAAACCGCAAATGTGAATGACGATTTCTAGTGGATAGAAGTTGAAGCTCCGCTCTGGTTAACAGGTCTGGCACTGATGTACGATCATAGAGATTATATATAAAGCGGAGTGCTCTCTTCTGAATTGATTCCAATTTTATCATATTAGTTTTGTTACATGGTTCCCAGATAAGTGCAGCCTAGTCTAACCTGGGCAGAACAACGTATTTTGATTGATTTGTTGGGTTTAACATCCCGAAACCACCATATGATTATGAGAGTCGCCGTAGTAGAGGGCTCCGGAAATTTCGACCACCTGGGGTTCTTAAACGTGCACCCAAATCTGAGCACACAGGCCTAGAACATTTCCGCCTCCATCGGAAATGCAGCCGCCGCAGCCGGGATTTGAACCCATGACCTGCGAGTCAGCAGCCGAGTACCTTAGCCACTAGACCAACACAGCGGGGCAACAGAACAACGGATTTATACGCAAGAAGGCGTACAGTGGGGGTGGATAGTTTATGTGCCCTGCGAAGAAAAAATAGTTAACATCGTGTGGGAGCTATGACTTGGTCTATGTGTTAATTCAGACATTTAAGAGCACTCCCTGTTTTAGTTGATCATGCTAAAATAATGGCATCATTATGTTGGCCACTGAAAAAACTAGTTCAGTGTATATTTTCGAAGCAAATAAACAAAAAACTGGTTGAATGAAATTGTACTTCATGAAATAATATTCTATACATCTATGCGGCTATCAGTATATATGTTAGACAAACGCTGTGACGTAGAACACTAGACACATATAGTCGCAACTGCATTTCCCTTAACGACTCCATGGATATAGAATGATTATTTTTCTTCAGAACCCATTATCTGGCTGGGCTTAACATGGCGTCTTTTAGCTAGTCTCATAAAGCCAACCTCCTCCGGCACTCATCTCTTTGGGCTGAAACTACACGATTTAAGAAACTTCGCTTTCCTTTTGCAGCAACGTTTTATGTATCTGGGGTCTTCTGTCTATACTCCAAAATCCCCCTGTAGTGTTCTAGAAGCAGTGAATAAATAAAAATGTGCCTCACTTGGTACCTTATGCTTATGCCTAAGACAACTAGAAGGCGCGAGCCACTTCATTTTTATTGCGATAACAATTACAAGGACATTTTCGACCAGTCTTTGCCATCGCTAGGGGCATAGGTAAATTTTTGTGAGGGGGGGATGGGGGGAGTGCACCTTGATCTGAAGGGGGGCATGCAAATGGTATTATTGGGCTGTATATATGCCATGGTAAAAAAATATTTCGGGAGGGGGGCGCACATTCGCGATGTGCCCCCCCCCTCATGGCCTGGCTATGCCACTGGCCGTCGCTATCATGCGTTGCGTATTATCCCAATCGATAACATCCGCCCACGCATCGTGTGTTTTCAAATTGGCAAAAGCGTGGAAGCATGGGGGATGAACGCAGCTAAAGCAGAGATAAAAAAGCCAGTTTTGCCACAAGGGCTAAGCGATCAATGCAATAGCAACTACTTGGAATGAAAAGGAGAATTCGTTAAGCCCTGCCATTAGGTTCGAAGAACTTTTGTGGCAGCACGGTTCAGCTTAGCTCCTTGAGGGAAAGGGGTCGCAAAAAGGAGGTACAGAAAGTGTGTGGTGAGGTGTGGGCATAAGCATTCGGGGTACAGGTGGGAGAGAGTGAACGTCCGTCACAGCGTCACCCCTCTCCCCCTGCATCACCTCCCTGCCCCTCTTTGTCCGCCAGAGTCTCCGTGGCACTCTTTAATATTTCAATGTAAAGGGCTGACTATAGGCTCCCCCTCAACCCCAAAGGTTAACAGCAACACACCCACTGCTGGCTCTAATAGAACAGCCAAAAAGAGTTTGCAAATGCCCTGGTCAGTCACGTCAAGCAAGCCCGGAGGAGGCGCACCCTTTTTGCTATTCTTTTGTTTCTCTCTCATGTGGGAATGCTGGCACCTTAAATAGCCAGCAAAAACACCAACTGTACCACAGGGTCACTGCCCTTCCTCCGCTACAATGAAGCTTTCTCTTTTTTTTAGTTAATGTGTGTGACTTTCAAAGACTGCAAAGCCACGCGCGATTTCGCTGCTCCGATTCGGCAGGCAGCATGTTCTGGCTCTAGTTTCGCCTCTCGAAAACGTACATTGAACCAAGTTGAACCTTGCTACCATTGCCAAAAAATAATTTTTTACTACAGGGCCAAACAATTTGCTCAAGTGGCCAGACAAAGCAGTGGATGCGCGAGGCAAAACTGCTTTTCAGGGCGATTTTCCTATGACCTCGAAGAAACGTTCAAAATCCGGAAGTCTCCTGGGTGATCCGGGAGACTTGGCAGGTATAAACATGATGGGAAACAGTTTTATCAGTTCAGAACAGCTGCCTCAAATCCACAAAAGAATAAAAATTGCCAGCATGTAACTTTCGTTTACGTACTCCTATATGGATGCGACGCTGAGAAATAATCACAAATTTAAGGACAATATCAATTAACTGAAATGAGAAATTTAGCTGAAAATACACAGCTACCAGCGATGAGTGTGTAGGTGAGGATGCTTTTCATTGCATTGCTAATAATAAAAATGGTAATATATTATCAGTATTAAGAGGCACGACATACCTCAGCAAGCTTCTGCTGATGGGTGTTCTATCCTAACCATACCTTCAAGCCAAGCCAAAATCGCAGCCAAAACAAACACGCACAAATTTACCTACATGGGTAATATAGTGGTTCTAATTCAGATATTCTGTGTGATGCCACAGACACCCAAATAGTTCATGTACAAGCATAGAAGCTAAGAAATTTTGTAGTCAATGTGAAGGAAATAAATTTCCGCGGTCTTCATCCGGCGATGGGCTCTCACGATTGTGAAAACCTGTGTAACAGTAAAATTGACCATTTCAAGAAGAGTTAAACAACATAAACATAATGTCCCAAAACGACACGTGACCTCGAAAGCCCTTGCTGAACATTTCATTTCATTTCATTTTATTTCCTTAAACAGCCGCGAGGGGGTATTACACAAGGGGTGGGTAATTATAAACACAAAACATACAAGCCAAAGATTTAACATAAAAAGTGATTATTGATATTTTCTATGAACGATGATGGGCAGGGATTGGTTGCGATTTCACCGGGAAGGCCGTTTCAGTCTGGTGCGCTACGTGGGAAAAACGAGGCAGAAAAAGTAGAAGTCCGGGAGCGTGGCCGAGCAACTTGAAGCAAATGGCTCGTGCGGTGAGATATGCGTGTTGCAGGAACGATATAAGGTGGGGCATGCAAGGAACTATGAAAAAGTTTGTGGAACAATGACAGGCTGGCTATACGACGGCGAAGTTCTAGATCTGGTAAACCAGATTCTGCTTTCAATCCAGATACCCTGACAGTTGAAGAGTATGAACAGTGAATAAATCTAGCGGCCCGGTTTGGAAACGATTTGATGGCATGTGTAAGATAAGATTGTCGAGCGTTCCAAATCGGTGATGCGTATTCTAGTTTCGTAAATCGGTGATGCGTATTCTAGGTGACGCGTATTCTAGGTTGAACGATGGATTGGTATTCTTGTAATTTTACGTGTTGTGGAGTGAGGCGTAAATGGCGCTTAAGGAAACCCAGTGTTTTATTTGCAGATGAAATGATATTAGTGATGTGTATGTTCTATGAAAGATTGCTACAAAGAGTGACGCCCAAATACTTGAATGACGGAACATTTTCTAGCGGGATGGCATTAACTGCGTACCGATACACAAGCGGCATGTGGCGGCGATGAAATGAAACGACTTTACATTTACTCGGGTTAAGTTCCATGAGCCAGCGCTCACACCATTCCTGGAGGCAGTTTAGGTTGGCTTGTAAGCATGACTGTTTTGAAGTGTCAGTAACAATGTCATATATAACGCAGTCATCAGCAAACAGGTGGGTTTTACAGGTTAGGTTTGAAGGCAAGTCATTTATGTATATAAGGAATAAAAGGGACCAAGAACAGAACCCTGGGGTACTCCGGACGTTACTGGAAAAGTAGTAGAGATACGGTTGTTGATATTAACAGACTGAGAGCGGTTTGTGAAGAATTCCCTGATCCTATTTAGTATGTACGGGTGAAGATTTAACTGCGAAAGTTTTAGTAACAGTCGAGAATGGGGTACTTTGTCGAACGCTTTGGAAAAGTCGAAGAATACGGCATCGGTTTGTAAGTTACAGTCCAGGTTAGTATGCAAATCATGAACAAATAAGGCCAGTTGCGTTTCACAAGAGAAACCTCTGCGGAATTCTTGTTATGCTTGATGAAAAAAACTGTTTGAATCAAGAATGTCTATGATATGTGTGTAGATGACGTCTTCCATGATTTTACAGGGTACGCTGGTTAAGGATATGGGACGATAGTTTAATGGCGAGTTTTTGTTACCCCATTTGAAAATTGGAACGACCTTCGCGTTCTTCCAGTCATCTGGTAAGCGTTCTGTTAAAAGTGACTGTGAGAATAGCAAGCATAGAAAAGATGCACTAATATATTTTGTGTTCTTAAGTAATTTGGAGTTGATTTCGTCAATACCAGAAGAGGAGGAAAGTTTTAATTTGTCAATTAGGCACACACTTTTATCAGCAGTGAAGGATACAGGTGGCATAGCACATTCTATAATATTGGGTGGTACTGTAAATGACACGTTACTTTCTTTGGCAAACACGGATGAGAAAGCGGTGTTGAAGATGTCAGCGCATTGATCATTGGTGAATACGTGACCCGATTCACTGGTAAGAGTAATTTTGGCAGTATGCGGGGGGTTGAATACCTGTCAAATTTTTTTTGGTTGTTAGTCAGCATGCTTAGTAAGTCAACGTTCAAAAAATAATTCTTTGCGTCTTGAACTGCTCATATATAGGCTTTTGCAGCCGCGTAGTATTTCTGCCATTTTTGCGAGTCTTCTAGTCTTTTTTCGAATCTAAACAGACGTTTTTTTGTTTTCTAATCTTTTCAGAGTTTTAGAGAACCATGGCTGTTGGCAGTTTGCGCGGAAGCGGCACTTCGGAATAAACCTGTCAGCCAATTCATTGACCTTGTCCTTAAACAGTGTCCAGTTTTCTTCGACGGACCGGGAAAAAAAAGTAGCTTCTAGGCTGAATAAGAATGCGTTAAGCGCCAAATTCATTGCTTGATAATTGCCCTTGTCGTACAACCGAAGGTATGGATGACCTTATGGTCACTTATTTCGGGGAGAGTCTACAAGCCATCACACTGAGTGTTTAAGTGCACGTGTTCTGGTAAAAAAAAAAAGTTAAGCTGTCAACATGCCTGCCCATGAAATCCCTCCACATACAGACAACTGAGCACTTGCTGAACAGGAGTGATGAGACGCTTTCGACAATGTACTCGCAAGGCTTATGTCATATACTTAGGTATATTTAAAGGGGGACTAAAAAGCTACAAACATTGATTTAGTTTTGATTGACAAACTGCACTGTGAGAACTTTGATGCCTTATTTTTCACTATCATAAGAAGAAAATAAACGTTGAAGTTTCATTCTTAAATTTTGCTCATAAATCTCCGCACATGAAGACCTATTTAAAAATGTACTTTTTGTATTTTCATGACATTGGCCTGAGAAAATTCTCTACAACTTCGTGTGCTAGATATATGGCACCTATAGATGAAAATGTATTTCATTTTTATTTAGTAGAAGTTGTGTAGGACCCAGTAAGTCTTCAAGATGTATGATTTCACAGCATTTGGTACAGGAATTTGAAGGTGGCGTCTCCGCCCGCATTTTTGTGGTGCGCTTTCTCGCTTACTAAATGTCGTGCCCCGGTAAGAATGGTGTTTCAGAGATTGTGAAAGTGTACTTTCATAACATGTGAAAAGTACTTTTGCTCTTTCATGTCCTTTCAAATATGCTGTCCCTGTATTATGGCTTTTACTGTGAACAAAACTCCTACATGAGGTGTCAAAATTTCAGTAAAATATATTTTAAGTGATGTATTTTTTTGCATTTGCACTAAGAGGAGACAGTTATAGATTTTGCAAGGGTCACCCCCGGTGGTCTCCATGAACTCTTTGACGTATGACGACGTTGTCAAATGCCTGGAAGACCATTTTAACCCTCAAGTAACTGAAATAGCCTCAAGCTATACAATCTTCCCACGAAGGCAAGAAGAGCAAAGAAGCATTTGGAACTACATTGCTGAGTTGAGAAGACTTGCTGTTTATTGCAATTTGAGAACGACCTTAGACCGTATGTTGCGGAGCCGAATCGTTTGCGGGATTTGGGACGAAGAAGTGCGCCGGTGCTTCTTGGGCCACAAGAAGTTGACTCGTGCAGAGGCAGAAGAATTTGTCTTCGCTTCTGAAAAAGCGAAAAAAAATGCTCGTAGCATGCAAGCTCCACACGCACTAACTGCAGGCAGTGGCGTCTACACGGTACGGAAACAACAGCAACGAAAAAAGTACAAGAGACACCTACTGCGAAGGCCTAGTCTCTCATGCGACAGATGCAAAGGGCCGCATACCACGGCGTCGTGTCGACATCGCAGTTCCATCTGCCATCAATGTGGCAACAGAGGACATCTTGCTAGAGTCTGATAAAGAACCCACGCTCCGACGCCGGGACCGTTCATCGTCGGCGGAACGGATTGGGAAAATGAAGAAGAGATTTTGTTTCGTATAGTCGCACACAGTTTGGAAAATACACATTAGTGCAGTCAATTGAGCACACCCTAATGTGGGAAGGCCGACGATGGCGAATGATTGTCGACACGGCATCACCACTAAGTGTAATTCCCAAGAGCGTGTACACTCTAAGGCAAAAGGGTGTTAAAATAGTGTGTGGTTCGTCTTTCTGGGGACCAATAGGGCTGCCACAACCATTAATCCCTTTAAAGGCTAAGGGCACCGGGTCTAACAGTTAGTCCCCACAGATGAGCTCGAGGGACAAACATTTAGTCCTCACATTTTCACCTTAGCTGTTAATCCCCACAATTACAGATTACTGGGGAACCGTTAGTCCTCACAGTCCACCTTGCCGGACGAACGGTTGATCTACTCAAATACTCGAATCGAATGAACTTTTTGTCCCCAGATCAAACATTGTTTTTTGTTTATTTTCCGCCAGGCCTAATACCTTTTTCGCCTGTTTTTCTGTGCAGTGACCAACAAATCGCACAGAAACGAACACGCGAAAAAGTAGCCACCTATATGTGACTGCTTTCGCAGTCACGGCAACAACAAACACCAAAAGTGAGACATCCCTACTGAAACGTTCCGTATTAATCTTGCGGAAAATATATGGACTCCGTAACATTTCCTCATGCTACATACGGAAAAAATATGGAGTTTTATAGAAATATACGAAAGTTGTATGGCATATACGGAACGCTTCTTATGGAGTATATAGAAGGATAAGAAAATTGTATGGCGTATACGGAATGCTTTTTATGGAGTATACGGAAAATAAGGAAAAAGTATGGCATATATGGAACGCTTTTTATGGAGTATATGGAAGGATGAGGAAGTTTTATGGCGCGGATGGATTCAGTTTTATGGAAAGTATGGGACGATAAGGAAATTTATGGAGCATACGGAGAGTTCATTATGGAAGATATGGAAGGATAAGGAAAGTGTATGGAGTGTACAGAAGCTTTCATAAGGGAAATGCGGAACGTAAGGTCTTACGGAAATATACAGATTTTGTAAGGTGCTTACGAAAATGTGCAATAGTGTATGAAAGGCATGTGGATTGTTGCAAAAATGTGGAAACTCTACATTTGATGTTACAATTTCAGCAGGAAATCTGAGCTCTATATAGTTATAAATGAATGCACAGTGACATATATAGTACAAAAGAATAATGCAGGCTAGTCTGTGTTGTCAGTCACCGCTGTTCGCCCTTTTCCAGAATGAATACAACTTCTGCAGATGACCAGGTGCTAAAGTGTGTCACACGGAAAATGTGTCATTCACAAGGAATGACAATAACTGTCATTTTACTTGCATGATGTCACACGAAAACAAATCAAGCAAAAAGGCATAACTTCAAGGGCTCGTTTTTTGGTAGAAGCAATATTAATGAGAACTAAATTCAATGCGAATGAACTTGTCAATAATAATGAAACTGTTCTCAATAACATTGGCAAAGAGAAATGTCATTTTAAAATATCGACCATGAGCTTAGCCCTCCTAAGCACCGACAAAAGCAATGAAAATCTATGAAAACTAATTGCATGTAGCCTAAAAATAATTTTTATTGATAGAATGTGCTCCTACAATATAAATACAGCTATACACAACTTGCCACAGCTTCACGACAGAAACGAGGTAGGGGTAGAGGGAGTGGTCAGAAAAACAATTAGGTATGAGTGCACAACTGATATGTACGGACACATAATGGCGCATATCATTGATGCTCGGATGGTCGTGTATAGAGCTGAGTCGTTTTGAAATTTTCAAAAGCATTCTTTCAGACCACCATGCAGAGTACGCTTCAAATGTAGTGCTACATAAGACGCATCTTCTGGGCAAGCTTTAATGAATAAGAAGATTATAGCTGAAACAAATGCTTTAAAATATATCATGGCTGCATGGACGCATACAAGCTATGTAAAGCGCAATAAAGTGAGGACGCATGAGCTTCTCTTGATGCTTCAGTTCTACATAGATGCTTCAACTGTGCTGCAAAGAAATTTAACCAATGTCTGTGTGTGCAACATTGTCAATTTTGAACTATCTATATGTATTTATAAAATTCCTACTGCGAGTTAAGCTACGTAGCACTCCATAACTGTTCCTGTTATTAAGGGCAATTTTTCAAACAATCAACATTATTCATTTTCTGTCTCATGACTTCGTGCCCGCAATTCTTGGTTTGGCTCGATCACAATTATGCAGCCCTTGTTTGGAGGAATCAAAAACATCAATCAAAATATATTTTGGAACTGCTTCTCGGTGATATTGCCTTCCCCTAACTACCACAGCTTGAGATGAGTCATATAGCAAGTCTCGCGCATACCTAGGACCTACCCTTAAGAAGCTGGTCCGGCTGTGAAATGTTCAGTTTTTCTCAAATAAATTTTTTGGTTTGAGTTTTCTCACTTCTCGAGTCCCTTCACAATCAAGCAGACCCAATGTACCCCTTAGTCCTTAATTTTGTTATAATATGAAATAATTGAAAAGTGTAATATTGAAAATAAAAGTACTAATAACGGTTGCACAACAAACACAGTCCCAAATACGTACTTGAACGCATTATTGCTTTTATTTTGTTTTAGTACCTAATGCATTAGAAAAGATAGCAGTACAATAAAAACGTTGAAAAAAAACTAAAAAATTGAGACTTGGCGGGATTAGAACCTGCGCTACTTAGGTGTGCTCGAGTACGCGAACTGAGTACGTTAGCATGCCAAGCTATTCGCTCTTGACCGTGGGTGTGCGTTTAAGTTATGTATATAAATTTGCTGTTTACACGCTATGCGTTGGCATATTTATGTACGATATGCGATCGTATCTATTGTTGTGTGCATAAGTTTTGTGATTGTATGTACGTCACATGCTTTTCGCATGTCTTTCAACTATAGATTGCCGCCCCGTCGCGGTTGAACACAAGTATTTTTACACCCACACATAAGCTTGAGCAGTTGAAGGTTGTTTCCCGGGGCTCTCTTGCGATTGAGTCGGCCACCACAGGAAATACGCCATTAATCCTTGCATCTAGCTGTATTCCACTTAGTAGCTCTATCGTTTGATGACAAATCGAGCACGGGGCGCAACGATATTGCGCACGACCATGCCTCGCGTAGCGGCGACATCAACTGATTGCGCCGGCCAGCTTGCTTCGATTTGCTTCAGAGCGAAAAATGTCATACCTTGAAAGATTGTGTACTGCACTATGTCAAAATGTTACTGCTTTGTAGTCATTCTATGATTCATTGAGAGTTGATAACTCTGATATGACTACTATAGAGCTTTGCATCGGCGACACGCACCGAACATAAAACCGCACTACGTCTGTCGTAGAAGCAGTAAGAGGCTGTCGTCTGCTAGAACAAAAACAAAACAAAGACCTGTGAAAATATTCATAAGTTGTAACTTGTTTTTTTAAAAACCGTTTATCACTTTTAAAGTTATTTTGCCAGATAGCATACATTTTTTTCATTTTATAGCAGCGACAGACGTTTATTTTTACTTTTCTCACACAGATATCCAAGTCAAATCCATTCACAGCTAAAGCCACATGTTGTTTGTCATCTTTGTTTCCATGGGTATGCCCTTTCGGTGCGTCTCGCATGTGTTCGCGCTGCTACACACGAGAGCACGAAGTGTTAAATTTACGCAAGGAAGCGCCATTCCTCGTTCGTGTGATGTGCTGAGATTGCGCCCCATTCCCGCGGTTGTTCGAGAGCGGATCAAGTGCGAGTCGTCTAAGGAATCGGCGGGTTGTGCGGGCACTCGAAAGACTCCGAGGTGACGGCTGACGCCTGTGGTCGCTTCCCTCAAGACAGTGTGAAAGAAACTAAAGGTAAGGGGGACACTTTTTTATGTAGACTAAGTATGCCACTCAGTGCAAGTGCGTGTTGCCGCACTCGAACGAGGCGTCGTGAAACGGCAACCTTACGCGCCTTTGCGAGTGCGGTTGCCGATTTGCTTTGACAACGCTAACGCCAGCAGAGCCATGGCGCATCGACGCAGCCTTACTGGAGCTAATTCGCGACAACTGCGGCAACATGCATGTGTATGGTGATCAATTTTTTCATAAGTGCAATGTAGTGAGGAGGACGCACACGGCGCTTGCTACGTTGTTGAATAAACGAAGCCTGCGATGCCATTTGATGCAAAGCAACATTTTCTTCACGTTCGCGAGCGATACAATTTGTAACTTGGCTCAATTCACAGGCCAACCGCCTAAGTGGGTTGATAAGCATACGTTCACAGTAGAGCGTTATTATACCCCTAAACAGTGGCGTATGCTTGTTAAAAGATATAATGTTTGTGCCTAGTGTAGAGAGAGAGGTGTTCGTGCAATCTGTATGTGTACCTGCAAGACGCCTTTGCTTGTAACTAATAATGTACTGGCCAGCACCTACATTGTACGCCTAACGTAGAAGAAAACTTGCATGCACAATGTGAGATTTTATGATCTGCCAGAGTTGCTTTTTATAAAATAATACATTGCCAGCATGTTCAAAATATGTTTTGCTGCTGTGAGGCAGGGGTGCGGTTATCACGCTGTTGTGTAATTGCTGATGCAAGCACTTCTAGTTTTGATGCGTTAATATATCTCATCTAACTCATCAGGTGTTCGGCTGTTTCAGCACAAACAAGGCAAAAACAAAAGGAAGACGGGTGATGACAGGACCAGTGCCGACTTTTGTTTGCAGGAGAATACACATGTTGGTGTATTTATTGTGACAGCCTTTCTGTGTTGCTTTTTTGCCGAACTTATGCAACGACACAGTTCTCAGCAATATGAGAGAGAACACTGAAATTAGCTTTTGAAGATCATGATGACTAAATGCCTAGTAATTCACAGCACAAAGTAATAACAAAAGACATCACTATGATCAATGTGGGACGAGTACAGTCTTGCATCTAAAAAATGTATTGTGCAAAATGTTGCCTAAGTAAAAAAAACCTCTCTATATTATCAAATAGTGTGACGTCACTTCGAGCACCATGCCAGCCATTCCCTCCCTCTGTGCAAGGGCTGGTTGGCAAGGAAGTTGTTCGTGACGTTCCTGATAGACCACTGATATGAATGCGATTCTAAACCTGTAGCCAAATATATACGTAATCTTTTGTGCAGTTACATCGCTCCATCTGACACCTACAACCTACTTGCATATTTACATTGCTCCCTTAGGACCTAACACACAAACTTGTAGTGTGCATTGTCGCTTCATAAATATCGAGCGCTAAAGGTACTGAGTATATGTGAAAGAAGAATCTCTGCTTATTACATGAAGACATATGAGGCGTTCGATAAAACGAGTTATACCTTTATTGGGCTTGCGTACTCATCGGGGCGATTCATACATGCAGCTTCAGCAAATGGTATCTTCCAGCCCGGTGACCATGCAATTTTTTTCTGCACACAGTGCAATCACTGAGCTGTACCCACTCGCAGATGGTCGCGTCAAGTGCACATTTACCTTGACTAAAATTTCCAATCAAGTTTTTTCAACAACCGGTCCCTGGCTCGAGTGCTAACATCTTCGCAAAAAAGACACATTGTTATTGACACTGCACACACCACACACAATATTCTCAGTTGAACCGTTATTCTCAATACCTTTCAATGCACTCTACATGCCGCAATCAACAGTGCACATTTTTGAAGGCTGTGCCGCTGTTCCTCACACAAGTCACCACGTGTGTTCACTTCTTCAAGATAAACAGACAGCGTGGCAAATATTTTACCACACAGCTAGATGTTTGCTGACACATACTACAGCTAGTGTCGACATTGTAACGTGAAGTGTAAGATTGAAAAATTAAACCTTGCCCCAAACATCGCACTACTGTACCTGGCTGAGCACCAGCGGGAGTGTCTTTCCAGCCACACCTTTTACGTGTGCCAGTGACATCATGCTGTGACGTACCTCGGTAGGAGCCTATCGCTGCATACTTCATGTGAATGAGGGTCCTGTTAGAGAAAGCAGGCATTGTTGATTTCGTAACTTGTTCATTTCCAACTGGACCTTCATTTACACGAGTTGTCTGACTGATATTCAGGCGACCTTTTGTGCAATAAATTATACAGTTGGCAGTCTATGCTTGCCCCATACTGTTGTTACTGGTGTTCCTCGTTGTTTCTTTGCACTGTTCATTACTGCTCACCTACAGAAACTGGCCTAGCTTGCTGTTGTTTGGACAAGATGCAGCTGGCAAGTGCGATAGTGTTCATAACTCGAAATGCTCAAGCAAAAATTATCGTTTCATTTTCAGTTAGTGTCATTCATATTAGTGCATTATAAGTAATCATTGATTAAACATGAATTCGTGTTTTTTCACATAATGCTCAAAACTTTTATATCAAATTGAATGGTGTTTATAAAAAGCATGGGTTTTAGCTAAACTTCTTGCTGTTTTCTTCAACAGCTGACAAAACGCTATTGCATGCTTACTTGCCATGACTTGGATTGTGTTTGAAATACATTGCAATTCTTCACCGGACTGCCAGTACACTTCAAATTGGGGGAGCCTTTATTAACCATGGTTTGATTAATTTTTAAGAACAGAAAGAAAGAAGCGGCCGGCCGGGATACTTACTTGATATTGGCATCCGTTTTGCTACCCAGCGCATTATCATGCAAACTTCCTATAGAGTGGTTATGCGTCTTGCATGTGTGTCTGTAAACCAAGAACTTTGGGTAGAACTATATTTGTTTTACAAATGAATGCAGGACTGTGGAGGCTGTAGGGCTGCTTAGCCAATATGAATGGTGGAATCCCTGGACATGTGTTCAACCATGCTGCATCAGCTGCTTGGTGTTTTCACGCCATCTTTACAGATGTGTTGGTTGAGTAAAGCAAGCAGGTTTAAACACAGGGAAAAGTATAATATGGCAGCACCTCTTGTGCGTGCCTTACATCCCAAGTATATCAAATATTTATCTTGCACCTTGTGGCCTGTAATTTTTAATATGATACTTCTTTTTGCTTTATATTTGAGTCTTGATGCTTCGACAGCAATGTATTTGTGTTTGACAGCAAGCGTTCTTGAACAAATAACTGATCTCAATAATGACAAAACACCCTTCATACTTTGTCCTTAGCATAAGCTTGCACATATCTATAGCAGATTCAATTCTTCATTTTTTGCTGTGATGATAATGGGCAAGTAGCAAAGGCAAGTTCAGATTGGAGTGGTCGGTGACGTCTGTTTAGGCTGTGCCATATTGCTTCGCAACCAGAGTTACTTGTGGCCACATATACAATGAAGCCATATGACGTGCATCCTAAATGAGATTATCATATCACATTTCACTGCATCCTAATATGTGTCGAACAAATGCAGATATCTTTAGCTTGCCACTATAATGAGATCCTAAACCAACACAGGGTTGAAATTTAGTGGTGGTGTTGCAGCTGTGTATGACTCTGCAATGGATGCATAGCCATGATAATTTTTCTATATGTTGTGGCAATAGTAATGTTATACACATTGGACGATACAAAAGAGGTCCTCGCTTTTTTCGCTATGCTTCTTTCTTGTCTCTTCTTGCCTTGTGCTCCTCCTCACTGTGCAAGGAGCAAGAACAGTGGGCACACAAACACGTATTTAAAAAAATGTAAGGTGAGCACTCAGGGGCTGAACACTTCCCAAAGGCTCAAAGAGGAAAAAGTATTGTTTCTAGCAACTTTTTGGGCACCCATAGCTAGTTGTGCTGCTGCAGTTGTCATTGTTGATCACCTATTTATTGTTGAGGACATCATTGTTGAGGACACTATTCTGAAGTCGTTACACACATTTGCTTGAAATGTTAAAAAAATAATTTGAGTTGATTTGGCACTATTGCAGTTACATACACAACTAGGTTTTAATGCCTAGGCAAACTCTGTTCACTGTTAATCAATCCTATTGATATCTGAAATTCAAGAAATATTCACAGAAAAGCTCAGGAAAAGGCTAAGTGCTTGCCTTTTGAACGTGAAGGAGATACCTTTCTTCTAAAAGGTCAATAGACAGTCTCGTAGTCTCGATATTACATGCACTCTAAAATATTCTGGTGTGGTGCTCTTTATGCATGTTATAATGAGAGGGGTTTTTCATAGAACTGTTGTCACTTTGGCTTGCATTGCTGAAATTGTTCACATAGGTATAATACATGAATCACTTTATGCCTTTTGATTTTACGCAAATGGTTTGCTAATCCAGTCGGTATAACTTGATTTGGATAAAATCATAAATGCTCTAAATTTTTTTTACTGTACAGCAGGTTTATTTTTAAAATACGCGACCATAGATGTGAACGCAGTTGGTGGCGTGCTTGATTAATGCTTCACTATCACCACTCTAACTACACCTGCTACAGTGCATAGTGGGACAAAATTAATGGTACTTAACATTACTGGCAGCATACACTTTTATATCTCAAAATGTGTTAGAAAGCCTGGTTAAAATGTGTGTACGTTTTTTTTTCGCTCCAACTGAATATTCTGGTCTACTCAAAGCAGCTTCCGCTCTTTTATGGTCCTCAATATATTACGTGTTCAAAAGAAATATCAATGCTATATTCTTTCTTTGTCAGCCTACTCACCACTCTAATAATGAGAATTACCCGACAACATTGCCCAGGAAAATATAGGGATGTTATAAAAAGTAATGTCAATTCAATTGTAAAAAAATGTCAACCCATTAGCAACTTGCCGCCAAATTACGTTTCCGTTCACATTTGTTTCACAATTTTGTTAAAGTTATTTTCGATAACATCAACTATGGTTTGTTTGGCATCATTGTCTGCTAGTTCTCATTATAATGTGTTCAACAAAAACAACGAACCCTTAAATTTATAGTTCTTTCCTTCACTCATGAATCTGAAACAGTGAATCTCAGTAATCTTAGCGGTGTGTGACTTGTTTTTTTTTATCAGTTGTGCGTGTGTTCAAGTACATGCATCTAGGTGGGAGGGCGAACCATTGCCACCTCCTGTGACTAGCAGATTTTCTGAGAACTAACAGATGCATAATGCTGCCAAAGAAGTATAGGGATATTGGAAGTAATCGTAATGCGATTGCCAGTAGGCAGAAAGAGGTGTCCCACACTCGCCATAAAGGTAACAGGCAGCGCTGACTGACTCTTCCATGATTAAATGCACATATATACCGTACAAAATGGAAGGGGGATAGCCGCCACGGTAGCTCAGTTGATCGAGCATCGGACATGTTATTCGAAGTTCGCAGGCTCTGTCCCTGTCCAGGGCAGGTTATCTTTTTTCCTTCTACTTTTCGTTCTTCACAATTACAACACTTCTATTCTTCTTGCAGATTTTCTGATGTTAAAAAGGCACTTATAATCTGAAGAGGCAAACAGAATGTGCCAGTGTATGAGTTAGCTCTTGTAGTGGTTACAAGTAAGATATGTTTTGAAGAATAAATCATTCTGCCACTTGCCTAAAGAATGGCTAAAGGACATGGTGCTGGATGCACTTTGTTATTTTTGAATGGAGCTATCTTGAGTTCTATATTTATAAATTACATGGGCTACTCATGACAGTATCACACACTTTAATGCCACAAAGAATATGCAGCGAAAAATGTTATAAATGCGACATTGCATAAGGATAAGGTGAAAACTGCACCCTCAACAAGAATGTACAGGGAGCACAAAGTGCAGGTGTCGTTCCTTCTGCCCGTGCTTTTCAAGTGCGAGCTGTTTTCACCTCGTTCGGATCAACTAACTAGATTGTGATTTGTTGTTATAGTGCATAAGGATGCTCCACGGGAAACTAGGTTTGTCTCAAACTCTGTGTGTCTTTCAACCTATATGGTGCCAGGTTCAAGAGTTCATGCAGACCAGATTGTGTAAAACAGGACACCCGTTTAACATAATAACATGGCTTAAAGCATAAAGCAGGTAATGGGGCCGAATATCAATTTTTATAGTAGCTGTTTCTTTCTGCAATAGAAAGCTTACTGGTGTGATCGTACAAACATGCAGTGAACGAAGAGAATTTTTGGGGCTTGTTTCTTTTTGTTTGACATAGCTTTCATGAGTACATCTAGTGGTAACACAGAAAGTGCTGGAAACATTTTAAGAATTTTCGGGTCTCTGACTGCTATGAAGTGTCACACAACACAGGCAGCAAACAGAGGGAGTTCAGCATAACAGCTTTATATGTTTGTGTATTGCAGTTTGCTGCGAAAGCATGCATTCCATGTGCGTGTGAAATGCACATATTTCGCACTGTTTGCCATGAAGACAGAGCTGCTTTTTGAAGGTTGACTCCTCTGCGTAGGCAGCACAGAATAATGTTGGCACAGGTAATATGGATATATGCTGTAACTTTGACCACTAATCTTTTTGCATGTTAAAGCATAAATTTTTTTGCAGTAAACAAACAGGCTGCATGACATACTGATTTTTAGGCTTTTTAAGTGCAATCTTAAAAGGAAATTTCACTCAAGTTGCAAAAAGAATGCAGTTCAATTCACATTTTTCGATTTCCACCTCCAATCACACATACTGGCGACTTGTCAGTCTCTTTAATGAAAAAATCCTAATCAAAATTTTTAGCTGAATGGGTTGGTACTGATGTTGATTTTTGTGCACTGCTCATGAATAGAACGATAGATTCGTGCTCTATCCTTCAGTACTGCCTGAAATTGATCAGACAGTCTTTGCATAATTTTAGTATCGTTGTACGATCAGTGTCAGCTTAAGCTATGCCATGAAAACAGCCCACAGCGTCCAGCTAATGTTGTTTTCGTCTGCAACTGTTGTTGTGGTTGTGCTGAATGACCTTTCTTTATAAACACTACATAACAAACTTACTCCTTTGAAGTCAAGTGCATCTTCGGATCGATTGTAAATGTTTTCTAATGCGAGGCCTTAAGTTTTATTAGAAGTTCCTCAGTGTGGCACGAGGAAATGTGTGTTCACCAAAAATTTCTATATCATTAAATGCAACTCTTAAAGCCTCGTCTACAACTTTGTGCAGGTTGACCTTGAGCAGAAAACGAGGAGCGGCAGCAGCCCCCAGAAAAGAGCAAGCACTCTCCAAGCTCCCCAAGCTCCCCAAGCTCTCTTCGACAGGAACAGAAAAGTCAGTGTGGCATTGAAAACCATTGCAAGGAGTGCCTTATCAGGACACCGTGCTGCTCTTTCATCGTAGAACATGAAGTTGACCACTCCAGAGGAACTTCACGCTGTGTATTGTGAGTGCGTCAATGGTTTTGTTTTGTCCAGCCAGCAGTCAAGAAATCATGTTTCAGATTCAGCCGGGATGGCTAGAGGGAGACGGGCAGGCATGTTTGGACATTTGTCCAGCGAAGTAGGGCCAATTTTCGCACTGGTCCTGTTGGAGTTACTGCCATACTGCCACAAATGACAGAAGCTTCGTTACCTCTCTAAATGTACAGATGTGTTGGGGAAGATTAGCTGCATTAGTTTTTTCTATAACTTACAGCTGCCAACATTCTTCATTGTACAGGAGTTTTGTTCCTCACCTATGGGTGAAAACCCCTCCACAGAAAAAAAATGCTACACGTCTATTTACAGAAGGCCCAAGGCCCTACTTGCAGGTTTTTTCAGCTTGTAATCATAAGCACCTCGTTTGGTTGAACATGAACAATTTAAACATGTACAGCGAAAAATTTGGGTGGCTGGTCGTTTTGTCATCATGTTTCCCGCAATATTATAAAGCATGTTGTGCATTACGTTGTCAATCTGGTTCATGTGCACAGAAGACATTACACAGTTTCAGGCTACTTCAAGCACTGTTAGTATAAAAAGCCAGGAAGCAAGCTATCAATAATTTTTTAACACAGTTGCATAATCTGACGCATGATACATCACTAAACTTTCGTGCGTATTCATCAATGTAAGCTCGTCTTAGTGTTATCCAAAATGAAGATGTGAGTCGACAGATGGAAACATCTAGTCGGGTAATCAGGGTGAACAGTGGAAGTGCCTCAGACAGGCTGGCCGATGTTGCGATAGGAGGACCTACTTTTTAGAAGTCACCATGTCATCCTTGGCATGTTAGTTTATATGGGGTTAGTAATGACATCATCGTTATGTGTAGGCGTGTGTGCCTGTTGGAAATGTTTGTCTGAAAAAAAACTTTAACGCAGAAGAGTGCAGCCTTTGCTTCCTTTCAAGTTAGGTTGCGATGATACAAAGTGTTCTCCTGTCGGAGGTTCGGGGTAAGAGAAGCAAAAAAAAAGGTAAAAGAAAGAAAAGAACGCAAAAGAAGAAAGAAAAGGGGGATGCAAAGTAAAAGTAGTGTGCTACACTGCTCCTTCTTTGCATCCTCCTTTTCTCCTTTTTTCCTTTGTTTTCTTTTTTCATCTTTTTTGTTACATTTGCATTGTCCCATTTAGTGCATGAATCAATGGCACATGGCTTTGCTGTAGCAAAGATGCCTATGTGGTGTTGGATTGAACAGTGCATTGTACTTCATTCAGTTAATTACAGGCTGATCAGTCTTGCAATAAGCGCTTCCTGTCTATCACCACACATGATCCAATGAAAAGTTTGTGCTTGGTTCTTCGTATACTGGTATATAGCTTGTGTCTTGGACTACTCAAATTGAATGTTATTTTGCTGCTGTTTATTGTAATGAATTTATCCAACATGAAAATATCTTGCCTTGTGAACCTTGTCAGACTTGCCTTTCTTTTTCTTTCTTATGCAGGCATTGTATGTAAGGAAGGCAGTAACAGAGAGGTGATAGCTTGAGCTTCGGAAGAATAAAGGCTGGCAGTGAGGCAATTCCACATCAAACAACCCAGCCATTTTGCCAACCGTCCTAAATGTGTTTTGAAAAAAAAAATATTGTGCTCGTTTACTGTATTGAAAACAGCAAAATGCTAAAATATATCGCAGAGAACAAAATATAAGGCCAAGTTGGTGCCTTCTGGACTTCCCAGGATGTCGTCTGGGTGTTGTTTGTAAAAAGTAAAAAGAACTATTTCAAAAATACTGCCTCTTCTACACCAAATTCGGTCTTGGTATTAAGTAAAGGTGATTGTGTGTAGTGCATGAAGCTCAGTAATAATAGTGCAATTTTTTCGCCACATCAAAAGCAAGGAAGTAGTTCTCTTTAAGGGCAAGTTATATGATTATACTTTGTCTTAAAGTAGAAATGAATTTTTGAAGTTTTCTTATGATGGCTGTTTTCTGCATTTGATGTACGACAGCTTCCGTTCCGAAGTTCACCGTGGCCCTCAATAGGAGACTTCAAAAATCATTTTCCTTATTTAAACAAAAATTGTAATGATAACACTTGCCATGTAACAAGAACTGTTTATTTGCTTTCAACTTACACATAAAAGTAATTTTCCATTAGACAAACTCATAGTTCGACTTGCATCTCAATGTTGACAAAAATGATTATATAGTGATATTTGTAACGTGGACCTAACATTATTTTAGTTCGTGAAATACAACTTCTGTGGAGTGAGTATTTGTGGCTCAAATATTCATACAAAGTACAGTATTTCCATACAAGAAATAGAAACGATAAATATTTTGGCTGAATTCTTCAAAGCCTGTGTAGCGGATAAATTGCACTTATGTTACTCGGCTTCAAATACTTTAAAGAAGCACCTTCACTTAATATGTAGATAAAATTTGTTATGGCAAGAAAAAACCGTACTTTTAAAATTTTCTCACAAATAACACCCGCGCTACATTCTGCGAAATTCTGAAGGTACCCGCGTGACCACTACTCTTTTCTCTTCAAAACATTTCTGCAAATAACTATTTTCAGAAGAGTAAATTACCATCATTTTTGAAACTATATATCTGTGATGGTCGCCAGGCAGTATGGTTTGAGTGTTTGGTGTAGAATAGCCCAGTGGGAAAAACAACAAATGTCTGAGCATCCTTTGACGCTCGGGCCATTTTGAAAGCATTTGTTTGTTAGCAGCAATTTAATTAAGCCCTTGTCTTCATGCTTAGGCCCAGAAACAAAACACAAGTAACCAAAGTAGTCCTAAAAGTCACACAGTCTCAATGTTCCAAGGCTTGTGGAGCCTAATTTAGTGCAAGCTTCACTATTTTTTAAAAATTCAGATTCAACCAACAGGTTTTGGAGGCACAGTGCATTTTCAGCTAAATTGTTTCACACCAGTTACTTAGATAAAAAGCGGCAAGTACAGGTAAAACTACCATTTTAAAAGCACTGTAGGTAATAACAAAAAGGTCTGCTTTCTTTTTTTGTGTGGCGCTTTGCCTGAACGCTGCGCTTTTTGTGGTATAGTTCATTGTCTTGTGAACATAGGCTTTAAAAACTAATATTAGCCATGTTGAGGTTGATTTCATAGTTATAGTCATAGTAGTCATATTAAAAATTATGACTTCAAACTTGATTGTTATTTTGAAGATTTTTTCTTGCATAATGATATTTCAGAGTCTTAGTCAATTTGTTATATGAAAACGTGATGTCATAATAGGGTCACTTTTTATAAAGTCATTCAGTTTTCTCTTACCTTTTACATTCCTAATAGAGCAGTTATTTTCAATATCGCTATTCAAAATGGAATGAGCATGCTGTATGTAGTAAGGTGTAAGCACTAACAGATAGCACATGCACCCAACTTTGCTGTTGGCAGTTTATTTTTGTTATTTTTGATTGATATGTGGGGTTTCACGTCCCAAAACCACCATATGATTATGAGAGACGCCGTAGTGGAGGGCTCTGGAAATTTCGACTACTTGGGGTTCTTTAACGTGCACCCAAATCTGAGCACACGTGCCTACAGCATTTCTGCCTCCATCGGAAATGCAGCCGGGATTCCATACCGCGACCTGCGGGTCAGCAGCCGAATTTCTGTTACTCTTGCTCCCCTATTTCTGTGCAGTTTGGTTATAGTTGTCTGGCTTGCACAGATTTTAATTCGCACCTGCCTGATCCTCCTTGCTTTCTTGGTGATTTTAACCTTCATAATTTGCAAAAGTTTACCTCTCAAAATTGTTCAAGATGCGAATTTTGTGCACAAACTGTATAGTATAAAGGCAGGAGATGTACATGCACACACTATTAAATGTACATTGAGAGCTTTCACCGGTAGCTCCTAAAGTTTTACTGTGCAGAAAGCATTTAAATCATAATTCTATAAGGACATATCAATAGATTATTTCTACCATTGAAAATCGTGACAACCTAGTTATTTTCGCTGTGATAAGCATGCTGTCTTCTTTAATGTGGCAGAACTAATTTATACACTTATTTCTTCTATTATTCACATATGCATAACATGAAGGATTGTGTGCCTTACATTTTCAGTTTCATTCTGCATGTTATATTTCTTGTGCATGTGAACTAAGGTGCTAACATGTGTCTCTGACATTATTTGTGCCAATTATTTACATTTCCAGGTGCCTATGAAGGCCACATAAGTTCTATGGCAGTGACCTCCCAAATCTACAGTGGTGCCGGAGCCTCAAGCAGCATTTCGCCGATCTCCACAAGGCGTTCGTGAGATAAACAAAGCGCCACACTTTCACAATGCTATGATTATTATTTATGTTTAAAGATTTCATTTCAAACTTGCTGTTACATTGTGTTTTGTGCCACCATCCTGTGGCTTAGGTGGAGCTTGTGAAATTATGGTGTAGTCACCTCATTTGTGTACCATCAACACTGCAATGTCACTATTCACAGCTGAAGCATACAGACAAATAAAAAATATATTGATTGTAGCAGGGATGATGTGTATAATAATGCTTCTTCTTCGCAAATAATAACTTTATAAGTTCTTTAAGTCTTGCATAGAACACTGCATTTCTTGTGTTGCAATGTAACCACCATTTATGATCGCTAGCATGTTAATTTAGTAGCTTTGTAACGTATTTTAGGTAAAAGCAAATTCTGCTTCCGCAACACGACAATTAGAAAGATGCTGATGATTCAATCCCTCATCATGCATATTTAAGAAATATTGTGATTTGTACACAGTATTGCATGTACTCAAGATGTGGACGTCTATTCAATTTACACATTAAATTGCTTTTCACTAGATTCGGACGTAACATGCACACATTTCAGTTTTTCTGCATGATACAGCTTTCCATAAAATGCGGAGTCCGTATCATGCGTCTCTCCATAAAATGCGGTGTCCGCATCATACGTCCTTCCATAAAATGTGGAGTCCGTATTGTACGTCTTCCATATTCCAATAATTCCGTACTTGAGGTCTCCCATCATACGGAACGTTTCAGTAAGGATCGAAATCTTTTATTTTTTTTACATACACATGACTCCATTCTTTTAAGTGAATTCATGGTGATGTTTACAAGACCAGTCTCGTTGTCGAATCTTGTTCACTCCTTGGGGAGCTCCTCCGACAGAAGCGATAGATGACAGGCATTGCAGACGCCAGCACACGCAGCCTTCTGCCTGCTGTGTTACACGGTTGCACGTACAATATTATAGTAAACATAGTTAGACATGCACACATAGTTCGACGTGCATGCATGAAGGTGCACGCACATGACAAGTAAGTGCACGTTAATATAAAAACAAGCGTTAAATATGACACACACAAAACTTTACCTTATCATCTCGCACACTCCTTCTGAAGCTGCTCTGACGAAAGAGATGGATTACAGGAATCGCAGACGCCAGCGCACAAAGTCTTCAGCACGCTGAGTGCCCACGGCTGCACAATAAGTATGTAAAAGAGTGAGTCACACGTGACAGAGGATGAATACAAATGCATATGAGAAATACGTGCAAGGTGAAATGAAAACATACGTGAGATATGACATGCTAATAAATTCACCGTGATGTCGTGATGTCACACATCGTCAAAGTCTCATTTCGATCACCGTAGTGCAACAGTTTAGGAGCCGCGGCCACAGCCACAACTCCGCGAACCTCCGTGCCGCTAACAAGTCGGCGAGTCCTAAGCGAGTGACGTTGTTCAGCTCGAGCAAGCAAACGCGAGACCAAACACGGCGTCGCACGCGGAGTGTCTGCCGCCAGCGAACTTCGAACAGGAGAGTGAGCGTACGCTTAGCCACCGCCACGAACAGTGCCGGGCTGGTTTGGAGCTAGCGCCGAACAAGTCGACGGTATTCCAGCCCTTTTCCACAAACTCGAGCGAGTCCACCGCCGCAGCCAGCAGACGGTGCCGAGCTGCTTGCGACAGACTGCTATGGCGACCAGTTTTCAGTGAGTTCCAATGCTAGTGAAAGCCCCGCCAGCCCGTGTTGGTGCACATACAGCACGCGACATACTACAACCATGCTGTTTACGAGAACCCACAACGTGTTTTCGACGACTGCCAACACAGCGAGGATGTCTCAGCCCAATATCATCAACCCGGAGCTCATCCCGGCGGCGAAGACAGGCGAGCACTCGATGAGCGAGCGTTGGGGAAGCCGACGGCAATGACGGCCAATTTCCAGGCGGTCACAAAGCACAGGCGAACTGCAGACGCCGAAGCTGACCTTCGCGATGCATTTCGTGCGTGCGATAATCAACATGACCAAGCCCGTTGCCGGCAAGCGCGATGCGTATCGCACACACGAGAAGTAGAGTAGAATAAAGAATGATAACCTACTTGCTTAGAATTCAGCGCTGTTTTCTGCCCTGAGTCGGTCTGAAGTATATATCTGATAAGCCTGTTGACTTCTCGGCTGCCATATTGGCCTCTCCAACTGTTGCTGTCGTGTGTTGTTCGTGATTATCTTGAAACCAGAGATATACAGCATGGCGTGTTGACGTGTGGAGGCTTGCTCCAGACTTCATGGATGCAGCGAAACGCAAAAGCAGCAGCCCACGCTGATCCAAGCGTACAAACAAGGACCAAGTCGTAATTCTTAGATCGTCGAATCCAGGTGGCCATGCTCGAGCACTCCGAGCGCAACGTAACGCGAACCGTCGCCGGCTAAATACCGGGAAAGACTGTGAGCCAGCAGAGGAGGAGAAAAACATCTGTTTTGTGGAGAAGGAGGGTGAGTCACCTTGGCAACGCTTTTCGCGCTGCCTGCAATCCCCGGGCGATTCACCCCTTTGGAGACCAAGATGTTCCGCGCTGCACGCTTCGCTCTGTGGTTGCTCCTCAATGGTTTATTCGTTCATCGTGTGCGCCTATTGGGCTCCGTTACTCCTTTTTCGGATAATATTGCCTTGAAGTGTACAATAAACACTGCAAGTGGTGGTCGGCTTTGCAGAAAGCTCCTGTACGCCTTTCATGTTTCCTGGGATTGTTGCTGCTCTGGGGCAAGGTGGAAATGAAGGTACAGCTTGGTCACGTAACAGTGAGCAGTTCTTTGATAGCGGTGTACCATCAAGGGCCCCTGCTGTGTGGAAGAAGCACGATAGAACAATTTCGTAAAGCTGGCGTTTTCATTTTGGAGAGAGGCATGTCGTCTATGGTGAGTGTTGTGCACGCTGACAGTAAGCTCACTGCACTTCTTGACGACTTTTCCGACTGCTTTTGAGGACCTCGAATGATGTAAGGGACCACCAGTCAAACTATACCTCAAGGAAGACGCCCAACCTCGTATTGTGAAGGCTCAGACAGTTTCGTGCGCCATGAAAGTGGAGGTATCCACCGAAATCGACCGACTGGTGGAAGTGGAAGTTCTGTCCCCAGTGAGCGTGGCTGTATGGGCAATTCTAGTAGTGCCGGTGGTAAAGGAAAGCGGACATATACGGCTGTGTGGAGACTTCAAGCTGACGGTCAATCCAGCGACAAGAACCGAACAGTACCCGCTTCGGAAAGTCCAATGCATCTTTGCATGGCTAGGGGGGGGGGCGAGGTGTTTAGCACGCTCGATTTACATAACGCATACAACCAACTTCCCTAAGATGAGCATGCCAAAAAGATAGCTCTGCTGAATACGCAAAAGAGTTTGTTCTTCTACAACCGCTTGGCTTTTGGTATCGCCTCGGCACCTGCGCTGTTTCAGAGGTGCATAGAAGCGGTACTACAGAGGTCACCTGGGGTGAAAGTTTACCTGGACGACATTATTGTAGCGGAAAAAGTTCAAAATACGACGCTACAACGCCAACTGTTGGAAGCACTGCGGGCGAATGGCCTCATGCTGAACAAAGAGAAGTGCCATTTCCGGGAAAAGAGGTGGTATTTCTTGGGCACCTAATCGACCCAAGAGGCTTCCACACCTGCAGGACAACTTAGAAGCCATGCTGGCAGCGCCGCCACCAACTTCGGTAAGCCAGCTTAAATCATTCTTAGGACTGGTGACGTATTATGAGAAGTTTCTACCAAATTAGTCAAATACTTTGGCTTCGTTACACCACCTGTTGTGAAAAGGGTTACCCTGGTGTTGGGGGAACGCACGGGGGACAATATTCTAAGAAACCAAGCGCACCATGAGCAACACAAACTTTCTTGTGCATTATGATCCTCAGAAACCCCTGCGGCTTGAGTTTAATGTCGGAGGACCGGATAGGTACAGTTTCTTTCTCACCGCATTAAAGGGGTGGATTATCCTATCGCTTTCCGCTCCAGAACTCTTACGCCGGCAAAACGTAACAATTCACAATTTGAAAAGGACGCAATAGCGCAGGTTTTCAGCGTTGTCGAATTCGGAGGTTATTTTTTGGCAACAAGCTCACTGCCGTGACCAATCACAAGCATTTTCCTGTCTTAATGAGTCCAGACAAACCACTCCCGCAAATGGCAGCGGCACGAATTCAACGTTGGCACTGGACGACTTAGTTTTTTTTCCGCAGAATGTGTCTAATTAGACCAGCGCAGACTGCACACTTCAGCAAGTAAACACTTGGATTCTGCAAGGCTGGCACAAGCGCCTGGGGGCAGAAGAACAACAATATCGACCATATTTTGCGCGGAGGCAGGAATCGACCATGAGCAAGGACATACTGCACTGGGGTCACCGCGTGGTTTTTCCAACAGGTGCTCGCAATTTTATTTTGAAAGAGCTGCATGACACGCATGCTGGCATCACAGCAAAGAAGAACCTCGCGCGCTCCATTTTCTGCTACCCAGGGTTAGACAGTCATACAGAGATGCTTCCGAAACGGTTTCCCCAGTGCGTGCAGCGTTCGCCCATGCCCCCTGCTTAGCTTCCAGTAAACTGGCCAAAGACCAAAGCAAGTTGGCGCCGCCTACACATGGATTTCGCTGGTCTTGTGGAAGGACATATGATCTTCATTCTTGTCGACGCGTAGACCAAGTGGATAGAGGCAGTGCCAATAAAGATGGCCACGGCGGCAACGACAGTGGATATACTCGGGGGCATTTTCGCACGCTTTGGCCTACTCGGATTGTTGTGTTGGACAATGGTCCGCAATTCACCAACGCAGAGACAGCACGGTTCTTCCGGAAAAATGGTGTGCGCTGCAGAATGACTGCCCCATATAACCCACAATCTAATGGGCTGGCAGAACAGCGTGGAAACGCTGCAAATTTGACTTTCCAAATTTCTGTTACATTATAGAGTACATGACCATGCCGACCCAAAAAGAGCAGTCGCCCACTGAAAGACTTCTGCAATTCTAGCTGTGAACCCGCTACATAATTTCTTTGCAAATTAAAAGGTGCGAAGGCGGCTACCGTCTACGGAGCTCCAAGGCCACACAAAAAAAGAGTATGCAGTAGGACTGCAAGTTTGTAGTCGATCACATGGTCAGCCAGGTGAAAGGTGGCTTCCAGGATCCGTGACAACAGTCGAAGGCAAACGATTGTTAACTGTCAACATGCCAAGGGGGGTGCAGCGCAAGCACCTGGGTCCAGTACAAGGCCGCGCCTCATCGACGCCGGTTAAGAAAGAACCCTTCGAGACACCAGAGACCCTGGAGCACTCATCTCCGGAAGGGCCTTTCTCTTCCGCTGGTGATCGGACAACTAGCAGTGACGCCCTGCAAGCTGGTAAGTCTGTGCCGGGCGAGCCAACGGCTGGAGGTGGCATCGGCCTGGCAGGTTCAGGGCCAACAAAACCAACTCAATTCAGACGCTCCGCCCGTGCCCGCAAGCCTCCGAATAGGTTCTAGCTCAGGGGGGGGGGGGAGTGATATACCATTGATCTTAGATGTAGATGCGAGAAGCATGCCGACCACACATGCCTTCACCCCCTCGTCAGGGCGCATGCTCCGACCCTCTGGCCAGGGTATCAAAGCGGCCTCTTGAATAAACACGCAGTCTTGTTCCTGCCATGAAGTGTCTTTTTTCGCACCTACGTACGATACTGCAATGACTGTTCGCGCTGTTGAGGTGATTCGATGTAGGTCGAAACTAACACGTAGTGTCAGTGCTTGCATGCTCTGATGTGCTCGAATGCTTGATGATATGTGAGGTTTAACATCCCCAAATCACTGTGCGATTACGAGAGACGCCAAGTGCTCAAATATTTGGCATGCAATTTTTAATAAGCAGAGGAGAGCTGCAGCGTAGTACACCAGTACAAAGAGCTTGGCAATAGCGAGAGCATGATACTCGATTCTGAGCCCCATATTTTTCCAGCGATGAATTTCAGGACACCAATAGATAAGAGTTTCGCTTTCAAGTGAGACACATGAGGGCTCTAGGAGAGGCCCGCGATATTCACGCTATTTATAGGTATATCTGGGAATGGGAGAGTGACGCGTGACGTGGGTATCTATGATCAGCACCAGCCCTAAAATGACTTCACTAGTATAAAAAACTATCTTCTCAAGCACTTAAGCTGTTGCCCGATTGCGTGTATGCTTGCCATCATGCGCAGTTGCTTACAAGCCAACCTGGCTGTTGACGTGCCCCTAAGCTATCTCTATAGCATCGAATAAATCCTAAATAAACGCACCATATAATATTGTCGCGATCTCCGCACAAAGCATCGCGAAGTGCCACGGGAAAACACCAAATTCAAACGAGAGATACAATCCTCTTTTGAGAGCCCGTTTCGCCAGGGTGGATCAGTGGCTAAGGCCGTGGAGGTCGTATTTCGATGAAGGTGAATGGCTGGAGGCCCGTGTACTGCGCCATTTCATTGCATGGTAAGGAACACTAATGGTCCAAACTTCCGCAGCCCTCCGTTACGGCATCTCTCATCATATTATTATGGTTTTAGTATGTAAAGCTCGGGTATAGCTATGATTAAACTTTAAGATCCCGAAATTATTATGTGTCTTCGACATACTGACTTGGTCAGGTGTCAAAACTTCTTCATACAAATGTGTTCTGCTGTATGTTTCTTTTTTTCGGGACGTGTCGTGGCACCGTACTTCTGCTGGTCTTCGGTCATGCTTCGGCAAAAGCATGTACCGAACGTCACCGCAAGGAAGTGTTTTGTTTGGCCAATTTACCAAATTGCTGGTCGATTAGTCTCCGAAACGAGTACTTGGCATGCACGCACACATCCCCTATGATTGCTGGTATCGCTTGTTGCCACGTGCGCTCACTCTTGTGGAGCAGTGGTTGTGGTACTCGGCTGTGGTGACCCTAAGGTTGCGGGTTTGATCACCGTCGCTGAAGTTACGTTTCAATGGAGGCAAAGTGCTAGAAAGCCGTGGTATGTGCAATGACAGTGCACGATGAACAGCACCGAATTTCGGGAGCCCTTAAGTTTGGCGTGTCTCGTATATGGGGACTACAACCCCATAAATGATTAATATTATTATTATTATTATAGGGCCACGCACACGCGATCAGTTGATTTTACCTGGATTTTTCATGCGCACTGAAACGGGCCCACAACTCCGGTACGGCGAATTTCATGTCGACAAAGAAACTGCAACTCCACGTTGCTTAGAGTCTATATTGAGTCGCACTTAGACAGTTATTTACATTTCATTGAAACAGCAATGTGGCGCCAGAGCAAACGCTGTTCATGGAAGAAACGACCACCTTGAGTGGGGCCACGCCCGGGAAGCGGAAGCGCGATCGCTAAAGCCATAGGTGGATAGATTAAATGCATCGCGCTTAAGAGGACAGAAGCATAGAAAAGGTTTGCATTAACTTGCAAGTCTGTAGTTTTGAACGTCATTTTTTGTTGCCACAAAGCTGTTATGCCAATCCTAAAGTGGCGCTATAATATTAAAAAAGGTAATGAAATGTTGTTCGATTTTTACTTTTGAAAAAAACCATGTCATTAAAAGGGACGCCCTACGGGAGGGTTCTGAAATTTTCACCACCCGGGGTCGTTTACTATTCGCCGAAATCTGAGCACAAGGACTTCAGGCATTTCCGCCTTCATCGAAACTGCGGCTGGCATGGCCGGTATTCCATCTGGAGATCTACAGATCAGCAGTCAAAAACCCATAAAATGTGTTTACAAGGTGGTATGCGGAAATTGTAATTAGAGACAGACCCAAAGTTGGGAATATTATTAGCGAAGGAGAGCAACAAGTGATGTAGACAAGACGTTCTCGAATGAAGTCTCTAAGTGGGCTTTTTAGGACGAATATCGTGGACTCAAAACCACATCGGAGAGGAGAGGTGCAGTATGTTTTCTCGGAGAGGAGGAGCACAGCCTCGAGCCAATGAATTTCCTCATTATCCCTCTCTTTCCAACGTATCTGGCCCCTTCCGCTGGTGTGTGCAGATTTCCGCCTATAACATTGGTTGGCACACGAGAGGTCGTTGTTTGTCCCGTTTTGGCGTGCTAAAGCAATATATTTTGCCGTAAATGAAATTGTCGGACGAGGAGAGGTTCACAGGCTACAACTGCTGTGTGTTTTGCTGCGAGAACTATTTGAAGCATAAAGGCCTAGCGTTGTGTTGTGCTGCTCTTGTCAATTTCGTCTTTGGTTACAGTTGCCGTATGGCACCTCGCACGGCCGCGATGCATGTGACATGCACTGCTAGGGTGTGTATGAGGTGTATGTGTACCTAGCTGTAAATAAATCTGGAGATGACCAGCACTGGGACGAGGCGGATGCTCTCTTCGGCGCTCTGCAACCCGTTGTGTGGTGACTCTAGTTGGGAGGCTTTGGTTCAACGTGTCTTCTTCTTCTTCTTCGTTGGTGCCGGGTCCGCCAAGACACAACACATAGCAGCCAACACATAGTACCATACCTACAAATGACTACACTTTCGTCGCACGCCTGCCTTTCCGACAAACGATGATATGTGGTGTCTGCACTTGTAGCTGTTCCTTCATCAGACAAGCTCGTGATTATGATCAACTGCTGATACACTACTAAACAATGAGAAGCAATGTCAAAGATGAAATATATGTGAGAAAATGTTTTGCAAAAGATTGTGCTCTTGAAACATCAACACCCGTCATTTGAGTTACATTTTCAGTGGCAAGCAGGGCTCTTTCGAGATTGTATATGCGTGCACTTTCGAGACTGTCGAAAAAGCACTTTACAAACTACATGACAAAAAGGGTCGCATAAAATAGGTCTTCCTAATTATTGCGGTTTTGCGTCCCAAAACCGCAACAAGACTATGAGAGACGCGGTAGTAGAGGCGTCTGGAAAATTCGACCACCTGATGATCTTTGAGGTGCACCTAAATCCAAACACACGGGCCGAAACAGCGCCTCCAAGAGCAGCGAAAAAGAGGGGAGGCGCTAGCCTGAAAAGTGTCTCATTCATTTTTTTTAGTGCCTGAACGAACGCTCTTTTCAGGTCGTCGAGCGCAGGCTCTGCCTCCACTCGCCGCTTCCGCATGGTAGCGTTGCACGAGTAGGCAAAGAGGCGTTGGCCTCGTAGCCTACTCATGAATATGATGCCTTCCACGCTTGGTGTCGTTGGCCAACGCCCGATCTAAAGAGTACAGCCATATCAATCCATCCGTCCATCCATCCACGAGAAGCTGGCGGTGATGGGCCGCGCGTATGAGGCAGCTCACGAATTCTTGTCTTAATGCGATTTAATTTGCATTCCTGCTTCTCGCCGGCATTCACGTGTGCAGGGGAAATGAAAAGTAACACGAACAGTCAGTGCGCTGTTTTCACCGGGCTATGACCGCAGTGGCAAAAAAAAAGATGCTATACAGTGTTATACGCAAGTGTGTCTCTGTCTTTTTTTCATCGAGGCTACAACCGCCTGTAAATAATTGCGAAACAGAAAACGAAGCCGATTCAGCATGTCCGTGATGCTTCACATGTTCACTGTGCATATTTCACAAGCAGGCTGTCAGGACGTGCTACCGATTCGATATTTGCATTCGAATTTTATGAGTTTTGGGGCATTCGAGTTTCAGTAACTTTTTGACGCTATTGCGACTTCATCATTCGCATGCCTCAGTACATGATTTTTCCGTGTACCGCTCTGAATATCTGACGGAAAAAATAGGACTGTTTTTTCTCATAAGTGATAAACAAAAAAAGAACTCAAAGGGATCCACCTTAGACGACTGAAAGCAGTACCCATCTTAGTTTTCTTCACATTCAATGAATTGGATGTTTTCTACTTACCTCCGGGATATTTCTGCTCACTACTTGGTTTTTTTACTGCTTCAAGGATTGTGGACAAAGCTAGCGATTTGCCCCTCAGATGCACTGCTCTTGTGATGGACTCATTTTAACCATGCGAAGAATATGATGCCTTCTGATACGTCACAAAACTTTGGGATCTGTGACGTCAAATGATGACGTCAAGTAACGATAATTTCTTGCAATAATCTTGTTGACGCCACCGAAGCGAGAAGACACAGGATGCCGCCGGCAATAATGTTTTGCTTTTGAGGAGACATATAAAGCTTTCGCCGAAACAAACTGTACAGCTATAGTTTCACAAAATTGCAGCTGTCGCAGGTGTTCTCTGGAGAGCGCGAGCAGTAATCATACAGAATAATTGGTCTCCTAATAAATCTTCGTAATGCAGTCGAACGTGTGGCCGTCATTTACAACTTGAATATTTTATAGATTATAAGAATTGGTGGCTCAAGACTACCCTTCATGTTTGGAAATATCGCAATTGTGATCACTAAATGGAACTTCGCTGCATCCGAACAGTCAACAATTGAGTCCATCAGTAGCAGCTTTGTATCGCCATCACTGCAGTCTGCAATGCTGACAATATGCCCGGAAGCTGATTGGGAGCCCATGGGCACCACATGAGTTATCAGTGAAAAGGGTGAGAATTTTAATGTGCTGTGTCGTAAGGATTGCGCGACCTTAAGGATTAGCAGGGGGCCCCATGCGAAAAAACATGCAGGTCGACAGCCGTTTGGCCTCTACTCTGCTCATTATCGAATTAGAAGGTCCATGGGAAGAAGAAAGAAACAAAGCTGAGGAGCCGGTTAAACAATCCGTCAACAAGTGCTCAGACGATCTCAAACAACTCTTAACAGGCTGAATTTTACTCGACTGCCACATTGGCCAATTAAGAAAGTTCGCATTGAACTTAAGACTTTAAGAGCGCCTGATCAAAACATAGGCCGTGATTGCAGGAACCACGCCGCATATACAGCTGTTTTTGTTTGTTTAACGAAGTTTTCATTGTTTAAGCTCTCAAATAATGAAATCACCTGGCATATTTTCTCATTTCAGGCACTTGCTTTCTCCCGGTGACAACACATGTAACATTGAATATCTTTGCGAAGGGAACACATGATCACCCATATTTCTCGAAGCAACCTACTGGTGTTTTGTGCTATTTAGCGCATTAACTCCGGCCTTGCGAACAATCTGCTATTCCACAAGACAGTGGCAAGTATCAGGTAACAATAGGCACTCAAGCCTTTAATATTAGCTCCTGGCAAAGGCTTCTTTAGAAAATTGACTTTCAGTGAGTCAAAACACAACTTTCAGTCAAGCGAGCGTACCTGTGATAAAACAGTTTCCGCGAATTACTGGCATGAGTTATCCCTTATCGGCCTAGCAGACGACGCATGACCGTCTCGACCTAATAGTCGCGAACGAAACATGCCTTTGAATTGAGTTGGGTGTCTCAAATAGCAAGTGATTCACGCTTCTCGTTTACAAGTTTTCGTTATATCTTAAACAAAGCGAACACAGCCGAAAACTGAGCCGTATAGCAGCTTCTAATGCAGCCGTGGCCATCGTTTGCTCGAAAGACGACATAGCAGCAAGGATGGATGCATGGATATATCCGGCTGTGCCCTTTAGATTATCTGGTGGCTCACGCCACCTAGTTATAAGGTTAACTAATATGATGATTTGTTGAAGATGTGAAGAGGGTTAGTAGCCGTTAAAGACAGCGACGAGACAGCGTGAAGAACCGTCCAGCGATCGGCACAGCAACGAACCGAAGCACGAGCCGAGAGAGCCGGGCGTTGGCGATGCTGCTTGATGCAGGCACATCTTTTTCACAATCGCCCCCGCTGAAAAAGGAGCCATCCTGGCGACCTAAGAAGTCTCGGAGAGAGGCTCATGATATGGTTTTAGGCGGGAAACATGAACGATGTCACGTGCATGCCAGCTCATGTCATCCGATTGGGAAACTGGCTCAATTAAGTAATTAACCGGAGAGGTTTTTCTCTAAAACGGTGTAAGGCCCCTCGTACCAGGGGACAAGTCTTGATGAGAGTCCCGGAGTTTGGTATGGGATGGCAAGCAAAACAAGAGACCCTGGGGCATAGCTGGGATCCGGAAGAGAGGCGCAACGGTTTTCTTTCTGGCGTTGCTACTCGTCCGAGGTGAACGCACGGGCGAGCTGGCGCCACTCTTCGGCTTGTCGAGCAGCATCGGAGATAGGTGGACATTCGGAAGCATCGGGACGGTAGGGAAGTAGAGTATCAATTGTATGGGAAGGGTCACATCCGTAAAGAAGTAAAAAGGTGAAAATCCCGTGGTTGTTTCTATTGCAGTATTGTATGCAAATGTGACGTATGAGAGAACACGGTCCCAGCTGCTATGATTAGATGCCACGTACATTGAGAGCATATCACCCAGCGTGCGCATAAACCGTTCCTAGCCCATTAGTCTGCGGGTGGTATGCTGTCGTTTTCCGATGAATGACGTGGCATCCCGAAAGCAGTACTTTTACGACGACCTCGGAGAGGAAAGCGCGGCCTCTGTCACTAAGGAGCTCTCGAGGTGCGCCATGTCGGAGGATAAATCGACGTAAAATGAAAAAGGCGACATCCTGAGTGGTAGTGCTCAGTAAAGCGGCTGTTTCGGCGTAGCGTGTTAGATGATCGACCGCCACTTTAAAACCACCAATTGCCATCTGGTGTCAATAGAAGGGGGCCGTACAGGTCAACGCTAACGCGATCAAATGGCTTGGCAGGGCACGGAAGTGGCTGCAATTAGCCAGTCGCACGTAGCGGTGTTGATTTGCGTCGCTGACAGTCAGGACAGCTCTGCACATATTTGCGTACAAAGTTGTACATGCCGTGCCAGTAATAGCGATGGCGAAGGCGTTCATATGTTTTGAACACCCCGGCATGTCCACATTGTGGATCGTCGTGAAGAGAGGCACATACCTGCGATTGTAAAGTGCGTGGAATGACCAGTAGCCACCTGCAGCCATCAGGAGAGTAGTTGCGTCGATGAAGAAGTTGATCGCGGACGGCAAATGGAACGCTTGACGTCAGAGGGATGGAGATACCGGAAGGTTGGGCGTACCAGATAGATATTCGAGAAGAGATGCGATCCACGGGTCACGACGTTGTTCGGTGGCAATTGAGTCAAGGTTTAACGACGACAAGGTCTGTAGGCACGTGTTTCCGCTCGCCGTCGGATCTGGTGGCAAAGGTGAGTGGGACAGGGCGTCAGCGTCAGAGTGTTTGCGTCCGCAGCGGTATACAACGCGAAGTCGTACACCTGGATGCGGAGTGCCCATCGCGCAAGGCGGCCAGAAGGGTCTTTCAGCGTGGAGAGCCAGCAAAGTGCGTGGTGATCAGTTACTAGACCGAACGGGCAGCCGTATAAGTACGGCCGGAACATTCCAAGCGCCCCCACCAAAGCCAAACACTCTTTTTCTGTCACGCAGTAATTAGTTTCGGCTTTCGTCAGAGTGCGGCTAGCGTAGGCTACAATGTATTCTGAATAGCCGGGCTTTCGTTGAGCGAGGACAGCGCCTAGACGGACGCCGTTGGCGTCAGTGGGCACTTCGGTAGGAGGCGTCGGGTCGAAGTGGCGAAGAATAGGTGGAGAGGTGAGCAGACGGCGCAGAGTATTGAAGGCAACGTCACATGTAGTGGACCATGAGGAGTGGTTCACATCACCGCGAAGAAGCTGGGTTAATGGTGACATGATGGATGCAAAATTGCTGACAAAGCGCCGAAAATATGAGCATAGGCCTACAAAACTGCGAAGTTTCTTCATGGTTGTTGGCTTGGGAAATTATGCGACTGCTCGAAGTTTTGCTGGGTCAGGTAATACGCCGTGCTTCGACACAATGTGGCCCAGGATGACGAGCTCGCGTCCAGCGAAGCGGCATTTTTTCAGGTCAAGCTGCAGGCCAGCGTTGGTCAGACAAGTCAAAACGTGCCTGAGGCGAAGGAGGTGCGTAGTAAAGTTGTGCGAGAAAACCACGACAACGTCGAGGTAGCAAAGGCACGTGTTCCACTTGAGGCCACGTAGCGTATCATCCATAAGTCGTTCAAACGTGGCGGGCGTGTTACAAAGCCCAAAAGGCATGACGTTAAACTCGTATAGTCCATCAGGTGTGATAAATGCAGTTTTTGGCGATCGGTTTCAGCCATTGGAACTTGCCGGTAGCCAGACCGCAAATCTAGCGAAGAGAATAATTCTGCTCCGTGAAGGGTGTCAATGGCGTCATCAATGCGCGGCAAAGGATATACGTCCACGCGGGTTATCTTATTAAAACGACGATAGTCAACGCAAACTCGGATAGATCCGTCTTTCTTACGCACCAGGACGACAGGAGACGCCCAAGGACTGTGAGATGGTCGAATGACGTCTCTACGAAGCATATCTTCGACTTGATCTTTGATGATGCGGCGCTCTTCAGTGGAGACACGGTATGGTCTTTGACGCAGTGGCTGGTGTAGGCCGGTGTCAACATGATGCTTGACTTGCGACGTGTGGCCTAGTTGAGGTTGCGACACATCGAAAGAATTCCGGAACTCGTGTAGAAGAACAAACAGGTCAGCATGTTCGGTGGGAGTGAGGGTGTCGGCGATGGCGCAGGAAAACGTATCTTTGGACGACTCCTCGAGGGCCGACACTGATTTTAGGTGGTCGCTGTAGTCATCCGGGACCTCAACCAAAGACGAAGGGTCGAGATCCTCCATGTCGCCGAGACATTCCCCCGCAAGCAAAGTGACAGGTGTGGAAAGCGGGTTGAGTATGAACATATTGCTTCTTCCGGCGGCAAGGTCAATTGTTTCGAAAGGCAGCGGCAGAGCTCGACGGCTCGTGAAGATATCGGAAGGTATAAAAAAGACTGTAACGTCAGTGTAGGCGTTGCATGAAACGGGAACAAGTGCGAAATTTTCAGGTGGAATATCGGTATCTTCATGCACAAACAACTTCGGCGGCCGATGAAGAGTGTCAAGTAACGGGACATCACAAAAGGGTGAAAACTCAACTTGAGCGCGTGTTCAGTCGATGACACCACTATGGCGGGATAGAAAGTCCCATCCGAGGATGATATGTGAACAGACAGCGAGAACAATAACCTCCACAATGTAAACAATGCTTTCGATGGACACTCTTGCAGTGCAGGCTGCGAGAGGCGTTACTTGCTGTGCACTTGCGGTGTGGAGTGACAGTCCCGAAAGTGGCGTCGTGAATTTACGTAGTACATGGCGGACATTAGCGGCAATAACAGAAACAGCGGCGCCGGTGTCCACAAGGGCGAAAGTACAATAACCTTCAACAGTTACTGCGACCACGTTAGCAGGAGAGGGGCGAGGGCTTAGACAGTTCGAAAATGGCGCAGTTCTTGCCTCTTGAACTGCGGTGCTTAGTTTTCCTGGTCAGAAGGTCTGGGTCGGCGACGCATGGGGTAGGGTGATCGCCGACGAGGAGAGAGTGTGCGCGGCGTGACGAAGTCGGGGTCCTTCGGAGGGCCATAGCGAGGTGACGAGACTGGCCCCTATTGCGCGAAGGGTTGACTGCCGGGTCGCGACGATCGGACATAGTCGCCGAACGTCCAAGGTCGTCGGCGGCAGTAGCGGGCAGCGTGTCCGGGAGTGAAGCAGGCGTAGCATATCGGTCGGTTATCGGGCGTCCTCCAAGGATTGGCGACTGGTGGTGCCACCGAAGGTGCAGTATAAGCAGCCGGGTGTGCGGGTTGTGAGCGCGAGGTGTAGGGTGGTTGCGGAAGCCTACGCACAGCGTCTGCATAAGTGAACGGCGCTGCTACAGATTGTATCTCTTGCGAACAGGTGAAAGGAGGAGCCACAGGCTGCGCTGAATACGTTAGGGCTGCGGCCACAGGCTGCACGGCTGGCGCATAGGCGACAGGAGGGCCTACCGGCTGCGCGACATGCTGGCAGTGAACACGGCTGGATAGAGGCGACTCGTGGTGCGCAAGGGGAACAGCTTGGGCAATCTCTTCCGAAATAGCAGTGCGAAGCGGGGCAGGTAGACGGGTGGTGGTCTCGTGAGTGAAGGGCACTAGGGAAAGTTGGCGAACGCCTTCCTCACGGACGAACGTTGGAACTTGCTGAAGCAACGGTGAATTGTCAGGCAGGGTGTCGAAACTTTACAGTGACTCACCACCACGCTGAGGCTGCCGAGTCAGAGTGCGTTGCTTCTTCAACTCGTCGTAGCTCTGATACAAGCTAACGACTTCGGAAACTGTGCTCGGATTTTTTGCCTAGAGCATTTGAAATGCGCCGTCGTCGATGCCTTTCGGGATGTGTTTGACCTTGTCAGATTCGGGCATGGTGTGATTTGCACGTCGACAAAGGTCGACGACGTCCTCAATATAGCTGGTAAAGGTCTCGCCAGTGTGCTGAGAGTGGACGCGCAAGCGATGTTCTGCCCGATGCTTGCGGACAGCCGGCCGACCGAACACTTCAGCACATGACGTCTTGAAGACGCTCCATGTGGAGTTGTTGTGTTTGTGGTTGTTAAACCACAATTCGGCGACGCCAGTGAGATAAAATATCACGTGGCCCAGCTTGTCGGCTTCACCCCACTTATTGTTGGCGCTCACCAGTTTTTAGTGCTCGAGCCAGTCTTCCAAGTCGGTCCCATCCGCACTGCTGAGAACCTTCAGGTCCCGTAGCCTAGGATGGCCAGGGCAGTTGAACTGGGGAGAAGGCGTCGGTGTAGTGGCATTGTCAGTCATGACAGGCTGTATCGTGCGGCTTCGCAATCCAGGGTGTAGCAACGGGGATTAACAGCACCTTCCACCAAATGTGAAGAGGTTTATTAGCCGTTAAAGACAGCGACGAGACAGCGTGAAGAACCATCCAGCGATCGGCACAGCAACGAACTGAAGCACTAGCCGAGAGAGCCGGGCGTTGGCAAAGCTGCTTGCTGCAGGCACATCTTTTTCTTCACAAAGGATTGAATTTCACTCGTGCTTTTATCGTAGCCACCAATCAGTTAGCCTCCTCCTCGCTATTTCAACGTGTTTAAAGTCTATTTTGCCTTCACGGTCCCTAAGCCCTAATGCTTTGAAAAATTTTGCGCCAGTGTCTTAGGCTACAGGATAGAGCCCTATACAGAACGTTGTCAAATGTTCAGCCAATTCCTAGTCTTCTCTACACCGTGTCTGTGCCTTCGTATTTGGCTCGGTACGTCTTGGTCCGCAATACTCTCGTTCTGGCCTCGAACAGAACAGAACAACCCCGAGATTTATTGTAGATATTTTCTTTTGCATGTCCCTTCTTGAAAGTTTGGTAGGAATCCCGTGATTATTTCACAAGCATTCCAACCTTCCACATGTCCCTCTCTGTTTCCTTCACCTTTTTTTAACCGATGTTTGCTCTGGGGTTGCTATTTTGATGTTGTCTAAATACTTCTTTTACAGTTTACGAGCTCGTTTTCTCCAATAAGTATCAACATTCTTCATGTACAAGTAGCTTAAACCTTTCCTAGCCCAACGCTCCTCTCCCATTTTTCTAAATTGCTCCTCAAATTCAATCCTTCTGCTAGTTTTTCTGCAATCTATCGAAATCAACCCCATGTCACCCTGTACTCCCAGATTTGGGGTGTTCCCGTGTGCTCCCAAAGCAAGAATACCTATGCCATATTGTTTAATTTCTAATCTTGCTTGAACCTCTGATCTCATGCGCAAGAGCGCATTACCTAACGTCGAACCCGGGACCATGACACCTTTCCGAATCCGTCTCACAGCGGCATACCTATTGTAATTCAACAGTGCTCTATTTTTTATTACAGCTGCATCCTTGTTATCCTTAGTCATTACGTATTTTTTGTGCTGGCTTAGGTACTCAGTCCCGTGATTTATTCATACGTCCAAATTTTTTGTATCTATTCACTCATTTTAGCGTTACTTCCAGTAGCATATGCTCACTGCCTTCATTAACATTAAGAATCATGATTGCCAATTTTTTCATGCTGAACTTCAAATTTAACCTATCTCCCTCATTACCACATATGTCTCTCATTCTCTGCAGATCTTTCTTGTTCTTGGCTAATAATACAATATCATCTGGATACATCAATGCTGGCAATGATTGTTCAGTGTGTTCTCTTTGCTTGAAAAAAGAAAGGCTGAAGCTGAGTCGACTCCCCTCTAAGGAGGTTTTGAGTCCCTGTAGATACAGCATAAATAACAAAGGTGACAAGAGACATCCTTGTCGAAGCTCCCGTTGTATTTCTATAGGTTCAGATACCTGTTCTACCCATTTGATAACTACTTTGCTATTTTATATATATCCTTTAGATGAATATTTATTCCATCTTCCACATCTAGTGCGTCCAGTAATCGCCAAAGCCTTCCTGGATCACACTAGCCTAAGCTCCCTTTATATCTAGCAATGGCAGGCAGAGGGGCCTGTCTACTCTGGTTGTAGCGCCTGGCGGCGAAATGCAAAACTACGACGGACGGCCGCCTCCCAATAATAGCCGCTCCTTAGCCCGTGCACTGAAAAATAGAGGAGACGCTAGCCTGAACCATTTTCGCCTCCATCGAAAATGCCACTGCTGCGGACAAGACCATCAGGTCGGCAGGGGAGCCATTAGACCAGCGTGGCGGGCTAAGCGTTTTTCTGAGCAATAATGCGCCTTTCGTGCGCCTTTCAGGACATGTTTTTTGACGAATTTCCAATTTTATGACGATATCTGGATTGGAGTTATGAAAACGACAGTTTTTTTTTTGTCGTCGTAAGCTTGGTACCGTGATACTCAGTCCACGTTCGTTCAGTGTAGGTTGTTACTTAAACGCGTGCGCTCGTCGGGATGTTTCTTAAGTGTTCGTTAAAAAACGGACGGACAGCAATGTTGCCAACAACGAAAACCGGCCCGCTTTCAGCGTATATTGCGGGTCGCGGCTGCTCACGCCCAAGCAAACATAGGCTATCCTTTGCTTCGATATGGAGAACACAATTGTTTTCATTTTCTCACTGCACTGCTTCTCCGCCAAAGTGTGACCTCACCCGCCGAGCATCTGTTTTTTTATCCTGCGTAACAATCAGAAGCCACAAGCTTTTGATTACCATTATAACATGAATCAACACGGGCGTCAGTATATGAGCACTCTTCGTTCCATGAACATTGCATTGTGACGTTACAAGTCGAACCAGAGCACCAGTAGAGATTATATAGTTACCATGAACCTTAGAAATTGCGCCGAAAAACCAGACTAATTTTAAACACTAACGTGTGCCTGCTTAACATGCAGTTGGCCAATAAAGTATGTATTCATTTGCTCATCTAAGTGTATACGTTTAACATGTTGCTTATAGAGTCATTCGAAATGTAAACGCCCGGGCATAATCCCCGAACATTAAAAAGCCTGTCATAACAAAAAAATAACGAACCAATTACCTATTTGCACGTTTTGCTTTAAAGTGCAATTAGGTTCCACTCACTCCCTACGTCGATCATTGGCACCACTACGGGACCGTCTCGTCGGTCGCTGCTGCTTCCTGTTTCAACCATTTCGAAGCTGACAGCCTAGCGATTACGTAGTAGCACTGCTTTTACATGCGCGAAGCAATGCTGTGTTTTACCCGTGTTTCACCAAGCACAACAATGCCTCGTTATTTTCACCTACCGTAGGACTATACACACCGAAATCAAGGGCGTAGCCACAAAATTCTTTTGGGTGGGAGGGGAGGTTGAGCTTTTGTGATATGGTCATTTTTATCTATTTGCTATAGAGGAAAATTTTCAGGTGAAGGGAGGAGACGACGGGCCTAACGTGCCACTACCTGGCTACGCTGTTGACCGACCGGGCGGGGAAAGATCGCAGACGCTAGATCAAATCAAATCAAATCTTTATTTTCCTTTTCGAAAGGACATGGCACTGCGGCGAAAAAAATGACAGCCCTCTTGTGAAATTGGCGTACTCCTTGACTTCATTATGTCCGCGCATGTTGTTTTACGATAATGACATACCACTACGTTGCATTCCAACCCTACTGAAACGTTCCGCATATACGGATCCGTACATACGCAATTATTGGACTACGCAAAGCCGCATCATGCGGAAAGATGCGAACATCCGCAGATTACGGAATGCGCCATATCATGCGATAAGATGCGGACGTCTGCAGCTTACGAAAAACGCCATATCGTGCAGAAAGATGCGGACATCCGCAGCTTACGGAAAGTGCCATATCATGATAAATTACCCGATAAGCAGCTTGCGGAAATCAGCATAATGCAGAAACCATGCAGCTATCTGCTGCATCTTGCAAAGATAAAATGGACATTCTAGATCTCGAGTAAAAGCAATTGTCCATTCACGTTGTTTGCAAAAGCAAGTACTGTGTAGAAATATATATGAATATTTCATTTTTAATATGTTGCATGAAGGTGAAATATGTTTGCTATGTGAAACAGCCTTGATGAGTAAACAAAGGCTTGAAAGAAACAAATGTTTTGAGAAGCTACTTAATGGGGGATTGAATCATCGGCATCTCTCTAATTGTCGTGATGCAGAAGCAAAATTACCTTTAAATAAAATACATTACAAAGCTACTAAATTAACATGCTAGCGATCATAAATGGTGGTTACATTGCAACACATTAATGCAGTGTTCTATGCAAGACCTAAAGAACTTATAAAGTTATATTATCAATAGAGAAGCATTATTATACACACCAGCCCTGCTACAATCAATATACTTTTTTATTTGTCTGTATGCTCCAGCTGTGAATAGTGACATTGCAGTGTTGATGGTACACAAATGAGGTGACTGCACCATAATTTCACGAGCTCCACCTAAGCCACAGGATGGTGGCACAAAACACAATGTAACAGCAATTTTAGAATGAAATGTTTAAACATAAATAATAATCATAGCACTGTCAAAGTGTGGCGCTGTGTTTGTCTCATGAACGCCTTGTGGAGATCGGCGAAATGCTGCTTGAGGCTCCGGCACCACTGTAAATTTGGAAGGTCACTGCCATAGAACTTATGTGTCCTTCGTAGGCACCTGGAAATGCAAATAATTGGCACAAATAATGTCAGAGACACATGTTAGCACATTAGTTCCCATGCACAAGAAATATACCACACAGAATGAAACTGAAAATGTAAGGCACACAATCCTTCATGTTATGCATATGTGAATAATAGAAGGAATGAGTGTATAAATTAGTTCTGCCACATCAAAGAAAACAGCATGCTTATCACAGTGAAAATAACTAGGTTGTCACGATTTTCAATGGTATAGATAATCGATTATTATGTCCTTATGAAATTATGATTTAAATGCTCTATGCACAGTAAAACGTTAGAAACTGCAAGTGAAAGCTCTCAATGTACATTTAATAGTGTGCGCATGTACATCTGCTGCCTTTATACTATAAAGTTTCTGCACAAAATTTGCATCTTGAACAATTTTGGGAGTTAAACCTATGCAACTTATGAAGGTTAAAATCACCATGAAAGCAAGCAGGACCAGGCAGGTGCCATTAAAAACCTGTGCAAGCCAGATAACTATAACCGAACTGCACACATATAGGGGAGCAAGAGTAACAGAAATTCGGTTGCTGACCCGCAGGTCGCGGTATCAAATCCCGGCTCCATTTCCGATGGAGGCAGAAATGCTGTAGGCACGTGTGCTCAGATTTGGGTGTACGTTAAAGAACCCCAAGTGGTCGAAGTTTCCAGTGCCCTCCACTACGGCGTCTCTCATATCATATCGTGGTTTTCGGACGTGAAACCCCACATGTAACTCAAGAATAACAGAAATAAACTGCCAACAGAAAAGTTGGGTGCATGTGCTATCTGTAAGTGCTTACACCTTACTACATACAGCATGCTCATTCCCTCTTAAGTACCGATATTGAAAATAATTGCTCTATTAGGAATGTAAAAGGTAAGGTAGAACTGAACAACTCTACAAAAGGTGACCCTATTATGACATCACGTTTTCTTATAACAAAATTGACTAAGACTCTGAAATATCATTATGCAAAAAAAAATCTTCAAAAGAACAATCACGTTTGAAGTCATATATTTTTAATATGCTACTATGATTATAACCAAGAAATTGACCTCAACATGGCTAATGTTAGTTCTTCAGGCCTATGTTCACTAGCCAATGAACTATACCACAAAAAGCACAGCGTTCAGGCAAAGAACCACACAAAAAAAGAAAGCAGTCCTTTTTGTTATTACCTACAATGCCTTTAAATGGTATTTTTACCTCTACTTTCCGCTTTTTATCTAAGTAACTGGTGTGAAACAAGTTAGCTGAAAATGCACTGTGCCTCCAAAACCTGTTGGTTGAATCTGAATTTTAAAAAAAGGTGAAGCTTGCACTAAATTAGGCTCCACAAGCCTTGGAACAGCGAGACTGCATGACTCTTAGGACTACTTTGGTTACTTGTGTTTTGTTTCTGGGCCTAAGCATAAAGACAAGGGCTTAACTGAATTGCTACTAACAAACAAATGCTTTCGAAATAGCCCGAGCGTCAAAGGATGCTCAGACATTTGTTGTTTTTCGCACTGGGCTATTCTACACCAAACATACAAACCATACTGCCTGGCGACCATCACAGATGTATAGTTTAAAAAATGATGGTAATTTACTCTTCTGAAAATAGTTATTTGCAGAATTGTTTTGAAGAGAAAAAAGTAGTGGTCACGTGGGTACCTTCAGAATTTCGCAGAATGTCGTGCGGGTGTTATTTGTGAGAAAAAACTTCAAAGTACCGCTTTTTCTTCCCATATAATTTGATCAACATAATAAGTAAAGGTGCTTCTTAAAGTATTTGAAGCCGAGTAACATTAGTGCAATTTTTCCACTACATAGGCTTTGAAGAATTCAGCCAAACTGTTTATCGTTTGCATTTCTTGTATGGCAATACTGCACTTTGTGTGAATATTTGAGCCAGAAATACTCACTGCACAGAAGTTATATTTCACTAAAAAAATAATGTTAGGTCCAGATTACAAATATCACTAAATAATCGTTTTTGTCCACATTGAGATGCAACTTGAGCTGTGTGCTTGTCTAGTTGAAAATTACTTTTATGTGTAAGTTGAAAGCAAATAAACAGTTCTTGTTATATGGCAAGTGTTATCATTACAATTTTTGTTTAAATGAGGAAGATGATTTTTGAAGTCTTCTATTGAGGGCCATGGGGAACTTCGGAACGGAAGCTGTCGTATATCAAATGCAGAAAACAGCCATCATAGGAAAACTTCAAAAATTCATTTCTACTTTAAGACAAAGAGTATTCATATAACTTGCCATATAAAGAGAACTGCTTCCTTGCTTTTGATGTGGCAAAAAAATTGCACTAATATTACTGAGCTTCATGCACTACACACAATCACCTTTACTTAATACCTAGACTGAATTTAGTGTAGACGAGGCAGTATTTTTGAAACACTTTTTACTTTTTACAAACAACACCCAGACGACATCCTGGGAAGTCTAGAAGGCACCGACGTGGCCTAATATTTTGTTCTATGCGATATATTTTAGCATTTTGCTGTTTTCAATACAGTAAACGAGCACAATATTTTTTTTTCAAAACAAATTTAGGACGGTTGGCAAAATGGCTGGGATGTTTGATGTGTAATTGCTTCATTGCCAGCATTTATTCTTCCGAAGCTCAAGCTATCACCTCTCTGTTGCTGCCTCCCTCACATACAATGCCTGCATAGGAAAGAAAAAAAAGGCAGGTCCGACAAAGTTCACAAGGCAAGATATTTTCATGTTGGATAAATTCATTACCATAAACAGCAGCAAAATAACATTCATTTTGAGTAGTCCAAGACACAAGCTATATACCAGTATACGAAGAACCAAGCGCAAACTTTTCATTTGATCATGTGTGGTGATAGACAGGAAGCGCTTACTGCAAGACTGATCAGCCTGTAATTAACTGAATGAAGTACAATACACTGTTCAATCCAACACCACATAGGCATCTTTGCTATAGCAAAGTCATGTGTCATTGATTCATGCACTAGAAGGGACAATGCAAATGTAACAAAAAAGGTGAAAAAAGAAAACAAGGGAAAAAAGAAGAAAAGGGGATGCAAAGTAGGAGCAGTGTAGCACTACTTTTACTTTGCATCTCCCTTTTGTTTCTTCTTTCTTCTCCTTTTCTATCATTTATCTTTTTTTGCTTCCCTTACCCCCCACCTCCGACAGGAGAACACTTTGTATCAGCGCAACCTAACTTGAAAAGAAAAAAGGGCTGCACTCTTCAGCGTTATAGGTTTTTTTTTTCAGACAAACATTTCCAACAGGCACACACACCAACACCAAAAGATGATGTCATTACTGACCCCATTTAAACTAACACGCCAAGGATGACAAGGTGACTTCTAAAAAATAGGTCCTCCTATCGCAACATCGGCCAGCCTGTCTGATGCACTTCTACTGTTCACCCTAATTACCCCACTAGATGTTTCCATCTGTCGACTCACATCTTCATTTTGGATAACACTAAGACGAGCTTACATTGATGAATACGCACGAAAGTTTAGTGATGTCTCATGTATCAGATTAAGCAACTCTGTTAAAAAATTATTGATAACTTGCTTCCAGGCTTTTTGTACTGTAGCCTGAAACTTTGTAATGTCTTCTATGCACATGAACGAGATTGACAACGTAATGCACAACATGCTTAAGAATACTGCGAGGAACAACATAACGACAAAACGACCAGCCACCCAAATTTTTCGCTGTACATGTTTATAAAATGTTCATGTACCCCAAACGAGGTGCTTATGATACAAGCCGAAAAAACCTACAAGTAGGGGCTTGGAGTCTTCTGGAAGTAGACGTGTTGCATTTTTTCTGTAAAGGGCTTTACACCCATAAGTGAGGAACAAAACTTCTGTATAATGAAGAATGTTGGCAGCTATCAGTTATAGAAAAACCTAATGCAGCTAATCTTCCCCGACACATCTGTACATTTAGAGAGGTGACGTAGCTTCTGTGATTGTGGCAGTAACTCCAACAGGACCAGTGCGAAAATTGGCACTACTTGCTTAGACAAATGTCCAAACATGCCTACCCGACTCCCTCTAGCCATCCTGGCTGAATCTGACACATGATTTCTTAACTGCTGACTGCACGAAAACAAAACCACTGAAGCACTCACAATACACAGCGTGAAGTTCCTCTGGAGTGGTGAACTTCGTCTTCTGCGATAAAAGAGCAGCACAGTTTACTGATAAGGCACTCCTTGCAATGGTTTTCAATGCCACACAGTGACCTTGCTGTTCCTGTCGAAAAGAGCTTCGGGAGCTTGGAGGGTGCTTGCTCTTTTTGGGGGGCTGCTGCCGCTCCTCGTTTTCTGCTCAAGGTCAACCTGCACAAAGTTGTAGACGAGGCTTTAAGAGTTGTATATAATGATATACAAATTTTCGCTGAACACACATTTCCTCGTGGCACATTGAGCTATTTCTTATAAAACTTAAGGCCTCGCATATGCAAACATTTACAATCGATCCGAAGATGCACTCGACTCTAAAGGAGCAAGTTTGTTATGTAGTGTATATAAAGAAAGGTCATTCAGCACAACCACAACTACAGCTGCACACGAAAACGACATTTTACACGATTCTGTTTATTTACTTGGTCCATTTTATTTTATTTACACAGTCCATTTTACACGGTCCTGTTTTACACGATCTGGTCTGCTTGAACTCTTGAACCGGGCACCATATAGGTTGAAAGACACACACTGAGTTTGAGACAAACCTAGCTTCCGTGGAGCATCCTCTTGCACTATAACAAAACATCTCAATCTAGTTAGTTGGTCAGAAGAAGGTGAAAACAGCTCGCACTTGAAAAGCACGGGATGAAGGAATGACGCCTGCACCCGGTGCTCCCTGTACATTCTCGTTGAGGGTGCAGTTTTCACCTTATCCTTATGCAATTTCACACTTATAACATTGTTCGCTGCATAATCTTTGTGGCGTTAAAGTGTGTGATACCGTCATGTGTATCCCATGTAATTTATAAAAATAGAATACAAGATAGCTTGATTCAAAAATAACAAAGTGCATCCAGCGCCATGTCCTGTAGCCATTCTTTAGGCAAATGGCAGAATGATTTATTCTTCAAAACATATCTTACTTGTAACCACTACAAGAGCTAACTCGTACACTGGCACATTCTGTTTGGCTCTTCAGATTATAAGGTACCTTTTTTACACCAGAAAATCTTCAAGAAGAATAGAAGTGTTGTAATTGTGAAGAAAGAAAAGTAGAAGAAAAAAAGATAACTTGCCCTGTACAGGGACCGAGCCTGCGAACTTCGAATAACATGTCCGATGCTCTATCAACTGAGCTACCATGGCGGCTATCCCTCTTCCATTTTGTACGGTATATATGTGCATTTATACATGGAACAGTCAATCAATGCTGCCTGTTACCATTATGGCGAGTGTGGGACACCTTTTTTTTGTCTACTGGCAATTACATTACGATTGCACGCCACCAACCGTGTTCACATCAATGGTCGCGTATTTTAAAAATAAACCTGCTGTATAATAAAAAAATTTTAGAGCATTTATGATTTTATCCAAATCATGTTAAACCGACTGGGTAAGCAAACCATTTGCATAAAATCAAAAGGCATAAAGTGATTCATGTATTATAACTCTGTGAACAATTTCAGCAATGCAGGGCAAAGTGACAACAGTTCTATTAAAAACCCCTGTCATTATAACATGCATGAAAGGCACCCCACCAGAATATTTTATAGTGCATGTAATATCGAGACTACTAGACTGTCTATTGACCTTTTAGAAGAAGGGTATCTCCTTCACGTTCAAGGGGCAACCACTTAGCATTTTCCTGAGCTTTTTCATGAATATTGTTACGGGGAATAAAGTATACACTGATGAACAAATGTGTACTGGCGAATATACTGGCGAGCTAATGCGTACGACGCTGCTGCAGTCCGAGCACGTTCCCGTTCAGCACTTCGTCGTCGTCATCCTCAGGCATCTACTTAGCCCCTGACATTACCCGCCGGCGGCAGAAGCACCGTCCCGGTGCGATCAATTCTCGGGGCGTGAGAAGTATGGCTTAAGCCGTGAGACGTGAACTATATCGGTCGGGACTGAAGCTGGTACTGATGTGGTATGGAGTGGAGCTATCTCATAGGTCACGCTGGTGACCTTGCGTATGACGCGGTAGGGGCCAACGTAACGGGACATCAGTTTTTCGCTGAGACCAACACGACGTGATGGTAACCACAGCAAGACAAGTGACCCCGGAGAGTACTGTACGTCGCGGTGCCGGCGATCGTAAGCACTCTTTTGGTTAAGCTGCGAGGCACATAAACGATCCCGGGTGACTTGGCGGGCGATGTCAGCTCGGGCCAGGGCATCACGAGCATAAGCAGTCGATGAGGCGGCGTCAGATTGGAGCATGGTGTCCATGGGCAAAGGCGGGTCATAACCGAACAGTAGGTAAAAAGGGGAAAATCCAGCTGTATCATGACGTGAACTGTTGTATGCGAAGGTAACGAAAGGTAAGTGGATGTCCCAATCTTTGTGATCCTTGGAAACGTACATCGCTAACATATTCGTCAAGGTACGGTTGAGGCGTTCCGTGAGGCCATTGGTTTGCGGATGGTACGCTGTAGTGAACTTGTGGTGGGTAGAGCAGGATCGCAGGAGCTCGTCGACTACTTTAGATAGAAAACAGCTGCCGCGGTCGGTGATCAACTGACGAGGAGCACCATGACGCAGAATGATGTCATGAAGAAGGAAATCGGCTACATCAGTAGCGCAGCTGGTGGGGAGGGCGCGTGTAACGGCATACCGCGTTGCGTAGTCGGTAGCAATAACAATCCACTTATTACCGGTGGCCGACACGGGAAAGGGTCCTAGAAGATCGAGGCCGACTCAGAAAAATGGCTCATCTGGAACTTCAATGGGCTGGAGGGTACCAGCAGGTCTCAGAGCAGGTGTCTTGCGGCGCTGGCAGAGGTCACATGCCGCAACGTACTGTCGCACAGAACGGTAGAGGCCAGGCCAAAAGAATCGGCGGCGAATGCGGTCATACGTGCGTGACACCCCTAGGTGTCCAGCGGAGGGGGCATCATGCAGCTGGGCCAAAACGTCTGAGCGAAGATGCACAGGAACAACGAGTAAAAGCTCAGCACCATCAGGGCGGGTGTTGTAGCGGTGCAAGATGTCGTTGTGAAGAACGAACAGTTGTAAGGAGTGGTCAGGGTGGGGAGAGTGCAGACCATTGATAATAGCACGCAAAGAGGGGTCGCGGCGTTGTTCAGCAGCTATGTCGGTGAAGTCGGTAATTGAAAGAACGAGGGCCTCTTGCTCATCTTCCCTCGTGTCAGGGGGATCGACCGGGTAACGGGACAAGCAGTCGGCATCCTTGTGAAGTTGTCCGGATTTATAGGATACGGAAAAAGTGTACTCTTGTAAGCGCAGCGCCCAGCGACCAAGGCGTCCCGTAGGGTCCTTGAGTGAGGAGAGCCAGCAAAGCGCATGGTGGTCCGTAATAACTGAGAATGGTCGGCCATACAGGTACGGTCGGAATTTCGCAATGGCCCAGACGAGAGCTAAGCACTCGCGTTCTGTGATGGAATAATTTTGTTCCGAGCGCGACAACAGACTGCTTGCATACGCGACGACGCGGTGCATTCCTTGTTGCCGCTGCGCGAGCACTGCGCCTATGCCGTGGCCACTGGCGTCAGTACGAAGCTCCGTAGCAGCAGATGGGTCGAAGTGTGCTAGGACTGGTGGATTGGTGAGAATGTCGACGAGCGACGAGAAGGCGTTTGCTTGCTGTTGGCCCCAGGTGAATGCGACATCCGTTTTGAGGAGGCAGGTTAGAGGACGGGCTACTTCAGCGAACTTCTCGACAAAACGACGGAAATAGGAGCACAGTCCCAGAAAACTTCGGACGTCCTTGACTGAGCGGGGTGTGGGGAAGTCGCGAACTGCTCGGACTTTCGCAGGGTCTGGTTGAACGCCCGCAGCGTTAACAAGATGGCCGAGTACGCAAATTTGGCGTTGCCCAAAGCGGCATTTGGACGAGTTAAGTTCCAAGTTGGCACGTCGAAAAACATCAAGCACTGCGGACAGACGGGTAAGATGGTCGTCGAAAGTAGTCGAAAAAACAATAACGTCGTCAAGATAGCAGAGGCAGATGGTCCACTTCATGCCTCGAAGGAGAGAGTCCATCATGCGCTCAAATGTCGCGGGGGCATTGCATAATCCAAAAGGCATCATCTTGAACTGATAAAGACCATCAGGAGTCACGAAGGCCGTCTTCTCTCTGTCTTTGTCGTCCACAGCGATCTGCCAGTAGCCTGTGCGAAGGTCTATTGAAGAGAAATATTTGGCACCGTGCAAGCAATCGAGTGCATCATCTATGCGCGGTAGGGGATAGACATCTTTCTTGGTAATATGGTTGAGATGGCGGTAATCAACACAGAATCTCCAGCTATTGTCCTTCTTTTTAACAAGTACAACGGGTGAGGACAAGGGACTAGATGAGGGTTCGATTATGCCCTTATCAAGCATTTTATCGACTTCTCGCTGTATAATAGCACGCTCCGGGGCTGACACACGGTAGGGTCGTCGGCGAATGGGTCGAGCGTCACCGGTGTCGATGCGATGGGTTACTACAGATGTCTGGCCCAAATTACGGTCGCCGAAGTCAAAGATGTCCTGATAAGGAGCAAGCACACGGCAGAAAGCAGAGACTTGTTCAGAGGTGAGCTTGTCAGATAGCATTGGCTTGAAAAGGTCGGAACAGGAACGTGACGAGAACGACGTTGATGAAAAATCGGGTGGCGAATTGGTGGTTAGAGCGGAAACTGTGTGGTCGACCAGTGGTGTAAGATGCGCAAGTGACATGCCGCGAGGAATAACTTGCGCTGAGAGGCCGAAATTGAGGACGGGAAACGAAGTTCGGTTGTCCTTAACGGTAACCACCGTGTTGGGGAGTGCAACATTGCGTGTCATGGCGACGTCAGAAATCGGGGCAGCAACATAATCACCATCGGGTACTGCAGGATATGGCGAGAGTTGGACTTCGACTGCGGCTTGCGGCGTAAGTCTAAGGAAATCGACAGAGCGTAGACGAGGTGGGCTGGTAGAGACGGTCTCCGAAAAGGATGGGAGTTCGAGCTGAAGAAGACCTTTGGAACAGTCAATGAGCGCAGCGTGTGAAGTCAGAAAGTCGAGTCCAAGGATTAGGTCATGAGGGCAATTTTCCAGTACAGCGAACAGAACTGAAGTTTGATGCTTAGAAATTGTTAATCGCGCAGTGCACATTCCAAGCACTGCAGGAGTACTCCCATCCGCGGTACGAACGGTAGGTGCAATCGCAGGCGTCAGAACTTTTTTGAGGCGGCGGCGGAGGTCTGAGCTCATCACAGATATTTGTGCACCTGTATCAATAAGAGCCGTTATAGGTAAATCATCAACGAGAATTGTTAGGAGGTTGCACCGCTGGTCGGGAGTAATCAGAGGATTTGCAGTCCGTTTTCCTGAGTTTCAGATATCATTAGGATTGATTTAGAGTGAACAGATTTTGCTTACGCATTGAAACCTAGTTCTGTATGTAACTGCAATTATGGGTGCCAAACCACCTCCAATTCATTTTCAACATTTAACTTCTTTTTTTAACTGCAGCAGCACAACTAGCTATGGGTGCCCAAAAAGTAGCTAGAAACAATACCTTTACCTCTTTGAGCCTTTTGGAAGTGTTCAGCTTCTCAGTGCTCACCTTACAACATAATTTTTCAATACGTATTTGTGTGCCCACTGCTCTTGCTCCTTGTACAGTGAGGAGGAGCACATGGCAAGAAAAGACAAGAAAGAAGCATAGCGAAAAAAAGCGAAATGAGCGGGGACTTCTTTTCTATCGCACAATGTGTGTAACATTACTTTTGCGACAACATATAGACAAATTATCACGGCTATGCATCCATTGTAGAGTCATACACAGCTGCAACAGCATGACTAAATTTCAACCTTGGGTTGGTTTAGGATACCTTTATAGTGGCAAGCTAATGATATCTGCATTTGTTTGGCACATATTAAGATGCAGTGAAATGTGATATGGTAATCTCATTCAGAATGCACATCATGTGGCTTCATTGTATATGTGGCCACAAATAACTCTGGTTGCAAAGCAATATGGCAGAGCCTAAACAGACGTCACCGACCACTCCAATCTGAACTTGCCTTTGCTACTTGCCCATTATCATCCCAGCAAAAAATGAATAATTGAATCTGCTACAGATATGTGCTAGCTTATGTTAAGTACCAAGTATGAAGGGTGTTTTGTCATTATTGAGATCAGTTATTTGTTCAAGAACACTTGCTGTCAAACACAAATACATTGCTGTCGAAGCATCAAGACTCAAATATAAAGCAAAAAAGTGTCTCTTTAAAAATTACAGGCCACAAGGTGCAAGAGAAATATTTGATATACTTGGGATGTAAGGCACGCACAAGAGGTGCTGCCATATTATACTTTTCCTTGCATTGAAACCTGCTTGCTTTACTCACCCAACACACCTGTAAAGATGCCGTGAAAACACCAAGGAGCTGATGCAGCAAGGTTGAACACATGTCCAGAGATTCCACCATTCCTAAGCAGCCGTACAGCCTCCACAGTCCTGCAACCATTTGTAAGACAAATATAGTTCTACCCAAAGTTCTTGCTTTACAGACACACATGCAAGACGCATAACCACTCTATAGGAAGTTTGCATGAAAATGCGCTGGGTATCAAACCGGATGGCAATATCAAGCATCCCGGCCTGCCGCTTTTTTCTTTCCGTTCTTAATTAATCAATCCATGGTTAATAAATGTTCCCCCAATGTGAAGTGTACTGGCAGTTCGGTGAAGAATTGCAATGTATTTCAAACACAGTCCAATTCATGGCAAGTAAGCATGCAATAGCGTTTTGTCAGCTGTTCGAGAAAAGAGCATGAAGTTTAGCTGAAACCCCTGTTTTTTATAAACACCATTCAATTTGATATAAAAGTTGTGAGCGCTATGTGAAGGAACACGGAATCATGTTTAATCAATGATTTCTTATATTGTACTGATATGAATGCAACTAACTGAATATGAAACGATAATTTTTGCCTGAGAATTAAGAGTTATGAACACTATCGCACTTGCCAGCTGCATCTTGTCCAAAACAGCGGCAAGATAGGCTAGTTTCTGTAGGTGAGCAGTAATGAGCAGTGCAAAGTAACAAGAAACACCAGTAACAACAGTATGGGGCAAGCACAGACTGCCAACTGTATAATTTATTGCACAAAAGTTTGCCTGAATATCAGTCATACAACTCGTGCAAATGAAGGTCCAGTTGGGAATGAACAAGTTATGAAATCAACAATGCCTGCTTTCACTAACAGGACCCTCATTCACATAAAGTATGCAGCGATAGGCCCCTACCGAGGTACGTCACAGCATGATGTCACTGGCACATGTAAAAGGTGTGGCTGGAAAAACACTCCCGCTGGGCGCTCAGCCTGGCACAGTCGTTCGGTGTTTGGGGCAAGTTTTAATTTTTCAAAGCTTACACTTCACGTTACAATGTCGACATTAGCTGTAGTATGTGTCAGCAAACATCTACCTGTGTGGTAAACTGTGTGGTAAAATATTTGCCACGCTGTCTGTTTATCTTGAAGAAGTGAACACGCGTGGTTGCCTGTGCGAGGAACAGCGGCATAGTCTTCAAAAATGTGCACTGTTGATTGCGGCATGTAGTGTGCATTGAAAGGTATTGAGAATATCGGTTCAACTGAGAAAATTGTGTGTGGTGTGTGCAGTGTCAATAACAATGTGTCTTGTTTGCGAAGACGTTAGCGCTCCTGACAGGGACCGGTCGATGAAAAAACTTGATTCGACATTTTAGTCAAGGTAAATATGCACTTGACGTGACCATATGCGAGTGGGTACATCTCGGTGTTTGCGCTGTGTGCAGAAAAAAATTGCATGGTCACCGGGCTAGAGATACCATTTGCTGAAGCTGCATGTATGAAAATCGCCCCGACGAGTACGCAAGCCCAATAAAGGTATAACTCGTTTTATCTAAGGCCTCATATGTCTTCATGTAATAAGCAGAGATTCTTGTTTCACATATACTCAGTACCTTTACCGCTCGATATTCATGGAGTGACAATGCAAACAACAAGTTTGTGTGTTAGGTCCTAAGGAACCAATGTAAATATGCAAATAAGTTGTAGGTGTCAGATGCAGCGATGTAACTGCACAAAAGATTACGTATATTTTAGGCTACAGGTTTAGAATCGCATACATTTCAGTGGTCTATCAGAAACGTCACAAACAACTTCTTTGCCAACCAGCCCTTGCACAGAGGGAGGGAATGGCTGGCACAGTGCTTGAAGTGACGTCACACTATTTGCAAACATAGAAAGGTTTCTTACTTAGGCAACATTTTGCACAATATATTTTTTCGATGAAAGACTGTGCTCGTCCACATTGATCATACTGATATCTTTTGTTGTTACTTTGTGCTGTGAATCACTAGGCATTTAGTCACCATGATCTTTAAAAGCTAATTTCAGTGTTCTCTCTCATATTGCTGACAACTGTGTTGTTGCATAAATTGGGCAAAAAAGCAACACAGAAAGGCTGTCACAATAAATACACCAACATGGGTATTCTCCTGCAAACAAAAGTCGGCACTGGTCCTGTCATTACCCGTCTTCCTTCTCTCTTTGCCTTGTTTGTGCTGAAACAACCAAACACCTGATGAGCTAGATGAGAAATATTAACGCATCAAAACTATAAGTGCTTGCATCAGCAACTACACAACAGCGTGATAACCGCACCCCTGCCACACAGCAGCGAAACATATTTTGAACATGCTGGCAGTGTATTATTTTATAAAAAACAACTCCGGCAGATTACAAAATCTCACATTGTGCATACAAGTTTTCTTCAAAGTCAGGCGTACAATGTAGGTGCTGGCCGGTACATTATTAGTTACAAGCAAAGGCGTCTTGCAGGTACACATGCAGATTGCAGGAACACCTCTCTCTCTCTACACTAGGCACACACATTATATCTTTTAACAAGCACACGCCACTGTTATGGGGCATAATAACGCTCTACCGTGAACGTATGCTAATCAACCCACTTAGGCGGTTGGCTAGGTGAATTGAGCCAAGTTGCAAATTTTATCGCGCACGAACGTAAACAAAATGCTGCTTTGCATCAAATGGCACTGCAGGCTTCGTTTAATCAACAACGTAGCAAGCGCCATGTGCGTCTTCCTCACTACATTGCACATATGAAAAAAATCGATCACCATACACATGCATGTTGCCGCAGTTGTCTCGAATTAGCTCCAGTAAGGCCGCGCCGATGCGCCATGGCTCTGCTGGCGTTAGCATTGTCAAAGCGAATCGGCAACCGCACTCGCAAAGGCGCGTAAGGTTGCCGTTTCACGACGCCTCGTTCGAGTGCAGCAACACACACTTGCACTGAGTGGCATACTTGGTCTACATAAAAAAGTGTCCCCCTTACCTTTAGTTTCTTTCACACTGTCCTGAGGGAAGCGACCACAGGCCTCAGCCGTCACCTCGGAGTCCTTCGAGCGCCCGCTCAACCCGTCGATTCCTTGGACGACTCGCACTTGATCCGCACTCGAACAACCGCGGGAATAGGGCGCAATCTGAGCACATCACACGAACGAGGAACGGCGCTTCCTTGCGTAAATTTAACATTTCGTGCTCTCGTGTGTAGCAGCGCGAACACATGAGACACGCACCGACACGGCATGCCCACGAAAACAAAGAAGACAAACAACGTGTGGCTTTAGCTGTGAATGGATTTGACTTGGATATCTGTGTGAGCAAAAAAAAACATCTGTCGCTGCTATAAACTGAAACAAAAAAATGTATGTCATCTGGCAAAATAACTTTAAAAGTGATAAACGGTTATTCAAAAAACAAGTTACAACTTATGAATATTTTCCAGGTTTATGTTTTGTTTTTGTTCTAGCAGACGACAGCCTCCTACTGCTTCTACGACAGACGTAGTGCGGTTTCACGTTCGGTGCATGTCGCCGACGCAAAGCTCTACAGTAGTGATATCAGAGTTATCAATTCTCAATGAATAATAGGATGGCTACAAAGCAGTAACATTTGACATAGTGCAGTACGCAATCTTTCAAGGTATGACATTTCCTTGCTCTGAAGCAAATCGAAGAAGCCGGCCGGCGCAATCAGCTGATGTCGCCACTACGCGAGGCATGGTCGTGCGCAATAGCGTTGCGCCCTGCGCTCGATTTGTCATCAAGCGATAGAGCTACTACGTGGAATACAGCTAGATGCAAGGATTAATGGCGTATCACTCTAATTCCCTGTGGTGGCCGACTCAATCTCAAGAGAGCCCCGGGAAACAACCTTCAACTGCTCAAGCTTGTGTGTGGGTGTAAAAATACTTGTTTTCATCCGCGGCGGGGCAGCAATCTATAGTTGAAAGACATGCGAAAAGCATGTGACGTATATACAATCCCAAAACATATGCAAACAACAATAGATACGATCGCATATCATACATAAATATGCCAACACTCAGCGTGTAAAAAGCAAATTTATATACATAACTTAAATTCACGTCTCTCCTCAGCGCGAATAGCTTAGCAAGCTAACGCACTCAGTTCACGTACGCGAGCACAACTGAGTGGCGCAGGTTTGATTCCCGCCAAATCAAATTTCTTTTTTTTTCAACGTTTTTATTGTACTGCTATCTTTTCTAATGCCTTAGGTTCTAAAACAAAATAAAAGCAATATTGCGTTCAAGTACGTATGTGGGACTGTGTTTTTTGGCGCAACAGTTCTTAGTATTTTTATTTTCATTAATAATTTTTTTATTTATTTCATATTATAACAAAAAAGGACTAAGGGGAACATTGGGTCTGCTTGATTGTGAAGGGGCTCGAGAAGTGAGAAAACTCAAACCAAAAAATTTATTTGAGAAAAAACTGAGCATTTCACAGCTGGACCAGTTTCTTCAAGGGTAGGCCCTAGGTATGCGCGAGACTTGCTATATGACTCATCTCAAGCTGTGGCAGTTGAGGGAAGGCAATATCACCGAGAAGCAGTTCCAAAATATATTTTGGTGGATAATTTTTGATTCCTTCAAAATAAGGGCTGCACAATTGTGATCGAGCCAAACCAAGAATGTCGGGCACGAAGTCAGACAGAAAATGAATAATGTTGATTGTTTGAAAAATTGCCCTTAATAAAAGGAAGAGTTATGGAGTGCTACGTAGCTTAAGTCGCAGCAGGAATTTTATATATACATATAGATAGTTTAAAATGGACAATGTTGCACACACAGACTTTGGCTAAATTTCTTTGCAGCACAGTTGAAGCATCTATGTAGAACTGAAGCATCAAGAGAAGCTCATGCGTCCTCACTTTATTGCGCTTTACATAGCTTGTATGCGTCCATGCAGCCATGATATGATATATTTTAAAGCATTTGTATTTTTTGTATTTTTGTATTTGAGATTTATTTATTTTTTTTCTGTACGTGCAACAGAAAAAAACGAAGCAAAAGCAAAAGGCTACATAGCCTGACGGAGGCTTTTGCTCCGAAATACAGTCTGGCAAAATAAAATAAAAAAACTAAAATTAACATGTCATACACAACTTAGCCGAATTAGAGAACATCATTATATACAGATACAATTTGCAAATTATGATCACACATGTAACCATTACAAATATAAAGAAAGAACAGGACAGTAAATAGTAATGAAATACCTAAAAAACATCGCAATATATACAATAGGTGAGGTAAGGAAAGCATCAGGAGACACATACATTCCTAAAAAACAACAACAAAAGGACACAAATAGTGTACTCTAAGCAATTGGGACACAGAAAGTAATAAATAATCCAAATTTCTGTATTAAGTGTATTCAATACAATTATAAAGAAGAAATTCCTTGAACTTATTTTTGGAAGTTTTCTTATTTAGGTCAAGTACGTCACCCAGTTTGTTGAGGAGACTCGGTATTTGGTAATCAATATGTTGTTGACCATAGGTTGTTCTAGTTTTCGGTGTTCTTATACTATGTGTACGGAGATAGTACTCAGCACATCGAGAAGAATCGTACATGGGGTATAGTTTATTATTTTGGATATACAATAATAACTTATAATAATATATTTGGTTTGCTTGTAATATGAGATATTTAGGGAATAACGGACGTGCGCTAAGACCTTGTGGCATACCGTAATATCCCTCGAATAGTCTTAGTACCCTCTTTTGTAGTGTAAGTAATGTTTTATAGTTTTGAGCCGTCGTTGTTCCCCAACATAAGACACAATAACTTAGCCTGGAATATATCAGTGTATAATATAACGCTTTCTTTAGCCAAAGTGGTAATAACGGACATAGTTTGTACATACATCCAACGCTTCTACTTAGATCTGCTGCCAATTTATTTATATGTTCATTCCAGGAAAGGTCTTCCTGGAACCACACACCCAAGAATTTCTGTACCTTGACTTGTTCTAAAGTCTGACCCTCAAAGGAGATACTTAGACTTATATTCCGTGGCTTATTAATGGGTGCAAACAATATATATTTAGTTTTACTCGCGTTTAGCCGCAACTTATTCAGTTTAATCCAGGAAGACAACTTATTTAGATATGTGTTTACAGACTTTTCAAGTTGAGAGATCGATGAACCAGCAAAAAATATATTAGTGTCGTCCGCATACATGATTAACTTAGGAGAATCCGGAATGCTACACAAGTTATTTACATAGACTATAAACAACAGAGGACCAAGTATCGATCCTTGTGGGACACCTTTGTTGACCCTCGCACGGGGAGATGTCTCTTGATTAATAGCGACATACTGATAGCGGTCTGTTAGGTAATTTTGAATTAACCTATTGGCAACGCCACGTACACCGTAGTTATTAAGTTTTTCTAGAAGAACACTGTGATGCACGGTGTCGAATGCTTTGCGGAAGTCAACAAAAAGACCAAGAGTATATAGCTTTTTCTCAAAATTGGTTAGTATCTCGTTTTTAATATTGAGTAATGCAAGCTCGGTGGATTTACATTTTTGAAAGCCAAATTGGGCATCACTTATTACATTGTACTTCGCAAAAAAGTTTTGTAATCTAATATTAATAGCGCTTTCAAAAACTTTTGACAGAATCGGAAGTACCGATATCGGTCGGTAGTTTCCAATCTCTTGGTCATTACCACCCTTGAAAACCGGACATACGCGAGCTATTTTTAATTCATCGGGAAATACGCCGGTAACAAGAGTTAAATTAATAATATGTGACAACGCAGGTGATATAACATCAGCGACGTATTTTATTGGTACAGCTTTAATATCATCGTAACCTGCTGCACAATGGTTTTTTATCTTTGTTATTAATTCTTCGGTTTCATGACATGAGATAGTGTGCAGAACTATAGAGTTAGATAAGCGACGGTCATTTACAGGCAGTTGTGTATCCTCGTCATACCCCGCATCATCGAAATCACAACTTTTTATGAAGTAATTATTCATTGCCGTTGCCACCTCTTGGTTACCAAGGCCACTAGAGTTTTCCAAAACCCTAGGAATGTGGCTTTGTTTTATTTGACCAGAAAGATTTCTAACCTCGCTCCAAATTTTGCTAGGATTATCACTTATTCTACTAAATAAATTCTCATAATACCTGAATTTAGCACGCCTTATTTCACCATTTAGATGGTTTCTGTATTTTTTGAACTCGCTGAGTAATTTGATATCTCGTGTCTTTATAAACGCATGGTACATGTTGTTCTTCTTTGTAATTTTTTTAAATAGCGCATTACTTATCCAAGGTTTTCTAATTTTCTGGCGTTTTGCGTTCTTCACAGACACCGGGAAAGCTTCATCATAACATTTCATGAGTTTATTAATGAATAGCTTGTATGCCAAGTTAGCATCCCTTTCTTGTAACACGTGGTTCCAGTCTGTTGCAATAACACGATACCGGAAGATTCCAAGCGTGTCAGCGTTGATCTGACGAGACCGTACTTTTTTATTGCTTTTGCAAGTACCATTGGAAGAAGGAATGGTGCAAAAGATCGGTAGATGATCGCTTATATCTACTGCCAGCGATCCAGCAACGCAAGACGTTGGGAGTGTGTTCGTCAAACATATATCAAGAAGTGTCGCAGTCTCTGCAGTTAGGCGGGTTGCCTTAGAAATTACGTTATTACAGGCAAAAGAATTTGCCAGCGCTATTAACTGCCGTGAAGTTGCATCCTGAGAGAGCATATCGATGTTTACATCGCCCATTATCACAAATGGAAAGCCAGTAGGACATAAGTACTCAAAAACGTCTTCAATGAATGAAATGAACTTTGTTTTACACCCCGAGGGTGGTCTGTAAACGATCACAGCGAATGCTTTTTCTAAGCGAACCATGAGGCACTCTACAACTTCATTAACCAGGGAAAATTGGGGGACAACTTCATGCTTTAATGATTGTTTGACGTAAATAGCCACTCCACCACCTCTACCAACGGGACGCACTATGCCATTGTAAGTGTAGTTCTCGAAATATGGTGGATCTTCGCCTACAGTTAGCCAGGTTTCAGAGAACAGCAACAAGTCAAAGCTAAATGTAAGGGAGCTAAATATACTGAGGATCTTATCTGTCTTGTGGCGTATGCTGCGTGTGTTTAAATGAAAAACCTTTATGCACCTGCGCGCAGCCCCAAGAAGACTTTCGCAGAACTGCTATCATGATAGCCATCACTAGGTATTGCTGTATCGGTGCTCATCTTAAACGAACGTATATCAGTTTGTGCAAAAAAAAAATGTTCACTCTGTGGCAGTTCCGCCCCCTTCCACGGTCATCTTGGCAAGATCATCTGCGTTTCTTATATATGTTTAACCTATATTCTTCTTATTCATTAAAGCTGGCCCATAAGTTGTGTCTTATGTAGCACTACAATTGAAGCGTAATCTGCATGGTGGTCTGAAACAATGCTTTTGAAAATCTCAAAACGACCCAGCTCTATACACGATTATCTGTGCATCAATGATAAGCACCATTATGTGTTTGTACATATCAGTTGTGCTCTCATACTTAATTATTTTTCTGACCACTCCCTCTGCCCCTACCTCGTTTCTGTCGTGAAGCTGGGGCAAGTTTTGTATAGCTGTATTAATATTGTAGGAGCACATATTACTATCAATAAAAAATTATTTTTAGGCTACATGCAATTAGTTTTCATAGATTTTCATTTCTTTTGTCGGTGCTCAGGAGAGCTAAGCTCATGGTCGATATTTTAAAATGACATTTCTTCTTGCCAATGTTAATGAGAACATTTCATTAATATTGACAAGTTCATTCACATTGAATTTAGTTCTCATTATTATTGTTTCTACCAAAAAACGAGCCCTCAAAGTTATGCATTTTTGCTTGATTTGTTTTCGTGTGACAGCATGCAAGTAAAATGACAGTTATTGTCATTCCTTGTGAATGACACATTTTCCGTGTGACAGACTTTAGCACCTGGTCATCTGCAGAAGTTGTATTCATTCTGGAAAGGGGCGAACAGCGGTGACTGACAACACAGACTAGCCTGCGTTATTCTTTTGTACTATATATGTCACTGTGCATTCATTTATAACTTTAGAGAGGTCGGATTTCCTGCTGAAAATGTGACAACAACTGTAGAGTTTCCACATTTTTGCAACAATCCACATGCCTTTCATACACTATTGCACGTTTTCGTAAGCACCTTACAAAATCTGTATATTTCCGTAAGACCTTACATTCTGCATTTTCCTTATGAAAGCTTCTGTACACTCCATACATTTTCCTTATCCTTCCATATCTTGCATCATGAACTCTCCGCATGCTCCATAAGTTTCCTTATCTTTCCTTATCCTTGCATATACTCGATAAAAAGCTTTCCTTATATGCCCTACATTTTCCTTATCTTTCCGTATACTCCATAAAAAGCTTTCCGTATACGCCATAAAATTTCCTTATCCTTCCTTATACTCCATAAGAGGCTTTCCGTAAATGCCATACAACTTCCGTATATTTCCATAAAACTCCATAATTTTTCCGTCTGTAGCATAAGGAAATGTTACGGAGTCCATATATTTTCCGTAAGATTTCATACGGTACGTTTCAGTTGGGAAGAGCGGTAAATTCAAGGGCTCATTTGCTTTGTTAGGCGCAATATTAATGCGAACAGACAACACTGTCAAGCAAACTATAGATAGAAGATGGTATTAGAATTACAATGTAAGTGTAAAAAAAGAAAAGTGGACCGAACGATAATTTGCCACTGGTGGGACCGATCCTGTCACAGAATAACGCGTCTGAAACTCTAGCAAATGCGATACAGCTGCGATCATTCCTCCGTTCAATTTGCAGGCTGTATATGTGGATCTTTCCACGTGTGAGTGTCAGTCGGCGCTACCAGTGGGCAATACACAAGTGCCGAAGTGCTCTTCAACACGTGAAGGAGCTGTTCAATTTCCATATTTGTGTCAGGAAAAACAGAGACCAAAACCAGGAAATTATGAGAAGCACTTGATCACCCCATTGTTTTTATGTTCATCCGTTGTAAAGCAAGCTGTTCTGTGGACTGAACTAATGCGGGGTAGGGAGGTGTGGAAAGGGAGCTGCTACAAATATTTCCCGCCGCTCTTCCTAATGCGAAATTTGCGCATGGCTATGACTGAGACCGCCATGCCTATTTTTATTGCGATAGCAAGTATATGGACACTCTCCGCTAGATTTGGCCACTGGCGTTGACGTTGTCATCACTCATCGTATATGTATACGTATCTATATATATGTAAAGGCAAGAAAGAAAAATAATAAAAAAAATGACTCAATGAGCCACCTAGGAGATGCTCTCTTATCGTTCGAACCACACACTATTTATATCTACAACTTACCGCTGTTGACGGGCATCTCAGGGGGAACTATCGCGTTTATAGCATTATCAGCAACACGACGCACTGAGCGCGCTGCAGCGCGGGCTCTCATGTTCCACGCGTACATTCGCCCATGGAGAGGAGTGCACTGGACGCTCTCTCGTGGGCCCTTATCTCACGGTGGCGATAATCGTACGTCTTGGGGGCGTTTGCTAACGACTGGCACGAATCTGTTGTAGTTACGGGGTCACTGCAATCGTGGCACATTCTCTGTTTGCGAAATGGGCGCGTTTTTTTTACTCAGTGAAGTAACAAATGAGACGCTAAGCCGCGTTCATCTGTACCTGTGAGTACGGTTTGTGCGTCATTTGTGCGTGGGAAACGTGGGGTATGTTTAAATAAGCTTGCCAATTTGCGCGTGACCTTCCAATACGTTCCTATCGTTTTCATTGCTGAGCCTTTGCGGCAAAGCTGTGACTTTTTTAAAACTTTCAAAAGTCTGCCCATATGCATGTTAGTTTCGTTTTGATATCTCTGTTATCACACGAAAGCGAAGCGCCCAGAACTGTTTCATACGGTAAAAAAAGAAACACAGGTGCGTTATGATCAAAAGGTATAGCACAACATTTGACTTACTATTAGTTACTCGAAATCGTGTAAGAACATTGACGATAATTGCTTCCACAGAGTATTACACATGCCTTTCATGCTGATTTTCGAAGTGTGTGATTGGTGTGAGTTGAGCCATCCGGTGTCGCGCGCCTTAAACGCAGCTGGACGGCCAGAAAAAGCCGGACAATCCACGGGCGCAGCTACCACGTGGAATCCTGTTCGAGGCAGAGACCTCTTTGGCCATGAGCTTCGTGGCATTTCCTTTCCTGGCAAAGTGCGCAACGTGGTCTTAAGCCGCCACCCTGTATTACAGGTACGCCTCACGCTTGTGGGAAGGAATTTGAGGAAGGAATCTTGTGTGCGCCACAAAGAGTTGCATGCACAGCCATCGAGAGTGTCAACATCAATGTCATCTTCTTAGATCGAGACCTATTGAAAAGCGATCTTGTAGAAGAATGAGAGGGACCTTCTTAACGTGGAAAATGGTGTAAATTAACCATTGACGTATATTTTAGGTACGACATTAAGCTGCTTCTTTCCGTTATTTACACGGATCCGTAAACGCTGGCATTCAGCCCGACGCTGCATGCCTTGATTACTCTGAGATACGTGTCTTCGAGATGCGCCCCGTGGACCGCACATAACGAAGACTGATGGCAGTCGTCGTTATGTGCGGGTAGTTTTTATATTTCCTTATTAGATAATTTCATAAGCTATGCCATCGCTGCTGGTAGCAAGCATTTTTGTTTTTCGTGAGGCACCCCATGCGATCACGTATTGAAAAATAGCCGTGGAACAAAGCACGCTATTTCTGAACTGACGTCCAAATTTGAGACGAGATTGGTATTCACGTGTTTCTGAAAAGCCGACGTCAAACGTGCTTCTTTCAAATCATCTAGATATGAGTTATGGCTTAACCCAATTTTCAAACTACAGCATCAGCTCATATTTTGCTCACTATTGTGTTCTAACAAAACTGATGTAGTAGAACACTCATCCTTCAAAATGAGATAGCATGCACACGTTCTATATTTCAGAATGAGGCAAACGTTAATTAACACTTTTTACTAGTTTCCCCTTGTCACATGGTGAAGTGAGGTCTGATGAACCACACGGAAGCATGCTCGTCACCTACTTTTTCTTGTTTTAGTAATAATTTTCCAAGCAGCTTATAATCCAAATTCAGAGCTCTCGCAGACCTTGCAGTAATTTGTCTGAATGTTTCTTGTATGAGTTACATTACTTGGAGACCGTTACATTTCTTGGAGACCAACTTTGTGCTCTTTAGTAATCGAGATGCTCGAAACTAAACGGTGTGGATTCGAGACAACACTAACGCTCACTAGCGTAACAAGTACTGTGTTTCTGCAATTATCTGACATACAAACGTGCGTAGAAACAATCATTACACTTTCTGAGGGCTCTCTTTCTCATCAAGTGACATCAGGGCAGCCTTCGAGGCTGATCAGCAAACTGGTGAAGACTACGCTAGATCATGCTAGGGTATAGTAGGCGTCACCTTTTTTGGACTCAGAAGAAAGGTGCCCTGTTTTTGGTAGTGAAGCCTTTTAAAATAATGTAGTGCACATTATATCTCGAGGTTACACACGTACACGGGGTACAACTTTGCCAAAGTCACGGGTGAAACTCGGGAGCTTACTGGTATATCGAACAATGAAGTTTTGTAAGTAGTTAGTTGTAGATTGTAGGATCATTGATTGATAGTATTTCAACATTTCAAGAAGAGATAAACAAGTGCATTATAGAGCTTTTCGCCATAGCTTTAATGTAGATTTTTCATCTAGTGCAGCTTTTATTTCTTTGATGGCGACAGCCTTAAAGACCAGAACTGGCGTTGAATTAGAGAACTTTGCCTTCGACAGTGCAAAAAAAAACTGGCTTCTTCACAGCGGCGCATGAGAAAAAGCCATAGATTTCAGTGACACGATGTCAAAAAATTACATTAAAGAGGTTTGGGCGCCAAAGTGATTATAATAAACTAAAATGTCTTTGCGAATCGGGTGCTAATGTTTTGATGACCAGGTCTTCCTTAACGCGTTCTTAATTCTAAGCCAAAGCATAACTGAGTATGAACTCTTAGTACTAGAAATGAAATGACGCACACAAGAAAGAAGACGAATACAAGCAAGTTTAAGCCACGGTTGCTCATGAGTTAAGAAATGCACATGCATGTCCTTTTGTTACGCATTTGGAGGCAGAAAAAACTTGGCTGCATATCTGCGTGCTTTCCAGCAAGTCGTGTTTGCGGGGGCGCTGCGAGATATTTTAATGCCATCTAGTATTATTGTCGAGAAACGGGCACTTGACCAGACACAAGGGCCGCTGGCAGGTAGCAGCGCAGTTTTGTCTGCCGAGCGCTTTTTCGTGCATAGCGTGGCATGTTCAGCGAAGCGCAAAAAACTCGCTTTTTAGGGGCGAAGCTCCTTAGGGCGTGGGCTGTGCGTCCCCTGTAGCCGGTATGTAGCCACCTCTAGTTTAGTTCTTACAGTGTTCACTAGATGGCGGTACCGTCCCCTGTATGTAGCCACCTCTAGTTTAGTTCTTGCAGTGTTCACTAGATGGCGGTACCATCTCCTGTATGTAGCCACCTCTCGTTTAGTTCTTGTAGTGGTTACTAGATGGTGGTACTTGTAGCTGATGATGAAAAGATGCAAGATGTTATAAACTAGAAAGCGGTACTTGTAGTTGATAAAAGACGCGAGATCTTATAAAATAGGAATGATGTCACATATGGCGCGTGTCATTGGTTGAAGGCAATCGTTCGATTTAGTGCGGCGACATACGCTAGGGGGAGCGTTGTAATAAAATCCGTTCGCTGTTGGCGCGCGCTCGGAGTCGCCGGATGGATAAGGCTGCACAGCGGAGAGAGCGCAAGGCGGCAGCAGCGCGCGCTCGCAGACAGAATCCCGATGTGCGAGCGCGCGAGCAAGGGACATCGCAAGCCATCCATCGTCTAAGAACAAATAAAAGTTGATTTGTGTATATACACACACAGCGTTTCTCACGTCTTTATATGATGATCGACTGGGCGAATTACACGGAAGATTCACAGTTTACCGATGAATCCCTCCGGAGCTTCGCCCATTCATCATCATTCACCCCGTGAATACGCCGTAATTTTTTGTGCAAAGCGGAGCATTTTCAGCGTAGCGTAAGAAACACTAGAATCTTTAGAACTACGTATTGATGTATTTTATAGTAAAAATACACTCCGTCTAATACTTACTCAGTTATTTTGTGCCTCAGATATGCGTGATATGAAATTTTTGAATGTTCACAAGAAGAACGAAGCCATCCCACCAAGATGACTGGGCGTCCAAGAAGTGCTTAAACTTTCGAAGGTTGGCCGGCTAATCTGACAGAAAGTCCAAAATTTCTGCTTTGACATATCTCAAGAAAAATATCGTATTTAATGAAAAAAAACGTGTACGTCAGTGGTGCTGGCGCATAAACTCTAATTCGTCGTTCAGCAAAGCGACAGACGGCTCACTGTTACAATGATCTCTCTTCTTCTGGATAAAAGAAAAAGGGCTACATTTAGCGTCTCGGAGAAGCGTTACCACTCCTGTCCAGAACGACTGGAGTTTGGAACTCTGGCATCAAAGCCACATTGCATCCATACGTTCTTCTTTATTTTTTTAGAGTGTGCCACTCAAGCGCTCATTCACGCAATGTTCTCTTTTGTCTGTAAGAAACATAATTTTGTACAGGACAAGAGGATAAGATAAACGACCCCTCTAGAGCGTTTACCGGTAGGTACTCTCTCTTCTCTCCCGGCATGAACCTTTATGCACACTCTTCCGACGGGTGGTTTATGCGATCCCCTTGTCCTGTGCACGAACATCTCTTAGGCCGACTAAACGCTCCTTGAATTACGGGTTAGTGAACATGCACAAAAAATGAATAAGGAAGAATGTAAGGGTGCATATATGGTAGCGATGTATGTAAATGTGGTTACGAGGAGGTCGGTACAAGGAAAAACTGTCGAGTGGGAGGAGTGACAGCTCGCCAGCTTTGACCCTAAGGTAGAGCTTGCGTTCTTTGGTCTTGTCAGGCAGGCGCCAGCAGCTAGTGGAGCCCTGCTTTTGTGACCCCACCCATCGAGCGCATCACCTTTGTCCGAACCCATACGAATAAAGTTTTTTTCTCTCCTTTTCTTGCCAAAAGGTTACGCTATTTCACGGGTTCCTTGATTCAAATATGCGCGAGCCCCGCCACAGTGGTCTAGCTTGTGCTGGTTAGGGCACTAGACTACTAGACCCAAATGTCGCGGTCGCGGGATGTAATGCCGACCACGGCCGCTGCATTTTCTTAAAAACCGGAAGTGTTTGATGCTCGTGTACCTAGATTAAGGTTAACGCTAAGGAACGCCAGCTTTCTGGAGCACTCTCTAACGGCGTCCCACATAACTATATTGTGGTTTCGGGACATTGAACCAAAATTATTATAATAATAAAATAATTTATTATTACTAATATTGTTCATATTTTTTCTTGTGTGTGCACGTGTGCAAATTGGTATATACAAGGCGCCCTTGCCTGCCAATAAAGAGCTGTAAGTGTAGTTTGTCTTTTCTCGTTTTCAAAGGGATAGATCTAAAGAACTCAATTGACAGAAGTTCCATTGTCGGCGCCGTGAATTGCGAGCGAAAAAACATCATCGTTTCCGGCACCAAGAATCTAGAAACATGCAAATAAAACAAATAACAATAATAATAATTATAATAATAATAATAATAATAATAATAATAATAATGATAATATTAATAATAATAATAATAATAATAATAATAACAGAGACTTCAGCTCCAGCGAGAATCGAACACAGACCGTCTGTGTGGCAAGCAGCTGTGTTCTACAACTGTACAGCGACACACTTTTACTAGGCGTTATTTGTAGGAAAAAAAAACAACTATACCAATGTCACGTAGGGAAAGGCGTCTTCTTATCAAGTGTAATATTGCATGGCAGAAGCTTATCATCGCGCAAGGTGTCTATTGATTGATTCGTTGGGTTTAACGTCCCGAAACCACCATATGGCACAAGGTGTCTAAACATCAGAATTATGCAATGAATGACTGCGGCTCCAGCGAGAATTGAACACAGGCGGTCTACGTGGCAAGCAGGTGTTTTACAACTCTATAGAGCCACACTATCGCTAGACGGTAGTTCGAAAAAAAACCCGACTGTCACGTAGGCGAAGGAGCCTCCTCATCACGTGTAGTATTGCGTGGCAGAAGCTTATAATCACGCAAGATGTCTAAACATTGGAATCGCAGAATACATGAGCATTTTAACGACCCGCACCCAGACGTACTTCGGCATATTCCCAACATTTAACCGCACAAGTTCGTGGGCTTCGCGCTGTTGTTGTTCTTGGAGTTGTTTCTTCGCTTTGTTTATTAGTTCAAGATTAATTTTCTTCACCTGCAATATCGTCAACATAGCAAGGAGCTGCGCACGTTCCCGTGTTGCCTTAGAAATGCGTAGTAGGCGCTTCGCCGATTCGCAAAAGCAAGAATTGTGGCTTAATCTATGGGCACCTAACAACTACTCATACAGTAGAAATTTGAGGATACTTTGAAACAGCCAATTTTACGCGCACAGTTGTTCGTTATCCTGCGGCACGGCTGAGGCATGCGCCGAGAAGCGCAGCCCGAGTAGCAGTTCACAAGATGGTGGGCACGGCGACCGATTACGCTATCGCGTTTCACTCTTGAAGGCAAAGCTAAGAAATCCAAGTATTTTTTCGTGTTTTCAGTTTATTTCTTCAGCTGAGATGTCCTAATGAGCTATGCACGACGATTCATTCTTTTACACTGAATCTACGTACAACATCATTTGATTTTTCGCTTTGAAGGGACCATGATTAGCAATCGAACCCGCGACATCGACTTTAGCCCCGGATCACTTCCACAAACCACAGCGGGTGTCGTTGAGAGGCACGTGACAAGGGGAGTGGAGGTTTTTGTACGAGCGTGATCAGAGTGCGATATGCACATGCACTCTCAGCCACTTCGCTCTTGTATGGAGCAAGAAGTGCAAGTGATAGCCGAGTTTCACATGCGTGCATGCCTGTTCATAGAGCGACATGGTTGTGGCCTGTGCTCACTGAAATGTGTGCCCTGGTAAGTGAGTAGGCAAAAGTATGGTGCGTGTGTGTCTTATAAAAATCAGATACCCTTGACGCTACGATGTAGCAGCAACAGCAATAGCCGCTGCACCAGGCAGCAGCTGTTCAGCATCATAAAAATATAATAAAGAGCTGATTACAAGGTAGTAGAAGTCATGCGAGCTGAGTCGCTCAATCATTCAGTATGCGAGCATATCTTATATGCTTTCAGATTGCAGGCACTCTAGTGGGAATACAGATAACTTAAAATTGTCGGTGTGTCTGTGAGAAATTTACGAAAATAAATAATGTAACAATGTTCACGTACGCCACTGCTTTTGCTACAGGCGCACCTGGGAGATCATCGATAACGTTCGTTGCGTGGTTGAAAATCGACGATATTCCCAGAAGACCGGGCACACGGGTAGCGGCAGCACCCGTAGGGTGGACATTCTGCAATCGCTGTTGGATGCTCAGGTAATGATCTTCTTATATTGAACGTGAGATCGGACAGAGTCGGCCCCCAGCTGTGAATGAAGAAACCTCGCCTTGTGGATCACTCCTTGCGTCGTCTGGTCGTCCGAGTGTCTTAGCCTGTGTGCGTAAGGTACGCACGTCCTCAGAAGGCAGCTTATCCCGTTGCGTTACCTTAGTGCCAAATTCCCGAACGTATGTCAACACACTATACAGAAACGTTTAGCCTTTTGAGACGCGTGTATCTTCTAATAAGTGAGTACGTACCCGTGTTGGTATGGAATTACAGGTGGTCATCCTAACATTCATACCTTAAAATAATTTTAATGTGGGTGCCACTTTGTCGTTCAAGCACAGCCCATAGCACATCTGTCGTTCTCCAAAACAAAAGAAGCACTAAATTGGTAGGTGAGAATGCAGAACTTAAGTGACAACGCCTCTTGGGTTTTTGCAGATTTCGAAATCCTTGTGATGCCGCTAAGCATGAATGAGCGTTCACATGACTGTTAAGGAATAAAAAAACAGACCCCAAGCCATGTATTTTTATACCGGCACACGTATTCATGTGTTAATGGGAGCAGATGGTTCAAAGTTATTCTTCATTCAATTTTGCCAAAATTTCCGCCCCCCACCACCCCCTTTTTATGCTGGTAGATTATGAATAAAACACATGACGGTCTTAGTAGCGCAACACTAGACTCTAAAAAAATATCGAGCAAAAAGGGTGTCTTTTTGTCCCACAACAATAATCGTCATCAGGCTTGCGTGCGCTTCCTTTCTTGAAAACTCGGCGCTGGCCACTTTCCTATCGAGAATGCAATGTAACCCTTATAATGGGCATGTCGATCGTGACCGGAATGTACCGGGCGCGGGGCGATAGCGCAAGGATGGAACGCAATATAGATGGCGATTATTGTTGTGGGACAAAAAGACACCCTTTTTACTCGCTCTTTTTTTACTGTGTATTTTTGTTGTTTTACATGCAGAACAAAAGTTCAAAAATTGGTCTCGTATCTGTATGTTTCCCTGCAAATGTCATCAAAACGCGATTGTCTGGCGTCTTGAGAGAGTGAACAAAACATTTATTTGATGTTCCGCGCTAGACAATCGTTGAATGGTATTCTGAAGGCGCTGCGTTAGTGCCTAGATGCGTCCAGTGGGGGCGAACGAGCGCATCGAGGCACGTGAGACATGAGCGCTATCTGTGGATGGCCTCTGATTTAGCAATCGTGCGACGTGCGCACCCATTTTAACAAAGCCTTGGAAACACTTGCCTTTCTGTGCATAGCGTTGCATTGTCAGCGTAGCGTGATAAGCGCTACGTTCTTTAGAATTACTTACTTATGCCTTCTTTATTATAAAGAAACACACCACGCAATACTGACGTGTTGTTAAGGTGCCTCAGATATGCCCAATGATTGCTTCTTACATGACAATCACACAAGTATGAACGCTAAAACTTGGGCAATATTGGTCGGCGCTGCGGATGGGGTTGGATTTTAGCCGTTTCCGGTATCGGTTCAGCAGACAAGTAGACAAACGGACAGACAGGCAGACAGACAGAGCAAAATTCTTGCGTAGAAGCACTCCAGGAATCACTATCGTCTATAAAACACGTGCAACTGTGACTGAAGGCCATTGGCCCGTTGATTGGCAAATTGCGAATGTGCGCGCATAGAAGCAACTTGCTGTCTTCGTGCATTACCTTGGAAGTTAAGATCGCATATTTCATAATTAGACTACAGTGAAGGCACTTCGCTCGCTTTCGATGGGCTCAAATGACCTACAGTGAAGCATCGCTGTGTACATTTGTCTACGCGCCACCGACTGCCTATGCACACAAACGCGGCGAGGGTTCTGTCGTCTGTTATAGGAGCAAATAGAAAAATGCTATGTATGTTTCAAAGCCTGTCTTTCGTGAAACTCTTCATACTCATTAGCTCTGGACGACCTAATAAGAAAAAAAACTGATGAAATCAATGCACCTTTCACACGTCGGCAGGCTCAAAGTTTTATTATTTGATCTGAATACGCTCTGTGGTGTTAATGATATAACCGGGGCGTTGACTGGTCAGCAGTCGACAAAATTAATTCACGTGATAAAATTATCGGAGCGTTCTTTCATTTCTGGAGGTTCTACCTCGGCACTTGAAGTACCATATGATACGGCGATCTTTTTTTTCTGTGGCATAAATCACCCTAAAATTGTTAGGAAGTTTTCGACAAATATAGTTTATGAACATCTGTAATTTAATACATTTCCGCTAGACCACAAGGGCACACTGTGGTCATTTAAACACCTGGCTAGCTTAACAGGAACACTGAGCAGTGCAAACAGTCTCCTATTGCAGGTAGAAATGTGCTTCAAACCCATCCATAGCCTGCTTTCATCTTGCTTGTGGTTCCATCATCATGTAAAAACTGATCTCAGGCGTATCACAGAAGTGTGGCGCATCGTATGTTCTACCCACGGATAGAAGCGTGCGAGTGGGATCAACGAACGTGGCTGAAGCAGAGATGGAATGACTTGGCCCATCTCCCTTGTGCGGATAACACCACCCGTGTGCGAGCGCAGCCGTCGATTGGTGCTCAAGAAGTGAGAAAATTCCACACCCGTCTAGAAGGAGCAGGTAACGACGCCGAGGGATGGGGGAGGAGGGAAAGTGCTGCTCGAGCAGCTTCTGTGAACTTTGATTACAAGTGTGCGGCCGTGATCGCTCGCGTGCACTCTATTTCGGTAGGCACCAGCGAATGCCTTGTACACCCTTCTGCATGCTGTGCTCTCAACGTGAAGATACATGACGAAAAGCACTCCCCTTTCTATAGTGGCCGTTTTTTCTTGAAGAATTGTTTTGTAGAGCTACGCCAGACCACAGTCAAAACAGTTCGCTGCTATTCTTACTTCGTGCAACATTCCAGTCAGTTGTCCCCCAATCTTTGCTTCGACCTTGCGGTGAAACTGATTTCATGGAACCATTCCTGCGCAACCGCACTTGACGCCATAGCATGATACATAGACACAGAGAAAACGCCTTGACACCGCGCCTCGTGAATAGTGGCTACGCATGATTTCTAGCTTGTGTGCCATTAGTCGTAGCTTATGTAAGTTTTTCTCTAAAGTGTGGAGGAGGTGGTTAGACAGCTTATATTTTCAAGACATAAGGAGTCTATAGATACCGAGTTCGCAGGAGTTCTTTCTCACAACTTTGGCAGTTCACCAACCGCATATGTTTATAATGACAATCACTATTGCGACCTGTGTCTACGTTTACGAACAAACTTAACATTTTAAAGCTCTTGCAAATCACGGTGCTTGTTGATCGAAGCAGCATTTTTGAGTTTACGAGGCTTTTAGCAGTAAACCACCACGGCAGTTCACGTACAGCGTACAACAATTATTTAACTGTCTGTTTGAATTATTTCCTCTAGCGTGCTGATAGGTAAAAGTCTCGCGTGATATATTTTTAGCGAAAGAAAAAAGAACCAGGCAATCCCTGCACTTAGTATATCGTAAGGCAAATTGGCCCGCAGGTCTCAGGAACCACTTCAACTTACAAGGCGTGTTGAAATGAAAATACACGAAATATTACCATGGGTGTGAAAAAAGTCTTTATGAGATGTATTAACTATGTGTCTGATCGCAACGATCTAACTAATGGACGAGCCGAAGGATTCCTCCTTTCTAGAATTGCTGTGACCATGACGAGAATTGGTCCTTCACAGAATGATTCAGCTTGTCGTTCGAGTTAAAGCGCTCACCAGTCAGACGTTTTTAAGTGGCTAAACGCATGCAAATTACAGGCGATAAATGGTGGCTAGTTTAATACATTCCTCTGTCCGTACTCGGATAATGCCTCGTTCTACTCAGTCGTGGAATTCCGAAATGAAAACGTCGCCCTGCCCCCAAACTCAGTACCGCGTCAATTGGACGACGTTCTTTTAAAAGCCTCAGCTGTCCTCTGTGCATGGCAGCATGTTGACTAGCTCCAATCCACGAAGAAGACTGCAGTGCATTTCTAAACGTCTGGCTATGTTACGTCATAATGGCAAAAGTATTATTAACGGTCATGTTGTTACAACATTGCGTACCTTTTTATTTGAACACTCCTTGCAAAAAGGCTGTCCTCCGTTTCGATGAACCAGAAAATAAGTTCACAATTGCAGATTATTGTGTACCCTGAAGAGCTTTACAATTAGTCAGTATTGTCAAATACATTCAATTCAAGGGACGGTGTGTAACTGGATGTAGAGGCAATTGATAGTGACACTAGAAATGGAGCTGATAGCAGTGATACAGCTGACCTCCTGCACTGGAAAAAGATGTGATGTTGAAATTACCCGCAGCAAAATAATGCATCAGTTGACTATCATGCTGACCACATCTTCAACCAAGTTAAACAGCCTCTGACAAGAAGCACTGATAAATGAAAAGTTTTGAAAATCTCGAGTACTGATGTTTTGGGCCATGCTGAAACAGGTTCTTCAATCTTTTGGTTTTCCATCTATACTGCACGTAATTCATCGAAAGAAAAGAAATTACAGCTAGCTTCACTTCATGAAAAGCATCCGACATCAAGGCCCTATTTGGCCATTTTCATCGCGTGTTGCATATTCTGCCAACTTTCATGAGTCGCGGCTCATCTTCGTTATAATATTGTTGTTACATCGCTACTCAACGGTAGGTTTGCAAAGTTTGTTCCATGGTTTTGATGGGTGAGGTTTGCCCTGGATTGTGCACGTTTTCAGACATTTTAAGCTCTTTCTCTGCTGCTCCTAAATCTGTTAGGCCTACAGACCATCTCCTCATTCGAGGGACCGTACAATGACGTTCCTCACCTTGCCTCGCTTCGTCAGAGAGGCGCCACCAGGGGTGGCGCAACAGACACGTGCCCCCAACCCTAGAAAGTTTTTGCTATTGCAGAGAGAGCGAAAAAGGCCATTTTAAAAGGATGCCCCCGCCCCCCGAAAAAATGTCTGGCTACGCGCTTGGGCACCGCCATTTCCACTTTTCCACCATGTATCATTGGGGCCCCTCAGCTCACGACACTAGTTTACGCCAACGCTACCAACGCCGATACAGGGCTGAGTGTGAGAGCTTCCTATGACAAGAAAGGAAACTGCAGATAGGTGCGGTCTTCAGATACCCAAAGAAAGCAGAGTGTACCAGAAGACAAGTGTGGGTTAAGGACCTTGTGACGGAAAGAAAGAAGAAGAAATGGCCATGGGCCGGGCACGTATCACGTAGGCAGAATAACTGCTGGTCATTAGGGGTTGCTGACTGGATTCCTAGAGAAGGCAAACGCGTGAAGGGGAGGTAGAAAATTAGGTGGGCAGATAGGACTAAGAAGTTTGCGAATACTATGTGGCAGCAACAAGAACAGAACTGGTTCATTTGGCAGAACATAGGAGGGGCCTTTCTCGCGCAGTGGGCATAGTCAAACTAATGGTGGGGATGACGATGCTAACGACAATATTATGAATTCAATAGGTGAACTGTGATGGTGTGCTTCTTTTAGGCACTCGTTGAGCAGGCACTGTGTGAGCCCATTTCCATTTAGTTGGCTCTACCCTTTCCGCAATGATGTGCCAAGTAGTGCTGAAGAACACGTGAACATACCCAAAAGAAGCATGTATAGTAGCGATTGAGTGTCAGGGCAAAGTTAACACTCTTCTACAGATCTTTAGTCTGTGCACCATGCTTTTGTCAACAGGAGGTGGCTAAAACAGACAAGGATAACGATGCCTCAAAAGGAGGAGCCAATAAGCCAGGAGGCTTTTTCGAACCTATTGACGACAATACTTTGCTGGCGAACAGCCTGTTGTTCTTGATTGCTGCCTTCGAGACCACCGCAAGCCCCCTGTCTTTTATCCTACACCTCATGGCTCAGCATCCAGAAGAGCAAGACAAGGTAGGAGCGAAATATAAATCTCATCGAAAGCAGCAGTACAAGTTTTGTGCGCTCATTTCTTTCACTTGTATATAATGATGAATGTGCATGTGTTTAATTGAATTACGTGTCACGTCTCGAATGTCTGTCTGGCAATGTGCGTGGTAGGCTGTTGTCGACGTTGCCTTAAAGAAGTTTAAATTCAGCCACGCGGCTATTTCATTATAAAGCACACAGTTTTATTTATAATTTTTTCAAAAACTTTGTCCTGTAAACACAAACTAGTAGAATGGGGTGTTTTAAGGGCGTGATATTACTTTTATTCACACTTCTACACCCATAGGGCGTAACAAAAAAGAGTAATATGGCTCTGCGACCTCAGTTTTACTTTCTGAGGAAATAACGTGGATATATGAGGGGACAAAGGAGGTAAGTTCATGATCTGACGTCATTCATCACGAACAAGACCACCAAAAAACTCCAATTTCACCTCGTTTTGCTTGTTTTCGTTTCATTTGTTTCCGGTGCTCTCTGCAATTTGCCTTCAGTGCTCGCCGGCATGCATTCTTCTGTGCAGGGGGAACAAGTGCATTGTCACACGAAAGCACAAATTTATCAGAAGGCTTAACAAATCATTTGTTTCTTCATAACGTCGAATGATATCTGTTGTACGGAATGCTGCAGAGGGCAAACTTCAGGCAGTTGGGTTCCAGATTAGCCAGCACTGCGACCACAGAGTAACTTCTCTTACCATCGAATCAATTCAATGATAAAGGAAGGGCCTGCTGACCTTCGTTGTGGTCGATCGGCACTGCAGCACACTCAGTTTACGCTTTTGCATAAGGTATCGGGAAGGGCAGCGTGCATCAACGTACAGAAAGAAACCAGCTGTTGAGGAAACCCGTAGAACAAAAAACAAGAAAGAAACAAAGGGAAATCTATTCAAGCGGCCGCTACGGAGCGAAAAAATATGCCCTTCGACCGATCTCTGCTTCGAACTTTGAACTGCAACGACACCTCACGAGAGAGGAAGTGACGCACGCGGAGAAATAAAAAATATTAAAAAATGGACATGCATAAGAAGAGCCGTTCAAATTACGAAATGCCAGTGGCGACTAGGAGATCACTCTAGCGACGTGCGTGAGCGATATCAAAACGAAGCTGTCACGGGATAACGTTCGCCTTCTGAGCGACGCATCTCAGCTGTACGGCTATGTGTCGCAGTGTAGCGCGCATGCTTTGTGTGGCAGCACTAATACATTCTTGTCACTGGACGTGAAATGTGTGGTGTGACAACAGTGCAACACGCCGCAAGGCGAGTGCGATGGTGTGGAAATTGCCCTGTGACATAAGCGAGTGGTAAGCGTTTAGTGAGCATAGTGAGTGATAGCGAAGTCAAGCCGCCACGGGATAACCTTCGCCATCTGGGCGACGCATTCGAGCTGCACGGCTATGTGTCGCGGTGTTGTGCGCGTGTTTTGTTCGGCAGCGTCACTGTGTTTTCGGGCTGGACGTGAAATGTGTGGTTTCACAACAGTGAAACATGCCGCAATGCGAGTGAGATGGTGCGGCAATGGTCCTGTGACTCAAGAGAGCATGCCAGCATGCCGTTGTGTACAACCAAGAAGGTTCTGGCCGCGCCGCGTTCAAGATATAATCAGGAAAACAAATGGTAGGTAATGCATGTGTTTCCTCTGTTCGCGCATCCTTATCGTCACTTGAGCAGCAGTAGGAGGCGTTCGCACTTTTTGTTGCTTGAAAACACATATGAAAAGCTAAAAACAGTCAGTAAGCTCACATAACGATGGGTAGTGCGTGTTTTGAAACTTCTGTGAATATCTGATTGATATGTGGGGTTTAATGTCCCAAAATCACCATATGCTAATGAGAGACACCGTAGTGGAGAGCTCCGGAAATTTTTACCCACCTGGGGTTCTTTAACGTGCGCCCAAATCTGAGCACGTGGGCCTACAGCATTTCTGCCTGCATTGGAAATGCAGCCGCCGCAGCCGGGATTCCATCCCACGACCTGTGGGTCAGCAGCCGAGTACCTTAGCCACTAGACGACCGTGGCGGGGCTTCTGTGAATATCTCAGAAGCTTTGCGCAGCCAGCCAATTCAAGCGAGTGCACATTAAAAAACGAAAGTTTGTGCGACATAATTTCTTTTGCGGTGGTAAAGCATGAATGAAACAGTGCTGTCAGGCAATATACACTCCATCGAAAACAAACTACCGTTGTTATTGTGCTGCCATGTGATGAAGGGGGAAATGACCAAATTTGTTTTCTATTAGTTTTCTTCTTAGGCAAAGAATATGAGCTAGGAAGAAGACCTTACGATAACAATTTTGCATTGTTCACATGGACTGCTTCGTAGAGAAAAAAAATGCATTGCATATCAAGGTACACTAGCATCTTAAGAATATAATGATTTAGTTTGAAAGATAATTTATGTTAAACAGACATAATCATGACGTTATGATATCACAAACATGTGGTTAGTGACACTGTTTTTGAGGAAGCACGTGCATTTTATGGTATTGTCACTTCATTACTCACATATAAGCATTTGAACTTGCCATGATTACATGAGAATACTGATAGCATTTAGCAGACGTGTCACTTGTACATGGCTAATTTATTTGCGTTGATGTCAGTCAGTTGAATCCGTTGAACCTTGTTATTTAGTCGCCTTGATCCTTCCTTTTGGTTATTTTGTTTTACATTTTGTTGCTATAGTGCTTGTGATCAATACAGAGTATTCTGACTATTGAGAAAATTGCTGGCAAAGTAGAAACTGCTGTTATTGTGTCTGGCTTTTTTTTGTCATCAAAAAAAAGTAAGCTGTTTATTTTTGCCATGAATCAATAACAAGTCATCCAATCAGAGTCCTAAACACCAGCTGGGGTTGTTTAATAAGCTAGTGTTCCACTTGTTTCATTGCAAAGGGGTGTAATATTTGCTGTTAACGTCAGAAAACCATCAATTGATTTTTAGTGACACTATAGTGGGGAAATACAAAAATTTTGATCATCTAAGGCTCAATAATGTGCACATAAATTTAAGAACAAGGGCCTCAAACATGCTTTCGTCATCGAGAACGGCTTTATTAAAAACATGAATCTTATTCACATTCGCTTCCCTTTACACTACAATGCTAACTACACTGAAATCAAAAACTGCCGGAGTAGTAGCGCACAGGACAAGACGTCACTTCTAGTGTCGTTTCGAATTTCTTCACCATCATGTATTTTTCACCCTATGTACTTTAAGTGAAAAGTTTACAAGGAACTTTTTATAAGCATCTCATTTTCGCACTTGTTTAATGTTTTGTTAGAAAGTCTGCAATAGTACTGTCAAGTGTGAGTCAGGGGTAAGACATTCACTTTTATGTAAATAAAAAGCTTAATGGAATTTTTGTATTTTTTCATGAAGACATTTTTGAAAAAGCAGCAGGCGTTACTCACCCACCTGTTTGTGCACAAGACAGTGAATTGTGGGAACACTCACCTGTGCCTCATTGTACACTAACTCGAATATTTTGTACATCTTACAACATTTCGGATAATACTCTCACCGTGTTTTGTTATACACGCAGAGCATTATGCATGGTACTGCATGGATCCGGTCCAACATCGTAGCCATTTGAAAATTTCGCTTTGTTAGAAGCGACACTAGATGGAACCGGCTTTGTACAGCAAGCGAATTTCTAAGATAGACATTTGGCGAGTTGATGAGTAATATCAGTGAAAAAAAAGCGGAAAAGAGACCCATATCATAGGGAAATAAGAATGAAACGCTCAGAATATTCCGCTACTAGAAATTGAAGTGTGATGCCAACCACGAAAAATGCAGACACACATAGTATGCAAAAAATTACAAGAAGAAAGTATCATGCAGTCGCAGAATGAGTACGAATGTGACTAAAATAACCATACATGCGGTAAACTTGATCCTATAGTACTTCGTTGCCCTGTTTTTTTATTTCTGTTTATATATTGGTTTGTTATTGCACTTTTTTAACCCTGAACTGAAGCCCTCACTGCTTTATACTCTGTATACAGTTGTGGTCACATTAGTTTCAACCTCATGGCATACCAAGCTCTAGGACACAATATGCTAGTCACCATCTGCTATATATAATATGACGACACGTTATTGACGAACACATAAAGCACCTCGGACAGATACGCTTTATTCATCACAGGACAAAGACTGCAACGCCTCTTCGTCTCTGCCCTCGGCCGAAACATACCATCTTGCAGCATCGTCTTCACCTGTTTTTGAATAGCTTCATGCTCTTTTGGGGTGCCCCGCCACGGTGGTCTAGTGGCTAAAGTACTCGGCTACTGACCCGCAGGTCGCGGGTTCGAATCTCGGCTGCGGCGGCTGCATTTCCGGTGGAGGCGGAAATGTCTTAGGCCCGTGTGCTCAGATTTGGGTGCACGTTAAAGAACCCCAGGTGGTCGAAATTTCCGGAGCCCTCCACTAAGGCGTCTCTCCTAATCATATGGTGTTTTGGGACGTTAAACCCCACATATCAATCAATCAGCTCTTTTGGGGCGACGCGATAAGATTTTTGCCGGATGTGTCTGGTGTCAGAGTCCGTGATGATGCAGTGTTTTGTCAGTGCCGTTTGACCAACTCTTGATGTGGATGAGTAGCAGCCGTGACATTTGTTGATAAGCGTGAACAGGCGGTCTCCCTCAATGGGAGATAACGTTGAACTAATATCGACAGATGTCGCTGTAGTGATAGTAAACGCTTCTGCTTGCTCCACTAAATGACAATTTTCTATTCGAGCGAGTTCTTCAAAATAGGCCATAGCCGTGCCTTTAACTATCTGTCGGCGTTCTCTGCTGAATTTTGTCAACAAGAGTTCAGCGCATCCATCAATAACAGTGATGACAGCCCTGGTGATGGAAATGCCGCTAGTGAATGCGAGCTTTTTGATCTGCTCAGCGATGCCAGTGCCGTTTTGTAAGATGTCGCAGTGCACTGATACGAGAGAGCAACTTCGTGGTGGTAGTATGATGTCTTCAACGGCCTTACGGAAGCGAGGTGGCTAGTGCTTTTTATCAGTAGCAGCGCGCGAGCTCATAGCGAACGTTACGCTTCTGTCGCGGAGGTCAATCACAGCCCCGTACTCGCACAAAAAATCCATTCCCAATGCGAGCTGTTTACAACACCCGTGAAGAATAACGAGGGTGGCGACAAAGGTGGAACCAGCGATGAAGTGTCGGGCCTGCAGAAGGTTATCAAGTGACTTCCTGTAGTTCTTATATTAGGTCCGTGCCATGGCATCTTCACCTTCCCTAGTCTTTCGGCTGGCTGTAGGCTTCTTATAGAAAAGTGGGATCCAGTGTCCACAGGAGCCATCACTTGGTGGCCGTCGATGTGAACGACGAGGTCAGCTCTGATAACGTCGGCTACGTCGGCAGTTGTCTCATTCATCGGATTAGTTGTTGCTGTCATCTTTTTCGGCATCGGTGGCTTTGAGCTGTCATTTGTCTGCAATGGGGGCTGTTCGAAATTTCGATTATTGGCAACCCCACCCCCTGAGGTCACTGCGTCTAGTTTCCCGTCGCGGGCTAGAGGACCTGCCCCTGGTGACGTCAGCAAAACTGCGATGATTAGGTGAACTGGCCCGCACAAGACATGAAAAACGTGATCAGGGCATTACTGGATTCTGCGGCGGCGTGTTCCCAGGACCGTCGTTGTACATGCGTCGATCGTCGTACGTAGCGTAATCAGGGTAGCGAAGAAATCTCGAGTACTTAGCGTCGCGATAACGGCAAGCTCTGTAGACGTGCCCAGTTTCGCCACAATGAAAGAAGCATACTGGTCGACGGTCAGTGGTACACCACAATTCGGTTTTCCGACGCGGGTATGTAAGCGGGGACTCACTACTGGGCCATGCTGTGGGGTTCACTTGTTGACTATACGGCGTTCGCCTTGTCGAAAAAATCGGCGAGATCGAGAAAGTCGTCGGCGCTGTGAGCGGTTGTGTATGCAGGGTTGGTGGTGGCCCAGTAGTTCGAGTCCGCTGTGCCGAAGGCGTGACGACGGGTCGTCGGACTGCATCAGCATAAGTAAGATGTCGTCGCACATCACCATAGCCGGGTGAAGATAGAGCCTGATGGACCTCATTCCGGACAACATCGGCGACAAAATACACCGTTGGTTGGGTTGCTGGAATCAAACCAAGCTGCTGAAGCTCCTCCCACAAAATCTCCCGGATGATTGCCCGCAGAGGCCGGTCGTTGTCTGAGAGGCTCGCCGCAGCCGTAACAGGACTACTCGCTTGAAAGTTGACCGAATTCTGCTGGCAGTACCGTTGCTGTAGGGCCCGTTCAATAGCTGTTGCTTCTTTCTTGAACTCAGCTTCTGTAGTTGGTGAATTTCTCATAAGCCCAGCAAACAGTTGCTCCTTCACGCCTCGCACTAGACACCGCAGCTTCCTGTCTTCCGAAATCTCGGGATCTGCCCTGCCGAAAAAATGGGTAATATCCTCGGTGAACATAGCAACGCTCTGATTTGGTTTTTGAGTTCGAACTTCCAAAAGGCTTGCGCAATCTCCTTTCTGTCGAGACTGGTAAAGGTGTCAATCAGCTGGTTGCGGAACTCTTTTGTGTCGAGACTGGTAAAAGTGTCACCCAGCTGGTTGCGGCAGTCTTCTTACGAAGCCAAGCTTCTTTCCCTGTTGACGTAACATGTCTGGGCGTTGTCTTTCAGGTAGAAGTACACATTCGCGAGCTCGTCTTTTGCGGTGGCCCACTGGCTGTACTTCGCACAGCGTTTGAACTGTCCAGCCAGTCTTGGGCGTCTTCATAAGTCTCACCATGAAAACAATCAGGAATCATGGGATTCTGTAGTGTCATATGCACTGCAGCTGCAGCGGCCATGGTGGCTGAAGAAGGCAAGCGATTGCTGGCAATTTCTCGAAGGGGATTGAGCTCAGGAGCAAAGCCTAGTAGACGGTGACTTAAACGATGGACTGGTGTGTCGACGCGTGGTACAAATTCCGGGCTCACATGTCGGGTCCGTGAAGGGGTGCCAAGCATGAAGGCTACCCCGCACCTCAGCAAGTGTGACGACGCGGGATCTACGAGCACACAAAGCACTTGAACAAATACGCTTTATCGATCACAGGACAAAGAGTGCAACGTCTTCTTCGCCTATGCCCTCGGCTAAGGACACTCGCACTGCTTCGTTGTCGCTGCCACTCGCACATACGCGCGTCAATAGGAAGTTTTTAAATTTAATCCTGTGATTGCCTAATTTAAATTTATACGCCATGCAGGAGCCTGGAATATTTTAGTGTGATAATTATGCAAAAGCCATGAAGTGAGGAATTGAAGATAAAGAACTTCTTAGGTTGCAGATGACATTGGTTAGAATGGAAATATTTTAAATATTTTTGTACTAAATATGTAAAAATAAAGCATCGGTGTAGTACAGCTTTGTGATAACGCCAAAAAGTTCCCAAGCATAATTAAATTTTTAGGCATATGTGAAGTTAATTGGCATAGGTAAAGTTAATTTTCAGATATGTGTGAGTAAACATGGGAAGCCATATACGAATGCAATGTTGTTAGTTTGTTGGCATCACAAAGCATGGTTTACACTCACGACATGCTAGAATTGAACACTAAAAGACACATTCAAGCACAGGTATGTCACACACGAGCACATTCTAACAACTATTTATTCGACGGAAATATGACAAATATATATATATATGGTGAAAGGGAAAGGAAAAACTGCGTATACCTGCACACTGACCACCACAAGAAAGCAACCATTTGTACGACATCAAATCTGGCCTTGTCAACTATCTAAAATATCCACGTTAAGAAAGCATATTTATCGTTGGACAAATGAATGGATGGCGCACTAACACACCTGTCTTCACCAAGCCTGCACTTCATGAAAGCTTCAATGATTTTTCTTTCCTTTGTGTCTATGGATATTGATAAAATAATGGTGTTCTCAAAGTTTGGCTTACAATGACACTTCATGCAATGGGTAGCTATGTTACCAAGGTGACTAATGTGCTTGCCGTTGTAATCATGCTTGCGTAAACGTGAATCAAGACACCTACCAGTATGCTCAACGTACCAATTTCTCAATGGCAAAGGAGTACCATATACATTTTTTCACATGGTACGAACTTGTTGACATGCTTAACAGAACATGAATGGCTGTTCTTCTGGTTGTTGCCATTTACTTGTTGACATAGTGAAATTTATTTGTGATGTGCTGTGAAGGTCATGGGTATGCCATGCCTACTTACAATTTTTTTTCAGTCCATGCGAAATGCCGTGGAAGTAGGGCATAACAGTAGGCCTCTCTTTTGATTTTCCTTTTAATGCTACAATCATTGTATACGTGTTGCCGACAGGTATTGAGAGCCTCTCAGCCAAGGCAGTGATCAAGGCATCAGGGTAATTGTTGTCTCTGAGTTTACCAACTTGCTTCATGAAACCTGGCGCTACCATGTGGTCACACGACTTTTGGCAGCTGTTAAACATGCACGCATATGTGACGCTTCATTGTGCCTTTTAGTGCTCAATTCTAGTGCGCTGTGGGTGTTAAGCATGTACAACCAACCAGCCCCTACTCCGGCCCTTATGACTGAACACTTTTAAAAATTTTAGTAAGTGAATTTACAACGAACTCAACAGGTCTCATTTGGACTTTTATGCAAAAAACATAACTTATGATTATATCACACAAGTTTTAATGCCATAAGCAAATATAATGTTATAAAAACAACATGGCTACCTGGATGGTTGCATATTTTAAAAAGTAATGCTAGCCCTATTATACTAATTTGCTAACCTTCATGTGTACACTGACGCCAAATTTCTTGTACATCCCATTTCTTCGGATTCTAGCATATTCTTTGGATTGTGCACTGTGAAGTTCACATGTTAGTGTGTGTTATGATAAGATTTTTCGCTTTAATTTCATGTTCCTATACTGTGGTGAATAATATATGGTGCTTGGGCTGTGCTGTGTCTGTTCTTAGTGTTTTGCATTAGGCACAGGAACTGTATGCAAATATATATATATATATATATATATATATATATATATATATGTATATATATATATATATATATATATATATATATATATATATATATATGCTAACACTGACATGACAACTGATGCTGTTATGGCTGGAATAAAATATTTCCAACACTGCATCCTTATTCATTTGAGGTATGTGATAGGAATTGCTGAAATGCTGCGAGCTCAATTTTATGGCTTGTGTTTTTATTACAAAGCAAGTAGAGCAGATGTTTTGCTCTTCAGAATTATTGTGGAAGATAAATAGGTCACAGGCAAACAGGCAGAAAGCTTTCCTTCTGTTCATGCATACGTTAGTGGGTAGTTCATCAATCATAGCATAATTGAAGTGGGTGTTGCTTAAATAATGTTGAACATAATATGCAAGGGACAACACAGTGCTACAATGAGTAGGATTTTCCACTTTTGTGTCTATTTGCTACACTCCTAGGGGTTTCTGTGCTATGGCTACAAAATTTTGAATGGTAAAGAACCCAGCCTGTCTTCTTCTGTGGGTATGGTATACTAGCAATTAAAAATAATTGTTTAATGAAAGACAGCTGTTTCGCAGAAAAAGACTGTAACACTGCATTTCTTTTTGATTTGCGCTACATCATCTGTGCAACCGAAGTGCCAAGTAGACGTGGTCGTTCACAAGGGCAAAGTGCTCGTCGATTAACTTCAATATAATGAGGAAACGTCAACTGCTAATTTGTGGTGGTGGTGCTGGATATTGCGGCATGCCTTAGGCGTTGCCTTTAAAGCATTTGCCTAATATTTAAGAATAAAAGTTGATTGAAAAGATTCTAGGTACTCAACGAGTTTTAAATCAACTAAATATTGATAAAAATAAGAGAACCATTCTGTGGCGAGCTAAAGTACGAGTTGCGAAGAAGTGCTAATTGCGGCTATAGATTAACGTTGAGTTCCTCATAAGGCGCTGCTGCCCTTGCGTTTAGCTCGCGACAGTACTCGTGCAGTAAAGGCACTAAGTTTAGGCGCGTTACAACGTCCTTGTAACTTTGGCGCCTCCACAGGCGTGCCCACAGGAACGGGGGAGGAGAGGCACCGTTGCACCCAATCGCCTAGGAAGGGGGTGCGAAATTCGCTGCGTACATTAAATTAGTAGAAAGGGTGGGCGCTGCGACAAACCTTGGCTCCTACCCTCTCCCGCTAAATAAGAATCCTGTGCCCGCTTATGGGCATCTCCTTGCGTAACTTTCAATTTTTTTGTGCCATGGGAAATGGCCGCGTTGGGGAACGCGCCGGTGGCAGACGAGAACGATAAATGACGGCACGCTCGCGCTCAGCGGCTGCTAATAGTCAGTTGCGTCAGAGTCTTGAAATGATAAAAATGCTGCTCAGTGTTTCGTCCTCGTCTCTGAGGGTTCTGTGCAGCGGCAGTCCCAGAAATCTATCTACAAAAGAAACACAGGTGGTCTCGGGAAAACTCGGAACACGCTGCTGCCACAAGACTCGTGCAAGTCGAGGCACAAATACCGAAAATAGCTCCACAGCATATGCGTAAAGAATGCATATATGTTCGGCCATCCGAAGATACCTTCTTTCACGCAGGTATCTGCAAACTTCGGTCGAGTGAAGCACTGTCAATGTATTTAGAAGTGCTCAAGTGAGCACACGTTTACCATTTTTATGGAGGCACGAAACGACGAGCCGAAAATTTCGAAGCCAAAGGTGTTCACTGGGCTTGCATGTCCTCCTTCAGTTTAGGCAGTGGCCTTGCACGAGCGCTCACACATGCCGCTGCTGCGAGAACGAAGGTTTCAAGTATCGCCGACGTGTTATTAGCTGCTTTGAACTTAAAAACTCCGGGATAAACCAGGCAAGCTAGTGGTGGCGCTGTGGTGTAATAATTATTGTGTTTGCTTTCAGTGCCTGTGGTCGCGAGTTCGATTCCTGTGTTGTGCGTACTTGTATGCAAATGTCATGTTTTTGCATAAATGCGTGGATGTACGTTTTCTAATACGGCCCTGCGGTGAAGAATGGCAATAAATGTCTCCGAAACACTAATTTCACGTCTGATGTACGTTTTTGCAGCTGCGCATAAAAGGGGTTCTGAAGGCTCTCAAAAGAAGTAGAAAAACTTCCGCTGCGCTTCATTGAAGCCCCCAAATCGAGTTGAATAAAACACCAACGTTACCTCCTAAATTTTCTCTTCTGACCCCGTTTACTTCGTAAACAAACCTTGTTCAGCCTTCTTCCAACACAAGTAGGCTGTGTATCTCAAAAACGGTGCTATTTTGTCGGTGATGCATAGTTAGCGAAGCTTTATCACTCAACTCTAAATCAAATACGAGCAATATTTGTCAATGAATGAGTTTAATAAAACAGGCTGACTGCTAGAAAGATTCGAAGTGGATAGCTTTCGCTTCCATAGGCACTGCCATCTTGTTCTACGTATCCTCTTAGCACGCTGGTGTCCAAACGAGGATAACGTAGCTCTCCTGAGATCCTACAAAAAACAGCACAAAAAAGGTTGTTAATAAAAAGCTCATTTTAAAGTGCTTTTCACTCATTACCTTTAAGATTCACGCTTGAGCACGAGCCAAAAACACCCTAAAAGGTAAAACGTGTTCGGGTAGCGCGCTGCCACTTCCCCTTCTGCCAAAAACTTTAATATTCGGGGAACGAACAGCGAGGCAGAACTATAGGTAAGACTTTTTCGGATCAAAACTCTTGAAGATGATTTGAAATGTTTCGAGATGTGTAAACCGTTTACTAAACTTTTAAGTCGATTGCTTGGGATTATCACTTAATTTTTATTTAAAAGATATAAACGATTACCTAGCATACAGGAAGAGGCGGCAGAGCTCATAGAAAGAATATCATAGAGAGAAGCTCCGTTGATATCTAGAAATGCCAGTGACAGGGGCCTGTGTTTTTCCCCGCTATATTAACGCATTTTATCCATGAAAACGAATTGTCCTCCAACGTCCTTCGTTTACGGAACCCATTTTGTAGTCCTCCCAGCACCCCTCTAACTCTCCACTCATGTATGTAGTCTACTTTCGGCATCACCAGCCTGTAAACTACTGATGTCACTGCTATAAGGTGGTGTATATAACAAGTTTCTCCCCCTTTTGTTTATAGATCATGCTTATCCTGCATAGTTTCCTCCCGTTCGGGGCTTCACAATTCGTTAGTGCTTTTTTCACTGCCTCTCTGAATGCTTGCTTAGAGTTTGGTCCTACTATAATGTAAATGCAAGGCTATAAGCGGTATCAGCGTCAAGACAGAAGCAGCAAGAGCTGGCCGTATATACGGGCGTCGCCGCAGCAGCAACCAGGCAGTCCCAGCTCGCGCCTCGCGCCAACGTGTTGATGTCGCTGCGGTAGTGGGCATTCCTCTTCACTACATATCATCCCCCGTCAGAAAAAGAGCCATCCTGGCGACTCACGTAGAACAGAGTACGAGATGATCGTAATATGGTTTCAATCGCTGTACGTGAACGGTTTCGCGACCACGAAAGCGCTGGTCTGTGGATGGCGTCACGGGTTCGATGATGTAGTTAATTGTTGAAGTCTGCGAAACAACGCGGTAGGGTTCCTGGTATTTTGAAACAAGTTTCGAAGAAAGGCTTGTAGGGACAGCTGAAACCCAAAGCCACACAAGGGTGTCCGGAACAAAGTTAGGGTACTGGTGGTTATCGTCACGCCCAGATTTTTGTCTCCATTAGTCGATGGTTGTGAACGACTGGGCGAGCCTACGGCATTCCTCAGCGCGGCGGGTAGCTTCATAGATGGGCCTAGACTCGGAGGAATCGGGGTGGTAGGGCGGGATGGTATCTTGTGTGGTGGAAGGGTCTCGGCCATATAACAGAAAAAATTGCGAAAAGACTGTAGTCACCTGTGGAGCAGTATTGTAGGCGTATGTCCCAAAAGGCAGAATGAGGTCCCAATCGGAGTGGTATGAGGCAGCATACTTAGATATCATGTCGTCAAGGGTACGGTTGAATCTTTCCATCAAGCAATTCGTTTGGGGATGGTAGGCGGTGGTATTCCGGTGAATAATACGGCATTCGTCAAGAAGTGCGTTGACGACTTTAGAGAGGAACACACGTCCTTTGTCGCTGAGAAGTTCACGCGGTACGCCGTGACGGAGAATGAAGTTCCGCATGAGAAAAGATGATACGTCGAGTGCTGTGGCAGCAGGCAAAGCGGCTGTTTCTGCGTATCGCGTCAAGTATTCGACAGCGACAACGATCCAACTGTTTTCGGAAGCCGTGAATGGAAGAGGCTTGTACAGATCGATTCTAATGCAGTCGAAAGGCCTGGATGTGCAAGGGATTGGCTGGATCGGACCAGAGGTGTGATCAGGCAGAGCTTTCCGTCGTTGGCACTGCGGGCAGGACTGAATGTACCTACGCACAAAGGTGTACATGCCTCGTTAATAAAACCGGCAGGAAATCCGAACATGTGTTTTGATTGATTGATATGTGGGGTTTAACGTCCCAAAACCACTATATGATTATGAGAGACGCCGTAGTGGAGGGCTCCGGAAATTTAGACCACCTGGGGTTCTTTCACGTGCACCCAAATCTGAGCACACGGGCCTACAACATTTCCGCCTCCATCGGAAATGCAGCCACCGCAGCCGCGATTTGAACCCGCGACCTGCGGGTCAGCAGCCGAGTACCTTAGCCACTAGACCACCACGGCGGGGCGAGCATGTGTTTTGAAGATGCCCACATGTGCCCACTGAGGGTCAGCGTGGAAAGCTGAATATATTGCAGCACGAAAATGGCGAGGTATGACCAGTAACCACTTTCGGCCGTCAGACTTGTAATTCCTGTGATAAAGGAAGTCATCGCGGATCTCAAAGAGAACCGCTTGACGGGCAATGTTCGAGAAGATGGAGAAGTCGACGGGTCTGCAAAGAATTGCCGAAAAGCGTTGATTCAGTCATCCTTACGTTGCGCAGATGCCATGTCGCAGTTTGCTGGAAACGCAACCGTTTTGTCCACGGCAGATAGACAGGCAGAACTTTCCGATGATACAGGTGAACGCGATAGGGCGTCGGCACAGTGTGACGTCGGCCAGACATGTAGACAACACGCATGTCAAACTCTTGCAACCGCAAAGCCCAGCGAGCTAAACGGCCGGAGAGGTCCTTCAACATGGATAACCAACCAAGTGCATGGTGATCGGTGACTACGTCGAAAGGGTTACAATATAGGTACGGTCTAAATTTACCTAGAGCCCAAATAATTGCCAGGCACTCCTTCTCTGTTAGAGATTAATTCTTCTCCGCTTTGGTAAGGGTACGGCTTGCGTAAGCGACTACGTACTCGTGGAATCCTGATTTGCGCTGCGCTAGTACGGCGCCGAGTCCAACACCGCTTGCATCGGTGTGTACCTCAATCGGAGCAGTCGGGTCGAAGTGACGCAAGATTGGCGGTGAATTTAACAGGTGGCGCAACGTTTCGAAGGCATCATCACAGGCGGGTGACCAAACGTAACTTTTCGAGTCATTCCGCAAAAGTTCAGTCAAGGGGGCGGTGATCATCGCAAAATTCAGAATAAAGCGGCGAAAATACGAGCAGAGACCAAGGAGGCTGTACAGATCCTTCGGAGATGAGGGTTTAGGGAACTCTGCAACTGTCTGAAGCTTGGCGTTGTCACAAAGAATACCGTATTTAGAGACAACATGGCCCAGAATCGTGAGCGTACTTGCACCGAAGCGGCATTTTTACAGGTTGAACTGAAGGCCGGCGTTTGCTACGCACTGTAGTACTTCATCTAGCCTGCGGAGATGCGTGAAAAAATTTGGGGAAAATATAACCACGTCATCTAAGTAGCACAGGCATTTTTTCCATTCAGGCCACGCAAAAAATTGTCCATCATCCGCTCGAATGTTGCGGGTGCGTTGCGACGACCGAAAGGCATGACGCGGAATTCGTAAAGGCCATCAGGTGTGACAAAGGCCGTTTTAGGCTGATATTCAGGCGCCATAGGGACTTCAGGCGCCATAGGGACAAAGGCCGTTTTAGGCTGATCTTCAAGCACCATAGGGACTTGCAAGTAGCCGCTCCATAAGTCGATGTAAGAGAAGAACTGCGCACCTTGGAGACTGTCAAGGGCATCGTCAATTCTCAGTAAGGGTTAAACGTCCTTTCGAGTTATTTTGGTAAGACGACGGTAGTCAACACAGAAGCGAATAGACCCGTCCTTCTTCTTAACTAGAACGACTGGAGATGCCCAGGGGCTATTCGAAGGCTGGATGACGCCACGCTTGAGCATGTCAGCTACTTGGTCACCGATAACCTGGTGCTCTGTCGCGGACACGCGATAGGGTCTTTGACGCAGTGGTGCATTGGTGCCCGTGTCGATGCGGTGACACACAGCTGATGTGTGGCCGAGGGGACTATGCTGACAGTAAAAGGAAGAACAGAACTTGTTTAGGAGTCGTATAAGCTCAGCACGTTGCGAAACGCTTAACGTGTCGGCGATGGAGCTGCTCAGTATGTGAGGTCTAGTAGTCAGCGGCGAAGAAGCACAGGTCAATCCAGCGACTTCGTGTTCGGCGAAAGAACCAGTTGGCATGTCAATAATTGCAGAAGGGTCGAGACTGTAAACACGCCCGACGCACTCGCCTTGAAGTAGTATTGTAGGACATGATAGCAGATTTGAGATGATCAGTCTGCTGACACCGTCATGAAGTTCCAGAAGGGCATGAGGTAGCGGCGAACACTTGCGATGAACGAAAACAGCACATGGCGTGAAAAGGGCACTTGACTCGGCGAGCGCGTTGCAAGACACCATGGCAAGGACAAGAGTGGGGCGGTATGGTAACGTCTTAAGCAACAAATAGTTTGTCTCCGGTTTCAACAGCGTCATGTAAAGTGGCGTCGCTAAACACTTCAAATGCCACCTCAGCGCGCGAGCAGTTGATGACGGCCTTATTAGCGGAGAGAAAGTTCCAGCCCAAAATGAGGTCATGGGAGCAGGAATCCAACATTAGTAATTCGACGACATAGATGAGGCTGTCAATCACAATGCGAGAAGTACAGGATGCGGCCGACGGGACGTGCTCTTCGCTTGCTGTACGAATTGATATACTTGCTTGTGGCGTCATAAATGTTTTGAGCAAGCGGCTGAGTCTGGCACTGATCACTGAAACTGCGGCACCAGTGTCGACAAGAGCGAGTACAGCGACGCCGTCCACATATACGTCTAGTACATTAGTCGGTGAATAGAGAGGCCTTGGTTTTTTCACGTGTGTCCCAGTTCCTGCCTCTGGAACTGTGGCAATTAGTTTTCCCGCTCCGACAATGAAGGACGACGACGCATCGGTGATGGCGAGCAGTGTCGAGGTGATGGCGAGCGACGGTTAACAGGAGGGTGGTGGTCGGCGTACGATGACATCTGGTCGGGATCCTGAGAGCCTGCAAATGAAGGGCGCGGTGGCACATAAGGGACAGGTTTGAAGCTATGGTGGTAGTTCTGGTGATAGGCAGGGACACGCCGACGGCAGTATAGCGCTATATGGCCATGAAACCCACAGGCAAAACATATCGGCCGATTGTCGGGTGTACGCCATTGTCCACTACTCTTGAATGATCTTGGCTGAGCAAACCGAGGAGTGGGCACGGCTGATGGTAGTGACCTAAAAGTCTGAAGAAGTGGCCTTGCGGCAACCTGAGCATAGCTTGGAGGTGAATTCACCTCGGCACAGGCCACAGGGTTCGACAACGGCGAAGTGTCACGGGCAGGGGGCAGAGCCGCAGAAACTTGCTCCTGGATTACCTCACGAATGTTTGCTGGCAGATGTGAGTGTGGTTGGCCGGCTGTTGATAGCAGCGAATGCTGACGAGCAACCTCAGCGCGAACAAACGCTTTGATCTGCAATAGCAGCGAATGATGGTCAGACATGGTTGTCAAGCTTGAGAGGGTGTCATCCGGGACGTTAGGGCGTCGCGTGAGAAGACGCTGTCGTCGGAGCTCATCAAAACTCCGACACAGCTCGATGAGCTCCAAGACAGTGGCAGGGTTTTTCGAGAGGAGCATCTGAAAGGCGTCGACGGAAATGCCTTTCATAATGTGTCGTACCTTGTCAGTATCTAGCATCGTCGGGTGAACACGCCCGCAGATGTCGCGGATGTCCTCAATGTAGCTGGTGAATGTCTCACCAGCTTGCTGGCACCGGCTTCGTAGTCGTTGTTCTGCGCGAAGTTTGCGCAACCCAGGGCGTCCAAAAACTGCTGTTATGCAGGTCTTGAAGGTCGTCCAAGTAGAAATGTCGGTCTCGTGGTTTCTGTACCACAGCTTGGCGACATCCGTTAAATAAAACATCACGGTACCCAGTTTCATGGCATCATTTAATTTGTTGGTAGCGCTGGCTCGTTCGTAGGATTCAAACCAATCCTCAAGGTCTTTTTCATCTGTGCAACTGAAGATGTTGGGTTCACGCAGGAGCTAGGCACCGGGACGGCTCCTGGTTGGCGAAGCCCGGAGGGGTGTGAAGACAGCGTCGTCAGGCATGACGGACGGCAGCTTTCGGCTACGCAATTCCAGGGTCGTGGAAAGCCGCAGAAGCCTCCACCAAAATATAATGTAAATGCAAGGCGATAAGCGGTAGCAGCGTCAGGACAGAAGCAGCAAGAGCTGGCCGGATATACGGGCATCGCCACAGCAGCAACCAGGCAGTCCCATCTCGCGCCTCGCGCCAACGTGTCGATGTCACGGCGGTAGTGAGCATTCCTCTTCACTACACTAGTTTCTTTATTAGCACGATTGGGACGCCGTCAGGGCCTGCTGATGTGCTATTAGGAACCCTCTTCTCTGCCCTTTCAGACTCTTTGTCCCAGTGGAGCCAATGCGCTAATTAGTATATTTCATTTGGTATGGGGCATGCAGCGTTTTCTTGGTGTTTAAACTTTATGTCATCATTGTTCTTATAGTTTTCATTGCATCATCCTTTTCTAGCCTTACCCTTGAACTACAGTTATGAACTTCTGTTTCAAGTTTGTCTTATTACTCAGAGAATTGAGATGGTTCCAAAACTTCGCTGCTGCCTTTCTGTCCTTTTTGTGTATTTCCGCCATCCATTGAAACCCATTTGTTCTTATCATTTATTGATCAGATTGGACGCTGCCCTTTTGCAACTCAAAAAATATCCCTATTTGTTTTGGCACCATCTGCCGGTTCATCCCTATGTTTAGCATACCCATGTTCTTGGAGGCTTCCTGACGTCTAATATGGCTCTCTTAACTTCCTTGTCCCACCAGCTTTTGGGTTTGTGTCTTCTTTTCCCAGTTAATTTGACTGGTACATTAGCCATCTGTAACTCAAACAATTGAGTTAGATTATTGTACATCCACTCTGTTTTAGCATACTCAGTGATATTTTGTGAATCTCCTTAGTTGCTATTTGTATTAGCCTTACTGAGTATATATTACCATATGGTTGCTGATAATGCCTCCTTACCGTTTTCATTTTTCTTACAAAACACAGGTTGATATGTGTGTGATCACTACCTTAGCTTCTGGACCCATATTCATACATGTTCATCACTATTAGCCGATTATACATCCCGTGTGACATCATTGCGTAATCTATCGTCGACTGCATCCTTCCCACCTCCCATGCTATCTGCCCTTCACTCTTCGCGCTACGTAGCCGCCGGGTGCAACAACCAACACCTAGCGGGTGCAACGCTCGACTATGTCAGCACGCGGAAATGCGTGGCTCTTCCGCCTTATTCGTAACGGCAACTTCTTTCGAACAGGAAAAGTGAGAGAAAAACTTTTTAACTCTTGCACCACGACCACCGACTCGGAAACAGCTGCCGAGCAATAGCCTGCTGGAGCAAATGTGACCAAAAATGGCGGCTATGACGTCGTCTTTTTGCGAAGCAAGGTCGCTTAGTTTAAGGATGCAGGGTGTTCCAAAAAGCCCCCTTTGATGGTGCCGATAGCGCAATAAAGTCGATCGCTAGTGCCAATTTCACCAAATACACACCAACAACGCATCACTTTCACTTTATGAGTGACGTAGGCTGCCGCCAAAAGTCCCCTTTGAGGGCGTCGATAGCTCGATGAACTCGATCACTCGCGCAAACTTCAACTATAATTTAAAATACCTTGCAAGATATAATCACTGTTTATTTTTTGCAGATTAAATACGCACGTTCACTGGTAGTGATCCCACGGGCTTTCGCAGCCGTGAATATTTGTGTCAGTACCCCTTTAAAAGGTCCTCATAGAGCTTCTGAAAAAGAAAACAAAACGTTGGTGATCCTCCTATATGAAAATTGCTATAATACGAGAGTGAAACGTGTTTTTGCGGACGTAGTTCAGCGTTTACGGTGCATTCTTTCATCAACAGCAAGAAATTGCAAAGTTCCGTTAAAACGGCAAGCAGCTCAAAACTTGCAGCACACACATCAAGAAGAAAGTACGCACTAAATTAAAATACACAGTATGAGCGCGGACTAACAACTACTCGACACTTAAAGCACGCTGTTCAAACAGGAAGAACGACCCACGAATGAACGCATAAGTATACACAGGAAAAGTGCGCGCGTCGTGTGTCAGCAGCACGCTTCTCTCGTAAACACGTCCACGGCAGCATGAGAAGTGACCTTCGTGCTTTCTCGAATTATGAGTGTGATGAGCGCACGCGCAGGAGACCACGCACTTGGGAAGCGGGGCTTCGTGAAGGCGGCGCCATTCAAAGTACACCCAACGCTAGGGTACCTCGATGCGCGCACCCCCGCTCAGGGTGCTGCCATCTTTTGTACTGCTCCTTCCACAGTTGAAGTGCCTGCAACGTCTTCGCCAAGGTGTAGAGCTAACATGCCAGCTATCTTGAGCATGTATTGCCTGTATGTTGAGTTTCTCAGAGCTACAACCAATCACGTTAAGCTAGTGGACCACTACGCTTTAGAACGAAACCTGTATGTAGCGGGAATGATAATGGCGGCCGCTGCAGATGTTTTTACTCTGAGCGGAGGAGCGGGCATCGAGGCACTCTACCCAACGCGAGCCCTTCGTGCCATCTCGCCAGTGATAACAAAAACGGGTTAAATTTTCGAAGCTCTGAGGTAGAGAGCACTAGGACATCTGAGTGGGACGAGCAGCCGACTCGGCACTTGCATCGTAGCGAATGACAGTTGGCGTGGCGCCGCTGCGGTCGCAGTAGATTGGTTGGATTCGCACTAGTATGCTCTTATCGCATGCGTTCGCGCGTAGTATTCGCAAATCCCACGCACTATAGATGGCGTGCCGTGCAATTCAAGATGGCTACGGGAGGATGATCAACCTGTGAACTCGCATTGAAAGTGATAGGACCCAGAAACCTACGCCCCGTGCCGCTTTGACAGGATGAACTCCTTATCATCGAATGATTGTGCATCAAACCAATCTATTTTCTCAAACGATAGGAATTGCTAAATGCTTACCACCTCAATTTTTGCCGCAGTGCGAAGGGTGGTGGTGTCAGCTTATCGACCGTGCGTCAACGGCGCCTTGCGTAATCCTGCGCAAGCTACAGAAAACTGCGCGAACTCGAATCGACGAACGAACTGAAAGGCACTCCAAGATAACTTGTGCTGAGACTGCCTGATGAATTCGCTGCAGTAGTGGGCCACTAGCAAGTAGCGTGCCGTTGCGGCTGCATGGTGGAATGTTAAGCGTAGCGATGGTTTGTGATTGATTGATATGTGGGGTTTAACGTCCCAAAACCACTATATGATTATGAGAGACGCCGTAGTGGTGGGCTCCGGAAATTTTGGCCACCTGGGGTTTTTTAACGTGCACCCAAATCTGAGCAATCGAGCCTTCAACATTTCCGCCTCCATCGGAAATGCAGCCGCCGCAGCCGGGATTTGAACCCGCGACCTGCGGGTCAGCAGCCGAGTACCTTAGCCACTAGACCACCACGGCGGGGCAGCGATGGTTTGTGAGTATATTACGCCGTCGCAATTAGTTACGCCGTAAGCACCACGGAGTTGCTTCTTCAACGAAAAACGAGCATTTACCTTCCCATTAGGTAGCGCTGGCGTCCATGGTCAAACTCTAACAGTGCGTAGTTCACTGTACTTGGATGTTGCCGGTTCCATCAGTACGATTGCAACTACAATATTAAAACGAATACACACGTACGCTTTTCGCAGCGTTAAAACTGTGAAAATTCGTCGAACAACAATGCCGTGCTTATGGTACTGTTTACGTGAAGGAGAACTTCGCATAAAGGCATGGACTGTAATCGTAACTGCACGTTTTATTTCTCCAACCATTTCGCTTCGCTTGTCGAGCTTGAGCGTGACAAGTTGGCGGAATGTGGCGCTCTGTATTACCAACTGTATTTGGGCTAGAAGCGATTCACAAGGAGACATATGCTTTAATTTTGAGCTCGCCGGAGGATGTTATGCAACAAATACAAGCAAAGTGACTTACAAGAGTGACAGAAGAAACATTACTGCACGAAGGGACGTGAAGTGCACCTCGCTGATTGTTAATCGTCGCTGTCACTGCCGGTGCCTCCAATGAAAAATCCTCGACGACATCACGAATTTTTCGAACACCACTGTTGAACGTAATCTGAGGAATTCTCTCCGCCGAATGACTTAGGGAACAATGAAATGCGGCGCTCTGTATTACCAACTGTATTTGGGCTACAAGCGATTCACAAGGAGACATATGCTTTTATTTTGAGCTCGCCGGTGGATATTATGCAACAAATACAAGCAAAGTGACTTGCAAGAGTGAAAAAAGAAACATTACTGCACGAAGGGACGTGAAGTGCAACTCGCTCATTGTTAATCGTCGCTGTCACTGCCGGGGCCTCCAATGAAAAATCCTCGACGACAAGACGAATTTTTCGAACACCACTGTTGAACGTAATCTGAGGAATTCTCTCCGCCGAATGACTTAGGGAACAATTATGCATGTAAATTTTTGCCCGTTGGGGAAATATTTTACCGGAGGCTTTATATACCTTACCGAACAGATGGCTGGGTACCAGATGCCATCAAATTAAGTGACATATTAGAACACTCGTTGAAGAATTCCTAATTCGTCATGCAAAACTCTGGGATGCCTGTAGTCCGCATTCCACAAACGCTTGGTCGAAAGCGAAGTGCTCATATGTTTATTGGTTAGTTAGGAAAAGTTTTATATTGTAGTAGAGTGCAAGCAAGCCACACTTGCATGGCAACCAACGCGCATGTGCAACACTCGATCCGCTTATCACGAGCCTTCTTATATACTCGGCTGAATTACTGAATAAACTGCTTTTGTTCCCCGCTACTCGTATGGCATACATGGTGCCAGAAATGGGCATGGCAGTTAGTTTCTATTTCTACCGTGCAGCAAGCTTTTCTATGTAACCACAGCCTTAACGGAGACAGTACGGGACGAGCGTCCCTCACGCCCTAGCCCGCGAGACAAGTCCGGATCACCCAGAACTGCAGACACAACCATGACTTCAACACTGCTACCAACCCCCCAAGCCGCTCGACATCACTGGCGACGTTTACCATAACTGGAACATCTGGAAAAGTGAGTTCGAACTTCAGAAGTGCAACGAATCTGAAGGCACAGCCGCAAGATGTTCAAGCCGCTACATTTTTCATGGCCATCAACGAAGAGGCAAGGTGGGTTTTTTTAACGTTTAAATTTGAGAAGGATAAAGACAAAAAAGATCTGAATGTCCTAACCCGGAAGTTCATAGACCACTACAAACCAGTTACAAACCTCACCTTCAACGAGTTCAAGATTGGTTCTAGAAACCAGCGAGAAGGCGAGTCGTTTAACGATTGGATCACAGAGCTCAGGATTCTAGCAGCACTGTGCGAATTCGGGGAGCTTGAAGATAGGCTTCTACGCAGTAGAATAATCCTTGGGATACGAGACAAGGAACTTCAGCAGAGACTTATTCATGATAATCCCTCCTATGTCAAAACGGTTGATATTCGCCGTGCTAAAGAACAGAGTAAAGAACAGGTGGCTGAAGTCCGAGGCAGCACTTCTTTTGAATCTGGAAAAAGCATTGACGTGGTACAAGAAAAAACCGCCCCCTGCCCGAAATGCGGCTTGAAACATCACAGATCTCGAAGATGTCCGGCAATGGGGAAATATTGCAAGAAATGTAAAGGTCGAAATCATTTTGCAAGCGTGTGTCGCACTCAAAGCATGGAAACGCGGTCAGAGGACGACACATTCGACATGTAGAAATGGCTGACGACGAAAAATACTTCCTTCAAACGTTGGAAATTCACGCGATCAAGAATGATGAGCACTGGGTGGCAACGTTAAATGTAGCCGGTGCTATGATCAGGTGCAAAATAGACACAGGAGCGAACTGTTGTCATACCACAATCTGTCTTTCGAAAGTTATCAGTGGCTCCTGCGCAAAACAGTTCCGCTACCTTGCGTACTTTTTTCGGTCCCACACAAAAAGCTATCGGAAAGATAAGCCTTGCTGTCTCTAGCAGCACGCGAAGTACCAAGGTTACGTTTTTTTTGTTGTTGCTGTCGCTCAAGAGGTGCCAGTTAAACTAAGTGGTGAGGCCGCTGAGAGACTGGGCCTAATAGAACGCATAGATGCAGTCAACGTCGAAGCGTCTGACACGTTCGTATCCGGCTTTGATGATATTTTCCAGGGCCTATGACAACTTGAAGGTTTCACCTATAGCCTGTAGCTTAAACTCGATGTACCACCAACCATCAAACCCGCAAGGAGAATTGCCGTTGCCCTTCAAGAACCAGTGAAAGCAAAGCAAGACGAGATGGAACGCGACGGCGTCATCACAAAGGTGAAAGAGCCGTGTGTGTGGTCCAGCCACACGGTTGTAGTAATAAATAATGGAAAGGCATGCATATGCTTGGATCCTTCAGATTTAAACAAGGTGATTTTGCGAGAGCTTTACCATATGCCGACTTTGGACGACGTACTGCCGCGGCTGCAAAGAGCCAAATATTTTTCCACGCTTGATGCTGCTTCAGGCTTTTGGCAAATAACCCTTGAACAAAAATCGCGTGCGTGCACTATGAGCACACCGTTTTCAAGGTACAGGATTCTATGCATGCCGTTCAGCATCACATCGGCACCAGAGGTTTTTCAACGTGCCATGCATGAAGTGGTTGGAAATTTGGCTGGCGTAGCGGTCATGATGGTTGATATATTAGTCTGCGAAAATACGAGGCAGGAGCATGACAGAAACGGCACCGCCTTGCTTGAACGCGTCAGAGAATGCAATTTAAGGCTCAACAGAAAGAAGTGCCGATTTTCACAGTCCATTGTACGTTACATGGGCCACCTCCTCACTGCAGAAGGACTCTCATTGGACTCTCGCATATGCGAGAGCTGCTTAAGAAGGACGTCGCATTGACGTGAACAGAAGCGCAGAAAAACAGTTTCCTAAAGTTGCGAGCTAGTCTTGCTACGGCGCCAGTACTAGCCTACTTCGACCAGTCCAAAGTAGTGAAATTGTCCGTTCACGCGAGTCAGTATGGCGTCGGCGCAGTCATCCTACAAGATGACCACCCCAGAGCCTATTCTTCTTGCTCTTTAACGGCCACGCAGCAGAAATATGAACGAATTGAAAAATAAACCCTAGCCACAGTTCATGGGTGTATGAAACTCAAGGACTACATACTCGGACAGTCATTAGTCAAAGTTCAATCCGACCATCGGCCGCTTGAATCAATTTTCAAGAAACCACTCTGCGATTGCCCTCTTTGTCTTCAGCGCATGCGTCTCGCCCTACAAAGATTTCCCATCACCGTGACATACCAACCGGGAAAAGAACTGTCTTTGGCCGACGCACTTTCGCGTTTTCCTCTCAAAACAGAGCTGGTGGATGAAGCGAAACGATTTCAATTCAACGCTGTTTCTTCGTTACCTGTTTGAGATCAGCAGCTACTCAGCATGAAAGCAGAGACCGAGAAGGACACACTCATGACCGAGCTCTGCCGCTACGTAAGTACAGAGTGGCTCCAAAGCAAGCAGCAGCTGCCGGTTGCCTTAAAGCCATATTGGAGCTTCCGGGATGAGCTCCACGTCGAGGACGGGCTGCTTCTCGGTAGTAACAAGCTTGTCATTCCACCAGCAAAGCGCAGAAAAGTTTTCAGCCTGCTCCACGCTGCACATTGTGGCAAAGATAACATGAAGGCAAGGGAACGACAGGTAATATACTGGCCAAGCATGAATGCTAATATTTCAGATGTAGCGAAGACATGTGCTGTTTGCGACAAATACTAAAAAAGAAATGCAAGGCTTCCCATGATCAGCCACGAGTTACCAACTCTGCCATGGCAAGTTGTTGATTGATTGATATGTAGGGTTTAACGTCCCAAAACCACCATATGATTATGAGAGACGCCGTAGTGGAGGGCTCCGAAAATTTCGACCACCTGGGGTTCTTTAACGTGCACCCAAACCTGAGCACACGGGCCTACAACATTTCCGCCTCCATCGGAAATGCAGCCGCCGCAGCCGGGATTTGAACCCGCGATTTGCGGGTCAACAGCCGAGTACCTTAGCCACTAGACCACCACGGTGGGGCCATGGGAAGTTGTCGGCGTGGATCTTTTTCACCACGAAGGCAATGAATACTTCATAATCGTTGACTCTTACTCAATTTTCTTTGAGATTCGCAAGCTTAGTCATGCCACCGCTGCTGCAGTAATCCAACCAAGTGCAGAAATCTTTGCGACGTATGACATTCCAGCGAAGCTGTGCATTGACAACGGCCTGCCTTTCAACAGTGCGAACTTCCACGCTCTTACGAGCAAATTTAATATCAACCACATCACGTCTCGCCCGTACTAACCGCGCGGCAACGGCTTAGCAGAACGCGCTGTTCAGGAAGCTAAGCATCTGTTGAACAAGTGCCCGTTTTCCACCCTTGAATATCACAGTGCGGTTGCTGGAATGGCGGAACACTCCGAGGGACGAATGGCTGCAATCGCCAGTTCAAAGGCTCATGGGACGTCACGCCCGAAGCCAACTCCCGGTTCTCAACTCTCACTTGGAACTAAAGATGGTTCCCACAGAAACTGTTCATCAGCGATTGCAACATATACGACATAAGCAGCGCTTCTACTACAACAGAACTACAATGAGTCAGCCAGACCTTCATAGCGGAAACCGAGTGTCCGTATATGACACACGCAGCAGAACGTGGGCTCCAGCCATAGTGGTCGGTCCTGCAGGGCCCACGCGATCCTACATGGTGACTACAGACAATGGGCAGCAGCTACGCCACACAAGAGAACATCTTAGGGCCACAGAAGTCTCGTCGCCTGCCCGCGAGTCCCCAGCAGAAAACCAAGCAGCGCCATCAGACTCAAATCAGGTCCTTTGAAGAAGTGAGCAAATACGCCGAGAGCCGCAACGTTATCCATTGCCAGAACGTCACAAATAGCAAGGCTATCCATGTTTGCAAACGAAAAATTTCCTCAACGCTTGTTTTTTTTGTGTGTGTTATGTCTCCTTTTTTTGCCCCAAAGAAGAGAAGATGTAGTAGAGTGCAAGCAAGCTACGCTTGCACGGCAACCAACGCGCATGTGCAACACTCGATCCGCTTATCGCAAGCCTCCTTTTATACTCGGCTGCATTACTGAATAAACTGCTTTTGTCCCCCGCAAGTCGTCTGGCATACACATATAAATGGTGATTTTTAACGAGTGCTTACGCAACTGGAGTAATTATAAGCATGCGTATGCTAAATTTAAAAAAACCATCGTCAATGCGAAGGACGAATTTGACAAAAAACGATGTGGGTTCCTTTGAAAGACGGCGAATAGAGAACCACTACTTTGATTTCTGAGAACTAAGAAAGTTCTTTCGGTACTAAAATGCGAAATCTGTGGCATCGACACCAGCTAAACTGAGGTATTGCTCAGGACCTAGAAATTCGCTACGCGTCTGTTCTCTTATGCCAACCCCAACCCCCCTTCATAGGGATGAGGATTTTGAACTCACAGCTGCAGAAATAACAAATGTAGTAAGAACGCTGCGGTCCTCATGGTAGGACGACGTCGGTAGTATAAACAGTGCATGAAATTTACCCCTTTGGCCTACTCAAAAGTACACAGTCATCATCATCAGCCTGACTACGCCCACTGCAGGGCAAAAGCCTCTCTCAAGTTCCGCCAATCAACCCGGTTTTGTATTATCTGCTCCCACGTTATACCTGCAAACTTTTTTATTCTCGTGGGCCCACCCAACTTTCTGTCTACCCCTCGCGCGTTTTCCTTTTCTGGCAATCCAGTGTGTAATACCCCTGTCACACGTGGCAACCTAAGTGCCCTTTGAGCGAGTACATTTAGCCGCGAGTGTCATTTGTGCACTGTCACGCGAGAAAGTTTAGTGTCAAGACGGCGTCACTCACCACGTTTATATAGGTGCGGCGAACAATTCATTATGACACCCACCAAAAGCGAAACGCTTGCAGTGTGCTGCCATTTATAAACGAATGTTAAAATCAAAAGCCGCAGCATTTGCCAAGGTTTGTATGAGCAAATCACGAGCTTGCGCTACTTTTTGCGTAATATGAACGCTGTGAGATTCATGTACTACAAAAGCACTAGCAAACACTATACGCACGTAAAACCAGGTAAAATTCAACTGCTAAGGTGCAACGGTAACATGTACTTACTAACGTGGCTGTAGAAAATCTTGCGAAGCTGAAGTGCGTATTTATAGGCTGACAAAACGCGAGAGTTGCCACGTATTTTCACGAAAACTTCGCGTATTGCATGAACGAATCCGGTTTATCGTGTCACTGATGGTTCGGTCTGTTCACTGATGCACAACGCATACAAATTAGTTTATGTTCGCTTCTTTTTTATGCAAAAACACTGAGGCTAGCACAGCCTAACAAAGGAGAGTCTGCCTTCTTATCATCCTCGAGAGGACGTTCCTCAATTTCGCTAGATGGTACGACAGTCTATGAGCTTTGCGAATTTTCCTCTTAGAAGCGTGTAATCATTGTGTGAGCTACACGGCTGCTGCTATTTGTCTCTGTGTAGCATTGTGCTGTGGCAGGATCCTTGAATGCCGAAATGAGTGAGTGCCCAAAAATTCAGCATGGCTAAAGCTAGGCTTCGCAATTGCTACGTGCCAGCATGCTGGACAGTCTATGCCGGCATCAAAACAGAAAGGAAGCTGTCACTTTTTGGCGTTACATAGGATGAAAGTAGAAAAAAAATCTGGGAAAGAAGCCTCCATCGCAATGGCAAAGCTCATCAGGAAAACTGCGTGGTGTGACAGCCTCACTTCAAGGACTGCTACATACTGCTTGACTAGGTCCACTTAATTGACAGCACAGAAGTGAGAATCAGCAGCGATGTATCCACACTAATGCTGGATGCACTGCTGCAATCTTGCCCAACGACCCATGATATTTATTGCGAAGCATTCCTTAGCGAATTTCTGGGAAATTGACCGTAACTATTTATCTATCTATCTATCTGTATGTATGTAAGTATGTATGTCTGTCTGCCAATCAATTATTTAATCATCAAGCGATTAATTTATCTGTATAGCCACCAACAACTTTTAGCTTTTTTGGAAGTTTTTGTGATGGTATCGATATCAAAATTGGAATGACACAACAATACTGTTTGACGAGAATAAGTGCCTAGTCATAACATGAAAATCACATCTATGTCATGAGTATCATGAGTTACATTTCATGATCTTGCTTCTCTTGCAGTAGTTTCGTTCACATGACATGTTGCAAAACTGGTATATTATGACATGTCTTCATGGGAAACACAAGTGAAAGATCCCAACGTGAAAATAATGATATGCATGTCATGTAAGTCATGAATACATGTCACAATCGTAATGGACTTCCGGCCATTTCGCGAGCTTGACATATACCAAATTTGGTATTACGGGACGGGAATAGATGACGAAGGTATGTGACTGGTGCAAACATCATAATCATGAGATGCGTGTCATGTAACAACATTATGACATGCCACGCTCATGATGGGCTCACGGCCGTATCGCTTGCTTCACAATACGAAATGCGGTGTTACAGAACATTAATGAATGACGAAGGTATGTGACTATTGCAAACATAATAATCACCAGATGCGTGTCATTTAACAACGGGACCACATGCTACACCTATATTGCGCTCACTGCCGTCTCTCTAGATTCACATATACCAAATTTGGTATAACGTCACGTGAATAGATGACGAAAGTATGTGACTGGTGCAAACATCATAATCATGAGATGTGTGTCATGTAAGAACATGACTACATGCCACGCTCATGAAACGCTCACAGCCGTATCATCAGCTTCACAATACGAAATTCGGTATTACAAAACACGAATAGAGAACGAAGGTATGTGACCGGTGCAAACATGACACTCATAAGACGGGTGTCATGTGACAACATCACTACATGCCAAATTCGTGTGTCACTCACGGCCGTTTTATTAGCTTCACATATACAAAATTTGATATTACGGGACGTGAATGAATGACGAAGGTATGGGACTAGTGTAAGCATGATAATTATGAGATGCGTGTCATGTAACAACATGACTACATGCCACGCTCATGTGTCGCTCACAGCCGTTTCGCTAGCTTCACATATAAAAAATTTGGTTTTAGAGGACAAGAATGGTTGACAAAGGTATGTGACTAATGCAAACATGATAATCATGAGATGCGTGTCATGTAACAAGATGACTACCTGCCACGCTCATGATGTACTCACGTCTGTATCACTAGCTTCACATATACAAAATTTGGTACTATGGGACGTGAATTGATGACGAAGGTATGTGGCTGGTGCAAACATGATAATCATGAGATGCGTGTTAACATGAATTTATGCCACGCTCATGACGCATTCATGACCGTTTCGCTAGCTTCCAATGTACTGGATTTGACGTTACGTTAGGCAAACGCACGACGAAGTTAAATGACACAGTCAAGCATTATATTCATAATATGTGTGTCATGTAAAACATGACTAAATGCTATGCTGATAGCGCACACATATACCTAATTTGGTATCATGTGACGTGAATAGGTGACGAACATAAATGACACGTTTAAACATGATAACTTTGACATGGAAGTAATGTATGGCATAACTTAGCTCCGCCTCGACACGTTGTGCTGATTTTAAAGTGAAATATCAATCTTCCTCATTCGTGTTTCGCATATAATTGATTTTCATAGTACGTGAGATCTGCCAATTTTTTCACATGAGCTCGATCGAGCAGGCAAGTTAAGAAGCATTACTGAATGAATAGCTGGTTGCGGAAGAACTTGCAAGAAGTGTGTTGCAGACCGAAGAAGCCCTTCTGGAAGCATCTAAGTTTTCGAAATGTTCAGACACACTCAGCACTTCGTGTTTTACTGCTGGGGATTTCACGACAAAGCTTCTCGGTCAGACAACTGTGTTAGATGGCTCATTCAACAAGAATCTGCGGGGTTGACGGCTTACGAAGGTAAACATTTAATTAAAGTTGCATCAAGATGTTTCTTTCAATCACAACAACTGTAGCATGCTTTCCAAAATGTGAATGCTTCACGTAGCTTAACAGCTGCGTGAAGCATTCACAATTTCTATATTTTTGCGAAAATCATTCATTAGTTAAGCTACATGAATGCTTCACGTAGCTTAACAGCTACGTGAAGCATTCACATTTGGCTTCTTCCAATTCAACCGCTGCCATGCGTTCGTGGCATAACAGCTATGAATAATTTTAGAAAAAATATAGGTATAAAACATTTGATTTCCCCCTTTTTGTACCACCACGTCACATGCTCAGAATTATGTGAATTACACCAACCGCTGCATACGTTCGTGCTAATTTGGTATAGTTGGTACTGCATACGTATGTAACGTGACATAAAAGCCCGTATGCTGTATTGGAACTCATTTCTAATGAGAGAGAGCACTACTTACTTGCTTGAATACATCTGGATTACTTGTATTTTGTTATAGAGACTACATGCAGTATGTGGGTCTAGTGTTTGTTTTTCTGCATTACATACGCGGTGCTCTGGTTTTTATGACCATAACCAATTGAAAAATCTGAATGTTCTAGGTTTGGACAGTAACGAGGGTTTTTTTTTACATTTTGATAAAGCTATCCAGGGGCGAAATGAGGGTAATTTGTAAGGTATTGCTTTTATACGTAAAGCATTTCTTAGCGAACTTCGGTGAGTTTGACCGTATTTATCTATCTATCTATCTATCTATCTATCTATTGATCTATCGATCTATCTATATTTCTATCTATTTATCTATATATATATTATCTATCTATCTGTCTATCTATCTACCTATCTGTCTATCTATAGCCACCAACCACTTTTAGCTCTCCTGGTAGTTTGTCTAATCGGATCTATACCAAAATTGGTGCGGTATAATACGGCTGTATGAAAAGCATAAGTCTCCTGTCATAAAATAAAAATCATGACACGTATTTATTCTTTTTTATCAGTACATTTCACCAAGATCACCGTGAGGCATTACGTAGGGGACGTACACATAATAATTTGATTACATAGTTTTCAATCGAAACAATAGATTCAACAAATAAAACAGCATTCAAAATATTTTAAGAGAAGAAAAAAAACACTCGAATATTGGTGAGCAAATACAACGTCACAGTCATGCATTTTTAAACACACACACGCTTTGAGACAGCAAACCATTCTTAGTGGCAGTGATATTGTAGGAGTTGTTACAAGGAAGAAAAAAAGTATTAATTATCAGTTTCATTGACGAGATCATCCAGTAGACGGTTCCATTCCTGTATAATTTTTAAGAAAAACTAACTACCGAAAGAGGGTTTTGTAACGGTATTCTAATATTTTTCGTCAATGGTCTTGACGATTAGGGACGTACGTTGGTGTGAACGGATAATCAAGAGGGTATGACACTTATGTCACAAATGTCATGATTTACATGTAACGAGCTTGCTGCTCCTCCGGTGATTTTGTTCACATAACATATGAAAAAGTGGTATCGTATGACATAATTGCATGGCGAACATAAGTGACAGGCCCTCATGTGGAAGTCAGGACATGCGTGTCATGTAAAAACATGCCTACATGCCACGCTCATGACGCACTCGCAGTCGGTTCGCTATCTTTACATACACCATATTTGGTATTACGTGACGTGAATGGATGATGAAGAAATGTGACTGGTGGAAACACGATAATCGAGACATGCGTGTCTCGTAAGAACATGACTACATGTCATGTTCATGATGCGCTCGCGGCCGTTTTGCCAGCTTTACATATACCAAATTTGATATTATGTGATGTGAACAGTTGACGATAGTAATTGATACATCCAAACATGATAATGATGAAATGCGTGTCATGTAAACATGGCTACATGCTACGCTAATAGTGCGTTCATGGCCATTCGGCTAGCTTCACATAAAGAAAATTCGGCATTGCGTGACGTGAGTGGATGACGAAAGTATATGACTGATGCAAACATGATAATCATAATATGCGTGTCGTGTAATAACATGACAACGTGCCACCCTCATGATGCACTCGTGGTCATTTCGCTGGCTTCACATACACCAAGTTTGGTATTACGTGACGTGAATAGATGACGAAAAGAAATGACATATCGAAACATGATAATCATGACATGTGTGTCGCGTCAAACAAGACCACTTGTTAGGCTCATAGCGTGGTCGCGGCTTTTTCGTTTACTTCGCGTATACCAAATTTGTTATTTTGTGATGTGAATCGACGACTTAGCACAAATGCCAAACGCAAACATGATAATCAAGACATGAAAATCGTGTATGGCGTAATTTACGTCCGCCTCGTAACGTTGCGATTTTGATGTGACAATTCTGCCTTCATCATTTGTGTTTTGCATATCACGGATTCTCACTGTACGTGGAATCTACCAATTTTCGTTCGTAAATTTTTTGTTGTTCATCTATCTATCTATCTATCTATCTATCTAGCCGCCTACCACTATGTACTCGCCAGACCGTATGGTTATTGGAATTCACACTAAAACTGTTACGTCATAACGGGACTGTATGAAGAACATGACTTATTGGTCATTAATATCATGAGACTCATGACTAACTTCTCTTGAGCAGAACAATTTACAAGTCATGGCCAGCGATTCCTGCAGCCATTTTCATAAATTGACTTATCTAAGAATGATAAGATTAGACATTTCTGCATGAGCGCCGTAAATGACATGTGATAGTGTGAAAATCAGGATGTGCATCTTATGTACAAAATGCTTTGCATGTCACACTCTTGGGGAACAGAGTCCTTTCGCTAACCTTACATACGAAAGTTGGTATTGCGGGGTCTGGTAGTATGACTAACATAAATAACTTTATTGTGAAAAGGAGGATGCGTCATGTGCAACACTACTTTCATGCTATGCTCACAGTATGCTCGTAGCCATATCGCTAGCTTGGCATACACCGAATATGTTATTGCGGGACGCAGGTATGTGAAACCCGTGAGGGACGATTGGTAATTAGAACATCATGATATGTAATTTTAAACATATTACTTGTATGCTGAGCTCATCGCATGCTCATGGTGGCTTCCCTAGCTTGATGTGCCCCTGTTTTTAACTGCGTGACGTGGCTCTATGACGAACATAAAGAGCCTGTGCTAATATAAAAACTATTATATGTCTTGTGCAACAAGACTTCCATGCTACTCTCATGGCATGTTCACGGGGGTTTTGCTAGCTCTATGTACACCAGATTTATTATTGCGTGAAGCGGCTGTATGACGAACATAAAAGAGAAGTGGTAATATAGAAATCATGATATCGCCACGCGCGTTTCTTATTTATGCTATTGCTTCATTCGGTTTTCGGCAAAAAAGCCGGTCTGAAATGCTTACCGCGAACTACGGCTTGTTCCGGAAAGTTTACGATCAAAGTAGATTGATTTGTCAAGATTAAGCCAACTTCATGAAACATTTCATATTATTCTGTAACCTACTTCGCTGCTAGCGATAACGCTGGAATTATCAATGGCAAGTGTATAAATGCTGACACGCTTCACTGCTTGTATGTTGATCGACGGCCAATCCTCTGCTCGCCTTTGTCAGTGCCAGTGCTTTGCTGTAATCGGACTTTGTTTTTACGTGGCCATAATTTCAGCTGAATACTAAACAGGTCAATATTCAACCTCCTGTCTCCTCCCTTCGTCAACATAACGACCCCGTCACATCTGCTGGAGGCGCTTCCCGGCCCTTGTACCAAACGCCTCCCTTCAGCTATGAGCCGAGCCCACACCGTCAAGGGGACATCGACGCCTATGCTGAGCAGCAAGCCAGCCGCCGGCAGCAAGGCCTCCCGCCAGATTTCGGGTCGCTACCTGACTTAACCCGTAAGAGTAAAACCCTGAGCTCTACCACTCGACGACGACAGACTCATCCTGCTCCAGCAGCCCAAGAAGCGTCCCACTTTTCAGGGATGATCGTTTTAAGACCTAGAAAACTGGCTGGGGGCTTACGACAGGTCGGCGCTTTGAACAGCTTGGACACCGACAAAAAACTGTGCCGCGTCAACTTTTACCTAAAAGACGCTGCGAAGACAGGGTTAGAGCACGCGGCACCTTTCTACGAACCTGGTATGTCCTTCGTACGATGTTCCTAAACACTTTCATGAGCGACGTTTACAAGGAACATGCCGCTACTGCCTTGGTGACACGCGTGCAATTTCCCAACGAAAGCGTGAACATCTATTGTCGAAGTGATGACATAGATGCTCCATCACGCCGACCCCAAAAGCACCGAAGGGAAGAAAGTGAGCTTCCCAACGAGCGGTGTGAAGCAAGAACTCTTCGCCGGACTCATCAAAAACCTGCCGATGGCGGTCGCTCAATTCGCCTCTGAAGCATTCACAATTGAAACGACACTCCAGATGCGGACACAGCAACACAACCGCAGCTTCTCGGCTGCAATCTGTGCCGACATCAAAGCGCTGGGAACCACCGACCTGCGTGAGACGATACGAGCGATTGTGCAAGAGGGGCAGCGGAAATCGCTACCTTCTGCGAAGCCTCAAGTGTACTCCATCACGGACGTCATGGGCCAGCAGATCGAACAATCGCTTGGCGTTCCTCAACATCCACAGCCACAGGTGCAAGCCATGAGCTACGCTGCAGCAGCCCGCCGCCAGGCCCCTCCTCCACGCCCACGCCAAGACGCTGTATCGCCGCAGTTTTTCCACGAGACAACATCACCGCCCCAATCTTTGTCACAACCGCCAGCTGACTACCCCCGGAGTGCAGTAGACGTATTCCCGTTCCCCGTCGCCAAGTCGCTACATATCACCGCAACGCCGACAGTACACTGGCCCTACTCGGGGCTAATCCCCGAGCCCATACTTGGAAAACTAAGGGCAGCAACTGATGGAGATGCGGTTGCTGTACGAAGAACTGCCAAAAATCCTATGCCGCCGATGAAAACACTGCGACGAAACTTCAAGAACCCGGTGTCACCTCAACAATGTCCCGACGTCGAAACTTACCTGCCCAAAGAAGACGTGATGACGCAACATCAAAACAGCTGTACCAACTGCCGTAGCGGTGATTTGACGCCAAGACCCAACTGCAATGCACGACGACGAACCAGCGACCTCGACGTACTATTCGACGGCCAACAAGACACTGCTCTCATCGACACTAGAGCCAATTATTTCGTCGTCAGTGCGCCTTTCGCGATGAAGTTGAAGAAATTGAAGACTTCATGGCAAGGCTCCGAAATTCTGACAGCTGGGGGTCATATATAACGCCGACATGAGTGTGCCCACACAGAGTCATCATCAATAACCAGACTTATCCACCGAGTTTTGTAATACTACAACATTGCTACAGGCTTTTGATTCTCGGGATGGACTTCCTAAATTAATATGGCGCTGTTTTTGGCCTGAGGTTTGAGTCAATAACAAATAACCTTCGAAAACATGCTACCGATCCCCACAACACCAAGGGATCACGCAATAAATGTACTGCAAGACGTAGTCACAATTACGCCTTGCTCGAGCAATACCGTTTCATTCAGCCCCAAAACACCCACAAATTTTGAAGGCGTGGTCGAAGGCAACAAGCACCTATTTTTTAGCAGTCTCATTTGCTTTCCAAGAGGCATCGCTGCGCTAAGTCATGGGAAACCGAAGGTAATTGTAACAAACTTAAGCCAAGAATACGGGAAGATTAACATTGGTACGACGATTGCCTCCGCGCAAGAATTTGTTGGTGCCAGCATTTTTTCGCCCTCTTCCACGCTTCCGAACCTTCCTTAACGAGTCGACGTTCTCAACCCCATTTCGACATCAATTTGAGCCTTCCGAAGCTAAGCAATAACAGCTCAAGGCCCTGCTCCTGAAATGCAAGAACTGCTTTTCGTCGTCGTCAAAAATTCGCCAGACTCCAATCGCGAAACATCCCATCATAACAGAGGAAAGTTCCAGACCACTGTGGCAGAGCCACTATAGAATTTCGACGCCAGAACACGAGGCCGCAAAGAAACAAGTCGACAAAATGCTACGCGACGACATAATCCAGCTGTCGAGGAGTCCACCAACCAACACCACGTCGTCTCCCTTGGTGTTGGTGAAGAAGAAGGATGAAACCCTACGTTTCTGCGTTGACTATTGTCGCCTAAACAAAGTGACGAAGAAGGACGTCTGTCCCCTCTCACAAATAGACGATGCCCTAGATCGACTTCACAACACCAAGTACTTTTCGTCGATGGACCTCAATACTGGCTATTGGCAAATCGAAGTCGACAAGAGAGACAGAGAGAATACTGCGTTTATAACACCAGATTGCCTCTTATAGTTCAAGGTCGTGCCCTTCGGTTATTGCCCGGCACCTGCAACTTTACAACGCGTTATGAATACTGTGCTAGCAGGATTGAAGTGGCAGACTTGCCTCGCTCACTTGGTTGACGTCATCGTGTTTTTCTCGAGCTTCGACGAGCATCTTCGGCGCCTTGAAGCTGCACTCCCAAGCCATCAAGACTTCCGGGCACACGCTGAAGCCAGAAAAGTGCATAATTGCGTACGAGGAGCGCTTGTTCTTGGGACACAAGTTTAGCAAGTCCGGAGTCTATCACGATTCGCAGAAAAACAACTGCCATCGCCAACTTCCCGTCACCCACCGACAAGAAGGTCATGCATTTATTTCTTGGCCTGTGCGCGTATTGTAGACGGTTTGTCAAAAACGTTGCTTGCATTGCCGAACCGCTCACAATCTTTACCAGTTCAAGTAGGAAACACCACAGGAGAAAGCATTTCAGGAACTGAAACGGCGCCTGTGGACGCCTTCCTTACCCGCACATTTCGCCGAGTTCGCCGAGATGGAAATACACACCGACGCATGCAGTGTAGGACTCGGCGCTGTTCTTGTGCAAAGAACTGACGGAGTGAAAATAGTCATCAGTTATGCAAGCCGCTCGCTCTCAAAGGCACAGATCAACTATTCTACAACAGAAAAGTAGTGCCTTGTAATCGTATTGTACACGGCACCAGTGCGTAGATACAAGCATTATATCGCTTTTTTTGTAATGCATGCTCTCTTTGCACCCCTTGTTCTAATATTATCAGCCACATACTTTGGCGTAACATCTGTTCCTTCGTCACTCTCGAAATCGGAACACCCTCATGTTGGAGCAACTGACGTGGCACTCATTTTGCCACGTGATATCACGCCCATGCTGCCCCTGCTCGTTTCTAACAGACTCGTCTTCAAACAACCACCCGGATCAACAACAACATAACCTTCAAACATGTATATAAGCCAGCACAGTCCCAACCAATTCAGTGGACACAGCATCAGTGCTCCTGCATAAGCAATAAGTCACTTTGCTTTTAAAATGCAGGTTCTTCTTGCCCCACTCGTACTATTATTATCATCCACTACCTTCGGCGTGACATGCGTTCCTTCGTCACCCTCGATATCGGAACACCATCACGTTGGCGCAGCTAACGTGACACTCTTTTTGCCACTTGATAACGCGCGCATGCTGCCCCTGCTCGTTCCTGATGGACTCGTCTTCAATCAACCACCCGGATCGACAACATCACTTTCAACCAAGTATTTAAGAAGCCAGCAAAGCCCAAGCCAGTTCAGTGGACACTGTACCAGTGCTTCTGTACAAGCACTGAATCGCTTTCCTTTTTCAATGTCTGTGTGTACTAACGTTTTTTTATACGCAAAAAAGTATTAACAACTGCTTATTACTGATCCGCGTCCACGGGTGTTAAATGAAGTGTTTCGTAAATGATTTTTATGCCCTTTATACGGTTATGCTCCGGTGGCGTAAAGTGCAACCCCGGGCCTCCTACCAAGCGTTCGAACACGCATGGTGACATAGCATTTCTACGCTCTGATCCCGCTCAACAGGTGAATGTCATTCTTCACATGCCTAAAAATATTTACACCCGTTCACTGGAAAGTTACTGGAAGTTCACTGGAATTAGCAGCTGGTGTCAAAACAAATAAATCCGGGAAAAAATCTATCGCATCGAAAATCACTGCTATTCAGAATCGCCTTGAGGTCTGGATGAAAATTTAAAAAGCTAGAAGTCAGCCTGGAAGTTCTCAGTATCCATACTCAGACAGATGAATTTTTCGCACGAGGTCCTTGATGCAAACACTCGTTCAAGATCACGATGACAGACATAGATGCAACAACTTCATTTTCTATGTTACTCTAGATGAGGAGGAAACCTGGCAAAAGAAAAAGACAGATGAAAAAGTTCTTTCCATTCTCAACTGCCACCTTTCTTCTGCCCGTATTTCTGATGCATTGAGCGTGCATATCGTCTGGGTGCCTTCCGCCAGGACAAGTGCGCCACGTCATTGTTAAAATGCTATCCTATAAAACAAGAGATCCATTACTTGCGACACGTATAAATCTGAAAAGATATAACATCTTTGTAACAGAGGACTTCTCACCTACTACACGTGCAGCTTAAAAAAAACTACTTGAATTTGCCAAGAGTCAACCAGGGTCCCCCAAACATAAATTGGCCTTCATTAAGCTACACCTCGATCAGAAATGCTATATGTATGATCCAAATACTGACGCAGTCATCCAGACTCACAATGATAGTGCGCGGAGGAATTTTTCTTATGCGCATTTCAGAGCCTAGGATTGTGCGAGGGGCAGTGGTAATGCGCCCGAAGCTTCCGTATCGTTCCTTTTATACGAATATCAGAAGCGTTATTAATAAGAACCACTCCCTATCATCAGCTATCGACTCGTCTTCTCTAAAATTACTGCGCTGACAGAAATTACGCTCAAAGCACATGCATGCAACAGTGACATTTTGCTAAATGCTGATCACCTCTTTTTTCCGCTGTAGCCACAGCTCACATAGTGGCGGTGGCGTACTTTCGGGGTATTTCCAACGATATCCCATCATCTCTTCTCGTTAAAAGTAATCTAGAAACTTTATGAGCTTTGATAATGCTTAGCCACAGGAATGTAATTATTGCAGTGTGTTACCGCCCACCCTCTCCCTTTTGTACATTCAGTAGATGCTATTACCAAGATGCTATTACCAAGATGCTTCAAGATGCTATTACCATTCTTACTACACGTTTTCCTACATATCCGGGGCTGTTATTAGGCGACATCAATTTCTTATATATAGATTAGAATTCCTATTCTGCTTCAGTTTTTTCACTCGCGTTCCAAGCTCACTATTTCCTAAATGTCTGCTCGGTATTCTCATTACAGCAAATGTGTGCACTACCAACAAGAATAACTGCGCATGCCTCAAACACACTAGACTTAATGCTTACAAACAGTTTGAATATTGTTTCGCCCATAACTTGCCTTCCAGGCTTTAGCAATTGTTCGCTCCTATGTTTTGACATTAAATTTGCCCCTCCGAGAACAAAATGAAAAAATAATACGTGACTACAACAGGGGTAAGTTTGTGGCGATCAACCATAAACTCTATAATTTCACCGATCATTTTCTTGATGCTTTCGGCAATCAGAGTGTTGAAACTAACTTTAATACGTTTTCAGATAAAATCGTGCAGCTCACAGACCAATACAACCCACAACGTATCGTATCAAACAGTTCAAATGCTCTCTGGTACAACACCTACATCAGGCGATTATCAAACATAAAAAAGCGTTTCTTTTTTTTCGTGCCGCAAAGCTTCCACCTAAAAGTGGTCACTGGGCTTTCTACACAACGGCGTCTGCGCTGCATATTCCAGCCCTTCGAGAGCCAAAGAAACATTATCATTCTTGTGTACCGCCCTATATATTGATCACTAATATTAGGAAGTTCTGGCGAACTTTTATTCCCTCAACCAATGACTTTATCACGCTGACCGATTCCGCTGGTGACCCCATTTTATCGGACGTTCGTGCCCAGTTTTTAGCCATACATTTGCTCAGAACTTCTCAGCTATCTCGGTTGTTCATCCGCGGACACCTGTCACTCATCCTTTTGAAGCCACGCCGCCTATACTAATAGGTGCATTCGGTATTCTTAAGCTCATTAATAAGTTTGGTGCCCCCCGCTGCGGTGGTCTAGTGGCCAAGATACTCAGCTATTGACCCGCAGGTCGCTGGTTTGAATCCCGGTGGCGGCGGCTGCATTTCCGATGGAGGCGGATATGTTGTAGGCCCATGTGCTCAGATTTGGCTGCACGTTAAAGAACCCCAGGAGGTCGAAATTTCCGGAACCCTCCACTACGGCGTCTCTCATAATCATATGGTAGCTTTGGGACACTAAACTGCACATATCAAACTAATAAATTTGGGGCTCATTCATCCCCGGGATGCAATAATATTGGTACGAAATTCTTGAAAACACTTCTGCCTATGCTGCGCTTATTTTGTGAAAACGTTTTCAGCAATCACTTAATCATTCCATTCTCCCAAAAGTGTGAGAAATTAGGAAAGTTTTTCAACATCACAAATCCGGCATCAAAACATCTACTCTTAATGATCACTTCATTTCTTTAAATAGCGCATGTTGTAAATGTTTTAGCACATTAGATTCCCGAACCTTGCCGGTTTTCTAGAATCAAACTCATTTTTCTCTAGAGCACAACATGGAATTAGAAAACATGGTTTTTGTGAAACTGAGCTCATATCATTTAATCATGCTCTACATCAAGTTCTAGACCGATCGTCAATCATCGAGTGCATAATTTTAAATTTTTGTAAGGCATTTGACAAAGTGTGTCATGAATTACATTACTGCTGCCTCAAATGAACAATCTTAATATTTATAATAATTTACAGAAATGGATTGAATGTTTCCTGCTAAACCGCTGATAATTAGTTTCTTTTAATGGCTCAAACTATGAATTTACAGATGTATATCTATAAATTAATATACAAATACAAATATCTAGGGGTGACAATTACCAATACGTTATCGTGGTCTAAGCACATTGAAAATACCTGCGCAGCTGCCATGCGCAGGCTTGGCTTTATAAGGCACAAACTTAAAGCTGCCCCTACAGAAGCAAAACTGTTGGCGTATAAGACCTTAGTGTTACCTAAGCTTGAATACGCCAACATTGTTTGGGACCCCTTTTCTAAAAAGACAAGCAAAAGCTAGAAATGGTGCAGCGCCGGGTAGTGCGTTTTATTTTCAACAAGTACAGATCCACTGATTCCCCATCTTCGTTGATGGTGCAAAATGGAATTTCAACTTTAGAGCAGCGACGTAAACTAGCCCGCCTAAAATTTTTGTTTTCGCTTTTTCATGGCCACCTGAAGCTTAACGCAAACCCTTATGTCAAGCCGTTCTTACCTCGAGCTTCGAGACATTGCCACCCACACAATCTTCTTCCTTACAAAGCTCGCACAAATCTATTCAAATACTCTTTCCTCCCGCGGACAATTGCGGATTGGAATGCATTACCGAGTTCGGTTTTCTCTGCGCGAACTGCGGCCGCTTTTTCAGCGAAGGTGTTTGCTGCCCTAGAATAATTATCGTCTTTGTTTCAGAGGTTTGCAGACCGATTGCTGGTGCTTTTCTAGTTTTTGTGTAGCTCTCGAACGGTAGAGGATGTTTTAGTCGTGGGTTTTCATTGTTATTGGGAAAAGTGCGTATTTGTCTGAATGTACGAGCTCTAGTGTATAATGGTTTTGTTTGCTTGACCTAGAGACAGTGTAATCGTTGCTACCTTCTAGTTTACAATGATTTTTGCACTGTGCAACGTTTTTTTTTACCTTAAAATGTGTGTATAAATGTATGTATGTGTGTATTTGTTTATATATCTATACTGTTCGTGTGGATGACCAAAACATGGTAATTGATATGTATTCACCACTACCATGCGATACATGTAACTTTCCCATCTGCCCTCCTGCTTGGTCCTTATAGGACTGCAGTATGTAATAAATAAATAACAAATAAAAAAGTATATTAAGGCATTTCTGAAGGCTCAGTCCTTGAACTTTCATAATTTTTAATTTATACTATTGATCGTCCTTCGGTTGTAAACTACAACATTCTTCTATTTGCGGACGACTGTATCAATTTCAGACAGATAGCGAATACTAACGATTCTTCCTCACTTCAATCTGATCTTACTGAAGTTGCTAATTGTTGTAACATAAGGATAATGCAGCTAAATAATAATACATGTGAAGTCATGCGCACTTCTAGAAACTATTGCTGCCCACCACTTACTGCATTGATAACATTATTTGTAATCTCTGACTTCATATAAGTACTTCAGCGTGTACATCACAGCACACCTCAACTGGTCTACTCATACTGCGCACCTAATTAACAAAGTTATTATCATGTTAAGTTACCTTCGTTGAAATTTTTATCCTGTTTCTCCTTCCTTGAAACTCCTCCTCTATAAAAACCAAATTCGATCGAAACTGGAGTATGCTACACAGGTCTGAGATTCCACCTAAGCTAACCTAATTTCTGCTCTAGAAATGGTTCAGAATAACTCCGCACGTTTCATTCACTTTAACTACAGCAGCACCGCCAGTATAACTTCTATAAAATCAGACCTTGTTTTACGTCATTATCATCGTGCGAAAAGCGTCACGCATTGCTTTGTTCCATAAAATGTATCGTCACCCTGCACTGTGCTATCACCTCATCCCTGAGCCATCTTAGGTATCCCATCGCACACTCTATCATCATGAAGTCGAATTCACCTAATGTAATACTGCGTACTTTTAGTATTCATTTCTGCCACGAACCTCTCGGAATCGGAATGGCCTTCCTGTGGATGGTGTGAACATTTTTCATCAAGAACAGTTCTGTAATTCCATAGCTAATATTGTATACCCTGGCTTTCTCTAAACTCACTGTAAGTTCACATCTTGCTTTTTTGTTACATATGCCTTTTGTTTTAGTTTTTTAATGTATTTCCTGTTTTCCATTCTTTGTTTTTTGTATCAAAGTGTTGCTACCACTTTCCCTCTGTAAGCCTCTGGCTCTGATGGGTATAATATAATGAACTGAAATGAAACATGAGCTACATCATAGTTCCAGCCCAACCTTCAAGGCCGGTCCTCCAAAGTTGTGAGAGAACATCACGCCTTGTCTTGGCTAGCTAACTTGAAAGACCTTTCGGGTCGCCTCGCACAGTGGAGCCTGAAACTTCAGGAGTTCGACGTCACCGTCGTTTACAAGTGCGGAAGAAAATACTCTGATGCCAACTGCCTGTCTCGTGCCCCCATAAAAACACCTCCGTCGGACGATCCGAATGATGATTGCTTTTTCGGAAACATCAGTGCCTATGACTTCGCCTAGCGACTAAGGGCTGACTCGGAACTCAAGAACTTCGTGGAATTCCTCGGGGGTAACAGTGCCACTGTTTCAAAGGTGTTCAAGAGAGGACTGACGTCGTTCTTCCTGCAAAACGGAGCTCTCCTAATGAAAAACTTCTCTCCCCTTCGAGCTAAACACTTTCTCGTGGTCCCCTCAGCAGTGAGACGAGAAGTCCTTCAGGCCCTACACGACAACCCGATGACTTAACACCTTGGTGTTTCCCGTACGCTCGCAAGAATACATAAAACGTACTATTGGCCACGACTTGCCGCCGATGTTACTTATTACGTCAGCACATGCCGAGACTGTCAATGACAAAAGACACCACCGACAAAACCAGCAGGCTTCCTTCAGCCGATCTAACCACCTCACCGACCGTTCCAACAAAATGGTATGGACCTACTGGGACCGTTTCTTACGTCGACTTGCGGGAATAAATGGATCATTGTCGTCACCGACTACATCACCCGCTACGCGAAAACTAGTTCCCTGCCTAGAGGCAGTGCAGCCGAGGTAGATAAGTTCTTCGTTGAAGACATCATCCTGCGTCATGGAGCACCAGATGTCCTCATCACTAAGAGAGGTACGGCCTTCACTGCTGAGTTAACTCAGGCGATCTTGGCATACAGCCAGAGAAGCCATTGCCGAACTACAGCGTACCACCCATAGGCCAACGCCCTCACCGAGCGAATAAACAAGACAATAATCGAAATGTTGATCATGTATGTCGAGGTCGAACACAAGACATGGTACGCAATCTTTCCGTCCATGACGTTCGCATACAACACGGCGGTACAGGAGACGACGCAGATGTCACATATGTCTTCACTACACCTGCGTGGGTGCATTGCGGATCCGCATGGAAGGAGGCACAGACGTCAGAACGTAAATGGCGAGGTATTACCAGCAACCATTTGCGGCCATCAGATAGGTAGTTTCGCCGGCACAGAAGACCGTCACGGATGGTAAATTGGCGAGCAGTTCGTCGAAGTAAACGGTTGTCGGTACGTGGAGACGTCTGAGACAGGTACTCTAAGAGAGACGCTATCCATGGATCCTGGCGTTGCTCAGCGGACATGTCCGTCTGTTCAAGTGAAGAACATTCCGCAGCTAGAAACAGACGCTGCAACATAATCGTGGGGACGTGGCGAGCGAAAAAGAGCGTCGGCGTCCGAATGCTTGGGGCCTGACCGATAAATTACGCGAATATCGTAATCTTGGAGACGTAAGCCCAGCGAGCTAGGCGACCAGATGGGTCTTTTAATGACGACAACCAACACAATGCCTGGTGATCAGTCACGACGTCAAATGGGCGGCCATATACGTAGGTCGGAATTTTGTGATTGCCCAAACAATGGCAAGGCATTCTTTCTCTGTGACTGAATAGTTCTTTTCCGCTTTAGTGAGGGTGCGACTAGCGTAGGACACAACATACTCATCGAAGCCAGATTTACGCTGAGCAAGAATAGCACCGAGGCCAACTCCACTAGCGTCAGTATGGATTTCGGTTGGAGCATCTGGATCAAAGTGGCGTAGAATAGGGGGTGATGTCACAAGATGGCGTAAAGACGCGAATGCTTCGTCGCATGCTGGAGACCACGCCGAGAAGTCTTGGTTGTCGGCAAGTAGCTGCGTCAGGGGTGCGATTATGGTGGCGAAATTTCGCACAAAACGGTGAAAATATGAGCAGAGCCCGATGAAGCTGCGGAGTTCTTTTAGTGTAGCCGGCCTGGGAAAGTCGCCGACAACGCGAAGCTTGGCTGGATCAGGACGGACACCATGCTTGCTAACAGCATGCCCTAAGATGGTAAGCTGGCGGGCAGCGAATTGGCATTTCTTCAAATTTAGCTGCAGTCCAGCGTTTGAAAGACAAGTCAGCATGCTTGCTAGACAGCTGAGGTCGGAGTTGAAGTCCTTCGAAAAAACGACTACGTCATTCAAATAGCACAGGCATCTGTACCATTTAAAGCCTCTAAGGATGTTGTCCATGAGACGCTTGAAGATGGCAGGCGCATTACAGAGGCCGAATGGCATGACGTTAAACTCGTACCATCCGTCAGGCGTTACGAATGCAGTCTTGGAGCGGTCGGCTTCATTCATAGGGACCTGCCAGTAGCCGGATCGACAATCTAAAGAAAAAAAAGAACTCTGCTCCTTGCAGGCAATCGAGGGCATCATCGATTCTGGGCAGCGTTTCTCGTGATCGTTTCTCGTGATCATAAACATCGTTTCTCGTGATCTTGTGAAGACGCCTGTAGTCAACGCAATATCTGATGCCGCCGTTCTTTTTTTTTCACCAGTACAACCGGAGAGGCCCAAGGGCTGTTTGAAGGTTTATCACACCACGTCGAAGCATATCGCTCACCTGATCATCAATGGCACGGCGTTCAGCGTGAGAAACTCAATATAGGCGCTGGCGCAAAGGTGCATGGCTACCGGTGTCGATTTTATGAACGATGGCAGACGTGCGACCCAAAGAAGGTTGGCTATAGTCAAATGACACCTTGAAGCGATTGAGTAAAGCCAGGAGTTGGGTGCGCTGAGCAACAGGAAGTTTAGGGTCAATGGATGAGTAAAAAACCTCCGGAGATGTAGTGGGGGTGGTATCGGAGGTAGTGGTGTTTAGGTGAGAGGATACGTGATCAGGTAGGTGACTGGATGAAACAGAATCGATTTCCTCAAGGTGACCGAGGACTTTGCCACGGAATAATATGGCTGGGGAAGGAAGCCACGGGAGTTTTCTACGGTAACAACTGCGAACGGGAGAAGGAAGCTTTCGAGAGAGCCAAAGGCGTCAGAGGGGTAAAAGAGAGCGGTGACAGAGGGCGCGTCGTCGTAGAAGAGTGGTACAAGAACACAGGATAGAGGAGGGATGTGAGTGTCCGCGGCCACGGTGACTCGGGAAGATAGCGGCTTGAAAGAATGTCCTTCAGACGTCGGCGCTTCAAACAGGGGCAGTTCACACATCGACAACTCTAGTTCGGCACGGCACAGTGAACGACGGCATGATGAGCGCAGAGGAAGTCCCAGCCTAAGATGATATCCTGTGAACATAGGGAAAACACAACGAATTCGACTACATACAGAATATTTTGGATGACCAGTCGAACTGTGCACGCCGCAGAAGGTGTGATGTGATGCGCAGTGGCCGTGCGGAGAGAGACATCGGAAAGCGGCAGCGTAAGCTTCTTCAACTTGCGGCACAGTTCACCACTTAACACAGACACGGCTGCACCAGTATCAACGAGCGCTTTCGCAGGTACACCATCAATATGCACAATTATTTCATTAGCATGTAAAAACGGAGGCCTTGAAGGTTTCGATATATGCGCAGCTCTTGCCTCAGGAACTGCGATGGTCAGTTTTCCGTTTGGGCGGGTGGTGATCAAGGAAGCATCGGAGAAATAGAGCGGTGCCGTGGTGAGGGCGACCGATTCCTATCGAAGCCGTGCTGACGTGGCGGCGACTGATATGACGTGGGGTGGAACGAACACGGTTGTGGTGGCTCTGGACGGTAGGAGTCGTAAGTCGCCTCACCAGCAGTTGGGTTGTAATCCCGACGACGGCAGTAGCGCGCTACTTGACCCGGAAGCTGGCAGAAATAGCAAATTGGCCTATTGTCTGGAGTGCGCCAAGGGTTTGTTGATGGTGGTGTGGGGTGGCGAACAGAAGGTGAGTGGCGACGGGTAGGAGGATTTGCTGCGTTGAGGGGACTGGACTGTCTAGCAAGATCCGTGACAGTTGGTAGGGACGGCGGCGATCGTCTTGCGGCCTCAGCGTAAGTGAGAGGGGCGGAGATAGTCGGAGGATTGAATGTGGGAGACAGGGCGTCAGAAACTTGCTCTTCGATTGCCTTGCGTAGCGTTGGGGTCAGCATGTGCTCACTGGTCGGGACGTACGGCACAAGTGACAATTGGCGCGGAACTTCTTCTCGGACAAACTGCTGGACTTGCTGCATTAACATGGTTTGTTCGGAGGAAACGGCGCCAATGGTTAACCCAGATGTAGAGGTCATGTCGAGGTTTGGACGTCGAGTAGAAATCCACTCTCTCCGCTGCTCGTCAAAACACTGACAGTGCTGAATAAGCTGGGCGACGGTTTGCGGGTTTTTTGACACGAGCTTGTGAAAGGCATCGTCCTCGATACCTTTCGTGATTTGCCGTATTTTGTCAGTGTCAGACGTTTCTGAATCGTTACGACGGCAGAGGTTCAAAACATCCTCAATATACGAGGTAAAGGTCTCACCTGAGCGCTGTGCGCGGCAGCGCAGGTGCTGTTCGGCGCGTAGCTTGCGAACAGTGGGTCGGCCAAAGACTTCTGCGAAGCGCGTCTTGAAGGTAGGCAAAGAGAGTATTTCCGCTTTGTGGTTGTTAAACCACAGTTCTGCCACACCCGCGAGATAGAAATTGAGGTAAGCGAGCTTGTCTGTGTACACCAACTTATTATAGGCGCTTACCGCTTCATACTGCGACAGCCAGTCTTCGGCGTTTTGGTCGTCGGTCGCGTTGAAAATCACTGGATCTCGCTGTCGTGGCATTCCCAAACAGGTTACAGATGGCATTATCACTACAGGGGGCTGGGTCATATTGTCAGGCATTGACAAGGCGAGAGGCTGAGGTAGAGTCCGGGAACGGAGTTCCAGTTTGAGACAACCAGCACTCTCCACCAAATGTAAGAATACTGCTTGACGCACGCCGGGGTAGAGCAACCGTTTATTGGGCCTAACAGCACCAAAACAGCAACCAGCGGTTTCAGCAGCAGCTGCAGCAGCAGCACGAGCTTCCACCACAACAAACGTCTTCTTCGTCGTTCTTAGAGCGCGTATTTGTCACTACAATATATATATATTGTTACGGTGCATCATCGACAGGAGCAAGCGTGGCACTTAGCGAAGATGAAGAAGACGCCTGTGCGTTAGGCGCTTGCGCGAGAGGGAACTCAGACATCTTGTTCGGCTGCCGATTCTCGGTGGATGCTGTCCTGTAAGCCAAGACCTCGCCCCGTCACATTTGGTGGAGGTTCTGAGTTTGGACTTCCTGTCACGGCATGCTGCGCTCATTGATTGTGCCACTGGTGCTCTTCAGCTTGAACTGCCGCAGTTTGCCGATTTTCCAGCAAACTATTCTCCCCGTTTATGATCTCGTCACCACGTTCGCTGGCCTCCGCAAGCTGCTACATATGTCACTTTGTCGTGCTCACGTCATGTGCCCGACGGTGACTACCTCGTCACTCCTATAGTCGACGTACTGATGGCCCGAGACGTCGCCCTTGCTCACACTGTTGTCGCTGTCGCTAATAATACAGTGATTATACCACTACTCAACGTGAGTCTCTTGACTCAAGTTATTCCGCAAGACATGTCTTTGGCCACCCTATCTCCACTTGACAGCTGCAACGTTACTGGTTTGGACACCGATACTACATCCCCCTGGCCGCAATTACACTCTGCCTGCAGATGACATTAACAAGATGATTGCTCCCGACCTCACTGCAGTGCAAGCTGCCAGCCTCCGTAGTCTGCTAAAATCATATAGACACGTTTTCGACTTTGACCACTGCCCTCTCAGCCAAACAACTGCAGTGACTCACCGGATCAACACTGGTGATGCCAGTCCTATACGGCGGCGTCCGTATCGCGTATCTCACAAGGAACGCCAAGTAACTCAAAATGAAGTGGATAAAATGATTACTAAAGACGTAATAGAACCCTCATCCAGCCCCTGGGCCTCCCCGGTCGTGCTTGTTGAGAAGAAAGATGGCAGCTGGCGCTTTTGCGTGGACTATCGCCATTTAAACAAAGTGACCCACAAAGATGTCTACCCTTTGCCTCGGATTGATGACGCCCTCGATTGCCTCCATGGTGCCCAATACTTTTCGTCTATTGACCTTCGGTCCGGCTATTGGCAAATTTCCGTCGACCCCATGGATCGTGAAAAAACCGCTTTTGTTACGCCCGACGGCCTCTACCAGTTCAAATTCATGCCGTTTGGACTGTGTAATGCGCCGGCAACTTTCGAGCGCATGATGGACTCCCTTCTCCGAGGATATAAGTGGTCCATCTGCCTATGTTACTTGGACGATGTCATCGTCTTTTCACCTACCTTTAACAGCCATAGAACACGTCTGTCAGCCGTTCTGGATGTTTTTCGAAGAGCTGCTCTCCAGCTCAATTCTGCAAAATGCTGTTTCGGACGTCACCAAATCACCATACTCGGCCACCTTGTCAGTGCCGATGGTGTTCAACCAGATCACGAAAAGGTACGAGCCGTACAACAATTTACTGAACCACGCTCAACCAAGGACGTCCGAAGTTTTGTAGGGCTATGTTCCTATTTTCGTCGATTTGTCCGCAACTTTGCCAACATCGCTCAAGCGCTTACTGATCTCTTAAAGAAGGACGTTCCCTTCACATGGGGTATTGAGCAAGCGGACGCCTTTTCGGCTCTTATCCATCTGCTGACTACACCACCAATACTGGCCCATTTCGACCCAGCATCACCTACAGAGCTTCGGACCGATGCCAGTGGCCATGGAATTGGAGTGGTCCTTGGTCAACGACAGCACGGGAATGACCGCGTGATTGCTTACGCCAGTCGTCTTCTTTCACCTGCCGAACGGAAGTTCTCCATCACTGAGCGTGAATGCCTAGCTTTAGTTTGGGCCGTGGCGAAATTCAGGCCTTACCTGTATGGCCGAACTTTTTCCGTTGTTACGGACCATCACGCTCTTTGCTGGCTGTCATCGCTAAAGGACCCATCTGGACGTCTTGGTCGCTGGGCGCTCCGTCTGCAAGAATACTCATTCGTGGTCCACTACAAGTCGGGACGCCTCCACACAGATGTAGACTGTTTGTCACGTTATCCGGTTGAAACGCCCGACTTGACAGACCTTGATTCAGACCCCTGCGTTCTCTCCATCCACGCTTTGAGTGATATCTCCACCGAACAACGACGTGACCCGTCGTTACTCTCCATCATCGAGCGTCTGACCTCTGCTCCAACAGACCCTTCCGTTCGCCTGTTCGAACTGCACGACAACATTCTGTACCGTCGCAGCTTCAACGATGATGGCCCGGAATTACTACTCGTGCTTCCCCATCACCTGCGTACCAGCGTTCTCGAACAACTACATGACGTACCTACAGCCGGTCACCTAGGCGTCTCTCGTACCTACGATCATGTGCGACGTCGCTTTTTCTGGCCCGGACTGTATCGTTCTGTGGTTCGCTACGTCACTGCTTGCGACCGCTACCAACGCCGCAAGCGCCCCTCTGTGCTACCGTCTGGCCTCCTACAGCCCATTGACATACCGACGGCACCATTTTTCCGTGTTGGCCTTGACCTGTCAGACCCGTTTCCTACGTCCACCTCCGGAAATAAATGTGTTGCAGTCGCCACAGACTACACCACACGCTTTGCCATCACTAAAGCACTGCCGACAAGCTGTTCCACTGACGTCGCTGACTTTCTCTTGTATGAAGTCATTCTTCATCACGGCGCTCCGCGGCAGCTGCTTACTTATCGAGGAAGGTATTTTGTTTCACGTGTTATGGATGACATTCTCCGCGCCTGCTCCACTGAGCACAAGCTTACCACCGCTTATCATCCACAGACAAATGGATTGACCGAGCGTCTGAACCAAACGCTGACGCAGATGCTGTCAATGTACGTTTCGCCAGATCACCGTGACTTGGACAAAGCACTCCTCTTTGTCACGTTCACGTACAATTCTTCACGGCACGACACAGCTAGTTATTCGCCGTTTTATTTGCTATTTGGCCGACATCCAGCATTACCATTTGACACGCTCCTTCCTTCGGCTGCCCCCTTGTCTACTGAGTACACCAGCGATGTTGTTTCTCGAGCCCATGCAGCCCGTCAGCTTGCCCGTGATTGGCTGCACTTGTCGCAAGCGCAGCAGAAAGATCGCTATGACAGTCGCCACCAAAGCGTGCACTTCCCGCCGGGGTCTCTGGTACTTCTCTGGACACCAAACCGTCAAGTCGGCTTGTCAGAGAAGCTACTATCCCACTACCATGGCCCCTACAAAGTGTTACGACAACTTAGTGACGTGAGCTACGAGATCGCACCCCTAAGCAATGCCTTCTCGACCACCTCACTCCAGACAGACATTGTACACGTTTCCAGACTGAAACCGTATCACCCTCCTTGTTCGTCGCCGCCGTACTAAGCGCCGTGACGGCGCTTCCGCCGCAGGGGAGTGATGTTACGGTGCATCATCGACAGGAGCAAGCGTGGCACTTAGCGAAGATGAAGAAGACGCCTGTGCGTTAGGTGCTTGCGCGAGAGGCAACTCAGACATCTTGTTCGGCTGCCGATTCTCGGTGGACGCTGTCCTGTAAGCTAAGACCTCGCCCCGTCACAATATATATATATATATATATATATATATATATATATATATATATATATATATATATATATATATATATATATATAAGGGAAAGAAGTGTATACCGAAGGGCTCGTTTTTCCGTGTTTTAACACAATATTAATGAGATCTAACTAACAGACAGTAATGCCAAGGAATGTACAGGGGAAGGTAATAAAACCAATGGAATGTAAATGAGAAGAAAGAAAAGTGGATGAAAAAATAACCAGCCGTGAGCTGGAATCGAACCTACGACCTTCGAATAACGCGTTCGATGCTCTAACCACTGAGTTACCACAATGGTAGCTGTGGTAGCTCCCCTCATCCTGTGCTGTGGTAGCTCACAGCACAGGATGAGGGGAAAAAAACATAAAAAAAGAAGTTGCTCTCGATAAGTGATAACAATGTTAAGGTCGGGAAGAAAATTAAGTGCGTTAAACACTTATATTCAAGACGACGTGAAGGTCTCACGTTTGATTCCGCGCGCCGCAGCCTTTTTTCTGAATTTCTTTTTTGGGTTTCATATATATATATATATATATATATATATATATATATATATATATATATATATATATATATATATATATATATATATATATATATATATATATATATATATATATATATATATATATGATCAGAGTTTCTTCCGGCTACCGTAATAAAAGTCATAAACTTCGAGAATAGTGCAGTATAGGAAACAAAACAATAAAATATTTATTTATTCATAACAGTTTCGGCTGGTGGACCAGCCTTCTTCGGAAGAAATATATTTAGACCGTGCAGCATGACATCGACGCCGACGTCCATGTAAATACACGCAGCGGCGAAATCCAGCCGAGAGTGTCCACATAATTGGTATGGCAACAATAACCGTACTTGGTCAACTCGTTGATGCTGTAGGGGTGCTCCCAATCTCGAGGAAATTCGCGCCGTTACGGAATTTCGTTCCCAAATCCAGAAAGGGTGTTTGCAGTTTTCTGGGGCTGTGCTCCTATTTCTGACGCTTTGTTAATGACTTCAAACCCATTGCACGCGCACTCACAAACATCCTGAAGAAGGGCGCCCCGACGCCCCGTGTTTCTGGGGTGCTAATCAAGCCTCACCTTTTTGCCCAGCCAACGACCCTGCTTACAACACCACCAATTTTAGCTTTCTATTTTTCATCTTTCTATTGTTCACGAGCTCTTCGAAAAGTTGCGCTACCGATGTGGCAGACTTTCTCGTGTACGACATTATATTAGTACATGGAGCTGCACGCCAAATCCTCACTCAGCAGGTCCAGACCTTCCCCCAAACTGTCCTTGGAGAAGTCCTGTGCTCTTGCTATACCAAGCACAAGTTTGCAACTTCGTACCATCTGTAAACGAACGCTCTTACAGAGCGCCTGAACCAGATACAAAGCATGGTGCCCTAAAAATACGTAGCGGGGGACCACCTAGGATGCCACGTTCATTTGACATATGTGACGTTCGTATAGCGTATGTGACGCACCGGTAACGAAAGTGCGGGCCATTCACCATTCTGTTTTCTATATGGCCGATAGGCCGTCCTGCCCTTCGACACCTTGCTGCTCTGGGTCACTGAATATGCCGGCGAAGCCTTTGCGTCAGCCGACCACGCACTCCAACTCATTCATAACCGTCAACAGGTCTCAAAGGAGCACCGAAACCTTCTCTGCGATTCTCATCATTCAAACGTGCAATTTTCCAAGTTCCCGTGTCCTTCTGTGGTCACCGTCTCGGCGTGTTCGCCTTTTTGAAAAACTCCTCGTACGCTACAATGGGAGACACCGCGACTTTCACCATGTGACTTAAGTTACGTCTGAGATCAATCCAGCCGGTCTAACGTGGTCAACGCCAGCTTCGAATGATAATGTATACATAGCTCGATTCAACGTTATCACTCTCCTTCCACTACATACGTGTAGACCATGCACCGAGACGGTGATCGACCACTGGGGAGTTACAATAGTTCAGAGCTGCCGATGCTTTGCAGCATGAAAAGGAAAGATGACGATGGTTGCTGCTTTTTTTATGTACTGGTGATCTTGTTCACCCAGTACTTTCAACAATTGAATTACCTATCTGTAAAAATATCAACTCTAGGTGTTAAAGGCGCTCTGAAACAGTTTTTGTGAGTTTGTTCAATCACATTCAGCCAGTGGACAAAGCACCAAAGGTTATTTTGAGACCGATGTTAGCTCTTTACTCAAAGAGTGTAATTTATTGCAACGCTTTAAAGCTTCCAATGTCTGCAGATTGGTCAAGATGTACAATGTTTGGAATACACAAGTGTCCATTGATTTGATTTCTGTCTTGTGTGAAGTTTTTGATGTTTGTGTACTTGCTAACATGTATCATCTAATAATAAGAGAGTGAACAATGCCAGTCATATCAAGTCAGCTGAAATTGAACATTTCCATCTTCTTTTCAAGCGTCAAATATAAATTGTCAGCTCTGTCATTCTTTTATCACTTATGTGGTTGTGCCAGGTGTGTCTGTATTGCTAAAAATCTGTCGAGTTCTGTAATGTTTTACATTTCGTAGTCTAAAAGTATGCTCTGTCTTTCATGCACCACCTACGTTAGCAGTTACTTATGCGTGGCCTGTGGAACCTGATTAAAGTATTTTTATTTGTAGATGAAATTCTTTTGCTAGCACAAGCTTTTTAGCAAGTACAAATGAAGGTGTGGAAATGGTGTGTGCTCAGAACTACTTTTCTGCGTTTTTTTTTCCAAGTGATGTTGTACGAATCAGCCATATCTTGCGTGCTTGATTATGATTTAAATATAGTTTTCAGCTGAGTGGCAGTAAGCTTGACAAGCATTTTTCCTGTTTCTGCGATTTGTATGGCTGTTTGGTATACATATGCTTAAAATTATAAAATTAGCTCGTGAAGTGTTTGCTTTGCAAATGTGCAGGTTCGTGTTATTTTGTGTACATTGTTTTGTCATGTTTTAAAGTGTTCTCTAGCCACAAATAGCTGCCATTTAAGGAACTGATCATTAGCCGTAGAGCAACCAACTTGTGGCAAGCCTATGAGTTCTATGCTCAGCTTGCAGTATGCCAGAAAGGAAACAAAGAGCAAGAGAGTAACAATGGTAACTGATAGACATGACAATAGCTAGAACACATAAAAGAACGAGATGGGTGGCCTGTAGTGCGTCTCCCATCCCTTGTTCACTTAGTGCGTTGACAGTTTATTTGATACTAATTTTGTTTGACTGTTTTCTTTATTTCTGATACGTTTATTCATACAACCTTCCAAGAAGTCAAATAAAAAGTAACAGAAAGCATGACTTGCCCTCGCTTACCATAAGGTTTACAAAGTGGCAGACACAGTGCGATTGATTAGCACCTCAACTCAAGCACAGGAAAAGTTCCATCATGCAGATGTACAGTCCTCTAATTCTTTCACCTAAAGTCGCGAGCGCTGACTGCCCTGTCAATAAGCGGCCTTTAGCGGAAAACAGGGGCAAAAAGAACAAGAATACGTGCATGTCTGTGATGAACACTCCTGTGCAGCTGTCTTCCGATGGGCTGTTTCGGGAACACGACGCCTGTTCCCAGAATAGCCTATCGTCTTGCACAGGCACATCCAGACTGTGGTCGACGGTCGCGCATTAGGTTAAACAGATGGAAAACTTTACACAATTGACTCTAGAAGCAGACTTTTAAACATGGTATCCTGTACTTGCCGAAACTACGTTAGGAACGATGATGAGGTCATGCAGTAAGGTCCTATAGCAACAATAAATAGAAACCTAAAAATGCGAGCAGAAGGAGGGCATTAACTCCGTTAATCCCCAACACAGGCGCTAATATGATGTCGTACACAAGAAAGTCCGCCGCATCTGTAGCGCAACTTTTCGGAAGGGTTTGTTTGATGACTTACCGTGGGGAATAGTCAATGGCAGCAGCAATTCATTTGCTGCCTGAGCTGGAGAGCGAGAATGGTCTAACCAGGTCGAGGGCAACTCAAAAAAATGTTCAGTGGCGACGTGGACCGACTGAGTGCATCCAGCAGGTATGAAAGATGGCATTTTGCGGCGCTGGCAGGGCTCGCAACCGGTGACGTAGCGTCAAAAAAACAGGAACGACCAGGCCGAAAGAAAGAATGGCGAAAATGGTTGCATGTGCGAGGAACGCTGAAGTGGCCCGCCAAAGGAGCGTCACAAAGTTGATTGAAAACAGTCACACAGAAGGCTGCTGGTATGACGGGGAGTAAGTCAGAGCCATATAGACCGAGGTTTGAGACAATAGAGGATACTGCCTTGGATCAGAAACATCTGTAGAGATGCGTCGTGAGGCATCGATTCAACCTTCTCAATAATGGCTCACAGAGAAGCATCCATATGTTCTTCATTGCCAAGGTTCAGTGGTTACGACCCAGACAGAACGCCCACAGTGCTGTCAGTAAGGGCGGTTTCTTCCCGGGGTAGTGGGATAAACAATCCGCATCGTGATGCAACGGTCTTTTTATATATGGTAATAGTAAAGTGTATTCTTGTATATGTAAGGTGCAACGAGCGAGGCGTCGTGTATGATCCTTGGATAAGGCCAGCCAACAGAGCACGGGGTGAGTGGTGACGACGTGGAGTCGGCGCCCATATAAGTAGGAACGAAACTTGGCGACTACCAAAACAAGAGCGAGGCACTCACGCTCCGTGATTGGCTAGTTGCGCTAGGCGGTAGATGACAGACGTCTTGAGTTGGCTATAAGACGGTCATGTTCGCGTTAGTGTTTCAATAATTTTGCTTGTGGGTAATGCCCACTAGCATCCGTGAGAACCTTGGCTGAAGCTGAACAATCGAATTGAGCTGAAATTGGCGACGTTGTAAGCAGGGTCATGAGCTGGGAAAAAGATGAGGCTTAATCAGCACCCCAGAAAATTGGGGCGTCCTTCTTCAGGATGTTTTTGAGTGCGCGTGCAATGGCTTCAAATCATTAAAAAGCGTCGGAAAGAGAAGCACAGCCTCAGAAAACTGCGAACATCCTTTCTGGATTCGGGAACAAAAAGTCCGCGAAGGTGCGAATTTCCCCGAGACTGGGGAGCACTCCTATAGCATCAACGAGGTGGCCAAGTACGGTTATTATTGCGATAGCAATTACATGAACACTCTCAGCTGGATTTCACCGCCACCGCCGGCGTGGGCGTTTGTTAATTCTTTTTGATGGATTTGCTTGCACGAGCATTGTAAGTCCTAAATATGAGCACTATGGCAAAAAGAAAGAAAAGGGCTAAAAAACAACCAAATGGTTCTTGAACCTTCGACCTCTACACAGTAAAAATTTTTACACCCAAAAAGGTGTAAAAAGGGTGCTTTTAAGAGAAAGCACCCTTTGCAACACCCTTCAACACCCTTAAATGGTCGATTGAAAAAAAGCACCCATTAGTTTGGGTGCTTGCCTCGATAGCACCCTAAAATAGGCTCTAAGGGTGCTTTTGTGCCTGAGAAGGGTGTAGGTGACTATTCATCAGATGGAATATGCAGCATAAGAAGAACACATAATTATAATATTTGGTATTTTACGTCTCAAAAACCTCGATATGATTATGAGGGTCGTCGTAGTGGAAAGCTCTAGAGATTTTGACCATTTGGTGTTCTTTAATGGGCGCTGATATCGCGCAGTGTCTACCTTTTCGCCTCCATCAGAATTCGACTGCCACGGTCGGCATCGAACCCGCGACCTTCGGATTGGCGGCCGAGCAGCGTAGTTACTGCACGAGTATGTGGACCTTGCGTTAAATGACGGCCTAATTAACTTAGAATGTGTGAAGGTGCTCTCCGAATACAGCAGAATGCCAGCAGAAGCAAATCGCGTTTCATCTATAATGGCAATTAACTGCAATCCACGTTACGAAAGCTCACCTTAGCGTTGGTTATAAGCTACATGTTTGCTGTGGATTATATACAGGAACATAATGTTCGCCCGAGTATGGGTGTGTGTGCGTGAGCCTGCGCATGTGTTCGCGTGTAAGCGCGATTGTGTGTACACTCGTGCATGTGTGCGTGCGCGTGTATGTGCGAGTCCGTGCTTGTGTTAAGCGTGCCTGTGCACATGTGTACACCCATGCATGCGTGCGTTTACGGTCCCGTGTGTGTGTTGCCGTATGTGTGTATACGTGTATGTGTGTGCGCCTGTGAATAAGTATGCGTGTGCATCAGCCCGTGCGCCCTCAAATTTCGTGTGTGTGTGCGGGGGGGGGGCACTGCTTCTTAGTGTTTAAGGTCCCACACCTGTTCAGACTGGGAGTCTATATGGGAAGTGGCTTAAGAAATGGCGGTGGTCAAGGCACTGTACACTAACTATTCAGTACATGGAAAACAGCTGCACATTTTCGTACCTCATCATTGCTTACGAACTTGCTGTGGTAACTGATTAACTCCGTTGAGGCGCTTCTACGCTCGAAAACGTGGGTTATGACCGATTCCCACGGAAAGCTGTCACTGCACTTATGCACAACCATTGTTTATATTAACAACGTTTAACAAGAACGTGCACTGTCTTTGCTACAGGTGCTTAGCTAGCTCATTGGGCAACCATATGGAATTATGTGCTGATCATGTGGTCAGCAAAAAGTTTGTTATAACAACCTCGGCACGTTTCGTGGTGCATGACAAGCCTTCTAAACATCCGCTACTGTGGATTAATTTGTTCCAGCTTCGACTACGCATTCAGTGTTTGCGGCACCATACGCGGAATCGCCTGACACAGACAATGCAAAAAGAAATTTCTCTGAAAAAAGGTGTAGCGATGCTCTCCCGCTAATGCCACCGAGGACGAAATAATTATTGTTTCTGGCCATTCCATGGTGCACTTTGTTTTGCGCAAGTTTTGCTTCACTATTTTTCGCCCACTGCAATCGCATTCCGTCAAAATACTCAAAGAACCCGAGACTGGTAAATAACCTGCGTCGCTGTGCGACTGGCTGGAAGGAGAGTGGCCGTTTACAAGGAGTCATTCCGCGTTGAACGGCCGTCCGCCGTATGCGCCATAGCGTTTGCCTTTCGACGCCGTCTTGGCGGGTTTGCCGCTCCCCCCCTCCCCCCGCTCAACCCGGCCAGCGTTGCTCCCACAACGGTGGCGTAGATAAGCGAAGAGTTGCGTCACCGAACACCTGCGGCGACAGCTGTGGCGCCGCCACGCCGCCGCCAGTGCCTCCTCCTTCTCTCTCTCAGTGTTGCCCTCTCTGTCTCATCAGTCTTTCAAATGCGTTGCGTTGGTCGGGGGTCTTGGTCGCTGTGTGTGTTCTAGCGAACAGGCGCATATTCAATGGTGGTCACGCATGGCACCGTGTTCGAAGTGACGCTCGGATGAAGGAATATTCATGGAGTGGCGGACACGGACAACATGGGCCTGTTAACGGTGAGTGTACTGTTTTCCTAGGTAGTAATCATACAGCGCTAGCTGGGCGCCTGCAGCAGCTCTGCCGAAGTAGGCTGCCAGGCATTTACAACAGCATGCGTTCGCGGGCCTGTTGCAGATGCCCGATTAAACATGGGACTTAACGAGTTCACACTGCTATGCGCGATGTTGTGTAAGTGCCTGCATCACTCATACAGTGAGGGATGTGATCACTTAACAAGGGCGGGATTAGTTGCTGATCGCACATTGTCTCTACACTGCACAAAGTGATTGATATTGTTTTAAGATGTGCTTTGGGCTACATCGTAATAACATTTCTATTAATACTCAAATGTGCAACGTGCTTCTGTAGGTGTAAGCGCAAAAAAAGAAAGAAAAAGCAAAAATTATGTACAGAGGCGCACTGTACGAAATGGCTTTTTTTTGCTTAAAGACGGTATAGTTGGAGGTGCTGATATGCCGCGATGCTCCCAGCACGTGCGCCTCGGTCTTTTAAGCTATTTAGGACAAGTGCCACCAGCAAGAGGGAAAGATCTAGCAGACTTCCAAAGGCGCGTTGTTGTGGCCATCGCCGTGCGTTGTTTTCCCTCGTTTCTGTTTGCTGTTTTCGTGCTTCGTTTTCATCTGCGATAATGTTCGGCGTTATAACAGAATCGAGAGAGGATACGTGACTGTTGGAGCTATGTGCGGTTTCTCTAGCATAAGTCATGGCTGCTGCAATGTAGTCGGCGTCCGCGCGCGTTGGTGTCGTTCGAGCGCTCTTACTTGCGTGATTGTGTTTAACTGAGTATTTAGGCACGGGTTACGTTTGTAAATTTCGTAGTCAATAATCGCTAATAGCGTGCCCCTGATTGCCATCAGAGGATGGGCTTGGTTGTCGAAATATGCCAGACGCTTTTTCTGAAAACAAGCTTTGAATTTTTTTTAAAAGAAGTACTTTCATACGTGCAAGGCAGTGCCTATTGCAGGCCCGCAACTCTTTAAAAACTGGACAAGCTATCACATCTTTTATTAAATTACAATGAATTAAGATGATTGAATCATAGATGACGAATTTCTGTGCTAGATTAGGTGAACAAAACACATGTTCGCAGCCCTACGTCTAGAAAGCAGGCAATTAGGAAGCACAGCGTCAAATTTGGATTAGATTCCATTGACGGAGCGTCTTGTGAGAGTAGAAAGAACGAGAAAATTGTTCATTTTTGATGCCCTTATAGAGGCAGTCAGAATTGCACTGATTGGTGACTTGTAACAGTTCCTCAGATTGTTAGAGGCGTGATTTAAGTAAGTAAATCTTTTACTTTTTTTTTGCAGACCTCTTCGCTAGTGCCACGCCCAAGATCATTTGTTCTCATGTAAAAGAGAAAGCAGAGATGTCTTCACTGTTTGTACATGAAGAGGTAAGTTTCTTGTGCGTTTTGATTAATGCTACATGTTCTAAACGTTGTACTTTAAGAATTGTTTTTCACACTGGCTCACTACCCTAGAAGGAAATTGATTCTTAAGTGAGTTCAGGCTTTCGTAAGTGCCATTTTTGAGCTGTAGTCTTACACTTCACCTCATTTCGGGAATTCGCTGTATGCTGGAAAACTCTTATCTTTATCATACGAAATTATTGGAATGTATGTGTTGTATGCTTCGAGTTCAGTGTAATGTCAATTACACGCCATTTCGAAGGATACACACTACACATTCTTTATATATGGTGCTGCCAGAACAGCACGAAAATTTTTTTATGAGAAGTCATATTTGCTCTTATTAAAGGATGAGAGGGTGCCGCTGACGTCCTGCCTAGTCTACCCTGGACCCAGCCTAGAGCAAGCCTACTTCCTGAACCTCCACATGGATAACCGAAAAATCTTCCGTGTCAGTAATGACGAAGAAGGAAGGAGTGACAGCACTGATGAGTTGATTTTTTTTTATTTTCAACATTGTCTACGGCCGCAAGGCCTTTAACAACCACCGTGATTGAGCGGCTTTTTCTCGGCGTGAGTTTGGAGTTTATCAAAGAAGTTGTTCAGGCAGTATGACGCTGAAAATTTTAGTGTCACAATGCCTGAACAACTTTTTCTAGTGTGTTCATGGTAGATGAACAAATATTGTTATTTGTGTAAGTTATTTTGCTTAAATATAGCTGGACCATTCCATGCCAAACGTCCCAGCCACTTTGGCGACCATCTGAATTGTATTTGAAAAAAAAATGTGCTGACTTACTGCGTTGAAAACAGTGAACTGCTAGAATACTTCAGCGAGAAAAAAAGTTTTGTTCATGTGGCTGGCTTATAACTTCCTGGCATAATGCCGTCTGTGTGCTGTTTGTGGAAAATTTTGTTTTAAAACTACCGCTTATTTTTTCTAAAGCAGATTCGGTCTACCTGTTAAGTAAATGTGCTTCTGTAAGGTATTTGAATCTCAATAATAATAGTGCAATTTTTTTGCCACATTCGCTTCCAAGAATAAAGCCAAAATGTGTTATGTTTGCATTTTTATTGCAATATTGCACTTTGTATGAATATCTGAGCAGTGAATACTTACTCCAAAGAAGGTATATTCTGAGGAAAAAATATCTTTATACCTCTCAAGCTGCTGAAATATACGAGAAAATATCACGAATTTCACAAAATCGTGATTTTTGTCCGTATTGAGATGCAATTTGCTCCATGTTGTGATACAATGAAAACTCATCATTATACCTAAACTGTAAGAAAATGAAATTCTTTTCTGTAATAAAAATCTTATCGCAAAAAGGACAGGAAAGAGCGCTGTCAACTGAATTTTATTGAAGGTGCTACGAGCATTTTTATACTGAGCACAAGACCAGGGCTAATCTGCAACAACACATGTGTGACCATGACAAAATATTTTAACCGAGAAAAGAATACTCTTTTTCGGAAAAGATAAGTGAAGATGTACTGGTGCATTGATCCTTGGCCTTCCTGATAAAGAGTTCTAAAATCTCTCATTTTTCTGCTTGCTTTTTTTTCAAAAACCGTGTTTTATGAAACCTAGGCCTACACTTACATTCTTTACGGTGTCCGGTCATGAGATTACTATAGCCCTTCTTAACATTTGAAGCATGCTGTCTTGCTTGATAATTGAAGCATTGCCCAGTTTGTCCTATGTTTACTTTTCCACGTGTTAGCGGTATCTCATACACATTAGATTGGCATTCAGTAAACCTATTCTAGTGACGAATGGTGCAAGATTGACTATTCCTGTTGCTGTAAGTACATGCACTTTTGAAAGCTTGCAAGAGGTGGAAAACAACAATGTCATGTCTGCTGGCTCTTTTCCTAAAATTGTGAGACACCTCATGTACGTAGTACCATCTGACATGCAAAGGTGATTGGTCATTCTCTTTTTCTTTTGGTCCTGTTTCCTTTAACTTTACTTTGTGCAGGAGGGTTTCGCAAACAAGTGTGATGATGCTGTTGGGGTATTGGCTGGTGCTATCAGCCCAGGAGTGCTAAGAATGTTCTGCCTTGGCTTTTGATAGTGGGCATTCAAAATTAATAGAAAGAGGAATTGATACCACCATAGCCTCCTTTATTTTCTGTGCCCGCGCAGTCAGTCCGCCGGGCCCGTTCGGCCGCCTCCCGCATCCTCCTCTCTTTTTGCGTCTGCTGTCCGCCAGGGGCGCTCGCATCCCAGAATCGAGTCGGCGCATTCAGCCGCGACGACGCATCTCCAGGAAACCTTTGTTCGTGTCGCATACGTTTGCAACACCAATTATTTACGACCAAAACGGTACGTAGTACTTTCAGCAAATATAATTGTAACTGTTGCTTCATTGTGTTGCGTGAGCGGATGACACGCGGCATTAACTGAGTGCGTATAAACAAACAACGTCGTTTGTACCCCGCGTTTGCACGGCCGTTGTCAAGCGCGGCTATCATTTTTCGCGCTTCTTTCTGGCAATACTTTTCCGCGCACCTATCTTCGCAGCGTAGTACTTTCAGCAAGTATGATATTTAACTGTTGCTTCATTGTGTTGCGTGAGCAGATGACACGCGGCATTAACTGAGTGCGTATAAACAAACAACGTCGTTTGTACCCCGCGTTTGCACGGCCGTTGTCAAGCGCGGCTATCATTTTTCGCGCTTCTTTCTGGCAATACTTTTCCGCGCACCTATCTTCGCAGCGTAGTACTTTCAGCAAGTATGATATTTAACTGTTGCTTCATTGTGTTGCGTGAACAGATGACACGCGGCAATAAGTGAGTGCGTGTAAACAAACAACGTCGTTTGCACCTCGTGTTTGCAGGGCCGGTTTCATGCTTTGCTATCATTTTTCGCGCTTCTTTCTCGTGAGGCTTTTCCGCGCACCTATCAGCGAATTTCGCTAAGTAATCAGGAATGTTAGTTTACGGTTTCTCTCGTTTCTGTCTCGTGCAGCGGCCTACGCACACAAGTCTCCGTGGTTCATTCGGCTGTGATAACACGCGTCAGGTGCGATGGCGTACTGTTGCGTGCCCGGTTGCAAGTCTTCAAGCAAAAAGAAGGAAGTGGGAATTTCATTCCACGAAATTCCAAGCGACGAGGAGTTGCGGCAAAAGTGGATAAAAGTCATTTCACGAGAGAATTGGACGCCGAACACCACTTCCTGCTACTCAACCGTGTGCAGTCATCATTTCGCTGCTTCTGATTTTAAGCAAGGATGTAAAACACGAAGGCTTATGAAAGGTGTGGTGCTTAGAGTATTCGAAGAATATCCGAGCTACTTGCAGCCTTCGACAAAAGCCCCGAGAAGTGACGCGGCGATCAGAAAAAAAATTGTGATTGCTGCTTGTGAACAGTGTCAACGAGGGTACTAAAGCTCGTCAGACTGTGTGCGTGTGAGGAACGTTTCGATTGACGCCCTCTTGTTCGTTTCCGAGGGTTGCGAATGAATTAATACGCAATAAACAAGTTTCTCTACCGTTTCCTTGAAGGTATGGTGTTCTGTTCAATGTGCTATCTTGCGTACTTATTCTTTCTCTCTTGCATATGTTCTCTCCTAAATATTTAAGTAGCACACGGGAGTGGTATCACACTTTTGTTTTTTAAGCTTGCCCCGCTTAAAAACGCGCAACGAAGGACCCACTCGTCAGTGCCGGCGGTAGCACCGGAGTCAGTGAACAGGCTCTGCCGGTTCTGGGAAGGCAGCGCCGCCTGGTGGTGATTGCGGGAACTCAGCCTGACGGTTGGCTCCCTTTGATCCCGGCGGCAAAGCGCAGGCACAGAAAATAAAGGAGGCTATGATACCACATGTATTCAGGCCACCCTTCAGAAGTCATGTTAGCACAAGGGTGAGGTCAGGCTTAAAAACCAGATTAAAAGACTAAAAGATGCTGGGTATCCCAACAGAATCTTCACACCCGTTCGCAAAACCCTCCTGCAAAAAGTAAAGCTAAAGAAGACAGGACCAACAAAAAACAATGACCAAAACCTTTGCATGTTATACCACATCACGTGTCTCACAACTAGAAAATTAGCCAGCAGATATGATATTAGCGTGTTGTTTTCCACCCCTTGCAAGCTTTCAAAAGTGTGTGTACTAAACAGCAACAGAAATAGTCAATTTTGCCCCATTTGTCACGAGAATAGGTTTACTTAATGCCAATTTAGCGTTTGTAGAAATATTTTTTATCAGGTAAACCAATGATCAGTGCATCACTACACGTTCACTTATTCTTTCCGAGAGGGAGTATTCTTTTCACAGTTAAAATTATTTTGTAGTGCTCACACGTGTCGTCACGCATGAACACGGTTCTTGTACTCTGTATAAAAGCGCTCGTAGCACATTCATTAAATTCAGTTGACAGTCTGTGCTCTTTCCTGTCCTTTCTGTCTCTTCCTAAAGTTGTCGCGCTGTGACTAGCACACAACCACGATGAACCAACTCTCCCAAATTAAGCTCTTGTTACGTAACACGTAGACGGAGTTTCGTATGGAAAGAAGGAGCGGTGCTTTTAAAATAAAATTTTTCACATACAACACCTAGACGGCATTCCAGAAAGTTCACAAGGCAGCCACGTGACCAAATATTTTTCCTCTCCTAAATATTCCAGAAGTTCACTATTTTCAATGCAGCACGAGTTTTTCGAATACATTTGAGATGGTTGCCGAAATGGCTGGGACATTTGGCATAAAGTGACCCAGCTGTGTCATTAGCCATAATTATGCATTACCTCTTTTGTTTTTTGTGTGTCCTGACTCAGTTTTGTGTTCGTTTTTAGCATATTGTGTTTCTGATCATTGTATTGGTTTCTTAAGTATTCGCTAAAGTTATATGTGCGAAAACCCGTATATGATTGCATGTACATCATTTCTCATAACCAATTGTTATACATCCAGGAATACAAAGCTTAAACCACTGTGATTGTATACATTTGAAAACACTATCGATATATATTTTTGTGTGCATCACTTCTTGGGAACGATTGTGTACATGAAGGCGTATATAGTGAAATCATGGTGATTGTATATATTTGAAAAAATCATAAGTATATATTTGCCTGTATTTCATTCCTATTAACCGATTGTGTACACGAAGGAGTATTAAACTGGAAACCACTGGGATTGTAGATACTTGAAAGAATTATAGGGATATATTAGCGTGTATTTCATTTGTAGTCTCTATGTACTTGAAGCAGTATACTAAACTGAAACCAGTGTAATTGTATGTTGCAAAGAATTGTCAATAAAGTGAAACTGAAATGATATAATAAACATTTGAGGTGTTGCATGTGTAGTGTACGTATACATGAACGTATATCTGGTGAAAAAGTTGTGTGGCAGAAGAAAAGTTTATGTTTTATTTGCCTATTAAATAAACGCAATATGCAATGGCAGCAAGGCTTCATTTTCTGTAACGCACATTATGCATATACACTGAAGTATATATAGATCCAGCACAAGTTCATACACGATTGTACGCGTTTATATTTTTGCCCACACGCAATGAATGGAGCTCGACAGGTGGTGCGCCATCGATAATCAGGACCACTTTCTTCAAGTAGTGTTTAATCAGTGCATGCTGATATCTGTTGGTGGCAGTATTCGCCACCCCTGCCATGGGCTTTCAACACCCTTGTGCACCCTTCTCGCACCCTCCTCAGAGGGTGCTAAAAAAGTGATGGACATCGAAGGCATCTTAAGGGTGTTTTTTTAACACCCTACAGTTTTTTTACATGTACACCCTATTCTAAGGGTGCATGGTAAAGCACCCTTTTTGGAAGGTGCTGAATTAACACCCTTAGGGTGTCATCCACGGGACAAGCTCATTTACACCCTTCTGGGTGTAAAAATTTTTACTGTGTAGAGACACTCCACATTGCCAACACGACACGGTAACCGTATACACCACACTGAGAGATGATACATTAGGATATATTGCTTCATAAGGTAAGTAATGTTTGTCATCTCTCTAAAATGTTTCGTTTAGAACCACAGATTTCAGTGTCTCCACGCTTCTCAAAACCAACCGGACTGCACCAATGACATTATTATGTTTTTATTGCTTTCTGGTGTCGGAATTTCTATCCGACACGTTTTTAGAGTAAGAAAAAGCAGATTACCGCTACCGATTATATAAACAGCATTTGCACAGACTCAGTGGTTAGTTATTTCGAAGCGTCGTGCTTCTTAAGTGTACACTAAAAATTTAGGTTTTTTTTCGCCACCTTAGACATACTTTCGGTCATTCTGGTCGATGTTCTGGTTCAGAATCCACGACTAAAAGCACCATACTTCACTGTAGCCAAAGCGTACGTTAGGCTTACCTTAGCAGCACCCGTGTGCGATGGTCGTAGCGAAAAACAGGTATGGTATTATGTGAAAAATGTAATAGCTGTTTCCGTTGAGTCACAGCGTGACCGATTGAATATTATAGTATTTACTTATTCTACTACACAGGTCTGAAGCTAAAACGCTGATAGTAACAGTCACAAGTACCTTCCAGTGCGCTGAAATTCACTAGCGTGCTGGCAACGCTGTTCATTTTGTTTATCGAATCTGAGGCCTCAACAAACAAGTGCAGTGAGTTTTACTGCATATGTGTACTTATTAGGTAGTGTTAATCACTCGCTGTGTGCCGACGCTTCTAAATGTAATAAAGAGGAGAGAAACCGCTTTTTACTTTCTTATGTTTGAATAGTATATGAAAATTCAACTACCTCAAAGATAGGTAGTGTAGAAAGCAGTTTCACTCTCCCATTTTATACAGAGTGAAAATGAATTAAACTGTATCTGAATCTTTCCAAGAATAGAGCACCAATCTGAGGAGTCAGTTGGCCTTTTTACTTTTGCGATACCTTCCGCAGCTCTTATAGGGTAGTTTCCTTGATGCTTTCCTTGAATTCAATATCCTACTCCCCTTCTTTTGTTGTTTAAACAATGGGTTGAGTCATAAAAGTAATAAATATGACAAGTTTACATGCTCCATTTCAACAAGCAAAACTATCCCATGTCCCATATATTGTTGGCGCCGGGCCCTTTGTAGCATGGGCGGCCAGCTCATGTCGGAAGACGAGAAAATTCATCATGTCCTAAACGGCGTAGCTGACGATGCCTTCAACTTGTTAATCTCTAATATTGTCAAGAGCATCGACACGATCTTGACAGAATGTTACCGTCTACACCAGGCTAAATCCCACCACGTCACCCACGGTATCACGCACCTGCTGAAGACAGCAGCTACTTCCTTTTGCGATGACGCTTTTCCCCCAATCCCCCGATATGAAAAATTCACCCGCATCATTCATTGAGAGGTCCAAGCATCCCATTCAGTAGTCACTCTATTTCCGACGTCTGAGCCTTCACCGACCACGATCTCGCTGATAGAAGCAGCTGTTGGTCAAGAATTATTGAAACTCGGCCTAATCTTGTTCAAACTGTCTACTCTGCCTTTCCTCTGCTCCTCGATTTGGTCCAAACTATTCTTGACAACGCGATTTGTCAAAACGGCGTACACTTGACGACAAGTCCATCTGCTTGAACTGCCGACGCGTCGGTCATATCACTGCCGCCACAACTGGGCTCCACCGGCACACTATAATCCTATTTCCCAGGCCACTTCTGACAATCTGTCCGCCATTCGTCCCCATCATTTATACCCCTATGTTGAACACATTCCCTGATCCTGCCACATGGCGCAGGTGTCCATCATCATGAGTGCTGCTCTTCGTCGCCGACTAAAAAAAATCGTCACGCCCACCGCGAAACAACCCGTACGGGTCGCCGACGGGGAAACTTCCGCTATAATTTGCATGTGCTCTGCTCGTGTTACCATTGGAGACAAAAGTACTGCTGGTCTTTTCACAGCTATCGAAAATTGCCCTCACAATCTCATTCTAGGTGTTGATTTTCTAACCGCTCCCTCTGCACGTTGTTGACGCGGTTGAGTCATCTATCTTGACCTTGATAAGCCTTTACTTCCCAATCCAGCCGAGCCACCTCACGGCCGTTTCTGCGTGATAGATTTCATACGCTTTCCACCTAACTCTGTTGCACACATCGACCATTTCTCCAAGCCACCTGTACCAAGATGATTAGGTGGTTGCACAAATTTCTGCCGTCATGTTTACGCACGGCGCCACTGTTCTGAACACGACCTCAACAATTGTATGAAACCACACCTGCTTTCCTCTTCTCAATTTTGCACTCACTGCCCGAATTCTTCCTCTAGGTCTAAATTACTGCTCTTCAAGACCATACTGTTGAGCCCTCATTGTAGATGAATGCTGCAGCTCATGCCATGGTCTAACTCCATCACGTTCAGAATGCGTCGCAAACATCCTCAAGAAGAACGCCCCGTGTTTCTGGGGGGCTGATCAAGCCTCATCTTTTTGCCCAGCTAACGACCCTGCTTACAACACCGCCAATTTTAGCTTTAAATTATTCAGCCTAAACCGAGGTTCTCGCTGACGCTAGTGGGCATAACCCAGAAGCAAAGTATTGGAACACTAACGCGAACATGACCGTGTTATAGCAAACGCAAGGCGACTGTCATCTACCACCGAGCGCAACTAGTGAATCACGGAGCGTGAATGCCTCGCTCAAGTTTTGGTAGTCGCCAAGTTTCATTCATACTAATACGGTCGCTCATTTCGAGTCGTCACCGCTCACCACGTTCTCTGCTGGCTGGCCTCACCCAAGGATCACATAGGATGCCCCGCTCGTTGGGCCCTAGATAAACAAGAATACACTTTCCCATTAACGTATATAAAAGGTTGGTTGCATAAAGATTCGGACTGTTTATCCCGCTACTGCGTGGAAGACACCACCCATACTGACAGCATTGCAGGTTTAATGTCTGTATCGTAACTACTCAACCTGGCAATGAAGAACACCGGGCTGCTTCTCTGCGAGCCATCATTGAGAAGGTTGAGTCAATGCCTCACGACGCATCCCTACAAAAGTTTCTGGTCCAAGACAGTATCCTCTACCACGCGAACCTGCGTCCTTATGGCTCTGAGTTACTCCCCGTCTTTCCAGCACACCTCTGTGCGACTGTCCACAATCTACTTCATAACGCTCTTTTTACGGGCCACTTCAGCATTTCGCGCATATGCAACCGTGTTCGTTGTTTCTTTCGGTCTGGTCGTTTCCAGCCTTTTCGACGCTACATCACAATTTCTGAGCCCTGCCAGTGCCACAAAAGGTTATCTTCTTTACCTGCTGGATGCCTTCAGCCGATCTACTTCACCCCTGAACCTTTTTTTCAAGTTTATTTTGACCTGCTTGCACCGTTCCCGCTCTCCAGCTCAGGCAACAAAAGAATTGCTGTCGACACTGACTATGCGCCATGGTATGCTATCGCACGAGCCCTTCTGAAAAGTTGTGCTACCGATGTGGCAGACTTTCTTGTGTACGACATCATATTAGTACATGAAGCTCCACGCCAAATCCTCACTCAGCTAGTCCAGAACTTCCCCGAAGCTGTCGTTGAAGAAGTCCTGTGCTCTTGCTCTACGAAGCTCAAGTTTGCAACTTAGTACCATCTGCAAACGAACGCTGTTACGGAGCGCCTGAACCAGATATTAAGCTAGGTGCTTTAAAAATACGTAGCGGGTGACCACCTAAGATGCCACATTCATTTGACATATGAGACGTTCGTATAGCGTATGTGATGCACCGGTAACGAAAGTGCGGGCCATTCACCATTCTGTTTTCTATATGGCCGATAAGCCGCCCTGTCCTTCGACACTTTGCTGCTCTTGGTCACTTAATATGTCAGCGAAGCCTTTCCGCGAGCCGACCACGCACTCCAACTCATTCGTAACCGTCAAAAGGTCTCAAAGAAGCACCAAAAACCGCTCTGCGATTCTCCTCAACGAACGAGCCGTTTTTGCTGTGTTCCCGTATCTTTGTGGTCACCCTCTCGGCGTATACGTCTTTTTCTAAAACACCTCGCATGCTACAATGGGAGATACCACGTCTGTCACCATGTGACTTACGTTACGTCTGAGATCAATCCAGCCAATCTAACGTTGTCAACGTCAGCTTCGAATGAGATCCTGCACATAGCTCGATTCAATGTTATCACTGTCCATTCACCACATACGTGTAGACCACGCACGTAGACGGTGATATACCACCGGGGTCTTGCGATACAGTGCAGCTGCGCAGATTTTCTGCATGAAAATAAAGACGACGATGGTTGCTGCTTGTTGATGTACTAGTGATCTTGTTCACCGGGTACTTCCAACAATTGAATTACCTACCAAAAATAATATCAAAACTACGTGTTAAAGGAGCTCTGAAACAGTTGTTTCGATTTTATACAAACACATTCGGCCAGTAAACAAAGTACCAAGACTTATTTAGAGACCGGTGTTAGCTCTTTACGTACACACTGTAATTTATTGCAACACTTCAAAGCTTGCAATGTCTGCAAATCGGTTCAGACCGTTGCAAGCAGGCCAAACGCGTTTTCAATCGTCCAGTTACAGAACGACATGCTCTAGCCACTTGACCAGGTCAGGGCACGTCACCAGCCATGGTATCTGATTGAATTTCATTGGCTGTAGAATCCAATGAAGTAAGATAAGCTGGTAGGGTGGCGGCACCCCTCAGAGCAGATACGAACCATGCCACTAACTTCCCTCTTGTTGCCAGATGGCGTGCGTGCTGCCGGGTGCACTATGTGATGGCCTTCGAGTCTGCGCGCAACCTGCCGGTGTGCTATTTTTGAGACCACTATTGATAAAAGCTTAAATCATCGAGCTCACTCATGAGAGCTCTGCACTAACCAGTGATGCTAGCGTGGCTCAAGAGTTGAGGAGGCCAGACAGAGGTGAAAGGAAAGGCATGATATAATTGCTCGCAGCGAGCTTAGTGCACGGCGTGTAAGTAAATTTTTGGTGCAAATGGTTTCATGATGCTCTAGAAGAAACACTGACAAAACTTTAAATAATAGTTTCAGGCTTCGTTCAAGTAGACGGTTCACTATGCTTTATTAGTTTTCTGTTTTGTGTTGCAATGGAAAGCATGCCATCCAATGTGTCGAACTTTGGCGTGCTTTCTCAGGAAAAAGAGTCGAAACGTTTAAAGAATTTGTCAATCTACGTTATTACAACTTCAGATGGCAGCTTTACGTTGTTGCCGAGGATACGGATATTGAACTGCTATCCATCGATTCTTAACTCGCACAAATTTCTCTGCCGTCCTTTGCGTCCAAACAAAACTGGCGTGGAAAAATTCAACTCACCTAAAGCAATAGACTTACGTCTATTCAGTTCATGTAATCAGTGTTGCCCAAGCCTGCCGATTTGCAGCAGAGTTTGCCCCGCCTTAAGGGCAGGTTGTGGCAGCTCCGTAAAATTTTTGCGTAATACTACCTTTGGATGCCTGTAGTGTGTCAAACGTTCATTGTAAAGTAAGAAAAACCGAGATCAATATGCAATTGTAAAGCCACCTTGGAAGTGCACTGAGTATTAAATGGGTCTGCTTTGGTTTCTCTACCAGCCACCGGAATCGTCATTCATGGGTTTTTTCGTATACCAGAGCATGAAAATAAAACCTACTGTGTTCAAGGGCCCGACCACTAACCTCTTCATACCTTCATCTTTCTAAATGCGTACGTGAAGTCGGCAATCGAGAGCGCTGACAATGCTTTGCTAACTTCCCTCCCTTCTCAATCACTCGCTGTCCGTGGCCATCTTTTTGTCAATTTACCTGACGTCACAATACACAATTATGTAGAATTGTTCCCAGTTTTGGTCTCAATCTCTGGTGTCAATATAATCCCGCAAACAACGCACAATTTCCAAATCCGGGAAATCCGACTTTAAGATGTGAAAACTGTGACGTCGCTGCATATCTGGCGTGAAAAGTGTAAGCCACGTAAAGGCATTTTTCGCTTTAGCATGAAGCGATCATTCGTAAGCGGTGGCACCTGCTGTTCCTTGAGCTGCGAAGAAAAATGTATTTATACAAAAAACGAATACGTGACCTGAAATCAACGCAGCTTAAAGTAAATAAAACGGTGGTCATTATTTCAGCTCTGCTTCACGCGAATATAGTCCAGAGGGAGCTGCACTAATTTTACGCGGAAGGTCAGGCATTTAGTTCATTTTCTCGTTTTTTTTTTCAAGACGTCGGTGACGATAATTTAGCAGCTAAAGTGCACTTACGCCTAGCAACAAACACAGTACTCCTTCTGAAGATGCACGCACACCATCGAGCTCTGCTTGTGCTGCATTCGCGGCAGCGGTAGACTTCTCGTGGCTTCATCATATTACAGTCTACATACTGCGCCGCATCGCGTATCGAAAGGTTGCTCACAAAAACGAGCGGAAGGCTCCCACATTCGAAGAGGAGAAACATGACTCGCCACTGTCCTCTCTCTCACCACCTCCGAAGCGTCATGGGGCCACCTGCCGGGAACTCTCTCCTGACATTGAGTCTTTTCCATCGCACAACCTCGCCGTTACCTCGTGTTCGTGGACTCAGGCCCAGTACGTGAAGAAACACACCAAAAGACTGTAATCGTTCCACTCATGGGTTTACCGGTTCCTGGTTCCATCAGCCTAGATGCCATGCGCCCCTTCGAAAGCAAACCGAAACTTTCTTGCAACCCTCCCGGATCTTCTGCTGGCTGTCTCAACGTTACGACAAGCAGCGCACCAATATGCCGAGTTTGCCACGACGGCAATCACATGGAATCTTTCATGTCGCTTTGCAAGTGCTCGGGTAACATGGGCTTGCTGCACGTCTCCTGTCTGGAACATTGGCTGGACACCCAAAACGTGGACCACTGCGAGGTTTGCAAGCACCGCTTTCCAACCATGGCTCAAGCCACCGGCATCCATCAGTTCTTCTACTAGGCTCTGCACGCTGGCTCTCTATGGGTTGTGCTTGGAGATCTGCTCTGCTTCACTGTCATGACACCATTGACCGCCCTCTGCTGCTTCTATTGTGCCCACATCACCTTAAAGCAAGCGCTGGAAGGACGCATCATGGGGGTCATCTGCTTGGTCACTTTAGCTAACCTTTTGCTTACCGCCTACTTGTGCTCGTTCTCTTTCATAGTACGTTTCCATTACCAGGCTTTCGCTCTGTGGCCGGCACAGAATGCGATGCACAAAATTTGGGTACGGCGCAGCATGGTGCCGAACTATGGACAACACAGGACGCCGGATAGACAGCAGGCAAGGCCATGAAATATGCTGGACGTAGCGGCTTTGCGCATAACAGAGACCAAGTGCACAATTCAGATGAATGTATTTCTCGGCTAACGTCTGCCATTGGAACATCCCCGAAATATTTGCCTGAGAGTCCGTCTTCTGCGCCTCAGCATTCGATATTCGCAAGCTTCTCATATTGTTAGCAAATGGGTCTTATTGAGCTATGACCATATGTGTGTTTGAGCTTCTAGGGGATAAATAACTGTAACTGAGCTACTTTATTGTGAAAATTTCGAGCTGTTACGTGCCCTATTTCGTGATGTTTTTATTCCCTTCCTCTAATCAAATAAATGTTTCTGTGTGTTTTGAAATCTCACTATCACTTCATCCTTCCATAGCTTTTGCACTGTGGAGGAAGCACTTTGGTGAAGCGTTTTATTTGATAGTAGTATTTCTCACAAACTTGTTCACGTGTTACCTAGGGGTCAAGTGCTTTGTGTTTGAGGAGTGTAGTCGCGTTTGTTGCGAACAGTGTGAGCGCTAACGCGTTAACAGTGCTGGCGTTAACGGTAATGAGCTGGTTTTTTTTTTCAGGAATTCAATAACGTTATCATCTCTATTTCGGAACTGTAACGGGTACCAGAGTTTGTGGTCACCAGTGTTACAGGTAATGCGTCAACAGTAACGGCATTACTGGTATTGCGTTGTTTTATATCAGTAACTTAGTAACTTGCTCATTACTATTTTGGAACGGTAACGGGTAGTGTACTTGTGTTACTCTTTTTCAGTAACGTGAGGCGTAGTTATTTTTATTCCGATGAACACAAAGTTCTACATGCGAAGCAGCATATGGTGGAGGTCAATCCGGTGGTTTGCGTGCTGAACACCCTTCCGGCACCTGCGCCAACTTTCCGCCCTCTCATCGCGCTCACGTGAGGAGAGGCGGGAGTATACGTACATGCACAGTAGAAGAGCAGACGATGGTCAAGGCCCTCCCCCCGTGTGAGCGCCAGGTGATGGGAGGATGTAGCAGAGCGCGGCCTCCGCATCATTTCTCCTCTCCCGTTGTTCTCAGGGCCCCTACTGTTACTCTGTTCTCGAAGGGGGTAATGGGATCAACAGCCGGAGTGCCCCACGCATTGAAGCGAGGCGGCGAGTGCGGACAGAACTCGGATGTGTGTGGGGCCGCTTTTGTTGCGTGGGCTCGCTGGCGTGGCTGCCACTGGAGCTCTTCAATTTTCCACTTCTGGCTACCCGCAGGCTTCCACAGCCTGCCAGAGCATGCTCATTTTTCTGCCGTGGCGCACTTCTGGTTGGCAGTCGTTTTGTCTCGAATTGAATGGTTCTGGCGACAGGCGGAGAGCCCAAGTGTCGCCAGCCGCTTCCAGGACAAATTAGTCGTGGAAGCTCTCTGGAAGGTTTTGGGTAAGTTTAGAGCTAGCAGATGCCAGAAAGGTATGCTACGCCTACAGCGCCATCCTTGTGAGGACTCAACGGATTGCAGTGCGGGCGCTTGAGGACTGCGCCTTCGCTAGTCACCACGCGTGGCGTAATCTTCTAAAGCCAGTTCCGCCTTGCAAAATGAGACCATTATGAGTGGTGGCGAATGTTTGAAACTACTGTTCATCGCTGTTATGTTTCCCGGGAAGCTTCCTCCTGTGAAAAACACGGCGAACTGTTGCCTGCTGACTTCGCCGTGCAATGCCTCAAAAGTTCTATACTACACGTTTGTACGCACACATAGAGACAACTTAGGAGTTAATATTTTTGTTTCGTAGTAGTCTAGAGCACAGTAGTCATTTGTGGAGCCGTGCCTGCTTTCTGTGCACTTAGCGAGGAAGATTGTGGTCGAACTAGCTCGCTACGTCGTATGTTTGCGTGCGTTAACCTCTGTCCTCACTACTCGATTGATCCTCGATGGTGATAGAAGGCCTTAGATCGCGACCATATGTGTTGCTCGCTGGTCGTGAGCGGCGTGCAAACCCTTCAATCTATGGGCCACCATATGTGGTATGATATTATACAACACGATTCGAGAAAAAAAGAGAGAATGAATTCAGTAATGTATATATCCTTTCGCTACTCATTTTATAGTTAGCTTTGTCTTGTTTCCACTCTTCGTAAAAATGCCACACAGTATGTACTATGACGTAGTAGGTCAATACATGACATTGGTTAAGTACCACTTAGGACTGCAAAGCAGGCCCAGGCAAGTTATAATCTAGTCGAAAACGTGTCATGCACAAGTTTATTTTATATACGACGCACACTCGTGGTACCGATACCTACGCACGTCTAAATTTTAAACAAAAATGTATGTTGGTCAACGCGTGTTGGCGACGCATAATACGTGATAGGTGAGCTGGTATATATCCTCGAGCTCTTTAGGGGACATGATCATTTTCGCGTGATTTTGCGTTGTATTTTGCAGTGACCGATACACGTACTAAAAAGACGTCAGCTTGTTAAGGCGGCAGCGTTGCGACAGCACACCTTGCATCGTTCTCGAGGAGGTGTGCGCCAGCTGGCTGTTTCGTTCACGGATGCGGTGAGTGATCATGCGAGCGTACGAAGTCGTAGCCCAAATGCGTATGCTCGAGTATATTATTTGAGCTTTTGGCGAGCCTAAGTGCGAATTTCCAAGTGGACAATGCAGAAAAAAACAATACGCACGCGGCGCATAATATTGTTTGCTGCCACGATGGTAGAGAGCGTTTACGTTTACGCTGGCTGTCCCAGCTTTCGGTTTTGCTATGTTTCGGCAGCTTCGGGTTGTCTCGGGCTCCCCACAATTGTGACCATGACGTTATTTTCAGTCCAGACCAGAAGTAGCTGAGCGACCTCTGGCAAGCTCTGGCTGCCAGAAAGCTGCCAGAGGCCTGAAAATCGAAAAGCCCCACTGGTGCTTCGCGCGCTTGTTGTTACGGCCGCACGCATGGACGGATAAACGCACCTAGCAAAAAACCTCAACTCACGCAGCTGCTAATTGTCATTACAATTGCCTGTTGTTCTATAACCTTGCTAAGACAGTGCGTTCGGGCAAAGTTGACCTAACCGGCGCTAGTGCAGAAATAGTTGTCTCCTCGGTGCAGAAGATCCTCTTGCTAAGGCAGCCATGGTTGCTCCAGTGGACCATCTGGTTGCGAAAGGGACCCTAGTATCAGCTGGACGCATGTTTCGGAGTATTACGTCAGAACACAGAAAGTTGGTAGAGCAGAAGAGCGATGACCGTTTAATATATTATGTGGCATGTTATGTGTCTCGAAATTAACTTTAAGAAGCATTATAAGTGCATGCCCTGAAATACCTTTCTTTTGGAGGCCTCTAATACGGAAAGCACAAACACTGCAGTCACTGTGATATGTGACAAAGGAGGCTTTTTTGTATCCCTCACAGGAGCTTTTTAGGGCACTATAGTGGCTTGAAGATATCTTTACTGTTTTTTCAGCCTAGAAAAATTCTGCAGGGACAGCATAGTGGATGTTATGTTGCTGGTGAAGGAAACCTTTCGTAACGTCCTAGGATGCAGCCAGCATGCAAAAGCGCTCACAACAAAGTTGGCCAAGTTCTATGTGCTGACCATACTGCATTTTTATGTAAAAGGGCACAACAAATCACGACCGGAATGGCGTAAAAAGAAATTGCATGTGAACATCAGCCATTGCTCATAATGCTTCTCTTGTTGCAGCCATGTACTTTGAGAACACTGTGGTGTTTTGTGCCAATAAATTTTTGTTGCTTGTCTTTCTTTCTTTTTTACCATGTTGTGAAACTTCGCTATCTTGGGCAACTTATACAGCCACGTCCTCGTCTTGGCAATAATTAAATCCCAAGCTCTCAGTGGATATGCACAAACGTGAACGAAACCGCTTGTAATCGAATATATACAGGGCATATGTCACGAATGTGTTAGTACATGCAGTGCCGTAGATGCTTGGCTTAATCCTACTTGTGAATGCAATTGCGGCATATATATGACAATTGTCAATGGCAAATATTTGAACAATTCAACCATTCAATTTTTTTACGTCTCTAGTGTTCGCGAGCCTTTACGAGTAGGCCACATCCTCCTGCGCCCGTTATGTGCACTTCTTGGGTCAGCTTTCTTTTCACGCTAGCTTAATACGTCGGCCTGTTCATGTTCTTTGCGCTTGTTTTAATTGAGAGGAAGTTTTTAAAAGCATTCCTAATAATTCCACGTTTTTGTTTTCGGTCAACACCAAGCGCACACAACTTTCTATGCATGCTGAGGCTCTGAGTTTTGCGTTCCGTAAAAACCCACGCGCTGGTTTCCCCCTTCGCGGTGTCTACGTCAGCTGCCACACCCGGGTGCGCTCCCTGATCCCACTACCCCCTTCTAGAACACTGTACTACAGTGCGCTCACATATATTGCTGTGCGCGCACGCTTGGTTGCACGCCCCTAGCAGCGCTGGGTGTTCACTCTGTGGCACACACATAGTACTGCCCTCAATTACGAGGGGATTAACAAATACACAACTCCACGCACAAATGAAACATACAGAGAAACATACGAATGGAAGCACAAACGAACACCAGCGCTTCTCCGCATTTCCGCGTATTTTTTTAGTGGGGGATGGTGCAATTTTTTTTACACTTCTACTCATGGGAGCTGTAAAAACAGTGAATACTGCATGCGCTAAGGGCAAAGAATAACGAGGTATGGCGCGTGGCTCGTGCGGTTTTTTTTTAGAGCGGCGCCGGTACCGAGTCGCTCTCTCTACAAAACATTGACCCCGTATTTGCATGTTATCTGCAAATGTCGTCGAAAGACAGTTGTCTTTCGTTTGTAGAGAATGAATAAAACATTTATTTGATGTTCTGCACAAGAAAATTGGTCAATGGTATTATGGAGGCGCTGCGTTAGAGTGCCTCGAGCGTGCAGAGGAGGCGAACGAGCGCATAGAGGCACGTATAGACGCGAGCGCCATCTGCCAGTTATCTTCGAAAACGAAGGAAGTTAGCGCGCCTGCGGAGAAAGTTGCGTGCCATTCTCGATGGTGATAAAGTGTACAACGCAAAGCGATGGGTAGGTGCCACCACCATGTCGTTTCAGCAAAGCGTTGGTAACACTTGTCTTTTTGAGCACTGCGTCGCAATGTCAGCGCAGCGTGTTTACCGCTACGGTCCATAGAATTACTTTTGTGTGCCTTCTCTAGTATAAAGGCACACATAAAAGATATCGACGTGTTGTTATGGTACCTCATATATGCGTAATGATTGCTTTTTAGTTGACAATCGCACAAGTATGAACTCTAAAGCTTTCCGCAGGTCACGGGATCAAATCCCGGCATCGGCGGCTGCGTTTGCGCTGGAGGCGGAAACGTTGTAGGCCCGTGTGCTCAAATTTGGGTGCACGTTAAAGAACCTCTGGTGGTCAAAATTTCTGAAGCCCTGCACTATGGCGTCTCTCATAATCATATGGCGGTTTTGGGACGTTAAACCCCACATATCAATCAACGCTAAAGCTTGAGCAACAATGGTCAGTGCTGCGGATGGGGTCAACCGTTTCAAGTACCTGGTGTCGTTAGGAGTGGACAAACAGACAAATGTACCGACAGACCAAAATTTTTTTGTCGAAGGTCATCAAAAAAGACTATCGTCTTCAAAAGGGAGCGAGAATATAGAGACGGGCTCCATTTCTCCTCCGGCACAGTGACTTTTCCTCTTTCGGGCGCCTTACCGTCGAGCTCTTTCGAGGTAGGGACAAATGAAACAACATTTCTCCTTTTGTGTTAAAATTTCTCCTCAAACACGGCATCATGCATGCGCGCATGGCCAGTCGCGTGCAATTATTTTTACTTACAATTGATGCAACCGATGCAGGAGTGACGTTTATACTTTTGTTTCATTCGTGTAGAGTAAAAGCCTTGTTTTTTATCTCCAGGCACTCGCACAATGCTCCCCACATTTCCGTGTGTGTCTCGTGTTAAATGCTACCAATTTGTCACGAATACAAGGATCTCTGCTTCCCTAAACATTTTGCTTTATCGATTGCCTTAGACTGCACAAATATAATGAATTTTTTCGGTGTCGACTTACTTGGTCGGCATACGCATTTTTACTTTCGCACGGCTCCAATAGCACTCATCAATTCAAAGAAACGCATAAAAAAGTGTCGCAGTTAATTTTTCAACATTCCAGGAAGCGTGATACCACTGCCCAGTCCATGCGTGAAAGCACGATCTTATACAATTGCAGGAGTTATACATGCCGCTACCACCATATGTTTATCAGTTGCCGTGGTCGGGTTGGTTTGTTGGTAAATACTTTATTGGAAGTCTGGCAGAGCTTTCGCTGACCGGGCCTTAGGTCTCTCGCGTGGGGACAACAAGACCTAGCCTGACCACCGCTTAACGGGCCGCTGGGTCTGCAGATGAATTTCGACGCAATGAATTTTTTGCCGTGAATCCAAGCATAAGCACATGGGTGTTCTTTGCATTCACCCCCCCTCCCCCCCATTGAAGTACGGCCACGTGGCCGGAAATCAAACCTGCACCCTCGAGCATAGTCACGCGACTCCCAATGAGGCTATGCTACCACGGCAGGTGAAAGCAAAAAGAGAAATGGGCTGCAAAGTTCCAACGAGCGTTTTATGCCAGACTGCGTTACAGTAATCAGAAACTTTTTCAACATCACCATAAATACACTTTTATAAAAATTAAACCAATGGCTTTTGTCCGTTAAACCAATTTCTCCATCGCACGTGTTTAATTGCTCATGCCAGCGCTGGTAGTTTCGACGGAATTTCGCAGGTGAGCAGTATGCCACTCTCGTCCACATGATACTCCTTTGTCGTGTGAACCTCTGCACAAAGTGCACTTCTAGAACAGTTGTGCACACCAGGTAAGTACTAACACTTTTACTCAACTCGGCGAAAAGAGTATTCCAGAGTAATGGTAATGGAAAAGAAATCCAGAGTAATGGTAACCACTACAGCCACACGCTAACAAAATAATTGTGACACGCACATTAAACGCAAGTTGACACGCGAGGCAAATCGCGAGACGGATATGAAGCAGTGAAGTATGTACGCACAGTATGCTATAATATTATAGTAAATTTGTGCACTCTAGCGGTTACTTCACCCAAGTAATCGAGCTTCCGCGACGCCAACAGCCACTGCCATTGCTCACGAAAGAACACCGTCAAGTGCGTGGTCATCTCTTGTTTGTTTCGCACGGCGCCCATTGTAATGTACGTTCACATCATTGAGATGGTCGTTACCGCATCACAAACATTGTCATTGAAGGGCTAGCGGTGTACTGTATCCACGGCTATGGTCACACTTTAGGCAAGCACGTAACTAGAATATAAGCAAACATTAACACTAAACAACTAAACGAAGCCGATGCGACGAAGGAGACGAAGTCTATCCTGCATGTTATGCCCTCTACAAGTGGCAAGTGGAAGGACAGAAAAAAAAACGTGAGTCTGAAATGGAAGGCGTGCCGCAAGCGTTTGCCTTCTCAGAGGCTTCAAGAAAAAAATTATCTCTGGCAGTCGTCGAGAGATGGCACCGCCATCGGAATGCCGTTTTCATTCTAAGCATGGCTTGTGGTCATCGTTCTCGCACAAACATGATAAGCTCTAGTAATTATTGCGTTCATCATGCTGCGACCGCTCATAAACTTCCAATTATCTAAGAATCAGAGACAATATATTTGTTTGTCCAATGTTGTGTGGTACCGCCACAAAACGTATAAAAGTTGACCAAGGCTTACCTGTCACTTGTGCCACTATGGTCAGTCAAAATTCCTTGATATTGTTACGAAGTAAAAGAAGATGAAGAACAGAATCAGCTGACAGGCGCGCGAGTGTGCAAATCAGCCATTGTGATTCTCGCCTGCGGTTGTTCCCCTGTAATTGCGTCTATACAGAAGTCACTGACCCCGTAACATATTGGTGGAGATGCTGGGTAACCATCAGGCAACGGAGCTTCGCAGTGGACGCCGCATCTGTTTTGCAGCCATGGCTAGTGCTGGGCCCTCCGCGTCAACGTCAGCGTCTCCGACGAACACGGCGTCGCAACCATACGTTCTCACGCCACTCAAGAATCCCGGGGCATTCTGCGGGATCGATGGCGTCGACGTTACCGATTCGTCGGCCATGTACGAACGAGTGAGTGTGCCGAACAGATGGGATCGCACACTTCAGTTGGCTATTGTGCCATTTTACTTGAGAGGCACGGCGAAGGTGTGGTACGAAAACAACGAAGAAGAACTCACAAGCTGGGACCAACGCAAAGAATAGATGCGAGAGGTGTTTCTCAAAACCGCCAGTCGTACGATCGCCGCCAAAAAAGAATTGGCCTGCCGTGCCCAATTCCCTACGGAATCATACCTCGCATACATTCAAGACGTGCTGGCCCTCTGCTGAAAGGCCGAAAGCGACATGACAGAAGGTAACAAGGTAGGGCATGTCCTGAGAGGGATCGCCGACGACGCGTTCAATCTCCTGCTGTGCAAGAACTGTTCCTTCGTGGACGCAATCATCAAAGAGTGTCGTAAGTTTAAGCAAGTAAAAAGTCGTCACAATCTGCAAACATTCGCCCGACTTCCAAACACCGCTGCAGCATAGACTTGCGAGGACCAGTCCGCACCACAACGTCCATCGCCACCAGAAGACCTGACACGCATTGTTCGTCACCAAATGGAAGCAATGGCGCCCTCGGCGTTCAATTCGTGCAGTACCGATACCACTCCTGTTACTGTTCCTCTTGTTCAAGCCATCGTGCGCCAGGAACTTGAAAACATCGGAGTGCATTGCGTGCGCCATGTCACCGCACCCAGTGTCAGCAAACGCCCTTTCGCGATGCCATCCTCCGACCGACGGTTTTCTCCACGTACTCGAAACCCGGCTGAGTGGCGAACTGCAGATGACCGCCCTATATGTTTCAACTGCCACCGCGTTGGACATATTGCTCGTTACTGCCACAACACATGGTCCTCGGCACCTCGTGCAACGACCAATATGATTCGTTTCCGCGGTACCACCCGCACATTTTCACCTGCTGAAGAGTCCCATGCTCTTGAGCATTCTAGGAACACTTGGTACAGCTGCTCGCCTTCACCACGTGGGCACCAGTCTCGTTCGCCGCAAATACGTAGCCCATCGTCCCGTTCACCGCAACCACGGCGCTTCTCGTGCCCCGTGGCTTCCGGCCGCATCGTGTCTGAAAACTGAGAAATGCAGCCCCTGGAGGTGGTGCTGCATTGAGGACTTCCGCAGCAAATCCTCTCTCCGTTCCAACCAGACGAAGTTTAATAGACGTTGAAGTAGATGGAGTAGCTGTACAAGCACTTGCAGACACCGGCGCAAGCATTTCGGTCATGAGTTCAAGCCTACGCACACGTTTAAAGAAAGTTCTGACACCAGCGGCTACACAAATGCTCCGTGTGGCCGATGGCGGCACGCCGATGGTTTTCGGTCTGTGCACTGCCCGCTTAAGTATAAAGGACCACACTGCTTCTGTCATTTTAGCCGTGATTGACCACTGCCCTTATGACGTTATCCTAGGCCTGGACTTCTTGTCGAATCACTCTGCTCTTATCAATTGAGCTACCGGAGTCCTTCAGCTAGAACTGCCTCAGCTAGTCGCTGAACACCACACTGCCCCGCCGTGCCTGTGTTCTCATTCAGCCACCTGAGTCGCACCTCGGGTGGCTGCCTGAGGAGCGATGTCATTTTGACCACACAGTCACAGATTCCTGATAGTCAATATGTTTTCCTTCTTCTCACCGACGTCCTCTTGGAGCGCGGCGTCGCCATTCCCCATACGCTTGTGACTGCCACTGACAACTGTACCTCGCTCCGACTTCTCAATTTCAGCTTTTGCCCTAAAGTGCTCCCTCGTGGCATGTTTTTGGCCAGCGTATCCAATGCTGACAAGTCGAAATAGCGGCTCTTACCACCTATATTCATTTACTTCAGTCTCCTTTTGCTAACAGCATCTGTTCTATGCCGAGTCGTTTCTCGAAGATTATTGCATCCTACCACAATCCTGCGCAAGCCAACGACCTTTTTCACCTTCTCGTGTCGTATACCGACATTTTTTATTTCGACGACAGACCTCTAGGGCAAACATCCACCGTTCAGCACCGTATAAACACTAGTGACGCCAGTCCCATTCGCCGACGCCCCTATCTTGTCTCCCACATCGAGCGCAGAGTTATACAAGTCGAAGTTGACAAAATTCTCACAAAGGTGTCATAGAACCATCTAGTAGTCCTTGGGCTTCCCCTATCGTCCTTGTAGAGAAAAAGGACGGTGCCTGACGCTTCTGCGTTGACTATCTCTACCTTAACAAGATCACGCGAAAAGACGTATACCCGCTATTACGCATCGACGCGTTGGACTGCCTGCACGGCGCTACGTAATTCTCGTCTATTGATCTTCGGTCTGGCAACTGGCAGACTTCTGTTGACGAAATGTACCGCGAGAAGAAGGCCTTCATTACAGCAGATGGTTTATACCAGTTTAAGGTGATGCCTTTTGGACTATGTAACGGCCATGCCACATTCGAAAGAATGATGGACTTTCTCATGCATGGTTATTAGTGGTCTACTTGTCTCTGTTACCTAGACGATGTGATAGTCTTTTCATCTACTTTCGATAGCCACCTGACCCGTCTCGCTGCAATTCTCGCAGTCTTCAGAACAGCTGGGCTACATTTAAACTCCATGAAATGTCAATTTGGCCACCGTCAAATTACCATTTTGGGTCATCTTGTAAACGCCGATGGTGTTCAACCAGATCCTGAAAAGATTCGCGCCGTCTGTAGCTTTCCGGTGCCTTATTCTACATCTGACGCCCGGAGCTTCATCGGCTTATGTTCCTACTTTCGTCGTTTTGTGAGAAACTTCGCCGACGTTGCCAGGCCACTCACAGATTTGCTGAAGAAGGATACCACATTCTCATAGGGCCCTGAGCAGGCTCAAGCGTTCACCGCTCTCATCGGCTGCTTAACTACGCCCTCAATACTTGCCCACTTTAATCCTTCTGCTGCCACAGAAGTTCGCACCGACGCCAGTGGCCATGGTATTGGCGCAGTTCTCGCTCAGCGGCACCACAGCAGACAGTGCGTGATAGCTTACGCCAGTCGCCTTCTTTCTCCCCCTCAGAGTAGTTATTCCATCACCGAGAGAAAGTGTTTAGCTTTAGTTTGGGCCATCGCCAAGTTCCGGCCATATTTATCAGGTCGCATGTTCTTCGTCGTTAAGGACCACCACGCCCTCTGCTGGCTGACTACTTCTCTGAAAAACCCGACTGGACGTCTGGGCCGCTAGGCTTTGAGGCTTCAGGAAATTTCGTTTAGCGTCAGCCTACAAGTCTGGCCGTTTGCACAAGGAGGCAGACTGTCTTTCTCGTCATCCAATGGACCCTCCTGATCCCGTTGCGACTGACCTGGAGAGCAGCGTGATGGCGTTTACTGATATCAGCGATATGCGCATTTAACAACTACGGGATGATTCAGTGCGCACTATCATCGATGCCATCCAGTCTGACAGCCATAACATCGAATCCCGTATGTTCGTGCTGAATGACGGCATCCTCTACCACCGCAACGTCATCACTGAAGGCCCTGAGCTTCTGCTTGTCATTCCCCGTCATCTACGGCCTGCCATACTTGAACAACTTCACGGCGCACCAACAACAGGACACCTCGGTGTTTCCCGGACAATAGACCGCGTGCGACGTCACTTTTTCTGGCCAGGACTGTACCGCACCGTGCGTCAATAAGTCGCCACTTGCGACCTCTGCCAGCGCCGGAAAAGACCTTCTTTGCTGCCGGATGGACAGCTTCACTAAATTTAAGTCCCCTCTGAACCATTTCATCACATGGGATTCGACCTCCTTGGCCCTTTTTCGACGATGACACTGGGAAATAAATGGATCGCCGTCGCCAGAGATTATGCGACCCGTTACGCGATAACAAAGGCCATGCCAACCAGTTCCGCCACTGACGTCGCAGATTTTCTGCTTCATGACGTCATCTTACACCACGGTGCACCCCGACAGCCGCTTACAGACCACGGCCGCTCTTTCTGGTCCAAAGTTCTCGACGACCTCCTTCGATCGTGTGCCACAGGGCATAAGCTATCTACCGCCTACCACCCACGAATTAATGGCCTAACTGAACGTCTCAACATTACGCTCATAGAGATGCTTTCGATGTACGTCTCCGAGGATTATCATGACTGGGACATTGCGTTGGGCTATGTGCCTTCGCATATAATTCATCTCGACACGACACACGGAATTCTCACCTTTTTCTCTTTAGTATGTTCGTGACCCCATATCGCCATTTGAAACCACCTTACCTCTCAAGCCATCTGCTTGTGAGTACGCTCGCGAATCTATTGATCGGGCTCACATGGCTCGTTAGGTTGCCCAGTCTCGTCTCACCAGGTCACAGGACATGCAAAAAGCCCGCTACGACCACCGGCATCGTAATATAACGTTTGCCCCAGGTGACCGCGTGCTCCTCTGGTCACCGTGTCGCCGTGTAGGTCTCTCCGAAAAACTTTTGACTCAATACGCAGGACCCTACTTAGTCTTACGTCAAGCTAGCAACGTCCACTACGAGATAGCGCCATTGCACTCCAATACGTCACCAAGCTCGTCGCTTATTGACATTGTTCATGTTTCGCGCATGAAACCCCACTTCTGTCGCACTTCTTCGAACTCGCGCCGAGACGGCGCTCCAACGCCCGGGGGTCCTCTTTCGAAGTAAAGGAAGATGAAGGACAGAATCAGCTGACAGGCGCGCTAGTGTGTCAATCAGCCATTATGATTCTCGCCTGAGGTTCTTCCTCTGTAATTGCATTTATACAGAAGTCACTGACCTAGTAACAATATATAAGCTTGTTCGTGTTCGTAGTTAGGTGTGAGCAAACACGTTCAAGTTAGTGCCGCTGTGGTGAATTGTTGATAGTACTCTTGTTGATTAAGTTGACTCTATATGTATGTATGTGTACTGTGTGTCCTTAGGCGTATGTAGAGCTACATGCAATGCGTCAACATAATTTAGGCGTCTGGTATCAATATTAATAAATTAATGGACTGACTCGCCAAATATCTGCCAGGGCGCCTGGGGGCGTTTCAACATGCGTCACCGCTAGTAACTTTTTCAGTATTGTACAGTCCCTACAGATGGTGCCAGCTACCGCCTACTTCACGGCTGTTACTCTCTTACAGCTATAGGTACTTATATAACGTTGAACATATATCTATCGAAACTGCACTGCCGCTGAACCGAGATGGTTTCGCTGCGATTCAGCTATGGTTTGGAGGCATATATCGGGGCCTTTGGCCCCGTTAACTTGTGGATAACGTCGGCAAACTAGGAGAATCTGCGAGAAATAAATACAGCAAGCCTAGCGGGCACTAACCGAATGAGAACTTCGTAGTATACGGGTTTTTCAAAGTGAACGGCGTCTCACTGGCCGAAATAATCTTACTAGCTCCGTCGTTCTGTTTCCCAATGTTTTTATTACCACAGGTTCGTCTGCTCTTTTTTATAACTATGTCGTTCGATAACAAGCTTAGCGGGACTGTTTTTGTAATTGTCAGTGCCGTGTACTCTTTATCAGTCGAGAATTGATGCATTCGCTATGCCTACTCACTTCGCGAACCCGGGGTCAGCCATCTTTATTTTCAAGGAGAGAAACACGTTCATCCGTGGCAAAAAGAGCAACGTTTTTCCATTTAGCGACGTATATTGGGGACATAGCCCTTTCTCCCTAAACAGAGAAAACGTCACTCAATTTTTAAAGAGTGCTCTGCTCTTCATGTTCCGGCGTATTTGTCCCTTCAACCCGGTTATCTGCGATAGAAGTATTCGTATGTGACATTTGTGCGAAAACGTTACCCGGTTTTTAAAATAACCTAAGAACGTCTGCGAAACACGAGAGCAGGTTGATATCGACACATCAGCAAGATAAATAATGCAGTTGATCAGCTTCTGTCCATCACTGAGTTAGATTTGGCTGCGTTTCGCAGAAACCTTCAACACCTTAATAAAAGTGTTAACGAGCTCGCCAAGGCTAAAAAAGCACTGCACGCTCAAGTGAGGAATGACGATGTGCTGACGAACAAGTACTCTGTGTAAGAGTACCAGGACCGAATTGCGGGGAGTGTCCGTATTCTAAAACATCACATCGAGGAGCTAGCCGTCCGAACTCCCGGGCCAGCCATGTCCAACGGTGAGTTGCCAGCCGGCTTTCTCTGCTGCGTAAAGCACCCCGTCACATATTTCTGGGGGCACCAGTGCAAGGCAATTCAAGCTGGACCTAATGAGGTTCGTATTCCGGCCGAACTGATTCAAGGCTTTCTAAGCTTGACCGAATAGGATTCAAAGGGTCCCCCACAAAATGGCTTCCGTTTGACGACCTTTTTCGAAACTTCGTACACGGGAGCCGCCCCCTGATAAGACTGATAATTTTCATCAACTCTCTCTTCTCGAGAGCCTTGCATCAAAGGCGATTGTGGGCATACTCACAACAAACAACAGTTACGAGGACGCCATTTATTTAGTAAAGAAGCGCTCCGGCGAAGTGGGCATGATTAAGCGGAGGCACCCCGAAAATCGTCGCACTCCACTTCCTGCCACTACATCGGTGAGTGCTAGGGCTCTGAAAAGCCTTGACGACACTGTTCATGTCATCATAACAAAGCTCAAAGGCCTCAGCGTCTCGGAATTGGGCTACTCTGCCATGCTGTGCGAGGTGCTATTAAAATCGATTTCGCACGACATAATGGTAGAATATCACTGACGATGGTGGCTTGAATCGTCCAGTGTGGACAACCCCCCATGCTCGGCAGAACTTCGACAATTGCTCAAGTACCAACGCATCGAGGTCAAGTGCAGAGAGAAGACCACCTACCAACGACGGATGTCGCACAGGAATGAACTACATACCCCTGGCAGCCGCAAGAATCAGCCAATAGCATCAGCGGCGTCCTCAAGAGCGCCGGTACTAAGGAGGCGCGCCTTTTTTGCCAGCAATCACACCCAGCGCTAAATGGTGACGTATGGCTTTCTGACTTAGAGAAAATGTGCCTTCTGTCGACGACTGGCTGCTGCTTCAGATGCATCACAAGTGGACATCGAGCAAAAAACTTACGACGTAAGGTGAGCTGCTCACGTTGTCATGGAAGACGCGCTTCTTCGATGTGCTCTGGAAATGCTGATAAAGCGTCTCAAACAATGACCCCACCAGAACACGCCACAAGCAGTACCTTCATGTCTGATGAGTCAGATAGCAATATAGTCTTGACGCAATGGTATTGCAAACCTTCAGAGGATGGACGAAAGGCGCAAAAGGTATCTGTTGTATAAGAGGCATCATGGATAATGGTAGCCAGTGCAGCTGCATTGAAGAAGACGTTTTTAGGAAATTGAACTTGAAGGAGTCAGGAGAAATCAGCATCACCGTCAATGTGTTTGGAAGCAAACACGTTCGAAGTGCGCGTTGGGCACTAGTTGAACAAACTTTACAAAGCCAGTATGATGATATATACCATTTCAATGAAGCAATCGAAATAAAGCACATCTGTGAAGTGGTTGCTGAAGTAAAGTGCCTAGAATATACTTACTAGTGTTCCAACCGCGCGCGTCGCGGTGGCACGGAGAAGGATGCCTTCCACCGGCGGCCACCAGATGGAAATGGGCTCTCCCAGCCCTCTTAGAACTGTAGAACGCTGGTTTGGAGGCGATGCGTATTCAAAGCAATAGTTTTTCGTTGCACTTATAAAAACCAACGTACAGCCCGTTATCATTATTACGGTACACAATATCAAATGTTTGACAACAACATTACCAATGAGTAAATGAATGCGCGTGGTTTCCGAGGGGAAATGTCAACTTTAATTAAGTTCCACAAAATTCAACAGCGAAACACGCGGCATTTGGTTGATTTTATTATGGCACATTATTTACTTATTATCAGTCGAATTTTTTATTGGTCAAAGGTAGGATCAGTTTTTTGCATGAACTTTATTCTCCAATGATGTTGATGCTAGCTGAACTTATTAAACGTAAAGAGCTTAATTTCATAATTAATATGAACTGAGTGCTACAGCAAATATTGATTTTTTTCAATGCGAAGCATTTCTTAGCAAACTTCGGTGATTTTGAGCGTATCTATCTATCTATCAAGCCGCCTATGACTCTTAGCTCTCCTGGCCGTATCGATAATGGTGTGAATACCAAACTTGGTATGGCATGACATGACTGCATGAAGAACATATTTGACTAGTTTTAACATGAAAATTATAGCATGTATGTAATGAATGTGATTATTTACATACCATGGTCCTGCAGATCTTGCGGTGGTTGCGTTCACATAGCATTCTGAAAAGCTGACATGGTGTGGCATTATTACACGGTGAACACAAGTGACAGACCCTAACATGAAAATTATGACATGCGTGTCATGTAACAAAATGACTACATGCCACGCTCTTAATGCACTCGCGGCTGTTTACATATGCCAAATTTGGTATCACAGTACGTGAATAGATGACGAAGGTAATGAACTGGTGCAAACATGATAATCAATAGAGGCGTGTCATGTAACAACATCACTACTTGCTACGCTCATGATGCACTCCCGGCCGTTTCGCTAGCTTCACATGTACCAATCTCGGTACTACGCGACATGAATGAACGACCTACGTAAATGACACATCCAAACATGATAATCACGATATTCGTGTCATGCAACAACATGACTACATGCCACACTGGTGATGCGCTCGCGGCTGTTTCGCTAGCTTCACATATTCCAAATTTGGTATTACGGGGCGCCAATGGATGACAAAGGCACGTGGCTAGTACAAACATGATAATCATGAGATGCGTGTCATGTGAGAGCACGACTACATGCCACAGTCAAGGCGCCAATACATTTCGACGTGACGCGGTGTGCGTGCTCACCGGCGTTCAATTCGCCGCGTCACACCGGCGTTGCCACGCCAGGCGCCGGTCCTTCCATATACTCGCAGGCGCGCACCACGCTGTGTTTCTTTGACGCATGTGTGTTTCAGCACGTCCGGCGTCCCTCCGTCACGAAAAGGGGAGACGCAGTGTTGTCTGGGTAAAGCATTGCCACGAAATGCAGCATGACCCATTTCGCGCCGGTTGCCGTCGGGCCGCACCGACGTACGCTGGTTGCGCCTGGCGTCAGATTATAGAATGCTCCCGTTTTGCTTACGTAGTGTCGCTGTGCCCAGCGTGTGAGCGCGTCAACGCTACATTGAAGTATATTGGGCCCTTCATGATGCACTCGCGGCCATTTTGCTAGCTCCACATATACCAAATTAGGTGTTCCGTGACGTCAATGAATTACGAAATATATGAATGGTGCAAACATCATAATCCTGACATGCGTGTCATGTAAGAACATGACAACACACCACACTTACATGCATGCTCGCGGCCGTTTTCACTCGCTCCACATAAACTAAATTCGGTATCACGTGACTGAATAGATGACGAAGCTAAACGACACATCCAAACGTGATAATCATGACACGGAAGTGGTGTACGGCATCATTTACCTCCACCTAAAAACGTTGTGCTGATTTTGAAGTCATATATCAACATTTACCATTTGTGCTACGCATATCGTCGATTACCACTGTACGTAGGATGGAATGGAATGGAATGAAAAAACTTTATTTCAGTCCTGCAGGACGCGCTTAGCGCGTAGCGGGCCTCTCCCACGTAGGGACCGACAGGGAGTACCTGGCGGCCGCTTCGTGGCCCTGCTGGACGGCCCATTGCTGGTCGGCGAGAAGTGAGCTCCTGAGGGACCTCTCCCACTTGCTTGAGGTAGAGTCGGGAGGAGTTGATCTACACTCCCAGAGCATGTGTTCGAGTGTCGCTGTGTGTCCACGTTATGGGCATGTGTCGCTGGGGTATGCATCGGGATAATAAACGTGAAGCGCGGCAAGGCTTGGGTACGTGTGTGTCTGTAATAGGCGTAGGGTTAATGCCTGCAGTCGGTTCAGTTTCGGATGTGGGGGTGGAAAAATGCGGCGTTCCAAGTAAAAGTGCTTTGTAATTTCATTGTACGTAATTGATGCATCCCGATTGGTATCTAACCCAGCAAGATGAGGTTGCCCTGTGGCAGTGCGGTCGGTAAGTGCACGCGCTGCATCATGGGCGATCTCGTTGATGTTGGATAGGGCACCCGGCACCTGGCCGAGATGGGCGGGGAACCAGATGACAGTGTGGTGCTTCAGGGCACTTGGGTCCGCATTGCGCAGGATACGTAACGCCTGGTCGGAGATGACTCCGCGTTCGAAGGCTTTGATGGCCGGCCTGGAGTCGCTGTAGATGAATTCCCGTTTGCTGTCGAGCATAGCTATAGCTATAGCTACTAGCTCCGCTACTTCGGGTTTTCGGGTGAGGATTGTGGCTGAGTTAAGAGTCTGCTGCGCGGATGATACCGCGACCGCGGCGAAGGCTTGGTTGTTGCGATAGGCAGCGGCGTCCACGAACGAGACGTCGTCCGCTTCTATGTCCGTGCGCTTGAGAATGGCGGTCGCCCGCGCAAGGCGCCTGCCTCTGTTGTATTCGGGGTGTACATTTCGTGGTATGGGAGCGATCGTGATAAGGTCGCGGATTTCACGCGGAATTAGAGTCAACTCTGGGGGGTCCCTGGCCCTCGAGGAGAAGAAGCCGAGCTCCCGCAGAATATGGCGGCCCGCCTAGGTGGTAGTGAGTCGGGTCAATTGTACACGTTGCTGAGCTTCGGCGATCTCTTTTAGCGTGTTATGTACGCCAAGCTCGAAGAGTTTGTAAGTTCGAGCGGTGATAGGGAGGCCGAGGGCTCGTTTGACCACCTTGCGAATAAGAGCATTGAGTTGATCGCGCTCAGCACGTAGCCACTTGTGTATAGTGGCAACGTAGGTAAAATGGCACAAAACAAACGCGTGTACGAGACGCAGCAGGTTGTCTTCTTTGAGGCCATGGTGTCTGTTGGCTACTCTACGTACGAGTCGTATGGCATTCTCAGTCTTAGTCCTGAGCTTGTGTACTGTTTCGGTGTTGGTTCCGCAGGACTCGATGATCATGCCGAGGACCTTGATGGTGTCTACCCTGGGTATAGTACGACCATCTCTGGTGTGGAGGGTGATATTGCGTTCCGCCGGAGGTTTCCACCCTTTGGACTTGGCACCCCGGCGTTCGAGCAAATATATCAACAGCTCCGACTTCGCAGGTGAGCACCTGAGACCGGTGTGGTCGAGGTAAGACTCGGTGGTGTTGATAGCCTCTTGCAGGGCGGACTCAATGAAGCCATCCGACCTTGTGGAGCACCATATGGTTACATCATCCGCATAGATAGTGTGATTTAGCCCGTCTATTTTTGAAAGTCGTGCGGAAAGCCCGATCGTCACGGGGTTGAAGAGTGTGGGTGAGAGGACGGATCTCTGAGGAGTCCCCGCTGTCCGAGCTCCACTTCTTCCGACACTAGGTCTCCTACGCGGAGGACGGCTCTGCGTCAAGTGAGAAAAGAGCGGATAAAGTAGTAAAATCGATGACCTAGGCCGAGGGCTGCGATCGCTTTCAAGATTGACGAGTGCGTTGTTGTATCAAAGGCCTCTTCTAAATCGAGACCGAGTATTTCACGAGTGTCCCGAGTGTTTCCGCCATCTAGAATTTGATGCTTTAGGAGTAACATGGCGTCTTGAGTGGATAACCCTGGTCGGACGCCAATCATGTGGTGCGGGATGCAGTCGTTATCTTCGAGGTATCGACCAACCCTGTTGAAGACGACGTGCTCAGCCACTTTGCCCACGCACGACGTGAGAGATATGGGGCGTAGGTTATCTGGACTCGGCGCCTTTCCCGGTGGCGGTATGAAAACCGTGTGAGCTAGTTTCCAAGCATCGGGTATCTCACCCTTTTTCCATATCTTGTTGATAGTGTCAGTGAGGTAAGTGACGGAGGAATCGTCCAGGTTGCGTAGAAGCTTGTTGGTGATGCCATCGGGGCCAGGGGCTGAGCGGCCATTGAGCTCATGGAGAGCTCGGCGCACATCTTTAATAAAGAAGTCGGCGTCTAAGTTAGTGTTGTCGCTGCCAGGGTAATCAGGGTGAGGTGTCTAAGGGCCCGTGTGAAGCGGGAGATATTTTTCCACGAAGTTCTTGACAACATCTTCCAGTGACACTGTCTGTTTAGCCTGATGAAGTATCTTCACGATTGAATGACGCTGATTTGTGCGGGTGTTGGTTTCATTGAGAAGGTGTTTGAGTAAGTTCCACGATTTGCCATTTCGAACCTGACCATCAATAGAATTACAAATTTTGTCCCACTGCTGTTTTGAAAGGATGCGGCAGTGATCCGTCATGGTCTTGTTCAGCTGAGATGTGCGTTTGCGTAACCTCCGATTATTGCGCTGGCCCTTCCACTGGGCCAATAAAGACTGTTTGGCCTCTAGTAGGTGGGCGAGACTACTGTCCATCCTTTCGGTTGGAAGGTCTGTGCTGATAGTTTTCGTTGCCTTGTTTACATCAGCTTTGAGCTGGGCCGCCCACGTCTCGAGGCTCGGTGGGGTATCGGGAGGAGGTTGTTCTGCGCGGGTCTTACGAAGGAGGTCCCAGTCGACCCACGTGTACGACTTGGTCTTCCTGCTTACTGTGGGGAGGTGTACAGCCAATATGAAAAGGTCGCTACCGAGATCTACCGCGAGGTTGGACCAGCGGGCGTCGGAGATATACTTGACGAGGCATAGATCCGGCGTAGTATCTCTTTGTGTGGACGTACCAGTGCGAGTGGGGAAGGCCTTGTTCGTAAAGAAAATAAGGCCCATGCCATTCGCATTTTTCCAAAGCTCGTTACCTTTGGGTGTGTCGTACGTGTAGCCCTAGGCGCTATGCACAGCGTTAAAATCGCCTGCAATCACTAGCGGGTTAGGCCCCGCGAGACGGACAGCTTTCGGGAACAAGCGTGTGAATCTTTGTCTATGGTGGCAGGGACTACTGTATACATTGAGCATGTATACGCTTTGTGTGATATGTTGCCAGGGAGAATTTCGACCATAACGTGCTCAATTTCGGGCACATTGAGACTGTGCGCTGTGCAGGTAATCTTGTTAGCGACCAGGGTGGCGATACTGCGTCTTCCCGAGGGGCCGGGCAACCACTGGTATCCGGAAAACGTGGCGGTTGGTACTACAGTCTCTTGTAATAGCACGATGTGAGGTTTGGCTTCGTGGCTACAGAGGTATTGCTGCAGGAAAGTTTTCTTGTGGGTGAAGCTCCTGCAGTTCCATTGCCATATTCGCAACTCGTCAATTAGCCTGGCCGTTTTGAAGCATTTAGGAGTTGGCCTCAGCATCCGGCGGGTGCATATGGGCCGCGTGATGCGGTGGACTGGGCACGGCTGTACGTTGCGACAATGGCTTATCCGCGGCAACGGCAGGGGCCACGACGTGATCAAGATATTGCTCCACTTGGCCCAAACGATTACCGTGTACCGCGAGAGTAGACTGCATGAGAGCTATGCTTTCGCCAAGAAAGCGAAGGCTTTCCTTGATCGCCGATAGCGTGCTCCTAATGTCGTCTAACTCTGCCTTTAAAGCTGGCTGGTCGTGGACGACCGCGCGTTTCTTGAGTGCGCTCTCGCCGTCGTCGTTACCGGCGCCTACGGGTTGCGGCTGCAACGGAGTGACTGCATTGTCGTCGTAGTCGGTTGTGGGCATAGCAGCGCGTGCGTTTCTGTCAGTTTTTAGTTCGGCAATTGCGACTGTGAGTTTGCGTATTGTTTCTTTCATCATCGCATTTTCGTGCTTCAAGATCGCTATCTCAGATGTGTTGTGTGTATCATGCTCTGGGAGTGAACCCGACCCTACCTGTGATGTAGTGTTTCCTTTTCTCCGGACGGCGTCCGCCCAAGTGAGAGGTCCCCGCTTATTCTTGCTGGCGTTGCCTGGCGATGGTGGTGGCGATGGGCTAGGCGATCGTTGACGCGAGAACCCGGTGACACAGGGGTGAGGCCGGGAACCGGCATGAGGCCCGGAACCAGAGTGGGGGCCGGAGCGTGACCCGGGCCGAGAACCTGAACGGGAACCGTGACGTGAACCAGAACGACACCTGGAGTAGCCTCGCGATATAGATCTGGTTGGGGTCCCACTTCGCGCGCTGCGGGAGTAGGTCCGATGGTGGCTCGGGGACCTCAATACACGCATGGTGCGTTTCCTGGGACAACTCCGGGATCGGGACCGGGATTGGCTGCCATCGGATTGACCATCTTTAGAAAGCTTCGAGGCTCTGTCGTCGTCAGCGGTTGCGTCGAACTCGTTCATTGCTTCGTAACTGTTGTGTCGCGTCGAGTGTGCTCGCTCCCATCGTCGTCGGTGCACCACGTATGGAATGTGGTAGCGTTCTTTACATTCCCTGTCGGCAGTGAGGTGGGCTCCTCCGCAAAGCTTGCATGTTGGTGTGCAGCGGTGTTCTTTTTCGGAGTTCGGCACGCTGCAGCCTATTTCATTGTTTTCGGCAAGTTCATTTCATAAGTGCAATGAATAAGTCATTTCCTATTGTCATACTTAATGATAACTAAGTTTTCCAATACCTAACCATGCGTTATATGTCACAGCTATACATACCTATGCTTAACATTGTTAATAACTGGTGAAAGGCATTATAAAATACCGTAACTTGAGCCCATACAAGGATTGCGGGGTGAATGATGACGTTTTTTGAACTGGATAGTGACATCTTCTTGCTTTATTTTGTGTCACATGTAATAAGAATATTATTTGCAGAGTTTACCGTGTTATTTGGAATAATCTTTTCTGAGTTTAACGTGTTAACATGACAATATGATTATTAAAGCGCCATAGTGGAGGACTAAGAAAGTCTGACCATCTGGGGTTCTTTATTTGCACTAGTGTCTAAGCATAGAGGGCTCGAGCATTTCTTCTTCGGTCAAAATTGCAGAAAACTCAGCCGGGGTTTCATTTCATGGTCTTCAGTTCAGCAGTCAAGGGTTACGTGAACTGTCTACTGATTGTGGGCTGTAGTCTTGCATCCAATGATGCCGGCTAAGTATTGCTAGATTTATATCTAAAGTTTAACGTCTCAAAACCACTGTATGATTATGAGAGAAGCCGTAGTGGAGGGCTCCGGAAGTTTTGACCACCTGGGATTATTTAACATGCACCCAAATCTGAGCACACGGGCCTAGAGCATTTCCGCCTCCATCGGAAATGCAGCCGCCGAAGCAGGGATTCGATCCCGTGACCTGCGTGTCAGCAGTCGAGTACCTTAGCCACTGGACCACTGTGGCGGAGCTGCCGGCTATGTATTGCAGTTTAGTGCCCACCAGACGTTTCTACTAGTGCACTAATGTTGTGTTTGTCAGATTTCTTGTTTACTGCAACACTTTTTTGTTTTAGCATGCTGGTATTTTTGAGCAGCTCTAAGAAGTGTGTGCTTATGTTGTTATTGGCATTCAAAGTTTTTGCAATAATATTTATTGGTGCGTGTTTTCTGAGTTGTGATGTTATGATTGTTCCTTTTTCAAACTCCATAAGACTGCATACATTTTTATTAGCCTATAAAGCGCAACTTGTCACTGTCATTAACTTCGCATATCGTAAAACACAAGGCTAATGTGGGTATGTAGAGCTTCTCTAATTAGCCTATAGTGTTTCAAATGCCTTGAAAATTGCCTCTTAATCAGAAAATACTGTCGTGATCAGTGTGATTTTGAGCAATTATTGTAGTCTCTTTTACCTTGAAAACCGCTGAAAAATTAAGTTTTCTGAAGTGGTAATGTTGTGTTCGAGCTTCGAGGGATAAAGAGTGATCTGTCAATCTTATTTTTCTTCAGCTACTCACAGTTGTATATTTGAATATCATCTGTAAACGTTCGAATACCATCTGTAAATGCTCTAAGTTGTAGTATAAATAATAACAAATCATTAATTTGCAATTTTGTATGTACGTCTATGCAGATCTCAATTACAGCAGCCGCATTATGCCGCAACATGAGAACGGTGACGTGGGCCTAACATCACGTTTCCATAAAAAGTGACTACTTATAAGACACTCACAGAACGAAGATGTAGAAACAACATAAAAACGACGACCAAATCTCAACAGGTGGGATATATACAGGACGGTCACAGATGGGACACATTCAGGAGAGTTATTTTGAGGCGACATGAAACTGGCGGCCAAATCACAACAGTTGGGAAACATACATGTTGTATCCTCACGTTGCATCTGGTAACTATACAGTACACTAACAGGACGTTCCCATTTGCTTAAGAGAAGTAGGCGAGTGTTTATTGTGCCTCATTTCTCCAGGGGGACGATGGAATGAATGCTACAGCAACAAAGTGTAATGTCACTCGAAAAACGGCAAGCAGTTCGAAACTTGCAGCGCGCACCTCATGCAGAAAGCACACTAGATATCAGCATACTTTAGACGTATCTCCCTCTGGGCAAGCGGGGCTCGAGTTCTTCACTAAGAGAAGCTAGGGGAGTTAGACCCCCCCCCCCGCACTTTCGACTGTGGTTACAGTGGCTGCGTGCCAGAAAACAAACAACAGCAGCAAACTTTTTCTTGACTGTTTTAATTGCCTCAATATATATTAAAACTTTTTGACACATCTGCACTAAAATATTCTTCATATACTTTTTGTGATGAGGGCCATTTATGCGATGCATTCACGCCGTGTGTTTTAGCATTGCGGAGAAGGCTATTGATAAGCAGGGGCCCTAAATCATTACATCAATCATTCGTGTTGTTTCCACCTGTTCTTGACCTGAAATTCAAATAATTGATCCTTCAATTGCGGCTCGTACGAGAAAACGCAGTATGGACTGATTAAACAACTTCCTATATCAGTAAAATTATTTTGTTGCACTTATAAGTAATAGCATCAGTGCTGCTCTGCCGTAGCAACCATGAGCGTGTGAGTGCGACTAAGAAATGTATATTTAAAGATTTGTTTTTTATAGACACAATAGTGATTAAAATTAATAGACAATCTTGCAGGCGAATATATAGCGAACGTTTTGAGCAGTTATAACGTGAAAGTGAAGAAAGAGAAGTAGACAATTAGACAACTTGCCGACCTTCTGTGAGACAACCTGCAACCTTCTAGTAATACGTCCGATGCTCTACTACCGAAGCTACTATGACGGCCATTGTCTCTTTAACCTAATGCATTGTAAAAAGTAATGGACGTAAAGGGGGCTCAAGGTTACTACTTCAGAAGAGTAAGTGAACCGCTAAACACATTGCACTATTTCGAAAGTAACTGCGACGGGAGGAACCATTACTGTCATTTGCAGTTGCTGCCTTGGGAAGTAACTGACAGGAGAATCCTGTGTTCTGCCGATACTCCCACGGGAGCAATGGTTACTCTTTCTCAATAATGGTAGAAGCGGTAAAGGATAGCTTTTATTACTGCCACGGAAGTAACAGTTACTCTCTGCAAGTACACACTAAACCAACTCTGACCCTAAAGGGTGTAAATGAGCTTGCCGCCAGACGAGCACCCTTTGCTCCCTATTGGGTGTTCCAAAAAGAGTGCTGAGCAAGGGTGCAGAGCTCAGCACCCTCAAGAAAAGGGTGCAGAGCAAAAATTGAAAGGGTGTAATGAGTGCACCCTTTAAAAAAGGTGCTGTGATGGCGTAACACCCTTTCATATGGGTGCTGGAAGGGTGCTTCACATCGACGTACCAGTGGGCCAAATCTAGGATTGATGCAGGAGATGGCTAGAAAATTCAGAATGCTCTATACTCTGTAGACCATGTTGTGTGGCAGGCCACATACGGTTTGTTAATACTTGAATGCATGTACTATGTCGTCCATCCCACCCTGAACACGTGCACCGTGCACACGGCTGGCCCTCCACCGAGTGCCTTCCGCAGGTGCTTATGAAACTAGCACTGAAACACAGTGACAGCTCTAGGAGGGGCTTTTGCATCATCGTGTTTTAAAACACAGTGGCTCTGCAGTGAAGCTACTGGTAAGTTGGCTGCAGTGTTTAGCTTTCTCTATGTGTAGGCAAATAGAGAATCCGGCACTGTTATCGAGAAGTACTGCAGTTGTGCCTTATCCTGTCCAGGTGCTGCTCCTGGTGTTTTTGTTTTTTGCTGCTCTGAATAGAACAAGCCGAACTTACTGCACTTCATAAGAACAGTGCCAAATTTTAGATAAGCATGTACTGTTGCAAGAGGAAAGTTGGCTTCCCTGCAAATGAAGTGTGATTTGGCGAAGCCACCGTTCTCCAGCAGTCAACAAAGTGGAGGCCCCACTTACAGCTGTCTGTACGTTTGTGTACTAGTTACCAAAGTGCCCTCGAGAAGCGCTCAGCAGAGTGCCGGATGCATGCTGCAATGTTCAAGGTGTAATTAGACAATATGTAAATATATACCTTAAAGCAAGCTATATTGAACAAATATGTGTGTTTCAATAATCATTAAATTGATCCCAGAGTGCGTATATGACCTGTGCTACCCATTTTCGGTCCAGAATGAATGTAACCTATTCAAGGCCCCTTCCTGCACACATGCATGCGCAATTTATAGATGCTTGGTCACCATACAGACATGCACACCTGCAAATGAAAAATTCGTAAGTTTCGAATACTGGTGATTACTTCAAAAGCCATATACTCACTTTAAAAGACACACAGATAATATGCACTGAATAGAGAACCTTACCACAATGCGCTCTTTAAATTATGTGTAGCAGGAGTGAGCTTTTATGCATGTGAGAATGCAAGATATTAGGCCCCAACAAAAATTTATGGCAAATAAATTGACATGATGCAAATAGTCACTATTTTATTGTACATAGCATACAACGCAAAAAGATTGACAATAGTAAACTTAAGCTATGACCTACTGCACCGATTTTAATGGTGAGATCTGTGTGAGTGAGCATCAATCTTCTGTTTTTCTAATATTTTTCTTACGACGAGACATCTTTTTTGTGACGAGACTTCTTTTTAAAATTATAACATTCTGACTTCCCTCCTTGCATAGTAGGTAACAAATAAATTATTTAGAACAACAAAATATAAGTTACAGGCACCAGCAGTCCAAAGGCGCTTATTGAGAGAGTTGCCAGTGCCCACACAATTGAAAAAGAAAATGGATAGGAAAGTAGGTGTGTGGTAAAACAAGTGGGCTTATGTAACATACTTTGGTCATCATGCTAAAAGCCTTGACTACAAACTTGCTCAAGGCTTATTTACAGCTCTCCCTTTATATATGTTTCTGTGTTTCTAAACCTGTGCGTTCCAAAATCACAAATATTGACAAGGTAATACAAGTGGTGTTGGATTAACATAATGTGATGATCATTCAAACACTTCCACAATCAATCTTCAGCTGCCCAGGCGATTTTGATTCCTTTGACAGAATTGTGGTCAGGGCGCTCTTTCTCTACAGCACATCCGCAATCGGAAGCCTAAAATAAAGACATATGTAATCACCAAGAGTTTCACAACTGTCCAAAGACAAAGACAGACTATCCAAGATACAATATGCCATGTCATGCTGGAGTGTTCTTAGTTCTGCGTGAGTAGATGTCAGCATCACAATCCGCTTTGTTTTCAACGGGAAACATGCTTGTTGGGCGTCCCCCAGGCAAAAAGCTGTGTAAACAACTTGACAGTACCTGGGGGCCTACAGAGGGTTGCACATACAACAGATTTCACATACAAAAACAAACAGCATAGTAGAAAGGAAATATATTTACAAGAAACATCTGAGCAATGATTCAGCATGATGCGCACGTGAAACATTAGTTAGGTTTCAGTAAAAAAGATATTCATCAAGTAATTGCGCACATCCGATATGAACAAACCGAATAAGGCACTGAAGTTAATTAGGGTTTTTAAATAATTGTGAAGTGCCAATAAGCAATATTCTAATCTAGCTCTACTATAGTGTGTCATGTATGTAGTACTAATGTTTGCCTGTTAGATATGCTGTAGTCATGAATGTATTCAGTTTTCTTAATACCTAAAACTTAGTATGTTGCGGTCCAGCTGTTCATGTTCAATATTTAATTGTTTATGGTAGCATTTAGGTTACAAAATTGGTCATAAAAATTCGGCAGCTCCCACATACTTTGGGAATCGATGTTATGCAAAACACGCGGATGCAAGGTGAATGTATTTTAATTTTTTGAGTGATCTTATGAAGTGGAACTCAACATATGTGCAAATGCTCGCACACACATACGTTAAACAGCTGCATATGTTTCATTTGTTATGGGAAGATGTTACACCCATGACAACATTATCAGTTATTTGCAGCGTCGTAACGATGCCAACAGAAACATGAATATTAGCCACACTAGAAGTGGTTGGCTGGTATGAAGTATTGGTGTTTGCGCTGGGACTCGCGAGGATGGTAGCCCTCAACACTGCTACACAAATACTTCACAGGATTGTGCTTGACTACAATTGACTTTGATTCGACCTCGCGGCTGCATCATAAGAGTGCATATGTAATAGTTATAAAATTTGATAGCCAGTACTGCAACGACAATTGATGTTACACAGACATTGGAGACTATTTGGAAAGTATAAGTGAGGCCGGGCATGGCTCTGTGGTAGAATACTTATTTGCCAAGCAGAATACTAGGTTTCGATTCCTGCTGGGACACTTAACTTTATTCTTTGCATTAATTCGGTCAATGTGGCCTATGTCAGCTTTTTAACATGTTAGTGTTGAAGAGCTCGTGTCGCAAAAAACCCGCCGCCAGCGTCTGCCCCGTTGGTTGTGAGCGAAAAATCGTCTGTGCATCTGTGACCGAAAAATCAAGTTACCTACTTTCTAGAAGCTCAACAAATTCCTACTTATGACCCAATGGAGGCGTGCTAATTGCTGCAAAACAAAACCCCCAAGTCGTACTACTAGACACTCAACACAGGGCTAAAACACGGAAGTCCCTTGACATCGGCCAAAAATTAACTTCTGATGTGCAGCGCTATTCCTCTTCCCCATTTCATGACCCACACAATGCCACGATAATTGTACCCTGGTATTTTTGATGGGCTATATCACACAAAAAATACAAGAATTATGTCAAAAGAATGGCCTCAAGTTTTACCGACATGTCATAGAAATAGAGACACAGGCTACTAGTCTTATTTGTATAGCTAAGAGCATTTAAGGTAAACGCGTTGAAGATAGCTGGTGGCCTTTTTCACTATCTAGGTATCAAAATTCTGCCATGTCAGTCATAGTTTATCGACATTGCAAGCTCAAGAAAAGTGTGGCTCTGAAGGCACCAACACAGCGTTTTGCCAGATCTTCTAAGAAGGCAGTCCTTAATATTGCTAATGTTTCCATTTTTTTGCAATAAATTTCGTGCCTTGCATTCAAACGAATCTGCATCCTACTTGTTTTTTTTTGCATTCGTGCTCTCACTAACTACTTACCTTGTCTTGTCAAGTGTTCGTTGACATAAATAGGACTACTTAATCTCAAACGAAAGGCCACTGTAGACGGATTTAGGTTTTTTGTCTTATCCAGAACATTTCATTTGTGACATCCGGCACAATGTACTACTATTTTTTTTAAACTAGGCTTGTTTGTTCCTACTCTGTCTGTAGTGTAAATATCATCACGAGTAATGGTTTTTCCATCATCGCACAAAAATTTCAGACAATGTCAAAAGGAAACCCTCATCTGGGACGCCTTTGATGTCAGATAGTTCAACCTTGAATACAGTGTAAATCCTTCAATCTTCATCTGAAGTTGCTTCTTTTCACCTGGAATTTTTTGTGCCTCTTTCAAGGTGCGACAGGCTCTTCATGCAAAGCTTTTATTTCTAAAGAGAGCGCGTTGACACTGTCACCAGCTTCGTTCCCCACTACTTGAAGGAACAAAGTTCAGCGTGAATTTTGTGCTTGAAATCCTCTGCTTACCATAACAAACAATTCACAGGAAACATTAGTACTCTTGCTTGGGAGGAGTGCATGCAGGTATACTAACACAATTAAAGCAATAAATAAGTGTCTCACCTGTGCAAAAGCGATTGTGGCAAGCATTGTGATGACCACACACACTGCTGCCAAACTGAGGGAAATACGGAGAGCACTTCATATAAGTACGCAGCGTCCAGTAGCTTGGTGAGGCACAGCGCATGAGCGGGGTGAACAGAGCTGATGCTTGGAACAATGGTTAAGAGTTTGCTGGTGCTTGGACTCTGAGACCTTGTCAGAAACTTTCCTTGAGCAGCCTCACTCACACGAAATGACAGACCGTGCCGAAGAATTTCTGCACCGGTGCAAAAATTATTTTGTTGAGGTTTGTTTAGACTGCATGCACTGCTTGCCAACTTGCAGTGAATGGCTAGAAACGCATGGCCAACATATATTTTGTGGCACGCAACTGAGATATACAAAAAGGGCATGCCGCAGTATAAAAAGAACGAAAAACTTTCTGTTGCATAGTTTTCATGTCGATTTCATACATGTGAATTTTCATTCACCTTCATAGCTCACTCATGCACGAGGATGAAGTTAGAACTCTTAGATGAAGACACCCCCTTTTAGCTGTATCAACTGCGTGTAATGAAGAGAAAAGCATGCGTGAGTAATGTTGTTGCCTGCGATCAATAAATTCGGTTCTTGAAGCTGGCCAAATATATGCACGAGGGCATCCATAGAGGCACATTTGCATTTCTGTAGTTATGATACCCATGTGATGTGTTTCTTAGGTAAATGCCATGGAACATGCACCATATGAATATTTTATTGCGTAAAATTGCAATACCACTGCATATACAAGTCAGTATGCGCATATACATCCACTGCAGATAAAACATAAAATTAAAGGAATACTGACGCATGAATTTTTTACCAATGTAGTGGAGGGCTCCAGAAATTTCGACCACCTGGGGTTCCTTAACGTGCACCCAAATCTGAGCACACAGGCCTACAGCATTTTCACCTCCATCAAAAAAGCAGCCACCAAAGCCGGGATTTCATCCTGCGACCTTCGGGTCAGAAACCGAGTACCTTAGCGACTAGACCACTGCTACAGTACTTCAATGTCCCTGTTCCCCCGTGTAGGGTGGCAGACCGGCTTTGCTGGTCTGGCTAACCTCCCTGTCTTTCCTTCTCTCCCATTTCTTCTCATGAGTTCAACTAATGGAGCTTCCTTCAAGCGGCTAACATTCTGACGTTTATAATTTGCCTGAAATTGAGTTCACTAAATGAATATTGTGTGCTGCTTCATTGGGATCATTGATCTAAATTATTCTGGTTGGCTAAAAAGGCACTACTCCTCACTTCTCATCAAACACCACAAGCTGTCTAATGACTATAGGGGGAAAAAGTGGAAACGCTAAGACAAAACATCAATCTTGAACCACATGGCTTCACAATAAAGCAGGCAAGCTTCTGAAATAATGACCGGCAACCAGGATCTCAGAAACTACAAGTAGCTACATAACGTAATGGTTTCCGAATATGACGTAAAGGCAGCAGAATCACACTGTGCCCAACCTGCTTCATTATGATAACGATGAGGCCGCAACGTTATTGGCCTCTGTATGCTAATAACAGTTTACTTTTCAAATTATGTGACAATAACATTCAATACAACGTCATGATTTTTGCATCCTACCATGTGGTCTAAGTGCCAACAAGGTGGTTTTAGTGACGTCGGTGCAAGCCAATAAACAACAATCACTTGGTGCACATTACTTTTGATATCATTCAATTGGTCTGATGCGTACATCTTCAAAAAACGGCAAGTTAGATTTGTTCATTCTTAGATAAATACAATATCTAATTTTGCATGTCAGCAGCAACATATGCACGCCTTAGGCACGCATACCGTGATGTATATCCTTATTGTGTTTTGAGCAATAATTGATTGATTGATATGTGGGGTTTAACGTCCCAAAACCACCATAAGATTATGAAAGACGCCGTAGTGGGGGGCTCCGAAAATTTCGACCACCTGGGGTTCTTTAACGTGCACCCAAATCTGAGCACACGGGCCTACAACTTTTGCGCCTCCATCGGAAATGCAGCCGCCGGGATTTCAGCCCGCGACCTGCGGGTCAGCAGCCGAGTACCTTAGGCACTAGACCACCACGGCGGGGCTGTGTTTTGAGCAATAAATTAGGTATTCATACACTGCACATACCACAGGTCACTTGTAAATCTGCAGCGATGACATAAAGAATTTATGATATCAGATATAGCGTTACACTTGTTTTCGAAAATGTCATTGGAAGTTGTGGAGTTGTGCCATTGGAAGTTTTTACCCCAAAACGGGGTGCAGCGCCCACAATTCTTAAAAACCAAATCAATGCAATGATAGGTGAATAGGGGGGAACAAGCAGTACCACCAAAATTTCGCTCGAACGAGTGAACTATATACTGCTCAACCTAGCGCTTGCACAGCTAAGGTACGGCTATTCGGCCACTCATAGACAAAATGCATTGACCCAGGCGTAATTGCACGTTTTGAGAACCGCACCTACAGCACGCTGTGTCAAGTTTACGCACACTTAATTAAGCTGAGTATCATGGTAGTTTAATATTGTACGTGCCGGGTGGATGCAAACACATTTGGTCACACAGGAAAACACATCTACCTTGTAGTAGTCACACACATTTAATGATCATGTAGCTGTTGAAAAGAGGACGCGTAACATATAAGACTTTCTTCAGATCCTTCTTTAGCACAGAAAACGAACAGGGCCCTGTAAATACCAATGCTGACACCACGTAATTTTTTCCATTCTTCTAAATTAAATACGCAACGATCTAATTCAACGCGAATCACCGGAATGCTCCAACGCACGTGACACACAGACGACGCTTACCGCTTACAGGCGCAGTCCCCTAACGGCGTCCAACGGCATTGCAAAAATATAGTGATTCATAGCGTGCAGAGCATCGCCTGCCAAATCACAGCCGCACAGCGCACATTGCTTTAACCCCCCTCCCCACGGAAAAAATTCGTCCGCGCGTAATGTCCCTGAGCTTAGACTTGAGCCTAATGAAAACACGCCAACAGGCTCGCTACGTTAATAAAAACTTACTTATCATCTACTAGCTGGGAAAACCTCAGTTCACAACGTTGATATACTATATCGCTCCCGGTGTTAACCGCGGGAGGAGCCGACGACCCGAGCGGAAGCACAGCAGCCTGGGTCGGGCGCGCAGCGGCCTTAACCGGAGAAGCGAAAAACAAAGCGTCTACAGCAGAAACATCCGCCTACCTTTTTAGTTTGGCGAGCGCTCGACGGTACAAAGCAGCCGGTCCTCTCTTGAGTATGGTGCATGTTCGTAACTAGCAAAACCGACAGAACACGAAAGACAGCGCAAGCACACTTTGAACAACATAAAAAATTGACTTAAAACGCTCTGCGCATGGCCGTTGTGACCTCCAGGAAGATTCCGCCATTTCTGTCTTTCTGACGCCACCGATCCGCATTAGCGTACATAATCTTTTATATGATAAGTAAATAGATTGTTTCAGCTTGAAATTATAGTACAAATTAGTGAAAATAACAGATGCGCCAGTGTGTATTGCACTGGATATTTCTTAACTTTGGACAAGAAAAAAAACAAAACGCGTATTCGCGCGAAATTTGAAATGTCAAAGAGCGCACGAAATTTGAAACATTTGTTTGCTTTTGTATTTCTTATACCGATAAATTGTTAACATCCGTACATTGGTTGAGTGGTTAAGCTGGCTGTTCAAAACAGTGTTAAAATGGTTGTAGATTACTACAAATTACAAGCAGCAAGCAAAATTTGTCACAACAAGGTAAGCGTACTGGTTGGCAAACATTATTTTAGTGGTCTTTAGTGAATTTTCTTTAGGAAAAGGTTTTAGTCAAGGCTCATTTTAACTTGCTTTGAAGAACATTTCTATGAACAAAAGCAAGAAAACGTTTTTTAATGTTATAATAATAGAACGTCAAAGTCCATAGCCCACCATAAAAATTGGTAACACGTGTCAACTGATACATTGTAAGGTTAACAAATATTTCTACAACACAAAAACTATTTTCTCTACCACGGTCTTTTTGGTTTGTATTTCTTTGCATTAACAAATGTATGATTTATATATACTGTCATGGACAAAGTTTTGTTTGCAATGTTAGGTGCAAACGAGGCCGAAAGCTCTATATGTGTAAGTCACAATCCTATTGTAGCTCTACAAGCTGCGTACTCCGCCATTGGCTAGTGATCTTGTAGCGCATAGCTTGGTCAGCGTCGGCCGTGAGGCGACGGGAAAAAGGCAGCAAAAATGCCAAAACCAGTGCAGAACTTACGTTCAGCCGGGCACTGCCGCTATTCAGATATCCGTTACTGCGGTGGGGCTACTAATGAGACCATGGTGTCTAACCAGGGGACCTCTAAAAGCTGTTAGTTATGCTCTATGACCACGTTGCTCACAAAGTTTTGTCGGTGACTGTGCACCCTAATAGGTGCTCATCAGCACCCAGTATTTGTTGCATCGCCCCGCCGCGGTGGTCTAGTGGCTAAGGTACTCGGCTGCTGACCCGCAGGGCGCGGGTTCGAATCCCGGCTGCGGCGGCTGAATTTCCGATGGAGGCGGAAATGTTGTAGGCCCGTGTGCTCAGATTTGGGTGCACGGTAAAGAACCCCAGGTGATCTAAATTTCCGGAGCCCTCCACTACGGCGTCTCTCATAATCATATAGTGGTTTTGGGACGTTAAACCCCACATATCAATCATTAGTTGTTGCACCCTAGTTTCCACCCTTTTGATGTGTGCACCCTTTTGGTTACGAATAGGGTGCTCAAAGGGTGTGCTTAGGGTTTCGGCACCTTTTTGACCCCCTTAAGGATCAGAATTGGTTTAGTGTGTACTCCTGATGATAGAACAGATCGTTTTTTTTTTCAACACTCTGGGGAAAGAGATGGTTCCTCTATATAAATATAAACTGCGGCTCAACCACTTATAAATGAGTGGTTGAGCGGCAGTTATTGGTTAACGTTTTATTTGGGGAGGCATGCCAGCCGTTGCACTGGGTTTGTTTCGGCAAGCAGCATTGCTTTGACGGCGTTTTGTCAGTGTCCGACCAGCTCAGCGCAGATTGTGGAAGCCATGTGCCCGCACGGTGACCCGCGAAGGGCTGGGGTGACTGAGATTAATTTGCGGACTTGATTTCTTGTTAACCCAGGTGAAAGGAACCAACCCCCACGTGGGCGACAAACCAGTAGAGAAAAAACATCGTTGTGATGACCCTTTCATTGCCTCATGATGCTTTCGGCCTGCGCATGTCTGCGTCTCTTCCAGGACCGAGCACGGTAGTAAAAGCTCTCCCACTGGTTTAGCTGACGGCCAGACCGATTGCTGTTCGCGCGCCTAAGATTCACCACAGAGACAAGGCGGCGTGGATTGGGAAACCAAGCGATCACCAGCAACCTCTCATCACTGTCTGGATTGCATCTGGTAGCTCTCAAAATGAGGTGACTTGCGACACGCGAAAGCCTGTCCTTCATCGTGGTAAACGGTTCCCGGCACGCCTTGGACTCTTTCCGCAGTAATCTTTTCAAACGAGCTCGTATGTGGTGCCACGGGTGGAGCGCGAACGGTTCCACTTGAAGGACACAGGGGACAGGCAGATTACTGTCCCGTCGGCAATAGGTAAACGTGTTTGCAGCGATGTCCACATTATGGCCACAAATCGTAGCACGCAAATCTTTAATTTCAGTTACATGTGCGCTCACAGAGCCGGCCCTTGCCTCTATGGCAGCTGTTTAGTTTTATTGGAGTTGTATTTTGTTGTTCTGTTTTTTGAAGCGAAGGGCATAAGCCCTCACACGTGCACAAAAATAGAATCCTTAATTACACTCTTGATTTTCTTGAAATAGGAATTGCACTCCCCTATCACAAGACAATCAGGCGATGATTCACTGACAGTTTTGTAAAGGTGGAGCATCAATATGCACCAGTATTTCGCCAAGCGTTTTGAACTGGGCTTAATATGTTAAGCACCATCACCTCTGCCAAATTCTGACGGTTTGCCCTACAGACGGTTCATTTCCGACGTTTTTTTCCTATAATTTGTGTGTCTGTAACTATGTGATATAATCTGTGCAGTATGTAAATGTAAGTATTTTTGAGCTTTACTAAAACTTCTACAGTGTTCACTTGCTTTTCAAGTGACCTGCAATTGAATCGTGGCCTATATTGCATAGTGGCACTACGTTACTTCCTCCCACTTTTCTACTTTACTTCGGCTAGTGTGTCTAGGGCGCCAATTGAGGAGAGTTGGTTTCACAACATCGACAGAACCTGAATTTTACTGGCGCAGTCGGACAGGTTTGGCTTGCGGTATCGAGTTGGAAGCAAAATTTGGGTGACACTACTGATGAAAAAAGTACAGATGAAAAGGCCGATTTTAAATCAGTACAGTACCATCGGACACTGCAGCAAACCAAAAGACAACCATTTAATTTGCGGCTGCTTGATTGCTACAAGCAATATTGTAGGAAATTGCATACTGTAATACAAGAAGCAAAAAAGCACTATTATCAGAATGAAATCAATTGTGCTGGATAAGACGCAAAAAAGAATGGTGGCTGAATAATTATTTTCTTAATAAAACCATTATTCCACCTATAGCCTGCATTATTAATGATGGTTCGGTGGTGTCAAACCCTCTAGACAATAGTAGTACCTTTAGTGACTACTTCTTCTCCCCTATCTCTGTTCCGCCCAGTGTGCAAGACTGTCCCAAACAACTGCAATTTTCGTTTCACCCACGCGCCTCATCATCCAAGGAAGGGCACGGCACTTTTGTGTTGGGAAGACGACATCCGGCGACTAACGACGCAGCAGCGGCGCCACCGCGTCTTCCCTACACATCTACCGAAAGGAAAGACCTTAGTGTGAGGAAAAATAAAACACCTCGAGTGTGGACGGGACGTCCCGAAAGAGTTTTGATACCTTCGAAATTGGTAGTTGACCAGCAACCAGCATGAAGTGTGGTCGTCGGTGTCGCGAGTCTCGCGTAGGCGACGAACATGGAGTGGCCCGTGCGCCGTATCAAGACGGCTGCATTACCGCGCACCCGCATCGTCTACTAAGCTGGTGAAATCTTCAGCGGCACGCCGTCAACACCCCAACATGTACCAAGAGCTGGCCTGATCTGTATGAAACTTTTTATTGTGAATTTTTTCAAATGTCGTTTTAATATATATACCCAGCTTTTAATAACTGTAGTTGTGTGCGCTGCGACGCACATAGACGTTCAGAAGCCCGCGCATGATGATTGTTCTGTAATTATTTCCTTGTAACCTCTTTTTGATTTTCATCATGTAGTAATTTATTAACGTTCTGTGTTGTGGTTACTTGTACCTTCTTTATCGTTCCTTTAGAACAAGGTTTGTGTCTGTTTCTTTTCATTCGCGTAATAGTGTTTTTTCCTCAGTTACTTTCATAATTTCCTCGCCATTGCTTTTGTTTTAATTAAATGCTTGTTAGTGTTTAAGGGAATGTCGGTGTCTTCTCAATGAGTACGTTGGTCAGGCTTATACATCACCACAAATGCAACCCCACACGGGTCGACCGACCTACAAATAAATGCCAGATGTGCCACTTAGAGGCCTTTCAGGCGTCGCAAGTCGAAGCGTAAAGTGGGAGCCTGCGAGTCGGCCGCACTTCGATGTTGGATCGGCGGGGTCTCACCCGAAGTGTTGAACATCTGGCGTCCACGAAAGAATTGGATGACCACATGGTGATGTCTGGGAGACGGACTTAACTCTGAGGGTGGAGTATTAGCCGTCCTGCTATTTATTTGTTGGTCAGAAACTGTTGGTAGCAATGGACGACATGGAGTTTGACAGGCTTATAGAACAGGGCAAAGCCTTTAATTTTGTACGTAAAGAGTTATACTATTTGGCGAAAAAGAACGACAAAGACTTAAAGAGGAGTGCTATGTCGAACGCCATAGGCGCAGGAAACATATGGAATTTGTTAGGGAAGAAAAGATTAAGGATTCCAGACTCAGATTTCAAAAGGAGAAAGAGCGCTTGGGACTGTGTGCGACGCGGTCGGGGCTCAGCTTAGCCACTAGAACGCCCAGTAGCGTGACTGACCGTGGCCCGAACAAGCAGTCGCACCAGGATCATGCTCACCTATCGCGCCAGAAATTTCAAAGTAGACGGCGCATGCTTTAGACCTGGGATGCAAGGCACGAAAGGGGCAAAGAGCCCGTAGGTGCCGAACCACTGAAAGCCGGCCAAAATAACAGTACTGTTAAGGCGAACATCAGGTTCGCCAGTGAATCTAACGAGTTAGCTGCTGGAGGTCCAGTTGTGGCCACAAAGGCCTCTGAAGGCTGCAGTGACGGCGGCGAGGTGCTGTGCCTGCACAGTGTTGTTGATACAGAAATGCCATCTCTAATTCATTTGGCATAGTTATCCTGTATGTGCGTAGCCATGACAGCTAACTGTTAAGCTCGCAATACCTTTGGCCTGGCAGGCGAGGACACCTGTACAGACAGCGGAACACAGTTGTGTGCTGACACACGCTGTGAGGTGGGCAATGTTGGAACAGGTACTTCTTCCACGTGCGCGCGGCGCAGCCCTGAGAAAGACGCTTGCATTGATAAGCATTCAGTCGAGTTTCCTGTAAGTCAGGGTGTCCGCAAGTTGAAGAAAAATCACGGCTGTATAGGCTGCATTCAGTGGAGTTCACGAGCGTGCTGGCGCCGCCTTTCGCCACGCTGCGAAAACCATGGGTCGGCCTGGCGTGCAGCGGCAGAAACGCCAGCGGCGGCTCCATCGTCTTCAATCGGTGAAAACAGCGCCCGCGGCCTCGTGGTAGTGCCTCAATTTGTTGGTCCCATTGCTAGTGATTGTTGTACCGGTACCGCTGGTACTTTGAAAAGAACAGAAGCCAACAAGCCCTGCTACTCCGGCGTCAAGGACTGCCACAGCCGTGAAGGACAGCCTGGCATTCGATTGTACCATTTGCCTTGCCAGCCTTGGGAGAAAAAACGACGGAGAAAATGGATTGTTGCCGTTCGGCGAGTGAAGTAAATGCCTGTAGCATCTGCATCTGTGTAACTAGTACCAAGTTATGTTTCGGTTACCTTTGCTGCCGTTGGTTATCTGGCTAAGGTACTCAGCGGCTGACCCGCAGGTCGCGGGTTCAAATCCCGGCTGCGGCGGCTGCATTTCCGATGGAGGCGGAAATGTTGTAGGCCCGTGTGCTCAGATTTGGGTGCACCCCAGGTGGTCAAAATTTCCGGAGCCCTTCACTACGGCGTCTCTCATAATCATATGGTGGTTTTGGGACGTTAAACCCCACAAATCAATCAATGCCGTTGGTTATCAACACAAGAGCACACTGGACACTACGAACGCGCGTCCTAGTAAGCGCGCGGACTGGTCCCAGAAGTGTATATAAGGATGGTAAAAAAATAAAGGAATTGCGACATTCGCTTGTTACCTTGATAATAAACGTTTTTCTACCGACAGACATCTTTTGATTATTAGACGTCAATGACGGCGATATCTAAATGTATCAAATTAGGTCTCTTTTTGGTCAATCTAGATTTGTAATCAAGTCGAATAGGAAAACAGTCATTTTCTGCAAAAATATTGTTGCCGCTTTGACATATCTGAATAGTTACAGAAGATACATTTTACCAAGTCATAAAATCGAAGCAGTTGCGGTGGCGAAACGAACTTTGAGCTAGTGCGGCCGTCATGCTTCCAGAGTCGAGCAACATGAGTGAGCATCGTTGTATGAACCACGTATTTACGTGACTTCGTAAGTGGGCTTACTTACTGCACATGTGCTATTTTTACGCACAGCGTAAGTCTAGCAAATATCGAAGTCGTTTTATAGTTGCTGCCAGTTCTGCTGCTCGCGTCAGTCGGTTTTCCGGTGAAGTAGCAGGAATTTCGCCACTCTGTAATAATTACAAGAAACTGCATTCTGAAAAAATATAGGTTTTGTTTTTGAAACAAGGCAATATGTTTGCAAAATATCTAGCTAATACTATCCTAATGAAGCTGCGCAAATACCTTTTTGTTTATCTGCTTGCTGCTCTTTTTTTCTGTAAAAGCGTGCACAACAATCATTGTACGCCGACTAGCCTCTTTTTTTCTCTTTTTCACTTAATGTTATTTTTTTGGTTCTGGACTTCATGTTTTCTTTTTTTCCTTACTAGCGCCTCCTGTCTTAATGCCTGCTTTCAGTGAGGCTGACAGTTCTGCTTGGATCCGAGTAATGCAGGAAGGGTATGATTAAAGCACTTCGTCAATGGTGAAAAGAGCAACATTACCATGCACCAAGGCTACTACCCTACCATTTTTCCAGATGCGTACAAGTCTTGTTTTGTCGATGCATAACAAACTTTGTCAAGATATGAACAGTTATTTCTGACAAAGTGGTGCTGGTGTGCATTTTTATTTACCGACATGTATAGTATGAGGACAGGAAGGCCTGCCAAAGGCTTTGTAATATTGTACGACATACGTGTGCCTAAAGTCACATTTAATGCAATTTATTTTTAGATGGAACATAACGGAATCTGCTGCAAGACCGGCAAAGCCTAAGAACCCAACGACTAACATTGATTTCGGTGACAGCGAGGACACTGCCCTCAGTACGACCTCCAGGACTTTCAGCGCTACGTCCAGTGCTTGTATAACTAGCATGGACCTGCTCTGCGTTGCCACTGCATTGGTGCAAGAGCAAACTGCAGACCAAATATAGCATTATGAAGTTGCTGTTTATATTTACACTAAGTGATAGCTGTGCACTGTGTATGCCAACTGCATTCACCATACTTGGTAATGACAGTGTTGAAATATACTGCAGCAGGGGGCAACATGACGGTATTTCATTATGGTAGTAGCCTTCATTGTGCCTAGGGCTGTAGCTGTATCAGATGCTGAAAGGGATATTTATTGTTGTTGAAGGTATGAATGAATGCTGAAAATAATATTCATTGTTGTTGAAACGTATTGATGAATGCCTAAAAATGTATTTATTGTTGTTGAAGTGTATGTATGATAGGAAATACCTGAAGTTTGATATTTGATTGCATGCAAAATGAGGTGTAACCAATAAAGCAAGTCTTTCTACCCACAAACAAGATTTCCTTGTTCAGTGGTAGCAGCAAGACTGCCTGTCACGTGTGCACTAATGAAGGCTCAAACACCCATATTACGCCATCTCAGAATAACTGACTTCAGCCCCAACACCATGATTGATCGCATCTTTGCATCCGGTCTCAAAGTGCTATGAGGTTTATCCAATATGTTAACCTTATATTGATATTTTGCATCGCGCCATAACGGTGTTTCATGAACTGCTGTTCCATCTCACACCACTGAGAATGACAGAATCAAAAGATGCTCTTAGGTGGAAGGCATAACATTGAATCTTTCATAAATTATACTTTTAAGTATCACAGTCACGTAACAGCACGAGCATGATGCTGAAGCTTCTGATGGAAAAAAAAAGAAATCACACGTATTCCTACAAGTTTTCCTGTTGAGCATCTGGCAGTTGATAAAGCATTTTATAGCACATCGAAAGTTTCATTCATTCAAAATGAATAAGGTTGTACTAAAACAGTGCAGACATTCAAGAAAGCCACCAGTTAGGTGATAGAAAAACACTCAGAGTTTTGCCACTTTTAAAGTTCACCATAATTAGTTCTCTCAAATTTTATGGTAACACGAATCGTAGCTGGATTTTGAGACTTTATTTTGAGGCAGCAAGTTGTTCTTTCATAATTACCAATTATGACTTGCTAAAACATTTATACCTAGAATGATATATGCGTTGTGTTGACCTTTTTCTTGTAAATGAGCTTCCTCTGCGGTAAGTAAATTTTCGCTGTGTGACTTGGTCAGGAAAAAAATAATAAAAAGAACTAGAATTTGTGATTTTCTTTATATACTGAACAATGCCGCTTTCTATAGTTATTACATGGATAAATATTACTAATTTGATTATATATTTTCTCTTGGTTGTGCAGGCCTGCCAGACTGAAGGTGCTGAGACCAGTGGACGTTCGGTTGGGATTCTGTGTTGCATGGACGGGTATGATAAAATAGCGCAGCTCTAGCACACAACTGTTTACGATGCAGGAGTTCAGTGCAGCCCTTAAACAACCTTATGCCACAGCGGGCCAAGTCATCGAACTTCGTCTTTCATCGGCTACGAAAGCATTAAGTTATGTTCTAAAGCCATTAGAGATCTCTATGGTGTTACATTAGAAATGTATGCCGTTTTATTTGCCCTTCTGCCTGTGGCTACTGATCGCTCGTGCGATGTATTGATGCATGACACACTATTCTTTTTTAATGAAGCTAAAGTTAGGAATTTCCTACTCATCACTTGCCGTATTAATTTCCAGAGGCAAAATGACCACTGCGAGTTATTTCAATAGCATGTTTCGGACACTGGTTACTGCAACTGAAAAAAATGGATGTCAATTCCAGCCAGACACATCATAAGATCTCTGACGCCCGATTGCGTCAAAGTGCACTACACCAATTGCACCATGACTATCGATTGAACAGAAGTTCCGACAGAGCATCCAGCTTCTGTAACAGAGCAGAGGGCACTTGATTCAAACTACAAGGGTGGCTGCACGCTCAAATTTTTTGTAGCAATCACACCAAGTGGAGGTGTGTGTTTTCATTCGAAGGTATGTGGTTGAAGGTCTTCCGATGCTTTTGTAACCGCAAATTCTGACTTCCTGAATAAAATAAAACCAGGCGACATGATCATGTCTGATAACGAATTTTGTGACATTACTGCCGATCTCTGGAACGCACTGGCTGTACTTGTTATGCCTCCTTTCCTCAGAGGCCAAGGCCAGTTCACTGTGGATGAACTTCAGCAGACTTCTAATATTTCGAGGGTACGAATTCATGTGGAGCGCATGATCCAGCGGGTCAACATGCACAATGTATTAAATAAACGCGTGCCGACTCAACTAATTCCTGCCATGTTCGATGTTTTCTATATGTGTGCAGTACTAAAAAATATACAGCCTCAATTAATAAAGGTGCCAACTGCTGCAGGCGCTTGAGTCAGCTGAATTTGAGCGTTTAAGTTGACTTCATTTCACGTGTTATATATGAACTTAACTATGTCATTTATTGCCACATTTGGGACACTATTGCGTGTATCTGTATTGCTAAAATTTATTCTTTACAAGAAAAAGATGGTATGAAATATAAAAAATGCTTGTCATTTGATATTTTGAAAGTATGTTCTGTTTTTGATGTACTACCTAATGTAGCTGCTATAAATGCTTGCACTGCACAACCTGCCACATTTCTGTACTAGCATTAGCTGTTAACCACAAGCTAATCAAGCAAGAGTACAAGTTTTGGGGAACATATGACCTCACAGGTCGAGATGTACAATGTTTGGAATACAAGTGTGTCCAATGATTTGATTCCTGTCCTGTGTGAATGTTTTGATGTTTGTGTACTGGCTAACATGTAGCATCTAATAATGAGAGAGTGAACATTGCCATTCATATCAAGGCAGCTGAAATTGAACATTTCCATCTTCTTTTCAAGCGTCAAATATAAATTGTCAGCTCTGTCATTCTTTTATCACTTATGGGGTTGTGCCAGGTGTGTCTGTATTGCTAAAAATCTGTCGAGTTCTATATTGTTTTACATTTCGTAGTCTAAAAGTATGTTCTGTCTTTCATGCACCACCTACTTTAACAGGTACACATGCGTGGACTGTGGAACCTCATTAAAGTATTTTTATTTGTAGATGAAATTCCTTTGCTAGCACAGGCTTTTTAGCAAGTACAATTGAAGGTGTGGAAATGGTGTGAGCTCAGAACTACTTTTCTGGGTTGTTTTTCGCAATTAGCCATATCATGCGTGCTTGATTATGATATAACTATAGTTTTTAGCTGAGTGGCAGTAAGCTTGACAAGCATTTCTCCTGTTCCTACGATGTCTATGGCTGTTTGGTATACATATGCTTAAAATTATGAAATTAGCTCGTGAAGTGTTTGCTTTGCAAATGTGCAAGTTCGTGTTATTTTGTGTACAATGTTTTGTCATGTTTTAAAGTGTTCTCTAGCCACGAATAGCTTCCATTTAAGGAACTGATCATTAGGCGTGGAGCAAGCAATTTGTGGCGTGCCTATGAGTACTATGCTCAGCTTGCAGTGTGCCAGAAAGAAAACAAAGAGCAAGAGAGTAACAATGTTGACTGATAGACTTGACAATAGCCAGATTACATGAGCGAACGATATGTGGGGCCCGTAGTGCTTCTCCCATTCCTTGTTCACTTAGTGCAATGACACTCTCTTCGAGACTAATATTGTTTGACTGTTTTCTTTATTTCTGATACGCTTATTCATACAACCTTTTAAGAAGTCAAAATAAAAACTTAGAGGAAAAAGCATGAATAGCCCTCACTTACCATAGGGTTTAAAACTGTGTCAGACACAGCGCAATTGATTAGTACCTTAACTCAAGAACAGGAAAAATTCCGTCTTGCAGATGCACAGCCCTCTAAGTTTTTCGCCTAAATTCGCGAGCGCTGACTGCCCTGTCTAAACGGCCTTTAACAGAGCACAGGGGCAAAAAGAACAAGAATACATGCACGTCTGCGATAAACACTCCTGTGGATGACTATTTTCCGAATAGCATATCATCGGACGCCTGATACAGGCGCTTCCAGACTGTGGTCGATGGTCGCGCATGAGGTTAAAAGATGGGAAACTGTACACAATTGACACTAGAAGCAGACTTTTAAACATGGTATATATGCTGTACTTACAGAAGCTATGTTAGGAACGATGATGAGGTCATGCAGTAAGCTTTTGCGACTGGAAACGCACCGCATGTATTGTATTAAACCTCTTGAAAGAAACAAGATTTTGTGGCACATTATAAAAAATACGAAAAATTGGAAGGTTGTAGCACTCCCTACTTTCATATATATTTTAGTAATGTCAATGCGCTTGCCATTTGGACACTTCTGGCAGCAAGTGGGCAAAATAGAAAGCTTCAAGTGCGCGAACTGCTTCAGAGAAAAAGCAGTCATCCCTCTGCACACACACAAAATAATGTTGTTCTTCTCAGTATATATAAAAAAGCACTCTTCGAGATTGCATATAAACATTAGTAGCTGGGCCTGTGTGTAGTATCTGTGTGTTCTTGACAATGTTAGCCTCCCCATTATGTACTAAAGGTAAGGCACAAAACACTTCTCCTCCTGGTAGTTCATTGTCTCTTGTCTCCTCCTGGCGTAAGGGCACTTAATCTCAAGAAGACACGTGTCCTCTCCTATTCAGAAAAGGCCGTCTGGACATCCCGACAGCCAGGGCTGGACGCGATGAACCAGAAGTCCTGCCTGAAATGTACCAATCTTTTTTTACCTTAAAGCATAAAAATTGCCCACATGCGCAAGTGACAGTAACCTGTGGCTTTTTAATTATTATTACCTCATATACGTTTGTGTTGGTTTTGTTTCCAAACTCTTGCCTAACTATTGGTTCTGTTTTCGTGCTTAAAAATTAAGAGACTGTTGCGCATCTTGAAATACAATATGGGATAAGTGCATACCATATGCCATGGCTGACGAGAAAAATTTAGGAACATAGATTATAGTGAAATGCAAACCAATTCCCGGGGGTTTTTCTGCTTCTGAGAATATTGTGCGCCGTGGAGCTGCTAATGCAAAAACGCCTTTCTTGATGCCGCCTGTAGGGCAAGATTCATGTACGAACAGCTAAACTATGAACAAGTATTTTGGATTTAGAAAATAGGTTGAAAGTAAAGGGCTCGTTTCCTTTGCTAAATTGAATAGTACCGAGAAATAACAGGTGATGATATAATTGAAGGTATAGGGGATGTCAATAATATTATTTGTAGAGTAAATGAGAAGAAAGAAAAGTCAACGAAAAAATAATGAATTCGTAGCACTCACCTTGAGTTGTCTGACTGACCTTTCGTTGCTGCACTAAGAAGAAAAGTGTCGCCACACACATCGTTTTCATTATAGATTAAAGCTTCTTTGTGGCTTAGGTAACGATCATCGTACTTTCTTCTGAGTATTAAGCTTGGCTATGTTCGCACAACAGCTAAGGCGTGAAGTCTCTGTGGTGGTCTTTTTAAAAGGCCCTTAAGGATTGAAATGTCGTCTTCAATGGCAGCACAGTTTACAACATTGTTATCTTGCGTCGCAGTGGAGGCATCTTTTTCAACTTCCTGAATCTTTCTTCAAGATTGTGTTTGTTGCCCATTACAGGTCAGGAAAGTACTTCAGAAGAAATTCAGGCTCATGTTTCACTGGCTCTCTGCCAGTGACAAATGGGTGTGTGTTTTTTTGAAAATGAAATCGGGAATGTTTGCTAAAAGGCATGTTGCTGAAAAAGGTGATATCTAAACATTAATAAACAAGATTACAGCAAAATTCTATCAACTTCTTACTCATAATGGGAGAGGAGGATGTGGTTAGTTAAAAAGAAGGAAACACCTGTTAGCCGCATCTGAAAGAGCAGCGAGGTGAGTAGGGTGTGTCGAAAGGAGATGGCCAGTCACGCTTCTTCAGTCCGGCTGTGAGGAGATAAGTTGAACGAAGTTGTGCCGGCAGGGGTGCGACCTCTGAGTGTTTCATGCGTTCACGTGCTTCTGTAAACCCATCGTGCGCTAACTTACCGCCGAAAAGTTCGTGAATGGGCGCCCTGTCACTCGAACGTGACTTTTTTCACGGCATTCTCCACCTCTGCGGTTGAAATGTGCATGGCGCTTCCTCTTTTCTGTTCATATAAACGGCAACGGCAGCGCAATGCTTGCAGTTGCCAGCCATGCCGTACCTGCAGTCGCATGAGCCTTCGAGTACATTGCACTCGGCCTTTCGGGGCTGTAATCACAAAAACGCAAAACAACTGCATAGCTGATCACGAAATCAGAATAATTACCCAAGATTGCATACAGAGCGAATACACTTATTCACTTAAGACGTATAATATACCCCTTAGTGCATACAGTGAAGAACAAAGTATTAAACGCCACTGTCAGTGAGGTTTAGGTACTTTATGTACATTACTTTTTGGCACGGCAATTCGCGCCCGCGGGTCATTAGAAATATATCGCTTATGCATGACTTTTTTCGCATTGATCGAACAGCAAGTCAAGCCTTCAATGCAGGGTGATATATGGGCTACCTTTTGATAGTTTTGACGATCGCAATATAACCACAGAACACTATTATACTTCGATGTTTTGACAACAAGATCAACGCTCACGAATAGCACCGAATTCAATTCACCTAGACGTGAAAGGGAAAACGACAAATGTTATGTATATGATTGAAACGCAAGCATTTTTATTTTTATTTATTCACATACTGCAGCCCATTAAGGGCTATGGCAGGAGTGGGTGAAAAAAAAACAGAGCAGAGAATTACAAAAGTACCACTTCCGGGAACACACTACAAAATAACACACGAACAAAATACAATATACATGGCAATTGTATTCAGTACAAAAATAAACATCCAATAAATGGGCACTGCGGGGCGTACATATTAATAGAACAAGGCAAGGAACTATTGGTTAGATACGACTTCTAAGAGAAGGCAGGAATTGATTTATCGGTGCAATCCTAATCTCACCCGGCAGTAAATTCCATTGTTCTATGGTTCTAGGAAAAAAGCTAAGTTTGAATAGATTGGTGTGTGCGTGAAAAGGGGTGAGGTTTAGGGCATGATTATTTCGAGTAACGGTTGGCATAGCATACGTAAGATAGCTGTTATCGGAGAGACGGTTAACTGAGTGAACGATGGCATGCAAGAATTTGAGCGACTCGATATCTCGTTGAGTAGAGAGTGAGGTTAGATTTAAAGTGGTAATGGCGGATGTAGGCGAAAAATGGTGGTCATAGCGTCGACAAATGAAACGGATTGCTTTTTTTTTGCACAGATTCAATTTGTTTTATTTCTCTTTTTTTGTACGGACACCAAACAATAGAGGCATAATCAAGAACGGGACGAATTAGTGTTTTGTACATTAGTAATTTAGTCTCATATGGGGAAGTTCTGAGGGTACGTCTTAGGTAGCCTAGTTTTTTAAGAGATTTGGTGCAGACTGAATTGATATGTTTAGACCAGGAGAGGTTAGTGGTGAAAATCACGCCAAGGTATTTATAGTCTGAAACCCTTTGGAGCATTAGGTCATTGAAAGAGTAATTGAAAACGGAAGTCTGCGTTTTGGTAGTAAACGACATCGAGACAGTTTTACGGAAATTAATATTCATTTGCCATGTGTCACACCAAGAGCAAAAGGCACTGAACGAATCATTGAGAAGATAGTGATCTTGAACGGAGTTAATGGTGTTATATAGAACGCAGTCATCGGCGTAGAGACGTAATTTACAGGCAATAGATTTTGGTAAGTCAATAATAAAAATCAAAAATAATAAAGGACCAAGAACGAATCCTTGTGGTCCTCTGATGTGACTTTGATTAGAGATGAATTGCCAGAGTTTAAGCTAACGTATTGGGAGTGATTAAGCAGAAAATTGGCAATTAGGTTTACTAGACTGGAATTTTTTATGATGGCTTCAAGTTTTTTGAGCAACTTAGAATGCGAAACAGTGTCGAAAGCTTTTGCGAAATCAATGAATATTACGTCGACCTGATGGCCGCAGTGAAGACTTGCAGAAATGTCATGAGTAAATTCTGTCCATTGGGTTAAAGTGCTGAATCCCCTACGAAAGCCATGCTGCAGATTAGATAAGACGTTGTTAGTCTCAAGAAAGTCGATTATATGTTTATAAATGATGTGCTCCAACAGCTTGCCGGAATGTGGTGTCAGCGAGATGGGACAATAGTTTGGAAAAAGGTGCTTATCGCCAGACTTATAAATCGGCCGAACCTTGGCCAGTTTCCAGGGACTAGGAAAAACACCCGAGGATAAACATTTCTGAAATATGATGGTAAGGTAACGAGATGTCCATAATGCATACCGAATTAAAAAAGAGTTTGGAATACCATCGGGACCGTCTCCCTTTTTTGCATCTAGATTCAGAATAAGATTCAACACACCAGCATGACTGATAGTTAGGTCAGTAATTGAGCCTATATCGGAAGGGGAGAGAAAGGCAGGGGCAACATGATTATCGACGGAAAATACAGAGTGGAAGTAAGTATTAAACGCATGGGAGATTTTCTGGTCATCAGTAATAGTTTCACCGTTAATCAAGAATGAGGAGGAAGAGCAGCTACTAGGCAGAACTGATGTCCAGAATTAGCAAGGATTACTTTTGAGTAAAGAGTGTAATTGTGTGCCGAAGAAAAAATCCTTAGCAGAAGCCATCATTTCGGCAAGCTGTTTTTTTAGCTTTCAGGAACTCATTCGTGCTATTGTACATCAAGGTTCATTCCACGCCTCAGCCTGCGTACACGACGAGATAGGTGAAGAATATCTCTATTCATCCAAGGAATTTTCTTATTCGTTTTTTTAGTTTTCATTGGAACAAAGCGATGAATGCACGATTTTACAATGTTTTCAAGTATGACACAAGAGTATCTACGTCACAGTTGCTGCTCATGAATTCGAACAGAGAAAAAGCATCAGCAAGGCCATCCAAGATCGAAGTATCGTTAGCACGATTAAAATCCGGGAATGTTGTGAACGAATATAAGGTTTTAAACACAGGATAAGACAGGGTCACGATGACCGCCTTATGATCCGATAAACCTTCGGTAGTTTCACATATAAATCCAGCTTCCGCAATGTTAGAGCTTACAAACACTAGGTCGAGAAGTGCGTCCAGTCGAGTTGCATCACTAACCAACTGCACCAAGTCATGCGACAACGAAAAATCGATTAGCTTTCGGTTGAGGCCAGGTTCTCGACCGAAAGGTGTCAGAGAAGGTGAATGAATTCCGGGTGCATTGAAATCACCCATACAGATAATATTAGATGAACCAATATTGTGGTTATAAATATAACTATTGAGATTGCGTATATGATCGACGGAGGTGCCAGGTGGGCGGTAGCAGACACCAACCATGAGATGATGCTTGTTTAAGTAAAGCTTGCACCACACCGATTCAACATCTAGAGGCACAGGCAAAACAGAGAACGTCAAGTCCGACCGAAAGAGTAAAGCAACTCCCCCGCCTTTGCCGCTCCGTCGATCACAACGAACTAGGGCGTACCCGGGTGGAGTTATCTCAGAGTCATAAACGCCTTCATGTAGCCAAGATTCAGTTACACCTACTATGTGCGGGGAAAACGTGGATACCAGAGAGACAAAGCTAGAAAATTTATTCAGTAGACTTGCATTGACATTCAAAATTATTAGGTCATTACATGGATATTGGGGTAGTCATGGAGGAGATGAAGATTCAGCGGTGGGAGCAGGGTGACGTGAAGATCTACGAGAGGGTACTTTAAAAAGCGTGTTAGAAGTTGCATCTAAGGTATACTGAATGTCATCAATAAAAAGTTTATTGAAGCGCAAACGTACTTTAGACCCGCTGTCACGAAATGAAGCAGAAGCACCCCAGAGCTTTCTCCGGACAGAGCGCACACTTTGGGAATAATCTTCCGTATTCTAGCAGTCGGATTCTTTTAACTTTGAGACGTTCTTCATCACTTTTATTTTATCGCTGAAGTCTAGAAGCCTCACAATGACGGGCCGAACATGGCTGACTCGGGACCGCCCTAGCCTATGACAACGTTCAATGAGAGGACAGTCTATGAGCAAGGTGTCACTGAATACTTGTGATACCCCAGCGCGGAGACTTTCACTATTTTCGTCGTCCTCTTCTTTCAAACCATGCAAGATTAAGTTGTTGTGTCTCATGCGATTTTCAAGATCATCATTTTTTGATCTCAGTTCATTAACCGTCTGTGACAAGGCCGTAAATTCACTGTTGAAGGGTACCGATGAAACAGGCGGTGCTGAGACAGCATGGGAAGACTCAAGGGCCGAAACACGCGAATCCAGAGAATACAATCTAGCGTTGACGGTATGGTGAAAATTTTTGATGTCAAGGATATCTTTGGCCATTTGACTTTGACCGTCGAGGATTTTAGAAAGGAGTTGCTCCACAGACGAGTTACCATCCATCAAAACAGTGCCTGCCTCATTCTTAGAACGTGTCGTGGGCCCCTGAGCACTCCCATCATTACTGCTTCCTTTAGCGGCAGAAGGTTTAGGGGGGCCAGGATTTAGTTCAACATCGCCGCTCAAGAGAAGGCGACGTAAACTATATACGGCGTGAGAACAAACACTGACAAAATTGTGTGGGCAGGGCAGCAGCAGCAAACACCGATAGTCAGAGTGAAAACACTTGGTAAGATCAAGATAACATACCTGCAGAATAAAAACGAAGCGGTTAGACATACTGCCGGCACTGCCACTGCCCAGCCCACTGACGACGGAGACCAGGTCCAGGGGTTTTATACTTTTCTTTGATGACGTAACAGAATGATGACAGTCGATGATTGGCTGGTCGAGGTGGTCTTGCACATGTAGCACTCCGGTCAAACAGCTGTAGGGCACGCCACGCAAGGCACACGCACGCGTGACAGAGCAGTCCATATGGTAACGGTTGATGCTGGGCGTTAGGTTCCCAAAGAACGATAACGCAGCGGTGGTCGGCACATGCTCACAGCAGGTTGTTACACAGGAGTGTTGATTCAGGGTCGTCAGGAATTTGAAAACCTGCAGAATAAAAAAATTACGGCATATTCACGGGGTGAATGATGATGAATGGGCAAAGCTCCGGAGGGATTCATCGGTAAACTGTAAATCTTCCGTGTAATTCGCCCAGTCGATCATCATGTAAAGACGTGAGAAACGCTGTGTGTGTATATACACAAATCAACTTTTATTTGTTCTTAGACGATGGATGGCTTGCGATGTCCCTTGCCTCGCGCGCTCGCACATCGGGATTCTGTCTGCGAGCGCGCGCTGCTGCCGCCTTGCGCTCTCTCCGCTGTGCAGCCTTATCCATCCGGCGACTCCGAGCGCGCGCCAACAGCGAACGGATTTTATTACAACGCTCCCCCTAGCGTACGTCGCCGCACTAAATCGAACGATTGCCTTCAACCAATGACACGCGCCATATGTGACATCATTTCTATTTTATAAGATCTCGCGTCTTTCATCAACTACAAGTGCCGCTTTCTAGTTTATAACATCTTGCATCTTTTCATCATCAGCTACAAGTACCACCATCTAGTAAACACTACAAGAACTAAACGAGAGGTGGCTACATACAGGAGACGGTACCGCCATCTAGTGAACACTGCAAGAACTAAACTAGAGGTGGCTACATACAGGGGACGGTACCGCCATCTAGTGAACACTGCAAGAACTAAACTAGAGGTTGCTACATACAGGCTACAGGGGACGCACAGCCCACGCCCTAAGGAGCTTCGCCCCTAAAACGAAGCGGTTAGGCATACTGCCGGCACTGCCGCTGCCCAGCCTACTGACGACGGAGACCAGGTCCAGGGGTTTTATACTTTTCTTTGATGACGTAACAGAATGATGACAGTCGATGATTGGCTGGTCGAGGTGGTCTTGCACATGTAGCACTCCGGTCAAACAGCTGTAGGGCACGCCACGGAAGGCACATGCACGCGTGACAGAGCAGTCCATATGGTAACGGTTGATGCTGTGCGTGAAGTTCCCAAAGAACGATAACGCAGCGGTGGTCGGCACATGCTCACAGCATGTTGTTACACAGGAGTGTTGATTCAGGGTCGTCAGGAATTTGAAAACCTGCAGAATAAAAACGAAGCTGTTAGGCATACTGCCGGCACTGCCGCTGCCCAGCCCACAGCACTCCGGTAAGTAGAGCATGCTCTACTTACCAGCAAAGAGACGATGTACAGCTGTTTCCCTTGCTGAGAATGACATCTTGCCCGTACAACAAGGCCGTCAGTCTCCTTCACGTCATAAACGCGTCTTGTAGCGTACAACTTCTCGCCTTTCAGTAGCACAGATGGACGAAAATACTGTTCCAAGCGCTGCACAGGTTTGAAGCCGCAAAGAACTATTGTGGGCATATCGCAGTATCCAAAACTACGCAGCCAGCTGCATTCGAATACGCCGCCTCAGCGTGCAGAGCCGCTACGAAGCCGACTCGCTGTTTCGAATTTGTGCCGCACGTTAGCGCTAGTAGTACGGCTTCCTAGCACCGCCTCTTCACTGAACAGAGCCTATGTATAGCACAGCAGTTGAGACAGACGAGACAGGTTTTCTCTGCAGAATAGATGATGCAAGCGGACTTCTCGAAAGTGAGCGCTGGCCAACGTGCAAAGAGAAAAAGACGCCGCTAAAGCAGGAGGCAAGCTAAGGGTGTAAAGCCACCCAGAAAAACAAGAACCGCCAAACGCCAAACAACGCAACGAAAACATCGTTTTCGTTTTGTGTCATTGTCCCCATGCTCCAAACCACCCAAAGGGTAGATGGGTAAGATAGGCAATAGTTCTTGCAGCTCGGAGGAACCAACTCTCACCACTGTATTCTTGTGTTCGAGGAACGGAATGCACGGGAAAGGAGCGCATTATGGCTGGACGACGCGACATGGTTGAGAGACCGATTTTCGTAGAACGCGGTGTCAACAATGGCGTGCTACCAAGGGGTAGTCTGGCTAGACACAGCCGTAGTTCTAGCGACTGTCCTGTGTATCGTTTTCCCTAGTTTGTATAAACGGCTACGAAAGGTCGACCGCCTCGAGCGCGGGTCAAAGTTAGGAGTTACGCTTCGTCAGGTGAGCACCACCAAATGACAAGTTTTTGAGAAACAGCGCTCATATATTTTTACTTTGTTTGTGGAGTTGCTCATAAGTTTAGTGGAATCCCTTATATACAGCGTTTTCGAGCGTTTTGTTTGTATTTGTTTTTGTTTGGGATGACTCACTTTTTAAGTTTATTGTTGGACTCGTAGTTCAAGGAGCTTTGTGTCACACACCTAATGGATTTACGTTTGCGAATAGGTAGGTGTCTTTGAAAGACTCCGGTCGAGTTACTTCTGTGTTCGAGGCCTATCACGGCACACATTTGTACTAAATATGATGGGGTGTTCTTGAAAGCTTCTTTTGTTTACCAGTGAAACTGCGCTCAAACGACCATCCAGATTTCTTATTCGTTTTCCTTTGTTTTCAAAACGCCTCAATAAGTGACTTTTCTATACCGCTTAGAGCGTGTATGGTTGAATATATGTGTCATCAAAGAATACTTACGTGCCTTAGCATTGAACTGTGCACTATTTTTGTCATTTCATTTTCGTATATGTGTGGCCATGGCCTAGTGCACGAGATACGACTTTCGTCATGGCGTGACAGTGAAGTGCGGTGCGTCTTGCATTCTGTGTGGTGTCGCCCACGTCGGTGAAATTGTGCGCGAAAAAAAAGAAAGCGCATTGGTGGACGACTGAAATACAAATAAATCTTTACCAGTGCACGTCTGTGATTTCCATAAAGATTACGCACCACTACTCTTGAGGAGGGGGCTGTATCACAAACGACTGCAATTTTCGTTTCACCCGCGCGCCCCATCGTCCAAGGAAGGGCGCTTTTGTGTTAGGAAGATGACATCCGGCGACTAACGACGCAGCATCGGCGCCGCCGCGTGTTTCCTACACCTATACGGCAAGGAGAGACATGTGTTTGAGGAAAAAGAAAGAACCTCGAATGGGGATGGGACGTCCCGAAGAGTTTTGACTGCTTCGAAATCGGCAGTCGACGTGCAACCAGCAAGAAGTGCGGCCGTCGGTGTCGTGAGTATTGCGTCGGCGATGAGCCTAGAGTGGCCCGTGCGTGGTGTTGAGACGGCTGCATTACCGGGCACCCGCGTGTCTACCAAGCTGGCGAGATCTTAAGTGGCACCCCGTCAACTCCCCTATGTGTACCAAGAGCTGGCCTGGTCTGTATGTAACTTTTTATTGTGATTTTTTTCAAGTGTTATTTGATTATATATACGCAGCTTTTGAATCTGTGTAGTTGTGTGCGCTGCGACGCACGTAGACGTTCAGAAGCCCGCGCATGATCATTGTTGCGTAATTATTTTCTTGTATCTGTTTTTGATGTCCGTTATGTTGTTTTTTTATTAACATTCACGTTGTGTTTACTTCTACCTTCTCTAGCATTCTTTTAGAACACAGTTTGTTTGTATCTGTTTCTTTTCTGTTTCCTCTGTAATTTTCGTAATCTCCTTGCAATCGCCCTTGCTTTAATTAAATGCTTGTTTTTGTTTAAGCAAATGACCGTGTCTGCTCTATAAGTACGTCTGTGAGGCCTATACATCACCACACGTGCAACCCCGCACTGGTCAACCAACCTGCAAATAAATCCGAGATGTGCCATTTCGAGACCTTTCAGGTGTCGCAGGCCGAAGCGTAAAGCGGAAGCTTGTGAGTCTGCCGCACGTCGATGTTCGATCGGCGGGGCCTCCCTGAAGTGTGGGACAATGACGAACTTGATCATCGTGGTCACTCTTTTTTTTTCTCTTTCCTACTACGCCTGATGAAGTAATAAGCACTATTGTTAGTATAAAACCCTCCAGCGCAGGTATTCACAGCATTTGTGCTAATCAAGTAAAGATAATTGCCCATGTTATTCCAGATGTGCTCACCTACATAATCAACGTAATTTTTTAACCTGGTATATTTTCCTATGACTTGAGAGTTAGTAAGATTGTTCCAGTATTTAAAAAAAGTGACAGATGCTCAATTCTTAATTACAGGCCAATACCCATTTTTTCATATTTTAGCGAAGCAATTGAAAAGCTCATCCAGCTTCGTCTGTCCAGCTACCTCACGACGTTTCACCTATTGCATCCGAAAAATTTTGCGTTTAGACAAGTATGTTCGACTAACTTAGCCCTCATTTAGTTTACAGGAAATCGAAACTAGAAATAAACAAGGGTAACTCCCTTGGTTCTGTTTTTTCAAAATTTTACTATAGCGTTTGATACGCTTAATCATGATAGTTTCTTCACTAAACTATCATCTATTGCATTGCAGGCAATTCTCCTAATCTTTTGCTCAGTTACCGGACCGATGGAGAGCAATTAGTATCCATCTCCTGCATCTGTTCTACTAAAACGGTAATTAATATCCGTGTTCCACAAGGCTCCATTTGGGGCCCACTATTATTTTTACTCTACATAATGACCTTCCTCAAAGTCTAACCTCGTCAACTGAATGCATTTTATATGCTGATGACACAACTCTCTTACTTCGAAGTAATTCATTAGGCCACCTGATACAAACCCTTAATGTTTAACTGCTTAACGTTAGTGCAGGGTGTACAAAAAATAAGCTTTTATAAATCATTCTAAAACTAAGCTTTTAATTTTTGCTTCCAGGTCAATAAATAACTCCATATTCCACCACTTTTTATCAACTCGTGGCCCATCCACATATCAGATCACTGTTCTTTCCTTGGTATAGACCCTTTTCATAAATACGCTACCTGACGGTTGGCCTTTCATCAGTTTCGCTTCGCAAAGGAGTGTGGGATAGCTAGCGCCATCATGAGGGCATAGAAAGCGAGCTGTGAAATGCATGAGTGCTGTGATGTTTGTGCTGGCGGCTAGTTTTCCGTATCATCCGCTGCAATCACAACGCTTTCTAACTTGAACGAGCTCCTAGTACTCTCCTATAATCTTTCTGAGCTGCTTCCACTGCACAACGAGCAAATTTTTGGTACTCTTCAATGGGTAGAACGATTAGTTTGGCTTATTAAGACTGAAAATGCATAGATCCAGCCTGCAACAGACTCTCATCGGCCGCCCTCCCGACGTGGTCTACATACTGCTAGACCGCAAGAGGTGCCGGTGTGTGCTGCAAGAAACGCGCGTCAGTGTCGCTGAAACACGCAGCCTGCATCGTCTGCTGTGGTGCCCTCACAAAGGCAGCAGAGTGTAGTTCGCGTCTGCGGCGCTAGGGGTGCCCTTATTCGAAAAGGGTCTATTCAGTGGGATTCCCGGTTAAAATTTAACTTACATAGTCAAAAACTACAGTGGAAAACTTCTTTTGGTATTTAAGTACTAATAAAAGCCAGATAATAATTTAATTTCACAACTTTGATGACTTTATATTATGCATTCGTTCACACTCATCTTAACTATTGCTTTGCTTTGTGGGGCCAAACATATCGTTGTCATCTTTCTTCTCTCCAGCATGTACAAAATCAAGCCATTCGCATTATCACCTGTAGCTGCCGACACTCTAATAATTCATATCTGTACAGGTATCTATATTGACAACCTGAACAAAGTCAATGTCTACCCATTCGCTTGTCAAGTAGTTAGGCACTCCAGCGTTCTAAAATTTCTTCTCATTCCAGGCCTTCCCAATTCTAAAATTACCCGTTTCTTCTCAAATAACAGCTTTTTACTTCCGAAGGTGTGATCTATGGTTCTCGAAGACAAGCTTTTTTTAATCAAACTCTTGAATATATTGCCATATAATATTAATGTGCATTTTCTGTTTTGTCATTCAAGCACCAGCTTAGAAACCTAATGTTTAATGAATAGTATTCTTTATTCAATGTTCTTCAAAGACAAGTATATTCAGGTCATTGTGATTATTGTCTCCATTTATTCTACTACAGTGCCTTCTCCCGATATATTTGTGTATTAAATTACATACCTCTTAGAGTCGCCTTTGTTTAGATTGATATACGCTTTACTATCAATATTATGCTGCATGCGTTTTGCTATGAAGTAGTATTTTTTTAAACAATTATTAGGTCCCCCTACAGCGTTTACACTATAGATCCTTTTCCTGTAATATATGTCTATATTCTGTATATGTTTTGAATACTGGATAAACATAAAACTTCAATGAATGGTCAAAAAATGTAGCTGCGGCAGCTTGATGCTTTGGATAGCCTTGTCTTCCCGGAAGACAGCGAGGAGTGACTGCTCCAAGGTAGCATTTTACGAATCACCACCAGTGGCTCACTACCCCACCCGTCATCGAACATGGTCGAACCACGTTCATCAAAAACGGAAGCCAGCAATAGAAGACAGTGAGTTACTTCGGCGTCATTTTTTTCATTCGAGTGTTCATGTTCGTTCCAAGGAAAACGTCAATTGTTAAGGCATGAATAGGTCGCTATGCCACTTGGCCGTATTTAATAGGAGGGTTCGATGACACAGAGATAATGCGTGATTAGCCCACATAGATAAAGAAGCTGAATCTCAAGTTGGCAGAAGAGCGACGCAAAACGAAGTAGAGCAAGACTTGGCATCACTTCGCATGGTAGCATCCTACTTTTTGCCACATGTCCGCTTTTCACGCCTGTGGTCCTCGATATAGCGTTAATGCGTCATTTCTTGTGGCATGAATAGGTCGCAATGCCACTTGGCCGTAAGTAATTAATGTAACGGGTTCATGACGCCGAGTTAATGCGTGATTAGCTGTCACACACAGGTCCCGTTAATTAGGGAGGCGATCACCGGGCTAATTCCAAGGGCCGAAGTATGGGCCCCCCGAACCGCACCACGAAAGCGTGGACAATTTAGAAGTGGTCCTTTTTGGCGCGCCAGCGGACGCCGGCTGTGGCCCAAAGAACAAGTCAGAGCCGAGAGTTGATGAACAAAACAAATATTATATTCTCAAAAATGCCAGATCGAAAACAATACACAAGAATGCACACTCCACAATAGTTACATACAATACGTCACCAATCAAACAACGTACTACACAGTACAATCAGCCACACTCAAAACAATGGACACAGACAACGATACGCACTACAATGCAGTCGCATGCATTGAACAACCAAGACACTTAAAAACTAAGGAGATAGAAAACCTATCCAGTCCAAAGTTCTTGGAACCAAAGTCTAGATGATACTCTTCTGAGAATCACTCACTCAAAGTCCAGCGTTGTTGTCGTTCCACAGCCCTCGAAGTTCCTCTTCCAGGAAACCTCGCCGAAGTTTCTCTTCCAGGAAACCTCACGTCTTCAATAGGCCACTCTCCAAGCTTCAAAATTCTTCGCCCGAAACACGTTGGCTTCACACACGCAGCTGTTGCCACGCGTCTTCGCTCGATAGCGGTAAACACACGCTCTTGCCTGTAGCTCGAGCCTTCACCCCTCAGGTGGAAATCCTCTTCATCTCTTGCTTCGTCCCTACGGAAAAAACATTCGCCGACTACACGGCGGAATCCCTACGCACTCTGGCGCTACTTCCGTCTTCTCCTGATCTCTCATCTCGGCTGCTCGGTTAAATACCTTGCGCGCGACATTCCAGACGGTTCTCGTCGTTTCGTCGGCGCGATACGCAGCGAAGGCTGGGAAGAAGGCGAGACGGTTGGAATGCCCTCCACGGCCGATGACTCAACTCGGTATGACCACGCCCCTTTCGTTCTAGAACTTTCGCGGGCTATCTCGGCCGCCGATGTGGGGCGAGGAGGTTCGTCGGCGAAGCCACGCTTCCGAGGGGAGAGCGCGCGCCCCGGGGAGCCTTTAGATGTTTGTTTTTTTTTTCTTTTGACCTCGCGGCGCCACTCCGGCGTTTCGTCGCGACAATTTGGCGGCGCGCCCATTTTTAGCGCTCGTTCTGTGACACTGCCCCCCACTTTAAGAATATTATCTCATAATATTCAGAACCACACAAACGAGCGCGAACAGTCCCCACACACTCAAAGACTGTAACATAGTCCGTCGCTCATGACACGTCACATACGCAGTAGTTCACTCAATACAATTGTACATTGTAATTAAATTACACAACACATGAAATATAACCACAGGCACATGACTACAACACTTCATCACACATTCCAAACAATACAAATGCATGAAGTTCTCTCATTACAACAATTACTATACTCACATCATTACTATACATCACAATACCGAAACAAACATTTTGACTCACTCAACATACAGTTGCGACACAGGACAACAAGGACATTAACACAACATATGGAACTCAGCACTGCCAAGCACATTCAGATTCGACCTCGACACCTATCCGGTGCATTCCGAGCGGCGCTTGCGCCCTTTCTTGCGGTGCTCGCTCGATCTCTTCTTGTGTTTCCACGTTCTTTTTCGGCGAGCCCTTTCCAACGACGATATCTGAGGCGGCGTCTCAGCCATCATTGTCGCTTCCGACACTGCTAACAGGTCATAACATTCAACGGGTCCTGTCTGTTTATTTACCAGCTTGATCATGTCTCTACATTTTGCCCGGCTGGCCAACTCCGTCTCCTTTACACTGTCGGTCGGTTGAGGTCGTGCCGACGTAAGTCCAGTTCCTCGGCCCGTGAACTCATTCAACACGATCATCTTCTCATTTACGGTCTCTTGTACCGCGGCTTCACCTTGGGCTCTAGTGAGATCCGTCATGGGCTGCTCCTCCACTGTATCTCGCGGTCGCTGGGTTGGCGAGAGCTCTATCTTAGGGTCTTCTCCCAAACATTCCGGATCATTCAGTCCTCGCGCCTCGGCGATGTTTCCGATGACAAGATCGTAAAGGGGGGTCGTCATACATAGAGCGGTCACCTTCCCGCTGAAGTACGGGGTTTCCACCTCAATCTCTGCTTCGGGAAGCACCCGAACTGTACGGTCAATTAAGCAAACCGGTTTCGTTCTGCCTGTCAACTCACTTTCCCGTACCAAATTTCTCCGCACGATCACCGTGGAGCTACCGGTGTCTCTTAGAACCGTAATCTTCTTGCCTGCAACCTCTCCAGGCAGCGTTGGCATTCCCTTCGTAACACCGGTTGGCTGTTTTGACATTACAGCACGCACAATAGGAATTTTCTCCCCATTCTTCAACTCTACGAATCCATCGGTGACGGCATTATTATCAGATTTTGGTGCCACTTGCAGACAGGATACCTGGTGAGTTTGACTCACTCCGTTCCGACAAGCGTCTGCTTTGTGCCAAGTCTGACCACACTTGAGACATTTTACTGCCGTAGGGCTCGTAAAGATCGTTCGACAGTTTTTCGCGCGATGACCCACTCGGTTGCACAGAAAACATCGCGGAATGCTCTCTGGTGCACGCTTCTTTTCTTCGGGAGCCAATTTCTTCGAATCATCGGGACAATCCTTCTTGACCTTGGCCAAATTAGTTCCACCTTGCGCTTCCAAGAATTCATCAGCCAATTCAAGCATTCCTTCAAGTGACTCAGCCTTCCTCTCTTTCAAATACAGGGACAGGCTTGGGTGGCAACTAGTAAGAAATTGTTCTCTAATTAGGAGCTCTCTAAGCTCATCGTACTCCTGCGCTGTCCCTGAAAGTTCAATCCATCTGTCGAAATAATGGCAAAGTCGGGCGGTGTACTGCGTAGCCGTCTCACCATCAGCTGGCTTTCCTGTCCGAAATCTGTTCCGGAAACCTTCCACAGTAAATCTAAATCGCTTTAGCAAAGCAGCTTTCACCTTGGCATAGTTGGCTGCATCGGTCGGCGTCAGCCTACCGTACACACTGAGCGCTTCACCACTCAAGCAAGTACTCAAAGCAGTTGCCCATTGATGTTCCGGCCAATTCTGGCTCCTCGCAATCGTCTAAAACTAGTGAAGGTACGCGTCAAGGTCGTCCTTCCTTTCATCAAACGCTACAAGAAGCTTGCTTGGGTTCAAGCGGAAACCATGATCTTCCCGTTCGCTGCTTTCAACTCTAGCTTAGACTGGAGTTTCACTTCGCTGTTGCAAACGGAGCCGCTCGAGTTACATCTCGTGCTGCCGCTGCCGTTCCCTTTCAGCCATCTCCGCTTCTCTTTGTTCTCTCGCCCTATCGGCTGCCAACTTCTCTCTCTCCAACTCTGCTGCTTTTTCTTCCTCGGCTCTCTCAGCTGCCAACCTCTCTCTCTCCACCGCCTCTTTCTCCTTCTGGCTTACCCACTTCCGTAGTTCAGCGCCAGAAAGACCCATCTTCTCACCGAGAGCGACTGACTTTTCGAGATCCATTTTGTCTCGCAACTCGCAAATAAAACCTTGCCGCGGGCGAAAAGTATCTGCCTAAATCAGTCTATCGGAACACTCCCCTGCACTCGTTAACGAGAACACTGAACAACACACAAAATCGTTCCGATAGCACTATCAACAACTCGAGGCTCTTTCTCACTACTTTGGACACACTGTGCACCAAAAGGTCCTGTCGCGGACGCCAGATTAATTGGCACACACAGGTCCCGTTAATTAGGGAGGCGATCGCCGGGCTAATTCCAAGGGCCGAAGTATGGGCCCCCCGAACCGCACCACGAAAGCGTGGACAATTCAGAAGTGGTCCTTTTTGGCGCGCCAGCGGACGCCGGCTGTAGCCCAAAGAACAAGTCAGAGCCGAGATTTGATGAACAAAACAAATATTTTATTCTCAAAAATGGCAGATCGAAAACAATACACAAGAATGCACACTCCACAATAGTTACATACAATACGTCACTAATCAAACAACGTACTACACAGTACAATCAGCCACACTCAAAACAACGGACACAGACAACGATACGCACTACAATGCAGTCGCATGCATTGAACAACCAAGACACTTAAAGACTAAGGAGATAGAAAACCTATCCAGTCCAAAGTTCTTGGAACCAAAGTCTAGATGATACTCTTCTGAGAATCACTCACTCAAAGTCCAGCGTTGTTGTCGTTCCGCAGCCCTCGAAGTTCCTCTTCCAGGAAACCTCGCCGAAGTTTCTCTTCCAGGAAACCTCACGTCTTCAATAGGCCACTCTCCAAGCTTCAAACTTCTTCGCCCGAAACACGTTGGCTTCACACACGCAGCTGTTGCCACGCGTCTTCGCTCGATAGCGGTAAACACACGCTCTTGCCTGTAGCTCGAGCCTTCACCCCTCAGGTGGAAATCCTCTTCATCTCTTGCTTCGTCCCTACGGACAAAACATTCGCCGACTACACGGCGGAATCCCTACGCGCTCTGGCGCTACTTCCGTCTTCTCGTGATCTCTCATCTCGGCTGCTCGGTTAAATACCTTGCGCGCGACATTCCAGACGGTTCTCGTCGTTTCGTCGGCGCGATACGCAGCGAAGGCTGGGAGGAGGGCGAGACGGTTGGAATGCCCTCCGCGGCCGATGACTCAACTCGGTATGACCACGCCCCTTTCCTTCTAGAACTTTCACGGGCTATCCGGCCGCCGATGTGGGGCGAGGAGGTTCGTCGGCGAAGCCACGCTTCCGAGGGGAAAGCGCGCGCCCCGGGGAGCCTTTAGATGTTTGTTTTCTTTTTTTTTTGACCTCGCGGCGCCACTTCGGCGTTTCGTCGCGACAATTTGGCGGCGCGCCCATTTTTAGCGCTCGTTCTGTGACATTAGCTGACATGGATGAAGAAGCTGAATCTCAGTTGCCAAAAGACCGACGCAGAACGAAGTAAAGCAAGAGTTGGCATCGCTTAGCATGGTAGCATCCTAATTTTTGCCACTTATCCGCTTTTCACCCTTGTGGTCTTTGATGTAGCGTAAATGCTTCATTGGTCAACAAGGGGAAGCGAGTTTAATCTCGAGTTCACAGAACATCTCTGCAGGTTGATCAAAGCGGAGCTAAAGTGGGCAAAGGCGAATGGCCCCAGACTTTTGCATCAGAGTTGGAAGGCCGAAGAAGATCCGCTAGGAGTGGGATCTTTGCCAAATACGCCGCGAGTAATCAGTATGAAAGAGGTAGCTGAAAGTTAACCGCACATGGATGTCACTAGTAACATTGATGTGCTTTCGTTGGAACATTCCGGGTCATTTGACATACGCTGTAAAAAATGAGGACCCTCCTTCACGGAAAATGCTGAAGGTGTAGCGGTGCCGAGCAATTCCGTGATCAAGAATACAACTATCTCCTTAAGACGTAGCTTCTTCACGGAAGTCATGCTTCAGCAAAGTTACCACAGAACCTGTTACTCTATTAAGACCACAGATATTATTTCGTGACCAAAATACGACAATTTCCTTCGAACAAAGCGTTCTTACGTATTTTATACGTTATTTGAACTAATACCAAAATGATTGTATCGTTCCACACAACAGTCGGCTGTATTGTTCTGCACAACAGTCTTTTGTATTGTTCCACACAACAGTATGCCGCACCAAAGCTGTGCCATGCAGCCTGCTTGCAAAACATAGCAATGGAGGATTTCATTTATGTTCTGCGCGCCTGTGAATGTGAGTTATTTGTGTTTTTGGCGGAGAGCTTTGTTGGCTGGACACACTGTTAATTTAGCTTCTGGGCACACCTTCAACTGCAAATGAATCCAGGGCCTATAGAATTATTACAACCTACTATAACTTTTGCACAGGTAGCATGATTTTGTGGAATTAATGCAGTCATTCATGGCTAACTCCCTGAAGTACCTGTTTGTTATGTACACAACACCAAATTAAACAGGAGTCAAGTCGAACTGAACTCTACACAAAGAACACAAGAGTGGAGTCTGCAGCAAACAAAGGCACAAAGAGCACATGGCATGCTTATAATTCTAATCATGGCACTGAAATTATGAAGAAGTGACAGGCCGAACATACACAAGCCTGTCCTATTATTGTGATATGAAGTGCTACGCTGACCTTTATGAAAATGTTACAACAACAAGGCCAAAAATTTACCCGTGCTAAGTTCACATGACATCCTTCCTTTCCCCATTTTGCATATTTATTTGTTGAACCAATCTGTAAATGCAAAGATGCTCCAAATTACATGTGCAATAATGAGTGTAAAAAGTTTACGTGGACTTGCAGTTATTAAAGTTGCATAGAAGTGTTCTCGCCCATGCAGCTGGAAGTTGCAGCACATGTTGGCAATAAGTCAGTGAAGGTTGGACAGTTCTCTAGCAATATACATCCTCGTGAACATGTTGTTCTTGGAAGGTAATGGTTGACAACAAATAAACCAATATTCCAAGTCCCCCCCCCCCCGATCTTTCTCCAAGCCACTTTCAAGCACTCTTTATATAGAAGCTATGCCTTGTTGTCTAGCAGTTAAACTCAGTCTCTGAACAAGCTGCACTGGTGGCAATAGCACCACACTCCATCTGCAGTCTTTAAGCCTCTGAACTCTTTCTACCCATTTTGGCAATAGGTGTGGCGTTGCAATACCCCATTCTACTTTGTAGAAGACCTTCCTGCAATCATGCGCAGGTGTGCGGTCCGTGAACGTATATCTCAAGGTATACCGAAAAGCACCGACGGTTTCAGTGAGGTCATCGGTAAAGTATAATGCAAAGATTGCGACGCAACTTCCTTGGGCAAAACAAAAAATGATTGCCAAATTTTAAAGAACCTAAAAAGGATGTTGTTTAAGTTTTGCATGCCACATGTTCTGACACAGAACTTGTTGAATGCTACTTAGCGACCAGACAGAGCGGCTGCCTGAACAATTCGACTATGCCACCTCGTGTACAAAGGTGAGAAAACAGGAAACTTTTGGAGTCGCGGTTCATTCGTTACCATGTATCAGCTTCCAACAACCCCAGCCTTCTATCTATAAATGTTTACAAGAAAATATGCGACCAGCGGACTGGTTGAACTTTGCACACTTATTGCCAGCATATATTGGGAACGCTACCTGCATAGATGACAAAGCTTTCATGTCATTTTGTTATTAATTGTTGTGCGAGATCATAGTAAACAATTTACAGTTAAGCCACAAATCCAGAGTGTATGTGGGGGTACTTTGTGTGTATGCACTGTGCTCCGTTATCTTGCAGATGTGTTTCATACCTGCTGCAGCATGCCAAATGAACAATGAAATGCTCTATTACGCACTTCTTTGAACACAACAATGGCCGATGTATTCAGAAACATAATTGTCAAAACTGCTGAAAGCCTACTTATGAAACTGTGTGCATGGCCCATGAAGAGCTCCACATGGCTCCTTTCTGTATGTCTGAAAAGGAAGTACAAAAAAAAGAACTAATGTAGCAGCAGCAATGTTCAAAGTTTAAACCACCATGGTGTCTACTACGTACATCACCTCTGTTCACACCACTATTTCATGAATCACAAAAGCAGAAGGTATTTCTGCACAAGAACTGATCGCATGCACAACAAGCAGCAGGATGCTACGAAGACCTATTGCTATAATAGACAAGAACTTAACGTTAAGCACACTATATTCTAACGCAAAAAATTCATAGACTATAGCGTAACCAATTCCATTTATTTAGTGTCTTGGTGTGGCAGTTACAATTTCCGCAACTAGTAACACCATGAAGAGTTAGTTGGGGTGAACAAAAGAATTTTGCATTATATTATGAAATCTTACACAAGACAAAGCATATTGTGGACCACTGCAAAGACCTACGTGCGGCAAGGAACATATTGTAACGGCACCTTTGGAGCGAGAAACAGGAGCTGCCTGATGAGAGGATCAGGACTTCGTTGTCGTTTTTGTAGCCAGCACTTTGTCACTGCACTTGACAGAGTGCTGGATGAGTACACGTCGCCTTAATCATAACATCATGGTGGAGGTCCTGATGAAGACAATAAATAATGCATCAACACAAATGGTGCGCATTATATTAAGAAGCAAGGCTTGCATACATAGTTTTTAAAATCCAATATACACTACATGACAGGTTACATCTTATTACGGCAGGAACTAACATGAAGATGGGGGCTTAATGAGTGTCTTATCGCTGTTTGGTGTGTGGTTCAAGACAATGTTTGAATAAGACAATTTTCTAAGTTGTGGCCGCTAGCTTGACGCAGTTCGCTGCCTCGGTAAAGAAACGTTCTGTTGTCGAATAAAAAGCTCTAATGCTCGTTCATTGATTTTTTTTCATCAGGTATACATCTCAACACATTCAGTACAAACCTCCAACTTTAACAAATGCTTCCATTGTAATGATACTCGGTGAAAAAATTAGGCTGCAGAGGACAAGGCATTTAACAGGGGTATGGCTGCTCAACAGTTTTATAACACTATGTCTATGATGCTAAAAATGAGTGATTCGACAAGAGGACATCCCTTTTACCAGAGCAGCAAACCGCATGAAAGTAACTGTCACAACTTAGAAAAACAATTTTTGTTTAAACATTCTAAACAACCTAATCTTAAAAATCTTGATTGGCTCTAAAAACAAACTTTCTTTAATGGTTTGACCCTCATTCAAGCCCCCCCCCACCTATCATTATCTTAACTTCTGCTATAATAAGAGAACTGTCATGCAGTGTTTGATAGAATTTTAAGATATAGACAGCAAGCCTTTCTTCTCAATTTGATGCCCAACCTTTACGTTTATGCTTTAATCACTGTCTTATCATCCAAAGCATCCGGGTAAATTGTGTGAAGGCGTCTTGAATTTTCAGAGTCAGAAGGGTTTTTAACTCTCGCTAAATGCCCTTGAAGAAAACAATGTAATTTTATTCTACAAGAAAGAATCACTCTTGTAAAACTCGACAAAAAAAAACACTGCATTCTGCCATGTTCGATCTGATTGATATATAGGGTTTAACATCCCAAAATCACCATATGATTATGAGAGATGCTGTAGTGGAGGGCCCCGGAAAAACGTGCACCCAAATCTGAGAACACGGGCCTACAACATTTCCGCATCCATTAGAAATGCAGCCACCGCCGCCGGGACTCATTCCTGTGACGTGCGGGTCAGTAGCCTAGTATCTGTTTGTTATGTTTTCTCGCGGCCAAAATTAGCATAAGTTGTAACAAAAATTATTTGAATACCATAGTCATGAAATTTCGCTGACAAAGAAAGACTTTGGTAAAATCATGAAGCAACACTCATGTATCAGTTATTTTTCTCCTGTAACTCAATTTCTGAGCGCATGATTTGAAAAGCATCTGTTGTATTAGAAAGTTTTTTCCCAAAAATAATGCTGAAAAAACTTCTTCCTACATTTATGCATCAAATCACCAGTTTTCGAAAATATTGCAAATCGTCAAGAAACCACTTCACAGACTAACATGACAAGACCATGAACTCATCACTACTTACAGGTCAATGCTCAGTCACAGTTTCTGAGGCAGCCCGATAGCTTCTGTGTGTCCGTCTTTACTACATCCTGTCCGCATTTGGGCCAGTTTTTGTGGACTGTCTGCTGAGAAAACAAAAAACATTAGAAACAATTCACTTTTTCTAGCATGCTCCATGTAACACAACTTGACTTTCTCGGCCTCATGAGGTAACAGTCTCGAAAGCATGCTAACAGCTGCTGCTTTATGTATGTATATCTCATACCCCATTAGCAGGCTCCAAAATAATGCCCAGTCATCGTTAAGCAAGAAGTCTAACAGAAGGAAACAAAAACAACAGTTTACACTAGACATAAATTTAACTTCTTAATACTCACTCAATAATCTATTTTCCTTACGCATTAAATGCATACATGTTGAAAATACTGGGCTTGAAGACATGCCGCAGGAGAGTCAGGACACTTCAAATGCCACCTCACAATGAGAAGGCAGACTAACGGAACATATAAGACAGTTAACCAACGGCCCATCATTAAACCAATCTTTGTATCTCGACGTAAATGCATGCCAAAATTGTAATCACGCAGTTTTGTACAAGCACAGAAATGAGGATATGAGTTTAATGGTTAGGCTTCGCATAGACACATGTGGTAGTGCATGTGTGAGCCAACCATCGAATAAGTCGATGAAGAAATCAAATGCTGAGAAGTTATCTCTCACATAGACCAACAGGCATGCCGCCTTAATCAAAATCTCCACTTGCCTTGTTTCGTTTCTAGCTTAATGCCAACTTTTCCAGTTGATGTTTGCGGTGTCTTGACTACTCTCTCAAGTCCATGTTTGCAGGTCCTGCCTTTTTAACATGAATACCAACCTACTAAGCAGCTCACCTCTCCTATTCGAAATGTGTATACAATCTTAAATTACCACTTTGTTTACTTGATGTAACAATAATAATGGGGTTCTGAATGTGAATGTCAATTCAAAAGCACTTAGGCCTCTAGCATTTTTGCCTCCTTCAAAAGTGCAACTGCTGCCCTAAAGATCAAATCCACTCAGTTCTGGTGTTGTTCACATGGTAGAATAGCTGTAAGCAACGTAAGATAAATTTTCGGACTGTGAAGAGAGCTCTAGGTAAAAGCAAGACACGCAACTAGCAAGGACCTAGAATCTATTTCTGGTATCCAAGAATGCTGTGGAGCAGGCCATGCACCACGGCAACTGTTCAGCTTTTCATTCTGAACCAATGCTTCGTAGAATCAATATTTATATCTACAGATTGCTCTGAAAACAGCAGTTAAGTGTCCAAAAGTAAAAGCAAAAGACGGAGAAAGCTCCACGACTAATAAAATATTAAACACCTAATGATGCTGGTACACCCAAAACACCGTTTTAGATGCGCTGGTTGAATAGGTATAAGGTAAACGAAGCAGCAAAGCAAAGAACTGCCAGCTATGTAGCTGCAAAAAGGGATAAACGAGGTGGCTGTAGTGCCATGAAAAATCCAAGAGAGTACTATAAACAGGAAAGGCTTGGTAGATGTTGAATCCACAACAAATGCGAATTTTCCCTATGGTGGTACATAACGCTCGTAATTAGACTGTGGACTGCATAGGTCGGAATACGAAGTGCAGTATGGAATATTTCTTTCAAAATTACATTCTCAGACAAAGTGAGCAATAAGCTTCATCGAACCTTTCGTGTCCCGCAAACTTTCGCTCTTGATGGTACATATTGAACATACCGAATGTTTCGTATAATAAACACAAATATTGACAGAAGCTGCAGACTATTTTACGGATGAGCATTGTAAAATATATATCAACAAAGTCATGCAGTGCATAGTTTAACTATCCATAATTGAAATTTAAAAAGCTATGTAAAAACCCCACCATCTAAAAATTTCTTATAACAGCAAAATTTTAAAATATGAGCACGTTACCACAAATTCTGTGTTCACATGATGAAATGATAAAGTCACAGCCAATAAAACACATATTGTAGCTATTTTCGGTTTCACACCGGCTTCTGCATCGTTCTCATCGTGAAGAGCGGTACGCATACGTTACCATCATTACTACAGTGAAATGGCAACAAAGCATGACGTCAGTGATTGTACAATCAACATGCAGCGATCAGCTAAGCAAGGCCTCGTTGATATGCCGCTGTGCTAGATCGGCATGGTGAGGAAGTACTGTGCAAGGCATAGAAGAGTTAAACAAATATGCAGCACGCCTCACAATGACACAATCTATACGGCGTAATTTTAGGGCCAAAACACTCATTCATATTGCAAAGAGAACCCAACGACAGTCAGTGCTGAATCACATCACTTGGCTAGCGAAGAGTATGCGCTGGTGAGGCAATGAAGGGGTCACCATAATTGTTTTTCGAAATGAAGTTTCTGTGATACTCACACAATGCGATTGCTGCAGCACTCTGTATGAATTACCAAGGTAGTCTGGAATGTAATAATAAAACAGAGCCAAAGCTGCCTAATGGCATTTTGAGGGAATGTAAAACACTCTGTGCAGGGAATTACTTTTGCAGACATATTTCTATAAGCTATAAAAACGGCAATTAACATGCTCACTCTATTCAATAATAGGGATGTCTCACACCTTTGCAAGAACTTTACTGTGGTGGCTGCACTGTCTGTGTAGGCCAGAAGCAGCCGGCCCATGGCTCTCAGGCAACTGATCGGTTCGTTGAAAAGAACCTGTGGCTCACATTCCTGAAAAGAACCTGTGGCTCACATTCCTGTAGCACTGCTTTTGGGAGATGCTTCGTGCGATAACAAAAGTAGCACAACACAATTATGCTCTGTAAACACTCACATAAAGTCCACATTGGTGCCTTTTTAAAGAAATTTTCATCTATAGACTGAACCACAGCAATATTGTCTTCTGTTATAATGGAGCGCCTTATTGCTTTCCCAGGCCTGGTTTCTTGTCACCAATGAGACACTCCAGCAGAAGTTAAGCTTTATTTGGGGAGAAAGTATTAAAAACATGAATTCAATTTACAATATTAAAAATATTGAAATAATTTTGTATGATATAAGGACTTATAATTCTTGTAATGTCCCACCTCCAAAAAATGAGTGAGCAAGCTATGACGCTAAGGTGTCACAAAATAATGGAGTTTCTTGAAAATGCAATATACAGGTGATTCTGCTATTGAAATGTGCTCTTACTACTGACTCTGTAGCTGCAAGCGCCTGCTAAATCTACTCGAGTGCACTTAGCGAACTTGAGTAATGATATTGACAGAAAGAGAAAACCCAGTTCTCACTTAGCTGCCCCCATCAGAGCATCATGTTGCTTCACATAAGAGTTCCTGGTATGCAGGAGGCAGATACCTGAACTTTGTGGCTATGTCGTATCACAGTGAACTTGATCGACATCTGCTCGAATTACGTGAGCAGCTACAAAATGCGCCATTGTGCAATTAGCTGCAACGATGCAGTATTGCTAGCTACCAATCGCTTCACCATACACCCACAACTAATTTTGGCACCAGCAAGATATCACAGTGCATACAAGCTTATGAACGCAGTATTCAATGCTACCAGCTGCATTCTCTATTTTTATATCTAGATGCATAGAACATGCACACAGTAGACAATTATCGCGCCAAGTAGAAGAGTCCATTTTAGGCATTTTGTAAATTTCATAGACAAGAATCAGGCACATCCCTGAAGCCTGTTGTTTAGCATCAGATGTCAAAATGGGCTTGCAAGTGTACACATAGAAATTGGAAATTGACCTTGAACATGGTGAAAACTAGGTTTATGTCAAATCGCATACAGTAAAGACAGTCCAAGATACTATAATGAGAAGGTTGTAAATTTCAAAGTGGGTCACTATTCTTCACACTATGCATGCATTCACAAGAAAGATAACGATTGCTGCAAGAAACAATAACGTTTTACAGTTTTTGCGAAATTCCCCTTGTCAGTATCCCATTCTACAGAAAGGCAACACTTTGCGAAACCAAGTCACGTTTCCAGACAAAATGCACTCGCTATGGTGACAAATAGGTGGAGTACTCTTCTCCAGCATGATTTATTGGAACTAAAACTCTAATAACATACATTTATTATTAGAGCTAGCAAGAGCCTTTCTACTGCTGTGTATGTGAAGCAATTTTATATGAGCGGGAGGTCACAAGAATAAGGGCCACATATTAATGAGCACGAAAACACAGTGACTGGTTGTGCAGCAATTTCCAACTCTACTCATTCATCGAAACTATTGCACTTCTCCCTCAAATAAAAGTTGCACATAATTAACACTTTGGCAAGAATAATATTAAGTTGGTAGGTAGCATACATTCTGACGTTACTCTGTATACCCTCACCTATTTGCAATATTTTCACTTCGACATGACTAGCTCAAAACAACACTCTTCATCAAACGGAACTTTGTACATTACTTTTGAGTTAGCCACAGATGCTGAATAAGCACCTCTTATGGGATGCTTGCCTCACTGTGTGGTCAGCACTGCACAGTTCGTCAGGGCACTTCTTTTTGCTACCTGCAGTACGCAGCAAAAAACTTGGGCATTCAAACAAAAACAAAGCAAGTATGGCAGCAGCATTTCGTCCTTTCGAGATAGAAAGGGGGAGGCTAGTGCAGCATTGTTCATCATAAGCTACACACACATGCATTCATTGTTTTAGTTTGGCGTATAAACAATATAAAAGAATGAAAATGGTTAGAGGAGACGAGCGGCCGCATATTTGAAATCCTCCAAAGAAGGCAGAAATACTCACTTGAGATTTTACAGAATATATTCTGTGCCATGTGTAAAAATTATGCTAAGTGCTCAATTTTATTAACACTTGCGTACTATTAGGCCAATGTGAAACGACAACGTATTGCACTCGCTTCGCTGTCCAGGTGGTGCTTCCGAAATTTCCTGAACCTGCACAGACAGCAAAGTGGTCTGGCCAAGTTTGAGTATACTCCTTCCAACAAGCACCACTGGCTTCAACTCCAAGTGACAGCACCAAATGAAGTCATTTAATTGTGGCATGCGACTAATGCTAAATGCCTAAGCGTTTGAATAAAAAATGCAAGTATATTTCAGTTTCATCTTCGAATTCTATTGTTAATTCTTCCGCGTGTCACCTTTTCTCTGATGCTGGGTATCGAAATAAAGGCAAAACATTTTTAAAATATCGTACTACAATATGTTTACCAGACGCAGTCATACTACATTATACCAAGCAGTGCTAGCGATATCGCAGCAAACATTGAGAGCAATGACATTAGCATATCTCAGAGACCTTCACAATCTTTCATCGAGCTGCAGTTAAAGGCAGCTGCTAAATAAACTTTCAACCCCTTTTTTCAGAAACCGAGGGAACTGCTTTTCTTCGAAAAACTTGCAGGCACAAGGTGCAGACATTGAAGGAAGTATACATATATATACAGCCCCGGCAACTGGGACTATATCGCTAACAGTTGATGTGCCGGCACTCTTGTCACACCATTAGAGCGAAGGCAGCTTCTTTGTTCGTTTTCGCCTTATGAGCTTGGGAAGCGCCCGTGCTAACGCGCTGTGCATCCCTCGGGGTTGCTCGAATAAGGCGATCTCTTCCGTATGGTGTTTCCGTTTTGTTCTTTTTTATTACATTTTTTCTGATAGCGAAATAGCGAGAGCCGCGATGCGCTACAACATAGGTCACTGGCACCCAAATGACACGAGGAAATCACTAACGAACACTGCAAAAATAACGAGAGCCAAAAAGACAATAGGTTGGACTTAAGCAAATACTGCCTGCACAAGACCTGCAAACGGTAAAATAAACGCTGCAGGCAGAATATTTTATTTATTTAATACTGCCAACTTGCTTTACAAGCCATAGGCAGGAGTGGATTGTACACAAAAGAAAATGATGAACAATCTGTGAGAACGGTTCCAAACAAATCTGTGGAATAAAACTAAAAACAGTGTTGAACAATCTTTTCAGTATGTGAAACAAGAAAAAACAGGTTCCAGTAAAACACACACGATAATACAGTTGAAAATACTGGTAAGAAAATACATGGACCACAGGGTGAAAAAATGTTTCAGTTTAGGACAAATAAAATAACTACAAGGGGAAAAAAAAGAGAAGAATGTGCAAAAGAGCGCATGTTCACGCAGTAGTCTGCTCGACAACGATAAGAAGGGTGTAATGATTTTTGTTTCAATGTCGCACGCCATCTGGAAAGCGACAGACGCCACAGGAAACATCTCGGTCATAGATGAGCGAGAGCGTGCATAAACGACGACATGGTTGGGCTCTGTAATACATTTTCAGGCAATGCGTTCCATTCATGGATTGTACGAGGGAAGAACGATTTTTTGAACATGTTGGTTCGGCACGAGTATTCGATTAGTTTGAACGAATGAGATGAACGGGTTGGGCGCCTACTACACGGTTTAATATACAATTCCCTATCTATTTTGACATGTTGTCGATAAATCAGGTATAACATCTTGAGCCTGTCTCGATAGCGTCGTACCTCTAGAGTTTCGAGGTTCGCGTCCTGTAAAAGAGCACTGACGGATGTATGACGACGGTAAGAATTAAAGATAAATCTGACTGCTTTCCGCTGTATGTTTTCGATTTCGCTTACGTTTGATTGGGTGTAAGGGCCCCAGACAGGAGTAGCGTATTCTAGTAATGGTCTTATGAATGTCTTGTAGGCCAACAATTTTATATTGCTCGTAGATTTAGCCAAGGTTCTTCTCAGGTATCCAAGTTTCTTCATGGCCTTATTTTTAATGTGAGCTACATGGTTACTCCACCTAAGGTCCGACGTGATCACTAAACCGAGGTATTTATATTGCGTGACAGACGATAAGTTATGGCCATTAATGCTGTACACAAAAGGTAATGACTTCTGTTTGCGTGTTATGGTCATCGATACTGTTTTTCTGAGGTTAATGCTCATTTGCCATTCTAAGCACCAAGTAGCTATAACTGATAAAGATGAATTTAGGATAGCCTGATCTGCCTCGCTGTGGATTTCATTGTAGAGTATGCAGTCGTCTGCAAACAACCGAATTTTAACTGGTATGTGTTGCACTATGTCATTAATGAACAGTAGAAAAAACAGGGGACCCAAGACTGATCCCTGTGGTATTCCAGACCGCACATCAGATGAGTCCGACTTTGCGTCGTCGACAACGACTGTTTGCCGCCTGTTTGTCAGATACGCCTCTGTCCATTGAAGTAGCTGGTCGTTTTTGAGAATGGGTTTTAGTTTTAATAGCAACTTTTGATGGGATACACGGTCAAAGGCCTTTTCAAAATCCAAAAATATTATGTCAATTTGACCTTGGCTGTCCAGTGTTGCCGCAATTTCATGTACGGTTTCCAGTAGTTGCGTTACGGTTGACATTCCGCGACGGAAGCCGTGTTGACGTGTGTCGCAGAGGCCATTATTTTCAATGAAGACTGAAATGTGCTTAAATATAATGTGCTCCATCAGTTTCGATGAGGTACAAAGAAGAGAGATAGGGCGGTAGGAGGACAGCAGTGAGCGGTCTTCTGATTTAGGGATGGGAATAATCTTTGCATGCTTCCAGTCGTGTGGTATTTCTGCACGTGAAAGTGATTTGTTGAAAATAATGCACAGATATTTGGCGCACCATTCCGCATATCTCCGGAGGAAAGCATTAGGTATTTCATCGACGCCTGGCGATTTTTTCACGTCAATGCCAAGAAGCAAGGACAGTACTCCCGCTTCGTTTATGTCGAGGGAGCTTATGGGCGGAGTAGCGTCTAGAACAGATATGCGTGGTATCTTGCCATCATCACTCGTGAACGCGGAGCAGAAGTACTCGTTCAGTGCATTTGCAATTCTGAGTTTGTCAGTCAACATGATACCATCAACACAAATATCAGACACGTGGGTCTTCTTTGGCGATAGATATCTCCAGAACTTATCCGGGGATGACTCAAGAAAGTTTTTCAGTGATACATTTTGATAGTGATCTTTAGCTTTTAATATGCCGTTTTTAAGCTGTCGGCGCAGGTTGGTTAGCTTATCAGAGTTTGCTTTTGATGGTCGTACCGTATGCTGCTTTCTCACTTTTTTTAATTTTCGCCCAAGACGCACAAGGTTTCTTGTCATCCACGGATTCGTTTCACACACATATTTTCGCTTTTTGGGCACAAAATTGTCGATACAGTTGTGAACAAGTTTTTTAAAGAAGCACCATAAGCTATGAACAGAGCCGTCATGTGATTCCGAAAGACATACAAATTTGGAAAACTCATTATCTAAAGCATCAAGTATGTCGACGTCGCTAGCATGTGAGTACACAGGAATTAAGTGTTGGCTTTTAGATGGTTTTAATCGGAAGTTTAACTCTAACGTAAGAGATGCCATTCTGTGATCTGAAATTCCCTCAAATATGTCGACTCTCGGATTGCGCTTGAGGACGTGGTCGTTTACCAGGAAAAGATCTAATATGTTAAGTGCGCGAGTCGGTTGTTTTACTAGTTGCGTCAGCCCATGAAAAAGAACGATATCGGTTAAAGGTTCTGCTGCTGCGCAAAGAGCATTAGGGAAATCAGTTGACCAGTCAACTGACGGGGCGTTGAAATCACCAGCAAGCAAAATGTTCTTACAATGCGTGCCAGCTGTACACAAAAATTCATTCAAATTGTCAAAAAATATGTCACAGTTTGGTGGGCGGTAAAAACCGGCGATTACGAGATGGAAGTCGTTTAAAAAGACTTTCGCAATGACGCATTCGGTGTCTGCTATGTCAGGGGATCTTTGAACATGCATGGACTCTTGAAACAACAGAGCGACTCCGCCCCCTCGGGAATCTCGGTCCTTCCTATATATTTTGTACCCTGGTGGTGTTATCTCGAAGTCTAAGATACCTGAGTGCAGCCAAGTTTCAGATATTATTACGACATGCGGCTCATGCGCCACTATAATACTTTGCAAGTCGCTAACTTTGTTTACGATGCTGCGAGCGTTCAGATTAATGATGCGGAATATGCCATGGTAATGTCCATAAGTGCATTATTGCAATAACATACAGCCGAGCTAGCACACCCCTGCTAATCAATGTGGCTTGTTTATCTACACGGATCATGCCAACAGAACTTTGGTCGTGTCGCATGATAACGCAACTGCAACGAAAAAGATGGGATGCACAGTTTTGTCGGACACTCACCCGGGACGTAGAGGAATTTTCGTCAACTATAACCAAATGCGTACTGTAACAAGACACGTGACAGCAGCTATCAAGCCCACACCACTAAACCCCTGGTAACCAACTTCACGGTCAGGGGCACGTGATACCGTTGCGCAGAATTCGCAAATACGCCGAAACCACGTGCGCGCAAAAAAGGCCGACTTTGAGTAAGCCTGTGTGCGACTTCGAAGCAGCGTAAACATTCAAGGCATGAGCATTTTGTCGGCAGTCGAACAAGCGGAAGGTGGGGAAAATTCACGAGAGCCGTAAGATAGGACTTACCTGATAGCGAAATTCAGAAAACTTGTTCGCTGGTCAGCTTGGCGTGAAAGTTCCGACACAATGGAGACTCGAAGCAGTGAAGTTAACGACACGTTGCGCAAACTTCTGGTGGCATATTGTCCGACTTCATGCAACCACAGGCCAGTCGATTAGAATAGAACTATTACACGTCTTGGTGTCGCAAATCGCCGTTAAACATGGTCGTTTTTACCGACTCCTCGACCGCGACGTTCCGCCGTGACAAGCGTCCATGTTGGCTGGCGAGCGCCGCGCATGCGCGACCTTGCATGCGCCGCGTACATACACCACGTGACTACGTCGGAGAGATGTGATTGCGAGCCGGCCCGCCGACGCACGGCCGCCTGGATCGGTGCGCGCAGCGGTGTTCTGGTGTCGCGAAGGGGCCCACGCTCTGAGCAGTTTCTTGCTTAAACAATAGTGAAACCATGCTTTGCGGTTGCGGTATAGGCTCGTGGTATTCTCTGCACGCCCCAATGCAGTACAATAACCTGTGTACTTTGAAATAAGACAGTTTGTAGAAATGGTGAGGCTGTCGTAGTTACCTTCGCATGGAAAAACCTTATAAGTACACCATGAAATTATACGTACGAGCTGTTTGACTGACGAGATGAACTCACGCATTCGGTTGTGCAAAGCACGCACACGCTATTATTTACCTGCAATTCCGACCACTTTTTTTATTGTAAAGCTAATAAAACAGAAAAATACTTCCTTACCGAGAATTTAAAAAAATATTGTGCACCAGCTCTGTTATTTGAACGCACTTGGTTTTTTCGTTGTTATACGCGCAATCTGCCAACCCTAAAATACTGATGACAGGACATATGAATTTTCACATCAGAGAGATCACTTTGATTCAAAAATTTCCGCAAGCTCATAACAACGTGTGGAACCCACCAATACAAAGATACGGGTTTCGACATATCAATGATGATAATGGGATGGAACCACAAATGTTTATATGCTCTCTTTGACAAAACAACCCGCTTACAACAATGCCGCTGTGCCGCATTATCAGTTACATCAAACAAGTCTGGTTGTTGTGTGTTCGAGCCAAAAAAAGGGGGTGGGTATGCGCGTGGCGTGTAATCCTCAAAAAGAAAGAAGAAAATGAAATGTGTTTGCGTCCCGACACCCCTCTATTATTATTAGGGACTCCGTGTGGTAGTGGCCTCTAGAAATTTCACTATCTGCCATTTGAAGAGATAACGAATAAAAATTTTGAAAAATTGACGCAAACTCCTACAATAACAGCACTACGTCCGTTAGCATGCACGGCCAATTCCTCCTTCTTCTCACGAACTGAGAAGCACCCATGAGCTTTACGTCGATCTTTGTCATGCCTCTGACGGACATTTTGTACAGTGTGCTGCGAACAGAGTTGGAGGGTACCACCGAGATGGAACTCGGGATGGAGACGCAGGGTACGGTAGCGGCATCACAGGTTGTGGAGTTTAACGAGGTGCTGAAAACGGTCTCCGATCAGATGAGGATCATTAGTGTAACACTCTGACAGGCAACCTCGGGATGCTGATTGGGAACCAAATTGCAGGGCGTAGGGCCACTCGTCGATCAGCTACACAACAGCCCCTTGCGGTGGCGGGCTGACGACAGTCGCATCATCACCGAGCTCCGAGGTAGTTTGATTATGCCCCATGGCACAGTCACAAGACGCTGGCTAGAAAAGTACGCGCGTGTTTGGCAATAATGCCGCGACTCAACTGCTTGAGTCCCTCAACATGGAGATCGCGGTACCTGTACCCGTCGCATGCTATTAGTATGACTCAGTGGAACAGCGATTACTGCGTGGCGAGGAACGGCAACCGGGCGGTGTAAGCAAATTATTTGTTCGCTGTGGTGACAGTTAGCAGCAAGAATACTTACATGGCGTCTTCACGTCAGGTACTGTCGGTGCATTGCCGGAAGGATAATCTCCACAGCGAAAGTGAGACATTTTGAGGTGACCAGCTGGTTTCAAATCCTGTACAACGCACGTCCGCCAAACACAACGAAGGCTCGCTGCGCATCACCGCGATAGCACTTCTAGCAGTTCCAGAATGCTGTAGGTCGAAATCACTGTTCTATGTTTGATGACAGCGGTCGCACTACTGTAGATAGGTAATCAGTTACAGCTATCTACGCTCCAAAAGTCATTCTCAGGGCTTTGACCTGCGCGCAGTAGCCGGTGACCAATGGTTATATTTTTCCGTTGAACATTGCATACGCACATTTTGTCTTATGGCCAGTGGAACTATCCAGCACCGGGAGTCATTTTAAACGCGAAAAGTGGGCAACGACATGAAAACTAAAGCGTAGGATTTCACGCAGTTTTTTTTCCTATAGCATTAGCGAGCAGTGTTACATGCTGGGGCTCAAGCGCGACCAGAATGAGGTAAAGGGGCCCGAAGCAGTCACCTTGTGTAAGTGTTATGAGCAGTGCATGCTGTGGCTAAAACGACTACGTCGGACACTAATGTAGGAACGAGTGGCATGTGCCATGTGACTGACTTTGATGCATATGTTGTGAAAAGTCTGCAACAACACTCGCTAATGGTGATGAAACTATTGGGCATAATACTGTAGTGTGCGGCTGTTACAAGCTGCCACTCTAGCGTCGCCAGCGCGAAGTCGGCGACGTGAATGACAGCAGGTTAGTTCGTTCCGTACGCAAGCAGAGACAGTGAAGAGATCAGAGACGTGAGAAAACAAAACAAACTTTACTCTAGTAATATTGCAGCACACGGAATGTAGTACAACCCTCTAATACAACTAACAAAATACACCAACACTTGATACAACTAAAATATACATATAAAAACAATAAATTAGCTTACGGGAGAGAACTATTACAAACTACACAAACTAACAACAATAGAACTACGGAGGAGAAAATTCGAAGATATAAACAGGTGAAGGCATACGTGGGATGACCGGCAGCGTTGCGTCCCCGACGATCGGATGCGAGAAGTCGAAGAGAGTTCTGGCACGACTGCGATGTCGGCGGTGTTGCAAGGCTGGTGGCTCCGGGAGGCTAGTGCTTGCAGGTGACCTCGGGCAGGTTGAGCTAACTCGATGCGAAGTCCCGATGTCTACGTTGCAAACGTTAATATCGCGCCAAAACTAGACGAACGGCTAAGTTTAGGTGGCCAGCCGATACAGAGCCACACTAAAAACTTCTAGAAGAGATACTTGTTGATCTGTTTCTAAACCATGTTGGTCAGCGACTAGACTGCCTATTATGGCAAAATCCTGCGCTTAAATTCCCCTCGTGTCCTCTCGCTCTCTTCATTGGGGACAAGAGACCTCTACATAGGTCCAATCATGCGCGTTTCATGGTTGGAAACTCCACCCCAAAAAATATACTGACCCCACCCCTTTTTAATTAGGAGAGTGCCCTCAACTAGCGAGAGTGATAACCTGTTGGGATGCTGTCATACGGCTTGGCCACCAGAGGTTCTCCCACGGTTTTCCAGTGGGAACGGTCAGACTGTTTGGCTCTCAGCTGGTGCGTCCTGTTGTCTAATCCTTGTTCGGGATACATCGCGGCCTTCCACGACCCTGCATACGCCACTGCAGGTACAGACGATCAAACTTCGGCGGCGACGTTCGAAGAAGAGCACCCCATTCTGCACTTCCCGGCTCTCTTTCATGCGCCCGCCGTTCCCATGGTCAGCGGGGGAGTACGGCGCCCGTTAATTGCTGTGCCGCCGGGTCGCAAAAATGGCACTCCGTGACATTGCCCCCCACTTTCAGAATGCTATTCATAACATTTGTTTACACGGAGGGGAATTTTTCGACAACAAGGAACAAAACACCACCAACAAGGGAGACATGAGGACTGTCCTTCTCATACACAACATAAATAGGCAGAGTGCATCAAAGTAACAAAAAAGGGAGAAAAACAATTGTTATAGTACCAGCTTCAGTTACACGCAACAATATCAATGCGCCATACAAAAAAGAAAAAAAATAGCCGTGTACGGCAGCCATCAATACAGAATACACTGCACGATTGTATACTACGAAACAAAACAGAACAGGTGCACTCCTCTACTGTAGTGAAATCCTTCAATGTGCATTTCAACATGTAAAAACAACCAATGCACCAAGCAAAAAGAAAATAACTCCAAATACACTTGTTATACAAAGAAATACGCACATACAAACAGAAAACAAACGACGAAAGGAATAAAAAAATAACATGCTCCCCAGACCTCAGGAACTATATCCGGCTCAAGTAATTGGCTCCCACGTTTTCGCTACCCTTAATATGCCTAATGGTGAACTGGTACTCTTGGAGTAGTAAACTCCATCGAAGTACTCGAGCGTTCAGCTCTTTTGCCTGTTGGATATAACTCAGAGGCTGGTGGTCTGTCTGGATACAAAAATGTACTCCATATAAGTATATGGAGCATTTCTGAATTCCCCATACCAACGCGAGACATTCGCGTTCGATGGTACTATAGGAAGCCTCCCGTGGAAGCAGCTTTCGGCTGGCATAAGCTGTGGCGTGGAGCTTGCCTTCGTGGGCCTGCATGAGCACGGCTCCGAGTTTTGTGTCCGATGCGTTCGTTCGAAGTACTAATGGTTGATGCAAATTTGGTAGCCGTAGTATCGACTCCGTAAAGACATGTTGTTTGAGACTTCGAAAAGCCTCCTTGTGGGCTGCTGTCCCTCGCCTCGTATCTTTTCAGTAAGTTGGCGTGGAAGATTTTTCTGCCATCAGCCGTTTCTAACACGTAGTCAGCTTCACCTTTCTTTTCCCGGACGTCAAAAGGGCCCTTCCATTGCAGCAGCAGCTTGTTCGTGTCGGTGGGAAGTAAAATCAGTACCTTGTCTCCGGGGTTAAAACTCCGCTCCTTCGCCTTTCGATTGTACAGCTTCGTATACCGTGCTCCGGCTTTTTCCAACTCCTGGTGTGTCAGGTGGCACGTTTCGTCCAAACGGTTCCGAAGGTCGAAGACATGCTGGTACGTCGTCTTAGCTTCTTCAGTCAAGTCGGCGTTCGTCCACAGCTCCTTCAGTATCGCCAAGGGTCCCCTCACATGGCGGCCGTAGAGAATCTTGAAGGGTGAAAACCCCATACTGGCCTGGGGAACCTCCCTATAGGCAAAGAGGAGAGGTGCCAGGTAGCGGTCCCAATCTCTCGGTTTTTCGGCGCACATGTGCTTCAACATTAGTTTTAAGGTGCCGTTGAATATTTCCACCAAGCCATTCGCCATGGGGTGATATGGGGTGGTGTGGAGCTGGCACACGGAAAGGAGCCGCGCTACTTCCTTCATCAAGTCCGATGTGAAGTTCGTGCCACGGTCGCTTAGTACCTCGCGAGGGACGCCAAATCGGGAGAACATCTCGACCAGGGCTTCGGCCACTCGCTCAGTTTCGATACTCGGGAGCGCCACTGCGTCTGGATACCGGGTGGCATAATCCATCAAAGTCAAAATGTATCGCTTCCCATGCTTTGAGGGCGGGTGAATCGGTCCCACTATATCGATCGCCACTCGCTTGAACGGGGTGTCGATTATGGGTGCCCTCCCCAGTGGAACATGTGGTACACGGCCCTTTGGTATGGTGCGCTGACAAATGTCACATGAGGCGACGAACCTTTTTACGTCAGCTGTGATGCCTGGCCAAAAGAACTCCTCCGAGATCCAGTGCTTGGTTTTCTGCGTGCCCAAGTGTCCGACCATCACACCACTGTGTGCTGTTTTAAGCACAGCTTCTCGGTAGCAGTGCGGAACGACTAATTGGCGTACAAGCCATCCGTTGGCCTCTGTGTACTGTCGGTACAGCAGTCTCTGTTCTTGTTTATTCTCTACGCTTCCCTTCTCATTTCGGCATGTTTGCTTCCTGCCGATCTTCTCAAAACACTGTTTGAGTGTCGCATCTCCCCTCTGCTCGCAGCCATAGTTATCTCCCGGCAATCCCGCCGTGGTCCCAGACGTACGAAGCTTGGCAAATTTTTCCGGCTGTGCATGTGCTTGGGAACGTGTGATAGCAGCTGCTACAGGCTCTTCTCTTAACTCCTTTGTCGAGACAGGTTTTTCAGTCTCCTTTCTGGGATGATTAGGAGGTCTTACGCCATCGACATTGCCCATAATGAGGTCATACAGTGGATCTTGCAGGCATAGTGCTGTCAGATTGCCAGTAAAGTAGGGGGTGTCAACCTCAATCCGTGCTTCGGGCGGCATCCTCCCTGTTCCGTCAACCAAGTAGACGAGCCTGCTTGTGCCTGTCAGCTCGTATTCCTTCACCAGCTTCCTCCGCACGATTACTGTGTTGCACCCCGTATCCCGCAACACTGATGTGTCTGTGCCTCGGAGGGTCCCTGTGGCAACTGGTAGGTTCTCGTCCAGATTTTTCGGGGGTGTCACCCTTATGGCGTTGACGACGGGGACTTTTTCGCCATTCTTAAGCTCGATATACCCGTCGCACATGGGATCCTCACGCGTTTTCCTCGGTGCGTAGAGGCCGGACGCCTGGAGTGAGTTATTTGCTCCTGACCGGCAGTCGTTTGCCCTATGTCCTTTTTTCCCACACTTGAAGCAGACTATGGCTACATTAGCGGCTGGTCTGTTGCAACACAAGTGCGCCGGGTGATTCCACGATTGCAAATATAGCACCGTGGTAGTGGTGCGTGGCTGTTGCCTCCTTTCTCGTATTTCCCTTTCTCGTCCGTAATGGGACCATCTTTCTTTGTTTTCGCTAGGCTTGCTCCACCCTGAGCTTCCAAAAACTGGTCTGCCAGCTCAAGCATGGCTCCCAGGGATTCCGCCCTTCTTTTTTTCAAATATATAGCCAGGTTCAAACCACATCCATGCAAAAACCTCTCTGTAATCAACAATGCGCGGAGGGACTCGAATTCTGTCTCAGTTTTGGACAGCTCAACCCATCTATCGAAGTAGTGTCTTAAGCGAGCCGCGCACTGTGTTGCTGTTTCACCCCCTACTGGCCTCTCCTTATTAAACTTGTCTCGGAACCCATCCGCCGTGACGCGAAAGCGCTTCAGGAGGGCGGTTTTAACCTTGGTGTAGTCCGCTGCATTTGTAGGTGGTAGCCTGCCATAAACACTTAGCGCCTCTCCTGTAAGACATGTCTAAAGCGCCGTCGCCCATTGGCTTTCAGGCCACTTTTGCCTTCTGGCGATGCTCTCAAACCGGTGTATAAACGCATCTAAGTCATCCCTTCCTTCGTCAAAGGTGACGAGCAATCTACCTGTGTGTATTCTCAAACTCGGCTCCTTTCTGGCATCACCGTGCTCACTGCTGGATCGGTTCACACTGCTACTCTCACTGAGGTGAATCTTTTTTTGCAGTAACTGCACTTTCCGTTCTCCGGCTTCCCTTGCCGCTTCCCTTGCCACTTCTCATTCTTACTCCCTTTCTTCGCGTTCCCTCTCCTTTTCTTTGCGCTCTCTTTCCTTTTCTTCGCGCTCTCTTTCCCTTTCTTTTTCCTTTTCCTCTCGGGCCAGTGCCCGCTCTTTTCTGGCTAACGCCTGCGCCTGTTCCTGCTGCTCCTTAACCCATTGTCTCAGTTCGGCGCCCTCGAGGCCTAACTGTTTACCGTGCGCGATCCACTTATCAAAATTTATACACTTCATACTGCAAACTGTCACTATAATGCCACTATAAAAACAGCGCAATCATATGCAGAATGCAACCGCTTCAACTGTGCGGCTCTATCACCCCGCTGTCCGCACGGTTCTCGTTCACCCCTCACTGTCTTGCTCTTGTACGAAACGTCCTCGTCGTGGACGCCAGTTTTGTTACAAGCTGCCACTCTAGCGTCGCCAGCGCGAAGTCGGCGACGGGAATGAGAGCAGGTTAGTTCGTTCCGTATGCAAGCAGAGACAGTAAAGAGATCAGAGACGTGAGAAAATAAAACAAACTTTACTCTAGTGATATTGCAGCACACGAGATCTAGTACAACACTTCAATAGAACTAACAAAATACATCAACACTTGATACAACTAAAAAAATACATATAGAAACACAATAAATGAGCTTACGAGAGAGAACTATTACAAACTACACAAACTAACAACAATAGAACTACGGAGGAGAAAGTTTGAAGATATAAACAGGTGAAGGCATACGTGTGATGACCGGCAGCGTTGCGTCCCCGACGATCGGATGCGAGAAGTCGAAGAGAGTTCTGGCACGACTGCGATGTCGGCGGTGTTGCAAGGCTGGTGGCTCCGGGAGGCTAGTGCTTGCAGGTGACCTCGGGCAGGTTGAGCTAACTCGATGCGAAGTCCCGATGTCTACGTTGCAGACGTTAATATCACGCCACAACTAGACGAACGGCTAAGTTTAGGTGGCCAGCCGATACAGAGCCACACTAAAAACTTCTAGAAGGGATACTTGTTGATCTGTTTCTAAACCATGTTGGTCAGCGACTAGACTGCCTATTAGGGCAAAATCCTGCGCTTAAATCCCCCTCGTGTCCCCTCGCTCTCTTCATTGGGGACAAGAGACCTCTACATGGGTCCAATCATGCGCGTTTCATGGTTGGAAACTCCACACCAAAAAATATACTGACCCCACCCCTTTTTAATTAGGAGTGGGCCCTCAACTAGCGAGAGTGACAACCTGTTGGGGTGCTGTCATACGGCTTGGCCTCCAGTGGTTTTCCCACGGTTTTCCCGTGGGAACAGTCAGACTGTTTGGCTCTCAGCCGGTGCGTCCCGTAGTCTAATCCTTGTTCGGGGTACATCGGGGCCTTCCCCGACCTTGCAGACACCACCGCAGGTACAAAGGATCAAACGTCGGCGGCGACGTTCGAAGAAGAGCACCCCATTCTGCACTTCCCGGCTCTCTTTCATGCGCCCGCCGTTCCCACGGTCAGCGGGGGAGTACGGCGCCCGTTAATGAAGTTTACTACCTACCTACCCGTTAATTGCCGTGACGCCGGGTCGCAAAAATGGCAGTCCGTGACAGTGGCACTTATCCGAAGTTTTCGCAAGCACTGAGAGTAGTAATCGTTTGCTTTTGCGCGGCAATATTTTTTCTCGTTATTTTCTTATGTTAAAAAGGATGAAAGCACCCGATTGTACTATGACATATGTTGGACAATCTGTGTCAAGTTCCTGAAAAGGCTTGTGCTTTTTTCAAAAAAGAAACTTTTGTAAATTTTTGGCGAGCAGGCGTTCTCAGGGAGCTAATTTCTTACGTTTATTAAGGTCTGTTAAATACTGCGTTACAACTGCATAATGTTTTGCATAAGTTTGCTGCATTTAGACAGCCGAGCAGCTCACTAATTAAACTTTAACATTTAGGCTCGCGCTGTAGGCTGGTTTAGGTAGCTTTTTTGTTTATTTTTTTCTTTTTGAGCACTGTGAAATAGAAGAGAACTAGGACACTTTGCGCTCTTCTGTTTCGGGATAGCATTTGCACATGCCGTTACAGGCTGGCAGCTGCGCGACCACCGCATAGCGAAGAGGGGGCCCTCCTGCAGGGCAGTTTAGCTATGGCTGTTAACCCGCCTTACACACACTGGTTTAGCTGGGTTTACCTACTGTTGTGTTTACTTCGGCAACACTGTAAACAAGTTGTTGCGAAGTCTTTGATGGTGAGTGTGGAACCTCGGTGAGACGTGGTTGCGTCACAGTTTTCGGTTTACTTTTACGAATTTTGTGCAGTAAACTTTGGGATGCATGCCAGCCGTCGCGCTGCATTTCCTGAAGCAGGCAGCATTGCTTTGGTGGCGTTTAGTCAGTGTCCGACTGGTGCAGCGCTGATCGTAGATGCCGTGTATCCGCATGGCGCCCCGCGAAGGGCTGGTGCGCCTCAGATTGCAGCTTGCCTATGGTTTCTTGTAACCCAAGTCAAAAGAACCAATCCCTGCGAGAGCGACAAAGGGGTAAAGAAGGAAACGTCATTGTGACGGCCCGCTGATTGCATCACGGCACTTTCAGCCGGCGCATGTATGGTCTTCTTCCGGGAATCAGCGCGGTAGTTCGACCCCTCGCATTGGTTCGGCCTACCGCCTGACCAATTGCTGTTCGCGCGCCTAGAAGTCGCTGCCAAGACATGTCAAAACTTTGGGAGCGCTCGCACCATTTTGTTACTGTTCGGCTTGCTTCTGTTAGCTCCTGGAGTAGCGCTGGCTTGCGACCCGCACCGGTGACCGTGTTCGCGAGCATTTACGAAGGTGGCAATGTTCCTAGAGTTAACACCTTTTAGACTGATGGTCTTGTACACTAATAACCATAGTAGTTGTTGTGGTATAACTTCTCAAAATGACCATATCATCATGAGACATCCCGTAGTGTAGGCGTCCAAAAAATATTTACCAACTGGGGTTCTTTATTGGGTGCCCTATTTAAGCAGTGGGCCACAAGAATTTTCGCCTTCATGGCAAAAGCGGCCACCGTGCCCGTACTTCTTACTTTGAGTCATATGTTAGGAAACACCGCGTTACTTCGCGAGACCAATGCTAGGACGTGGTGGCCACATTTCCATGGACTCAATATGCTAGAACTCTTTGTGCCCAGATTAATAAGCACGTAGTTAACTTCACCGAGCCAAACCTTTGCGTGGTTTAGTCAGCGGGCAGCACACGGAACACGTGTTTGAATTGTTTAATGGTTTTGTCGCCCCATTTCAGCACGGCGGCATTGGTTCTGCTGCGTTGCGGCAGAAGAACCATTCTTTTGAAGGACATTCGGTCAAGCTGCTATCTGTGTACGTTGGGAAAGGCTCGTGTTTGAACGAAGACCCTCCTCAGAGGCGCCCGTCGGTTGCGACTTCGGGGAGATAAAAGAGACGTGGGCCACAGCTGGCACAGCACGGAAACTTGCTATGCATTCTGAACGACCCTTGGAAGCAATTTCTGGTTTTGCGAGGTATGTGGCCTCACCGACCCAGTTTCATGCAAGTGGTTGACGAGAGGGGGATGCTCGGTTTGCCGTGGGTGGACAGGCATTGAAGTGGCAGATGGCATATTTTAATGAGAAAAAGTTCGGTAGCCGACGAAGCCGAGGAACCCCTCGGTGGCGTGCATCTTTGCCTTCAAAAAGAACAACAGTGACGACAGATCTAGCTTTGACTTTGCTTGGGGTGAAGGGCAATCTAACTTGTTCAGAGTTGACGACATCCTAGCCAGCTGAGGGACTTACGATTGAGGTCGCCGGGCCAGGTCGACCACACGGAAACAGTTGGAAGTAGTAAACAAAAGGGCTCCTGGACACTGCTATAGTTGTCACACAGTGTTGCTCCAAAGATGTACTGTAGAGTGCGAGCTCTTAAGGGGGCAGCTACGATGAACCGAAATAGCCCCGCCTCCTTTTTCGGTATTACCATCTCATGCACTCAATGGTCGAAATAGGGTCAGAGATTCGAACAATTGTTCCATCCCATGTCACGACTGTTATAAACAAGGTGTATGTGTGAATTGGGAGCGTGACCCGGGAATCGGCCGCTGCTGGAGAATAATCTTTGTTGACCTAATCTTATCTTGCCTTTGACTGTTGCTTTTAATAAACAGTTTCGTTCTGGAAGTTCGCCTCCCTTGTTGCAAGGTGTCTGCAGACGATCAGAAAGAGGCATCCCAGGTAGCGGGAAACGCTGAGCTTTCTACCAGCCAGACATTCATCGTTCTTTAACTCACGTTAACCCCGCGTATTTGAACTATCGAGATCTCCACTACGGCATCTATCCCACTGATACTGCGTTTTGGACGCGGAACCACTAATGATTATTATAAGAAGTATAACCACTTAGGTGCAATCAGACAAGGCTAAGTAGTAGATAAAGCGGCGAAAACATGGGGATAAAAAGGTAACATTCACTACACGCTAAGTAACCTATAAAACAACATTCCGAAATTCTATCACTTCACTCTTTAGTCATAAAATGTTTGCCAACGCCTTCAACAATTGGCATCGGCCGAGGCTTTCGACACGATAAAAGATTGTTCAGATTTTGCTTAGTCGTCCAAGGTCGGGGCACAAACCAAAGCTAGTTGGCACTGGCTGGTCTGGGCTTGACTGTGCACACGTTCATCGACATGCTCATGCACAAAATCTTCACGCGATCACATTGCGTTTCTGAAGTATAGGCTAGGTATCAATCGGGTTTCTTAGACATCGCTTTGCAATCAAAATACCAAGCGATTTCTTTCAAAAAATAAACAATTGACGTAATTTGCATTTTCTAGGATGGTCTCGATTAGCTTGCGTACCATGGTAACCTATGCTTTCTTATATTAGAAGGGGCGAAAGCAGCCGATTGTACTATAACACATGTTGGACAGTGTGTATAATGTTCCTGAAAACACTTGTGCTTCCTTTAAAAAGTGCCTATGGCCAGAAATTTAGTATTCTTATGTCTACATTGATGTCAGATCTCGCATGCATTGTGAACGTTTGGCGAGCAGGCGTTCTGAGTGAGCCACTTTCTTATGTTTATTAAGGTCTGTTAAATACTGCGTTACAACTGCATGATGTTTTGCATAAGTTTGCTCATTTAGACAGCGGAGCAGCTCACTAATTAAACTTCAAGACTGCAGCTCGTGCTGTAGGCTGGTTTAGGTCATTGTTTTGTTTTGTTTATTTTTGAGCACCGTAAAAAAAGAGGGATAACTGAGCTCTCCTGTTTCGGGGTAGCAATAGCGCATGCTGTTACAGGCCGAGAGCTGCGTGACCACTGCATAGCGGGGAGGAGGCCCTCTTGCAGGGCAGGTCAGCTATGGCTGCAACCCGCCTAACACCCGCAGGCTGAGCGGGGTTTACTTTTTGTTGTGTTTATTTCGGCAACACTGTAAACAAGTTGGTGCAAAATCTTCGATGGTGGGTGTGGGACCACGATAGGACGCGGTTGCTTGACAGTTTTTGGTTTACTTTTATGTATTTTGTGCAGTAAGCTTAGGGAGGGATGCCAGCCGTCGCGCTTCATTTGCTCTAGCAGGCAGCATCGCTTTGGTGGCGTTTAGTCAGTGTCCGACCGGTGCGGCGCTGATCGTAGGCGCCGTGTACCCGCATGGCGCCCTACGAAGGGCTGGTATGCCTCAGATTACAGCGCGCCGATATGGTTTCTTGTAACCCATGTCAAAGGAAGCAATCCCCATGTGAGCGACAAATGGGTAAAGGAGCAAACGTCATTGTGACGGCCCGCTGATTGCATCATGCCACTTCAGCCATCGCATGTGTGGTCCTTTTCTGGGAATCAGTGTGGTATTTCGACCCCTCGCATTGGTTCGGCCTACAGCATGACCGATTACTGTTCGCGTGCCTACAAGTCACTGCTGAGACAAGACGGTGGGCGTTTCGACACTTTGGGAGTGCCAGCAACGTTTCCTTCCCGTCCGGCTTGCTTCTGTTAGCTCTTGGAATCGCGTGGGCTTCCGGCACGCACCGGTGATTCTGGTCGCAAGAATTTACAAAGGTGGCAATCTTCCTAGAGTTAACACTTTTGAAGACGGTAGTCTTTCTTGGGGACCCTCCATGCAAAAATTTTTTGTCTGTCTGTCTGTCTGTCTTCTGTCTGTCTGTCTGTCTGTCTGTACATTTGTCTGTTTGTCCACTCTTAATGGCATCGTGTATTTTGACCGACCGTATCTGCAGCACCCACCAATGTTGCTCAAGATTCAGCATCCATACTTCTGCAATTGTCAACAAAAAATTATTGTGCATGTCTGAGGCACCATATCAACACGTGTATATTCTACTCGTGCATCTTTTACTAGAAAATGCATACTTAAGTAATTTTAAGGGCCGTAGCGCTTATCACGCTGCGTTTACAATGCAACGCTTGCACGAATAGGCAAGCGTTTTCAATGCTTTTCTAAGACGAGACGGTGGTGGCACCTACCTTTCACCTTGCGTTCTTCACCTTGTCACCTCTGAGACAGACGCTTGCAACCGTCTCATAGCCCCGCACTTCGTTTTTCAAGAAAACTGCCAGATGGCGCTCATGTCTCAAGTGTGACGTGATTTCATGCGTTCGTTTGCCTCCGCTGCGCGCTCGACGCACTCTAACGCAGCGCCTCCAGAATATCATCAACCAATTTGCTTGTGCGGAACATCAAATAAATGTTTTGTTCACTCTCTTCACACGCAAGACTATCGTCTTTCGATGACATTTGCAGAATATTATGCTGATACGGGGCCGATTTTTTAGACCGATGATCTTGCACAGTAATAACCTTAATATGTATTGTGGTATTATTTTTCAATATGACCATATCATTATGAGACATTTCGTAGTCTAGGCGTCTGAAAATTTTTACCAACTGGGGTTCTTTAAAGGGTGCCCTATTCAAGCAGTAGGCCACAAGAATTTTCGCCTTCATAGGAAAAGCGGCCACCGTGCCCGTACTTCCTATTTTGAGTCATATGTTAGAAAACACCGCGTTAGTTTTCGAGACCGATGCTAGGACGTGGCGGCCACATTTTCATAGACTCAATATGCTAGAACACTTTGGGCCCAGATCTAGAAGCATGTTAATCCCGCGTAGTCAAACTATTGGGCTCTCTACTACGGCATCTCTCGCATGGATATTGCGTTTAAGAGGCAGAACCACTAATGATTATTATAAGGAGTATAACCACTTTATGCGCAACTAGACAAAGCTAAGTAGTAGATAAAAGCTGGGAAAACATGAGGACAACAAGTTAACATTCACAACAAGCTAAGTAACCTATAACAAAACAATTAGAAATTCTATTAGTTGACTCTTAAGTCATGAAATGTTTGCCAACGCCTTCAACATTTGCCATCGGCCAAGTCTTTCGGCATGATAAAAAATTGCTCACATCTCGCTTAGTCGCCCATAGTCGGGGCACAAACCAAAGCTAGTTGGCAATGGCTGGTCTGGGCTTGACTGGGCACACGTTCATTTTCATGCTCATGCACAAAACCTTCACGCGATCACATTGTGATTCAAAGGTATCGGCTAGGTATCAATCGGGTTACCTTAGACATCACTTCGCAATTAAAATACTAAGTAATTTCTTTCACAAAATAGACAATTGACATAATTTGCATTTTTGAGGATGGTCTCGACTAGCTTGCGTATCATGGTAACCTACGCTTATTTCTCTAATCAACGTAGTTAGCAAAAGTTAGGATCAGTCTTAATTATCATTAGACTAAGCTCACGAAACTTATATTTATCAGCATGAATAGGCATATGAAAATCTCCGCTCGCCGTAATTAGGGTTTGTTATGGTGTGATTTCATTCGCCTATATAAGGGCTGGTAATAGGGTTTTACAGAGCTTAACAGGGCTTTGAAAGCCTTGTCTATGGTTACATTGGTTTGGCTAGGCACACTTGTTCCTAATTTGGCTTTTGCTTCACGCTACAGTCACGTGAGCATTTTCATGGTTTGTTCTCTACGTCAAGGACTGGTCAAACAGCGGGCATAACAGCATGGCTGTAAAAAAATAGAATACGTGGTGGCCTTTTAAAAATTTTTCGATGCGTTGGGCAGTGTTTTTTTTCATTTCTGATTCAATAAATGCGTCATTGCTATATAATCGAGGAATGAGAAGCCACTTTAAAGCTACAACTCACCGGTGTTATCACCGTTCATGGCGAAGGTTGAAAGACCAAGCAAAGATTTCAACTTTTTTTCTTTCACGAAGATAAAAGCCGAGAGGCACGTCGTGGAAGACAAAAGAACTTAACACTGATGTCCCTGAAAGCTGGATGTGATGTGAACCATTCCCAGTCATGTTCACCACACTTGGGTTAAGTTGGTTCACTACATGGTAGTAGAAATTGTCAGTTGCCACACATTCTTACAGCGAAAAAAAAACAATCACGAATTGCACATGATGGAGGTGTGAAAATTCCAGAAATGTGAGTGATTGCAAATAGACTGTGTTTTGAGAAATTGTTTTCCAAATTTAGTACAAAACAAAACAAATTGCCATAGAGCAATATTTTATTGTCTTATGGTAATAGAATATTGTCAAGTGTCAAACTCAATAACTTTTATTACGTTAATAACAGAAACCAAATGCTTTTTTCTATTTTCACAAACGAACGCGGCATTTAAACAATCGAACACAAGCCAGAAGCATCACGGCCAACTCAGTTAACTCTCTTTGAATGGGTGCGGTTTCTAGAAATGTTTGGGCAGTTAGAAAAAAAATCCAGACATGCCTGTTTTGTCGTAGCGACTAAAAACACACTGATACCGATGGTAAAGAGATGTAGTTCAAACTGTTATTCAGAGTCAGCATCACTGGCTTCATCATGTTAGGATGTCACAAAAGAAAAAGCGTAGGTGCGATTTCAATGCTTACAAACACCGAATCTTCATTTTCCACCAGTGGTGTCGTCTACCGAGAATTCCATCCACAAGCCAGAAATCAGCCCAACCATTGCAGAATCTCCTTGAACACAGCTTTAGAAGTGGACTTCTACCACTGGTCTCAGAAGCGTACGAGGGAAAGTCAAAACTGAACAATAACACGTACCAAAATATTAGAAAACGTCCGCAACCTGACCACACCTGAAATACAAAGCTACGCAACGAATCATGCTAATCTGGTGCTGCAGCTGAGTTTCTGTGATGTTGATGGTAAGTGGTCGGCCGTTGTTCGCTGTTTTGGTATCATGTAAGATTTTTTGCTTTCACGTTCAACGCTGGGTGTGTCCTGAGCTTTATTTTTGTACGTTTAGTTCACGGAAATTCTGGTCATTTTTTTCAACTGATCAGGAAAAAAAGAAAAAATAATTTCGGAGTTTTCTTGTTTCTTTCTGCATTTTGGATCTCTAGTGGGGGCACATAATAAGGTGTAAGGAACGAGCATGTTTCGTGTTTATGATTCACAGGTGTCTGAAACCACGGTTGTATTCAGAGTGAATTCACACGGTGTGAAAAATTACTGCTTTTACTGTGTGCGTGTGCAAAATAAGTACGCGGTAAGTACAGGTATTGTCAGGCATCCTAAGATGCCTCAGGGCAAAAAATAGGAAAGGAATTCAGAAAGTTTAAAACTGAATTTTGAATTAGCGGAGTTACGCGGGTATGGTAAAAATAAATTTGACGTACTTCGTGCTATGAACCCACTGCAGTTTGAGATATTGAAAAGGTGGCATCTAGCAGTTTTTGAGATGTGATAAGCTTCGCCAAAAAGAACAGCAAGGCGCAAAGCTAAGTACCAATAACCGCAACAACCAGACAAGCAGAATGACGTCAATTTTACAGACAACAGTCAAAGGAGACTAGTTCTCTCGCTTTCGGTAATGCCAGTGTGGTGGGTGTATAATTGCGAAAGTATAATTGCAACTACAACCCGCGCAAACACACAACGTTGTTGGTTGAAGATTGACCTAACGACGCTCATTCCTTCTGAACATCTTGGAAGAATATGGCAGTTCACTCAGGGTAGCCTTGGGTAGATTTGAAGAAAAAGCCAATACTTAAGGTAAAAGGAGCCAAAGTAGGCACGTCATTTTACTTTCAAGCAAAATTTTTAGTATATTACACAAAAAATTTATATACTCCTATATAAGCACAAAATTGAGTACACCTAACATATTGCGTTTTTTCTTGCTTGCTCTCCGACTCGCAGGTTACTTGATAAAAATATTAAAATATTTCACTTGTGTGAACCCGCATAACATTTTCCACAGTACAGATTGTTTTTGCTAACGTAATGGCCAAAAACACTTAAGGAACATAGAATGCTGAAATTTCTGTTTTTATTTTTGTGAAAGCGTACGTCGAGATTTGTACAAAGACAAAATAATTTCAGTCCTGCTTAACGTACCGATGTTTGTTCAGAAAGGATTTGTTCAGCGTCAATTCGGTAAGGTCATCTTTTTACCGCGCTGCGTTTCAGCGTAATAAGACTCTGGCGTTGAGCATTGTGCTGCAGATACGAGCGTTTCCTTACGTGTACCCATCTCTCCGTCTTCTCAGACGAAGGAATGCTTTTTGGGTAGAAAGCATCCATGTCACCATGGCTGCTTTCTGATCGGCTCACATGTGCTGTCCAATGTGCGGAATTAAGATCGCCTAATAGGGTGGCACACCCGTCGTAGGAGATATGAACCACACCACAACATTCATCTCTGTTGCTAGAAGGCTTGGTGCTGCCTTGCGCACCATAGAATAGTTTCAGAAACTGCGCGAAAGCTCTTGGTGTGCCATTTTGGAGCTATAGATTGGCACAAGCTCTAATTCTCGAGCACATTCAAGAGAGCTCTGCGATGGCCAGCTACAATAGCGTGCCTCATCAGTTGAGGAGGCCCGGCATAAGTGAGCAGGAGGGTATAATATAATTGCCCGTAGCAGCCTTGGTACACGGCATGTAACTAAATTTGTTGTGCCAATGTTTTGAAGATAATATGGACTGAACGCTCACAATACTTCCAAAAACCGTTACAGAATTCCCTAAACTACACGGTCCATCATGCTTTGTTGCCTTTCTGTTTCTTATTGCAATAGAAAGCATGTCATTTAAAGTGTCAAACATTGCAGTGATTTCGCAGCAATGAGAGCAGAAAGATTCAAAGCAGAATTTGTTGATCTACGTTATGTTCTTCAGGTGGTGTAGGTAGAGCTACAGTTTCTATATATACATCTATACAGACCCATATACGTGATGTCCAAAACATCACTGGTATTTACCTCTATGACTATCTTAGCGGGTTTGATTTTCCTATTCGGTGCTGCATTCTCTATGTGATTTGTTGGGCTGCAAACTGATATCCAAACAGCGTAAACACGCAACAAATCGCCAGGCCTGTGCGGAAGACGCAGCACAGTCACAGCAAAATCTAGAAGAGCAGCCTTCTAGAGTCTTTTTCTAAAAACGCATTGAGTAACTGCTGCAAGCCCACATGCTTGATGCCCACTGCGGCATTAACTTCAAAATTTTTTGGGATAGAGGGCCAGCATTCGCTATGCTATTTTTGGCAATCTTCTGAGAAGCATGGTATCCACTAAACTATTGCGAGGAATTTTGTGCGAATCGTTCATGCAGTGGCTCACGACGATAACAACTTATGCCTGAACGAGTGTGTGCCACAGTTTGAAGAATATTTTCTAGTTATTTCGAGAATTGTATGACCCAGTCGTTGCGCTATTCGCATTGTTCGTGGACTGGTTGTTCTTTCGCTGTGTTAAAACATTTTATAAGTCATATTAACGCAATATCTTTCCGAACATCAACCCTGTATAAGGCAAAATTGCCAAGGAGTCCCAAATGCTCTCTGGTAGGAGGAGCGTATCGGCCACAAGTCTGGGATCATCGACTCCGTTTTCTGATGAAAACGCAAGCTACAAAATTGTCCTACGACATCTACCAGCCAGTAATGACGTTTTGAATTCACTTTTCCCCCATGAGTACTGGGGTGGTAGAGCATACCGAGCCCCCGATTTCCGTGGCGCTCTTCTTGAAGTACTAACTACTGCCGACATTGTAGTTGTAGGCCAGTGTCAAATGAGCCGCGTATGAATGGTTACCTGTGCAAGTATAATTGAAAGCAGGAACTTGTCGCTCATGGCGAACTACGAGGGAAAGGGCGTAAATACAGGGTGATATATCCGGAGACCAAGGATATTAAGCAAAAGCTGCTATGTTTTTCGCCTCACTTGGAAACTAAACGTGTGTAAGAGGCGTTACAAGCTTATGCACTCGTGAAGTCCATAGAGAGAGAGACATGGAGATGTGCTCGTATGGATCAACGGATGACAACAAACCAGACTGTGGCCTCAGAGCTCAAGGATAGCGTCACTGTCAGCTCAATATCACACACTATGACCATCTTTGGTCACCAGTGGCTAGTGCTCAGTTCTGGTAGGGCTCCACTCTGTCTTAGTTGCAAGCGAGTGGGACACGTTCGTCGACAGTGCCAAACACCTTGGTGCTTCCAGTGCCATCACTTCGGTCATCTTTCGGATGCTTGCATGGTGACCTACGCAAGCAAGCTGCACTATGTCTAGTCTAGCACAGAGGAGCTTCGTCTCAACCACCTAATTGATGCCACAGAAGCCATTGATTCGTCCAGAAAAGCAGTGGGTGAAAACAGAGAAAATTAACAGTTCGCCATCCAGCCCATGCCAAACAGTCACAATTGCGCTGCTAAAAAATATGCTGTCAGCGAAGGCGGCTCGGAAAACCACAGGGAAAGCCTCCTGATTAACAAGTTGTAGAAGTGGCTATGAATAGCTGCCAGTCAAGGAAACGCCCTGCGCCGGAGAGTGCTGAAGCAAGAGTGGCCGAGTCAGATGAAGCGGAGCACGACTCATCATGTGGACAGCGGGTTGTGTCTTTTGGAAGTTGTGGAGGAATGCGCTCCCTGCGTCGGCGTATTCAAGAATGTGCCCCAAAAAAGTGCAAGAGAGGAAAAGCCATAAGTTTGCCTGTGGCAAAAGGGAATCACCAAGAACTTTAAGTAAACAAAATGGCTACTCCACATACCTTCCCCCTGTGTGTAGCGGCATTCAACGTACGTGGCTTAAGAAATGTAAGGCGTCAGCGGCAGTTAAACCACGTGCTTACCCAACAAGACATTGATGTTGTAGCGGTGCAAAAAACAAAGATTTCGTCAGCTCGAGATGTAAGCTCTGCACTGACAAACTTTTACATATTACGATCTTTACAGTAGCCACGTACGTGGTGCTTTTATTGGATGCTTCTTATTAGTTAGAAAGCAGCGGGGTCACTCTTTGGTGTCGCTGCATATTGATAGGTAAAGTCGTCTTATTTGCTGTGACATCTCTTTTTATTCTGGAAATTGGAAGTTTGTGTTGATGTTCCCTCAAAATAGAATGAGAGCGATGCTTTCTTCTTGTCTTTAGCTCCGTTGCTAAACACTGATAGATATTTTATTGTGTTAAGGGGTTTTTATTTGTGTTTGTGACCCTAGTGATCCCTTATATTTAAAGAATCGTTACAATGCGAGTGCCACTTTACTGCAACAAATAATGAATGACCCTAATATGATCAATATGGGAAAGCATGTACCTTCCTCACTTAGGTTTACGAACTTTCAGGGCTTCTCGCATGCTCGGCTCAATCGTTTCTATGTATCTAGAAACCTAGGGTCTCATGATCACAGCTATTATGTACGGCTTATACTTTACATGGATCATTGTTTAGTGGCACTTTCATACGGTGCTGGACAATTTAGCAAGATTCTACCAAATTATAATTATGGAGCTAAACGTACAGCTCTTACAAGAGGAATGTTTTGTAAAAATAGTCAAAGAATTACTTCATGTGGTAACCCATTAACGACATCTGCCATTTCCTGCTCAATGTGAATATTCAAAGAAAAAATTTAAAATAAAGCGATTAGCGTCTCATGTCAGCTATCACAAAAGATGAAAGATGAAATACGTTATCTTTACGATTTGCTTAATAGGCTTCATGCTTATAAAAGCCGAGAGCCGGGGCTGTACGTGGATGAAATAAATATTGTTCGAGCGAAAATACTGAAATATGAGACTGAAGCATACAGAGGAGCAATGATTCGTTCTTGGGTTATTAGTTTCACCAAAGATGAACCGACAAAAAGAGCTTGTGGAGATTAAAAGTGATACGCACTCTCCAAGCAGATTTTACAAATTCAGTTAAATGGCTCCACATACACCGAAAAACAGCAAATAACAGCCGTTTTTTGTAAGAATATTACAAAAGTCTTTTCACCACAGCTGAGCTTACGAATGACTATGAAAAACAATCAGAATGATTCATTGCTTTAATGTCATGTTTACAGGAAGCTGATGGCCTCACCATTGATAGACCGATAACTAAGAAGAAAATTCAGAATCAGAACTTTACAATCACAATCAGAACTTTACAGAGAAACCAAGTTCCATGCCCAGATGACCTTAGCGCAGAGTTTATAATAAGTTTCAAAAACGTCTCGTTTCTTTCTTTGAGGCAATTTTTAACTAAGCCTATCGACTTGGGGAACTTCCTTCTTTCTTCATCACTTTAGTTGTGATCTCATAACAGTTTCGCTGTAAAAGGCCCACCGTCCTCTGCAGCGAAACAGATTTCACGTGAAAAAATCCAACTCACTTAAAGCAATACATTTCCGCTGTTGGTCTAGTCATTGTTGGCCAGGCCTGCCGACTTGCATTACCGTTTGCCGCGTCCTTAGCGTAGGAAGGGCACCTTCGTAAACGTTATTGCGTAGTATTATCTTTCGAGGCCTATAGCATCTCAAAACTTTATTGTAAAGTATGAAGGGGCATGACCACTATACGATCGTAAATCCCAACAAGGTGGTGCATTGAGTAATGCTTTTTCTGCTTATGTTTCTCTACGACACAGCACAATCGTAGTGTATGGGAGTTTTCGTATACCAGAGACAAAAAATCAAACATATTGTGCTCTAGGGTCAGCCCGCTAACCTGTTATTACCTTCGCTCCTCTTAAATGCGTACGTGAAGTCGGTAAGCGAAAGCGACGACAATGCTTTCTTCACTTCCCTCCTGCCCCCCTTATGCAGTCGCCGTCCGTGCTCATCCTTGTGTCTATTCACCTGACATCACAATACAGCATTATGTAGAATTTTTCCTAGTTTTCGCACTCTCTGGTGTAAATATAGTCTCACAAACAACCCAGATTTCCCCTATTTGTGCAATCCGGGAGTAATGTGAAAATAATGATATCGCTGCATTACCTTCAGAGTGAAACAAAATCCGAAAGCCAAGTAACAGCATTTAGGCACTACAGTATAATGTGATCATTCGTAAACGGTGGCATCTGTGCTCTTCCATGAGTTGCAGACAGACAATTTTGTTATACGAAACAGCATTTAGGCACTACAGTATAAAGTGATCATTCGTAAACGGTGGCATCTGTACTCTTCCATGAGTTGGAGACAGACAATTTTGTTATACGAAACATGATGATATAATCTGCAAGCAAACGCAGTTTAGATTAACTACAACTGTGGTCATCATTTTAACTCTGCTTCACTCGAACGTACCCCAGACGGTGCTGTGTAAACGTTCACATGGAGTATCGGGTGATCACTTTCTTTTCCTGGTTTTTGCTTAGGAGGTTGGTGACCAAATACTACAAACAAAAGTGCAGTAACGCCTAGCAACAGTCACAGACCTCCCTCCGAAGATGAGCGCACACAATGGATCTTTGTTCGGGCTCTATTCTCGGCGGCGGCAAACTTCTCGTGGCTTCGTCATATTGCAGTCTGCATACGGTGGCGCATCCCGTAACGTGAGACCGCTCACAATAACGAGCGGAAGGCTCCCACACCCGGAGAGGATAAATGCCGCTCGTCATTGTACTCTCTCTTGCCGCCTCCCAAGCGTCACGGTGCCACCTGCCCGGAGCTCTTTCTTGACATCCAGTCTTCGACAATTACTCCCCACGGTTGCCTCGTGTTGATTGAGTGGAGCCCAGTACGCGAAGAAAACCACCGAAAGACTGTAATCGTTTCACCAGTGGGTTTACTGCTTGCCGGTCCTCTTGGCGCAGATGCGATGAGCCTCTTTAAAAGCAACATGAAATCTATTGGCAGCCCTATCGGTTCTCCTGCCGCCTGTCTCAATGTTACGGCCAGTAGTGCACCAAGATGCTGCATTTGCTACGAGGAAGACCAGACAGAATGTCTCATGCTGCTTTGCAAGTGCTCGGGCACTGCGGGCCTGGTGCACATCTCGTGCGTGGAACAATGGCGGAATACCCAGAACGTGGACCACTGCGACCGTTGCCATCACCACTTTTCCACCGTCGCCCAAGCCACCTGCGTTCGTCAGTTCCACTACTGGGCTTTGCTCACTCACTCACCACGAGATGTGCAAAGAGACCGCTTCTGCTTCGCACTCTTGACACCGTTGACCACCCTCGGCGGTTTCTTTTGTGTCTTAGACACGTTCGAGCAAGCGCTGAAAGGCCGCATCATGGGAGAGATCAGCGTGGTCACTCTAGCTGGCCTTTTGATTACTGCGTTCTTGTGTTTGTGCGTTTTCATGGTGCACTTCGATTACCGTGCTTTCGCTCTATGGCAAACACCTAATCCGATGCGAAAAAATTTGGTACAGCTTAGTGCGGTGAGGGAGTATGGACTAGCCAGGAGTGCGGGTGACCAGCAGGAGAGCTCGCGGGAGAAGGCGGACGTCTGAGCTGCAAGCGTCACCGAGACAGAGCACACAATGCAGCTGGATGAGTGAGTCACCTGACGTCTGCCATTGGATCATCCCCTGAATCCTTTGTCGGAGAACCCTCCTTCCACGCTTCAGCAATATATAATCGCGGATTTCTCGTAGAGCTAATAATATTGCTGGTAGTGTTAGTCAGCCTTGATCATATTTGCCTAATCATATATTATATAGCCTGTTATTCAGCCTTGATCATATAGCCTGAACTGTAAGTGAACTACTTTATTCCGAAAGTTTGGAGCTGTAAAGTACCTTGTTTTATGATGTTCTTACTGAATTCCTTTAGTCAAATAAATCTTTCCGTGCCTTTTGAAACCTCGATATCACTTCATCTTTTCATATCCTTTTCAGCATAAGCAAAAAGAATTTTGGTAAGGTGTTTAGGTGATACCAGTACCTCTAGGCAAACTTTTTGCATCTAATTCAAAGATAACGTGTTCGTCTATAAGCAGTGCAGTCGTCTTGCTTGCGACCAGTGTTGGCGGTAATGCGTTAACAGTAACGGCATTACCGGTAATCCATTGATTTGTTTTTTTAATAACCTACTAGCGTACTTATTACTATTTCGAAACTGTAACGGGCGCTTGCATTTGTTGCTACAATGTTGACGGCAACGCGTAAACAGTACTGGCGTTACCAGTAATGCGTTGTTATATTTCAGTCTCCTAGTAAGATAAAATTACTATTCCAGAACTTAATGTGCAATGTACATACATCACCATTTGCCGCTAACGTGAGCCGTAGTTATTTTTTTCCAATGATCCCAAACTTTCAGATACGAAGGAGCATATGGCGGGGTTCAACCGGTAGTCAGCAGAGATACCGCTCTTACGAAACGTGTGCCAACTCTCCCCACTATCCTCACACTCACGTGGGTAGAGGTAAAAGTTGGCGCATGCGTATTGCGCAGCGAGAGATTGCCGACGGCTCTCCCCTCGTGTCAGTACAAGGAGGTAGGAGGATGTGCCAGAGCACTGCCTCCACTTCGCTTCTCCTCTCTCGTTTATCTCTCCGCGACAGCTGTGCGCTCGTACAATGCTGCGCTTACCCTCTTCGTTGCAGTTTACTTGGAGCACCTGGTGTTCACTTTGCGGCACATGCACAGTAATACATACAAATGGGAGGATAGTAACATATATACAACTCAACACAAATGAAACATACACAGAAACATAAAACTAGACTCAAAGGTGAACACCAGCGCTTCTTCGCACCCCAATGTAGTTGCCTCCAGTGCGATATGGTGTATTTTTTGCACTTTGTTTCGTAGGAACTACGGCTCACCGCGGTTTTCTAGCAGCTAAGATACTCGGCTGCTGACCGCAGGTCATGGCATCGAATCCCGGCTGCGGATGCTGCACTTCTGGTGGAGGCCAATGTGCTGTAGGCCTGTTTGCTCGGATGTGGGTGAAGCTCAAGAAACCCAAGTGCCTGAATTCACCGGATCCCTCCACTCTGCTGTCTCTGATATTCATATTGTGGTTTTGGTACGTTAAACCACATATCAATCAACCAATCAATCAAATTGTAAAATCTACTTTCACAGACCTCTTCCCGGTGCATTTGTCCGTGTCTGTGTTCTTCGTACCAGCTTGAGTATCTGTACCATATTTTTTTCTCTCCAGCGTCATTTCTCGCATGAAAACTGTTATGTACTTGTGATGTATATTATATTTCCTGCTAATTTCTCACGTAACCTTTATTGTTTCCACTGCTACTTGTGACGGGTAGTATACTACTTTATGTTTGCGAAACTCTTCCTCTTGCTATGAAACTATTCCTTCTTGTTATTTGTATGGTGAGTCCTTGACGTTTACGCATGAATATTACCAGGCAATGAAACATCTGGTACCTGCAAGTGCATCTTTGTTCGTTGGTTGGTTTCACAATCCTCATAACACCCGGTACGTTTGTTTGAATGAGCGGGACTGAAAGAATTAGACATGAAGGTTGTGGGGGTCTCGAAATGGTGAACGAGCACCACGCCACGCTCATGGGGGGAACGGACACAGTGGACACGGTTGGTACAAACCAACAAACACATACACATTTATTTAACTAATTTATAACGACGATATCGCCCGCCGAATTGATACATAACTCGTCAGTAATACGCTATGACATTGTTACACAATAACACAACAAACACACAACATGACAACACACAAAAAGCGGCGTCGCCAACGCTTTTCTCACCACGTGGGCCGACCGCAGGCGGCCCGCGGTGCCGTCCACGCCAGATCCACCGCGAGAGACAACCGTTTGCGGCAGCCGCCACGCGCAGAAGAGCTCGCTCAACTCTCGCCCGCCACCAAGACCTGCCTTCCGCCAGGGGTCACCGCCGGCGCTACCACTCTACCAACAGTGGTACTCAACGCGAACACAATCGCCATCTATCGCCCGGCGGTCGTCACCCGAAATGCGGCCTTGGGGCGAGACACGTGCGCCACACGGCGCAAACAACTTTACAGGGGGTATACAACTTTACAGGGGGAATATGGGGGTGTCAGCACCCCCATATTACCCAAACCCTAAATTAAACCATATCCCGAAAACAAGGAGATCAGCTACACAAGCTTTAACACAAAAAATGACATCACATGTCCATTATGTCCTTGCACCACGACCCCACGACTGGTCGACACAGCTGCACTGTCCGGCTCGACTTCACCTCAGTACCAGCACCACAACAGCAACGTTGCCGTCGACGCGACGAACCGTCGCTAGCGCGGACACGTCTTCCGGTTGCGACCAGCACTCACAAGGTCACCAGACTGCTGGCAGTTGCGCAGGTCCCAGGCTTCTCCATCGCCCGACCTCACGACCGTAATTCTGGCCAGCGTCGTTGACGATGTGCAGAAGACAGCCGGCCATAGATGACATCCCTCCCGCTGAATACATAAAAAAAACTCGAAATAAACAATGGAGCAGGGCCTAGGGAAGGGAGCTTCGGGCTTTTCGGCCACGTGGTATGATGATCAGTACTACTAGCTAATACTTTGGCGGCGGCCGAAACGCCCATCAAAAATAAAACAAAAATCACTTTTCCTAACGCGCGCATTGCAAGACAAAAAAGTGAGGGAAGCAAAACGCAACACCTCAATGCCACAATCTTAGTTGTGCCACGTGCGACAGGCGGCTGCGCAGAGCCTTAGGCCTGATGAGTCGTTCGACAACAACCGGCATCCACCCAGCACCCAGCCTAGGCGTAGAAGAGGCAGCCGCGAGGAGACAACCACTCTGTGCGGTGGCCCTATCTGGCCGCACACAGCAGCCTACCAAGCGATCGGCGTCCACCACCCCAGGCGGTGTCACGACGCCCCGGCGTTGAGTCACAAAACAAGTCAGCAACGACGCCCGCCTCCCTGAGCCCGAAGAGATAGAAGAAGCTATTTACAGAAAATCGGACCACCCACGAGGCTTCCGTACTCACTCGGTTCGGGCCAGGCCAACAAACCACGTGCTCTAGGCCTTTCTCACCCCAGGATGCAAACCACATGGCTCTCGTCCTAATTCAACATCGTTTTTGACAACAACAACGAAAAGAACAACACTTGTGAGCAAAAAATAAAAATAAAAACTCAGCCAGCCAATTAATTCAAACACGTCACAAAACCAATCTCCTCGCTTCTCAACAGAGCACACCGCCGACACTAGCAAAGAAGTCCCCTAGGCCTACTCTATTCCGGTGCCTAACGTGGGTCCCGAAGCCACAACCCTGAGATTAAGAGTATCATGCTCTACCGACTGAGCTAGCCGGGCACCTCACGAGCGCATTCCTGTGGGGCCTACTCTGCCCCCGCTCTAACAAAAGCTTGTACAGAACTGCAAAAACTGTCGTCCGATACTCCAAGAGCTCCAGGTTGGGCAGCCAGTGGGGGGGTCTCGAAATGGTGAACGAGCACCACGCCACGCTCATGGGGTGAACGGACACAGTGGACACGGTTCGTACAAACCAACAAACACATACACATTTATTTAACTAATTTATAACGACGATATCGTCCGCCGAATTGATACATAACTCGTCAGTAATACACTATGACATTGTTACACAATAACACAACAAACACACAACATGACAGCACACAAAAAGCGGCGTCGCCAACGCTTCACTCACCACGTGGGCCTAGCAGGTGGCCCGCGGTGCCGTCCACGGCAGACCCACCGCGAGAGACAACCGTTTGTGACAGCCGCCACGCGCAGAAGAGCTCGCTCAACTCTCGCCCGCCACCAAGACCTGCCTTCAGCCAGGGGTCACCGCCGGCGCTACTACTCTGCCAACAGTGGTACTCAGCGCGAAGACAACGCCTTCTATCGCCCGGTTGTCGTCACCCGAAATGCGGCCTTGGTGCGAGACACGTGCGCCACACGGCACAGACAAGTTTAGAGGGGGTGTCAGCACCCCCACAACGTGTGACGTAAAAACGCACACTTTAATCCACATAACGATAAAAGTAACAAAAACCAATATAAATAGGTAAAGGGAGAAGAAGACAAAGAACTACACTTAAACAAAATATGTTTAATATGTCTATGACGGCGACGCTCTACTTGCAACCATTGACAAAAGTCAGCACGCGTATATACGCAACTACAATAAAGGCTCCGTGGGCTGACAACTTTGGTGAAAACAAATAAAGATGTCTGCACTTAACGGGAATAACGCGGCACTTTGTTTTGGCCCCGCGCTGAATTTTCTTGATTATGGCGTCAGATTGCGTCGTTTCCTCGAAGGCGAAAAAGTGGTGGCCGTGAACCCGCCTATTCTCACCAGCAGAAAGAATTTCGTTGGTGAAACAGCGGAAGTAGTTGCGCTGTGCACGCAAACATTGAGCCTCTTCGGCGAACCTCATCAGATTTACTTCATAATAAAGAACCTGTCTAGCAAGCCCGAGGTTCTACAAAGCAAGTGTGTGCCGGGCCTCTCAGAAAAAGCAAGCACTATTGCGCTGCGTTGAAAAACTGCTGCAAACAAAGCTTAGTCAGTTTTCGGGGTACACTGTAAACAAGAATGTGCCCAGCTGGGAGGAATCGGGGAATGATTCGCCCACTCTGCTCCGGTGGTCTCAATCACACCGGATTGTACCGGAGAAAATACATTCATTCTCTACCGTTTTCTTCTAGTGGGCGACGGTTGACGGAAACCGGAGAAAAACGGGGCAAATCCTCTGATTGCCACGGACAATCTTCCTTGGTTGCCACGGAAAATATCCGGCACATTGCTTTTGCCCCGGTGGATGCCCCGCAATTGCTCCGGCTAATAGCTTAGCGGCATTTATTGGCAGTTCCAGGTGGGGCGTAGGCAGCCTAGTCACCAGGAAGCCGTTCCCCACAAACCAACGTGGCGTAGACCAAGCCGGTTCATTGAGGACTGTGCGAAGCGTTCGGCCGAGTTTCAGAAAAAGCAATTGTTCTGTGCACCTTTTAAGTAGCAGAAGCCACTGCAAGCAGCAACAAAGATTCTTATCGACAGCAGGAAATTGTGGGAACCTTGATCGTGTGATGGTTCCGGGCAGTGAACGAGAGATTCTGATCTCACGATTGGTGAACGACTCCGCGGTTGCTGGTGTGGTGCAAAACAGGTGAGTGAACTTTTCTTAAATAATCTGTGTTATTCTTGTCACGTAGTTCTAAAATAGATAATGTTGGGTTTATGAGCAAACAGCTTACTAATAATGGGCGAATTTTACAGGACATCGGCAAGCGTCAGTGGAACTTGCGATAAATTGTTATTTAGCCTACGACTCTTTTTCTTAACATAATTTTGATAATTTTATTTACAACGCTCTAATATTTGCAGCGCTAAATAAATATGCAATACTGAAAATTATCATGGTCCTCTATTGATTCAAAAGACCTAGAAATTCTTATGAATAAACGTAACTGATTCAAAATTTTTTCGTTATTGTCATCATACATAAGCAGTAATATTGGTCCGCTTTCCATATTAACAAACTTCGGGTCAATGTGTACCACTGCGTAAAAGGTAATTAGATACATTATGTAAGTTGTACTAATAAAACATGAATAACAAGACTCAGCGTTAATTCTTTGTAAATGTAGCCAATCGAGCTAGAACAATTTGTTTGGTGCAGACTTTTAGAACGAATACAAGCACTCATGAGGGTGAAATTTTTTATTGTATAAGTCGTGTCTAAAATATCAGGTTCTCGGGGGTCATTCTGCTTTCAAGAAAAAAAAGAGAGACAGGAAAAGAGTTGACGAGACAAGGGGTGAGCAATGAGTAAAGAAGGGAGGGCCGGAATGCTTGGCAAAACGAGTTGTAGAGCTCATAAGAACCGAGCGTTGGGCGAGTTGGTATTCCATTGGGGACAGCGTTTTTCACAAAAAAAAGAAATGGACAAGAGAGAAGAGAGGACAGATGGGTGCAGTTCGAGCTTTTCTTTTGTGTCCATCATCATCATCATCATCATCATCATCATCATCATCAGCCTGACTACGTCCACTGCAGGACAAAGGCCTCTCCTATGTTCCGCCAGTTAACCCGGTCCTGTGCTTGCTGCTGCCAATTTATACCCGCAAGCTTCTTAATCTCATCTGCCCACCTAACCTTCTCTCTCCCCCTAACCCACACATTATAAAGTCTACTTCATTCTTAACTTCGCCATTAGGGCTCCTCCATGTCCACTTGCGGTTTCCTCCTTTTCGGTAGAAGCTATTCAAGATTCGTAAATTATTGCGTTCTGCGAATTTACTAGTAGCTCTCCTCTGGCGTTTCTAGTGTAGCGGAAGCTGCTCAGCACCACCGCATTCTTTTCTATCCCGTCTGCAGCCGGCCGTCGACAGCGCGCCTACTCGCGGCGCCAGCGCCTCTTCCTCCGTGTTCGGGGAACAACGTGTTGTCGGGGCCGGCTCCGGGGATTACCACCGGCGGCATGCTACGTCTGCTCGCTCGGGGGCCCCCTTTTCCTCTTTCTTGTAGAAGAACGCGGGGGTGCCTCCTTCTCTCTCTCGTCGAGGGGAACTCTCGTCACTCGCACGGAGTGGAAATAAACAGTCTTGCCCTGCAACTCCAAACCAGCTTCACGTCTCCTTTCTCGCTGCCTCCGGCAGCCGACATTCTCGGCCGCTACAAAATTGGCGACCCGAACGCTTCAACGAACACGCCGCGATGAGCTCCGACGACAACGCTGCTGCCTCCACGCCTGCGGTCATCGCCACAGAACTGAAGCTACCAAATTTTTGGCCGAAAAATCCAAGAGTTTGGTTCAGCCAAGTGGAGGCCCGTTTTCAGCTCCGGCACATCACCTCGCAGTCGACAAAATACCTTCACGTCGTCGCAGCCCTGCCCCCGAAATCGCCGACGCTATCGACGACATTTTGGTTTCACCCCCCGCGCAAGAAGAATATGACACCCTCAAAAAGACGGTGCTGGACCGCCTCGAGGCGCCTGAAGAAAGCAGACTGCAGCAGCTCTTGGGTCGCGAAGAGCAGGGCGACCAACGACCTTCCCAACTGCTGCACCGTATGCGGCAACTACTCGGTGTGCACGCGCGTCAGGACGGCCAGCTCCCACTTCTTCGTGAACTTTTCTTGCAACGGCTCCCCCAGTCGGTGCGCGTGGTTCTCGCGGGTTCAAATGAGACGTCACTTGATCGACTAGCGCAACTTGCCGATCGCATCACGGAATACTCAACTCCAACCTTTGCGCCCATAGCTGCTGCAAGAACACATGAGCAACCAGATCGACTGTCGCGCCTTGAGGAGAAACTGCAACACCTTACCGAGACCATGCAGAAACTTGTGCTATCTGGCGCTCCCCAACAGGACGAGCAACGACGCAACCGATCCCCTTCAAGACACCCAAGCTCTTCCCAGAGACGCCATGCACGAGATACACAGGACGGAGTTTGCTGGTACCAGCGTCGTTTCGGCACGGGCGCTAGCCGCTGCACTCAACCTTGCTAGTTTCCGGGAAACGCTCCGGCCAGTCGTTAACCGCGGCTTACGACATCGGCCCTCCACCCAGCCGCCTGTTTTTCGTAGTCGACCGCGTAAGCAACTCGCGCCTGCTAGTCGACACGGGAGCCGAAATCTCTATTGTCCCTGCAACCCCCGAGGATCGCCGACGTAGCAAGAACACATCGTCGCTGCAGGCAGTGAACAACACTGCCATCGCTACGTACGGCTTCCACTCGCTGACAATAGACGTCGGACTCAGACGCCTGTTTCGCTGGGTCTTCGTGGTGGCGGATGTTAATTTCGCCATACTCGGAGCAGATTTTCTCAGCCACTTCAACCTGGATGTGAGCGTACGTGACCGTTGCCTCAAGGATAACAACACATCCCTCAAAGTACGTGGTTTGGAGTCAAACATCTGCTCATCTGGCATCTGCGCCTTCCAGCCAGTATCAGCCTACCACCACGTCCTCGCCGAATTCCCCTCGCTCACCAAGCCCCGCTACACGGAACAGCCGGTGAAACATAACGTGACTCACCACATCGTCACCACCGGGCCGCCAGTCACCGCCCGGCCACGACGGCTGTCCAGCAAAAGGCTTCAAGCTGCACGCAGGGAGTTCGAGCATATGCTGCAGCTGGGAATTGTTCGCCTTTCGTCTAGCAACCATTCATCGCCGCTACACATGGTGCCTAAGGACGACGATTGGCGCCCGTGTGGTGATTACAGAGCCTTGAACGCATCGACAACGCCGGACCAGTATCCTCTGCCACACATTCACGATTTCAGCGCGCGGCTGGCAGGTACGAAAATATACAGCAAGATTGACCTTGTAGCGGCATACCACCAAATCCCCGTCGAACCGCAGGACATACCAAAAAGAGCCTTAACAACTCCGTTCGGCCTGTTTGAGTTTGTCCACATGCCCTACGGCTTGAAAAATGCCGCACAGACCTTTCAAAGGTTCATAGATGAGGTCACCCGGGGTCTTCCTTTCATCTTTGTCTACCTGGATGACATTTTGGTGGCCAGCAGAACGCCTGCGGAGCACGAAGAGCACCTCCGCCAGCTCTTTCAGCGTCTGGATGAGCACGGTCTGGTGTTGAAACCTCAAAAGTGCGTGTTTGGAGTAGAGGCGCTCAACTTCCTCGGCCACCACATCACTGCTGAAGGCATTATGCCATTGGAATCGAGGGTGGAATCCGTCCAAAAGTTTCCAGCTCCAACATCTTTTCACAAGCTGAGGGAGTTCCTCGGCCTCTTAAACTTCCACCGGCGGTTCATTCCGTCTTGTGCTCGAGTGCTCCAGCCATTGACCGACCTGCTGCGCCGAGACGACCAAAAGGCACCAGAATTTTGTTGGTCTGACGAACACCAGAACGCTTTCCAGAAAGCTAAGGACAAGCTAGCCGCGGCTACCCTCCTCATTCATCCATGGCCTGAAGCTCCTACGCGCCTCATGGTGGACGCTTCCTCCACATCGGTCGGAGCAGTGCTGCAGCAACAGGAGGGCGCCCAGTGGAAGCCACTGGGCTTCTTTTCGAAACGTCTGAAGCCTGCAGAAGCACGGTACAGCACTTTTGGAAAGGAGATGCTCGCAATCTATTGTTCCATTAAGCATTTCCGCTACTTCCTCGAAGGCCGTGAGTTCTACATCTTGACAGACCACAAGCCCTCACCTACGTATTCAACAACAACAGTTCCTCCTACTCAGAACGAGAGATTCGTCAGCTCTCATTCATCTCCGAGTTTTCTACAGACATCCGCCACGTTCCCGGGGTCGAAAACGAAGCAGCTGACGCCTTGTCTCGCGTCAACGCTTCCGGCACAGAAGTCCTGGACTTCGAAGCTATGGCCGCAGCTCAGTGGGACCACCCCAAGTTGACAAGACTGAAGCGAGGGGGATCTTCACTCGTGCTCTCGGAGGTTGCACTTCCCTACGTCCAGAGCACGATAACCTGCGATACCTCCCAGGCAGCACCACGACCTTTCGTCCCACTAACTTTCGCCGAGTGGTATTCAACACTTTCCACTCCATCAGCCACCCAGGTGTCCGCGCCACCCAGCGGCTGATAACGCAACGCTTCGTTTGGCCCGGAGTCAATGCGGACGTGCGACGATGGGCTCGGACATGTGAAACGTGTCAGCAAGTGAAAGTGACTCGCCACAATCGGGCTGCACTACAGGAATTTCGGACTCCTGAGTCGCGGTTTGACCACGTTCACCTCGACCTCGTGGGACCACTACCGCCCAGCCAAGGATTTAGGTACCTGCTCACATGCATCGACAGGTACAGCCGGTGGCCCGAAGCTATACCAATTGCGGACATATCAGCTGAGACCGTCGCGCAGGCCTTCATTCAAACATGGGTGTCCCGCTTTGGCTGCCCCGCCCGCATAACAACTGACCGGGGACGGAAATTCCAGAGCAACCTCTTTTCCGCACTTTCAATGCTCCTTGGCACGAAGCTGCAGCATACAACCGCCTACCACCCCGTCAGCAACGGAATGGTTGAGCGCTTCCACCGGCAACACAAAGCCGCACTGGCAGCGAAACTCGACCGCCAGCACTGAGTGGAGAAGCTCCCGCTCGTTCTTCTTGGCCTACGCTCAACGCTGAAGGAAGACCTCGGCTTCAGCGCAGCGGAAATGGTCTACGGCTCAACAGTGCGCCTCCCGGGAGAATTCTTCTCCGACCAGACACCTTCCGCCCCAACAGCCTCCGATCACATCGAGAAGCTGCGCGCATGGCTCGCGCAACTCAGGCCAACAGCGCCTCGCATCGCCCGCAACAGGAAAGTTTTCACTTTTCCTGACATGGACTCTGCTACCCATGTGTTCGTGCGACACGACGCAACGAAGCCGCCCCTTACTCCGCCGTACGATGGCCCATTCAAAGTTTTGGGACGTACTAACAAAACCATCGCAATCTACGTGCGGGGGAAACGAGAAGTCGTCGCCGTTGACCACGCCAAGCCTGCTCATATTGAGGTTTCCATTCAAGCAGCCTCTCACGTACGATTTCAGTGCTAACCATTGGACTGTGACCTTTCACTATTCAGCCCGTAACTGCTGTCCTTCTTTAAAAGCTCCACAATCTAGGGGGGGGAGCCTTTGTAGCGGAAACTGCTCAGCACCACCGCATTCTTTTCTATCCCGTCTGCAGCCGGCCGTCGACAGCGCGCCTACTCGCGGCGCCAGCGCCTCCTCCTCCGTGTTCGGGGAACAACGTGTTGTCGGGGCCGGCTCCGGGGATTAGCACCGGCGGCATGCTACGTCTGCTCGCTCGGGGGCCCCCTTTTCCTCTTTCTTGTAGAAGAACGTGGGGGTGCCTCCTTCTCTCCCTCGTCGAGGGGAACTCTCGTCACTCGCACGGAGTGGAAATAAACAGTCTTGCCCTGCAACTCCAAACCAGCTTCACGTCTCCTTTCTCGCTGCCTCCGGCAGCCGACATTCCCGGCCGCTACACTAGTACCGATGCCATAATCTCCTACTGCCTAGTCTCCAGCTTGCTTCTTCCCTACCTTTGCATTAAAGTCTCTCATCAGTATTGTATACTGTGTTTTTACCTTACTCATTGCCGATTCCACGTCTTCATAGAAGCTTTCAACTGAAGCGTCATCTTGCCTGGATGTAGGCGCGTAAGCCTGTACCACCTTCATCTTGTATCTTTTATTCAGTTTAATTACGATACCTACCAGCCTTTCATTAATGCTATAGTATTCCTCTATGTTGCCAGCTATTTTTCTGTGAATTAGGAACCCCACTCTCAGTTCTCTTCTGTCAGCCAAGCCCCGATGTCCATAGTTTTGCCCAAACGCCGTCCACAAGAGTTCTAGGACAGCCGACGTGTCTGTGAAAAAAAAAGGGGGGGGGGAGTCAAACGCTTATTTCTGCAACCCATTTGACCCCACAGGTCAACGTAAGACGCAGAAGCATGGTTAGGAAAGTAAGTGAGAAAAGACAGGGCAGCATACCTACCAAGCTGAAGCGTTTTTTTTTCTTTTGAATCACGCTGGCATGGCATTGAATGCAGTTTTTTGAAGGGGGGGAGACGAGGGTCAAGGTCTTCCGACCAAACAGGTAAAACTCAAAATGTTCGCTGTCCTGTTCATCTTTCCTATAAAAAGAAAACGCTTCTTTATATATCTCCTTTACGAACAGCCTCGAATACCACAAGCAAAAATGATGGCATGTGAACATGACAGAGGAAAAGAGAACTTCTCGAATCCTGAAAGACTCCTCGCGACGGCTCTGCATACATAACTTTCTGTGATCTCTGGACGTTTACAGGAACCTTTAAGTTCAATAAACTGGTTGACCTCCCCTTATTTCTGTCAGTATATGATGAAAAAACCGTTGGCATAGGTGGCGCGATGTTTCTACCTTTTATTGCTAATTTATTCAGTTACGCTGTATTGAACTTTTTTATTTTGTGCTTAAAGTTAGAGCAATTCATGCAATAACAACTTTGAAAAAATTTGCAAAACGATAAGTATCGAAACAATGGGCATTCAAAAAAATAAAGGAGAAGAACGCCAACTTTACTCGAAGACTCTTTTTCAAAGAAGAATGAAGGTATGCTTTCTTTGAAAGCAGGCCGCAGCCAAAAAATTTTGGGGCCTAAATAGTGGCCGATGACGGCGAGAGTGGAAAAAAATGACGGCAGATGGTGGTGGTGGTGGCGACCGAATGGTGGTGATGGTGGAAAATGCCAGTATGGCGGTGAGGAAAAACGTATTTGGTGGAAGGCTTTGTGAGCAAGGTGTATGACGGTGGCGTGATGGAAGCTTGGTGGATGATGGTGGCATCATGAAAATCACATGCCAGTATATAAAATCACTTATTTGTAGTGTTTCATTCTTGAATGCGCAGATATATATGTTTACGGTAAAAAAAATCAACACTGCTCATTACGCTTTCTACCAAGTTTATTTTTTTATTCCTGTGGTGTCAACAACCCTTCAGTTTTTGTGGAGCGTACATTATGCGGCCATGAATATTTTTACATTTTGTACACGTACTTGCATCAGTTTGACATCCGCGATGTGTTTCTTTGTTGTGATGGTCAGAAGACTAGAGGTGTCACTGCGAAAAGTACAATAAATGTTTTACATCGGCGCGCGGTTGTCGAGAAATAAATTAGCTCCAGTTCAATGTTCAAGAACACAGCGATCACTTGATGTCACCACGCTAGAAACGCAGCTCTGGCAATTCTTGCACACTCTCTTGCTTGAGCTGTACTTTTAAAATAATAAAGTGCGTGCGAATATGCATAAACTTCAACTTTCAACATGCGTCGAGATGAGCCCCAGCGAATCTGACTTTCACCCTTCTGTTCTACCACCATGATTTTTATCAACGTTTGGACCTACCTAGCGAGCCCATGCATGTGTTATTGGCACTTCTGGGTTTCAGAACACACAATTGTTACGAGTAAAAATAACAATACAGCACAGCTGTGGCATCATTTAACCTAAGTGAAGCCATTTTATTGTGTACAGCGTCCGCGCAAGAAGCGACACTGCACAACAAACATCGATGTGACGCGCTTGCAGCACTTCCACCAAATGTACGCCTCCCCTCACTGGCAGCCTCCGGTCACACTCGCCGGCACTTCACGGGCTCTTGTGCGAGAACACAGACTCGTCAATTCGTATGCTTACCGAACCAATATGATGGCATAATGCTTCTGGCACACTGCATTCGTTTTGGCCTAGCCGTTATAGTTGTTCCTAACGACAGAGACACAGTGGTGCGCTGGCACGAGTGCGCTATGTGTTGCGCGAAAAACATCACAGTCAATTCAATTGTGCGGGCGTATCTATCGAATGACCACAGAAGAGCATAAAGCCTGAACAGATATCGACCTTTGGAAGGAGCGAGAAGCAGATATTAAAATTGGCAGTAACCACCTATAAATTCTACCTGCTCTTCAGTCCCTTGAGTTGTTTTTACTCTTGCGGTTAACTTGTAACAAAAAATGGCGCTGTTGCCGTTATTGCACTGGCAATTGTTACAGGTAGCAGTTGTTCGTGTTTATCTAATATGAAAAGTTTAGTAGCAGGTGCAGATCCCATCCATCTCGTGTAAGCGACAAATAGAACTGAAGTTATGCGGCGAGTTTTTGAGCTCACTATTTCTTTAACACCATAATTACAATCTGTCGGCGTGGCGCAGTGGTTAGTGTGCTAAGTTGGTATCCGAAGGTGGCAGGTTTCATTCCATGCTGTCGATTCTTTTTTTACGGGTGCTTTCTACACTGTTTTTATTCAATTATTTTTATTCTTTCTTTAGTGGAAGGCACCAGGGTGGTTCTAACGCTGCTTCGTGCTCCAGCATTGCCGGCTGGAACATGCCATTCACCACCTGCTCCACCATACACCATGTGCCACCAACATTTCCAGCACTATAATCCACAAAAATGGCGGATGGTGGAATCCACCATTCGTATGGTGGACGTTTTTTTTTTCAATAAGAGTACCTCAATAAAATTCGGTCCGGATGAAGTAAAGACGTTTTTAGATTACTCCGAGATGCCACGCAGAAGCTCCGGATAGCCGGATTGAAAAAACCCACGAAAAATGCTCCGTAGGTGCTACGTAATCACTCCGGCAAGCTGGAGCAAAAGACCAGTAAAAAATGCTCCAGCGGCGACACGCGATTTCTCTGGCCGGCCATAGTGAAATATCAGTAAAAGCTGCTCCGGATATCCCACGCTATTGCTGCTAATGATGTTTGGTGCTTTGTGGCACAAGTGCCATTTGATGGCCAATGAGCGCCAGTTCGTGGGACAAGAGATGTGGACAATAGTTGTAATTAGCGGCTGTATCAGGACCTTAAAATTCCTCGCGCTAAGGTGGGTAAAAAGATAGAAGCAATAAAATCATGACCATGTCGTGAAAAATGTGTGGTGTTAATGGATGACAAAATTTTGTGATAATAAAAACCACGGTGGGCATGTATGGCTTAGCACAAGTGCCTTGATCGTTCACACCCTTGCGTCCAAGGGTCATGAGGCAAGTGCTCTGCTCAGTGCAGCCACCGCAGTGGAGGCCTCTCTGGAGGAGTCGTGCTACGGAATGTTCGGGTATATTATATGATAGGTACGTTGTTCTCTCAGAAAAGCCAACAACTATTTATGTGTGAAAAGTAGTTCCCGACCGACGAACATTGCATGATGAAGTGGTATCTGTTGTCGGTAGGGTAATATGCAATTGCTCCTGCCCGCTGTAGCAAACACTTTGTTCCGGAGATCTGGAGCGAAAGTTCCTACGAGGGGGGGGGACGACAGAGGACAACCATTTTCCTCCCACCTAGGAGTAAATTTTTCACAGTGTACCTACGCTGTGATTCGTGCTGCCGGTTGCATGTATCCCATGATATTCCGTTGTCCCGTCAAAACGGTAATACGCATGCCGTTCACTTGGTTACTGAAGGGAGCTATGCCTGCAGGCCAGTGCATCTTGAGATAAGGCAAATCGTAGTTTAGATTATAATGGGAGTGTTCCTTTTATTCCGTTCACTGATTCATGTTAAGTTTCTATAGTATAAGGTCATGCGCTTTCGAATACTCTCTTGACCGTGTTCGCAGTATTCTATCTTCAAAGCAGATATATGCAGGCACACTACGCACGCCTCGAATGCACGGATATGATATACATGCGCACAAACATACACGCAGGCACTCTACGCAAGCGCGGCCTCTAGGCGTGCCTTTATTGAATGATTAGTATGAGAGACTTAACGTACCAAAATCACAATATTATATGTGAGGTGCCGTAGTGGAGAGCTCCAGAAATTTCTACTATGTGGGGTTCTTCAACATGAAAGAAAATGTGACCACACAAGCCTACAGCACTATCGCCTCCGTCAAAAATCCAGCCACCGCGGCCGGGATTCGTGCCGCGACCTGCGGATAAGCAGCGGAGTATCTTAGCCACTAGACCACCATGGCTGGGCGTGTGTACCCCTTACAACTTGGTTACCAGTCGCTTCAGGGGCATAGGTTTGAATCCCACCGCTGCCACCAGTTAAGGGGTATGAGGTCGATGGTAGGCTTCTTTACGGTAGCTGATACCCCACGCAGTCTGCATAGCCGATGCTCGACAGTGAAGAGACGCGTTCTTAGAGACAGAACGAACGTTTATTCACATGATGAAAGAAAAAATTAAACTATACAGGGATTCAGCTGCAGTGTTCCAAATGTTTCTTGAACTCAGCATGTGAGGTGCTCGATCCCTGAAACCTGCAACTGCGATTCCTTCGCACGCTTCCGAATTATTGGTTCTTTGTCACGACCTTGCGTAGGCAACAATGGCTGTGTGGAGAAGTTGATTTTATGAGAACTGCAACACTGATGCCGTACCATGATATTTGACACTGCTCAACACGCGAGACGTTCGTAGAGTTCATTGACACGTGCCCACAGCAAACTGCCTGCTGGCTGATCTGCAGGACAGCGGCGTGTCTGTTGCATCCACCCGAGCGCCAATAAGGAGGTGAAATCATTCTTTCAGACCGGCTTACCCACAATGGCGCCTGCTAAGACGAACTGCCGGGCCAAACATAACATACATAACTTTATTTTCCTTAAAGACCCCTCGAGGGGGTATTACATAAGGGGTGGGTTAACATATATTTTCTTTTATTGCCACAAGTTTTTATCTCGAAAGTGGACACATGATCAATCAAAAAATGATAATGAACTTTCAGTGGTGACGACATCATGGGGAAGGTCATTCCAGTCTTTTGCTGTCCGAACAAAGAAGGACATAGAAAAGGTGGTCGTCTTATCCGCGGCTGGGCAACTTGAAGTGAATGACACGTCCGGTTAGTATGCAGGCCGGTGGGGCGATGTAGGGATGACGAAGCGTGCTGTGAAAAAACTTATGAAAAAGGCTGAGACTACATATGCGGCGGCGAATGTAAAGGCTTAAAATAGCCGATTCTTTTTTGAGCGATGTCACACTTGTATTATATGAGTACGAAGAATGAATGAACCTGATGGCACGGTTTTGAACTGCCTTGAGTGAGTCGATCAGATAGGCTTGGTGTGGGCTCCCGACTGCGGATGCGTATTCCAATTTAGATCGTATAAGAGACTTGTAGGCCTGTAGCTTGACATTTTTAGGTGCGTGCCGGAGGTGACGTTTCAGGAAACCCATAGATTTGTTCGCTGATGATACAATGTTAGTAATATGTGCATACCCGTTTAGATCATTACTTATGGTGACACCGAGATACTTGTATGACTGCACGTGTCCGAGGGTAACACTAGCAATTACATAAGGGAACAGAAAAAGGTTGTCTCGGTGGTGAAATGAAACGGTCTTGCATTTGTTGGGGTTAAGCTTCATCAGCCACAGGTCACACTGTTCTTGCATGTGGTTTAGGTCAACTTGGACAGCGGCTTGATCGGTGGCGTTGGTAATTGGGTGATATATTACGCAGTCGTCGGCGAACAAACGGATACAAGAGGATTGATTGATTTGTGGGGTTTAACGTCCCAAAACCACCATATGATTATTAGAGACGCCGTAGTGGAGGACTCCGGAAATTTTGACCACCTGGGATTCTTTAACGTGCACCCAAATCTGAGCACACAGGCCTACGACATTTCCACCTCCATCGGAAATGCAGCCACCGCAGCCGGGATTCGAACCCGCGACCTGCGGGTCAGCAGCCGAGTACCTTAGCCACTAGACCACCGTGACGGGGCTCGGATACAAGAGGAGACACATGAAGCTAGGTCGTTTATGTAAATCTGGAAGAGAAGGGGCCCGAGAACGGAGCCTTGAGGGACACCTGGCGCTACTGAAACGAGACCAGAGTGTACTTCATCGATGGAGACAAACTGCGAGCGGTTGGCTAGAAATTCTTCAATCCAATTTACTATGTCATGATGTATATTTAAAGATGTAAGTTTCATTAAGAGCCGCTTATGGTGCACCGTGTTGAACGCTTTCGAGAAATCTAAAAATATATCGTCCGTCTGCAGATTAGTGTCAGGATTGGCATGCAAATCCTGAACAAAGAGGGCTAATTGGATTTCGCAAGAGTAACCTTTGCGAAAACCATGCTGTGCGGGGTGGAAGAAGTTATTGCCGTCAAGAAAATGAATGATTTGAGAAAAGATGACGTGTTCCATGACTTTACAGGGTACGCTTGTTAAAGAAATGGTGCGATAGTTTAGAGAGCTGTCTTTGTTACCTGATTTGAAGACCGGAGTAGCCTTCCCCATCCTCCATTCGGCTGGTAAGTGGCTGGTGGGAAGTTACTGTGAGAATATCAGCGACAGTATCACTCAAGAAATACATTTAGCGTTTTTAAGAATTTCGGAATTAATTCCGTCCACACCTGCTGAAGAAGACAGTTTCAATTTTTCAATGACAGACATTATACCCTCTGGCATACATGTTATACGTCACATAGAAGACGGTACACAAATTGGTAACACAGGGAATGATATAGGGGTTTCGAGGGTAAACACAGATGAAAAAGCAGTATTGAATAGCTCAGCGCTCTCAAAATTACCAATATCGTCGCCCACTTCACATTTCAGTGTAATGCTGAGTGTTTCCTGCGGAATAATTATTTTCCAAAATTTTCTGGGGTTATTAGGCAGTATCTTAGGTAGGTCTGTGTGAAAAAACGAGTGCTTGGTGCTGCGTAAGGCGAGAAAATATGCTTTTTCAGCCGCATAGTATTTTTCCCAATTGTAAGCACTGTGTTTTAGCTTGGCAGCCCGAAATAATCATTTCTTCTTATTTTCTAGTGTTTTCAGAGTTTTTGAGAACCATGGTTTCTGGGAAGACGTGCGAAATGTAGTTGTAGGTATGAACTTTCTTGCTAACTCCCCTATGTTATTTTTGAAGATTGTCCACTTGTCTTCGACCGTTCTGCTCGAAAGACGAGCTTCAAAGTCTGATAAAAAGCCTTGAAGTTCATTGTTGATTGCCTCGTAATTCCTTTTATCATACAGACTCATAGTCTTCAATTGAATCTGGCTGGGCAAGTGAGTAAAATTGAAGACTGAGTGTATCACCTTATGGTAGCCGATTTCGCGCAGGTATGTAAGCGAAGATAGCGTTTCAGTATGTGTTGTTTATATCAAGCCCAATATGTTCGCTGAACTATTTTTCACGCGGGTTGGTTCCAACACCAGCTGTGTGAGGTTGAAGTTTAGACAGATATTGACGAATTCTTTTGCTTGCGCGCTTGTTTCTGACAAAGCTGCCTGATTTTGCCAGTCGATGTCGGGATAGTTAAAGTCACCGAAAATTAGGACGTGCGCGTTGGGATGTTTCAAAATGAGATTATTCAATATGTTGTTAAATTCCTATGGAAAGTCTGTGCTGCTTTGCGGGGGCCCATAGCACACTCCAAGTAGCAATGTTAGTGACGTAGAACGAATGAGAAGCCACAGGATTTTCAAGTCAGTCGCAATGTCGACGACTGAGCACGAAAGTAGCTTACTAGTGGCGATTAGTACACCTCCCCCACGGGCGCCTTCACGATCGTTACGAAAAATGTCCAAGTTTGGGAAATCAGTCAGCATTTCGTCGTCTGTGCGTCACCCGAAAGCCACGTTTCGGAGAGCACGACTATATTGTTGCTAGATGACGAGACAAGACTACATATTTTCTCACGTTTTAAAAGGAAGCTGCGCACGTTAGTGTAGACCACGGAAGTAGTGATATTTGCTCGGGCGTCATTACGGGGCGGTGCGGCAGTTGGCTATGCTGCCTGGCTTGCTATGGGATTTCTTTGACTGTTTGCGATACTTCGTTGAAGGCATACTTCTTTGAACCAAAAAACAACGTTTTGTAAAGGCAAGAAAAAGTGGTCGACTTGTTTCTAGCGAAAGCTATTAGGTGTTTTCGTGCATTTTGAACCGAACGTGAGAAGTTCTGCCTGATTGCGCAAGTTGTACCTTTCAGTTTTTTGCCGTTAGACAGAATCACTTCTTTAGTTTTAGAAGATGTAAATCTTACTATGATAGGACGCTGCAGGCCAGCCTTGTAGCGGCCAAGCCGATGCGCCCTTTCAATTTCCTTCGGGTCAATTTTTATGCTTAAGTGCTCACTGCAGAGGTTCCTAATTAATTCTTCCAATTCCAAGAAAGTTTCAGAGTGGTTAGTATCTGGAAGTCCGTGGAATAGCAGGTTATTGCGGCGCGAGCAATTTTCAGCGTCCTCAAACCGAGCCTCTAAAGTTTCAATGTGACGGCTGGTGGCAGCCGTACTGGTCTGTAATGTCACTAGTTCTGATTGCACTGTTAAAAGGGTTTTGTAGTGCTCCTCCAACTGTGCTACTCTATCACTTAGGCCACGAATAGTTTTTTTTTCCGTAGTATGCAGTTGTACTTTTAAGTCTTGCACTTCGGAAAGGAGTGCAGACTGCCCGGTATATATTTTTTTCAGCTCAGCCAGAATTACAGGGTCAGTAGGCCCTGGGTTGGTTTCTATGTCCTCTGACCGTAGTAGTAATAAACAGTGAATGGCATCTATAAATTCAAAAGCAAGGCATACACAGTACTGCGGGCTTGGCAGCTGGACCAGACAGTTGGAATAAACGTTTTATATGTCGATTCATAAAACTTTTGGGACATTTTTGCCTTTGCAATTTATTTAGAAGATAGCATGCATCTCTTTTACGGAGCCAAGCTGTTCAATTGCAATAAAATGTAGGCTTTATTAGTGCTGCTGATGCTAGTAAATTTAGAGCCGGACATATTACAGTAGTTTGCTTTCTCTTCTTGTTATGTATTCAGACAATGCGTTCGCTTTTTGTGCAGGCAATGATTACAACCACGTGGTGCACAGCCGTGATAGCCTTTCACATTGCGGTGACTGTTTTGTGCCTGAATTTTTTTTTTAGTATGAGAAAAATGACGTTGCCTGGTACTGCAAAGTATAACTCGTGGCACATACGTGGGAAGAGCCTTCACCTTTTTGCCACTGACGTAAATGTTTTCAGCAACATATCGGTGCTGTGACTTTCTGAGCTAATGAGGTGTAACTGTAAATAGGTTATAGCAAAAGCGACAAAGCTTCATCGCATACCTGGCAAGTCTCCCAGATTTCTACTATTTCTTCCTGTTGTAAAGATGGCGGAAAGATCCCTGTTGAGGAAAGGACGAGCCGCCGTGCCCATAACGAAGACCACCCGTCAACCTCTTCTTTATTCCGAACACACCGCTACTATGATCTCCGATGATGATAATATCGCTCCTCATTCTCTACACACTTTGCAACATCCTCCATGTCTCCCAGAGTGGCCTCATAATGAACAATATCACAGTTGCTGTAAACACTAAACGCACAATCTTGGTCACTAATAGTTTGAGGTCCAAGTCAATCCACGTGAAACAATCCGGGTTTGCTCTTGCACCTGGTTTCCAACGGTGCTTCCGACGCTTGTTTCATATACGTGCCTTAGAACGCGTCGCCTTCGGTGAACTTGCGCTCTCAATGATTAGGTTTCGTTGGCAGAAACATGGTTTCTTCTGCGAGCTTCTGGTTTGTCCTATTTTGAGAAGTTTTGCCTTTGAATTTCTTGCCTTGGCTCACCTTGGAAGCATCATCCTTCTTCCTTCATGTCGGACATGATTGCTGCATTCGCCGGTTTGGCCCTGTCTCAATATACTTAATCGGTAGCGAGGTAGCTTGTACGGCTCACATTCTTCTTCTTTTTGATGTTTGTAGCTTACTCGTGGAGCCCTTAAGACTAATAAATGCAGCAAGCTCCTCTGCCTCGCAGCTTTTCTTTTGCTTCTTTTCGCTTGAATGCGTCTTGATTTGCTTCTGTAAAAAATTTCTACGCGTGGCTGCGAGAACTGTGCAACATCTGAATCTGCTGGCCTTGACTTGCACCCATTCTTCATATCCCTTGAATGCCCGTTTACTTCTTTTAAGGCATCGCGCTTTTCATTAGTAGAACTTTGTCCCTCCATCATATTCACTTGAGTTGTAAATGTCGTGTCGTTTGCTTCATTCATAGAGTACGCTGACGGTATTTCTAACGGCGGGGGCGCGTTCTTTGAAAGCAGCAGTTCTGTGCGTGCTTGAATGCTCATTACAGTGGTGAAATTGGTGACTTTTCGGCTTCCAGCGCGTTCAGCAATTCGTCGTGAGTCTGCGCCGTCTAGCTTCCGTAGAACAAGATTGCTGCTGAAGAAGCAAAGGCTAGACGGCGGCGCCACAGATGAAGAGCCCACGTTAGCTTGCACTTGTGTCCAAATCCTTTGCCTCATGGCCTCCAAGCGAGATTGTCGAGCATTTAATACGTCCACGATGCTATATTCCACTCTGACCTTGGCTAGAAGGATCTGGTGTTCGTAAAGCTCTGCTTCCTCCATCTCTGCTTCCAAATGATCGACATGAACTGCGTCTTCTACTTCTTTGTCAATTTTTTAGGAAGCTTGTAATTCTCAATCGAAATTCGATTAATATAACGTAACTCACTTACTGACGGACACTCCACGTGTACTAAACGTTCAATGTTGGCGATGGCTTCTGTGACGGCCTTGCGCACTTCAGTCCGCCTCACGAACAGGGCCTCCATTATCCTGCCCAGCGTCGTGAATGTATGAAATCACTGGCCAGTCACGTCACTAGGTGAAATCGCAGTCAACGTGGTGTCCGTCACAAACGCTTCGCAGCACAAAGTCTCAAGCGATGTCGAGGTGTCATGCTTCTTGATCTGGTTCTCGGGAACGGTTTGGCTTTGCACATCAGCTTCAACGAATGGTGGCTTCACAAAAGTCTTTGAGGCTGTGACTGCGGTCAAAATTCGTGAAGGCCGCTCCGTCTCACCTCGGAAGGTCCTTCCTCCCGGGTTTCACGGCACCAAATTGTTGAGGAAAGGACGAGCCGCCATGCCCATAGCGAAGCCCACACGTCGACCTCTTCTTCATTCTGAACACACATCTGGGGCTCTTTAACGTGCACCTAAATCTAAATCACGAAAACTGCAATGGTCCCAGCTGCCTGTAGCAGTGCAGGAGCACAGCGCACAAGTGCTTGTACCTTTCGGAGATGCCCTGTACACAAGGGCAATCGCTTTCTTGAACTTTGCACTCGCTGGACAGGTTCTTTAGGTTGAAGTAAATCTGGTATGGCTCGCCGAAAGGGCTTAAAGTTTCTGCCGTTTCTTTAGTGAAATCCATTGCGCAATCAGCCTTGGATGAAGCAAAGTGATCTTACGCCAAAATAAAGAAACTTCGGCCCGGCGCTAAGAGAAAGTGCTGCGTTGACCACTTTTGGCCTACTTACCTTTCTGTTTCTGCCAGTGTTGCCTGCACGTCAATCATTTTGAAGAGTTGCGGTAATACTAAAGTAGTAAATTTTGTTGCAACCATGCAAATGAATACGTTCTTTGCACATCATGTTTATTTTATAATATTAATAAAAACCTTCAAACTGTATTTGTGCAAATAATAATGTGCAAATATTTAAAAAGATTTATGTGAATATAATGACAATAATAGATGAAGCGTACAATGCTTTGACTTTCTAAAAAAAACCGAGACAACACTCGAGCACACGTAATTTGAAAGGTCCGTTGCAAGTACACAGTGAATGCAATTTTGTTGAAATGAACAACAACTTTAGTAATCGCAACAAAACATACATGTCTTCTGAATTAAAAAGACATAATTGTTGATAAGTACATGGGAAATTTTACTGTAACTAAGGATGTACAAACTGAATGAATACCACATACAAACTTCACAAGGAGGGGCAGGTGTTTGTAAGGGGGTGGTGTATGTGTGTGTGTTATAAATTGATGTCGGGGAAGAGGGATCTGATATACGCATCTGACCATGGTAATTTAAAAAAAATGCTTTATTAGCACATATCATCAACTCTCATGGATGACAGGAGAAATGAAAATAGAAGACTAGAGACAAAATATGCGGTACGGGAACAAAGCAAAGAGATGAAGAAAAAGAATATGTGCGCGGAAGCACGCTAGAGAACGGAAGGCCAGCGCGTGCCAAGAAGAACGCTTGGCAGGAGGCCGAGAAGACAATGGATGGTTGAGGCTGCCTGGGTCCTGCCTCATGCCTGCAACGATTTGAGAACCGACTGAGTTCCCATCTCGGCGAGTTGCCCTCTTCATGTTCAGATCGTCCAAATGGCGGGTGGTCAACGAGCGGCCCGGACGCCACCCACTGTCACGCCACCAACCTTGAACGAGTCCGGCTTTGCGGACACCTATGTGCTACACCATCCGCGCGCGGGCCACGAGGACCTGGGAACCTCCCGAATCGTCTGCTGGCACCATTTCAGCTATTTTAGAGGGACGACGTCCTCACATCCTTTGCGGAGCGACGTGCGGCACCAACGGCAACAAAAGTATGCACAGACACAGACATGGTGGACGGCGGCAGTTGTCAGCGCGAACAATAGTCGTTTCCTTCGATTCTGTTCGTCCTCTGGCGACTATAACGGAGTGTTCGCCATCAAGCGGCCACCCTAGAAACGGCTCCAACAAGGTCAACTTTGAAAGAAGACGTGTTACCACATTGAGCACGTTGAGAAGCGGCCCCATAATTCTTTTACCTTCACCATGCCGCACGCCAAGCCTGGAAAAACAAGAAGGTGATAGCCAGCGATCTTTTCAGTGTTTAAAAATCTAAAGCATCGAGGTGGAAAGATGTCAACGTATCGTTCTATATTTTCCGAAGGATGCAGACGAGGCGTGAGGAGGTACAGTGCGAATCCCGAACTGATGCATTCGAAAGAAAGTGACTGACACTACGGTAGTTTGTTCTATTCAGTTCTCTCGCAACAACATCGGTGTTCTATTCAGTTCTCTCTCCTGGGTGAGCACACTATTGTTTAGTTTTTGTAAATTCTTATCAATACCCGTGCTTCTTTAAGCGCGGAGTATTGCTTTGTTTATATATGCAATTGCTTTGGGAAATTTGTTACGTTAAATGTGTGACTGTGTTTTACGCATTTGCTTCTTTCTCAAACTAAGCTGCTGTAATCCTTCACACCAAACATTTTTGACTTCGCATGCGTGCATATAAAGGCACACAAACACACACGTCCCACCATGGTGGTCTAGTGGTTAAGGTGCTCCGCTGCTGATCCGCAGGTCGCGGTACGAATCGAAGCTGCATTTTTGATGGAGGCGAAAGTACTGTAGGCTCGTGTGGTCAGATTTTCTTGCATGTTGAAGAGCCTCACATGGTCGAAATTTCTAGAGCCCTCCACTAAAGCGCCTCACATATTCATATTGTGATTTTCGTACGTTAAATCTCCCAGACTTATCATTTAACACAAGCACGCTTAAAGGCCGCGCTTGCGTACAGCGCCTGTATGTATGCTTGTGCGCATATATATCATATCCGTGCATTTGAGACGTGCGTAGTGTGCGTGCATATATCTGCTTTGAAGATATAATACTGCCGACAAGATCAAGCGAGTGTTTGGAAGCGCACGAAATTATACAATAGATACTTATCAACATAAATCAGCGAACGGAATGAAAGAAACACTCCCATTGAAATCAAAGCTACGATTTGCCTCATCTCAAGATGCACTGGCCTGCAGGCATAGCTCCCTTCTGTAACCAAGTGAACAGCATGCGTACTTACGTTTTGACGGGACAACGGAACACTTTGGGATATATGCAACCGGCAGCACGAATAGCAGCGTAGGTACACTGTGAAAAATTTACTCCGAGGTGGGGTCAAAATGCTTGTCCTCTGGCGTCCCCGTCAACTCGTGGGAATTTTCGCTCCAGACCTCCGGAACAGAGTGTTTACTCCGGCGGGCAGCAGCAATTGCGTATTACCCTAACGACCACAGATACTACTTCATCCAGCAATGTTCGTCGGTAGGGAACAACTTTTCACACATGAATCGTTGTTGGCTTTTCTGAGAGAACAACGTACCTATCATATGATATACCCGAACATTCCGTAGCACGACTCCTCCAGAGAGGCCTCCACTGCGGTGGCTGCACTGAGAAGAGCACTTGCCTCATGACCCTTTGACGCAAGGGTGTGAATTATCGAGGCACTTGTGCTAATGCCATACATGTCCACCATGTTATTTATTAACACAAGCTTTTGTCATCCATTAACACCACACTTTTCACGGCATGGTCATGATTTGATTACTTCTATATTTTTACCCGCCTTAGCGCGAGGAATTTTAAGGCCCTTATACAGCCGCTAATCACAGTCATTGTCCACATCTCTAGTTATGTGAACTAGTGCACTTTGGCCATCCAACGGCACTAGCACCACGAGGCACCAACCATCATCAGGCGTGATTGTGTGGCATATCCGGAGCACTTTTCACTGATGTTTCACTCCGACCGGCTGGAGAAATTGCGTGTCGCCCCCGGAGCATTTTTAACTGGCCTTTTGTTCCGCTTTGCCGGAGTGATCACGTAGCACCTCCGGAGCATTTTACGCGGCTTTTCCAATCCGGCTATCCGGAGCTTCTGCGTGACGTCTCGGAGTAATCTACAAATGTCCTCACTTCATCTGGATCTAATTTCATTGAGGTACACCAACATTTTTAAGTGTTTGCTCTTCTTTTTATCTATTCTATACTGATTGTGTCGGCTATATGAAACTATATATGCGTCGGCTATATGAAGGTATTCTCAGATCTGATGCAATCACTGCAAAGATACTGTGTATTTTTTCCCACAGAGCTCTAGCAGATAAATTTTAAGAAAGCACTTGAGTTCATATTGTTCGATTTATTTATAATAGGCTACCGTTTCTCATTGATGACCCAGTATTTGTGAAAAGAACAAACATACAAGAATCTACCAAAAAACGCGAAAAACAGGTCAAATGAAGTCCACCGCCGTGAAGTTTCAACTGCAGCGCTTTGAAATGAAGACCAGAATGCTGCAAAACGATGCACGAGAAACAAGGAAGTGGGGCCACAGGTGTTCACCATTTCCGAAGCGTAATTAATCAGCTTCATTCACGATGCAAAGATTCCGCTGATTGCTTCCTGCATAATTTAGTAAAAAAAAATATACATCGCAACGGCAAATCAATCGTGATGCCAAAAAAACTGGGGACATTGATGCCACGACTACTCAATAAATATTTTTATTGAAATAGAAAATAAACGAAGGAGTTTTTGTCCCCGTTACTTGGCGATGGCTACCCCTTTCCACTTGATTGGTACAAATAAAGAAAAAAACAATAGCATATATACAAATGGAGAGTCCTACATGGGTGAGAGCAAAAGTTCTATGAGCAGAACAAACACGTAGACGCCACGCTCACTTTTAACTTTTCTCCACTCAGTAGTCTTCACAAATCTTAGTTTCTTCGAAGAACTGTTGCAGCCCCTTCATTGCTTTGCGGTTTGTTTTGAATGGCCAGGGACCTAATATTTTATTAAACACAAATGGCCGCTCAGCATCTAACTTATGCAGTTCCTGTTCTAGTCGCCTTCGGTGTGTGTCGTGTTTCAGACAGTCGAGCAAGAGGTGACAAATATCCAAGCTTATACAGTCTGCGAGTACAAGAGCACAACTAGCTTCTTAAACAGGCCAAACACTGACACACAAAAGACAGAACAAGCGTTCTATATCAAGAAATAGATCACATGTACTTCGGTGTCAGACAGCGGCTACGTGACAAAAAGAACATTCCCGTGACGTGAACAAAGTCCAAAACTAGCGATATTTTTATATATTTAAAAATCAATTTATCTGCTTATGATGAAACATTCGAAAGCTTTTTGTTTTACAAAAATGAGCAAATTTTGACCCTTTCAGAGACAGGTCCACTAATGCATATTCATATCATTGCCATATTTTATCAATGTTATTGCTGATAATTTCACTCGCATTTTATTTTGTGCTCATCGTAATACTTCGCACAAAATAGGCCCCTAAAGTTTTTATGGCTGCAACCTGCCTTCAAGAAAAGCGTACCTTCATTCTTCTTTGCAAAACAGTCTTCGAGTAAAGTTGGCGTTGTTCTCGTTCCTTTTTTTTTAATTAGAATGCCCACTGTCGCAATACTTGTCATTTTCAACATTTTTAAAAGTAGTTATTGCATGAATTGATTCAACTTTCAGCACGAAATAAAGAAAAGTTCAATACAGTGTAACAAAATAACTGAAAAATAAAACGTAAAAACATCACGCCACCTATGCCAACTGTATTTTGATCATATACTGGCAGAAATAAGGGGAGGTCGAACAGTACACAGCTTGCAGGTTCGTGTAAACGTCCAGAGATCGCAGAAAGTTATTTATGGAGAGCCGTCGCGAGGAGTCCTTCAGGATTCGAGAAGTTCTCTTTTCCTCTAACATGTTCACAGGCCAGCATTGTTGCTTGCGGTATTTGAGGCTGTTCGTTAAGGAGAGATATAAAGAAGCGTTTTCTTTTTATAGAGAATATGGACAGGACAGCGAACATTTTGAGTTTTACCTGTTTGGTCGGAAGACATTGACCTTCGTCTCCCCCCCTTCAAAAAACTGCATTCAATGCCATGCCAGCGTGATTGAAAAGGAAAAAAACGCTTCAGCTTGGTAGGTATGCTGCCCTGTCTTTTCTCACTTACTTTCCTAACCATGCTTCTGTGTCTTACGTTGAGCCGTGTGGTCAAATGGGTTGCAGAAATAAGCGTTTGACTCCCCCCCCCCCCCCTTTGTGGACTCTTGTGGACGGCGTTTGGGCAAAAACATGCACACAAAAAAGAGCACAAACTGCACGTGTCTTTCAAATTTTGCTTCTTGTCCACTCCTTTTTTTTTTTGCGCAAAACGCCGTCCCCAATGAAATACCAACTCGCCCAACGTTCGGTTCTTCTAAACTCTACAACCCGTTTTGCCAGCGTTCCGGCCCTCTCTTCTTTGCTCATTGCTCGCCCCTGATCTCGTCAGCTCCTTTCGTGCCTCTCTTTCTTTTCTCTAAAGATGAAGGATCCCTTGGAACTCAATATTTTAAACACGACTTTTACAATAAAAAAATTTCGCCATAGTGAGTGCATGTACTCGTTTTAAAAGTCTGCACCATATAAATTGAGCAAGCTCAATTGACTACGTTTATAAAGAATTAACGCTGAGTCCAGTTATTTGTGTTTTATTAGTACAGCTTACGTGATATATCTAAATAACCAATACGCAGTGGTACACCTCGACCCGGCGTTTGTTAATATGGAAAGCCGACCAATATTATCGCTTGTGTATCATGACAATAACAAAAAGACTTTCTACCAGTTACGTCTATTTATAAGAATTATTCAGTTTCCATAGAATCAACACACAACTATGACATTTTTCAGTATTGCATCTCCAATCAGCGCTGGAAATATTAGACTGGTGCAATTAAAAATATCAAAATTAAGCTTAGAAAAAGAGTCGTAGGCTAAATAACGCATTATCGGAACTTCTGCTGACGCTCACTGATGTCATGTAAAATTCGCCTATTATTAATAACCTGTTTGCTCATAAACCCAACATTACCTATCTTAGAACTACGTGACAAGAATAACACAGATTACTCAAGAAGAATTCACTCACCTGTTTTGCACAGCAACAGCAACCACGGAGTCGTTCACCAGTCGCGAGATCAGAATCTGTCGTTCACTGCCCGGAACCATCACACGGTCAAGGTTCCCACAACTTCCTGCTGTCGATGAGAATCTTCGTTGCTGCTTGTAGTGGCTTCTGATACTTCAAAAATGCACAGAACAATTGCTTTTTCTGAAACTCCACCGAACGCTTCGCACAATCCTCACTGAACCGGCTTGGTCTATGCCACGTTGGTTTGGGGGGAACGGCTTCCTGGTGACTAGGCTGCCTACGTCCCTGAGTAGTATTGAAAATTGGGCAAGTTGGTAACGAATAATTTTTAAAGGTAAACCGCGAGAAAAACGAAGACACAGAAGTAAGAAGACACAGGACAACCGCCGACTGGACAATTTAATGAAGAAACATGATATATATATACAGTTATTCGCGCATGCACTTGCATGGCGAGAAAACTAAATCAACTAAAGAAACTAAAATAACTGCTGTAGACACGAGGCATCTTGCCTTAACTACGTGAGTGGCAATAATCTTAAAATGATAATTTTTACCAATGAGAGCGTTTGATGGTTCACTGACGCAGTTTTCGCCTGCCTTTTCAATTCTGTAGGCTTCGAAAATTTCCCTTATCAGCTGGAAGCGGTGACGGAAAAGAACCTTTGTTCTCCAAAAGTCTGGGGTGCATCCACAGTCCCGGCAGTGGATGGCAGAGTGTGTCGAAGGTGCGACATTCCGAAGGGGAGTTTTGCGGCTCCCTTAGTCTAGAGTTGACACATCGCCCCGTCTAGCCAATATAAATGCATCCGCACGGGAAGAGTACACTGTACACGACTCCAACTGCACAATCTACAAACATATTTTTGTGATTAATGGAGCATGCATTCCTTGTCAACAAAGCGTTTTCCAAGTGTTTCCGCAGCGCAGCGCAAATATTTCCGACCTACTTCTTGGCAGCAAAAACCACTTCAATGTCATGCCGTGCACCCACCTTTTTAAGAGTTTGCGATAGTTGATGAACGTAAGGCAACACGACAATTTCTTTTCTTTTGCTTTTATTTGGCTGATGTTGTGTTACCTTTGAAGTCACTCTTCAAACTACGCATAAGCTTATTGCAAGTCAGCCAAACGACACTTTCCGGATAATCAGCTTCCTTTAGTCCCTCTTCTAACAGCCAATGAATGCCGATAAGCGATGAGCAGGAGCAATTACCGGGCATCCACCGGGCCAAAAGCGATGCGCTGGAGCATTTTTGTGGCAACCACAAGAGCATAATCAGAGGATTTGCCCAGTTTTTCTCCGGTTTCTATCGTCCGGCACCCAACCGAAGAACACAGAGGAAAACGAGTGTATTTGCTCTGGTACAATCCGGTTTAATTGAGACCACTGGAGCAGAGTGGGCGGATCATTTCCCAATTCCTTCCAGTTGGGTATATTCTAGTTTACAGTGTGCCCCGAAAACTAACAAGGCTTTGCTTGCAGCAGTGTATCAACGCAGCGCCAAAGTGCTATCTTTTTTCGGAAAGACCTGGTACACACTTGCTTTGTACAACCTCGGGCTTGCTAGACAGGTTCTTTTATATGAAGTAAATCTGATGCGGCCCGCCGAAGAGGCTCTATGTTTCTGTGCACAGCGCAACTACTTCCGCTATTTCGCCAGCGAAATTCTTTCTGCTGGAGAGAATGGGTGGGCTCGCGGCCAGTACCTTTTCGCTTTCGATGAAACAACGCAATCTGATGCCACCATAGAGAAATAAAAAAAAGTTTAAGATTGGACACTCCCGTAGACCCCAGCGGCCCAATCGACCTTAGCACACTTGGTGGTTGGTGAGAGCAAGTGGCGTGCGCTTACTGTTTCGGTTTCACTAGCGCAAATTTTGAATTACTTTGCGTAACCGACGTTTGGCTATGACGAAAGTTCATGATTTCAGACCACTTTTCATCGCCCAAATGAATAGTTTTTGTAGGTCGTTTTGATTTAGCGATTCCTTGTTTTGTTTTGTTCAGTGGTTCGTGCGGATTGGTCGTGACGTAATTTTTATTTTGATTGTGTTATAATAAAAAGAGATGCAGGTAATGATAGTTCACTGCGGTTTTATTCATCGCGCTTGTGTTTTTCTTTTGGAACAAGTGATCAATGTATATATCAGTCAAAGAGACAGAGTATCCACAATGTTTTATTCAAAGGCAAAGTAGAGTCTGAGAATATAAAAAGCACAATATGACAAAGGCAGACAACAAATGCATCTCGCTTTACAAATAAATTCTAACAAATATTGTAATAAATACAGAGAGAACACAGACAACGCACACATTGCTAGAGTTGGCAGAAGCCGAGAAGCTGGTGAAGTATGACACACCGGGCCAGTGGGTAAGTAAGAATCTATGGCAAAAACACAGCGCACAATGCTGATGAAGAAGGAAGAAGTGACATATACACAGCAATGAAGTCGCGAATCACGCCTGGGGTTAACCGAAATAATGCACAGAAAAAAAGAGCGCACAGAAACCACACGACACAATATAGCAGAAAGGCAAAGGTGCAGTGTGCTAGCTGTGCTTAAGAACAACTAGCCGAAAATGAAAAAAAGCAGACTTGATGCCTGCTTGTCCTCAGAAAGGTAGGGCTTTGCAGCTTGCTCACTACGTGAAAGACAAACTTTATGCTACAACACTGGCAGGTCTTGTGGCTCTTCTTATGCGTTGCCTTTATCAAAAACTTAAGATCCCAAGTGATTTGCGTCTGGGTGTTGCTGTGACGCTTTCGAGCTAAAATAGATTGTAGTCATCACTTATCCAGAATTGTGGACCTTAATTGGTGCTACGAGAGCGGTATTACAAGGCTAATAAATAGCAGAAGGAAACCACTTTGGCTCATTATTTTTCACAAAGGCTCTACATCGTACGTTATCACTCACAAGCTATATAAAAATGAAATGGCAGCGTCCGCAGCCCCATCAAACGCTACAAGTTTGGGTATTCTTTTGAAAATTTTGATGATCGAGATGAGGAGGTTGATGAGAAGCTAAAATACGAAAAGCGTGATAACGTGAACCGTGCACTCTTCATACTGTGTTCCTTACCCGCTCGAAGACATTTCAACAAGCGGTTTTGTTATCGATATATTACTTGAGCTGGAGAGATAAAGCATACACAGTGACCAAGCGACCCCCAGTAAAGTGTATAGTTCACCCGCATTTGCTACAAAAATACAGCGAGGATACCCAACATTCTTTTTAAGGTTATGCAAATCACTTCGAGCGAATACACAGTGTCCCTATTCCTCATAGCGGGTAACCAAAACAATGTATGCAACGAAGGAGTGGTTAGTCCAGTTGAACTCAATTTAAGCATATAAGATCATAATGAAGTCTGCTGTAACGAAATAATAACATAACAAAGCTATTGCAGGATTCAGCTCAACTCGAATACTTTAGTATACACCCGCCACTAATTGCTAACCTTTGAACTTGTCAAGCTGTACGCCTGAGATTGAAGACTGAAACCTAACCCTATCTAAGTTTCGGTTCACAAAACGCACATGCCAACATAAACGAAGCCGGCAAAACATTTTCAGAAACTTCGCGCGACACCCAGCAGAGCAGAAATGAAAATCGCCAACACTTGACAGATGGTGTTACAAAACATCGCACACTTTCAGGTGATGTGCAGTGGCCTCAATCATGGCAAGAAAGTGATATTCAAGTTATGGTACGTATGCAAAAAGCTGCTTCTGAAGGCACAGTGAGATTCCCAAAAAGTTTGCTGGGGACGTGGTATGCTTTGAGCATTGTGAAATACTGGTGCGTACCCTTAAGCGTCTCACTGTCGTCTTTCACTAACTGTGGGCAACTGCAACCGTCACATGCATTCTGAAGGAAGTGTTTGATGAGAAAACCAGCTACATAATATGCAGCGGAGTCATCGATAATATGGGAGTGAATGTTGGTCGCAAGTTCAGAGAGATTGTCTAGAGCGGGAAAGTCGTCAGGCTGTGGCTGTGCACACTCCTCATTATCCACAAAAGACGCACTGGTGAGGGAGAATGGCGAGATCTGCTCCTGGAGGAGGTCACATTCATCATCCTCGACATTTCCGTATTCTGACAGCTTGAAGAGTTTTCTTATGCAGATGTGCTTCAGGCCACAAATAAATTGTGCTACATTGGGGTTGGTGTTGCAACCCTGTTTTTGCTTAATGTGGCCAATTATGTTCTCCAGAGGATCTTGTTGAAGCCTGCGTGTTAACAGGTATTCGAAATTGTAATTTTTGGAGAGGTCGCCCGATAGTTGACAAATAGCCTGAATTGTAATTTGCCAACCTACAATGTTTTGTGGTTGACGTCTGCCAACAAACTGCCATGATGCAATCCAGGGAAGCTGGCCTCGGAGGAAGTCAATCAGCTCTGAATCATTTTTCATGATTGCATGCCACAGCTTTTGCGAAGTTCATTTTTACTCTAGCTGTTCAAGGCATCGAAAATTCTGTCCATACGATCACAAAATTGAGCTGTAGTGATGGCCGAGGCAGGCAGCACCTTCGCATACACCATTGCCATGATAGCAATCGAAACTGATGCACTGAGGACCTGAGTTGCTCGGCTGACCTTCATATTAGAAAAAGGTTTCTGATGAACGTGCCGTTCAGTCAACTTTGGAGCCATTCGCAACCGCAACTCATGTGAGGATTGGTAAAGGCTTACAGTGTGCGACCAGTTAACAATGTCATCCCCAATGTATAACTTGTGTGCTTGGACATTATTGCGCGTTGTTTCAATTAAATGCGGAACATCAAAAATGTAATACACCCGCTCACCATTAACTCCAAAAAAAGGCTTTGCTACAGTCACTCTTAGTTGGTTAGTGAGACTTATACCCGTGCCACATGGGCAGAGAAAATGGCATTTACTCCCGAATGCCTTCAGATTTATTCCCATTCGCGCGGTGCCGCACGGGCGAACGAAATGGCATTTGTCTGAATGCCATTCGTCACCAAATGCCTTCGCCACAACTCAGTTGACTGAGAAATGCCTACTCTCGACGACACAGCTCGCGAAGTGCGATTTACCTTAAAGTAAATAAAACTAATCATATTCCGCTAAAATCAAAATTTCCTGTCTCTTATTTGCACTAAACTCTTAAAAAGTGCTTTGAACGTTATACGAAGATCACGTTGAAATGGTTTGAAATTAATTGAAGTTCAATGTCCTGAAGCTGGCGCATAATAACTCGTCTCTGCTCCAGAATTATTCGCTCTTGAGCACGATGCTTTGCGCGGAAACACACAAGTGCTGCCGTGAAAAAATGAACTCTGCGAACATCTGAGAGATGTGACAGGTGCGATGCGACAGGCGCCATTTTCTATTTACGCTGTGGATCTGACCAGTGTTGGCTTAGGTTGCTATGGTTGGCTGCAACGTCGTAAAACAAAGCAAGAAACTAAAACTTAGAGCAGCGTATTATGCTTATTTCTACATTTAATGATTATCTGATGTGTATGAAGCTTGTAAACGCTTGTTCATTTTTTTATTGCTATTCACCGAATGCTCACTTGGAAGGTGCCTGCGATCGACATCATCAAGACAAATGTCATTCACTTTGGACGTGTAGCAGCACCGCCAAAAAAATGTCATTCGGTAACTGAAGGCCTTCGCCACCGAATGTAATTTTCTATGCCCGTGTGGTACGGGTATTGCATTTGAACTGCCCTGGTCACAAATGACTGCTTTCAGTGCAATATTAATGCTCCTAAGCTCCAAAATGAGTGACACCAGCAAGTTATGCATAACAGATGATGGTGTTGATGTATGCCCTATAGTAAAAGAAACCGGTTGAACCCACTTTCTCGAAACACCAACAAGAAGAAAAACCAGTCCGATCAGCAATGGTTCAAGTGCGATGAGTGTCATCATCTGTAAAACCCTGGACAACGTCTCTTGCAGCATCATAGTACAAATTCTTTTTGAGTAGTATTTCGTCGAAAACTAAAGGGCACACTCGGTCCCGTTCATTAGAAGCCTGAGTATTTGTTGCAATAGAAGAAAGGACTCCTGGAATTATGCCTGGAGTCATCTTTACATTAGCTAGCCACCTCCTTAATGAACGCCGGGAGGGCAATAAAAAATATGGAGCCAAAAATCGGTATGCTCGCGGACCTCGGAAGTTTAAGTGAAGAGCGAATTTCTTGAACCACACGGGAAACCGCTTGCCCTTGCGTTTGGGCCTCAAGCGAACATGTGCAGAAAGAAGTTTAAAAACCTCCTCGGTGACGTGCGGTCGGATAACTCCAAGGGTCTTTGAAGTCGATGACGGTGCTTGGTGAGGCTGTCTCCGAAGTCTTTTGATAGTTTTCCGCTGTGCTGCTACTTTGGCTTGCAGATGTTTAATGGTTTGCTTGTACTTCATTGATGGAGACATTGTCACTGGCACACAGGAACACACTGCAATAAATAAAAAAATATATGTAAAAGCGAAGAACAACTAATCCCATACGAGCACTTTCCTCGCTCTTTCAGACCCAAGGTGCACAACTTTCTATGGTGCAAAGTTTTCGATTCCACTACCTAAAAACAAACCGTTCACAATGTTGACAATGCACAAAAAAATGAAAAACACTGAGAGCCCACCCTTACATTTTGTAAGTGCACTCGTAGTGTCTTTTTGAGGATAGTATCCTCAGAATGTCCTAAACATAAAATAGCACATTAAAACAGCTACAATAAAAGCATAATCATCATTTTCTCTAGGGCACTCAGGCGTGGAGCTGTTGGCGGAGACGTCTTCTGGAGGGTCTTGTGAAGCTTGTTTAGTGCCTCGGACCGTGCTGTCGGAACAATCTTGCGAGCGGCCTGCGAAAGTCTCTATATTAATACACTCTGGTGTTGAAGTGAACATACAACTTACCGGTCACACAAGTTTCTTTTGTAACAGCTGAACGACTAGTTAATGTTTTCTCCGGCAAGACGAAGTCAGCAGAAATTCTTTCACCAGCTACAAGGGAGCTGCCACCTGCAGAGGTTTGGTCAAGAGTCTATTTGGGTAAAAAAGAGAAATCGCGGCACTGAACACACCCTCCTCATCGGGGCACCTCAATGTGTGGAAGCCACTTTTTGAAGCCTCTACCGCAGGTCCTGAAGAAATTAAATTACGACAATGTGTCAGTAAGAGGCTTAAAATAACACAAACTGAAGCTCATTCATTCAAAGCAGTAACTACGAGAAAATAATGAATTTCGTGTGTTTTTCACAATCTGCTATGTCTAGTGGCAGAGCCGTGAACTAGAGCAGGTGGTGTTTGGTCGCCCCGCCACGGTAGTCTAGTGGCTAAGGTACTCGGCTGCTGACCCGCAGGTCGCGGGATCGAATCCCGGCTGTGGCGGCTGCATTTCCGATGGAGGCGAAAATGTTTTAGGCCCTGTGTGCTCAGATTTGGGTGCACGTTAAATAACCCCAGGTGGTCGAAATTTCCGGAGTCCTCAACTACGGCGTCTCTCATAATCATATGGTGATTTGGTGGTTTTGGGACGTTAAACCCCACACATCATCGGTGGCGTTTGGTGACGTCAGACTCGTCCAAAACGGGCAAGCCGAAAATGCCGGCCATCGCCCGCGTCTCTCGACACGCTCACCTTTCACTTCGATTCCCAGAACCAGTATAAACTTCCACAGCAGCGAACTATAGAGGTTTTTAGTTTGACGTTTTTACGCTCCGCTTAGCAGCTAAGCGGAGCGGGAACGCGAGTGCGCATGCGCCCTCCGCTAAGGCCTTAAGCGCGAGACAGACGTGCGATTTTCTCTGCGATTCGGCGTGCGGTGCGACGATGCGACTGCCGGAGTGGTGACGTTTCGTGACGTTTTGTGACGTATTCTCGCGTCGCACCGCCGCTCAGCCGGTGCGGCAAGCATCAAACCGGCCAGATATTTTGGTCGCAGCGTCACACCGTCGCATTGCAGCAGCCAATCACAGTGCGAAGAAGGAAACGTCACGATGACGTGCCACGAGGCAAGTGGAGCTGCCATATTGCCAAATTTTTGTGCTGACAAGGTGGCTGCATCGGTGCCAGCAGTTTCACCAAAGCCATGAGTTCAGAAGCGGCCCGATTTTCCAGTGAACTATTGATTTCACTTGTGCGGCAGGAGCCGGCACTGTGGAATCAGCGCTCGGCAACGTACAGAAATGCAGGCGCACGTGCGGATGCCTAGAGACGAGTCGTCAGCCCGCTAGGCCTTGCTTTGACAGATGGTATGCACATGTACTTCATTGTGAAATATTTTTTTTTCTTTAGGGCGCTTTTTTTGTAGTGTAAACTGCGCACGCAGCTGAACTTTTCACGTGAGATAATGTTTAAAACACGTAAGTTTTAGACTCACACGGCGCGAACTTTGAAACGTGACGTACGGCAAATCTGGAAAGCTATGTTTACCGGTTTCAAATTAGCAAGTGACATTCCATCGGGTTACACTCCATAGTGATTGGAAACGGTACGTAATGACTAATTTTGAGCGCCTATGACTTCTTTTCATAAAGTAATGTACGCCGGCGCTTATATTGTGACCCCATAGAAGTGTTGTGGCGAGCAAACGAGCCCGCGCCTCTCGAGCCGCTTTGTAGCCTCCAGTAAAGGGGCCTCACATGAAATCCACTTTTTACACTTCTAACAGAAAGTCTTGCAAACACTTTTCATGCGTCGTCTAACACAGCTGTTGCAGTCTTAACGTCAACCAAATTGTCTTAACATCAATCATCAGTTATGTACGTATAGTACGAAATTGTTACGCAGTACACAGCTCGTGCAATGTTTGTGGCATTGAAAGGTTAAACATGGAAACATTTTTCGACTGTGAACAATTGCCCACTTTGTCATTGCAAGCATTTTTTAATGCAATTGTGTTGGCCGATTCGGTGCATAGTATTATGAGATATCTGAGTGGCAAATTCGGAAGAATTGATGGAACAATCAGTAAAAAGCGTGGAATGTCACATGTCATCTTGCCTTCAGAGTTCTTTTTTCTTGCTTCTCAGTTTGTGTCACCAATATTTCATTAAAAATTGTTGGAGAAATAGTGCATAATGTGTTTTCGTTACCTTTTTCTTTCTACAAAATGTGAAGCTTGCGTGTAATAGATGGCGCAATTTGAGGGACACATTCTCCAGGAAACTACGAGAGCAGAAGAAAAAGAGCGGAGCCGGGGTGGTGGAGGCAACACCAAAATGGAAATTCTTCGACCTCCTCCTGTTCTTGAAGGACGTCACCGAGTCACGTCAGTAAGTCGAAGCCTTGTTTGTGGTTTGTAGCAAACGTTGAAGCGTTGAAAGTAGCTTACACTTTAAAATGTTTTACTTGGAGCGGAAACATCTGACACCCTAACTGCTCCCTTCGTTGTGGCTACAGTGTCACTGAGACATACTAAAGAAAAAATGGACACAGCATTGGACTGATTATCACTTGAAGTGTATCAGTGTGGCTCATGTACTTAGAATTAGGTGCACTTCTTGGAAGTATTTTCATATAACTATTTCAACTAATTTGCAACTAAATTTTCCCTAACTAGCAATAAGTTCCCCTCATATACCATTCATCTGCTATTTGTTTGTCATTCATTTGGAAATCGGTAAAATTTCACTTGTAGAATCGATTTCTTCATGTTTAGATTGTTACCACAGTTTGCAGCATAATAGCAATTAGGAAGGTGGTGCTTTCGGGCCTGCACACTAGAAGCGATAATGCATAGTAGCTAGTGCATGCATTCAAAGAAATGTATTTGTTACTGCTGTATTCTTCATGGCACTAATTATGTAGCTGCTTGTTTTCCTCATAGCACAAGCAGTAACCTGGACGAAGAGAGCGGAGATGCCACCGACGATGCAGCAGTGGTGTTTGCATCAATGTTGCCCCCTCGGTGTGCCAGTGCTCAGAGCGAAAGTAATTATTGCTCTGACACACCAGACCACACCATGCCCGCTTCTCCCACTTTAGATAACAGTAACTTTTTCTTTAGACCTATTTCTGCTCCCCTTCTTCCCACCCTTTCCACACAACCGTCCACCTCAACACCTGTCCTGTCTACCCCTTTAACGCCCATCCCACTATGTCAAACGCGACACACAACACAAACAAAGAAAACAAACAAAAGAAAACAAGCAGCCAGCTTGCTGGATAAAGTTGATGAGGAATTGAAAAACGAGAAAGAAAACAGAACAGAGCAATTTTTACTTTCGCTGGCAGAGCCCATGGACAAGGTGTCTGAACACCTGAGGGGGCAATGCAAAATGCACCTACTTGAAGTGCTAATGCACTACGAAGTAGGACAAGTGCCAACTGTATTGACAACAATCCAAGGGCCGGCTGAAGCAAGCCAACAGTAATTAGTGCTGCCATAAGTATTGTAAATAATATTTTTTTATTTTTTTCCCGATTGCGTAAAGTTTGTTTTGCCTTCATGAAACGTTTGGGGCCTAAGCAGCACTTGGGCCCTAGTACTTCGTGAAAAGGAGGTGATACAAAATAGGTCATCAGAGGCAGAGTAAACGATTGACGCTGAAGTACAGTTCTCTCTCATATGAAGCACAATATACAAATTTTTCAATCAAGGCAGAACCATTATGCAAGTGAATTGCTATAGGCCATGTAGCATCCAGAACGTGTAGTTATTGCATAGGCAATACAACTATTGTTTTTTTTTACATTTATTATTTATGTTTTACAGAAAGTTTATTGTTTTTTATTTTTCAGAATGTGGAGAAGAGCTAAAGGCCACGTGGCCTCACAGAGGCTTGGTGTTCAAAAAAGTACTATTGCAAGCTTTCAAAAGAATCGTATATTCTGCCTTTGATGACAAGCAAGACCTATTCTGCTGGATATGCTGCCAATTGCAGTGCATTGTTGTTACACCAAAAGTGCCCCTCTCGTATGGACGACACTAAGGTGCATATTGTGCAATTTTCTGAATGCTTGGGGTTCTATAGAATATTAGGCCGTTTCGTTATTGGGGAAAATATTGGAGCACCTCGCATCGTGATGCGAATAGCGCTGCAATCGTGCACCGGCAGCAGCTCACGCGTGTGCAGACGCTTAAAAGAGTGTAGAGTGTAACCACGTCATCTTCTACAACACAACCGTGGTTGAGAGCGACGTTAATTTGTTGAAACAAACTACGCCTAGTGCATCATCGGAAAACAATCTTGCCGGTTCCCTAACCCGAGACATCGCCCAGCTGAAAGGACAACTAGAAGACACCAATAACAGAACTCGCAGAAATAATTTAATCATACATGGAATAACTGATACTGTAAACAAAAACTGGGCTGATTCGAAAGAAAAAGCACGCTCTTTCTTTCGAACACAATTAGGCGAATGCGTTAGTCCCGACCGTATTGAGCGTGCGCATCAAATTGGGCGATTCTGCGAGAGTAAGAACTAGAGTGTACTAGAATGGGGGAGTGGGTCCACTGTGGCCGGCGGCAAGCGGTGCGGGTGAAGCAAAAACGGCGGAAAATTTGGTGGCGCTGCAGTAGCCTTCTCCTGAAGTGACGTCAGTTTCGGCGGGAGCGTGCGAGTCGTGCGGCGGTTCGGGCCGCACGACGCGCTGGCGGGGACGCTGAGCGCTCGATGTTGTCGTCTGCTCGACGCGCCGTCGTCTGTTCGATGCACCGTCGTTCGTGCGCTGTTTTCACAATTTGTCTCCTGGTTCTTTTTTTACACATTATTAGAGACAAAAACAAGTGACATGAAATAAAATGTATGCTTTTTTTCGTGAACGCGTAGGTTTGTATTTCCCTTTGAGCAAAGCCGTCTGGACAAAGAATACGCGGCAGACGGCACGTTTGCGTGCGCAGATATGTGTCTGCTGGTTGCATAACGGAGCGTTCCAAGCTGCTTCAAAAGATTAGAGGATGAGCACGTCTAGGCGTAGAAATTACTGTTGTGTCGTAGGCTGCCAAACCGAATACAGCAGAGTTAAAAACCAGCCCAAGCTCTCACTCTTTGGAGTACCTCAAGACGAAGAAAGACGCCGGCTATGGGACCAGAATCTCAACCGCGCTGATCGGCCCTTGCAAGTCACCGATGCCATTTGCGAGCTGCACTTCGAGCAAAAATACATACTAAGGCAATATGTACATATTATCGAAGGCCGAGAAGTATATATAGAGCGGGGAAAGCCGGAACTTCGCAGTGATGCTGTACCCATAATTATACCTCATCTCCTGAAGTGTCCTGACGAGCAGCCCACACCGGAGCAGTCAACGAAGAAGAGAGCGGCTTCACCACCAACCTGTGAAGACCAGCCGTCAAAAAGAACTGCGCTGCAATCAGTTGAGCCGCAACTGAGATTTGAAGATTGCGAAAGTGCGAGGCAAAGCGACAACGCATTTGAACTTGAAGACGTTGTCCGGCCAAACGACCACTGGGCAATGCACAAGTTTCGTCATTATGACGGAATTGCTTATGTTTCGGCCTCCCTAAGTCGTGAACTCGTAAGCATCGAAAAGACTGTGCTCATGAATTACGGTACCGACCGGAGTGAAGTGATTTGTCGGACATATGTTCGGAAGACGCTGATCTCCGAAAAGGTCGCCTATAACCTTGAAGATGCCAAACAAGTCCTGGACTGCGCAGAATCTCTTCACCCTTGCAGAGGAGCAGGTAGGGCGAAGGACTTCACCTATGACGTTCTTACGAAGAAACTGGAGCAGCAAATCTCTCATTCCGACGGCCTTGTCTTCAGTGTCACGTGCAAAGGAGCGGTTAAACAACAAGGTGAGTGCGGCAAACGTTTATTGAGACGTCACTTGTAATTGTACAATTAATCAATCAGTAACCTGTTTAATGCTAGAACATTTGTGTGGCCCCTAATTTTTGTAGTACTCATTAACATTTACGAAAGAATAGTTTGCCTACAGAAAGTGAAAGTGCATAAATTGCGTTTCAAACATGCATGGTAAAAAACTGGAAGCTCTTCATAATTTTTTTCTCGTATACTTCCAGGTTCTTCATGCATTTCATGCAAGTACGTGAGGAAAGTAATACTCACCAGAAAAAGCTACCTAAAACGAAAAGAGCGAAGAAACTCAGTCTCCACCAAACTGCGGGTCCTGAGTCAGAGAAACAAGCGGATGGCGACAAGGCTGTTGGACATTGCTGGTCGTCTCGAAGAGATGAGGGCAAACAATGCGAATGTCGCGGATAAAATACTAGAGGATAAAATATCGTCACTACCGCGAAAGCAGCAGGCAAGTGTTCGCGCTTGCTTTCAAGCTGCCAAACAAACCAGCAAGCAGGGCATGCGCTACAATCAGGAGTGGATCCTCGAGTGTTTACTCATGAAACTAAAGAGTCCCCGGCTTTATCAGCACATCAGAAAGAACGAAATTCTCATGATGCCCAGCAACACTACTTTGAAAAGATACTTGAGGTCATACGAGTCGGCCTTCGGTTTTAATCAAGCAGTAATGAACACTCTAAAGAAAAAAACCGCGAGCATGTCAGACCTCGAAAGACACGGCGGACTATTGGTGGACGAAATGAAATTGTCAGAACATTTCAATGTGACGGCGTCTGGCCAGATTCAAGGCTTCGTGGACCTTGGAGAATTTACGAAGCCCGAAGACAAGTACCAGCAATGTGATCACGGCATGGTCATCATGTTTGTGCCTTTCGCTGGAAAATGGAGCCAAATTGTGGGCGTTTTTGCGACAAAAGGAAATGTGAGAGGAGACATTTTATTGAAAATTCTCATGGAAGCTACCATCCTCGTGGAACAGGCGGGCTTGTTCGTCGACCACATCACTTGTGACGGAGCCCCCTGGAATCGAAAAATGTGGAAGCTAGCGGGGGTGTCGGCGTCATCGAAGAAAATAAATGGCGCCATACAGCATCCTGTCGACGAGATGAGGAAATTGCACTTTATCTCCGATTTCCCGCATCTGCTAAAATGCCTCAGGAATGGTCTTCTCCAGAAAGGCTTTGCAACACCAGACGGATTGGTACGTATAGATTCATGGTTGACATTTTACAAAGATTGTGTTTTTTGCATACATTGCATTACCTCAACCTATATTTCTAGGTGTCTGTGCATCCGGTTCGGGAGGCGTACCTTCTAGACAGAAGTGTTAGGACACTGAAAGTTATGCCCAATTTGACCGAGACGCATCTGGAACCAAACTCATTTGAGAAGATGAGAACCCCTTTCGCCTTCCAACTATTCGGTCCATATGTCCTACGGGGCCTGGCCTTCTACAAGGAGGACATCGAGAGAAGGTGTGGCAGCATCGAGGCAACTCAGCTGTTCTTCTCGTGAGTTGCGCCTACGTTCCAAATGAATTAAGTGTAATCGTAAACATCTCAAACGCATGATGAGCGCTCTTCTGACATACATTCTTTTTGTTTATTTTGCAGGAAGATCCAACGACTGATCACCGTGATGACTTCCAGGTTTCGGGCCGAAGCGCTGAGACCAGCTTCTACAGACGTGGCATTCCTGTCCAATTTTCTGGACTTCCTGAATGACTGGGAATCATTCAGTGACAACAAGCGGCACTTTCTCAGCGAGTCCACTGCCATAGGTTTTAGGGTCACTATAGCAAATACCCTTTCATTGCTGAAGTACCTGACAGAGAGCGTTGGATTCAAATATCTCATGACATCTCGACTTAGCACCGATCCCGTGGAACATTTCTTCGGCATCGTTCGCCAGTCAAGTGGCTGCAACGCGCACCCCTCTCCGGATGAGTTTCTAATAACCGTCAACTGCTTGTCCTTTTATAACTTGGCGCACAGTGTGGACAGCGCAAACGCAAACCCTGACATGATAAACGCTCTTGTCACTGTGCATGACAGACAGGGTCTAAAGGTCACGCACAAAAAAATTGATGATCTTATATCACAGGGAAAACTTGGCGAGGTCGAAAGCACGATTGCCACGATGCCAGAAAAGTTTGCTGACCACATCGATGTGACTTTGGAGAAGAGTGACTCGAGACTCATTTACTACACAGCAGGGTACGTGGCCAGAAAGTGTGTATTGAAGTTGGCATGCGTACAATGCAAAGAAGTGCTTCTGTTTGAGAAAGCTGTCGCGGTTGCTGAACAGCTCCCTTCGCAATTCACGGAGCAATGCGACTGGGGTGGACTTCTGTACCCCTCACGACAGCTGTATGATTTCATTGCCTCACTTGAAAACTTGTTTACTGAATGTTTCAGTGTTTCCATGTTGCACACAGATAGCATCTCTGACATCCTTTCATTGGTGAAAACTAATTTTCTGAACTCGAAAGCGGTCGGCTGTCCAGACCACAAAGATGCAGTGAGCACAAAGCTCGTTTCGTTCTACGTGCTCACTCGCCTTCACTTCTTAGTGAAGGGAATGAACAGGGAAAACGCTTCGAAACGAGCGAGAGCAAAACACTTAAAGCTTAGCAGGACAACATAGAGCCTGACGTTCCTTGAGCGACGGTGTCGAAGTCTTTCGATGATATTTATTTTGTTTTTTATATTTATGCGAAAAGCTTGCGCAGTCAATTTAAAATAAAATATTTTGCGCATATCACTTCTTTATTGGTGTCTTTCAGACTTCCTATCTATAGGTGAAAACACGTTCATGTTTCGAGCAAATGTTTGCATGGACACGTACCGCAGGCACGAAGAGAAAAGGTAAAATATAACATATTTCATTAATACCTACAACGTATACCAGCACTAGATGCCGAACAAAAACTCATCATAAAACCACCGCGACGGACGTGCGTCCGCCCTATAAGTCATTTCCTACGAATAGCACAGTTGCCGTCCGATGTGACTAAACTTCCTTTGCCAACACCCTCACGTAATCGCAACAGGACTGGTTCAGTTTTTCAATAATATCACGCGTCCCTAACGAATAGCTGCAAATTTGCAGAAGGGTTCGCATACTTTAGCTTTAATTCTCGTGATAACAGCTGGTAACTTTAGTCTTGCATCATATTCAATTTGCTGCCGTGAGTCTAAATTTGCACCAAACGCAAACTTACTTATATATCCCAGTTATATTGACATTTTTAAAAGCATCGCAGTTAATGCTCATATTACACTTTCGATGCGTACGTTTTCGCAAAAGCCAAATTCAACTTACGCTCTTGATTGTAAACAATTACCGTGGAAATCACGGTACTTGCGTGCGTGACTACCTATACGAGCAGGGCGTTTCGCAATATAAACATTTAGATTTTGTTGAACTGGCGCGGAAGCACGGTGCGACGCCGTTCACGGCCACGCACGCACGAACGAAGCAACAACGCTGCGAGACTGCGCCAGACGCGCGAGCAGCACGCGAACCGCGCGAACTATCAGACTACCCACCCGTCGCGAACCGCGTGGCAAAGGGGACTTGTAACCATGGCAACCACGGCTAAGTCTTCAGGTGAAGGCGATGGTAGCGCCACCTGGATTTTCCGAAAAAAACGCCTCAGCGTGGAGCCTTCAGTGGACCCACTCCCCCATTCTAGTACACTCTAGTAAGAACCGTCCGATTATTGTGATGTTTTCTAGTTACAAAGATAAGGAGCGCATCCTTTCCTGTGAGCCTAAGCTAAAAGGGACTGATTTTGCAATGCGCAATGATCTTACCCCTGCTGTTAGATTAGCACATACGAAACTTCTACAACATGCCCGTACGTTAGATTTACTGTACAAACTGAGGCATGACAAGCTAGTTATCAACAAAAAAACATTCGTCTACGATTCCGAGCTCGACCAAGTAGTCGAAACAAAAAGATAGCTAAGCGGGACGCAGTTGTCTCCGCAACATGGTGCATGTGGTCGTAACTCTGTTCAGACAGCATTACATATCCCAGAGTTTACTATCCTCGTAGTAAACTGCCGTAGTATAAAAAACAAAGTTGACGAATTTGCTACGCTCACTTCAACAGCCAAGCCCCACATTATCATTGGCACAGAGTCTTGGCTTCATAGTTCGGTCCGGGACGCTGAAGTTTTTCCGCATGGCTTTGTCGTATATCGTAGTGACTGAAATACCCAAGGGGGAGGTGTTTTTCTGCTTGTCGATGCCAGCTTACAATCTACTTCACTAACCGTATCGTTGAGCTGCGCAGAATCGGTATGGTGTAACGTTCACTTAAACAGCGGTCGAGTCACCACTGTCGGGTCATATTATCGTTCACCAGCATGCGCTGATCCGGAAGCCTTCAGGTCTTTATCAGAAGACTTTCTGTCAACATTGAACCACGATTACATACTTGGAGCTGATTTTAACATGCCGGACGTTCAGTGGTTGGATCAAAAATGCATTCCCACCGACTCGTGTGCGCTGTCTGCCAGTTTCTACGATTTGATACAAGCAAACGATCTTTTTCAATTTGTAACCGAACCTACCAGGAAAGAAAAAGACCGCGGCTCCGTTTTAGATTTGCTCTTCGCAAATAGGCCCTCACTTGTCCGAGATACTGTCGTTGTCCCTGGAATTAGTGATCATGACTGCGTCGTTGCCTATTTACCACCAATTAGATTCAAAACTATGCACAATAACCCACGTAAGGTTTTCTTTTATAATAAAGGAGATTATGTCTCCTTATCCAGGGAACTTGCATCATTTTTACCAGAGTTTAACGAAATGAGTCGATGCTCTAATTGCAACACTCTATGGGAAGCTTTCAAGAACAAACTACAGCAATTAATAGCAAAATGTGTTCCTAGCAAACTAATATCCCGCAAAAGGTGTGCCGACAAGCCGTGGGTGTCCCGTGACGTACGTCTACTTATCAACAAAAGGCGCCGTTTTTTGCAAACGTATAGAAAAAAGAAAGACCAGAGCGTAATGGATGCCGTAAGGCTCCTCGGCAAATACATAAAAATACGGAATAAAATTGCTAAAGACAAATATTTCTGCTCTTTGGGAACTAAGTTAAAGGAAAATCCCAAAGAAATGTGGAAATTTTTGAAATCCCAGGGCAAGGAACATACAGGAATACCCTGTCTTCACGTTAACGGCACAACTGTCTCTGAGGACCATGAAAAGGCTAATTGTTTCAATCATTACTTTCAGTCTATTTTCTTTCCAACGTATTGTGAAAATGCTCCGAGTGTCTCAGAACAAATAAATGAACAAATGGATCCCGTCACTGTTACCTATAATGGTGTACTCAAACTACTCCAGAATGTTAAAGTTAATTCTTCAGGCGGACCTGACGGCATACCCAATTACGTCCTTCATGCCTGCCGTGAGACTATTGCCCGCTTTCTCGTTACTCTGTTCTCCAAATCGATCGCTTCTGGTGACCTGCCTGAGAATTGGAAAATCGCTAACGTTGCGCCCATTCACAAAAGTGGCCCGAAAAGCAATCCTGAAAACTATAGGCCCATATCCCTCACAAGTGTCTGTAGTAAAATCCTAGAGCATATAATATATAGCGCCATAATAAAACACCTGGAATCTAATAGATATTTTACTAACTGCCAACACGGCTTTCGGGCAGGTTTTTCCTGTACAACGCAATTAATAGAATTTAGCCATGATCTCTTCTCATCATTTGACGTAAAAGAACAGACTGCCTGTGTATTTTTGGATTTGAAAAAAGCATTTGATTCTATCCCGCACTCGTTGCTGCTCCATAAGTTGTCTTTTCTTGGCCTACATCATGATGTTGTCCAGTGGATAACAGGTTATTTGCATAATCGTACCCAATGTGCCCTGATAAACGGCTGTAAATCAGGGGCTGTGAATGTTAGTTCTGGTGTTCCGCAGGGGTCTGTTTTAGGGCCCCTGCTTTTCCTTGTATATATTAATGATATTGTAAGTACTTTGTCCTGCAAAGTATGCCTTTACGCAGACGACTGCGTTGTTTATCGCAGTATCAAAAGCCCACTTGACATGTACTATCTTCAAAGCGATCTCGACCATATCCAAACGTGGTGTGCAAAATGGAAAATGACTTTGAATATTGCGAAATGTGAGCACGTCTCCTTCACACGCCGTCGCAGCCCTGTTTTATCTAAATACACTTTGAGAAGTACGCATCTTGATACAGTGCTAGATTATAAATACCTCGGCGTCTATTTTTCATCTAACCTAACCTGGAAACGTCAGATTGAACACGTGTCCTTTTCTGCTTCCCGCATGCTCAACTTTATAAAACGCAACTTCAGTGATGCTCCTCCAAAAGTTAAAGAACTTTTATATTTCACCAACGTAAGATCCATTACGGAGTACGCCTGCGCCGTGTGGGACCCACAATTTGAAAATTTATGTACACTCCTAGAACGCGTCCAGAACCGCGCCACCCGATTTGTAACTAAAAATTATAGTTTTCGCACTAGCATTACATTACTCAAGTCAGAGTTGGGCTGGGAAACACTAAGTAAACGTCGGTTGCATCACAAACTTGAACTACTATATCGTATTTATTTCAATAAGACTGCTCTTGATCCTAAAAGTTTTTTACTAACCCCGCACTTTGTATCTAAGCGACGTGACCATGAATAGAAAATTCGTGAAATTGATTGCCGTACTGATGTGTGCAAGGGTTCTTTCTTTCCCCATTCCATTGAGGCCTGGAATAAACTACCAGGTAGTATTGTTAATTGTACATGTGATGCTCTGTTTCACACGTTTTTGTCACACATGTAAATTTTTCATTGTGGCACTGCTTGTACATTTGACGCGCTATTGTGCAGATTTGTACCACTTATTCTCATGTCAGTTCTCTTTTTCCTTTTCTTTTTTTTTCCCATATGATGAATCGTATTCATGTATTTGCATATACCCCCCTGCTGTAATGCCTTGTTGGCGCTGCAGGTAAAATGAATGAATAAATAAATAAGTAAATAAATAGATAAATAAATAAATAAATAAACACAAACCGCATTATTAGCCAGCGCACGAATACCGTTGTTAATGCAGAGACTGGGCCGATACTCTGGAATAATCATTAAAAAAATTGCACCGGAAGATCGGATACAAGGAAACAAGGAACGACAAACTACAAATGCGATAGTGAAGTACAGATGCAATAGTCAAGTGGTAGTGTAACATATAGCACCTGGTTTAGTGTCTTCTGGCTTGACAAACGTTCAGGATTATTTTAGGTTTGCAAATTATTTTAACTTTGCTTTGTGACTATTGTAATTGAGACAGCTTTTGGGAGCAATGTACTGTGCTGGCCGAACACTGCAGTTAATATGACAAGAAGTGCTTGATTGAATTTAATTATACAACAACAGCATCATCCACAGTACCTGGGTTAATATAACCAGTCACTATCAAAAGTCTAAACACTCTAAACAGAAATGTTGCTGAGCACGTATGGTGAAACTCAAAACACAGAAAGACCTCCCAGTTTATCTATTGGTAATACCACAACTGTTTTCTTATCTGCATGTAAGCAAGGCAAATTTACTAGCTGTTTTTTTTTCTGGGAATCCAGTCAGTTTATTCAGTACAATACAGTGCAAGTAAAAAGTTGATATAATACAGAAGGAGGTCCCAAAGTAAAAACTGTCAGGGGGACCTCCTGTGAATTTATGTATAATAATATAAAACAAAGATTGGCAACTAAGAAAAAAACGGCAAGCTAATAAAACAAAATGAACGTAATGAAAATTATTATTGAAACTTATGGTAGTTCAAGATATTTACACGTAAGTTATAAAACAGGAGATAACTAATTGGATTAAATGACTATAACATAACACATACATATCACTAACTAATACAGTGTTACTTCAGAACCTATACACGTACACATATATGCATATAACCGTATTTAAACACACACACACACACACACACACATATATATATATATATATATATATATATATATATATATATATATATATATATATATATATATATATATATTCAGGTGTCACATGTTCTTAGTAAGAACTGTTTTAGATGCCGCTGGAAACAATGTAATGAGGGGCTTGATTATTACACCTAAGTAATTTATGACTGCACAAAACAATATTAAACACCTAGCAGAGCCTTGGAATGCTGTAGTGGGGCATTCTTTTCAGTGCCTTCCTGTTGGTCGTCCTATTCTGAGCAAATGCCCCTGATACAGGGAGTCCGCCTTGACTTGCCGTTGTGCTGCCTGCTCGTAGTGCTGTCCAATCAACACCTACACAAATTGGGGCAGAGTGCTGTGGCCTCAAAACAACTTCTACTCTCCTTCTACAACCTGATCACAATCACACATTGAAGGGCCTGTTTGTGCTTTTTGTGACTGTGTGTTTCTCAGGCAAGGTGCACCATTTGTCAGCAACTGATTCACATAGTACATGGTTACCCCTTGAAGACGCATAAGAAAGCACCTGATGACATGCACTGTCCCCATTCCAGTGCGCTCGGTGCAGTTTCTTAGTATGGTTTCTCACACACTCATGCATTTGGTTCCTCGATTGCTGACAACCTTTTGCCGGCCACTGTTCTCAGCTTCTGTGCCTGTTAGAAAAACTTTGTTTGCCTTTGCGAACTGTGTTTCTAAATTTGATGCTTTATTTTATATTTATTAACACCTCTCGTGAAGCTTCTTGGAAGTGATCATGAAGCTTCTTGGAAGTGATCAGCACCTCTATTTACATTAGTCGAAGTGCGACGACAAATTGCGAAGACCCATTGGTTGTTGACCCCTGCTACTAAGCTCCTATCCACCACACAAAATCAACAAAATCTTTCTATACATGCCAGATCCTACCGAGTGCGCATCTATTTTTGGCACAGCCAGACATGCTGTAGAGTTTCGTGATGATTGGTGTTGGCTGAACAGAAGCAGGACATCAAAAGATAACGAAAAATAATGGCCAAACAGGAAATGAAAAGGTGGCCAGCTCGCCGAAAGGCATGAAGTATGGTTGAGAGACGAGGGAGGTGGCTTTCAAAAGTGGGTGAGAAAACGATGACATCATCCCGATAGCAAGGGCAGGTTGACCATTTAAACAGTCACAGACACACGGTGGCCCTAACTTTGAAGACAAAGTCTCAGTGAAACCAAGTGTTTGCACCTCTCGGAGACTACGGGCAAGTCATTGTGCTCCTCAGCCTTTAATCAAGGTCTTCTCGCGGCTGTCATTGCCTTTTATTTTCCCCCGTTATTTTCTCGTTGTTGATACGCAATGCCGTTGGCACTCCACCATGACTTCACAGCCATTTTTTGGACCAACTGTAACCACCTTCATCTTTAGTTGACTAATAATGAGTAGTGGGATTGACACAATTTGTGTGGCACATACCCATTTATGGTAGTGATAGTTTTCAGCTGGGTCACACAGTGGCACGTATTCTTTAACACCTTTTTTAAAAAAAGATGCATTTTCGACGGAGGCAGAAATGCTGTAGGCCCGTGTGCTCTGATATGGGTGCAGGATAAGGAACCCCAGGTGGTCGAAATTTCAAGAGCCCTTCACTACAGCGTCTCTCATGATATTATGGTGGTTTTGGGACGTTACACCCCTCATATCAAATTACTAAAAAAAATTTCCTCTTCTCTGGGAAACAGGTAGTGCTGCATTGGGCCCTGTGTTGACAGGACACAAGATCTTATCCTGCCAAGGCACTTTGCCTACTTCACTGAAGAAATAAGTAGCATACAGGTTCCTGACTTGCCGAGCTGCTTTGGCAAAGTGGCGTGCCTGTGTACGAGCCACTTGCACTGGCGGTTGTGTAAGAAGCTCACGCCAATGGCCAGACCGCCGCTGCCCTAAGCCATCCACAGAATCAGCAAAGCCAGGGCCACAATATGCATCCTCATCTACAGCGTCTCTACGCATTAGAAAGTTGTGGAGAGCTCAGAGGTCCTTCACCATCTTTTCAGCTTGTTTTGGCTCTTCGCCCATGGTCCGCGCCAAGATTCACCATCTGGTCACCAGAATCCCGAAAGCGTTCTCGGCACACCTCCTATTTCATGCAGAAAAAAAGAAAGTAAAAAAATTAAATGACAAGTTACCATTTCAGCCCCCATCCCATCACTCTCAGGTAAACATATACTTTCAGCTCTATTTCTGAACAATCACCAACAACAGTAGCAGAAATTTTGGTGCCACTTCATGGTGCCAAAATTGACACAGGAGAAAGCCGCAACTTCCCGTCGCTAAACTCCCAATGAAAAACGGGTTAATCACATCAGCCTTCTGTGATGAGGTGTAGGTAGGGAGAATCACTGATGTGAGCCCATGTGACATGCTGCCCGTTCGAGAATTCTGTCTCCCGTGTGAATGCGAAATTAAAGGAGCACTGCCACGAAACAGTCAAAGCGAAAATTTTGTGGCATGCGAAAAATATGCAAGACAGCAACAACAAATTTAAACAATGCACATTTAAGGAACATGGTAATGTACATACTGTAGATGTGAGGGCAGCATGGAACATGTCACAACGTAAACTAGATGCCATAAGCTTACGTCGGCTACCATGTTCGTCCTTTATGGTGATATCACATCAAACAAAGCTTGTCCACAGCACCACAGCAGTAACTAGATCAGTCCAGAGCATTGTCAAAACTACTCGACAAAATTGGTAACTTGACTTCTGTCAGTGTTGCTACAGTCGCCGACCAATTTTTCATGCTTGGTGATGACTGCAATATTGTCGAAAAAATCCAACAGACTGAAAATTTGTACAGGCAATAAAATTCAGTTCATTGGGATTATAGTGAAGGTGGAGAATATGTAATGCGCAGGATGGCTCAGAAACGGTTGCCACACGACTTAAATGACCACGTGCAGAATGACATCTACACAAATTTCCCATGCTGTTTATACATGTTAAAAAAATCCACAACAGTTCGCCTGCATTGTGTATCTCAGACATTCGTTCCCTTGGTAGATATTGATGCCTCAAAGTGCCACACAACAGTAGTTCATATTGGAAGTAGAAGAATGGCAACTAGTCCGGCCAGTAACGTTTCCTGCTACTTCAGTAGCGCTATGCAAAGTCTTGGAAGCACAACAAAGCAAGGGGGGTAGAGTCTATCGAGGGAGTCGCTTGAAGTACAATCTCTACATCACATGAGCGATGGAAGATGACACCGGCAAGTTTAGAAATACACTTTCAACTCACACCAAAATTTGAAATGCTTTGCCAGTTGTCCATTCCCCCTTGCTGTCGTCCCATATTCGAAACAATGCAACACTTGCAACATTACTCGATAACTAAAATCTGAGTACTTTTTTGGCAGAGTGTTTAAAAGACTGAAAATTAAATGAGGCGTAATATGTTCGTAAACATACTGCAAGTCCATGGCTTCTTTTTGGCATGTAGTATCGAAAAACGAGCTATATAATACCCGGCAATGAAATACTCATGCTCAGCTGATACTGCACATTTTAGTTGGCATAAATTTATTATTATCTTCAAAAGCAAGTGTTTAACAGATTCGCCAAAATGAGTACCAAGTTAACACACTGGGACTAAAGAAGAAAAATGAACACTTCCTCTCAATTCCAGGTTTGTCTAATTTACCTTGCTCTGCTCAATCGGTAATTGAAGATGCGCTTCTCGCCCTCTAGCCCTCGTCCAGGGTATGGCCGTAGGAAGTCGGTGCGGAGTGGGAAGGCTTCGTCTCCCACAAACACGCAAGGCGCTGAGTAGGACGTGTTCGGAAGTTCCAGGTCTCGCGGGATATGAAGCTTTCCATTCTCCAAGCGACACCCGAACTTTGATTGTTCTAGCACTCCACCATCACTCTGTTTGCCGTAAGCACCAACGTCGACGATCACGAACTTGTAGTCGCTGTCGACCACGGCAAGCAGAACAATGGAGTATGTGCCCTGCAATGAGTATGCATACAATAGAATTGTGTAACATTATACTAGATGCTTTAGAATGCTGATGTGCTGAGAGGCCAAATTAATGGGGTTGCAACATAAGAGTTCACATCTAGTGTTTGTAATTAAACACAAGGTTAACTTTTAACAATGCATGCATGGAAACTGTAATGTAATTTATAACTGCACATGCACCAACATTCCATCCTAGCTTCAAGAAGAGAAAGGGACATAGGTAGAGCTATGTGAATAGCAAAATTTTTGGTGTGAAGCCAATTCTATTATTTCTTGATTATTTTGTAACAGTTCAAAGTAAAACTTGACAAAAAAAGTTGGAGCGAACTCCTAAAAATATTCTCATTGAAGTTACCTAGAGTGCCCTGTTATAATACATGTTACCAAAAGAAAGTTCGTGAGAGCGTTAGGGAATACTATCATACTTGCTGCAAGTATGATGTACTGTATGACAAACCAACGTGCAGGTGTGCTTTGTAAAGATCATGGCATCATATTCCACACATCGGAACATCTGATGCCACCATTCAGACAGCACACTGAAACATACTATGTGTTCAGTGCTTACAACGGCACATAACATTCATGCGCAATAGACAGTAATTTTAACAGAATTAAATTATCTGCAGAGTGCAGCAGAACATTATACATACTAACCTTATAATTGAAGTACATAGTTCCAGAGTTCGGAGGACACTTAATCTGTATGTGCTTTCCATCAACAGCCCCAATACAGTTCGGAAACTGCCATGTCCGGCTGAATCCTTCAGCGATATGCAGCCATGTCTCCGTCTTGGGCTCCTAAAATGAAACAAGCAGTGATTTTATCAGTAATGATAACATTGTGGGATCAGTGCCATGGAAGTGGAGATATCTAGGCCAGTGAAAGATTTTATATCGCCATAACAAAATTCAATTGCTACTCGAACCAAGTATGGATACTCTGTTTAGTTATTACATGTGGTCCTTAGGTGTATTACAGGCACAAATGTTGCATGAGAACAGAAAGCTCGAGTTCCAAGGGTCTCTGGCCACTGGATATTTGTTTGAGCATTGTATTGCACAGGTCCTTTCTTCTATCTGTTCAACAGCCACATAAAAGTAAAAATCTGTTCAACGGCCACATAAAAAAAGAAACAAAACAAGTAACGAAATGAGCTTGTGTATGCAAGTACTTTAGGGGCCATGACACTAAAGCTCTATAATAACAGGAAGTCGTACAACACTCAAAACTTGCCATTGATGAAGTACTCCTTAAACAACTAATGTGCCCTCCACATTCTATTTTGCAGCACTGTTTTTAAGTACGCACATCCAATTAGCCCGATGACCATGTGAGGTACTGACAAATGTGGTAAAAGAGATTAACTACAATAGACATTTTTGGAACTATTGGCAAGCAATTTCTCTTGTCATATTGCCATCACTACAAAGTAGCATAAATTATGCAAATTGAAGTTGAAGTGCATAGCTGTGTAGGCAAAGCAATTTTGTACGTAATCATAATATATATCAACACAACGCCATGCTTTCAATAGAGGTGTGAAAATTCTGCACCTCATAGATTACGCTTACAAAACTGCTGTACCTTTGTTTGAAAACATTATCCGTTGTCCTGTCATGACTTCGTTACTGCCAACTGGTTTGGGGAACTCGTAGCCACATCAGCTGGCTAGTTTTTTTTTCAGAAAGTTCGAGTGCTTACAGCTTACATATTGTCAAACACAATGGCCACATGCAGCTGAAATCAAGGTGATGCTGCACAATCAAATCAGAAATGAACTGCAGGACACATTGTAAGATTTCTGCATATCTTGCAAGACAACAGTCTTCAATACATAGTGTGCACGTGCGTCACGAAGCGCTCCTTCGTCACTTCCAAAATGCGCCACCGACATGCGCGGGTACCTACAGACTCCGTCGCCTACCGCTGCCGTGTTGTCTCCTCGTGCTTGCGCCCGTTTAGTACCCTATGCACGACACATTGTCCATTGCTGTGCATGGGTGTCGCAATATACGCCAGTTTAACTGGCCATGGATAACATAGACAGGTGCTGACAAAGCAAACTGAATCACCATACTTGATATAACATTATGAGCAAGTTTACATGAGAAACAATCACAGCATTTACTAAGTAGGTGAAGTAATGCACTAAATATGTGTATATGCATGTAATCCTATAGTAAATTTGGCATTAAAAATATTCATCATGCATTAAACAAACATTTAAAATACAAGTGCACTGCCACAAGGTTACAGACAAATTGTATTACCTCAGGGTCATAGCAAGTCGCTCTGCTGAAGATATGGGCTCTCGGATGAAGGTCTCTCTCTCCAAGTCTTCCTTGACCAAACTGAGGATATAGTCAAATTGTGATGGGGACATGCGATATAACTTTTTGAAGTATTATAGGTCCCCAGCACGCATTTTTTTCATCTGAAATAGAAACAACAATTTCGCTTTTTTTTTCTTTACCAGCAAAGGTCACAAAACATAACTATGCAGATTTATGTTGACTGGCACCTAAGCAAGCAGCATATCCATAGCTCAACACTTCTAGAAATATGTGTCGCGTATATTGCATGTGTATTGCTCCATACAGGCCAAGGAGATTGTTTCATGCATGTTCCAGAGTCAGTCTCAGATGACCAAATTAGAAATCATATCTCTGGCAGTCACAAGCACAATCGAATAACTTTAAGTAAATAAAAAGAAGTAGTTGTGCACTGATTGCCCGAAATCACCCTCAACAAAATGTGGCCGGCAGAATATGACTTCCATGCAAGGTGAAATCGATTTGTGCCAATCTGAATAATGAAAGAAGTGGTTCACTTTTAGGATGAAAATTTATGGAATTAGGGTACGCATGAAATGTTTATTTTCATCGGAGCAAGCAGCGTATTGAGCACAGGACGGCTGTGCACTAATATGAAAAAAAAGGGGGGGGGGGGGGGGGGGAGGCGCGAATCAGCCTGATAACCAGGCAGTCACAATTATTGATTGGTCCACGCGGAGTGAGGTGCTGCCGTGTGTCCTTTGTCGTCGCGAACACTTTTTAATTGACAGCTCGCCCACACTGTCGATGATCAACTTACTTTTGAAGAACGTTAATATCACATAAACAAACGAGACTAGAACGTTTTCAAACAACGCTTTCTTAGAAAATATAGAATCGCAATGCAAATTTAATGCTCTGACGAGGAACCATCTTGAGTTAGTATTATGCTTCGTTTTAACGCGCAGCGAGATGTTTTAATGCTTGCGCAACTAGCAATGTAAATTATTGGCGGTAATGCGATAACTGGTATATGTACCGTGGTGAAGAATTCACTCTCGGCGTGCCGCGTTCGCCATGACGGGCGCAACCACCACCTCCACTGGCGTTTCTCTTCTAGCATCATTTGGGCCAAAAGGACCTTCTTCTTTAACAGAAGCAGTCGCTTTCGGCGCTTCGTCAAAACCATGTCGGCGACCCGCGAACAACAATAACAGGCAGCCGAACTAGAGTGAAAGTTCTCTCTAATTACAGTGAACTAGAAGGTTTTGTAGTGGCAAGAGCGAAGCTGGCGTCTATAGGAGGCGCTGTGACGAAAAAAGCTGTCCGCCGCGCGTAGCGCTGCAGTCAGATTCGCGAGGCCAGCCAGGCAGGCTCGACCGGTGAGTTGACTGCTGTCAGGGCGCTTTGCTGCTGTTGCTTTCGATTCTTCTTGTATCTTTTTTCTGTGCTGGAAGAAAACGTTCTCGGTACCACCATGAACAAGAAAAACAAGACGGATACGCACTGTTTCGCCCCGGGTTGCCGGTCAGGCTACCCCGGCCATCGCGTTGAAAACGGGCGGAAGATTTCGCTCTTTTCGGCACCAAAGGACGAAGACCAACGAAAGGTTTGGGAGCGGAACCTCAAGAGGAAAGACAAACCTCTAACGGACACATCCGCGGTTTGTGAAAAACACTTTGCAGACCATTTTGTCGTTCGTGATTATGTCCACATCATCGGCGGCAAGAAGGTACGAATCGCTCGAGGAAAGCCTGGTCTTACTGCAAATGCAGTGCCAACGTTTTTACCTGACCTGCCCGCATACCTTTCCACATCTGTGAAAAAACCAAGGCCCGAGCGAAAGCGCTGTTTAGTTTCTACGTCTGGATCGGCGAAGAAAGTTCGTCTCTCTCGTCGCGGTGAGCACGAAGCGAGCTTGCTCGGCGAAGAGAATTCCGACCCGAACACGAGCCCTGCCGAAAACATGCAAGCGAACCCGCTCAAATCAGGTGACTTAAGGGACCTTGCCACCTGCTTAAGTGTTCCAAGGCTGTGGACGAAACTGACCATTCCAGACCTTGATCTCCTTGTGTATGCCACTACACGCACAACAAAACAGCCTTTCAGTGTCTCCCACGAGAAAGTGATCTGTTTCAGCTTAGATAGCAACAGTGATGTTGTGGCAAGCTGTTATCTCGGTGCGAGAGAAAAGAATTACGGCAAAATCACCTCCCTTCTTGAAGCAACGAACATATTTCAAGAAGTTGACACTGCATTGCTTTGTTCAAGCGCTATGAGCAAAGACGCTTATGACGGCCTTGCTCAGAACCTGACCGAGAAGATGAAGCGCACCCTCACCCCCACGAGTGACGGCGTGTTCAGGCAAGCACTGTCTTGGAATGGTGACAGTCAAAGGTGTGTGTTAATATTTTTAATAAGAAACAATGTACTTTCTGTTCTAGCTGACATAGCCTGCTACTTTTTTTTCATAACCTAAGCATATCCTTTGTATCTAAAGCAACCTGCATTAAAGGAAAATAACACTAGTCAGGACCTGTTAGCTATTACCCACTTTGTAATAGCTCTGGAGTTTATTTTTCCTCCAATTATCTGTTAGCCCTTGTTTCCATGTCTTGCAAATAGTTCGAAGTAAGGAAGTGGCTTATTTTATGTTTTACGTTTTTCAGGAACCATCTGTGTTCATTGTCGCTATTTGCGAAAGTCGCTGCTGGCACGGAAGTCCAAGTTGAAAAAAAAACGTGTCACGCATAACTTGTCTCACAAGCTGCGAATGGCCAATCAGAAGACAAAGCGAATTGCTTCACGCTTGTGTACCTTGGCAGGCCAAGTACGAGCCATGAAAGAAGAAAACTCCAGGCTAAGTGATGAGACTTTCCTTGGCCGAATTAAAGAACTCCCCCCAAAGCAGCAAGAGGCAGCTACACACATGTTCAAGGCTGCGAAGAGGAAGAGTGTTAGAGGGATGAGGTACTCGAAGGAGTGGATTTTGGAATGCCTCATCATGCGCATGAAAGGGCCAAAGCTTTACGAGGATATGCGGAGGCAGAAAGTTCTTGTTTTGCCGAGCAAGGTTACTCTTCAGAAGTACCTCAGGTCATACAGGACGGGATTTGGCTTTAATGCCAAAGTGATGAGCATGCTCAAGCAGAAAGCGTCTTCCATGGATGCCTTCAAAAGACACGGAGGGCTCATCGTTGACGAAATGAAACTGTCCGAGAATCTGTCAGTCTCATCGTCAGGGCACATACAAGGCTTCGTGGACATGGGCCAGTTCACCCCCAGCAGTGACAAGCATAAAGTGGCTGACCATGGAATGGTCATAATATTGTGCCGTTCACTGGTGAGGGGACCCAAATACTTGCTTCTTTTGCCACGCAGGGCAACATGAAAGGAAATTTGCTCTCGAAAGTGATGCTGGAGGCAGTGATTCTAGCGAAAAAGGCTGGGCTATTTGTTGATTTCATAACATCCGACGGTGCGACCTGGAATCGAAACATGTGGTCCACGATGGGCATTTACGCGACTGCATCTAGCACAAAATGCAAAGTGCAACATCCAGTGGACAACAAGCGGTCACTTCATTTCATTTCTGACTTCCCACATCTTGTCAAATGCATCAGGAATGGACTACTCCAAGCAGACTTCACCACTCCAACAGGACCAGTAAGTACAAAAATTTATGCCTTTATCAATATGAGAATGTTTTTATCCCCAGAAAACATAAAAACACAGCACTGAAGTGTCTTATGAAGCATTTTGTTTTTCCATGCAGGTATCGCTTCGTCCTGTAAAAGAGGCTTTGACACTTGATGGCTCGAACGTGACTCTTCTAGCCATGCCCGGTATCACAACCCGCCACACTCAGCCCAACAACTTTGAGAAAATGAGGGTTACCTACGCCTTCCAACTCTTCAGTGACACGGTTCTAAATGGCCTTCGTCTCTACAAAAATGATGTTGAGGCCAAATGCGGGAGCATCCAGCCTGTCTTGACCTTTTTCGGGTAAGTTTATTGCCTCAAGTACTGCTCCACATGTATACAAGCTGTTAGGAGCATACTTATATTTCACTTTTTTTGTTTATATTTACCTTTCGCTGCAAATGAACCTTCCAACCTCTTGGCTAACTGTTTTAAAATCTTATTGTGTGCTCTATGCATTTCAGCATGATGAGAGACCTTATCGAGATAATGTCATCTCGATTCCCCGCCAAGGCTCTTCGTCCGGACTCAGCTGCCATGGATAAGCTGCTGTCATTTCTAGCCTACCTTGTTGAATGGGAGGTTTATGTAGCAGAAAACTTGCGTCAAGCGAAAAATGAAGGCCGAGCCGAAAAGCGGGGCCGCTTTTTGTCCGAGTCTACCGCAGTTGGATTGAGGGTCACCATTGCAAGTGTCCTGTCGCTGCTGGACTACCTGAGCCAACAACTCGCGTACAAGTTCATCATGACATCAAGGCTGAGCCAGGACCCAGCTGAGAACTTTTTTGGCATTGCATGGCAGTCGTCAGGCTGTAATACTCACCCCACACCCCAGCAGTTTTTGATTACAGTTTCTTGCTTGAGTTTTTACAGCCTTGCCAAATCTGTGTCACACGGGAATGCAGAGCCAGGCATTTTGACTGCACTGCTTGGGGCTGATGCTGCCGGTGAGGATGACCGTACCAAACAGTTTCTGCTGGACCAGCTGATTGCTGATGGGGATCTTTGCAGTGCTGAACTGGCATTGAACAACATTGAGAAAGCTGCACCAGATCATGTTGCTTGTGTGTCTGCCAAAAGTGATGAGCGGCTAATTTTTTACGTTGCTGGATATGTAGCACGGAAGTTCTTGGCCAAAACCAGCTGTGATGCATGTAAAAACGTTCTGCTTGCAGACAAAAACGACATCAAAAACCTTCAAGCTGCTCAGCTAACACAGCTAAAGGATAATGGCGGCCTGCTGTACCCGTCGGGTTTCCTATTTAGGTTCCTAAAAAACCTGGAGAACCTTTTCACGGGTTGCTTCAGTGCACAAGAGCTTCATCACGAAAGCATCATGGATGTAATTTGGCTAATCAAATCCCGACCACAGCACCGTGTTGGATGTACTGACCACGCTGAAATGCTTACTGCTAAGATGGTGGCATTTTTCATTACCACTCGGCTGCACTTTTTCGTAAAATCACTCAACCGAGCCAGGATGCAGAAGCGGGAAACGGCAAAATACCTGCAACTTAGCCGCTGTACATAGACTGCTCTTGCCCCCATTTCAGCATTCATATGTCTGCAGGGGAACCGTGTTTGTTTATCCATTTTCTCTGTGCCATTCTTGTATTTTTATGTGTACTGTTGTCATAACTTACTGTGCAATAATTCTGTGCTTTTGCAGAATTCATTTGGAGTCTGTCTGTTAGAAACGCCTAGTTCTTTGCAATTTAACAGTTTTATTTGTCATCAAGACCCTCTTAATATAATTCTGGTATTTTTACTTCACTACGTGTAAGGTAGAGTGCTTGTTTGATGTATTGAACTTCTGACAATTGTTTTTTTTTGTTATCTAGTGAGCTCTTTCTGTTCGACATTTTATTTTTTCATAGTCACATCGTTGTTTGTCATTGTATAAATTTTTAATGTATAGCTTTATGTTAAAATGTTTTTAATGTGAAAGCCTTAGATCTCTGTTTCATGGAATACATGAGGTACTCAACATCATTGTAAGGTCCACAAAATTGTACAGAACATTGGAGTGCTAGCCGGGAAGGGAGCACTGCAGCAGAAGGGTTGGAGGAGGGCTAGAAAGTTAAATAGCAGTGCAAGAGGGGAGGTCGCTGCCATGTGCATTATGAGCTGCCTTTAGAGCTGAAGGTTTTGACAGGTGTGAACAGGAGGCTTCTGGTGTTGGTGAGCCAGGATAACAAGCTTTGGAGGATGCTGTCTATTGTGCTATTCAAGTGGTGATGGGAACTTTCGCAAAGTTCAACAGAAAGTTCAAGAACACATTAACAGAACTTTCAACTAAACTTTCACCGTCACATTTTTGAAAAGTTCTATATGCACCCCCGTAATTGTTAAAACGTTCCAAGTATGTTTACTGTACTGTGATAAGTGTAAAGTAGACTGCCCATTTCATTTATTGCAGTCGTAATGGCAATTCGTGCAACCTGGCAAGCCGTTTTAATTTTGCACCTGATTTGTTCATAGCCGCACCATTGTCTTTGAGATTTCCTTTGAAATATTTTAAGTATATGTGTATATTCCTGTCTTTTTTATTGTGTGAAAAGTAGACTGCCTGTGTCTTGCATTGTACTGTGCTTGTGATCAGTTTTTGCTTTCTAGCTGGTTATTTTTGTTTGACATCTCACTTGATTAGTTCATTTGGCATGTAGTTACAACCTAAATAAATGTTGTATCAAGTGTTGCCGAAATATTTCTTTCATTTGCCATTTTGTCACACAGCCTCTTCTTTATAATAACTATTCTCCTGGCCCCGCCGCGGTGGTCTAGTGGCTAAGGTACTCGGCTGCTGACCCGCAGGTCGCGGGTTCAAATCCCGGCTGCGGCGGCTGCATTTCCGATGGAGGCGGAAATGTCGAGGCCCGTGTGCTCAGATTTGGGTGCACGTTAAAGAACCCCAGGTGGTCAAAATTTCCGGAGCCCTCCACTACGGCGTCTCTCATAATCAAGTAGTGGTACGAATCCTCAACTTCATTATTTAAAGGAAAAAAAAGGTAATTGTAATGGTTAGTTCACTAAGTATTACGGCTAGGTGGCGTTAGCCGCCGCCCGATCTAAAGGGTACAGCCACATCCATCCATCCATCCAACCTTCTAGTTCACTGTACTCTAATCAAACACGACACAACGCTGACTACTGCCACTGTTGCCAACATCTTGAAGCAACTCCTTCTAAACTGAGTGGTAGTTACACAGACGTGCGTATACAAACTCACTACGTTTCTCGGAATAGATTGCAGTAACTAAATTTTTTTTAGTTTCTTTTTATATTTCGTTATGTTGAAGTCAAGAAAGAGAGGACTTTTACGTACTTTTTCTTTTGTAAGCACATTGCTGGTCAGGCAACGCTGCGAAAGGCGGAGCCTCAACTATCCAGCGAACCGGCAGTTTTTACTCTATGTGTCTCAAAACGTCGCATGCGGCACGCCGCACCATGCGACGCCGCACGTCGCATCGCAGAGAAAATCGCACGTCTGTCTCGCGCTTTAAGCGAGTTACCAGAGCGGGGAATACGGTCCGCATACGAGCAGCCTAAGCGGAGCGCGGTGCGTCGCTGCCGTTTTTGCAAGCGGAAGGGGGACAACCCGCGCGCCCTCTCTCGTGCGTGCAGCAACTTTGCTTATTTCAAGATGGCTTCCTCCGGAGACGGCACGCTTTCCGCGAGTGCTGCAGCTTCGCCGTAACCTGCCCAGCGCAAGCCACGAAAACACAGTTTCGACGGTGAAAAATAAAAACGCCGCCATCACACACGCGTCAAAAGCGCAAACAACACACAGTGAATGCTTGCAATGGATCTGCATCGGAACCTTGCTGGCTTTTGAGCGGCTACTATCAAGTCAGAGCTTGCTTCTTTGTCAAAAAAATAGACAGTTAAGACATTGAAAGTGGATATCTAAATACTTCATGAAAATATCATTGATACGTTATTGTTTTGCTTTGTATACGTGAAAAAAAATGTTTTTTTTTATTTTGTTTACCGACGATGAAAACGACCAGAGGGCGCTGCAACTGCGAAAGGTCCGCTTCGCTGCCGGCAACGAACAACTGAGCCGCCGCTCCGCTGCGGCTTCGCGGGTGCTTCCGGAGCGGAGCGGACCACAAAAACGTCAAACTAAAAACCTCTTATGCTTCCGGCTCAGGCAAAGCACCAGCGCTTTTGTGGAAGAAAAAGAGCGGGATGAAAGGAGAGGTGGGAAAAAAAGAGGAAGACAAGAACACGTGCATCCTGTATGCTCCTCAATGAGTGTGACGTCAGGACTCGAGCTTCTGAACAGCCACCGCGCACTTACAATCCATCAAAAATACAACTGTTCAAAAGTACGCAAAATTAAACCCATTTATCCGAACAGTGGCATCTTCGGAGTCTAATTTCGAAGTTTCGTCAGTTACTCTGATTTCTTTGTTCAGTATCCTTTAAACTTTCCCCGCCTGTTATCTTGCAGACCAGTTTTTACAATCGCTAAAAACATGTTGCATAATGTGGTTTCACTTGCAGTTGGGACCCTTCAAATAATGTCCTTGCGCAAGGATAGGCAATTGTAGATCGCGCTTCCTGCTCACTAAGTATGGAATGCAGGCCTATACTTCAGTTGTTTGAAAAGCAAGCAACACTGAAATAGCTGTCGGCTACATTGAGGACGCCAATTTTGAACTGCTTTGGTCACGGAAGTGGCCATGACGAGCAAGCAAATGCGCGTCTGGTGCGTTCCGGTGTGAAGGGGGCCCATAGAATAATGCCCTCGCGCAAGACTGAACACTACATGTGGATCTGGAAATTGCATGAAATTTGTGATCGCCTACAATTTTTGTACTTGGCATGATACTGTATTGAGTAATTATGTCTTGCTACTGCAAATTGGCAGTGATATACACGGTAATGAATTATTAGAAATCAGTGTTGTACGCGTGGGGTTCCTTGAGGCAATGCGGCATCAAGCTATAAGCCGATAACTCTGAGAAAGTTTTGTTTCTTTGAAATCAGCTTCTTGTGTTTTGAATGGTAGTCGGCACGACAGTTCTGCTAGGAGGTGCTTTGCCACCATGAAACGCGAACCAGCAGGGCAAATCGCGAGCTCTATCGGAGTCAAGTAAAGTGTGAGCAGCAGACTGTGCGCAAGGCCAGTATAAGACTTCTGCTGCCACCATCTGAGATGGGCAGGTACACCCGGTCGTCTGTATTTTTGCATTTGTTCTGTTTTCATTTGACTCCTGGAGCACTACCCTCATGGTTTTTACTGAGATCAATTCGTGCAGCGCAGTTTCTATACCTAAAGTAGCTGTCCCCGCGTGCGGAAAGCGAGCGTGCAGAAGACAGAGGTGCAAAAAACATCGTGAAGCAGGAAGAGCAGAAGAGAAGAAAGAACAGCGCCAACTTCCAACTGTTTACTGATCATCTAAGAAACGCACAAGAAAGAAGACAAAACCACGCATGCGTGCACAACCAACAAACATCACACAGCGTCATGATCAAGGCACTAAGTTATCCAAAAACTGCAATTCTGTTGAGTACAACACAATAGATTTACCACTGATACAATCGTGCCCTTTCTTTTCGATAAAATAGGCTTCCAAGAGCTCTCTAGCTGTTTGTTTTTGCTCCTACCAAGAATCACCGTTTCCTCAAACAATTGCACACATCCCCAGGCTTTACAGTGCGCTGGAAGATTCGCATGATCACTTTTGCCTAAACTATTGGCATGCTCCCTCAGTCTGCCATTAATGCAACGCTCCGTTTGACAGATATAAAACTTGCCACAGCCTAGGAGAGTCCCATATACCACCCCTTGAGCGCCGCGCCTAAAAATTCTTGTGTGCTGCTCCTGGCAGCCCCTTTGCTCATCGCATGTGATACGTGGGCACAATTGAGCAAGTTTGTTGGGAGCTGAAAAGACGACCGGAACGCCGGAACGGGAAGCCAACTTCTTGAGGTTATGGCTCACACGGTGTAAATACGGGACCACCTCAGGCCTAAACCGCTCTCTCTCTCTCTCCTTCGGGCGCGCATTTGCATTAGCTACTCTGCCTTTCACCCTCTGCAGGGTGAATATACTGCGTTTACCTTACGCCGCTAAATATTACACAGTTTGAAGTTTCTGCGGCAGCACAACAGCAAATCCCGATAGTGTACTGTTGCCAAAGCTCTTTCAGAACGGCCACCGCGGCGTCTTGCCACAACGACTACGCGTTTTCGTCTGCTAGCAGAAGTTTGTTGCGCCGCCAGCGCCACTAAACCGGAAGCTGTCCTTGCGCCGTGTGGCGGGTAGTCTGACGTGGGGAGTTTTGCAACTTACCTAGTTCTAGAAACGTTGCCTTCTGCGACTGCTTGCGGCGGCGGCCATCTGCGGCAGCCAGGAACTTAGACCACAAAGATGGATACGCTTCCTCTTCAACGCTGGCGCCATCTCGTAGGCCACGCCCCTGGGCTACCCTCCTTAAACGAATTTGAAGTACGTAGCTTTGATATATTTTGTGTAGTTCATCACCAAAGTCGGACAAAAACAGCAGAGCCGGTAAGCGGCACTCCACCTCTTCACTATTGACTTCCTATGCTTTGAATTTTTTTAGCAATAACAATTGCAGATCTCTTCTTCCACTCATCGGGCAACAATACGTAAAATTTTAAGACATTTAAGAGGTCAACCAGAAACGCATGCTTTGTGCGGTGGTATACACGTGGAATCATTTATAATGTGTTTTTTTTTTCGCGGTTATGTAACAACACATGCTGACCGCAGGGTTACCTTCAAGAAAAAAAATATTCTCTAGACAAGTTGGGCCTCTTTAACTCATGACCACACTTATAAAGAAAAGAAAGAGAGAGTAAAACATGCGATCAAGGCAGTCACGCAGACAGGCCGTGGTTCATTGGTAGTCTGCGGGCTTGAAACGCCTTGTCTAGAGTGCAGCCGATGGCGGAAATCGGTAACCGGAGAGCGACAGCTCCCTTATTGCGCGTGCGTCATATGTCATACGCGAAGTACATAACGAGTGAGCGAAGTACTTTATTCAGTTGTTACCACAAGACGCGTCCCCACGAACATGTCTTTTTTATGTCTTTTATTTACAACTTTTTGTTCTCGATCAAAATTACCATGGGCGTCGAAGAAGGCAGAAATATATGAGAAAGCAGGGTTTGCATGAACGACTCTTTGAATGCATTATTGGCATTGATGAAAAATAATTTCGAACTATATAGTGACATAGCAAAAAACGACGAGAACGGTTTACATGCTCACGTCGTCGTTCTCTTTTCTGTGGTAGCATGTAATTTACAAACTTTGAATATTTCGTGTATTAGACGAGAAGAGTTACCGGCAACGTCCATTTCTTTTTTCGCGTTTTTTTACCTAATGTACTTTTAGTGTGACCATACTATGATGATGATTGGTGGTGATTATGATACTATGATTGGTGGTGATTCCATACTATGAATGGTGGTGCATGGCATGAAAGTTTTAGTTCACTCTAGCAGACATGCAATCAAGAAGTCACTCATGCGCTTGCCCAGAACAAAAAAATTGCTTTTTCGCACCTAAATAATAGTAATATAATAATTAATAATATTGTAATTATTATTATTATTATATTATTATTTTATTATTATTATTAATTTTATTATTATTATTAATTTTATTATTATTATTATTATTATTATTATTATTATTATTATTATTATTATTATTATTATTATTATTATTATTATTATTATTATTATTATTATTATTATTATTATTATTATTATTATTATTATTATTATTATTATTATTATTATTATTATTATTATTATTATTATTATTATTATTATTGATTGCCATCAAGAGAGAAAGAGATAAAGATGCAAGGAAAGGCAGGGAGGTTAACCAGACGCACATCCGGTTTGCTACCCTGCACTGGGGAAGGGATAAAGGGGAGAAAAGAGGTTGCAGAAAGATGAGAAGGTACACACAATCATGAGCACACTCGGGAAGCACAGACAGTCTACAGGCGGTCGCTCAGGTTTGTTGACTTAAGGTAAAGTAGCAGTGCTTTAGTTGCTTTCTGCGCAACTGAGGCAGATGCCCAAGGTCCTAGTATCTTCTGCACACAAAATGGTCCGGGGTCAAGTCGATTCAAAACCATCCGGAGCTGGCATCGCTGTGTGTCGTAGCAAGCGCAGCTGCACAGGACGTGTTCGATGGTCTCTTCAGCTCCGCAGTAGTCGCATGTAGGAGTGTCTGCCATACCAATGCGAAAGGAGTACACCTTAGTAAATGCAACACCCAACCAAAGGCGGCATAACAGTGTCGCATCGGAGCGGGAAAGTTGTGATGGTAGCTTTAGCTTGAGCGATAGATAGAGTTCATAAAATTGACACCTTTGGAAACTGGTAGACGACCAGAACGTGCGTGTGAGATCTCGAGCCAGCAGGTAAAGTTGTCTTGCTGCATCATTCCTTGATAGAGGAATCGGGACTACACGGGTTTCTTCATGGGCTGAGCGGGCTGCATCATCGGCTACTTGATTTCCGGTAATACCGATATGTCCAGGCAGCCATTGATATATAATATCATGCCCTCGTGCTAGAGCTTCATGATGGCAATGTCTTATTTCTTGTACCAGTTGGTCATGACTCCTCCTACGCATGGCAGGCTGCAAATTCTGAAGCGCTGCCTTCGAATCACAGAATATGACCCATTTTCCTGGACGTTCTTGAACGAGATACTGTAAAGCAGCCCTTATAGCAGCAAGCTCTGATGCCGTAGATGTAGTCGTATGCGGCAACTTAAACTTGATTGTCATTTCTGCAGCCGGAATTACAGCGGCACCTGATGAGCTGCTGGATGAGACGGACCCATCAGTGTATATCTGCGTTCGGTCCAAGTACAACTCATGTAATAATAGCAGTGTTGCTTGCTTCAATGCTACTCTGGAGTGACTGCTTTTCTTTTTGATTCCCGGAATTTCTAGACGTACTTGCAGATGGAAAGAATGGTTCTATTTCGTCTCGAGTGGTACTTGGAACGATACACCGAATACTCTTCTTGCATGGCAGGCTTTCGTCGGGGCCGCTCCTCCATCGACTGCGTCCTTGACTTATCGACATTTGTTCAACAAGAAAAAAGTCGCAAGCGCATATCAGTGGCACTCTTTCTTGGCGTGAAGGGTGCATATGATAATGTAGCTCACGATGCCATCCTCACTTCTCTCGCAGCAATGGGCATTGGTGGACGAATGTTTCAATGGATAAAAGATTATATAACTGGCAGGGGTTTCTTTGTACAAACATATGAGGGTACAACTGCCCAACATTACACCTACTGCGGAGTACCTCAGGGAGGGGTTTTAAGCCCCACATTGTTCAATGTGGCCCTCATTGGTCTGGTGAAGGTTCTGCCAAAGTCGGTGTGCCTATCCATATACGCCGATGATATTTGCCTCTGGAGTGCTGTAGTTACTCGCCCTCAGGTGCGTGCACGAATACAGCGGGCAGCAATCCTCACAACAGCCTACCTTCAGAAACAAGGCCTAAATATATCAACTCTGAAGTGCGCGTTGATGGCGTTTACACGCAAACCAATGACGCCATACCCTGTTTACATCAATGGGCAGAGTGTCAAATATACGCGGACGCATCGTTTCCTGGGCATAATAATCGACAGAAGTCTTTCGTGGAGCCCACATTGTGCGTACTTGAAGAAGAGACTGCTATCTATTGTGCATATCATGAAATTCTTGTGCGGTAAAGCGTGGGGAACTTCTGTGGCCTCCATGCTACAGCTGTACAGGGCCCTATTTCTGGGTCTATTGCGCTACAGCTTGCCGGTACTGACTAACACTTGCAAATCGAATACTCATTCATTGGAGAGTTTGCAGGGTCAGGCACTGCGTATCTGCCTAGGACTGCCCCGATGCGCTTCTACTTATGCCACAATCATGCTTGCCAAAGACCATCCGGTCAGGACATATATAGTTGTGGATTGCCTCAGAGCGCACATTCGACATGCTAGCCGTGTCCCCGACCACCACTTGGCCCTTCTACCTTCCGGAAGACCACGTGCTACGTTTTCAGACGTCATAGCCAAGCACCTAAACAGCATTCCATCAGGATATACGCCATCTGCGAGAACGGCATGTCCTTTGTGGTGCCTCGACCAGCCGCCATCAAGAGAGCCGTGTAAATATACTTCCCATGTGCCGCATCCTTCAGTAAAACGGCAAGAGCCATTTCTTTTTAAGTTTACGAGAAAGTAAGTTGATGATTATAGAATGCATATAGTTGTGTGATGGGGCAGCATTTTCGCCAGGGAAGATTTGTCTTCCGATGAAATTTGTCCAGCTTCCTTTCCGTTTTTGAAAGCCGAAGCCGGTCCGCAATACATAGACCGGAACTATCTGTGGCGCGCTGTAAATACACATTGCGACAAGAGAAAACTACCTTGCAAGATTTGCGTGTCGGCCTTTTCTCTCTCTATTATAAAAACAGAAATAGCCAGTGGACACCTGGAGCGAGCCAATTAGGTAGTAGTGAAGAGAAAATGCAGGTAGACATTATGAGCTGCAAACAGCCGACAACTTTATTAGCTACTCTTGAACAATAGCCTCGCTTGAAGCCAGTGGTTCACTGTGGTGGGTGGTGGTGGTGGTGGTGTTGTAGCAGGCGGGGTTAGCCTGGCCTGCATGGCCGGCAATTGTTCCGCCTGAGCATCTCCTGAATTTGGAAAATGTCACCACGTGTCAGACAGCCCAGTGTCTCGCAGGAAGACTAACAAAATTCGTTGCACGTTCCTCCTAGTTGCCGCGGGTCCTTCAGGAAAGCTGATGTCATCAACTGTCCGGTGTCTATGACAGCCTTTTCGCAAGGTGCGGATCATCGCTGCTCTTTGCACATCAAACTGTGGGCAAAGCCAAATGAAATGTTCAATATCCCCAATGTCACCACAGAAGGCACAGAACGGGGAAGCGTATCTCCCAGTCTTGAATGACCAGGCCGGGGTGTATGCGGAGCCGGTTCTAATGCGGTACAACAGCGTCGCTTCTTCACGAGAAAGTCCATGAATTACACATGCTTGGTGTGGAAACTTGTAGATCGCCTTGAAGTGATTGCGTATCACATCTTTGTTGTTCTGGTAAGTCTTGGGAATTCTTACTTTTGGAAACGATGTACGTGCTCCGCAAGCAAGGGCATCACCCTTTTCATTGCCCTCAATGCCAACGTGGGATGGGATCCACTGGAACTTTATATTAAAACTCTTGCCATTTAGGTGTTCTATTAGTGCCAGAGATTGCCTGGTGAACTTTTCTTGAGGTAGGCCACGATGCAGTCTTTGTAGCGCCGATTTGGAGTTCGTCAGCACTACAACATCTCGTGCAGAAAAGGATCGTAGTTTTCGCAAAGCCGCCGTGATTGCAGCGCTTTCTACCGTTGTGGACGAAACCACGCGATCCAGGCGGCCCGACCATGACACGCCTAGGCAGGATATGCAGAAAGCCGCTGCGCAGCTATTCGTCTGTGTGCACACTGATCCGTCGGTGTACACTTGTAGGTGGCCGCAGTACATGGTGCTCAAGTGGTCCAGCGCAAGAAATTTTGCTGCCGCGACTGGAATGGTGCGCTTCGCTGGTAGCTTGGGTACGCTGAAGTTGCACGCAACATCCACAAAAGACCATGGCGGGTCCATAGGGCACCGTTTAGGCAGTTTCAAGCCTAAATAATGAAATGTGTTTAGTGTCCCGTTGAAATGTGAGCCAGTTCTTGCTCTTAGCCGCCGGAGAAGCGCCGTGCCTGCGAAGGACTCGCCCAGTCTTGACAGCTGCGTCAATAAGGCCTGAGATGCCAAAAGGCGGAGCGGCAGAGACTCGGCTTCATTGGTGACCTTCGTGTTTGAAGCCGCCTGAGGGACTCCCATCGCCAAGCGAAGGCCCTTTCTGTGCACTGCCTCTAGGCGTTCGAACTGGCTTGGTGATGGTGATATCAGGGGCAGCTGATAAATGATGCGGCTTGTTATAAGCGCATCATTTAATTTAAGCATGGACATAGGATTGTTGCCCCAACGGACCCCTGCCATGCGACGAAGAGCGTTGATCCTTTGCACTGATGCAGTGACTATACCATCAACCGCACGTCGCCATAATAGCTTGTTGTCGATGGTAATGCCCAGGAAACGGACACTTGTTGCACAACGAATAGAGTGGCCTCGAATATTCAGCGACAGACGTGTTGACTTCCGTCGCGCTCCCGGGAAGAGCATGAAGGCCGATTTTTTCGCTGATTAAGATAGGCCGAGTGTCAACAAGTGACGCTCAATGATTGAAATAGCGCTGTGTGCTATCTGGGCCAAACGTTTGTGCTGGTACCCTGAGATCCAAATGCGGATGTCATCGGCGTAGATGGATATTTTAACTGCTTTCAGAGCTAAGTGCAGAGTGTCGGGAAGGCTGGCCATGGCAGCGTTAAAAAGCAAGGGAGATAGAACACTTCCTTGTGGGACGCCGAGGGAAACGCGTCTCTCTTCGCTCATTACATTTCCAAGCTTAACACGGACACAACGGTCTCTGAGAAATTCATGTATGAACCGAAGAGCATTTCCCGACACACCCATGGCTTGGAGCCCGTTCACGATGCCTGCCTGAAGCACACAATCATATGCCTTGGCAACGTCCATGAAGACGGCGAGTGTCGAGAGTCCGCTGACACGGTGGTGCTCGATGTGGCTTAATAGGTCCAAAACACTGTCCTGGGCACTCAGTCGTGGGCGAAATCCGGTCATACACGATGGCCATCGTCTTCCTTGTTCAAGGTACCAAGTTAATCTTGTACATATTAATCTTTCCATCAACTTAGATACGCATGATGTAAGAGATACCGGTCGATATGACGCGAGGCTCGCAGCATCCTTTCCGGACTTTAAGACTGGCACCACCCAAGCTGTCTTCCAAACAAATGGGATCTCTCCCGTGCTCCAGACATGATTAAATATGTCCAAAAGGGCCCTTTTTCGCTCATATGGTAGATTTGTCAGCATTTTATTGCTGATCAAATCGGGACCCACGGCACAGCGTCTTCTTAATTTGCTAAGTGCCATATCCAGCTCTCGGAAGGTGAATGGCGTATCCATCGTGTGAAAAAACTGGGGTGACAGAGGAATCGCCGCTCCTGCTGATCTACCAGATATGTACACGTCTGCGAAATCCTCTGCAAGGGTTTGCAAATTTATCCCTTGTTTGAAAGCGAGTGCTTCGAATGGCCTGTGTGTTCGGATCTTCCCAGAAAGACTATTTATTACTGCCCATATCTTTGTCAAGGGCGTAAACGTTGATAAACTCTCACAGAAAGCGGCCCATTGATTTCGTCTTAATTTTTTTGTATGGCGACGAATCGCAGCGTTTATCCTGTTATATTCGGTTTTCGCAGACGGATTTCCTTTTGTTCTCATTAATTTCCGCTCCGCCCGTCTACGTGCTGCGCAGAGGTTCTTCAATTTCAAGTCAGGAGCAGGAAAATGGTCGGGCAGTTTCAGCAATGAAGTTGCTGATCGCTTGCCTTGCAACATATCTGCGAACAGCTCACCAGTGGATTTGTCCAACACTTCTCTGTAGGTGTCCCAGCGTGTTACATTGCAGAATTGTCGACCAGCAGTTTGAAATCCCAGGATATTGGTGAAGATGGGGAAATGGTCGCTGCCCATCTTGTCTGGAGCCGTGGTCGATGATACCAGAAGGTCCGTGGAGTGAAGTACAAGGTCTATTGCACTCCATGAATCTGGTGGCCTGAAAAATGTAGGTTTACCATCGTTCGCCACACATAAGTCGGCAGCATCTGCAGCTGCTAGAAGTTCCTTGCCTCGAAAATCGACACTCTTATCTCCCCAGAGTGTATGGTGCGCATTAAAATCACCACAGATTATTCGAGGTGCGGGACATCGAGTGCAAAGGTCCTTTAGGCAAGTCTCCATAGAGACCTTTTATCGTGGGCTTATGTACACCGATACCACACTCAGTTTTCGGTTTCCCAGGCACACTTGCACAGCAGTGACTTCCAGTGAGTTGGAACACAGGTCTTGCACTGGTAAGGCCACGTGAGGGATTTCCCGCCTTATGTATATCATTGCGCTTCCATTTGCAAACGACGTTATGCTCGGGTTGCCGTGTCGGGTGTACCCTGGGAGCGTCCTTGCATTCGGTAGACCGGCTTCGGAGAGGGCTAGAATCGGTATTGGAATGTCGCGCAGGAAAAGGTTGAGTTCGCACAGGCGTTTTAGAAGACCGGCGCAGTTCCATTGCATTATTAAGGGCACTTTTGAAGGACGAAATAGACCAGGTGGGCGAGACATTGCCATTATTCTACTGTGTGTTTGTGGAAGCAGAGCAAAGTAACACTGACTCTAGAGCCAGGACTGCTTCCAACATATCCTTCGTTGAACTTCCAGGCATCTTAGCGACGTGTGAACGTAGTGCGGTGAACAGAGCGCGAAGAACGTGCTCGAGGTTTTCTTGCTGTTGGCTTCCAGATGGTACTTAAGGTGGGCTCAGTGCATCAGCGTAGGTGCGCTTGGCGGACTCTTTCGTGATACATTTCTCACCAGCGTTGAGCACTTGCGTTGACTCAGTACCAGCTCTTGTCGGCTTTAGGCGCGGAAAATTTCCTGCGTACTCGTTATCCGAACCGCCATGCTGTGGCGCGCCGGACGTCTTCTTTGTGAGCGATGGTTCGTTCACAGTATTCATGCCGAGGACAAACGTCTTATTTCTTCGCTGCGCAGCTGTTCGTGCTGGACATCGGCCGTAGCTAGCTGGGTGGTCGCCGCCACAGTTTGCACACACAAATTTTTCTTTACTTGTACACGTCTTAAAGTCATGAAGCCCCCCACAGCGCTTACACCTTTGTTCCCCACGACAGTGCTTAGCAACATGTCTAAAACGCTGACATTTAAAACAGCGTGGTGGCGTCTCCACGTAGTCTACCAACTCGTGTCTAGTGAAGCGAAGGTTGATCTTCTCTGGGCGTTCCGAATTTGAAGCGAATGTGAGAACTACAGAGTCAGTGCGCCTTGATTCCCATTCGGTGGATGAGGTTTGGACTCGTCGTATGATTCTTCTTGCGTGGTATACTCCCTGAGGTCTCAGGTAGGTTAACAGCTCATCGTCCGAGTACCATCTTGGGACCCCTTTTATAATGCATGTATTTTTCATGTAGCTGTGTGGTACACGGGCAGATATGGCAAGGCCGCAGATAGTATTGGTCTCTAGAAGCATATTAGCTTGGTGTTCTGTCTCTATATCCAAGAGCAGGGCTCCCTGTGCTGTGAAACGGCTCATAACTGGGGCTCCACCGAGAATCGTTTCAATTTCCGAGTATAGGTCAATAGGACTCACTTGCCTCAAGTTAGCTCCTTCGGATGTTGGAGCAATTAACACAGGAATGCCCACCGTCCTGTCTTTGCGATGTCGCACAAGGCGGAAACCACCCTCGTCCATGTCTTGATCTGTGAGGTTCGCCCCGTTGTGGTCCCCGACGACAGTTGATTCGTCCTCTGATGCAACGCTGTGTTGTCGCTTGCCGTCAGGTATGCTTGCGCCAGCCAGCTGGTGCTTTTGACCTGGTGTCACACCTTGGGAGGTCATGGCGGCGCTCTCCCCGATGCTTGTTTCGTTTCTTCTAGCACATTTCGACGCGGCGGGCTGCACAGTACCCGTCAGTCGCCGATACGGCAGGTACCTTTTCGAGTCGTCCGACGTCTTGAGCAGTGCTGAGCCGTAATATAAACAAAAATAAACGATAAATGCAGACAAAGCTACTTAGCCAAGCAGCAACAGCTTCGTCGTCTTCTTCTCTCTTAGAGTGAATAACACTTATTAAGAGACACGTATTGTTTTCTACAAGCAGTGCTGTACAGTTATTGCATTACAGCAAACTTTAAGCTGGTAGAAAATATATATCCTCGAACTTTCTTAAAATTTACGGTTGTATATTGACGAATATGAACTGTTTCTGCTAACTCAAACAAACAGGGCACGTCTTTTGTTCACAACTTTTTTTTACTTCCTTTCTTTTGATCCGCACAGAACACATTAGAGACGTACACCACTTACCTGAATTATACAACATCAAGCCCTTTACATGGACATTGGTTTCTCGTTTTTCACCGATACATATTGTACCAAGGATCCCAACCTGCTCGGTTGACGGATCTGTGCGTAGTCAATGTGGTCAAACTAGCTTTTGACTTCCAATGGATATTGCTGGCTTTTTCCATGCGGAGATTTAGAGCCGCGATTCTTCACGCACAACATCGCCCTTCCAAATGGGAGCTAGGAGCTCCGTTTTGTGTGTTTCCATTCTGCACAACTAGAACACATTATTTGCGCGTGCATTAGGCAGATACAAAGTGAACAATACCACTTATTTCTTCCAGTAGCTGAGCGGTATTTTATCACCTCTATCAACCCTTCCCATGCTGCAATAGTACTTAGAAATTATAAAAGGTCTCGGACGTGCTCTCCCTTTAAAATTGTTTCTATCATTTACAGTGGTTCGAACCTGAGGGCATTTCAGACTACCGTAACTGTCCTGTAGTCCTTCCAGTCTATTTACTGAAACTAATATGTCTCCCTTCTTCTATCTTTCAAATGAAAACAACCACGCATTTTTAACATGGAGCACATCACCAATCTGCATGTGGCTGAAAATAAGGCCATTTAACACATCTTGCCGTTAGTAGTCCTGCCTTCTCACTTCTAAACTGCCAGTTTGTCGACCTTTTCTGACTACCTTACTCCCAAGTGTATAACCATGGGATGTAGGTGCGTTGTGACCCTTGTAGACTATTTAAAACAATCAGAATAAGCGCAGAATTTCCTTGTTGCTTCACCACAACGCACACTACAAGACAAAGCAGCAAATGAGACACTGTGAGAAAGCACCATACAGCAACCTGTGGAGACTTAAGGCGCTACATGTCGAGCATAGTACTGAGTATGCTTCCTTGCAAGCTAGTTTTCACCCACTACAACAGTATGTAAATCGCTGTACGAGACAAAAAAATCTTTTTTTTCTTGCAGAAATACTGCATGATAAGAAATAATGCACTAAAATGACGGGAAACAACTTTTTGGAACAGAACCAGCAAGCGTAGAGTGTAATGTCTAGGGCGTTTGGCGTGGAATGACCCTCCGAACTCCACGACTTAGACCCAAAGAGTGATTCCTGGGATATCATCTATGCTGGTGCCCTTATTCCACCTGTCACCACTTCCACATGATCCCTGGGCGAAATAACGGCCACAGAAGCCAGCATCAATGAAACTGAGAATGTGGTTGAGAATTTGTGGGTCTCTTCTCGAATAACATGGACTGTGCTGCACTGCATGAAAAGCAAGATTGTACTACGTGTCTGATTATATGTTACTTTATCGCTAAATGTGCAACGCAGCGCATGTACCAAAATGACGACACATCGATTGACCGACACACGCAGGACAACGCTGTTCAACAGACCGCAATCTATCTCTGTCATATTCCTGTGCTGTCCTCTGCGTTAGTAGGGCTTTACTGAGCGCCTGCAACTCCAGTATTGCCAGAAGCAAAGCCTTCGAGATGAGACATTCCGTGACTTTCCCACTAGGGCAAATGCGCATGCGCTGAGGCATCATGAAAGAGGCGGATTACAAGCTTGTGTGAATACCATGAAGATAAGTGTTTTCTGCACACGTTCATATATTCACAAACTGACAAAAATATTGCAGCAACAAAACTTGAAAGCTTCTTTTTGAATAAGTACGTTTTCATGCATAAGATAGCAGTCGACTTTACTGACGTGGAAATACTTTCTGGCTGCAAGCACACTATACACTAACGAGAATATCAGAAAAGTAGGGCCTCCTAAACTCACCCTATAGGTGTTGCTAGATTTTATGCAGGAAGAATTTTTCAAGTACACTTTCAGCATCTGGCATAAGTGGGGTTAACATGAATTCTACAGCACTCCCTGTGTTTGCCTTACATTGTAACCTCAGCTACTTATACTACACACAGCAATGTGCCGAAGTATGGCTACTGATAGAAAATAAAATTCAGAAATGCACAATGCTTAGTTCTGTCAAGTGAGATGGCCAAAGAATATTATAACATGACATCACAATTTCAACAGGTTTCGGTTCTTTGCTTCTAACACTGCCACCGACATTCTAACTGAACTGGGAAACACGCAACATTCGCAACCACGCACCAAACACAATTGACACCTAATTGATTGATATGTGGGGTTTAACGTCTCAAAACCACCATATGATTATAAGAGACGCCGTAGTGGACGGCTCCGGAAATTTCGACCACCTGGGGTTCTTTAACGTGCACCCAAATCTGAGCACACGGGCCTACAACATTTCCGCCTCCATCGGGAATGCAGCCGCCGCAGCCGGGATTCGAACCCGCGCCCTGCGGGTCAGTAGCCGAGTACCATAGCCACTAGACCACCGCGGCGGGGCCACAATTGACACCTAGGCAGGCGGCGTAGACCTGGTGTACGAAATGCGCAAACTAAGGCAGACACAAAGGTAGTGGTACTTTTTCCTTTGCCTTATTCTGGTATGGTGGCGAGTGTGTCTTGAGGGCACCAACCTTTACCCAGATGTGCGGTACATGAACTAGATGTGTATTGGCGAGTGTTCTTCCACAGCACCACAACTGTTGCAGTAGAAATAACTGACGTGCGCGTGTTGCTAAAAAAATGCCTCTGCTGTAGCGGCCACTTTTCGGGAGATTCGTGATGGCATTTGTGCAATCGGGAGATTAGGTCAAAACTTGAGTCTCTCGAACCATTTGGGAGAGTTGGTTGGTATGCTTTAATGTCCCTGCACAGCTTTCGCATTACTTTGCGATGCTAAGCAATTGGTGATCACCCATACAAGAAATGCTTTTTACTTCAGCAGACAGTTCACAAGACCAGCTTGCCTGCAGATTATACGCACTTGGAACGTCTGCGCCAAAGCTAACCAGTTCACTGCAAGACACAGCCCACATAGAGGAAAATCTGGAAACAATAAATTTGTCCATCCTCACTTACATCACACCGGCTATCTTGGCCTTAGCATTATGCTGAGTATCACTCTTCGGTCACTTGAACATCACAGCTGTTTGTCCTTTCCTCACGAGTCCTCACTTGGATTCACACCACACATACTGCTGCCAGTGTTCATATACAGGCCGCTTGGTGACTGCAGGTGACTAGATGGTCTAGAGTTGCTGTATATGCTACCTTTAGGTAGCAGAGTTGCGCATAGGTGTGCTATCTTGCCCGCTGAAACATCTATGTCATGCAGAAAATTCGCCCCTTTCAAATGTACGAGCCGATGCATCCCAGCGGCTCCGTGCGTTTCCTGCTCCTTCAAAACTCGTCGCTGCCCCGCCGCGGTGGTCTAGTGGCTAAAATACTCGGCTTCTATCCCGCAGGCCACAGGATTGAATCCCCGCGTCTTCGGCTGCATTTTCGATGAAGGCAAAAATGCTGTACGCCCGTGTGCTCAGATTTGAGTGCCTGTTGAAGAACCCCAGGAAATCGAAAATTTCTGAGCCCTGCATTATGACGTCTCTCATAAACATTTGACTGTTTTGGACGTTCAACCCCACATATCAATCAATAACTCGTCGCTGGCGCAAACGCTTTTGTTTCGAAAAAAAGAAAAACTTCAATAAATAATGGTCGCCATAAGGAGATATTTCTGTTTTAAATAGCAAACAAGAACACCTTGACTTCATTTGTCGAGGTTCGTGCACACGATTCGCGACAACTTAAGTTCCGCAAATGGCTCGTTTCACCTATTTTCTTTTTCCGCTTTAAAAGATTATGCCATTGGCTCGATAAAACAATCTCTAAAGCTACAAGCTTCCGTGTTTTACAAATGCTGCAAGGAAACGACAATTTTCGGCATATGTATGCGTAGCTGTGGAATCTGGTCATAGTGGCAACTACGCAGCACTGAGTCGATGTGCTGCACCGCGCACACACCACTGACGTCCACTAAATACGGACAACACAAGACTAAATCACAACACCAATGAAAAAAATGGACCCCGTATCTGCATCTTTCACTGCAAATGTCGACGAAATACGATAGTCTTGCGTGTGGAGAGAGTGAAAAAACGTTTATTTTATATTCTGTGCGAGAAAATCGTTTAATTGTATTCTGGAAGTGCTGCGTTAGGGAGTCTCGATCCATGCAGAGAAGGTGAACGAGCGCATCGACGCCGCTTCGATGCGAAAAGGCGGGCATCAAGGCACTCAAAGGCATCTAAGACACGAGCGCCATCTGGCAGTTATCTTCGAAAACGAAGGAAGGTGTGCGCGCCCGCGGAGAAAGATGCGCGCCGGTCTCGGGGGCGATAAGACGTAGAACGCAAAGCGACGGGCAGGTGCGATCACCATGTCGTCTTAGCAAAGCGTTGGAAACACTTGCCTTTTTGAGCAGCTCGTTGCACTGTCAGGGCAGCGTAATAAACGCGAGGGTCCTTAGAATTACTTGTGTGTGTCTTCCCTTGTAAAAAGAAACACATACAAAACTTGGCATGGCAAAACATCGACGTGTTGCTGTGGTGCCTCAAATATGCGCAATCATTGCTTTTTAAACGACAATCACACAAGTATGAACGCTGAGTCTTGAGCAATATTGGACGGCGCTGCGGATGGGGTTGGCCGTTTGAGGTATCGTTTGATGCCGTCTGGAATATCATTACCGCGGAAAAACAAATGTACAGACGGAGAGACAGACAGACAAAAATTTTGGCGCCGAAGGTCCCCAAGAAAGACTCTCGTCTTTAAAAGTACTTCCGCGCTCAATGGGATCGCCTCGCCGGACTGGCAGTGGGGGTGGTGGCGACAGTGGTGCGGTGGTCGCAATCACTTGCACGGCCGTAAAGTTGGCTTTCCCTAATATATTTTCCCTTTTGCACACGTAAGCACGCTTGGCAAATGGGGGTGCGAGCGGTAAGTTCTATGAGTGGCGCTACTCTGCTACCTAAAAGTAGCACATACCATCCTATAAAGTGGTCTGCTGCAGAACTTAGCAGGCACGTCATGTACTTCAATCCAGCCGAAGAAAGACGAGGTACTCCCGGACCAGTGAGATTGGAATCCCCGTTGCGAAGATGGCCCTTGAAGAGGTGATGGAACGCTTCATTTGTTGGAAACAAATTTTCTTCAGCGAGCGCACTGCATTCAGAAAAAAGGAACCATGTGGTCAAAAAAACATTCCTTTAGGTCGCCGAAAAATATTTTTAACTTAATATTTCAAATCCAAAGGCACCCAAAATTTTCGTTTTATATATCACATGCAAGCATTAAATATGACTCGCAAGAACTTATGAGGAAAAGTAGAAGTGGAATATTATCATAAGCATTCCCCCTGTCTCAATTTTTTATTACCTGCTCTTGGCATTGACCGCTTTACGTTCAGGCAGGCAATTTCCTTTATTTTTTATTTTTGCTGTTTTAAATACACATACATGATGCAGTTTCAATTTAGATAGTTTAATACACAAAATAAACATAGTGAGCCAAACAAAAATTCAACTCAAGTTCTACTTGGCCAAGAGTATGGGAAACCGAAATATTATGCGCTTATGTAATTATAATTATGATTTTATGATATTACGTAAAGGCTCTCTTTTGTCATGTAGAAAAAAAAGCCATATTTTGTTTTGCGCGAGATTGACAGAGAGCTTCTGTCCAAGATCAAAAAGAGTCGCAAGAAAAGCATTCCAAGCTAGTGGTAGGTCGAAGCAGCCTCGCAAGTGAGCAAAAGAAGAACAAGCAAACACGTCCGTCAGAGTAATACACGCACCTCACAAACTTCTCTTTCTGTGACATGGAACTGGCAAAACATCACCAGAAGCCAGAACCGTCCCTGAAACAAGTCCTCAAACATTATTCAACCACCAAGTTTTTATTCCTGGATTACGTATACTGAAGATCAGACAGGTTAATGCAGCAAAAGCGGAAGCAATAACGGCACGTATTTCAAAGATATCCGGCAGAAACAAATTTAAAATGCCAAAAAATGCCTACCCCCAACTTCATTTTCGCGAGTTCACCTGACCGAATTTCACTGGCACTGTTTAGCCCTGTGACAGTGGAGGGCTCCCCCAAATGAAATGAGCTAGAAACTCTTACGCAGGGGAAGCTCGCACGCCATTGTTGCTTGTTCTTTCCAATGTATTGTAGACAACGTCGCCGTAGTAACAAACGTGGTGCCTGACACCTGCCTTGTTGAAATGTGAGAGGGCACTGCAGCTTTGAAGACATACTTTCTGCTGTTCTTTGCAACTTCCATGTCACTCTCTCCCTCTCATTTTGATAAAAAATTAATAAAAGGACCAGGGTGATTGAATGCTGTTGACCCTTCACGCATCGTTCGGTGAGCCGCCTGATGAACTACAATGGTGCAGTGACATCAATTAAACGAAGGGGACTGCTTGCGCCCTTTCAGCAACAATCTAAAGCCTATCACACGCGTGGAAAGAGGCCGCTCGTAAATGCACAGAAGCAAGGGGGAGAGCGAGAGAAGCATTAAGAGGACCCGGTGAGTAGACAATGGCTACCGACCGGGCTGCCAGCGTCATGGGGATATGGATCACGACCGAATTATTGCTTGAGCGCAGTTTGGGGGCCTTATAGACTGCATATTCCAAACTCCCATGTTTCAATACAGTTTTTCGCCTTCCTCCTTCGTATTGGGGCAGGACACCGTTGCTGGTGACAGATCTCGTCTTCTGTTCATGCTTGAAGCCCTCTGCTATGATCCCTTATGAGCTTGCCGCTACGAGCCCATATCCAGCCATCTGGGCAACTCGAGAACTATGTATCGGGTGCGACAACTCTACAGGCTCAATCACGCCGAAGGCTGCACGGCAAAACGGCAAAGCGGGATTTCCGAAGCGATGAGGCGGCGAGTGCGTGAACCTGTTCAAACCGCATGCCTCCTTCGCTGGCCGCGCGGCAGAAGAGGCGGGCATCTCGCGATTTTGCGCACGTGTCGCTATGACGTGTCAGTGCTTCTCCCGAACGTTCACCCGCGCCACCACCGCGCCTCCGCTGCGTGGCGTTCTGATTGGCTGCGGGAAAGCGGTGAGCCTCGGCAGGCGGCAAAAAAATGCTCCGAGAGCGATCACCCTTGCCGCCTGGTTTTTCTCCCGCATTCGCCGCCTGGAGAGGAGGTTTTTCTCGCTTTCAGCGTTGCCAACTCGCCGCTTTGGCCGCCCCGACTTCGGTGTTAATGAGCCTTAAGGCGCATTCGCCGGCTTTCGCCACCCGGAGAAGAGGTTTTTTTCCGCTTTCCGCGTTGCCGCCTCGCCGCTTTAGTCACCCCGCCTTCGGTGTGAACGAGCCTTTAAAAAAAATTTATGTAGCGCGAGGCGAAAAAACGAACACAGGAAAGAATAGACTGAGAGGACAGAGCGCTACTAGCAACATGTTTATTTTCGACCTCCAAGCCGCTTTTGAGCCATAATCGTCAGGCGAGCAAGCAGATAAGCACGTGTATTCAGATAAAAGCACGACAATGTCATCTACTTACAAGAAAAAACGGTAAATAGGACAACAAAAAACCTCACAGATAAAATCACGTATCACTGTGTACGCAGGAACGCCAGTTCCTTGGGTGACAAGGCAATTGAAGGCTTGGTAATACATACATCTCCAAGAGCATCAATAGGTCCGGCTTCTATGATCAACCGAGTCATCTCATCCTTATGCCGACCAACTATGATTGTACTCTGGAACAAAGGCCGGCACCCACACGCGTGAATGTGAAGAGCGAGAAAACCTTCTGGCGGCAGTTTATCCGCCTTGTAATTGTGTTCTCTCAATCGCTCATTCACACACCTACTGGTTTGGCCGACATATTTTTTCCCACATGTGAACAGAATGAGATAAATGACGAACAAAATGCACTCCACAAATTTCTGTGTATGCCTTTTTGTGCACAACACCCTTTCCTCACGTGACGGATTCGTCAGCACACACAATTTGCCAAGTTTATCACGTACTGAAAATAGCACGCTAATATTGTCCCGAAGTGCCACTTTCTTAAGGTTATGTGACACCTGGTGAACATATGGAATTATGGCCGTGTGTCTTGATTTTGCCGGTGAATCGACATGAACATTAGATTGGCTTGACCTTGCACGAATCCTTTTCAACTCTTTTTCCGCAACTGAAACTAAAACATGATCAGGATAGCCCGATCCTTGCAAACGTGTAATCTGATTATGGAAGCTCTGCTTCATAAGGTGCGCACATGACTTGTTCAATGCGTTTTTGAGGCAAGTCATCGCGATGGCTCTCTTGGTTAGTTTGAAATGATCGGAATAAAATGGGAGTAAAGCTTTCTGAGCACGCGGATCTTAGCAACAGCATAGCTGGTTGTCAGAACACTGGACACTTAAATCTAAAAACCTTATTCTTCCGTCGCTAGGCCATTCTACTGTCACTTCGAGGGGCTTAAAACCATCACGAAACACATTCAACACACTAGTACTCTCACTTTGGAAATTTTCCCCCGAGCTTTCAATGAAAATAATGAAATCATCTACATATCGGAAAACTTTCTTAGCCGTCGTCTCTGCGAGACGATATGCCACGATTCTATCAAGTTCTGCCATAAACAGATTGCTCAAGACAGGCGTGATGCAAGAGCCGATACATATATTCTGCTTTTGCAAAATAACGTCATTGTTCCATTTAATGAACGTCGAAGTAAGATAAAATTCCAGCAAGGTAAAAAAATTATCACCGGATATACCTGACTCAGAAGAAAACTTAACAGCACCAAATTCATCAATGCTACTTCCAACACCCCGTCAAATGTCATTACTGACCGAGGAACATCATTCACGGCGAAGCTCTTGGATCATATCTTCAGGCTGAGTTACAGAAGCCATTGAAAGACCACTGCGTACCACCCTCAGAGCAATGGTTTGACAGAAAGGCTAAAGAAAACGCTAGCGGACATGATCTCCATGTACATTATGTGCAGCATAAAACGTGGTATGACATCTTGAGGTACGTAACATTTGTGTACAACACTGCGACACAGAAAACTACACGCTTCACATCATTTCGGCTTGTTTATGGTCGAGATAGCACAACTATCATAGATGCAACGATCCCCTGTGAGGCAATTTAATAGGCCAGCTTGACCAATTATCCCCCGACATCAATGAGTAAATTCAGCAAGCTGAGGAAGCACGTCCACTAGTTCATATGCACATCTGAACGCAACAGTGTGCAGATGCACGGCGCCACAACATCCATCATTGAGAAGTTTTAAACATAAACCTGGTGACCAAGTTTGGGTTTGGACACCTATTAGGTGGCGAGGTCTCAGCGAAAAACTCTTGAAGAAGTACTTTGGACTTTACAAAGTACTCAGACGTGTGAGCGAGGTGAACTTCGAAGTGGTTCTAGATGGAGGCTCGCCATCGTCCCAGAGCAGGTCACCACACCAAAAGACTATACACGTTTTCTACGTAAAGCCATACTTTACGCGGCGATGCAAATTTTCTTTGTGTGACAGTGAATTATGAATGGGAACAGTGAATGTCGTTCGTTTCCAATTGCCGACCCCAGATTTCTTTTCTCTCGTGTACCCTTCTGTTTATTATTTGTTTATGTTGCCTACTTAACCTCTGCTGTGTACGCTTTTGTTTGAGCATCAAGTTGATGCTCTCTTGGGAGGAAGAGTAATGCCACCTGGTATCATGTGCCTGTGAACAGTGAACAAGTTATGTGCTAGTGAACGAAGAAGACGAAGACAAGCAACCCGCACCAGCCGGAGACGTTCTTGTTCCTTGCGTTCTTTGCGCGAACAGTGGAACCAGCGAGCCGCCCGTGCTCGCTCTGTTCCTTCAGACTTTTTTGAGTTCCTGTTCAGCTGTCTTCGGCGTCTGGGTGCACCCTTCCGGGGTATGCGGCCATTGCGGGTGGTGCTGACTTGAGCTGAGCTGACTGATGTCTTTCGCGTCTCCCGGCCAGGCAACCTCTGCCTGGTCGGCATCCCTCACTAATGATAATTTACCCATTGATATTTTCTTGCGCAGTGGCCTCAGCAGCATTCCGGTGGCTCTGGTCCCAACAAATGAGGCTTCTATTCACATGAAAAACCCCAAAAACATTCAGGAGGAGCTAAGGAAGGTGACCGAACACTTCCAACTCATCACCGAGGTGTGACAGTTTGGTCGTGGAGGCATTCTGTGCTGTTCCCTGGATCAGGCCTGCGTATCAGATCTGCTAAAATGCACATCGTTTGCCTCTCTCTCGGTGAGCACTTTTGTTCCTCCTCACTTGGCCTGTGTGAAAGGTTTGGTTCGTGGGGTAGACTTGAGCCTGTCTCCGCCCGAAATTCTAGAGATGTTTTCTGCTGCAGGCGCGGTGGCAATTTTTCGCTGTTCACGTAGCGCACACAAAAATAGGATCCCGACAAAGTCGGTGATAGTTACCTTTGCTGGAACTACTAGACCAACAGAGATCAAAGCGTGGCCACTGATATATCGGTTTGAAGTGCTAACTTCTCATCCACTGCAGTGCCATAGATGCTGGCGTTTTAGGCATAGCATAAAGGGTTGCTGATCAGTACAGCGCGGTGTCAAATGTGTGCAGGACAACACAACTCTAAAAAATGCACAACTCAGGAAAAGTCCTGCTGTCTCTGCGGTGGCCCTCACCCATCCGATGATGGCACATGCCCTGCCAGAGCTCAGGAGATTCAAATTATGGAAATAATTGAGCAAGACGCGAAGCTCGATTCGCCATCGCAGAGCGCTCTCGTGGTTACGCAGTTGCGGCGATCCGTAATAACCATATCATGGACTCGTCTCTCTCAGACGTGATAGCCTCGACCGTTGAGAAAACAATGACGAAGCTATTGGACAATCTTTTTGTGACGCTGATGGAGTCATTTGCTCAAACAGTAAATACACAAATCGCTCAAGTCCTCATGAATGTTAATCATCCACATGCAGCCTCTATGCTTTCTTCAGCTAAAGAGGTGCATGGAGGATCTGTAGAAATAGGGCCTTCTAAACCCAGCCACCCGATAACAACACCTCTTGAAGAGTTATATTCATCAAGAGCTGGTCCGTCGAACTGCGGCCGTAAAACAATTCCCATTGAACATCTGGATTGGAGCTCTGATTCAGGTTCGCAGGGCTCACAAATGGAATTCGACACAAAGAAAATGAAACGGCGGGCGTCGCCACGAAAAAAATGGATCTCAGGTGAGCCCTAAAGGGAAAAGTAAAAAGATCAGAAAAAAATAGCATCAAAAGAGGATTTTTTGAAAGATAACTTATTGCAGAAGGCAGTGAATGCTGCCGGCATATCCTCAAAATAGGAGGATTAAGAATCTTGCAGTGGAAATGCCGGTCAATTTTTCCGCAACTACTGATTTATTTTGCCTTTGTAATCATCATTCCCCAGATGTTATAGTGTTGCAAGAAACTTGGCTTTCTAAAGAAAAAACATTTCATCTTAAAAACTACCCAACATTTCGCTTAGACCGCCCCTCTCGAGGAGGTGGTTTAGCAGTGTTTATCTCTTCAAAAATTGCACATCGGGCAAATGTTACAGGTCAAATAATGAATTTAGAAAGTGAAATTTTAACATTAGATATCGCTCTTCCAGGACACATTCCCTTTTCGTTAGTAAACGCTTATTTTCCGTCAGGTGTTCAAAGTTCTAGTGTTTTAAATACCGTAATTTCATCTTGCAGAAAAGACATATTAATGGTAGGAGACTTCAATTCTCATCACACTTCGTGGGGATTCAGAACAGATGTAAGTGAAAAGCGCTTGTGGGATATTGTTGCTAAAAATAATTTAACATGCATTAACCAGCGAACCCCCCCGTTTGTATGCAATCAGTCTCATTCTGCGATTGATCTGACTTTCTGTAGCCCTAGCCTCTGAATTTCTACATGGTCTACTTTCAACTCGGGTACAAATAGCGATCATATTCCTATATTGTTTGAACTTGTATGTCCCGTGACTTCAATCATCAGGCAGCCTACTTCTCACATCAGTTTTGAAACATTTTAACAGACACTACGTGTGGCTTTGTCAAAACGAACCGAGGTAAATAAAGAGCGAAATGTTATCAACTTTAAGGATGTTATAAAACAATCTTTAAATAAAGCTAAATTCGCAGTTCCGGTCTCTAAACAACGCCCTTTGAATCATTGGTGGAACTCTGATTGTTCACGTCATTACAGTCTAAGAAAGTCAGCGTGGCGAAAACTGCTCTATAATCAGTGCCCTATAAACTGGAGTGATTACAAATACGCGGCTGCAGTTTTTAAGCGAACAGTTGCCGCTGCGAAGGATAACTATGATAGCCAACGTTCCGAGTTCCTCTCAAAGCCTGGCCACAGGAAATCCCTCTTCAACTTCCTTAAAGCTCAAAAAGTAATCCCACCGTCAACAAACCTCGAATCGATAGTTTCAACGCCACGTGAGTTGACTACTTTTCTGGAAAATATTGCTCAAGGGCTGGAAAGCCGCTTCACGGCTTCTAACTTTTACCACTCGCCGTGCCTTGTTAACAGCGATGACTTTGAAGAGGTTACAGCGTCGGAAATAGCACAAGTAGTGAAAATATTGCCCGATTCTGCTCCAGGTTCCGATGAAATAACTGCATCGGTAATAAAAATAATCCATAAAGTATCACCTCAAGATTTACTTGCAATAGTTAACCACTCCATTAGACATTCGTGCATTCCGCCTGAGTGAAGAATCGCGAAAATAATTCCTTTATTAAAGAAACATGGAGCTGGGTTTACTTTGGATAACATTAGGTCTATATCACTCACATATAATCTGGTAAAACTAATCGAAAGACGAAAGACTTCTACACAATAGAATAGACAACTGGTTGGACGAAAATGCAATTTTAAGCTCATGCCATATTGGATTCAGGCGTGGTTGCTCCATTTGGTGTGCCCATGTTGATCTGGAAAGCAGAATACAACTATAGCTCGTTCTAAGAAACAGGTTTCCGCCTTAGTAACTTTAGATATTGCTAAAGCTTATGACAGTGTGGAACACATTAAACTAATAAATTCGCTAACGCACATAGGGTTACCAAATTACTTCGTGGCATGGGTTTACTCCTTTCTAAAAGATAGAGAATTCTATTGCTCTCAATCTGACATGTCGTCTTCAAAATATAAACAAACTAGAGGTCTCCCCCAAGGTTCGGTACTTTCAGCATTATTATTTGTTATTTTATTGCGCACAATTCCAGTACAACAGGATGTACAGGTGTATGTATACGCTGACGACATGGCATTTTTTGCCACATCTACAGATATACATACATTATATCAGAAGCTACAGTTTTATATGAACGCTCTGGACACATGGTTAGACGACATTAATCTATCATTAAACATCAGGAAAAGTGCAGTCGTAGTTTTTTCTATAAGTGTTCCAGTGCGGATTTCCGTACTTTACAGACCGGACTTTATCCCGCAGGTGACATCGAATAAATACTTCGGAGTGAGTTATACTTAAAACCTAAATTGTAGTCCGCGTATAGAAAATATGGCAGATAAAGGAGCACAGGCGCTTGGGATGCTTCGTAGACTCAACAATGAACGTTGTGGTTTACGTCGTGATGTGCTAGTAATCATATATTTTATGTATAATCGCCCAATATAGGAGTTTGGCTGCGACTTGTTTTCTGGAGCACCCGCCTACAAAATTGGACCACTGGTACTACTAGAACGCGAAGCGCTACGTTTATGTCTTGAGCTCCCTAAATTTGTCGCAATTATTATTTTATATAAGAAAGCGCGCCTGCCTTCTCTTTATGCTAGGTTCCAAATACTAGCAGTCCGTACCTTCCTAAAAATATACGCATCCCCACATAGGAGGTCACAATATGTTTTCATTAATGAGCCGACGTCCTTTTTTAACCAACAGTGGTCTAGATTTAAATTTCCACAAGTCATCGTCATACAGAAGCTCTTGGAAACATTACAAGTTAACGTTCGTGAAGTACGGGTACTAAGAACACCTATTCAAACAATGAAAATAGAATTTGACAATATTTTTTCTAATAATTGCAAAACTCTTCCCAGTAGATATCTAGATGCCATTTTGAAAGACCACCTGGCAAGATTAGACATAAAGATTGTAATAGCAACGGATGCTTCAGTTCGCGAAGGGAAGGCAGGAGTCGGAACTGCATCTTCAATGTTGGATTGGTCTTTTTTTATTCGTTTACCCGATTTTACACCTATTTATCAAGCGGAATTATTGGCGATTCTCTTAGCGTTACAAAAATTACCTTAAGCAATATTAGATGCTATTATTTTTTTCAGACTGCTTGTCTATGTGTAGTTCATTAACTGCGCCTAATATGTCCAATGCTTTAAAAGTATTGTATGACTTTGCCCCAAGACATTTACGACTCATTCGCTTAGTATGAATACCAGGGCATAAAGGTTTAACCCTCAATAAATATGCAGATGCACTCGCAGTGGCCTCACATATTTATCTCATAATTTTTATTTTACCGACGCTAGCATTTAGCACCGTGGCACACTTTGAAAAACTTGTCATGTCAGATCAGTTTGAAAATTCTCGTTTGGCAACATCAGATTTTTCTCATCTTAAGTACCCTTGGAAAAATCGATGGTGCTGCTCTAGAATGGCGGAGATATCAATCACGAGACTAAGACGCCGAGTCCCCCCACCCCTGAACTTTTATCTATGCAGGTCTGGTCTGACACAGTCTCCCCTATGCCTCCACTGCAACGAGAGTGAATCCCTTCACCATTTCCTCTTAACATGCAGGTTATACACAAACCAACGGAGGAGACTATTAGAAGAACCTCTCCGTAGGTTGGCCCTAAATTTATCCCTTCCGGTGGTCCTCTCCTTTGGAGCAACTGAAAAGGGATTTAGCCACATGAATGTTTGCGAGGCCGTATGCGATTTTCTAAAGGCAACAAAACGATTAGAATGTTAAACTGAGGCATAAATTCACTTTATTTCAAACCATATTAGCCTGTTCGTTCTTTGTATTACCTCTATTTTATTTCCAATCTATCGTTTACCAATTGGTTCTTTGTTTAAACATCGCTATCTAAATAATCAGGGTGGTAAAACAACTCCACCTCACAAATGAGGCACCGTCCGTTTCATGGCTGATCCCCCGTGGTGGGTTGCGCCAGGATGAGGAACAACCAACCAACCAACCAACCAACGTTCTTCTTCGTGTCTGATTATTTAATCGTCGCGGCTGCTTGAACGTTTGTTCGAGCCGCTAGCGCGTCACGCTTTGTGTCATAGTGGTGTTTTATTTTTGTTGCGACTGTCTCTCTTAGGGGTTCAATGAAGAAGCCCCAAAACAGAAAAATAAAACACATTAGTAATTTTCGTTTTAATACCAAGGTACAATCTTTCTTAACGTTGCATTAATCCAATCATAAGCTCGCCCCCATCCGCGATCATTTCCACCCGCAAGATTTATAGAAGGTGCCACTTCGTGCTGATGCGGTTTGCAGCAATTTAGCCATTTTACTGCGTGCTTAGACATATTTTAAATTATTCTGTGTTTTAAATCAGTGCTTAGACATATTTTAAATTATCACCAGCTATCACTGTAGGCAAAAACAAAAACGAAAATGTTGGAGGGCCTCTTGTGTTGGAGAGCCTCTTCAAAAAGGAAGGACAAAAACTTTGGTCTCGCTTTTTCGCAGTGCAATGTGTCGCTGTGGGCCTATTAGTGATAACATTGGTTGCTGCCACACACAATGAATAATTCATTACAGGCTCTTCATTACCATCATTACCAACCAGTCTCTGTTTCTCTTTAAGAGGGATCCAAAAACAAGCCAAAGATTGGACCTATTCCCACCTAGCCTATGCAATATTTGACCATGTCAGCACGCCAAACTGTGACGCACTTCAGCTTGGTACACATCAAGAAGTCCGTTGAAACAGCACATTGCACAGCAGTGTCACTGAACGCAAAACTTCCAATGCATGCGTCGCGCGGCCACAGACTCACGAGCAGCCACCGCAGCCGCGAGCAGCCGCCTGGTAGACAAACAAGGCAAAAAAAATTGGTGGCTAAGATGTCATCATAACTTGTTGTATTAACTGCAGCGTGGGGACATGAGAGAAACACAGTGGTCAGCATGGGTCACTTTGCTTGATCGTGCACGCAAACTTCAAAATTAATGTAAAATGCCATACGAGCTATATCCACTGTTATTTTGCAGATATTATACACATGTTCACGGAAATTGGTCGTACACACTATCTTGGCGGCGAAACTTCGTGTCAGTACCCATCGACTGCATCACATTGATGATAGTAACGCAAGGTTCTGCCGAGTCAGACGAGCGTGCATGCCGAACTTTACTGAAATCTGATCAAGGCTACATTTGCCACTAAATCTTCATTACAGAGTCTATTCATGCAGAATAATTAAACAACATAAACAACTAAGGCATGAAATTTTCATGTTGGAAAATCTATAAACAGAACTTCGATGATAAAAGTTTGAAAACTAAAATGTGTCGATACTGCTAGCTGTTCCAGCCTTTTTACAGTGCAGTTCACTGAACGAAATCTCATACATGCTGCTGCATCAGTCATAACGATACGTTCACTTGAGAATATCAACTTGTGCGTTGAGGCTATAACAAGAAGTGCAAACAATAATATGCTTTTAACTGTATATCAAATGCAACATACAGCATTTTGGACAATTTCCTAAGCATGACACTCACTGTGCTATAAGATTCCTCGAACAACACTAAAACGGGGCTTTACCAATGTGAGTTCATGCCAGCCGCTGCTTTTCGTGGCCGGGCTGGTTGCAAAAGCCGCTGAGAACAAAGCAAACTCTATGTTGACTGCATAACCTGGTTATAGAGCAACACAGGAACACGATAGCGAAGCTATGGCATCTCTCGTGCACTCATATGTGTAGAAAGTTAAAGCAGAGACAGTTAAAAAGGTCAGCTTGTTGAAGATGGCACTGACCTAGTGCAATGCTGCGTTCCTGGAGATGAACCAGCCAATTACATCGGACTCTCTCCATGTCCACAAAATGAGCAATCCCTACAAACATGGGCATGAAGAGTTGATGACATATATGATCGCGAGAACAGGTTGGTGACCCTATGTCTGTCAACAATGAGGACATGCAACACAGGTGGTTCAAGTAAACAATCTGCCCATCAGTTGGCCTATGCTGGCCAGAAAAAAAGAGGCTCACTTTTATTCATGGAAGAAAAAATTTCAGACATGCTTCAGGCTGGATCGTCCAATTTAAAGATAATAAAACATCCTGTCGATGAGCACATGAAGAGGCGAGACTGGTTCGCGTGCAGCTCGGTCACCAGTTTTTGGCTCTGACCCGTACCTCGCAATCATTCTCCACAGTGTAAATAAACATTCTTCATCGTCACAATTGTGGTGGAAGGCGCTGGGTAAGCTAGCTACTGTCAAGCGAGACTGGAAGGCAACCGTCTGCTAACGACGTAACTGCAACAGTACGAGCTTCACTGCAGCCATTGACTAGCGGGCTTGCCACCACTACCTCCAGAGATGAGTTCGGACGGAGACATCCAGCAGCTGTCCGCAAGGGTGTCGCCGTACTGCCCCAGAGAGCTGTGCACGCCCACAGGAAAACCTGGTGATGATGTTGAAGAATGGCTCAGACACAATCAACGGTTGAGCCGAGCCAATGGCTGGAACTCCTCTAGCCAGTTGTCTCATGTGGGTTTATTTCTCGACTTCACGACGTTAGAATCACTAGGACACTCTGACAACCTGGGATCAATTACACAGTTACAACGGAGATGATTACATAGTTACAACGTAGTGTCGCGCTTCATAAAGCGAGAATATTCTGCATACTTGATTTCGCAGTATTTTTGTGAACCAGCGTAAAACATGCTGTCTCTGTGTGGTTCCTGTTAAGAACTTAAGACTTTACGACCTGACTTGGCATAGGGTAACAATGCCAAGAAATGTATAACATAATGGGCGTTAATGCGCCCAATTTACACAATATTCTATTTTACTGCTTAAGCTCTCGTGATGCTTTGTTTCATTACAGTTTATCATTGTGATATTGTAGTAATTTGTTGTTTCGATTGATTGATTGATATGTGCGGTTTAACGTCCCAAAACTACCATATGATTATGAGAGACGCCGTAGTGGAGGGCTCTAGAAATTTAGACCACCTGGGGTTTTTTAACGTGCACCCAAATCTGAGCACATGGGCCTACAACATTTCCGCCTCTATCGGAAATGCAGCCGCCGCAGCCGGGATTTGATCCCGCGACCTGCCGGTCAGCAGCCGAGTACCTTAGCCACGAGACCACCGCAGTGGGGCCGTTGTTGTTTCGATGCAAATGCCTCTCAAAGCTGCAGAAAACATACAGCCGTTCCTGTCACTTTTGCCAAAACGGCCATGAACAAAACATCTCAAGGACTTGCCTCAGGCGTATTAAAAAAATTCCGCAGAATAGAGCATTCTCATGGTGGTATAAGCACTCAGTGTCTGGGCACAGTATATTCAAGCCAGAAAACGTTGATAAGTAATGTTGCTCAAGGCTGCTAATGGTGAAACTGTGACTTTTAAATCAATAGTGGAAGCACTATTCAGTGTGAGAAATGTATAAAATACCGCAGCAGCGCTTACATCAGTTGGCAACGTTCGTTACCTGGTGGCGAGAGTCGCTTTTGTATCCGTAATAATAAAACTACAACCAGCACTCTACAACTAGCCTTCACACAGGGAATGGGCATCGTCAGAAGGGGGAGCTGCAAAGGGGCACTTGACCCTTCAAGTCTCACTGGCACTCGCCCTCACCCAAGCTCCCTCAGCCGTGATGCACTCGCCCTCACCCTCCCTCAGCCGGGATGCAACGCTGGTTTGCACCCCCAATGAGAAAATCCAGCCGACGACCATGAGAACCAAAAAAAAAAAAAGATGCGTGAAACCACAATGGGTGAGGCTTCTAGGTTTATGGTGAATAACAAGCAGATACGATTGAACATGACCAAGCAGCAAACAGCAAAATAAACACTAAGTAAGACTGCAATACAAAAAGTTGCACTGTTTTTGATGGATTCACCCAAAACGACCTAAAGGCGAAAGCCGTCTTTTTTTATTCAGTCTTTTTATTGGTCTTTCCCACACCCATTCGAAGGTTTCCTGCACCTAAAGTGGCTTTGCACTGGTTCTATGAGCAGAGGCATTCCAAACATTTAGTACCTCAAGGAATGCCAGCCACCCACGCCTACGCTACACCAGTGCTTTCCCCAGCCGCGATGCAAGACGGGTTCGCACCCATGGCATCATCCTGCTGACACTCATGGACTGGCGGGGTAGAATCTGCACATCGACTGACAATAAAACGAGATTGTGCTCACCTCCGTGTCCTCTTAGGCGAATGCGCAAGGAACCCTGTGATTCCTCAATGAGGAATATAACGGTGTCGCCTATATGACCCCTCGTATTACGTGCTAAAACAACGGTAAAACCCAAGCCCCGTAATCACAGCGAACTAAAATATTTTAACAAAGGTCAAACTTAGCTGCAGCATCACAAAAATTCAAGTCCTGAAGTAGCACTGAGCAATGAAACCAAACGTCCGATGTCTTTCGCGTCTTATGACACCCACGAACAGAGCAGGTTTGTCGGCCGCTTTTCTTCTTCGGCGTGTTCTGTGATGATTCTGGCTGTTTGTCGCGAGCACTACAACCTAGTTGGCGAACATGACGTCGGGGCACGGGGTCGGGGCATGAGGTTGGCGAGCATGAGTTCAGCCATTTCTTCACAAGAGCAGCACCTTACGCCAGCCGACGAAAGCAGGCGAAAGCGGGAAAGCGTCGTCTGTTCTGCCCGCCCAGCGCTCCGCTTTCCCGTAATGCTCCTGCCCTGATCCGCCAGGAAAAGGCACGGCACTGCGATTTGCGGAAAGGCCCATTAGCTGAAATTCAGAGCATTTAGCACTAACTGCAGAAAGTGACATATGAGATTACTAGAATTGACAAACGTTTTGTAATTTTTTTTGTTTTTGAGCATGCATAATGAAAATGTGAACAAAAATGGGGTGAGGGGGGGGTACTCATCTAAGGTCATATACAGTACATTAGCATATTTCGGGGAAGTTTTGACCACCCATTTAGCGTTTGTCAAATAGCGATTACCGTGGCTGTGATTGAACATGCATCAGAACATCGTGCCACCGCGTATGTTGACTGCTTGTTTATTGCTTTCACAAATGTGCAGCGTTTTTTTTTAATACCATGTTTGCATATATGTTTCACTAGATTCATGGCGATAACCTGCTGGCATATCATTTGGAAGAACTACGAACCCAGCCTTGAAGGACGCGCACACAACAAGATTCAACACGCAAGCTTGGTCGTCAGTATTTTAATGAAGCTACATGGTTCGCAAGGAAAACCAAGACGCACATGCGCTACACGTGATGCAACTAGAACAGATGAAAACACTGCGCATGATACAATTGATCAGATAAATATAATCCCCAACACGTACCCATGCGCCGTAAAAACCATGAAGATTTAACACAGGGTATTATACGTCCTAAATTACATTTCTCTAAAAAGATGATCAACGTCTCTTCGTGATAACGCTATAAAAGGTACACGATCAGGACCACGTTTTTTCCTTTGCGTTTTATATATTTCAGTCAGTTCCCTCTCGCATATCATGGCTTTTGATATATGCTTCCATCAGTTCCCTCTCATTTATTTCATAGCTGGGTATCGTTAAAAAATTGCGAGCAACCACACAATCTTCAGTCCAGCAGGCGAGTCTCCTCCGCTGATGTGATGGACATTTCAGGTTCTTTGAGCGTCCCACCTGGCCTATGCACACTCCACCGCAAAGCAAGGAATGGCTATCATCCCTGTCCTTCTTTTCTTCTTCCTCCTCCAACAAGGAAACTGTATGCGATAAGTATGATATCTAACAAAATAATGAGACCTTAAATTATAGATAGATATGTGGGGTTTAACGTCCCAAAACCACCATATGATTATGAGAGACGCCGTAGTGGAGGGCTCCGGAAATTTAGACCACCTCGGGTTCTTTAACGTGCACCCAAATCTGAGCACACGGGCCTAAAACATTTCCGCCTCCATCGGAAATGCAGCCGCCGCAGCCGGCATTTGAACCCGCGCCCGCACATACACACACTATATATATATATACATATATATAAGAATATATACATATATATATATATATATATATATATATATATATATATATATATATATATATATATATATATATATATATATATATATATATATATATATATATATATATATATATATATATATATAGCCACACGTCACCGCCCCATTAACAATATCCATGCAATGCCTCTTGGAACAGCCGCTATTATTACGCGGTGCATTTCTCGTCCGACAACATTCGACCTGAACTAGTTTTAAGACGTCATAATGTCAAAAAAAATTGGTATTCTGTTGCTTTCATAAAGAAAGCAACAGAATACCAATCAAGAAGGGTGTAAGGCAGGGGGACACAATTTCCCCAATGCTATTTACCGCGTGCTTACAGGAGGTTTTCAGAAGCCTAGAATGGGAACAGTTAGGGATAAGAGTCAATGGAGAATACCTTAGTAACCTGCGCTTCGCCAAAGACATTGCATTGCTGAGTAACTCGGTGGACGAATTGCAACTCATGATTACGGAGTTAGACAAGGAGAGCAGAAAGGTGGGTCTTAAAATTAATCTGCAGAAAACGAAAGTAATGTACAACAACCTCGGCAAGGAGCAGCGGTTCGAGATAGGTAATAGTGCACTTGAAGTTGTGAAAGACTATGTCTACTTAGGGCAGGTAATAACCGCAGAGCCGAACCACGAGATTGAAGTAACTAGAAGAATAAGAATGGGGTGGAGCACATTCGGCAAGCACTCTCAAATTATGACAGGTAGTTTGCCACTATCCCTCAAGAGGAAGGTATATAACAGCTGTATCTTGCCGGTACTTAGCTACGGAGCAGAAACCTGGAGACTTACAAAGAGGGTTCAGCTTAAATTGAGGACGACGCAGCGAGCAATGGAAAGAAAAATGGTAGGTGTAACCTTAAGAGACAAGAAGAGAGCAGAGTGGATTAGGGAACAAACGGGGGTTAAGGATATCATGGCTGAAATCAAGAAGAAGAAATGGACATGGGCAGGGCATGTAGCGCGTAGACAGGATAACCGCTGGTCATTAAGGGTAACTGACTGGATTCCCAGAGAAGGGAAGCGGGTTAGGGGGAGACAGAAGGTTAGGTGGGCAGATGAGATTAAGAAGTTTGCGGGTATAAATTGGCAGCAGCAAGCACAGGACCGGGTTAACTGGCGGAACATGGGAGAGGCCTTTGTCCTGCAGTGGACGTAGTCAGGCTGATGATGATGATGATGATGATGATGACTGTCAAAAAGGTGAAATTTACAGTGCGCATTTGTACATGCACACGCTATATTCAGCTTCGCCAAAGGTGAACGTTCAGCGCAAGACTACTCAGAATTTTGGTTTGTTTTTTTTTAGAGGGAAGGTGCAGCAGAATGACTAAATTTGGCATTCGGTGGTCGCTGTGAATGCGTGTAAATATTTTAGTATACCCTGAAAAGGTAAATTACGAAAACATTTTGTGGTATGGGGGGTTCAGATTGTCTTCCTCTCTTCTCTCTACTTATGGCTTTCTGGTTCTGAGTGCATGTGACACAGTATTTGTTTGTTTTTTTTAAATTTCACAGCTTTCTGAACACAGCCAACTTCCAATAAATCGGCTCAGTTATTCTGAATATTGCAGACGCCTAACGAACGAAGAAAGAGTTAACACAGAAGAAACCAGTATATGACGCGCCCTTTCTGCATTATTTTCGATATCTCACAAGAGCTTTTGTGGAGCTCGAATTCGGTAGGTTGGCGTGTCATACTTCTAGGGCTATGGCATGATGTGCTAGACATAAATTTGGGCAGGTAAGGAGAAATCTGCATGAAAAAAGCGCGACGGAGGAGCCGAAGCGCATAGCAGTATAGTGTACTAGAATTTGGGTATAGTGTGTTCAGGCACCCTCTCTCGCCATGCATCGCCGGAAGCGGCGCAAGGCGACAAAAAATAGGTTCTCAAGGCGGTGCTGTCGTAGCATGGGCTAACAGGATGGTCAGCTCCGCGCCGCTCGGCCTTCTCGGGTGCTGTTCAGTTTACCTTTTCAGGGTATACTAAAATATTTACACGCATTCACAGCGACCACGAAGTGCCAAAGTTAGGCGTTCTGCTACACGCCCCACCCCCTCAAAAAAAAATCTGCCCTGGGTAGCCCTGCGCCAATAGTTTACAGTTGGCGAAGCTGAATATAGCTTGCCTCTACAAATTTGCACTGTAGATTTCACCTTTTCGGCAGTATGAGGTCTCAAAACTAGTTCAAGTCTAACGTAGTCGGACGAGAAATGCACCGCCTAAGAATAGTAGCTGTGCTAACGGGCATTGCAGTGATAGCTCAGTGGCTAGAGCATCGAACGTGTTATTCGAAGGTCGTAGGTTCGATTCCTGTCACGGAAGGCATTTTTTCACCCACTTTTCTTTCTTCTGATTAACATTATATTTGTTCTGATAACTTCCCCTCTATATTCACTGGCATTATTGTCTGTTAGATCTCATTAACATTGTGTCAAAACACGAAAAAGGAGCCCTTAGGTATACACTTCTTTCACTTATTCTTTAACGAGGGTCTCGTAATGGCAGACTTGGTGCCATTAGGTTGTATATGAGGGACTATTGGTCAGCTTCCCGCTCGTATTAAGTTGACGTGCTACATGACACCACACAGGCTCATAAAAGGGTGTTCTACAATCGCCACTGTGGTTACAGATGGCGCTGACTGACACTCCTACGTTTAAATTCACATATACACCCAATAAAGTAGCTGGAGGGATAGCCGCCGTGATAGCTCAGTGACTAGAGCATCGAACGCGTTATTCGAATGTCGTAGGTTGGATTCCTGCTCACGGCAAGTTATTTCTTCACCCACTTTTCTTTCTTCTGATTAACATTACATTGGTTCTAGTAAGTTCCTCTATACCATCCTTGGTATTATTGTCTGTTAGATCTCACTATATATATATATATATATATATGTGTGTGTGTGTGTGTGTGTGTGTGTGTGTGTGTACGTATAAAAGGAAGGTAAATTTCTCAAAAGAGGATGCACCACTACCTGCCTACATCTTTGATAATAATAATAGATCTACGCTTATAATACAAAACATCGTCATAAATTTGCTCGCTTGCAATGGCGTTACGTCAATAGTATATATTTAAAGCAGCACAATTTGAGCTGTCGATACAAAATGAGAGCTGGTTACAATGAATATACGCAGAATAACAGACAAGCTATATATACAATTGGCACTTCTTGATATGTCTGTGTGTTGTTTTAATAAGCTTAATATGTACTAAGCCTTTCGGAAAGCAAAAATAATTACCTTCCGCAAAACTGGCACGATAAAACAGACACGGTCGTCACCGATTAATGTTGTGACAACATTACTTATACTCAAGTTTCTCGTGAAACAATCGAGCGCATGTAGGCTCATATGAGGAACACTGTACTCTGGATATCGTAGAGACTGCCCACAAAACAAGCGTATCATTTAATCACGGTTTTGGTACTTCTCCTGTCTTTGTAGTTTTCCAGTAGCCACTTACGATGTAACGCAGCTCAAAGCGCTGATTGAGTAAGACGCTAGGTGGATCCATGCAAATTCCAATTGTCATTTTCTTTCTGGGTTGGCAGGCTCTTGAAACAGTTAATGTCTCGACGCAATTTCGGCATGCCTGCATATTCACTAGTCCACAATGGCGCGTAGCTGGTGCTTCCACTGATAAACTCTCAGAAACGCATTAAACGCGCTAAAAACGAGCAATTACACGCTTTCGCAGGCTCGGGCGCGCGCGCTCCCAATGCAGACGCTCCTGAGATTTTCACTACTATGCGACTACAGCGACGCAGCTACTGTCACCCGCCAGAGAACCAGCCGAGATAAGGCGCGGCCACCTCGTTCACTCCACTGCCCCCTTCTAGTACACTGTAGCATGGGAATGATGGAGGGTAGTACTATAGTGTACTAGAATATATTCTAGTACACTATAGTAGTACCATAGCCTCCAAGATTTCCCTTGCCTGCCGGATTATCAGCGGTCACTTGGAAAGCGGCCGTCGTCGGAACTATGGTGGTGGCGTCACCTAATAAGGGTGATATAATTGGTATCTGGGGTTTAACGTCTCAAAACCACTATATGATTATGAGAGACGCCGTAGTGGAGGGCTCCGGAAATTTAGACCACCTGGGGTTCTTTAACGTGCACCCAAATCTGAGCACACGGGCCTACAACATTTCCGCCTCCATCGGAAATGCAGCCGCCGCAGCCGGGATTCGAACCCGCGCCCTGCGGGTCAGCAGCCGAGTACCTTAGCCACTAAACCACCACGGCGGGGCACCTAATAAGGGTGTCCTCAAATAAGTAGACGCTACCTAAGTTTGGCAGAGACTGCTGCGCCGCGCGGCGCACGCGGCACGAGCCACCCCCACACAGAAACGGCTGCTGCGCCGTACCGAAGTGATGCCATGCATTTCCGGTTAGGCGCTTCGTTTGAATAGTCGGGAATGCGTAGCAGTGCGTCTAGACGTTACGATAAAGTTCGTTAAGGGGGCAATACACTCCGACGTAGCGCGCGCGCGCGCGCGCGCGCGTCATGGCGAAGTTACGTTGCCGAAAACGCGACCCTCTATAGTCCGGCGGCACCTGGCGCCGACGCGAACGGCGGCATCTAGCGCGCTCTGGCGTCGTCCGGCGCCGAATGCAACCGAGTGCATTTTGCGCCGACCACGCCAAGAAAGTTAGCGCCTAGCGCCCTCTCTCGTCGAAGTAGACTCGCTACTCGGCGAGCGGTCAGAAGAAGATGGCGTCTTCGCAAGCAAGCGTACCGGACCTGTGCGACTCTGAAATCGAGAGGTTTTTGGACGCCGTCCAGCAACATCCTTGTGTCTACGACATCAAAAGAATGGACCACCGGGATGCGGAGCGAAAAAGCAACGCGCGGGAGCAGATACGTGTGTACTCCGGCCTCTCAAAAGGTGCGTCTATGCTACACACGTGTGTGTATTGTCAGTGCCTCCTCTGGCATTGTATACGTGTCCGGACATGCTGTACACTCAGCGCCTGTTTGTTGTCTTGTTTTCCCTGTTTCAGTCGATGAGTGCCTGAAACTGTGGAAGCGGCTGAGAGATCGGTATACTCGTGAACTGAAAGCTATTGAAGCGACGAAAAGGAGTGGCAGCGGCTACGTGTCTCGACGGGCCTGGGAATTCACAGAGTCCATGGCCTTTTACAAACACTGCGGCCGTCAGAGGAAGTAAGTTACGCATTTTTGAAGTTGTGTGATCACATTCATACCTGCTTATATTGCGTGTACTTAGACGACTATGTTTTTATGACTGGGTTTCTTGCTTTCTTGTATGAAGGTTTCCGCGCACCACAATCGTGTCATGCAGTGAAGCAGAGGGAGTTTTTTGTGCCCTTTATGCGATCGTGATTCGTTTTGCCTTTTCGGAGTGCACATCAGTAACATTTTTTGTGTTTGTTCACTTAAGATATACGAGTTTGTTGTACTTGCCTCGGCCCGCGCCCACTTATTTCATCCTCCATAGAATGTTCAGGGTACTATACAACTGTCCCTTTAATCCTTGCACGAAATAGCAAATGAACACTGAGTACTTCGACAAAATTTCTGCTCTCATTTGAGTTCCTTATTGCACACATATGTTATACAAAATAGGCACAAACTGTATGGTCCCATTGCCAAAGGCTAGTGCCGATTCCATTGGAAGTATACATAGCTGAGTTATCCGCGTGTGGACGGCTCCGCGATTGGCACGCCACTTATGAAACCCATTTTTTTTAAGTGAGTAGAGCGGTATTGTAGTTTACACTTGATACTATTGGTCCGAATAATCCTTCGGCATTCTGAGCGAGCGATGCATCCAAATTTAAAGGGGACAAAAGTATGCTTTTACTTGACAGTCGTGCCCCTGTTTCCCATTGCAACAATGTATGCATTTTCTCTGCAGAATGACATGCAGTCTGGAGCCAGCCACTTATGGTGATGATGGCGAGACCGCCGAGAGCATCTTTGCAACTATGGAAAATACGCCGCCATCACCCTCAGGTGTTGAAAGTCCCATGGATTCCCCACAGGAGCTATCGATGCCAGCAACGCCGCCACCATTGGCAGAACGGCCACCGGAAACCGGTAAACAAGAGGCTGCACCAAAGCATAAAAAAGGGAAAAAGAACGACAACTTTGAAGAGCAGCTGTTGTGCAAACTCGACAGCAAAATTGCAGAAAATGAGGCATTTGGAATATCCATTGGCCTCAGCTTAGACAACATGCCACGTAAGGTGGCACTGAAATGCAAAGCACGAATAATGACATTGATTGCAGAAATGGAGGAAGAAAACGATGTGCACACCATCAATGTTAGTTAAACTTTGGTTATGATAATTCTTGAATATGTTTTTTTTTCTCTTTAGGTAAGGCTGCACTTCAAAAATTATAAGTTTTCTAGAGTTAACAGGATAGCGTAAATGTACTAGGTTCGCATCGGAAATCATGTAAGGTCTACTTGCTTGATTGTTTGTTATGCTTCTCTTTTTGCTCGTGGGCAATGCCGACACCGAATATTCTGCGAAACAATTTCCTAAATGCTATCGCATTAAAAAGTAGCAAATCGATACAAATTCAATTTATGGTTTCCTACAGGCCAAAACCATGATCTCATTATGAGGCACACTGTAAATGGAGTTAATTTTGACTGCCTGTGATACACTATGAAGCTGCTAAATTTAAGTACACGGGTGTTCTGCCATTTCGCCCCTATCCATATGCGGCCACAAGGTTCAGAAGCAAACCATCGTTATTCGCAGAGCTACACTTCGCCTGCTAAGCTTCCATGCCGGGTTATCAATACAGAGAATACAATGTGATATAATGCAAGTGTGATACGCTGTTTACCAATGCTGTGATAAAATATTTTAAGTGCCAGTACACGGACAATATGTATACAACACTATGTATCTTGAACACCACATAGTATGTTACTGTGAGCATTTCTTTCTCGGTGATGTGTGTTCCATTACTATCCAAGATCTCTTTCTGGCATTAAATTAAGAGTGGTATTCTGTTTATTGTGCGAATTTCCAGCATGACATGCTTTAAAAAGTGCACTTGTTTTGCATTTCTAGTCTGTCTTTCCAATGTGGCAATGTCTTAGAATATGTGACAGATATTTTTGCCTATTTTTTATGTTATTGTGCACCTTATCAAACGTTTCACTTTTGCGCCACATGCAATGTATTTGAGCACTGTATATAGTAGTACAAAAGTTTTACAATATGTCTAATACATAGGGAACAGATTTCACGCAGCATCAAACAAAGGGCTCAATTTCACTGTGACGATGAATGTTTTATTCTCAGGTGTTTTTTCTACACATTTCAGAGGTTTGTTCATGTTCTTCCAATGCAAAATCCCAGAACAAGCAGACAACGCAGGCTGGCAGTTGAGATAACACGCATACGTACACCTTGTGTGTGTGCGTGTGTGTGTAAAATTATCTGAATATCTCCATTTTGTTTTTCACTTGCTGCATTTTTATCTCTGTGTTTCACAGAAGTATATCATGTTATTAACACATAGGTAAGTGTAACTGCTCTTGATTTATTGTGCACTTCATTCGAAAGTTATCATTAAATTCCATTTTTTCTACGTGATGCTCTTTATGTTATCTATGCATGCGGTAAATGTTTTTAAAAACAACGAGCTCACAGACCTCTGCCATGCACTCTTGATATAAAAAGACACACAAATGCCTCGCGGTTCAAAACATTCCCTACAGTGTGCTTTTAGCTTACATATAACAAAATAACAGCTTGTTGGTCATTGATTTTCACTCACTGGCGTAAATTGCTAACAAATCCTATGCAACAAGGGTTTGAAATTAACCTGTCAGGGTGACATTTTCGAAATCACATTGTATTAGTTGAAAGACTAAAAAAATGTGAATGCTTTATTTGTTTATTTCAAGGTACCTCAGGAAAGGGGGCACCACAGAAAAATGACAGAAAAAACACATAAGAGCCGAAAATGCCTAAAATAATGCGCTTGAAAAACTGTGTTACAAATATAACTGAATGCGGAAACAATCAGATTGCTCAGAAAAAGAATGAAAACTACAATTCTTGGTAACATAAAAAGCGGTGGATTGCCTGCGTATAAAACCAGCAAAATATGTACATAGTTCAAGCACATAAACAAACAGCAATGAAAAATCCACAAAAAATCTGTTTGTAAGGCAGTGCTAAACTTAAGAGAAATGCGGCAAAAATACTTAAAGTATTACATATAATACAGTCTTACAAAACACAGTACTTGAATGCGCTGTATTCTGCTAGGAATAAAGGAAGAGAACATTAAGGGTACAAACTATGCATGTATGTTTACAGGAGATTTTAGCATCACCTGACAACCTTCAGCTGCCACGGCAATGAACCTTCTCGAGACATAAAATAGTCTGCTACTTCGTCCCTCATTGCCATGGCAGCTGAGGTGGGGCGGTTGTTCGACGGCACTGTCTTTGTGCCAATTTCAGTGACAATGTGGCACCATTCTCCGTCATGCACCGTCTCGCCGCACAGCGTGTCGCTGTACTCGTCAGGGCAGTAGGCAGTATCCTCCATAAGAAAATTGTGCAAACATACGGCAGCCTGAATCATGTTTTTGAGGAGTTCTGGCGCGCCTTGCACCGTTCCAAGAAACACCCGCCACCGGGAGACCAGAATGCCGAAAGCATTTTCAATGCACCTGCGTGCCCTCGACAAGCGGTAATTGAAGACCTTTTTTCTATCATCCAGCTTTCTCCCAGGGTAGGGCCGCATCAAGTAGGTCCGTAAAGGGAAGGCTGCATCGCCAACCAAACAAAGTGGCCACTCCGAAATATTTGAAGGCAGCCCCAAAGCACCCTTTTCAAAAACTGCCTGGAGAGGACTTCCCTTGAATCAAGAACCGTCTGAATATCGGCCTTGGGCTCCGATGTACACCGTTAGAAATCTATATTTTGCGTCTGCTATAGCCAGCATAATTAGTGAATAGAAACCTTTATAATTGTAAAAGTCGGAGCCACTCTTGTTAGGACATTTGATCGCAAAATGCTTGCCATCAATGCTCCCTATTGTGTTTGGAAAATCCCATT